>NC_079206.1:7291530-8651530 GCF_026745355.1 Beta vulgaris subsp. vulgaris
AAAAAAAAAAATTTGCAGCAAAAACAAACGAAATTATACCTAGAATCATCATTCCTAATCCTCTTCACCATATTTGCGATGCAAACGTAATGGATTACGAACAAAAAAACACACTAAGTTTCAACAGCAGAGAAGCAGAGAAGCAGAGGAGCAGAAAAATTCTAGAAATAATCAGTAAATAATATATCGGTTTCTTTGAAATGAAGAAGAATCAGTTTTAAAACTAGCGAGAATCAAGTAGAAATCCAAAAAACAGTTTCAAAATCGAAAAAAAGATAATGACCTAATAACCGTTATATGTTTTTCTAAAAATAAACAAAACTGCTGATCAACAAAAAAAGGGAAAGCCCGCGCGTTTTTGATGGCCAGGCCCGTCCGACGGAAGCTATTGGGTCAGACGGTCTGACCCAATACTTTCACAATAAAAAATGCCTAATTAACCTGGACAAGAGAATACTAAACTGCGACTTTTCAAGAGCGTTTATGAATATGTCGGCAAGCTGAACCTTAGATACGAAGGAAGCAATGAGACCATCAAGAATGACATCCTGCACAAAGTGACAATCAACCACAATGTGCTTCTTGCGTTCGTGACAGTGTCGGATCCAGCGTGAGTTCAGTGAATTCAACAGAATCCACGCTGATCCGAGTAAAAAATTGGCAGAGATAGAAAAGTAAAGGAAAATAAATAAAGCTACATATTAAAAACACGCAAAATATCCCATATTGTGCTAGTGTGGCTCAGCGGTAAATTATTGTCTTTTGGATCGCAGGTTCAATTTTTCATTGTCTTTTTTTTTGTTTCCTTCCTTTATCTTATGTTTTGTTTCTCTATCTTCATTCTTCTTTTTCTTTTTCCTTTGTCCTCCTCTTATTTTTTTAACTCTCCTTTTTATCTACAAATCTCTATCTCCCACCAAGTACTAATATAGTAGAAGGTAATGAATCTGGTTTATGTTCCATTCTCTTCCCGTTTCCCTTGCTTATCAATAAATTAATCATGCATCTATATATATATACTTCATCCGTTTCAAAATAGACGATACATTGTTGACTTTTCCACTATTCATGAATGAGGTTTGACCATGCATTATTTACTATTAGGTAAAATCAAATGTTATAATGTAATATGTTGTTGGATTTGTCTTAATGTATATTTTCAGAAAATCAAAATTTATACTTTACTCTAATACATAATTAAAGATATTAGTAGTCAAAGTAGTGCCTCGACAAGCGTTTTAGTCAACAATGTACCATCTATTTTGAAACGGAGGAAGTATATAAAACAAGGTTCATTTTGCTTACGTGCCAAGCCAGCATTATTCAATGTTCACTTCGCTTACGTGTCATGCTACTACTACATCTGTCACGTGTCATTGCCAAATTCGACACTCTATTATATACAAAAATTCTGATGTCACATGGCGTGATAATTTCCTTCCAAAAAAAAATACCTTGAAATCAAACAATGATATTACTGTGGGAAGTTTTAAACAACTACCTAAATTATAGCTACCGGTCAAATATAATTAAATATTTTTTTATTTAAAATTCAAAATTCACCCACCAAGAATTGTTATTATAGTTGCGGAATAATTAATAAAGGTAAAAAATTACTCTATTATATAAGATGTTTATGTAATCACACCTAATATAAACTGATTGTCCAGAAAATTAGAATGTGCATTCATCCTAATTTCAATTTCAATTCTAAATTCCTAAATGACAGTTATACTACTAATATATTAAATTAATTTTCACTAACTGTTAAAATTTAGAATCTTGATTTTTTTCAATAGGTTTCTCACTCACTAACTGTAATAAATTAGAATATTTTCTATAGATTGGCATAGTCACTATTTCATTTCAACCTCATGTTATTGTTTCAAATAATTTGAATTTTGATTCTTCCCACTCACTGTTATCAATTTTAGGAATTATATGACTCATTTTAGTATTATAATTATAAGATATAACTAATTGCTAAAAACTACATGCAAACATAAAATCATGGAAATTTCATCATAATTAGTCAAAAATCATTTTTTTAAAAATAAACTTACCAAATAATTCCAACCTATATTGACCCATTTAGAAAATTTCTTCGAACTCCACTCAATCCAACTCCTTCACAGATTTGATTTTGCATGCGGTCTTTAAATCTTCTTCACTTTGTAGATGGAATGATGTACACCTTGGTTGCATTAAGGGATTATAGTAACCATGCTTCAAATAGCAAAAGATAATCAAAGGCTTAATTTTTTACAAAACCCACATGCGTGAGTTTTATAATTGTTGTTGTTGCAAAAGTCGATGACTTGAGAAGATAACAATTCAAGATGTTGGAGTATAATTTTGATTGATAATTTGTGGCTTTAAAGTATAAAAATGTAGCTACTTATAAATGAGAGATTGTAATTTGATTTGCTTGAAGCTCTAGATTTTAGAAGATGAGTAGGCGTATTTTTTGGACTTAATTTTTGGAGGGTTTTGATGGAAAATCAAAGAGGAAGAAGAATGGCTGTTGGTAATGGATAATTGTTCATAAAAAGTTTAATATATGGTACATCAATATAAGGAATAGGAAGAAAGAATGCATCTCATTTAAGTTCCCTGAATAATCTGAATACAAACAATTGTATAAGTTTGCTATAAAGTGTAACAACTTATAAAGTATTGTATATAAAGCTTGATATAAAGAGTTGAAAATAAAGTCTGATATCTTATTGTATAAGTTGATATTAAGGTTATATAAAAAAAATACAATTTTTAAACATATTACTATGGTTTTTATTTTTTGATGTATACATAACTTATTATTAGGTTAAAAAATTGGGTTTTCTCTTTTGATGCATAATGTACGTACTTGATATATGATGTATGCTTTTAGATATAGTTGAAGAATATTTTTGTGGACTGTGCTACATAACAATAAGAAAAAAAATTATATTGTTAACTCATAAGAGCCCTTTATTGGATATATCTAACAGTACGACCAATCATAATTTCAGTACTAAAAATCATACAAGAGTTATTGACTTGGTGCTCGAAATCTAGATCCTAATTTCATAAGGAGCGTCTTAAGGAAAGATATATAAATGAAATATATTGTCTATTTGATAAATAAACTCACATGTTTTTTTAAAAAAATGATGGAAAACGTAATCACTCTTTACTTTGATTAAATAATATTTAATACATTGGCTTAATTATAATATTTCGGTAAATATTTATGAACTTTACAACATATTTTTGGCGAAACTATCATAAAATCTTATATTTATCATTCCCATGTAATTTGCGGGGGTCAAAAACCTATACTAAAATTTTCGAACAAATTTATTAGTAGCATATATTATCTCCACTCACACATGAGAACCATGGTATTAGGGGGGCTATTCTTTGTTTTTGTGTGTAAAGAAATTGATATAGACATTTAAAATTGACTATAAGGAACAATGGCATAAAATTACGTGAGTTTAAAGTATCTAGAGACAAGTTTTACCGCTAAAAAGTTAGTTAAAGTTAAATAAATGACTCTAAGCAGGTCCATTTTTTATAAGGCCCGTTCTAATAAAACAAGAACAATCATACTACTAATTATAGATAATTCACAAGTCATAATCTTACAGCACAAGGTCGTAAGCCAGTTTTAAACTATTCTCATTACAAGATTCTAAATTTTTTGATCACAAAGCCATAATAAATATTTCAACCTAAAATTACGAGATACACCTCATTCACGAGTATGTTGGAATGTAAATATAGAAGTTTGAAATTGTTCTACAATACAATTCTAAAAATCGAAAAGAATATGGAAAAAACAGATCATATGGTGATTAAGAAATAAAAGGCAAATCAAGAAAAAAAATACCATATTTGTATAATTTTCTTGAGTGATTGTCTCTTTAAATTAATTTTTTCACTTAGAAATTTAGAGATAACCCCATTCACTTTGATGAAAATCATGCTATATAAACTTTGAGATTGTTTTTTAATACAATTTGGATAATCATATCATTAAAAAAAATTGTAATAAGATAGTTTAATAAGAGAGAGAGTTGAGCGAAACTGCAGAAAGCAAGGAGTGAAAGTTGTTTCATGATTGAGTGACAGTAGTGCTGCGCATTGTGTTTTTATATGAGCCTCTGTATAAAATGATAGGCAGAACAAAAGCTTCTTCTTTTAACTTTTTTTGTTTAAGAAATTTTTTTGCTAAGCAAGTAATAAAATTAATTAGAGCAAATAGTTACAACCTAAGACCAACTAAGAGAAAGCAAACCTTTGCTAAGCAACAAAAAAAAGTTGGTTGGTCACATGTGTTTATCATGACATTAGCTACATCAATCACTGAACATAGGTCGTAAGTCGGTTTTAAAATTTATTTTTAATACACGATATGATTATGAAAACTTGAAATCAACCAGCTACTATTCAAATCATGATTTTAGGAGAAACATCCTAAAATCTTAAATTTATAAACAAAGTATTCCCCCGCATTTTAACTGTTTTTTTGTTTCATTTACGTAATTATAAATGTATATATCACGATTACGAATTTTTTAAAGTTCAAAATGTTGTAACAAAGGATTTTTATATATATTAAGTATAATTTTATTTTTATATTCTTTTAATCTTAAATACATGGACATGGATTCTAATAATCACGGATTCAATATATTTCGAATAAATACAACTACTTAATATACAAAATAATGTTGTCGTACATTATACACGGCTCCAAATCATTTCTACATAAAACCTCCCGTGCATTTTTGCACGGGTGGAAAGCTAGTTTAGTAAAATTAGACAAAAATTCACTATGTTGATCACTGATCAGTGCTCAATTTTTTATATGCAATGAGATATGTGTTAAAACATGAAGGATTAATATTATATATTCTTATAATCTTTATATGTGCATTTTATAAACTAATGTGCAGATATTAATTTTATACATGGAAGTATTTGATACATCACTTCTAAAAAAAAAAAAATTCTTGACAGAGCTTAATATCACCCAAAATGCAAAGAGGTTATTAGTGTTATTGTGTTGATTCGTTGTCAATTAGTCATTTAAGATTTTATATTTGTGCTAGTTGTTAATATATTTTTTTTCATGTTTCACATAATAGATATAGTTTTTTTTTTTAATGTAATCAAGAATAGAACTTCTACTAAGTACAATTGTTGAAAGCTTTCCTTTTTAAAAAAAAATGTAACTCTAGATAGTAAAATGTAATTTACAGTTTATATCCGAATAACTCCGAACCCAAGTGGCTCAATTCCTGGATTCGCCACTGGTTCGTGAAACACATATATTCTTGTCAATATGAAGAGCAGATTGGTTGTCATAGAACAAAGGAATAGCTTTGGGATGATGAACACCCAAGCTGAAAAGTAAAGTTGATAAGTGCATATTCTAACATCATTTAATTGCATATTAGGTGCATTTTCATGTAGTATTAGAGCATGTACATAGCATTTATGCATATTTAGGTCCATTTTTATAAATTAAGATGCTTTCACGAGTTGTTTGGTCTTTTAATGTAATCTCAGGTACTTTGGACTCTTATTTGAGGGCATGATTATTAAGGCACGTAAATAACCTTCAACACGATATATCATGTGCCCAAAACGGAGTTAAAGTGAAGAAGATACACACGACTTTGTGTAGTTGTATGAAATATGAGACATCTGCAATGCACCATTTTATCCATAACTTTTGACACGAATCATAATGAGCTAATTCTAACTGAGATGGAAACTACACATCAAGAGCTTTCCAACAATATATTACATGTACGAAATAAAACTTTGGATCAAAAGTTATAACTGTTCAAAGTTGAGCAAAAACCTCTACCTCACTCGCACACCCGTGCGGATAGGTGCATGGCCGTGCAACTTGTAATCAACAATCACAAAAATTTTTGCCCTGCTTGTACGATCGAGTGAGATATCGCTCGACCGTGCACGACGTTGCACACCCGTGCAACCTGTTTTAATGTCGTATATTTCGCGTGACTTAAATTATGTTGGTTTATATTATTTTGAGATTATAAATAGAACTTTAAACCTTATTTTCAGTAGCTTAGATATTATAACATCATTATTGGTTTATACTTAAGGTTTTTATAGAGAGAAATTAGAGAGAAAAAACTTATAAATCTCCATTGTTTTCAAGACTTTACCTTCTTCCATTAATTCAAGTATCTCTTTTCTTTTTCTATTTCTCCTTATTTTCTATTATGATGTTTTATTATTCTTCTATATATTTACTTATTTTAAGTATACTTTCATAGTTTATAATATATGGTTAAGTTGAACCCTAGTGTGAATTAATTCATGATTATACCTTTAAATTCCCAAATTAATTGGTTAATTATTCTTGCTTAATTGATTGTGCATATTCTAATACTAGATTAAGGATAGCTAGTATTGTTATGATTCCATTGTCTTGATCACAACGGGACTTGAATTTTGACGGATTTGAATATTTCAATTAAGGGAATAAAGTTCTCCACGGGAGTATCGGGTAGAATGGATTGTTAGGAAGTTAGAGAGCCGCGTTTAATGTCTTTAATTTGCAGGATTCCACGGGAGTAGGCTTGAGTGCATATTAGGAAAGTCATAGATACTCGGGAGAGGTTTATGGTATTTTAAAGGGTGTACTTTTCCTTGTGAACTTTTAATTAATTAGTTTAGGATAGGAAGTATTATTGTATTAATTCATGCTAGTGGGGATACTTAACTCTAGAGTCTTTATTTTGATATTGATTTAGTATAGTTTATTCCACCATTAATTCAAGCTAGTGGGGATACTTAACTCTAGGGTTTATAGTATGTAGTTAATTAGGGTTAGGGAGAATTAGAGATTAATGACTAACAAAAGTCTAACACTGTTAGTCAAAAGGGTAGTTAATTGATGTATTTTTTGAAAACTGGAGGGTATATGGTGAGCTCCATTTTGAGGCTGAAGAGCTATAAGACTAGTAGGAGCATGGGTATATAATGGTGAGAGCTCAAAAGCAAAACGTAGCAATATCATAGACAATGCAAGCTTAGCCTCAATTAGTGCCAAATTTTGCCCAATGCAAATTCTTGGCCCCCAACCAAAAGGGAAAGTATGAGTTACTCCCCTTAGTTGCTCTTGCAATCCCTTTAGAAAATCTCTCTGGATTAAATTCTTTGACATCAGTACCCCCAAACTTTGGGATCCAAATGTGCATGGAGTATTAACACTGAAACTACCACCACAGGTGGCATACTCAAATTACTAACAGCAGGTGTTAAAGAAAATAACACAGATATGTAGAGCTTTCTTGTGGAGTGGACAATACTTTACTCTCAAATCAGGGTACATTGCATGGGAGAAAGTTTGCACTCCTAAGAATGAAGGAGGTCTAGGCTTCAGAGATGTGACTAAGTGGAATATTGCTTGTATGGGTAAAGTATATATGGGCCATTTCTACAAAGCAAGACAGTGTATGGCTTAAATGGATCCACTCAGTGTATATCAGAGGGGATGATTGGTGGATGTATAAACCTAGAGCAAACTCAAGCTGGTACTGGAGAAGACTTTGTCAAGTGAAAGAGCAGCTAAAGCAATGTTTTAGTGAAGCTGAGATCAAAAACATGCTGCAATATTCAGTCAGGAAGGTGTATGATACATTGGTAGGAGAACTCCCAAAAGTTCATTGGGCTGGAATAGTATGGAATAGACTGAGCCTACCCAAGCACAGATTCATATCTTGGTTGGCTTTTCAGGAGAGATTACAGACTACATCAAGGTTAGCAGCCATGGGTATCACTAATCAAGATAACTGTCTTCTATGTGCAATGCAGAAAGAGGACCACTATCATCTTTTCTTCCAGTGCCCATTTAGCAAAGGTTGTTTACAGGCTTTTAAGGAGTGGCTGAGCATCACTACATCAACAACTGACTTGAAGCTTCTGATCAGGTGGATACAGAGAAGCACGAAATCCAAATTTCAAAAGAATGTCATGTATGCTGGAATTACTGGGTTAATTTACACAATATGGCAGAGCAGAAACAAAGTGTTTTGGGAGATGTGTGCTCCAAATATTGATGCTAGTTGTAAGCAGTTGAAAAATATTGTGAAAGCTAGAGTGAGAGTTGTTTTACCACAAAAAAATCACTAGGAAGGATCATGAATGGATCCTTAGTCTTTAAACTAGAATAAATTGTTTTGAGCTTTTCTTGAGTTAGGGGGTCCAGCCTAGTTGGTTTGCCTACTCTTGTTTGGCTTGTTTTAAGTATGTGATGTAAGCTTTTGCTTTGTGTTGCTTTCTTTGGGTTGGGGGTCCAACCTAGTTGGTTCGTCTTCCCTTAGTTAGTTTGGTTGTAAAATCGTGGTTATATATATACAACTCTCACTTGCTTAGCAAAAAAAAAAAATTACTAACTTGGTTTCACAATCATATATCCTTCATATATTATCATTGTCACCTAATAGGAAGCACAAACAAACAATTAGCATTAATTCATTATCAATTATTGTACAATATGTAATTGTAGGAATACAATCAATCTTATGGATTGAAGAATATATAATGGTACTTCTATAGCTGATCACTCATGCTTTAGAAAACATGTATATGGCTAATAACGAATTGAAATTTACTTTTTTCAAACATATATGTAAATTTATATTCTTCCGATCTTTTACATTATCACTTTTATAGATAATGAGTTAAATATTTCCACGGTGATTTTATGGAAAATACATAAAATTTGAATTTGTATAAAACAAAAATATTCTCGTGCAATTTGCATGGGTCTTAAACCTAGTGTATATAATAAACTTTAAGATTTGTGGAAGCTCCGAACCCTCTATCTTAATATATCAAAAACATATCTAGGTTTATCATCCGTTTCTAGATAATTGAGACAATTTTACTTCTCATTATTCATAACCTAACTTTGACTGTACTATTTTACTAATTTATACTCCCTCCCTAGTTCCATCTTATAATATAGTGTTTGCATTCTTTGTTAGATGTCTCAAAATGTTGTACTTATTTCTTTTTTATCAATTTGTTTGGACTAAATTATCCTTCATTTTTACATATATAAAACTTTCCAAAATACCCCTACCTTTCTGTTAAAATATGTGTCCCTATTTATTATTTTACACTATTTTAAGGAATATTTATTGCTCTTTCATATTATTCTAAAGGAAAAAGAAGAAAAAAACTAGTTTCAAGACAAAAATACCCAATAAACATTTACTTAAATAGAGGCACATATGCTTTTGTGAAATCCTAAAACTACTTTCATTTTCCTTAATTGTTGAGAAAAATGAGAAGTGAGCCCTATATTATGGGACGGAGGAAGTAGTATACAAATCAAATATTAACAAGTCAAATTTTATGTTACGGCAAATAAGAAAGTCAAAGTGTTGCAAGTATTTGGAAACAGCAAAATGTGTTTTAGCCTATGCCGAAAGAAAAAAAATGAAAAGTACTTATTAAAGAGAGAGCATGATTAGTGGTGTTGATCCAATGTTGATCCAATGTACCTGAAGAGATATATTATGTTAGAGGAAGAGATATATTACTTTGTGTTATGACTATAAGTCATACATGATTAGTGGTGTTGGATGCACCTGTGCCATGATTCAGAGTATTGATGCCAATTTTATTAAAAGATTTTAATTTTTCTATACACGTATTATTACTTGTAATAAAGGATAAGCATCATCTACTATTAGAATTGGCATTCGCTCAAGGCATGCATGCACGCGCTAGTTTGATGAGCGGTTATATCATAAACACCAACTTAGTACCATTAGTTAAAGTTGCATAATACATGATCTAGTACCTTTTTTTAAGAGAAAAGATCTAATACCTTTTTTTAGAGAGAAGATCTAATGCTTTTACTTTTTTTTATAGTAAGGAGAATTCACTTTTAAAGAAGAGAAGATATTAAGGATCCTTCTTACAAGGGGTGAGAATCGAATCTCTGTCACAAAAGCGGAAGAAGGATTTTACAAGTTAAATTAAAACCACTCGACCAATCTTAATTCTCGATACTTTTACTTAAAGTTATACACGACATAAGGATGAAGAGCTAGCTCATGTGGTAGAGCACTCCCCTCTGATCTTTGAGGTCAGGAGTTCGATCCTTACCCCCAGCATTATGCTGGGATATTTCCTTAGCATGCTTTGCATGCTTTACCCAGTGGTAGTTCCTACAAAGCTAGTAGCCTTGGTGGCTTGATAGGGGTTAGCCCTTAGGCTGACCTAATTTCCCAATTAAAAAAAAAAAAAAAGTTATACACGACATTATCTTTTGGTGGCGTACTTACCTAGATTTACCATAACGTGTAAGAGGTCATGACAGTAAACAACGGCGTTTACGAAACATGCAGCAGTGAGTGACCGGTACAATACAATGACCACCGCCTTCACCACGACGTGCCCGAGCATGTAGTTTGTAGATACATAGGCAATTATACATATACTTCAACGGTGCGGAAACAATTTAAATTTATGATTTGTCATTGTCACTTTTGGTCTACGCTAATTTTTTTTTTTTTTTTTTTTAGCCAAAAAAACAAGAAACTAGGGAGGGACCCAATTTACAGGCCACCCTAAAGCATCCTTACGGATGATCTTGGAAAAAGCAATATCAGGAGATTCAAACCAATAACAAAGATTCGTAGTTGAATGGCCATGATGTGCCATCCAGTCGGCAGCAGAATTAGCTTCTCTAAAAACATGCTGAATATTATAATTATCAAATTTTAGCAAATCAGCCGATGCATCATTAATAAGAGCATTAATTGACCAGGGAATTTTCCATACTCTTTTAATAGCTTGAATGTATAAGAGTATTATATACATTTGGTCTACGCTAAATGTATAAGAGTATTATATACATTTATTTTTTCAAGGAATATTTAGAAGTACTATATATTGATGTGTACTTTTAATCATTATTTTTTATCGTTTCAGAAAGGAGAGAAAAATCGAAAGAATTTAAGAAAAGAGAGGACAAGAGATTGATTTAATAATCCAAATTTATGTAAATATATTGAAAGGTGTTCCTAAACAATGAATTGCGTCATGTGGCGCTCATCCTAAGAAGTTTTAAGCTCATATTATCTATGTATAATAAAAAAAATTAAAAATTTCTTAGTATAGGTTTTGATCCTGTGACCTCAAATTCCTAATAGCTAGGGATGACAATTGGGCAGGGCGGGTGCAGAGGATGGTACCTCCACACCGGCATCCGCATAAAATTCCAATCCCCATCCCTGCTCCACCACTCATTGCGGGGAAAATTCCAGACCCATCCCCCCACCAGGTACGTATTTGTACCCATCCCATCCTTGCACCATCACCCGCATGGGTACCCGCACTCGCTTCATACCCGCGTCGTACCCACTTCATCCTCACCCCCACCACCCGCATGGGTATCTGCACCCGCTTCGTACCTACGTCATACCACAGATTTATATTTTGCAAGATATAATCATTAATAATATAAGTATATAAATAGAATTTCAATCATGTATATGTGGGGCAGGCGGGGGCGGGGATGGGGTCGGGATAGCACAAAATCCATACCTTCTCCACCACCCATTGCGGGTAGGATTTTGATACCCATCTCCGCCACACTTAGTCACCCAACGCCGCCTCACTTGGGCGAGAATGGGGCGGGTCTCCTACTTGACCCAGCCCCACTGCCATCCCTAATTCTTATGCTTCCTCAGTTTCGTTTTAAATGTAACAAAGGAGTATTTTTTGTGAGATATAAAATATTTCATTATTGCATTTAAAATGAAACGGGGGAAGTATTAAAGTTTTAACCACTAGGTCAGGTTGTATTTAGTGTTATCATTTTAAAGTATAATAGTAATAAATGAAAATTTTCTTACCCGGGGAATAGCCCGGGACTAATAACTACTCCTGCTTCTATTTAGTTGCTATATTGTTGGTGTACGGTTTTCAATATATTATATAACCCTTAATATCTCTTATTTCGATTAAGTAAAAATGATAAAATTTGATATTATAAATCTACACATCGAGACGAATCTCATAATACCACATATGATTATATTTACACTTATAAAAAAATTAAAATAACCGGTCAAAGTTAGTAGTTTGGTTTTCGAGAAAAACAACGTAGCAAACTAGCAACTAAATAAAAGCAGAGGGAGTAGTTAAAGAATGAAAACTTGACCAATGAAAAAAAAGTATGAATTACTTGTGCTCATAAAAACTGAATTTTGTTGATTGAAATTGATATTTGTTGATTAAAATTGTACTACTTCCTAGTAATTTTGCTTATGGTTTTTGATAAATTTATAACACATTTATATTTTATCCCAAAGTAATGGGACATATATTTGAATTAAATGGTTAAAACAAGTTTGTTTGTTTGTTGATTAAAATTGTACCACTTCCTCTTCGAAGTTGCTGCTTGGAGTAGCGATTATGAGAAAAAAAAACCGCTACTTGAAGAAGCCGTTAAGTTTAATTGACCGTTACTTAAAGTCGCGATTTACCACTGAATCCTTCCACCTTTAAGGCCAACACTCAATAAATGTAAACCACTATTTCGAGTAGCGGTTCATTAGTAGAGATTTGGTGCTGGAATTCCATGTTGGAGAATTTATTTTGTAACGTTTCTGGCATTTTGGTCAGTTATGGGAAAACAACACTAGCTGGGATTTGTGTGCATATAAACCGCTACTTCGAATAGCGGTTCATGTACGCCAGAACTCTAGTTGCTACCCAAAGAAAACCGCTACTCTAGGTAGTGACTTACTCTGTCTAACCGCTTCTTTGAATAGCGGTTTATTTTGGCGAAAACAAAAAAAATAATTTCTCGCGAGCTGCCTTACGTGGACGTTACCTATGGAATTAATTTGAACTTTGGCGCATGTGAGGAAATAATACCATATTTTAACATTATTCAAGGAAAAATTCCTAAAAAGAAAATATAACATCTGTTTTGTTACAACCATATTTAGAAAATGTAACATCTATTTTGTTACACATAAAGTACATTATATCTTCTCTCAAGAACAAGCACATGTAACAACTTTGACTCTGTTCTTTTTAACTTATTCTTACTTCCTGCGTTATTTATTAGATGTTACACTTTTCAAATCATGGACTCCTAGGTAATTTTTGGAGAAGAGAGAGATAGAGAGAATGAAAAACAAAAGGATCTCATGTGAACATGTGATAGGAGAGAGATAGAGAGAAGTTATTACCCAAAATAAAAGTGTAACATCTAATTTAAAACTTCCTAAAATATGAATTAGTTTAACCTTATTAAACTTTATTAGTCCTTATTTTGACATGAATAATACATGCATGAAAATTGAAAATGTGATGGCTATACGAATCTTCGACAAAAGTAAGTTTTGTTAACTTCTCAAACAGCTCTAATTATTTCAAGAATTTCTTCCTACTATGACCAATTAATACCTCTCACAAAAATATTATATATATAGGAAGAACAAAAAGAAACGGAGACATGACAGTGTCTTAATAGCGACTCTCATTCCCTAAAGAAGATGCAATAAATATGAGATCCAAGATGTTGCACCTCAAGACCAGCATCCTTACAACCTCCGAAGAAGAGGGCTTCATCGTCTTTTCCAATTCTTCGTGCCAAACTCATTAGAAAAGCTGGACAAGGCAACCCTGATTTTTTCAAAAGAATTTTGATGAATGTTACATTCAATAAAAACATACTTATGTAAATATTACAAATGAAAAAAGAAACAAATTATACCATCATCTTGCTCATTAAGAGATGACATCTTCGTAGTCCGATTCGGCTGGTTAGCCTTTAGGAGAAAGGATAGTGTCTTTATCAAGTTCTGATATTGTTTCACATCTACAAAAAAAAAAAAAAAAGGCGTTAGGTCCTCTTCTTTTGAGCTTAATTTCAGCACATTTCAGTTCTGTTAAATTCAGCTTCATTACGTTAAGTTCATTTCGACACTTTTTTTTATTTCAGCACATTTTAGTTCCGTTATTTAATAATGTTAAGTTCATTTCGACAGTTTTACTCACGCAATTTCAGATTTTCAGTTCAGCTCCATTATGTTCATTTCATATCAGAAAATCTCAATCTTGTAAGGAAGTACTTCCTAGTTTACTCAATAAACAACTCTACGTTGAGGTATTAAGGGTAAACTAAGTAATGCATCGTACTATTCGCTAGAGAACAGTTCTTTGAATAGACGGACTCTTGTTTTTATTGTACAACTAGTTATTGGGCCCGGGGTATGCCCCGGGTAAGAAAACATTTCATTTATTAATATAATATTTATGATAATAACTCTGAATATAACTTAGCCTAGTGGTTAAAACTTTAGTATATGTACTTGAGGTCTTGGGATCAAACCCTATACAATGCAATTTCTTAATTTTTTTATTGTACATGGATTACATGAACTAAAACTCCCTAGGGAGAGCGCCACGTGGCACAATTTCTTGTTTTCGCACGCCTTTTAATATAGAGAACGTATTGTGTCGGACTCGTCCGACCATAATCTTGGTCGGACGACTTTCAGGTGGTTCCAATTTTTTTTCAGGTAGTCTTCATTTTTTTTTCAGGTGGTTCCAATTTTTTTTCAGGTAGTCTTCGTTTGTTTTCAGTTAGTCTTCTTTGTTTTTCAGTGGGTTTTGTTGCTTCAGTTAGACTTACTTGGTTTCAGTTGGTCTTTATTCTTTTTCAGGTAGTCTACATTTTTCTTCAGGTAGTCTTCATTTTGTTTCAGTTAGTCCATTATTTCTTTCAGTTGGTCCAACTGAAAGAAAAGAAAGTCTAACTGAAAGAAAAGAAAGTCCAACTGAAAGAAAAGAAAGTCCAACTGCAAGAAAAGAAAGTCCAACTGAAAGAAAACAAAGTCCAACTGAAAGAAAACAAAGTCCAAAAAGTCCAACTGAAAGAAAACAAAGTCTAACTGAAAATGAAAAATAGGAAAAGAATAAAGAAAATTAGTGGGCTTCATCTTCAACATCACGATCAGCTTCATCACATACACTTCTTCAACATCACGACATTTCTGCTAGTCTGAAGTTTGCTGAGAAATTCTTCAATCCATCTGTCACATCCTTTTGCTTCTTGCTCATGGATCTTACATGAATGTTTTCAGCTGGATAATTATGGACCGAAGATGGGATCTTAATCCATTATTGCTTGGTTCGTGGATCAGGTTTTTGTTGTGATAATATCTTTAAAAGATCTATCTCTAACTCATCATCCTGCCTATGTCTACCCAGCTTATCAAGAGATTCCGATATTTTCCCGTGAGATTATTGCCGACTTAATAACAGGTTGAGAACACGGAGTTTGTAAAGAGAAAAAGAGAAGGAGGGAGAGAGTAAGAGAAGAGATTGATGCGAAAAATGCCGCTGCAGGCATGAAGAAAGCCACGTTTTTTTCATTTGGGTCAGCCTGTCTGACAGTAAGTATTTGGTCAGACGGTCTGACCCAATACTTTCACTTTAATATATTTGTATAGATGTATGTCACCAGAATGATTCATCTACTATGTTGGATACACCTAACCTATATTCGAATAGGTTGAATGAAAATTTGACAAAATAAATCCCATATTCAACTCAAAGATGGATATTTTTGTTATTAAAATAATTAACTAATCGTTTGATTGAGCATAAGAATTCATAAAATATTAGGAAGTGCGAAATTTTTTTGGTTGATTATATAAAGTTCTTATCTAGGAGGACCTAATAGTAACTCCCTCCATTCTTTTGAAAATAAGCGTCATTATCCACGTTTTAACCAACCAAACAACTCCATATTCTTCCACGATCTTGAAAATTCTACTTCTCATATTAACCAAACAAGCACTAAGTTTGAAATAATCTTTCCAAAATGGTGAGAGACTTATTAAGTAACAGAAATTAAACCAATCATATTTTGCAACTAAAAACAATTATACTTCGTATGTCTAATGTTCAAATTTTGACTCTTATGCCGAAAATCGAGACTCTGTTTCGAAAAAAAATTCAAGCACGCATCGCGTGCAAAAAATTCTGATATAGATATAGGTGAACTTGCCTTTTAAGTCAAATGAGGTAACTTTGGAACAAAAAGCATAACTTTTTTCTATAAAAGGGTTCACTTCTATATAAGTCACCTCGAAAAAAGTTACCTCTGGCAATACTCTACTGTGCACTAGGCTAATTTAAGAATTTGTATTACAAAAAATTCTCCCCAAAAGTAATATTTATTTCGAACTTTTTTTATCCATCTAAAGCCCTATTCAGCGCAAGTTTTTAAGGTAGCTTTTAATGTTTTGACATAAAACAGTACTCCAGTATTAGCCCTAAACCCTTAAGTCAAATAAGAATGTCTAGTTAGATAGTGGTGTGGGTAGATTTTAGCGGTAAAAGTAGTATTATTCCAGTATTAGTTCTCAAAAGCTAAAAATTTGTAGCTTTTAGGGATAATAGTTAATTAGTGGTGTACAAATTTCACATAAAAGTTCTGTTAGAATTATTGAGTATTTTTTTTTTTGTAAAAACTCCTACTTTAAGAATAATTTCCTTCACTAAACATAAATTTTTTATATCACTACTTCGCCAGCGAACGATTATACGACAATCATGCACTAAGGGCCTGTTCTCCCCAACTTATTTTCAGTTCAGTTGCAATCAGTTCAGTCATTTAATTCTCTGATAATAAAACAATGATAATTATTATTATCATTATTATTATTACTATTATTACTATTATAAATATTTATATCATGATTACAATTATTATTAGTATATTATTGTTATTATTACTCGGCCTATTACTATTCTTTCAATATTAATAATAATAATATTATTATTTTAATATTGCTAATTATTATTTTGCTAATAATTTTTTTCTATATAATTCGTCTAATTATATTAAAGAGATATAATATTTAATTTAAAGAACAGGTTGTCGTGAAACGTCCCTTTTAGTTTTTAGAGGTTGTGGTGAAGTAAAAGCTAAACCCTAGTGGCAAGAATGACCCAGAATCCAAAAGTTATAAGTATTTAATTTAGCTTTAGCATTGCAAGTATGTAGTTTGTATTTTTTTAAAATTGAAAATCATTAAAAATAATGTACAAAATTTGTAACATTCTTTTTAAGCGTTGGGTAATAAAATATATTCTATATTTTGATATTCTAATTTTGTTCGTCAATATTGGTTTATCTGTTTATTACAGACTACTCCATCTATCTCACAATAATTATTTATTATTACTATATGATAATTTATTATTATTTTATTTAATAACTTATTATTATTATTTAAATCATTATTATGAATTTATTAATAATAATAATATATTATATTATCACTACTATTAGTTATAATTTAATTCAATTCAATTTAGTTCAGTTGCAATCAGTTCAATTTAGTTCATTTCAATTTAGTTGTTTTATGCCGAATAAAATAGACCCTAACAAGTATTATCACAACTAACAACAACACTCACTATTAAAAACTACAACCACAACCTACTATTACAAAACACTCTCCTCATTTACGTACGAGCGAGTCTTGGCTACGCAACAAATCCTTAGTTTCCTCTATTTTCTTTTTCTCTCACCAAAATAAGTTAACCTACAATATTTTACAACCACTTTCATAGCTATGGAAAAAGAATTAAGAATTCTTTTCTTGTCTGTCCCATACATTCTTTGTTTTAAATCATGAAGGTCTCTTCTCTTGTAGTATCCAATTATTTCACCAACTAAATTTGGTTTACGACTTAGATTGATTTTCCAATCGTTTGGAGAAAACAAAAAGGATCATATATAGATAAGATTATACTAGATGAATCTTCATAAATACTCTAGGTACGTCTAACCGTACTCACGAACTTTCATCGAAGTTTCATTCGAATATGGGCAAATCTTCAACTCCCTCTGTCTCAAATTATTTGCTACATTTGTTTTATCACAAAGACCAAGGAGTGACTGGGGACCACTGAAGGAAATGGAATTAACAAAAAAGCAAATAGGTAAATTGTGGGACCTATGTACTATTTATGGAAATATTTACAAAAACCAAGGATGGAATGATGACAAAATTGTAAATAAAGTGTGGGACTATGTACTATATATGAAAATATTTGCAAATGTAGCAAATAAATTGGGACACACCTAAATGGCAAAATGTAGCAAATAAATTGGGACGGAGGGAGTAACTGATAAGGGACTGTTTGTCTTTACAGTGATTTTGGCAAAAGAACAAGCACCATATACTGCGCAAACAATGCCATACCTCGTTATCATCCAAACAGAAACTGGTTCACATGATTTCAATTGCACTTTCATCAGGTGCGTGTCAAATGTTTTGTTATTTTTTGTTCGAGGATGAGGTGTGTGTCACTTGTATGATTGTATCTTCTTCCCACGAGTAATTTAGCGATTGACTAATTTTATCCCATGTTTTAAAATTTAGAGATTTACTTTGGAGTTCAACAATACAATTTGAGACTAACTATGAGACCAAAAAGGGAGATATGTTCATAGCTGAAAACTACAATGTGACTCTGTGAGTGATGCCATGAACTTAAAAATTAAAAGCAATGTTGTTCGGACTTCAAACTCAGGTACTCATAAAGGACAGAAATACTTACGGATGGGCCATGGTCATTACTAGGAAGTCATGTATGGGTCCAATGTTGGAAAGCAGGTTTCCGGCCGTCCATGGCAGAAATAACAGAATTTCCAAGATGGGTAGCTCTACCGGAATTGCCAATAGAGTTCTACAATAGAGATATTCTTGAGAAGTTGGGAAATTCGCTGGGGAGAATCCTAAAAATCGATGCGCACTCTTTGACGGGGGAAAAACGAAGGTTTGCAGCCATATGTGTACTAATGGAACAAGGCCAGATTCTACCAAAAGGGGCGTGGATGGGAAAAACGTTCCAACCTCTAGTGTTCTGCGAGGGACCTTCGTTTTGTGAGGGTTGTCAAAATTTCGGCCATCAGATGAAAAATTGTAGGCATTTAAATGGGAAGCAGCAGGTTAAAGATCAAAGAACTGAAAATAAAAGAATTGATGAAGAAAAAGACAACAATAATGGTGATAAGTTCATATTTTATGAACTTTATTATATCATTCTAATTCTATTTTGGAGTATAAATTACGTGTTTATATAGATTTTAAGGTCTTATTAGGAGTTTTACTATTTAAGCTTAATGGGTCAATATTAATTAATAGTACTCTAATATGCTTGTGTTATGGAATATTTGGAAAAGAAAATTAAAAAGTCTATCTTTATTCTATTTACAGGTTATTCTTGGCTTCTTGCTAGTGCAAGGAAATAAAATACAACTATGGCCCATAATACAAGATGAAGTATAATAATTCCTAAAACCCATGAGACTTCAAGCAAAGACTTACGTGCTGCAACATCCATAAGAAAATAAAAAAAGAAATAGAATAATGGGTTGAAAAAACCCATTATCTCATAAAGCCCCAACACCTATTCTAATAGGGAAAGCGGCGGCACACAAGAAAAAAGAGGTTAAAAAAGAAAAAAAACCCTCATTAGAGGCACGAAATAAAAGAGGAGAACAGAGGGCAGCAGCTTGGACACCTACGGAGGACGAGCTTGAGAAGGCAGCACACAGACGGACGAAACAGAGGAACGAGAACAGCAGCAACTCGCGAGTACGGAGAAGCAGTAGCTCAGGCATCAACATTGGGCATCGTCCAACTCCGAAATTAGAGTTTTCTCTTCTCTATTTAAGTTTATGCAATTAACAATGTTAATCATCATTGGTTGTGTTTTCTTAATCTCCATGTCTGGCTAATTTCCCTTGTTCTAGGTTAGGGATGTAATCTTTTATTTTCTATCAATGATTTGAATTATATTGTTTGGGTTTGATTTATATGATTGCAATTTGATAATCTTGTTTTAATTCGTACTCTTAATCTGGCCAATTAATTGTATGTTTAAGGTATTGTATTATTAGCGGGAGTGAACGTTCAATACTAGTTCGTGGGATTATTAAACGTCAAGTAGTATAATTTTAGGAATAGTTATACACTGGGGTGATCTTATTGAATTCCTATTCTTAATGAGTTTATTTCAATTTATTGTGATCACGAGAGTAGACATAATATTGATTTAAATATACGTTTTCTACCTTGGGAGAGGAGATATACATACTATTGGTAATTCGATCATTGTTATGTCATATTTATTCAACCCTACGATAAATTTAATATCATTATAGAGAGTAATTGGTGAAACCCGAAACCTAGAACTACGTCTCTTACTTGTTTATCGTTTTATTAGTTTGTGATTTTATTTTTTATAGTTTTAGTACTACTCTTCTATTTATTTCCGTTGTCTAAATAATATTTTAGTTTCTTAATTTGGTACTTGAGTAGACCTCCTTGTGGATACGATACTTTGCTCACCCTATATATACAGTACTTGACCCGTACACTTGCGGTAGATTTAGGCCCGACCAAATGGCCATAAATGGGAACTGTTTAATAGGAGAGACAAAGGAAGAATGGCGAGTGGAGGTCACGGGGAAGCAAAAGTCAACGTGACACGCTGGACCCCTAAGAAAATCCAGGAAGCAGGGGGTTTTGACAAGTCACAGAAAAAGGAGGTGGAAATTTCTGAGAATAAAAAAGAGAGTGGAGAACCCTCCTTAATATTGGGAAAGGGGACAAATGACTGCACATTAGAAAATTCTTTTTCATCCTTGCAGGAGACGGAGGATTTAGAGGGATCTCTTTCCCATGATTTAGCAGAAAAAGTAACCCATCATGATGAGAAAAGTGGCAACCCAGCAGAACCTATTCCACCTAAGACATCAAATCAAAACCCACCTTCAAGCAACACAAAAAACCCGTTAAACACAACAAAACCACCTTGCTCCCCTCAACGGAACACAAAAATAAAACCTTCAACCCAGAAAACTTATAACCTCGAACCTACCCATGGAAATACCGACGGAGATTTACCCAACCTCACCACCACCATTGTCTCCCCCATCAACACCCCCATCGCCTCCATCACCACCCCGAACCTTAACCATTCGTTACGACCATCCCCTGCACTACAACTGCCCAGTCCGGCCGGTGATGTCGGAGTTCAATTTGGGATATGCAGATTATCTGATCCCAGACGAGGAGGAGGGACATTTCACCGATCTCTCATGGCAAGAAGTCAAAGCCATAGCCCTCAACCCTTACCCCAAACCCATGATTTTTCAGAAGATGTTTCTCTACGTAAACTCGGATATCGCTCCAGTTCATGTGCCACAACTTCAGGATGCGAGCCACCTACCCAAAGTAATGTTTGTATTCCTAAAATGGCTACTAGAGAAAGAGGGAGGAGTCGAGAGCGACGAAAGGAACCTGTTTCAGAACATGGGACCATGGCTCGACCCAGCGCCAGTTCTACCACGTACTCGGACGTTGGTACTCATGGAAAATCGCTCAGTGAGATTGCAAGCAATGAGCAATACAGATGCAATACTACTAGCAAGAGCCCGAAAATCGACCCGACAATTGGGAGTGACTGTAAGTTGGGCAGAGGCAAGAGGACTAAAATTCCCTCGCGAAACCGAGGCTCTCCTCCACCCTCATCTGCAGACAATCACAAACGTCGAGACCGGGGAGGAAGTGCAAGTGTGGGAGCCAAGTCAAAAGGCAGTGCTTGCACATTTTCTCAAGAAACCTTTCCTACCAACTAATATGACCATTCTTTATTGGAATGTTAGAGGGATAGGGAGACCCTCTTTTAAGCCCAACCTCCGTTTACTTGTTAGCCAACACCACCCTGACATGGTGATTCTTGTTGAAACCCGTGTGTGTCGCCAAACAACAAACACCATCTTAGAAAATTCGGGGTTTGATTCCTGGCATATTGTGGAGCCGAGGGGTTTCGCCGGAGGCATTATCCTCCTGTGGAATGCTAATAATCTGAAATTTCATCCCATAGGAGGGAACGCTCAAGGGGTCCATGGAGTCGTAGAGGTATGTAGTTCAAAGTGTTCTTATGTTTTATCTGCAATATATGCGAGTCCGGTTTTTGCAAATAGAAAATTACTATGGCAAGATTTATGCAACTTGTCTGATTTTATTAAATGCCCATGGCTAGTGATTGGAGATTTTAATGAAATTATTAACCAAAGTGAAAAATTTGGTGGTCAACCGATTAAAAGAAATCGTGCGAACTTATATGCTGCTACTATGAACTCATGTAATTTGTTAGATTTGGGTTATCATGGTCAAAAGTTTACGTGGTCCAATATGCGGAAAAAAGACCCAATTTTTGAAAGACTGGATAGGGGGTGGGTTAACCCGGAATGGATTACGAAATTCCCAAACTCAAACCTTTGGAACCTGCCTAGGATAACATCAGACCATTGCCCGATTCTAGTATACCTTGACAACCCTACACCGAGAATAGGAAACAAACCATTCCGTTTTGAACCAATGTGGCTAATGGACCAAACCTTCAAAGATCACATAGTAACAGCGTGGCCTACTCAAGGGGGGGAGATTGGTAGTATTCTTCTAGATATTAAAGAAATGCTTGTTGAGTGGAATATGAACACGTTTGGGAATGTTTATAAACGGAAGAAACGGGTATTAGCTAGGCTTCATGGTACACAAAAAGCCCTCCATATAAATCCCTACTCTAACTTCCTTTTCAATCTTGAAAAAGACCTTCAAGCCGAGCTTATCCAAATTTTAATGCAAGAAGAGGCTTTGTGGGCCTCTAAAAATAAAATGGATAGACTCAGGGAAGGAGAGAGAAACACAAGCTTTTTTCATAGAAGCGTGATGATAAAACGCAATGCAAGCAGAATTCTCTCTCTTCGAGATGAAGTGGGAATGGATATCCAAAACCCGGACCAGCTCAGAACTCACATCGAAAACTTTTTCCATCAACTTTACTCCACAGACCAAGAAGTGTGTAGGTGGCATGGAAACCCCAGCAAGCACCTGATAGAGATAGCATATCCCCCCTCGAATGAGGAGATAAGGAAGGCCCTCAAACAAATGAAACCTATAAAAGCACCTGGTCCCGACGGTTTTCACCCTATTTTTTTCCAAAAAATGTGGGATGTGGTAGGAAAGGATGTATGTCAGAACATTAGATCTTGGTTTGCCAATAGGAAGATGCCCCAGGAAACGTGTCATGCAGTTATATGCCTCATCCCGAAACAAAATCCTCCTGAAACTGTTAAACATCTGCGACCCATCAGTCTATGCAATACCTTGTATAAACTAGCAACTAAGGTCATAGTAAACCGTCTGAAACCCCTGATACCCTACTGGATTTCGCCGAATCAAAATAGCTTTATAAAGGGTCGGGGGCCTGATGTCAACATTGTCGTAGCCACGGAAATCCTGCACTCAATGAATAAGAAAAAGGGTAAGACAGGATGGTTTGCCCTAAAAATTGATTTAGAAAAGGCTTATGATAGGATTGAATGGAACTTCGCCAGGTCATGCCTTCAAAATTTAGACCTGAGTGAAGCCTCGGTTGATCTGATTATGAGCTGTGTGTCCCAATCCTCATCCTCAATCCTCATAAATGGTCGAAAGTCTAACACCTTTCATCACACGCGAGGCCTGAGACAAGGGGATCCCATGTCCCCCTACTTGTTTAACATTTGCCTGGAATCTCTATCTCATATGATTACACAAGCCACCATGGATAAGAGCTGGACCCCCTTTTGGGTAGGGAAAGACAAAGTCCCTGTCTCACATCTAATGTTTGCAGACGACCTGTTGATTTTTGGGAGGGTGGATGAAACAACCACATTTGCAGTTAGGGACATCCTAAGGAACTTCTGCAGCATCTCGGGGCAAAAAATCAATGAGAACAAAAGTAGACTCATTTTCTCACCTAACACTTCTGAGAAACACAAACTCCTCTTTCAACAAGCCCTTAAGATAGAAGAAAATGAGAATTTAGGGACTTACTTAGGGTTACCCTTGTCCCATAAGAGACCCTCAAGGAGTCAAGTCCAATTTGTGGTAGATAAAGTTAAAGGAAAGCTGGCCAATTGGAAAACAAAATATCTGTCAAAAGCGGGGAGGCTATGCCTTATCTCTTCCACCCTTTCCACCATTCCGGCCTATTACATGCAAGCCATGTTTCTTCCAGCTGCAACACTCAGGGACTTAGATAGAGTGTGCAACAACTTTCTGTGGGGTGACTCAGATACGCAAAAGAAAATACACCTGGTGGGAAAAGAAAGGTCCTTCAGACCTAAGGACAATGGTGGGTTGGGAATACGTAACCAAAACTTGATGAACAAAGCCTACATGGCTAAGTTGGGATGGAAACTTTCTCAAGGTCCTGAGAACCTCGCCCAAAAATGTATCACTTCTAAATATGTCCATAGAAACTATGTGACCTCATTTGCGAAAGGGTCGCCAATATGGCAAAGTGTAGGAAAAGGATGGGACCTTCTTGCGGAAAATAGCCAATGGATTTTGGGGAACGGGGCAAACATAGAGTTTTGGCATGATGACTGGCTAGGCATAGGGAACATACGCAGCCTTATAATCGGCCCTCTCAATGAGTATGAAAGCGAGTACAAGGTCCGAGATGTTATTGAAAATGGAATATGGAATCTAGAAAAAATTTCCTTGGCCTTGCCGAAGCATGTAATAAGTCGAATCTTGAATTTGGACCCCCCCCCCAAGGAGTCTGCACAATCGGACATTCTAGCACCAACATACTTAGACCACCAGGGTTTCTCGCTCTCTCTAGCATATAGGGCCCAAATCCCTCCTGACCACGGGCCAGACCTTGGGTGGATTTGGAAAATTAGGACGGCCCCCAAAGTTCAATTCTTCCTCTGGCTTGTGGCCCTTGACCGACTCCCTCATAACAAATTGCTCCGGGACAGACATATAACCCACGGGGTTCCATGCGCAAGATGCCATCATGATGTTGAGGACTCTGATCACATTCTCAGACTCTGTCCAGAATCCCAAAATATCTGGATGTTAGCACCTGCCTATCTCCCACTTGGCACCCAAAGTACAAGGCTTTGGTTACAAGAAAACCTCAAATCAAAAACCGTGTTCCGTAACTTGGAATGGCATATAATCTTCCCGTACCTTTGCTTTGAAATATGGAAGAGTAGGAACCATCGAGTTTTCAATCCTGATGAAAACCCATACAGGGCGGAAAATGTGCTTGCTCAGGCATGGAGAAGTGCTAGGGACTACCTCCAAGCAAATTGTCACACTGAACAACAAATGGGGAAAATCTATAACGCCACTTTGACTGACCATACACCTTACTCCTGGATCATGTTAAATGTTGATGCTGCACATAAAAATCAAACCCAAACTAGTGGGCTAGCAGGGATAGTGAGAACAAGTGAGGGAAAATGGGTGAGCGGCTTTACAAAAACCACATTCGCACGTGATGCGTTGGGGGCCGAACTGCAAGGTATTCATGAGGGGTTAGCATTTGCCCTCCACCATGGCTTTAGAAAATTGGTACTCTTCTCCGATTGTAAAACGGCCACACAACTCCTTGACCAACATATAACCCAAACTAACATATATTCTGATGTACTATGTAAATGCAGGGAGTTACGCACGAAGTTTGAGGAAATCAAGATCCTACATTGTAAGCGGCAAGACAACAAGATTGAGGACATGATGGCAAAATATTGTATGACACATGAAGACCCGCAAATTTGTAATAGAGTAGCTAGAATTTTCCAACATGTTCCTAGCTATTGCGTAGAGACTTATCTAGAGGAATGTATTAGTAATGACTACTTGTTTTGCTCCCAAGAGCTGTATGATACTATGATTTAAACTTTAATGCATCCTTTTTTCACCAAAAAAAAAAAAACTCAGGTACTCATATCTGACACGAGTACATGTTCAAGTGTTCAATTCGCCTATTTTTTGGCTCAAAACAAATTGTCCAAGTGTTCCACCTATGTACGAGTGTCGAGGATACGCCACGGATACATGAGGTGAAATGAATAGTTCGAGCAACATAGATTATATTAAAAGTAAGGAATCATCATATAATTTTTTTGAAGGTTTAGAGGACTTGCGGAGCTCTAGGTGGCCCAACTTGACATGCATGATGCAAACAAGAATGGACCTGAAAAGAAAAAAAAAACACATTCCATTTTACCCTTGGTTCTACTGCTTTTAATTTTTGATGATCGTGTGACCCGATCCAAACCTAACCCAAAAAATGCAAAGTTAGGGTTAAAAAGTAAAAACTCAACCAAAATATTAAATGGATTGTGTAAGACACACATTTTTTAAATGTGGACCGGAATTTTTTATGTATAAGTAAGAAAAGTGTGATGTGCTATGACATTATCTTAGACGCAAAATTCGTACCCCTAATGGTGCAATCACAACTGACATTGTCATCCAAGATTTAACATAGCGATACTCCATAAAACAGATTTGGGATTAATTACTAATTAGCTTCATTGATAAGGTCTTTGATCATAGATTACTATGTGTACTGTCTTGTGAGTTGCGATAGATGGGGAAAGGCCAAAAAGAAGGAAATGGAAAGGAAAGTTCCATACTACATAGGCTAGCTTGATGCCAACTAAAGGTACAACATGGGCATATGCACTATATATGTAGTTAAAGTATCAAACTTCTCTAGTGTTTGCAATTGGCAACATTAATCTCTTCGAATTCTTAAAACTTTCTATCAATTTCACATTACATGCTTAATATGGCTGTGATGAAATTCACATTCTTGATTTCGGTGGTACGATACTTCCTTGATCTTCTTTACACTTACTGTAATTGGTATATGGATGTGGTCTCTGCTAGCCAATACTTTGGATATGTTCTACTTTCCACGTAGTGTTTCGTTTGATTTTTTATTTGGTATAGTAAGCCATAAAGCGGCATGATGTAGATAGTCACCACACACATAACGACTAAACTAATTGGTGTCTATTTTGTTTGAAAATTATGATCACAAATTGAGAAAAAACGGTACAAAGTTGTACTTGTACATACACGCACCTAGATGCAGCCTTAGGCACATACAGACGGAGCTAGGCTCGGACAGTTGCCAAGGCTTATCTTAAGAATTTGTGGATAATGTAGCTAAGATTTTAACTTAGCACATTGTATCTCAAAGTTCATTTGTTCATTACTCTTATGCTTATCATTTTGTAATTTATTGAAGGATATATATAGTTGCAAGAATCCTCCTTTTTCGCACTCTATAACATCACACAAGACATATACAATATAATTAGTGCAAGCATCTAACCAGTGGCCAAGTCAATTACGACATGGAGGTGCACGTGCACCTCCAAATTAGAAAGAAATAATTAAAGTTTTGTGTAAAAACAAGTAATATGCGCCAAACGCACCACCGCCCGCCTTGCGCAATAGCAGTGCGCTAAGCGCAGAATGGCAACGAGTGGTGCCCACCCCCCATTCAAAATTCTAGCTCCACAATGCATCTAACATGGGATCATGCACTGACAAGGCATAAATTTGCACATATGTCTAATATAGACAGATATAGTTGAGACTTATGTCTTTTAAAATTACATTTTAAAGTCTCGTAAAGATTAAATCCCAAAGTTAAATTCAAAATCAAATACATGCTGCATGGCTTAGAACAGTCTTATTACATTCATATTGCACGCAACTTAAAGTCGATGTAAGATGAGGTAAGCTCCATGTTGGGGCTGTAGGGCAAGAAGAGTGGTAGGAGCATGGGTGTATGATGGTGAGAGCTCAAAAGCAAAACGCTGTAATATCATAGACAACACAAGCTTAGCCTCAATTAGTGCAAAGTTTTGCCCAATGCAAATTCTTGGCCCCCAACCAAAGGGAAAGTATGAGCTAATCCCCTTAGTTGCTTTTGCAATCCCTTCAGAAAATCTCTCCGGATTAAATTCTTTCGCATCATCACCCCAAACATTGGGATCCAAATGAGCATGGAGTATTGACAATGAAACTACCACCCCAGGCGGTATAATCAAATCTCCTAGCTTTGTTTCACAATCATATATCCTTCGAGAGGTTGCAACGATAGAAGGATACAATCTTAGCACCTCATATAGTATCATTGTCACCTAATAGAAAGCACAAACAAATAATTAGTATTAATTCATTATGCATGACTTGTTCAATATGTAAGTGTAGGAATATAATCAATCATATTTAAGAATAAATAATGACAATTCTACTATGCGATAGTTTACATGTGGAAAAGATCATTGGATGGGTTAGATCGGATCATATCAAAAGGCCCTTCAGCAGAGTTAAGAATATATATATATATATAGAGAGAGGTGTCTCTAGTTACTCGATCACGAGTTGGAACAAGAAAGTCTAATTGTTGCAAGTATTTTGAAAGGGATGAAAATGTGTTTTAGTCGATGCAAAAAAATAATATGAAAAAGTACTTGGTGAGGAGCTTACTATCTTCAGACGATTATTTAACCCATCAAAGTCTGGTTGGTTGTTTCCAAAGGTTGCAAGAACTTCTTCTCGTGCTCGTATTTGCCAATCTTGGTGTTTACTCAACAAAATCATCGTCCATGTTAGCAACACTGAGGTGGTCTCTTGCCCGGCAAGATAGAACAATTTACACTCGTCAATTATCTCTCGAGAGCTCATAGCAAAATGTTGCTTGTTACTACCAATTTTACTTTGTTGTGTCTCTTTATAGTTTGAATCCAACATTATCCCCAATAAGTCATCCTTGACAGCTTCTCCTGCCTCCATTGCCTTCTTCCTTTTATCAATTTCTGTCTTAATTATACTTTGTATCTCCCTGTTTATATTATTCATTCTTCTCTTTCCCTTTGTTGGTAAATATCTAACACAAATCACGTATGCAAAATCATAATGTGATCAGCTTGATACTAATAGTCTTATTAAATGGCATATATATAATTATTAGAACAAAGACACAAAGTGTAAGTAGTTAAATCTTATAAATCCTCTTATAATAGAGCTATTGTAAGATAGACCACCTAACTTTTTGTATTTCTAATGTCACTTTAAAAAGTTCAATGAATCACAATTAAAGCTAAAATGATCATTTTTAGACAATTGTTCACCTTTTACCTCAAAGGGGACCTGACTATTGTATATTTACGGTTGTGAGTAATAATCACTCTTTTGAATTTTTTTCTACTTATGTTTATCTAACACACACTACTGTTTTTGTAAATTTAGTAAGGAAGCATGTGATGTATACCATGATAAACAAATTGCATACTTAATTGAAAGTATATAACGCGTCCACAAATCCTAAAAGTTGTAATGTTAGCCTCTTGAGTTTTTTTTTGAAGTATTTATAATTGAAAATGGGATTTTTTAATTAAAATATTATTGAGATTGTAGTTATTCAATGTATTATTCCGTATTTTGTATATTGTGTAGGGTTTAATAAATGGTAACTTCCCATTTCTCTTCTTGTCGAGGACACTAATGACGAGTTAGATGCTGACTTTCTCAATGCTGTCGGTGTTATCCACCACAATCCCGACGTCCTTTTTGATGCAGAGACGATCGTGGCTCCCTCTCCCCCCTCGTCTGTTGCTGATCGCGATGGCAAACGCCGTAAAATGAATGAATTTGAAGGAACCCTCCTCCCCCCCCCCCCCCCCCAAAAAAATAATCATATTTATGCTCACAATTTGTTCTCCTTTTTGGGTTACTTTGGAGAACTTAAGCTTTTCCTTCTTTTGATTTTCGCAGCATGTCAAAATTCAACTTAATGTTGTTTAACTCCATTAGTCCTTTACTAATTTACACTTTTCTAATGACTTATGTACTCTTATTGGTTATTATCAATGCAAGGAAGTCATCAATTTATCTTGCTGATTTCGGTTATTTAACTGTGATTCAAATCAATTCTTTTTCTCTAAACTGCCAGAATCTTACTTGCACTTTGGGATTAGATGACCCTACACAAACTCACTCATCACTCCTTCTAATCCAGTTGCACAGGATTTTTTTGAAGTCCGAAAAGAATCAGTGGCCAAGATCAAAGCTGGCCTACTTCAAAAACCCAACTGCTTTATCACAAGATACAAGTGCCACTTGCAGCCCGCTAAATTTTGCTATTGGGACTCGTTGCCAAGCCTTGAAGAAAGGCTTTCCCGCCAAAGGCCTCTTTACCCATATTACACAAGGCCCAACCAACACTCCTCCTTGGTCCCTGCTTAGCAGGATTGACGCCAGGCTCGTAAACTTCGAATGAACAAATCCTACACGGGCCTCCAACCCAAAAATTTTGGTACATCTCTCTTGGGCCAAGGCCTCCTTATTTGCTTGACAGGGGTGTTTTCTACTCCCTCAAGAACTTTTTCCTTTGTGCATGTACACTGGTCGCCGGGCTTTTTAACGGCCTTATCACACCCGCCACTCGCCTAATGGTAAGGCAATGCACGACATCCATTATTATAAGCAGATTATATGAAAATACTCAGTTGGAACATACAAGGGGGGAAAAGTCCCAAGTTTTGACCGAAATAATTTATCTGAAAAATAAGTACATACGGATCTTATCTTTATTATTGAAACATTAACCAACTCCGCTAATAGCAAAAATTTTCTTAAAGCACTACACTTTCACAACACCATCATTGTCGATCGAGTTAATCACTCAGGAGGAATCTGAGTTTGTTGGAATAATAATAATATTACCGTCCGAAATCATGTCACACATGCACGTCTAGTCGAATTGCAAATCCTTTACAAACCGAACAATAATATCTACAATATTTTTGGCACATACTATCCCCCGCAACCCTCTGATAAAGAGACCTTCTGGTCGTATCTCAATAATCGCTTAACTATCGCTCTAATAACCATGGATCCTAATTGGAGACTTCAATGAAATGTTACTTCCACTAGGACAAACTTGGTGGGGGCACCTATTATAATAAATCAACTAAATTTTTTTCTGTATTTACTACACACACATTCAACAATTGCTATTCCTTGTCACAAAAATCTTTCCCATGGAAGGGCCTCGCAAATAACTCACATATTTATGAGCGATTGGACAGAACCATCGCAAGCAATGTATTTTTTAATTGACTTCATTGATTCCATGCTAACATATGGGAACTTTATGCTCTCCGACCATGCACCCATAACCTTCTCGTCTAATCAAGGATCTCACTCAATTGTAAGAGAACATTGGAATACCAACATCACCGGATCCAGATTTTTCAAAATACAACAGAAACTAATTCGCATCAAAACAAATCTAAAGGTTTGGGCCAAATCTAAGTATAGACTTACGACCAACAAATTTCAAGTGAACGATGACAAACTTAAATAATTACATGAAAAACTATGGTTACAACCTTTCAATTCTATCTGGATCAAACACATCAACATGCTCCTTCTACAAAGAGAAAAACTACTAGTCTACTGCTACTCTTCAAACAAAAAACATGGGGGAAAATTGCACGGAAAACATGGCTAACTCAAGGCGATTGAAACTCAAGATGCTTCCATAATAAAATAAAAAAAATACACATATATACAATGATATTCAGACTAAATAATGAAGTGGGTCAATGGGTAGATTCCCAGCAAGACCTAACCCAACTATTCACCACTTCCTTCAAAAATCGATTCCATCCAGTACTCATAACACAAGAACCATTTATCTCAGCTTCCTCACATCGTTGATCTCTCAATCAGATTTCGACTATCTAATAGCACCAATCACCCCAACAGAGCCCCGGGATCGGACGACTATGGTGCTAAATTCTTTCTAGCTTATTAGTTAATCATTGAAAAAAGATATTGTTCTTGGAATCCAAAGCTTTTTTTCATCACGGCAAATTGCCACCGTCCCTAAATAATACTATCATTACTCTCATTCCTAAAAAAGATATCCCCGAAATGCCAGATCATTTCAGCCCGATTAGCTTAATTTAACACCATCTATAAAGGAATCTTTAAATAATTAATAATTGTTAATCGCCTCTGTCCTATCCTACAAAGAGAAATTAGTCCTCTATAAAAAATACTTTTACTAAAAACATATCCATTCATGATAACTTGCTCATAGCTCAAGAAGCTCTAAATACATTCCCAAAATCACACAATAAAACGGGCTGGTGTGCTATCAAATTGGACATGAAAAAGGCTTATGACAAAATCGAATGAGATTTCCAAATGGGGAGTCCTTCACTCTTTTGGCTTTCCAGCCATTTGGATATAATGGATCAAAGAATGTGTGACCAATGTCTCATATTCCCTAAAGATTAATGGGGAAACCTCCCCTTGGTTCCTCCCATCCCGAGGACTTCATTAAGGTGACCAATTATCGCCTTATCTCTCCATCCTTTGCATGGAAGTATTAATAAGAAAACTAACCCTACAATCACATATTAGAGGATCGGGTATCAGTTTCAAAATACACCCTAGATCCGCCAACATTCTATGTCTTATGTTTCCTAATGATAATCTATTATTCTGCAAGGCATCCACTGAGGCTTGTAGAAACTTAAAGTCAACTTTAGATGAATTCTGCAACTCATCGGGTCAACCGGTCAACTTCCACAAATCGCCAAATAGTCTTTTCAAAAAATGTCCAACCATTAATAAAAATAAATCTAGCGAGACAATTCAATATGCTCCCCAACTCCTCTCTAGGATGCTATCTTGCTGTGTTCCTCAGCCCTTTTTATCCCACCAAAAATGATCTAAGTTCAATTCTTACGGAAACTGAACATCGTATCGACCTATGGGAATCCAGATTTCTATCCAAAGCAGGGATATTCATCTTAATACAATAGAATCTAGAATCTATCCCCCCCTATACTTGCGCATCAACCCTGCTCCCTTCCAACAGTGCCAAGTCTATGGACTTAATTCATCGCAAATTTTTCTGGCGCCAAAATAAAGAGAAAAATGGTATTCCTCTCATAGCATGGTATAAAATACGCACCCTAAATCCCAAGGAGGGTTGGGCCTCAGGATAGCACTACAAATGAATCAAGCTTTCATTACAAAACTAGGCTGGGAAATTCTTACAAATCCAAATAATATTTAGGTCCAACTAATCAAAGCTAAATATCTAAATAAGCACTCCTTCTTCACTTGTACCCCTAAACCCCAAGACTCCCCCATTGGGAGAAATATATTAAAACAACGAAATATTCTTCATGAAGGGATTCGCTGGAAGATTGGTGACGGTAAACAAATCTTATTTTGGCTATATAATTGGTGTACAAATGATAACCTCTTCAATATGCTCCCGGCCTTTCAACAATCAGCTGATATCACAATCCACTTAAGTCAATTCATTTTGCCAAATCGCACGTGGGATTAACCACAACTAAAAAACCTACTTCCAGAACATATTATTTAAATAATTAAGAGAACTCTGATTCCTATCCACCCTATTTCGGATGAACCTATATAGGGCTCGTCCTCTATAAGAAACTTCTCCATCAAATCAGCCTTGGCTTACTCATAATCTTTCGTCTAAAAACAAAAAATGGGAATCTAGCTAGATTTGGGAACTACAAATTCCACCAAAACTGCAAATCTTCTTTTGGCAAATCTGTCACAACAACCTAGGTGTTCGTCAAACATTAGCAAAGAGGCAAATCATTCCATTTAGCAACTGCGCCATCTACAGCAACACCGACGAAACAATAGTTCACCTCTTTTAAAATTATTCCTCTATCACTTCACTCCGGGACTTAGAAATTCTGACTATCTAGTTACCCCATAGCACGCACAAGACATCATTCTTAAACACTTTTTCCGACTTAAGATCAGCAAAAACCTCATACAAAAATACATCTTCGCTATTTTGAGCATTTGGAAAGAGCAAAACAATATTATTCTCCATACTACTTCTCTAAATATTCACATAATCATCCATAAAGCTAAGTTCCTATACAAAGAATGGATCCTCATAGAAACAGTGGATAATTGTTTCTCTTCCGGCACCCTGTTCTCACTTTCAAAAATCAAACATCCCACCACCATTCCCCACCAATCCAACTCCATCCTCGCCACTTGGGAGGCTCCACCACATAACTACTTTAAATTAAATTTCGATGGCTCCCTTTGTCAGCCCTCTTCGTTATGCAACGATACAAAACAATCATCAACAACAACATGTATCATTATCAGAGACTCTACTGGGGATCTTCGTTCAGCTGTAGCAATCAACCTTGGTTCCACCACAGTCTACATGACGGATTTCCTAGCTCTTCATCATGGCATCATGTTGGCTCTCAAAAACATTATCCAGCATATCATAATAGAAGGTGACAACCTTATTGGTCATTAACTTAATAAAAGATATTTGGCAACCCCCTAGACAGATTTCCAACACCGTTAGAGACATCCACACTTTACTCAACTCTTTTGCTTCATGGGACATCAAACACATATACTGGGAAGCTAATAGGACAACTGACTGGATTGCTAACGTGGGTCATTTAGTAGATACCGACTTTTGTATAGATGATTGTACTTCTTCAACTCTTCAAAACATCCTTGTAATTGATAAGGTGGGATCTCCCCTCATGCGGAGGGTCTCCTAACTTTCTTTTTCTTACCTTATAAAAAAAACTTCCCATTTTAATTTTTTTTTTTTGTCAAACGTGGTGTCTAATATGCTTTGAATTGTGCTTGAACTTTAAATTTGTTGATATGCATTGATTGATTGGGAAGGTTTTGAGTTGATTGAGAATTTATTTTGAAATGTTTTGTATATAATTATTATGTATTATGTTATTATCTCTTATTATGCGGGCCAATCAAGCCCAGCTCAGCTCTGGGCCGTGTGGGCTAAGCCCACGAAAAGTCGATCCAGCCCAACTCGAACCGTGAAATTGATGTGTGGGTCGTGGGCCAGATTTTGAGTCCAATCCACAAAAGCCCACCACTAAAACCGTACAATCCGGTACACAAAACTGGTTCGGCCCGACCCATGAACGAGACCAGCCCAGCCCAAAAAATTATTCAACTTAATTGTATATATTTTAATCAAATTGCATATATTATAATTCAATCAAATTCAAAAAATAATGATATCATTCATTAATATTAATAATTTTATATATTTTAATTAATTTTAAAGGTTGTATATAACTATAACAAATTATTCCAATGATAAGTAATTTTGAGAAAAAAAATCTTATGTCGGCCTGTTGGCCTGCCTGCCCACGAACTGCCACAACTGCTCTCCGAATCGCAAAAACCACTAACAGACCGGTATGTGCCAATATTTTTCAGCCCGTGGACCAGCCTGTCCGAACCGTGAATTTCACTGGTCCGGTCATGGGCCGTGAAATTTGAGCACGGCCCACAAGGACCCACGCACCCATCCACCCAGCCCGCACCAATGGCCATCTCTAGTTGAGTTGTAATTTAATAGGGTTACATCATTGCTAGCTCCCCTTTACTTATATCTCTATCATATAACCAAGAGGGGAGCTATGGCGTCCCTTTTAAAAAGACTTTTTAACCCTTCATTCAATAAAAAAGATTACCTATTAAGATTTTGAGATTTTCCTCAATCATAGCCCTCCCTAATTTAAAATATGTATATCAAAGGAAGTTCAAAGTAGCTAAAACAAACTTTCATAAAAATATGTGTATTGAAAGAAAAAAGTTTACGATTGAAGAACAAATTAACATAAATAAAGCAGTTTTCAAATCAATTACAAAATCAAAGACATAAAATTTTAATTTTACCTAAACATTGAAATGCAGTAACAATATACCAACATCCATTAACAAGTAATAAAAATACCAAGAAAACAACTTCTTCATCAAGTAACTTTTATATTTTGTATTTACACCACATGATATTTAATTAGAACTAATGATGATTGTAAATTACATCTTTCAAATCGGTCCAAATCCGGAAAATACCGGTCCGGACCGGAATCTCTATTAGTTTAGTAAATAAAAGTTTATATGTTAAAAAAAGTTTTAAAAAAGGTAGAAAGTTAGAAATTTAAAAACATACTATTTATTACTATAAGATTTTTTTTGAGGGGATTTATTACTTTAGATTGTTGTTATTAAAAATATTAATTTTTAATATATCTAATTTATAAATATATTTAAATAAAATAAAAAAGATCTTATTTCTAAAATAATATAGATTCCGGTCCAATAGGTCCAAGATCAGGCCGGACCGGACCGGAATTTTTTCGATCCGGTCTCAGTCCAAGAAAAAGGCAGATTCTGGTCCAGCCGGTTCCGTCCGGTGCACACCCCTATAATATGGCAATATATGGGATACACCGAGAAATAAAATAGAAAAAGAGAAAATAAAGAAGGTTAACTACCTAATTTAATTATAAAAAAAATCACCTTATCTCTATATTTTGTTATATATGAACAAATTTATGTTTTTGCACGCAACGCGTGCACATAAGAGTAGTAATGCTATACCGCCTCACTCTGTCACTCATCTATATATAGAAAAGGTCAGCAGGTGATCGCCTATTATATAAAGCTTGGATGTTCCTGGTAATGAATTAATGTTTAAGATGTCACTTACTTCCATCCAGGGATGTAAACAAATTTGAAAAGGCGTATAACAAGTTCTTTTTGCTCCGTGAGAAGTTCAAATAACTTTCTTCCATCTTCATAACTGCTACAAAATGCAGCTCGAGAAATAGCATCCGCGGTTAAAGTCGTAAGATGTGGCCAGACATCTACCTCTGAAGAACCTGTTTTAGATATTATTTGTTCCCACTTGTTCATTATTTCAGTAACGCTCGTCTCAAATGCTGGGAGCATAAGCTGCATACAGATGCATTGAAGTGGTCAAGTGGATCTATTTAATAAGTATAATTTTTACTAATGCGTAAATGAAAAAATAAAAAGCAGCGCTAACTATTTCAGTGACCTTTCTTGTCACGTTAGTTTCGATAACATTACAGGGTCAACTCAACTATAAGTTAAGCTGATATTTGGAATTTCAAGATTCGTTTTATATTCTATAATCTATAAGAAGATATACCATGAAGACAACAAAAGGTCGTCTAATGAAATTAATTAACATACTTTGCGTGACGAAGAGAGTATACGATCGACTACAATACCTTCAACTTCTGGACATGAAAAGCAGGATTGACAAGCCTCCTGTGGTTGGCCCATTTCTCACCTTCATAACTTACAAGTCCAGGGGCAAGTAATTCAGTTAGTGGGTTCATTTTTGGCTTCCTAAACTCGTTCATCCTAGTGAATGCATCCCTTATTAACTCGGGTTGTGTAATAAATATCGTTGGTACAGGCCCCATCCATGTGAAACAATTTGATCCTGCATGCAATGATTAATATGTTGTAGTACGTAAAACTACAAAATGTAATATGCTCACAATTTTCATTAAATATTAAACACTTACAATTTATTCTAAAATATACTTTCACAATCTAATTAAACAAAGAATAGACAGAATAATTAACATTGCATTATTAGAAATGTGGTAATACATGTTTTCACGAAATTACGTAACTAAATTAAATTACCAGCTTTTGTGACAAGTTGATGGAGTAAGGGTTGGATACGATAGAAGTAGTCATTACTAAAAGGAATAGGTTTTTTCATGGCTTCACTACGTAACATAGAGTTTTCCTTCATGTCTCCGATCAAAAATCGGTAGGATTTTCCCGCGAGCCCTTGATTTCGGAGGCATCTCTCTAGCTTGTTGGGTGTCAACCAAATTCCATTTAGTAGTTTCCATAACCATTGCACGGTAACAAGGCACAATACAGCAACAAGTACGACACTTACGCTTTCTCCAATCATCTCTCAATTTTTTTTGGGTGTTTCAATAATTGAGGCTATATGCGTACTAGAACTTGTCAATTATATATATACAATCGTGTCTAAAGCATTCTCCATCTTTCCTTCTTACCTTGTCCTTAACTTGTCCTCATGAATCATGATTCACGTGTTTGTAGGGCTGGCAATCAGGTCGGGTCGGGTCAGTTTCAGGTTGACCTGAATTGTATTTCAGGTCACTTATCCCTGACCCAAACCCGACCTGATTTATATTTCAGGTTGAAAATCTCAACCCAAACCCGACCTTATATTTTTCGGGTTGACCCGAAATCGACCCAAAATGACCTGAAATAAAAATCTAAATATCCAATGATCAAAAACTGTCAACTTAATTCAAAAAGCTAATGTACATGTAACATGTTTAAGTTTCAACATTCAAAGTCGGAATTTTCAGGTTGAAGTGAGTTGGGCTTGGCCCAATATTATAACCTAACCGGCTAAGGGCTAACCTAAGATAATATAAGTTATTTTTAAATCAGGTCATTTCAGGTTATTTTCAGGTTGAAAATGTCAATCTGAACCTAACCCGTTATATTTTCAGGTCGTGTTGGGTCGACCCATTTTTTTTTCAGGTCGAATATCTCAACCCAAACCCGGAATTTTCAGGTCAGTTTCTGGTCGGGTTATCAGGTTGGGTCAGTTTTTGCCAGCCCTACGTGTTTGGTATTTAGAGTGGGGTAATATATGAAGTGCGTGTTTGGTGTAAAGTCACAGAATGAAATTAAATAGAGGAGCGAAGTGCTAACAAATTAAACTTGTTATCTTTTTTTGGGAGTAATTCAAACTTTTGAATGAAAAGAGAAATGAAACCAATACCACCAACAAATAAATTTAGTTATTTGAGCGAGGGGGAAGGGATGATAACAAATTAGGAGAATTCATTACCACCAAGTAATGGTAATAGATTGAAGAGGGGTTAGACCAAAACAAGAAAAAAAGAGAATATGTATTATTTAATCTCGTTTTTTAGAGCCCAAATGTTTTGAGCCAAGCAAAAAGGAAAGAGTATGTATTTGATTTCGTTTGTTAGAGCATGTTTAATTAGGTCAAGTAATGAAATGAAAGGGAATAGAATCAATCAATCAAACAGCTGAGAAGTTGAAATGAGAACAAAAATTGTTATCTTTATTAGGTGTTTGGTTCAAGTCTTGAAAGGGAAAGAGAATGGTAATCATTACTACCACCCACAAATGAATTTTGTTACTTAAAGAGCAAGAAAACGAAACAAACTAGTGGAATCCATTATCACCAAATAATTAGTAATGGATTATCGGGTTAAACCAAACAAGAAAAAGAGAGTAGGTGATTGATTCTATTTCTTATAGTCCAAAATTGTTCAACCAAATGAGCTCGTAGTAATAGAAGATAAAATAAGAGAATCATGTGGGATCCCCTTTTTATTATCCCCTAGACCCCTACCTTTTTTTTTTGAAAGAGAAATTTCATTAATTGAAAGCCAAACGGCATCTACAATAGGTATTAAAGTAAAACAAGATACAATTAAACAAGACTAAATCAAATTCGTCTTCGAAGAAACTACAATGAACCAGATCGAACAATATAGCACAGCCCTCTTGTATTTGCTGAATCAAGCAGCTATTGATGAGGAAGTCTATCATTCTGATATAGTTTGGGAAGAACATTCTTGATCGAGTTAGGGTGACCGCATCTGAGATTCCAATACCTTCATGTTGAGTCTCGAACTTCAACCAATGAGAATAATTTCTCATACATAAAAACAAAAGAACCATACTCACAACTCCCATAGGGGAGAAGGAGATTTCCAAAACAGAAACTAAAAACCCCATAATAGGGTTTGAAAAAATCTCATAAAGAGATACTGATTTATTGAACAAAACAAGAAAATAAATTAAAAAGTGGAAATAAAAGGGAAAAAGGGGCTTACCATGGATGAAAACATCCATGGCAGCCCCTAATTGATGAAGAAGGGGTAGAAGAGGCTAGGGTTTGAGAGAGAGAAAAAGAAAGGGGAGGCTAGGGTTTTTTGCGCACAACAATAGATACCCCTAGACCCCTACCTTATGAGACCTAAGCTTGCTTGGACAAGTAAATTATATCGAATAAAAAAAATAAAAATAAAATAAAATAAAGAGCATGAAGAATGCATAATTGGTGGTGGTAAATATAGTTAAGCATTAATTCCGCAAGGAGGAACGGATCATTACGGCCACAGGAACTATCTTATTCTACATTATCTACATCATATTTTAAACAATCCATCTATATACATCTTATTTTCTACATTATATCTTTATTACCCTCCTAATGCATTGTCCTAAATTTAAACACGCAGAAGGTACACGAGGAAAGGAAATGCCCACTCCGATCCAAAAAGGCCTAATAGGATACGATTCAATGACCTTAAAGTGCATTCTAATCCTCAAATGTTAGACAAACTAACGACCGAGTCACATGTATATATTTTTCCTTTAAAATAAGATAAGTTGTAATCCCTTATAAATAGAAGGGAATTTGGAAAATCCTTGCAAAGAGTGAGACTCGATTCTAATACCTCTGTATTAAGTCATTACCTATTGCTAAAGTCACACATATGTATATTACATGTCTATATATATGTTATATTTTGAGTAGGTAGTTAAACGATAGTCTAGTGGCATTGAAATCATCTCGGTTCACATATTCTATAGGGGTCCTCAATCTCCCTCCCCCCTCATAAAGAATTTCAACTTACCCAATTTCCTGCTCTCTCCTTATAAAGAATTCCAACTTACCTATATAAAAAAGATTAGGAATCACAAGAGACATACACCTTTACCCTCGAGGGATGATAAAACACTATCAGTTAGAGGACACCTTGCCCAGTATCAGGGACAACGTTGTGAAAAAAAACAAATGTTTAAGTATCAAAAACACTTGTTAATGATAAACCAACCTATGTTTATGTGTTTACGACATTTGTTATTTACAAAACTACCCTTGTTGGTGTTAAATGTAACTTTTGTCAAAAAGTAAGACCGTGATTTCTGACAAAAAGTAAAAGTTGTCTTGATTTGCATGCTTTCGCCAGCTTTTTCCAAAAAAAAAAATGTAATTTGATATTTATAAAAACCCATTTTTGTGTGTTTAAAACACTGGTTATTTATAAATCAACTCCTATTTGTATATCTTAGACACTTTTTATTAACGCTTCAACCTCTACTTGTGTGTGTTATATGCTAAAATTACAACATAGTCCTGATAGGGGACAAGGGGTCTTTTTAGCTGAGTTTTATCATTCCTTCTTTCCCCTCGAGGAGCACGAGCATTTATATCATTGTAGTCCTTAGGTTCATCGTGCTACTTAAGATGTGTTTGTGGAAGTCAGTAGACAGAAGTAGTTGAAAAAGCTGCCTAATTAACGGGCCTTGTACTTTAACAAGGTCCACAAATGTCAAATCGATAACATATTTAAATTTAAGGGGAAAAAAAGATTTTTAAAAAAAAAAATTTAAGAATCAAAGATTTTCTTTTCCTTAATACATTATATTCCTAACACTTCCCTTCAAGTTGGAGCATGGGATGGATGAGAATCTTTATAGTAAACCTGGGTATACCATGCTCATGGTACACCCAAGGCTATTTTCGCCAAATGAGCAAAATGGAAAAATGAGCAAAATGAGTAAATGAGCAAATTAAGCAAATAATCAAATGAGCAAATGGGTAAAATGAGCAGATGAGCAAGTATTTCTACTCATTTCAGAAAATGAGCAAACTTGGTGCAAATGAGCACTTACGAAAACGAACTAATTACAGATGAGCAAAAAAGAAAATGAAGAAAGAGATGAAATGAATAGAAAAAAAAGACTAGAGCAAGTATAAGAGTTGACTAAGCAGCAATAATCATCCAACACAAATTATGCAAATGAGCACATAATCTTCAATCATTCTAAATAAGCATAGATGCTTGACTCATTTGAACATTAGAATTCAAAATTATTGCAAAATACATTTGCTCATTCCTACAATGATAATTCAAAATCAGCACCCATAATTTTGTTCATGTTCTGATCATGTAAAACAACCAAAAACATTTGGTTTATGCAATACGAATAACTGAGGAGAAATGAGAAAAACAACAACAACAAAACAAATGAGCAAAAACATAATCAGATCTGAGTCGTGGGTCTTCATCATCGTCGTGGATGGGTTGTGGGTCTCTTCAGTCGCCTCATCATCATCATCTCGAGTCCGCGCCATCATCATCTCATCGTTCATCTCGCGAATTTCAGATCTGAAAATTTTTTTTCCGCGAATTTCAGATCTCCATTGTTGTGTTTGGAAGGTTTGGAAGGAGGAGAGAGAGAAGAATTGAAAATCAGATTTTCTGGTCAGCAAGAATTGAGAGAAATGAGCAAGAAAGAAGAATTGGATTCAGATTTTTGCTTTTTGTCATTTATTGCCCCGAAATTACCAGCGTGCCCCTTAACTTGCAATTAATTATAGAAATGCCCCTGGGTGTACCATGAGTGGACTCTGGGATGGATCAAAAATGTCCAACTTAGACTAGAGAATATCAAACTGCGACTTCCCAAGAGCCTTTGTGAATATGTCGGCAAGTTGAGCCTTAGTATGCACATATGAAGGAAGCAACGAGGCCATCAAGAATGGCAACCCACACAAAGTGACAATCAACCACAATGTGTTTTGTGCGTTCGTGAAATACATGATTCTTGGCAATATGAAGAGCATATTGGCTGTCATAGAACAAAGGAATAGCTTTGGGATGATGAACACCCAAGCTCAGGAGTAAACCTGATAAGTTCATATTCTAACATCATTTCATTGCATATTAGGTGCATTTTATGTGGTATTAGAGCATTTACATTGCATTATTTATGCATATTTAGGTCCATTTTTATAAATTCCAATGCTTTCACGGTTGTTTGGTCTTTTAATGTAACCTCATGTACTTTGGACTTCTATTTGAGGACATGATTATTAAGGCACGTAGTTGACCTTCAACACGATATATCATGTGTCCAAAACGAATTTAAAGTGAAGAAGATACACACGACTTTGTGTACTAGTACGAAATATGACACATCTACATCATTTTATCCATATCTTTTGACACAAGAATGATAATGAGGTAATTGTAACTGGGTTGGAAACTAGAATTCAAGATCTCTCCAACGATATATAACATGTACGAAATAAAGATTTGGATCAAAAGTTATAGATGTTCAAAGTTAAGCAGAAACCTCTGCCTCGGTGCACGGTCGTGCAACCTGCAATCAACAGTCACGAAAGTTTCTGCCTAGATATTATATCATCATTATTAGTTTATACTTAAGGTTTTTAGAGAGAGAAATTAGAGACAAAAACTTGTACATCTCCATTGTTTTTCAAGACTTTACCTTTCTTCCATTAATTCAAGTATCCCTTTTCTTTTTCTCTTCTCCTTGTTTTCTATTAGGATGCATGTTCACAAGGAAAAGTACACCCTATAAAATACCATAAACCTCCCCCGAGTATCTATGGCGTCCCTAATACTCACTCAAGCCTACTCCCGTGAAATCATGCAAATTAAAACATCAAACGCGTCACTCTAACGTCCTAATAATCCATTTTACCTACTCCCATGGAGAACTTCATGCCCTTAATTGAAATATTCAAATTTGTCAAAATCTAACTTCCGTTGTGATCAAGACAATGGAATCATAACAATACTAGTTATCCCTAATCTAGTATTGAAATATGCGTAATCAATTAAGCAATTAATTTGGAATTAAATTTGAAGGTATAATCATGAATTAGTTCACACTAGAGTTCAACTTGACCACAGATTATAAACTATGAAAGCGTAATTGAAATAAATAAATATATAGAAGAATAATCAAACATAGCATACGAAGATGGGATGACGTAGCAGTGAGGATTAAATTACTTTAATTCATGCAACTATGATGGTTATGTAATCGAAGTTTATGATCACAATTACGTAACATTAGCTATGCTTAAGCTATCTATATATATTTCTAGAATTACTATAACTATTATAGAGGTTTAGTTATATGAAAGAATGTTGCCTTGTACTTTCCCGGATGGAGAGTACGGCAGTGACGCACCGACTAAGCTTGGAAGGTCTTCCGCTACTAATCTTTTTAACTAATTAACCTAATAGTGATGCTTAGAAGTCGGGGCGTTACACCAGTGCCCAGGAAAAAGGGGCGGGTTATATCTGTTTTGGTGGTCGAAGTTTTAGGTGGAGGGGATTCTTTGTCGCTTGCCATGAGAAGATGAACGAGAGACAAAAAATTGTATTACGGCTTCAATACCATGTCAATTTGTATTAGGGTAAAAAGATGTTATATTCATTGCTCATCATGCAATATATCTCTATTATATAAGTGAAGGGGGGAGGAAGATGGTGTTCTCTCATAAAAAGTCTAATATACCCTTAATGAAATTAAATTGTCATATAAATCTTTTCTTCTTCCCACTTGTCATATATATTGAACAAGTTAATAATGGAATTGAATTTGAAATATCAATTTAATATTTAATTAAGGAGAATAATTTCCTCTTCTTACCTACGTGTGAAGAAAATTTATTCAAAAATTAAATTGATAATATAACTTAATTGACACAATTAGAAGAAAAAAATTAAAACTTGAATTTCATATTAATAATTATACTCATAATATTTTAAAACCTAAATGTTGGTTATTCTTCGGTAATCTCTATTAACTAAATTAAACTCTTTTTAACGATTGAATCTGATACATAAATTCTTCCACTTTATTTGAGCACAGACTTTCTTCTAATGTATATTTCTTTCTCTGGATAGTATATTTGAATAATGATGAACAAATAACTAATAAAACAAATAAAACATTGATTTAAGAAAAATATATTAAAAGTTAACAATAATTATAAATGTATTTTCGAATCAATTTTTTTAAACACTGATGAATAACTAATTGAGAAAAACAAAAAAACATTAATAGGACACGCACGCATAGCATGAAAAAAATGCTAGTATCAATAAAAACAAGGAGACCTTGCTAACCAAGAACTCTAGTCATATGAAACTTTCCTTAATACATTATATACCTAACATAGCATAATTTTACAATTCATAGTACTCTCTTTTTCTTATAATTGATACTCCCTCCGTCCCATAATATAGTGCCTACTTCATTTTTGGTGGGTCAAACTTAAAAATCTTTGACCAAATATTCTCATTTGTATATATTAAAAAGCATATTCATGTGGAATCTTGTTAGATTCGTTTCAATGTTTACTTTCATAATATCAACTTTTTATATTTTTTATTAATACGGAATTGAAGATATTAAAGGTCAAATTTACGTCTTACAGACCGTATAAAAAAGAAACAAGCACTATATTATGGGACAGAGAGAATCTCTATTACGTAAGGGAAGGGGGGGCCTATGATGTCCTCTTTTGAACGGACTATTTTGCCCCCCTTTCCCTGACTAAATTACAAAAATAATATCAATACCAAAATGGGGATTCAAACAAAGCTACCGAAAATTGAATTTCAACATCACTCCCAAATCACTTATGTTAGGAAACTTTACAAATCCCTTTCTAAATCACGTTCAGGAAATCCCGCAAATTACTAAACTTTACAAAAAACTAAAAATTAACTTACAAACCAAAACTAATATAGTAGGGCGTAAATACATAAAAAAAACATCCACAAAATTCACTTACAAACCATTGTTCTCAAGAACTCACAAATTTCACTTACAAATTATTCTTTACCTGTACACGCTATGCATAAAAATCTGTAAAAAACATAAAATTTCGACGGGGATATCACACATTTGTCCATCGACGATTTGCAAACTTCCAAAAAGGTACATAATTCTTTCTCTTCCAAGTTATTTCAAATTAGTTGAAAAAACAATAGCAATTGTTATGTAGCGACTAACAGAAAAAAGGGAGATGATAGCAATTAGTTAAAAAGGACTTAAATTTAACCCTTTATTTTCACATGAAATGAGAGAACAAGATAAAAGTAACAAATTTAGTTTTTTTTTTTAAATGCCAATATTAAAAATTCTGCTCATAACTTTTGCAAAAAAACCATTTTCACAAATAAATTTTGAAAAAAAAAACCAAAATCAAAGTTTTCGCGAATGGTTTTTGCAAAAATCAATTTTCAGAAAAAATTAAATTAATTTGCTAAAACCATTTTCAGAAAAAAAAAATTACATTATTTTGCAAAAACAAATAGTGAAATTAAGCACCAAGACAACTGTAAAATTTTGAAATGGAAAAAAGGGCTTTTATACAATTTAAATTTAATTCATTTTCATGTTAAATCAGAAAACAAGATAAAAGAAACGATTTTTGTTTTTTTAAAAAAATTCCAATATCAAATTGTGTATGAAAATTTACAATTTTATCTCAAATATAATTTTAAATATGGGACTGATGAAAATTTTAAATATAAGTTTGTGAAATCATAATTTAGATGTTAGGCAAGGGAAAAAAAAAACTGAAATTGGTTTAAGAAATTACCTTTCTCTGTTAGAAAATCGACCTAAGAAAAAACTGAAGTTGGTTTGCTTCCTTCAAAAGTGGTTGATACGGCTGATGGATTTTTGATAAATTAGATTTACTGCTTTGCTTAATACTCCTTCCGTTTCCTAAAGATCTTCCCACTTTCCGTTTAAGGGTGTTTCCAAAAGATCTTCCCTCTTTTGCTTTATTCCTTATTTGGCAAAACAAATTTCCCTATTTACCCTCTCATGTCACTATCATATGGTCCACTATTACATTATTAATTCAATTTCACTCCCTTTCTCTCTCCTACTTTAACCCCTTTTTATTTGTTTATTTATCTTAACCCCTTTCTCTCTCCTACTTTACTCACATCATGCCCCACACAACTTGATTTTCCTTGGTATCTGTAGGAACAGTAAGTGGGAAGATCTTTAGGAAACGGAGGGAGTACTTGAAAAGACTGATTTTCTTATTGTATAGTGTATAGTTTGATGAACTAGGTTCCTTGAAAATATGGTTCATAGATTTGTAGTGAGAGGAGAGAGAAAGTGAAGAGCAAAAGTAGTGGAATTATACTGATGTTGCCAAGTAGTGGAAAAGGTAGTGAAATTTTTTTTGTTAAAATTCTAGAAGGATGTGCCTACAGGCTACAGCACGTCACTCAAAATTTTGGGTTTCAAATACAAGTGTGGATCAAAGTATAAATTTGCCAAATTATAATATGGGTTTCAAATACAAGTGTAGATCAAAGTATAAATTAGCCCAAATTATAATATTGTTGCATTGGAAATTCAACGTAACAGATAATATGGACTCAATTTTTTTTTGTTCAACAGAGATAAGTTTAACTAAGGTAGTAATACTATAATGCTACTTAAATGCAAGAGTTAAAGACTGCAGAAAAAACAGAATGTAGAATCTTATTCACAAAATAGAGGTGACCGTAAAATACTAACTTGCATTTTCTTTTTATTTCTATTTAGTAATACTTAGGCCTAAAAATATCATCGCACGCATCGCATGCATAAAAAGTTAGTATTATATGGTATCAGCCATCATAAACGATAGCATCAAAGGTTTAAGGGAATCAATCATATTTGATATTATACTATATAAAAGATTTTCCTTGCAAATTCAAGAGTTGTTACATGATTATGTCGGAAAGTAGACGTTGATCTGTTGACTTCACCTTACCATCATCTTCCAAACACCTGGAATATTTAATTAAAAGAAATCATGCCAGTACGAGATAATTGATTGTCTACAAAAACTTAGATTACCACGAGTTCATTCATGGTACACCCGGGTATACCATGAATATGTTACATCCAGAGATATTTTTGTAATAAATTAGAACTTTAGGTGCTCATTTGACACCAAATTTGCTCATATGGGCATTTTGCTCATTTGCTCATTTTGCTCATTTTGTAATAGAAGTGTTTGCTCATTTTCTTAAATGAGTAGAAATGTTTGCTTATTTGCTCATTTTTTTATTTTGCTCATTTACTCATTTTGCTCATTTGGAGAAAATAGTATTGAGTGTACCATGAACATGATACACGCACCCAGGTGTACTATAAACATTCTCAAATTACCAAGAGTTCAAGACAAGTTGATGGAGAAAGGATTAGATAATGGAAGAAGTCATTAATAAAATAAAAAATGGATGATTGCTGGTGCCTGGTTGCATGGCTTTACTACGTAAGCTCTTTTCCGCTATGTTCAACTTTTTCTTTTTTTTATTTACTAATATTTCCTCCGTTTTGTTTTATATGTAACAAAGGGATATTTTTTATAAGATATAAAATATTTATTTGTTGCATTTAAAATAAAACGGGGAAGTATTAGCTCAAAGTATATATAGAACTATCAGCTACAGTAAACCGAGGTGCTATCTCCCGTAGCATTGCTGCGGGTTCGAGCCTTAGTATCCCCTTTGGTTAGATATATATTAGGATACTAAAGATATGATAAATATCTTTAGGATATATTAGTAGTTAGGATATTAATTATATTAGGAAAATATTATCTTATGATTTATTTCAGATAAGTATTAAGAATAATATATCTTCTGGAGGTGGCTTTCGGGTAGGAGCTTCTAACACCCTCCCACCCATTGAGAGATAGGTAAAGGTTGTGGGCCTGATTAAACTATTAAAAAAATATAAAAAAAAATTTATCAACAAAATTTAAGGAAAAATTGATCTATATGAGTATATGACACCAAGTCACCAACTATAACTTAGGTGCAGGAACCGAAACCAACTAAAGCGTGGGTTATTAATAGAAAGAATATTCCTTCCTCTTCCTCTCTAAAAAATTCCCGTTGGACCGCCACTGAATGGTTCTATTCAAAGAACCAATCTAAGGTGGGTAAAGCTCCCAACACTTCTCCACTTCCCTACTCAAACTACCTTGGGCCACGGCGTTGGAAACCCCCCCTCCCCACAAAATTGTCTAAAAATAAATGTGGATAGCTCTTTCATATTAAGCTTAAAGGAGTCGTGTCTAGCGGCTGTGTGCAGGAACTCGATTGGCTCTTGAGTTGGAGGAATTGCAATGAATACTTACTGCACCGATGCTCATGAGGCCGAGATTCGAGCAATTCATATGAGTATTGAGTGGGTTCACCAACAACATCCATCATTAGTTCAGATTGCAAGAGTGTCGTAGAGGAAATTAGTAATAAAAGAGTGATTAAAAGTAATACTTGTAATGTTGTTAATGTGTGTAGGGAGTTGCTCGCTCCAAGAAACCGGCGAGCTCAAGCTATGGCATGAAGGTAGAGAGACTAACAGGATTACTGACACTCTAGCTAAATATGCAAGAGGGAGGGCGGTAACTCCAAATTCTCTACAAAATTTTCCTTTCCCGTCCCCGGTCTGTAATATAATGCTATATTATTAGAAGAAGCAAGAAACTGTATTCTGTCAGACATGGACTGTAAACTTTGACGACTGCTATGTTATATTATTGCTCGTTTATAACCAAAAAAAAAAAAAAAAACTAACTAAAGCGCGTGGCGGCATGGCTTCTATAGCACCAACTATGATAATGGGTGCTCTCATGGCCTATTTTTAGCTTTCTAAATGAGTAAAAAGTGAGCAATTTTTTTTTTTTTTTGATTGGGAAATTAAGTCAGCCCAAGAAACTGTATGTTATATTATTAGAAGAAGCAAGAAACTGTATTCTGTCAGACATGGACTGTAAACTTTGACGACTGCTATGTTATATTATTGCTCGTTTATAACCAAAAAAAAAAAAAAAAACTAACTAAAGCGCGTGGCGGCATGGCTTCTATAGCACCAACTATGATAATGGGTGCTCTCATGGCCTATTTTTAGCTTTCTAAATGAGTAAAAAGTGAGCAATTTTTTTTTTTTTTTGATTGGGAAATTAAGTCAGCCCAAGGGCTAACCCCTACCAAGGCTACTAGCCTTGTAGGAACTACCAACACATTGGCTAGTAAAGCATGCAAAGCATGCTAAGGAAATACCCCAACATAATGCTGGGGTAAGGATCGAACCCCTGACCTCAAGGATCAGAGGGGAGTGCTCTACCACATGAGCTAGCTCCTCATCCTTGTAAAAAGTGAGCAATTAACATACATAAAATTAGTCTTCGATATAATATGTATAAATGAATGAACCGTCACACGTCTGATTAATTGTTTGAAAAAAAAAATATTACCAGTTTTGGTGCATTTACGTACGTTATTTTAAATAAGGGAAAAGCTATATGCAATTATAAGAGTTGTATATAAGAAGTTAAAAATGGAAATAAGTTGCATTAATTGATCATTTGTTATATCGGTTGATGCAAAAATTTTCCGTAAATTCACAACTTATTTTCATTTTAAGTAGTGTATTTATGTCTTATATGCAATCCTAAGGGTTGCATATAGCATAACCCTTTAAATATTTGAAAAACAAATTGTGTTGGTGATCATGGAGGGATGAGCAAATAGGCTCTTTTTCATTTGTTTCAATGGATACATTAAGAATATTTTATGTTTTAAACTAGTATATAACTAGAGATACAAAAAAAATGCATTGACGAAGGTGAATAGTGGAAATAGAAAGAATTTTAATTGTGGAGCGAAGTGAGTAACTTTTTACGATTGCAATATACTTTTTTCATCTGAAGTGTTGTAACGTTTTTTTACAGTTTTTTCACCATATACCCATGATAAAAAAAAATTGCACCGTATACCCTCGCAAGTTTCCAACTTCACCATATACCCTCCAGTTTTCAAACATACATCAAACTACCCTTTTTAACTAATGGTGTTAAAACTTCCGTTAGTCATTAACCCTTGGGCACACACAGAGAGAGTTAGGCTCGGACAATAATGTAGCTAAGCCTTTACTTATTAGCACCTTATATCTCAAAGTTCATTTGATCATTACTCTTATGCTTATAACTTTGTAATTTATTGAATGGCATATATATAGTTGCAAGAATCCTCGTTTTTTGAACTCTATAGCCTCGCACAAGACATGTACAACATGATTAGTGCACGCATCTAACATGGAATCAGTTGATCACGCACTGGCAAGGCATTATGCACATATGTCTAATATTGACATACATAATTGGGACTTATTTCTCTTAAAATTACATCCTAAAGTCTCGTAAAAATTATATCCCAAAGTAAAATTCAAGATCAAATACATGCATTGCATAGCTTAGAACAACATTATTACATTCATATTGCATGCTTAGAAACAAACCTAAAGTCGGTGTAAGATAAGGTGAGCTCCATTTTGAGGCTGGAGAGCTATAAGACTAGTAGGAGCATGGGTATATGATGGTGAGAGCTCAAAAGCAAAACGTTGCAATATCATAGACAATGCAAGCTTAGCCTCAATTAGTGCAAAGTTTTGCCCAATGCAAATTCTTGGCCCCCAACCAAAGGGAAAGTATGAGTTACTCCCCTTAGTTGCTTTTGCGATCCCTTCAGAAAATCTCTCCGGATTAAATTCTTTGGCATCACTACCCCAAACTTTGGGATCCAAATGAGCATGGAGTATTGACACTGAAACTACCACCCCAGGTGGTATACTCAAATTACCTAACTTTGTTTCACAATCATATATCCTTCTCGAGGTTGCAACAATGGAAGGATACAATCTTAGCACCTCAAATATTATCATTGTCACCTAATAGGAAGCACAAACAAAAAATTAGCATTAATTCAGTATCAATTATTGTACAATATGTAATTGTAGGAATACAATCAATCTTATGGATTGAAGAATATATAATGGCACTTCTATAGTTGATCACTCATGCTTTAAAAAACATGTATATGGCTAATAACGAATTGAAATTTACTTTTTCAAACATATATGTAATTTTATATTCTTCTCTTTTACATTATCAATTTTATAGATAATGAGTTAAATATTTCTACGGTGATTTTAGGAAAAATACATAAAATCTGAATTTGTATAAAACAAAAAAAAATTCTCGTGTAATTTGCACAGGTCTTATAATTAAACCTAGTGTATATAATAAACTTTAAGATTTGTGGAAGCTCCGAACCCTCTATCTTAATATATCAAAAACATATCTAGGTTTTTCATCCGTTTCCAGATAATTGAGACAATTTTACTTCTCATTATTCATAACCTAACTTTGACTATACTATTTTAATAATTTATACTCCCTCCCTCCATCTCATAATATAGTGCTTGCATTCCTTTTTAGATGTCCCAAAATGTTGTACCTATTTCTTTTTTTATTAATTTGTTTGGACTAAATTATCCTTCATTTTTACAAATATAGAACTTTTCAAAATACCTCTACCTTCCTTTTAAAATATGTGCCCCTATTTATTGTTTTACACTATTTCAAGGAACATTTATTGCTCTTTCATATTATTTTAAAGGAAAAAGAAGAAAAAAAACTAGTTCCAAGACAAAAATACTCAATGAATATTTACTTAAATAGGGGCACATATGTTTTTGTGAAATCCTAAAACTACTTTCATTTTCCTTAATTCTTGTGAAAAATGAGAAGTGAGCCCTATATTATGGGACGGAGGGAGTAGTATACAAATCAAATATTAACAAGTCAAATTTTATGTTACGGCAAATAAGAAAGTCAAAGTGTTGCAAGTATTTGGAAACAGCAAAATGTGTTTTAGCCTATGCTGAAAGAAAAAAATGAAAAGTACTTATTAAAGAGAGAGCTTACTATCTTCAGACGATTATTTAACCCATCAAAGTCTGGTTGGTTGTTTCCAAAGGTTGCAAGAACTTCTTCTCGTGCTCGTGTTTGCCAATCTTGGTGTTTACTCAACAGAATCATCGTCCATGTTAGCAACACTGAGGTGGTCTCTTGCCCAGCAAGATAGAACAATTTGCACTCGTCAATTATCTCTTGAGAGCTCATTGCAAGATGTTGCTTGTTACTACCAATTTTGCTTTGTTGTATCTCTTTATAGTTTGAATCCAACATTATCCCCAATAAGTCTTCCTTGACAGCTTCTCCTGCCTCCATTGCCTTCCTCCTTTTATCAATTTCTGTCTTAATTATACTTTGTATATCCCTGTTTATATTATTCATTCTCCTCTTTCCCTTTGTTGGTAAATATCTAACACAAATCACGTATACAAAATCATCATCATGTGAGCTTGATACTAATAGTGTAAATGGATTGAATTACAGAACAAAAACACAAATTGTAAGTAGAAAAATCTTATGTAAGACCACCTTAAAATATAGTTATGTAAGATCGCATGTTTTAATTAGGGGTGAGCACAACCGGGTACTCGGTCAAAATTTCGAGAATTAGACCCGGACTCAGTCAAAATCGGTTCCTAATATTTAGAACCGGAATTGGTTGGACCAGGTCCTCAATTTCTGGAGTTAGTCTTGGAACCAGTTGGGACCGGTTCCAATATTGGGTACCCGGTTCTCTGAAAGTATGATGTAATTTCAATTTTGAGTGGAGGTGACTTTCTAGAACTGGTCTTAGAGTCGTTAGGAACTGATTTTAATATTGGGTATCCATTACCCAATGGCATTCAAAAACTAAATTGTTTTATTATACGTTAAGCTTGATAAAGACTAAAATAAGAATCATAGCATATATGTATTAGTATCCCTTGATATAATCTCATCCAAACTTCTATTGACGAGCTAATAAGTTTTAAGACTAAATTATTCATCATACGTAAAAAAAAAAAATATCTACCACGTACTTAGTTCGAGACCTGATTTCATCAAGTATATATATCTAGATTTACCAGGTATTCAGTGCGTACCGGGTCCAAAATTTTACTACCCATTATTGGAACCACTTGCAACCGGGACCTCAGATTTGGACCTAGACCCGATCCCAGCAGGATCAGTTCCAATTTCGGACCCACCATGTCCAACCGCAACTGGGTCTGGAACCGGTCGATATCCAATTTTTCTGCTCACCCCTAGTCTTTATAAGGTCACTTTTAAAGTTAAATGAATCACATTTAAAATTAAAGTGGTCACTTACTGGTAATGAATTGATGTTTAAGTATTAATTAACATGTCACTTACTTCCATCCAGGGATGTAAACAAATTTGAAAAGGCGTATAACAAGTTCTTTTTGCTCCGTGAGAAGTTCAAATAACTTTCTTCCATCTTCATAACTGCTACAAAATGCAGCTCGAGAAATAGCATCCGCGGTTAAAGTCGTAAGATGTGGCCAGACATCTACCTCTGAAGAACCTGTTTTAGATACTATTTCTTCCCACTTGTTGATTATTTCAGTAACGCTCTTCTCAAATGCTGGGAGCATAAGCTGCATACAGATGCATTGAAGTGGTCAAGTGGATCTATATAATAAGTATAATTTTTACTAACGCGTAAATGAAAAAAATAAAAAGCAGCGCTAACTATTTCGTTAACCTTCTTGTCACATTAGTTCCGATAACATGTCAAAGGATCAACTCAGCTACAAGTTTAAGTTGATATTGGAATCTCAAAATTGATCTTATATTCTATAAGAAGATATATAATGAAGACAACAAAAGGTCGTCCAAACTCCAATGAAATTAATTAACATACTTTATGAGACGAAGAGAATATATGAATACGATACCTTCAACTTCTGGACATGAAAAGCAGGGTTGACAAGCCTCTTGTGGTTGGCCCATTTCTCACCTTCATAACTTACAAGTCCAGGTGCAAGTAATTCAGTGAGGGGATTCATCTTCGGCTTCCGAAACTCGTTTATCCTATTGAAGACCTCCCTTATTAACTCGGGTTGTGTGATTAAAATCGTTGGCACAGGCCCCATCCATGTAAAACAATTTGATCCTGCAATAGTATGTTGCAAAATTACAAATATGGTCCTGTTTGACAAATATAATTTAGTGTTTAGCGGTTAGAGTTTAGAGTTTTCTGTTACAGTTTTAACTTTACAGCAGGATCACCAACATTAACCCTAATTAACCATAGTTATCTCCCTAACCACCAACATTCAACCACCACCACCTGACCCCTACCCTACCCCCACCAGCCACCCTCCCCCACCACCTTGCAGCCCTCACCCTGTAACCCTGACCCCTACCCCCAGTTACCCCCCCTCCCCATGCAGCCACCCAGGCCACCTTCCCCCACCCCCGCCCACGCAAACTTTCCACCCCACCACCCCCAACTCGCAGCCTCCCACTAAAGAAGATAGACATAAAATATGAAGAAATAGAAGTTAAATCCCCCTCAAAAAACAAAAAAAAAAAAAGAAGCTAAATAACCAATGAAATAATAATGAACTTAAAAATCACATAAAGATGATAAATTTAAATTACCAGATTTTGAGACAAGTTGATGGAGAAAGGGTTGAATTCGATGGTAGTAGTCATTAGTAAAAGAAATGGGTTTTTGCATGGCTTCACTTCTTAATCTTGAGTTTTCTTTCATGTCTCCTATCAACAATCTATATGAATTTCCAGTGAGACCTTGCTGTTTGAGACATCTCTCTATCTTCTTTGGTGTTAACCAAATTTGATTTACTAACTTACATAGCCATTTCACTATCACAACACATAGTGCAACAACAACTATTAAGCTCTTTTCCACCATGTTCAAATATTCTTTTGTGTTTTTAGTGTTTCAATATGAGCTCAGAGTATATACAACTACTAGTACAATTTGCAACATATATATATATATATATATATAAATGGATACAACATGGGCATTTAGCTTCATTTGGAATTGATCTTCAATATCAACGTATAACATTATAATATTCAATCTTTTTGTTGTACATTCCTTTTTTTTATTTAGTCCGTTTATTTATTTATTTTTCTGTTTTGGATATGATTTTTTTATCTTCAACATGGGCCTGTATAAAATGGGTCCCTTAATGAACAACCACTAGATAACGCCTAATAATTTCATGGGATCTTATAACATATATATAGTTACAACATTTTATGTGTTTTTCTCATATAACCTCCACATTTATGTACACTTATTCTTAAGGTGGTATTAAGCTTGTAAAATAACGAGACGATTAAGGTCATCCGTCATGTGTAGGGTGAACTGCACGAAACCTCCAAAATATAAGGATCCAATTTTATTAGTTGTCTGCCTAAATAAAAAAGAAAAAGAGAAAACCTAAATCTAATTATAGACTATTCCTTTTCAATTTTATTTAGTATAATGTTGGATCATGCAAATTTAAAGAGATTAATTTCTATTTGGTATTTTTTTTTTCTTTTCCTCCTATTCTCCAAAAAAATGAACCATTAATAGCTCTTCCTTCTCTTCCAATTCACCAAAAAATTTAATCTTTATGATTTATTTTAGCACATGGCCCCCTAATTTTATGAGATGACCCTCGTAAAATAGCTTTTAAAAGTTGACGATTTGATAACGAGGATATATAGCAACATTAAACGTCTGGGGTTATGCTATATGCATCCCTTAGGGTTGCATATAAGATATAAATACATTGCTTAAATTAAAAATTACTCCCTCCGTCCCATAATATAGTGCTCACTTCTCATTTTTCACAAGAATTAAGGAAAATGGAAGGAGTTATATATTTAAGTAATTGTTTATTTGGTATTTTTGTCTTGGAACTAGTTTTATTTCTTTTTTTTCCTTTAAAATAAAATGAAAGAGCAATAAATATTCCTTGGAATGGTGTAAAACAATAAATAGGGACACATATTTTAAAGGAAAGTAGGGGTATTTTGGAAAGTTTTATGTAGAAATGAAAGATAATTTAGTCCAAACAAATTGATAAAAAAGAAATAGGTACAACATTTTGGAACACCCAAAGAGGAATGCAAGCACTATATTATGGGACGAATGAAGTAGTTGTAAATTTATGACAAAAGTTTACATTAATCTATGTAATAAATGATCTATGTTAAATGATCTATGTTAATCTATGTAAGCATTAAATACATGTCTTAAAATGGAAATAGTTTATGAATTCGTGACAAAATTTTACATCATTTGAGGTAATCAATGATTGATTTAAAAAGTCTTATTTATATTTTCCCACGACTTTATGTCTTCTCGAACTTTGCATTTATATAAACCCTATGTAGTGGGAAGACAGTAGAGTATACAAGTTCAAAAAAAAAGTTTACAAAAGAAGAAACTCTAGCTAGTTATTAGCAGAAGAAAATGTGGGGTAGGGGGTCCATAAATAAGGATTCACATCCTCCCAAAATCATCAAAATTAACACATTGAAGGTTGTCTCGAGAAAGGATAATACGGACGTGGAGGTTATTTGATGATAACTTCATTTGCACACCTTTCATTAATTTTACCCCAATTTTCCGGAGGATCCACTTCCCCCTTTAATTATTTTCCCACTTTTTACTACTCCATCTGAATAGTTTACGCAAGTCAATATCCATCTAATTGTTCAATTTAAACACTTTTTATATCAAGTTCGAACAATCTATGCCACTTAGCTTGTTTTAAAAGAGAAAACAAATCCAAAAAAATCGAGTGACTCATGTCATTTTCTCATGCAAACACCCCAATTTTTGCTTTTCTTGGCTTATGAAATAAAACCGCGATACAAATGGAAATCATCAATGCATTTAATCTCATCCTCTAGCGTAATATATCTATTCAGGTACATCGGATCGACATCGAATCGGCAGTCCGTAACATAATTTAGGCTTAATCCAATGCCGATCCAATAATGTATCTAAAGAGATATATTATGTTAGAGGAAGAAATATATTACTTAGTGGTGTTTTGGCTATAAGGCGTACATAGTTGGTGGTGTTGAGTGAACCTGCACTATGATTCAGAGTAGGGCTGGCAATCCATGACACGACACAAACCAAACCTGAAGTTATTGAACACGAACCCGGAACGAACACGAATGACACAAAGTTAATCCGATAAATTACATTTATCATATTATGCAACTACTCCACTTTTTATATCACTTTTGATACATTTGGAGGACCAACTCGAAATCAATACGAAACCAAACACAAACACGAACACGATAACACGAATTGTCAGCCCTAATTCAAAGTGTTGATACCAATTTTACTAAAAGATTTTAATTCTTCTATACACGTATAATTACTTGTAATCAAGGATAAGCATCATCTAATACTAGTAGAATTTATATGATGTGTTCATCATATAAAAGTCTGGAGGATCGGCATTCGCTCAAGCCATGCACGCTCGCACTATTTGATGAGCGATTATATCATAAACACCAACTTAATACCATTAAAGTTGCATAATACATGATCTAATACCTTTTTTTTTAGCGAAGATCTTATAATTTTTTTTTAGAGAAGATCTAATACTTTTACCTTTTTTTAAGAGAAATTTCATTAATTGAATGACAAACGACATCTACAATATATATTAAAGAAAAACAAGATACAATCAAACAAGGTCAAATCAAATTCGTATTCGAAGAAACTAAAATGAACAGATCGAGTAATCAAGCAGCTATTGATGAGAAAGTCTATCATTCTGACACTGTTTAGGAAAAGTATAAGAATAATGGCCTTGAATGTGTTTGTAAAATTGCGTCAAAGGGGTGTTCGGGAGCACCGCCCGATCGGGTCGGGTGAAGCCACCCGGTCGGGCCCGTGACGAAGTTTGGAACAGCTGTTTTGGTAAGACGCCCGATGGCGTCGGACCATATCGCCCGATCGGGCGAGCTCGCGAATTACGACTCGGGCGAGGCTCGCCCGACCGGGCGTGCAACAAAACTGGGAAGGAGAAAAATACCGCCCGATCGGGCGGATGTCGCCCGACCCGATCGGGCGGCTGCCCGGTAAACGCGGAAACGCGTTTTCTTTGACGGGAGTATAAATAGGTTATTTATACCTAGTTTTTAGACTACTAAAAACACTCTATTCTCTCTGTAATATGTTCTCTTCTCATAATAAAATATTCTCTCTCCCTCTGCCGCGGATGTAGCCAAATTGGTGAACCATATAAATCTATTGTCTGATTTTATTGCTTTTGAGTTCATTATTTGTTTCTCTCTCACATCCGTTATAACAAAAAGCATTACTGATCGAGTTATATGCATGTTTATCACATCCGATATTCCAATACCTTCATGTTAAATTTCGAACTTCATGGCAACTCCTAACTGATGAATAAGGGGTAGGGGAGGCTATGGTTTTAAAGAGAAAAGAGAGAAGGGTAGGGGACGCTAGGCTTTTAGAGAGACGAGAGAGAGAGTGTGGGGCTTTCTGATAATAACCTAATATTTTTTATTAAGTAAGGAGAATTTCCCCTTGCAAGGGATGAGAATCGAATCCCTATTACAGAGGTAGAAGAAGGACCTTACAATCACTAAGCCAACTTTGATCCTCGATACTTTTACTTAAAGCTATATACGACACTATCTTTTCTTGACGTGCGTACCTAGATTCATCATCATGTGTAAGAGCTCATGACAGTAAACAACGGCGTTCACGAAACATGCAACAGTGAGTGACCGGTACAATGACCACCGCCTTCTCCACGAGGTGCCCGGGCATGTAGTTTGTAGTTGCATAGGCATATACTTCAACGGTGTGGAAACCATTTTAAATTATTGTGTACTATTAAGATCAAATTTATGATTTGTATGTCATCGTTACTTTTGGTCTACGCTATCAATGTATAAGAGTACTATATACTATTTATTTTTTCAAGGAATCCATAGAAGTACTATATGTTTTTATTTTTAATTTTGACAATGGGTAAACAACACATGCATACAAGAAAAGCTAAGTGATAAGAGACAGTCAATTGTAAACAAGTTCTAGCACAGATTTGAGCTACTTCATGAGCTCGTTAAACTTGTTGGCGATTTACTTTTAACACAAAACACTTAAACAGAAGAGGCTAAACATTTGATATGTTGGAGTGTTCGGTAAATTAATGTAGGAGTTGTCATGTAGGTTTTTAGACAAGTACTATATTGATGTGCACTTTTAATCACTATTTTTTATAGTTTCAGAAAGGAGAGTAAATTTGAAAGAATTTAAGAAAAGAGAGCAAGGATAAGAGATTAATTAATTTAATAATCCAAATTTATATTTGTATAAATATATTAAAAGCATTCATATATCAAAAAAAAAAAATGATGCCACGTGGCATTCTGTTTCAAGCTTCTAATACACGTGTTTATAATATCATTTAAAAATATTAACAATATATATAGTTACTAGGATTCGAACACATGTGACCATTAAAATAAAATGTGAGTGTGTAACCAGTAATCCAATAAAATTTTAATGCTTAATGTTTCAAAGTAAAACATAATAAAGTCTTATAATTATATGTAATTATCAAGACATAGATCGATGAACTTTTTTATCTCTACCACTTATCATGTCATAACGTTCATTTTACAATTTTACACTAGACAAAATATTAAGAAAATCTAATAAAATCAAGTATGAGTTTATGATAATAATATATTTGATAATTGTATTTGACCCGCAGCATCGCCCGGGCCAAAATACTAGTCTATACAAATATATTAAAAGGCGTGTGAAAGAAAGCCTATGTGTCACGTGGCACTCTCCTCAAATTAAATTTCTAATGCAAATGTTTGTTTATCCATACTCCTCACTTAAATGTGTAAGTGCAAGGTATCGAACATGTGACCTTTAAAATGAAAAGTAAGAGTTTAACCATCAATACACTATGACTTTGTTTGCTAATGTTTCAGATCAAGTCTTATAATAATTATAATTAACTAAAAAGACTTAAACAAGTTTATATATATATAAATATATATATATAAATATATAAATAAATAAATAAATATATATATATATATATATATATAACACTCGATCTTATTATGTAACTTACAAGAGAATATTGATGTCATATTCTCTTACCGCATTTCCTTTTAAGGTATTGTTTTCAAACTCAAACGTTATAATTTTTTTCCTGATCGCGTTGTGACGTGAATTTTTCAATTTATTAATGGACAAAAAAAATATGAAAAGTAGCAAAATAAATTATGAAATTTAAAAATAATAACATATTTGTTTATTGTAACTAACCCGGGACATCGCCCGGGCAAAAAAAAACTAGTAAATATATTAAAAGGCGTTAAACAATTTTAGTTCATGTAATCCATGTACAATAAACAAATTAGAAATTGCATAGTATAGGTTTTGATACCGTGACCTCAAATTCATATACTAAAGTTTTAACCACTAGACCAAGTTGTATCTAGTGTTATCATTTTAAAGTACAATAAAACCAAGCTTGCTTGGTGGAGGTGGTGGAGAACTCACCTTGTGACTTGAAGCTCACAAGTTTGAACCCCACTACCTACTTATGCTTGGGGGTAGGGATTCCCTCATATCCCCCTCTACTCTCAAGCGTTAACCTGTGTAGTTGGGCTAGCTGACCTAAGCGAGGTGCTGGTCTAATATCATCCTTCTTCTTACCCGAGTCCCCAGTGGGGGCCCAAAAAAAAGAAAATAAAAAAAATAAAGTACAATAATAATAAATGAAATTTGTTCTTACCCAAGACATAGCTTGAATCTAATAACTAGTTAAAAAATAAAAATTTGAGCAATGAAAAAAAAAGTACGAAATACTTGTGCTCATAAAAAACAACTTTTGTTGATTGAAATTGATATTTGTTGAATAAAATTGTACCACTTCCTAGTAATTTTGCTTATGCATTTTTTTGATAATTTATATCACATTTATCCCAAATTAATGGGACATATATTTGACTTAAATGGTTGAAACAAGTTTGTTTGTTTTGGAAAAAAAAACTTGTTTCAAGGTTTAACTCATTTACCCATTTATTATTGTTTTATTATCACAATTCTTATTATAGAAATGACTACTTCCTCCGTAAGATAAATAATGTTACACTTTAAAAAAACACATTTTTCTAGACAATTTTTTAAAGGAGAGAGATAGAGAAAAGGAAAAAAAAGAGACCCAAGTGATAGAAGAGAGATTGTTTCCCAAAAATGAAATATAACATCTATTTATTACAACCATATTTAGAAAGTGTAACATCTATTTTGTTACGTATGAACTATGAAGTATATATTATATCTTCTCTCAAGAACGAGCACATGTAACAACTTTGACCCTATTCTTTTTAACTTGTTCTTGCTTATATGAATTAACTTAAACTTATTAGACCTTATTAGTCTCCATTCGACCTTATCTAAAACTTACTTTTTCTTATAAGAACTAAAAATAAGTTGAATGAAACATGACTTTTGTCGAACGGTAGGACAAGAAAATAAGAAATGGGAAATACTCCTTCTGTTTTTTTTTATCTTTCTCACTTTTCTGTGCACATCTCCCAATGCACATTTTTGAACTTAAATATTTTTTATTATATAATAGTAAAAATTATACCGATTGAATATTAATAATGTACTAATTGAGATGAATCAAACAAGATCCCACATGACTATATTTTTTCTTATAAATTGAAAAAAATTAATAAAATTCTCTCTAAGTATGAATAGTGTCAAGATTCTAAGTGAGAACAATAAAAAAACAGAAGGAGTACATGCACGAAAATCGAAAATGTGATGGCAATACGAATCTTCGACAAAAGTAAGCTTTGTTAACTTCTCAAACACCTCTAATTATTTCAAGAACTTCTTCCTACTATGATCAATTAATACCTCTCACAAAAATATAAAATATTACATATAGGAAGAACAAAAGGAAACGGAGAAAGTAACTCTCTTTTTCCATTACAGTGTCTTAATAGTGACTCTCATTCCCTAAAGAAGATGCAATAAATACGAGATCCAAGATGTTGCACCTCAAGACCAGCATCCTTACAACCTCCGAAGAAGAGGGCTTCATCGTCTTTTCCAATTCTTCGTGCCCAACTCATTAGAAAAGCTGGACAAGGCAACCCTGATTTTTTCAAAAGAATTTTGATGAATGTTATATTCGATAAAACATATGTAAATATTACAAACGAAAAAGGAAACAAATTTACCATCATCTTGCTCATTAAGAGATGACATCTTCATAGTCCGATTCGGCTGGTTAGCCTTTAGGAGAAAGGATAATGTCTTTATCAAGTTCTGATATTGTTTCACATCTACAAAAAAAAAAAAAAAAAAAAAAAAAAAAAAAAGGCGTTAGGCCCTCTTCTTTTTTAGCTTAGTTTCAGCACATTTCAGAGTCGTTAAATTCAGCTTCATTACGTTAAGTTCATTTCAACACTTTCTATTTCAGCATATTTTAGTTCCGTTAAATTCAGTTTCAATATGTTGAGTTCATTTCGACAGTTTTACTCACGCAATTTCAAATTTTTGTTCAGCTCCATTATTTATTTTTTTATTTTTATTTTTTTTTGATTGGGAAATTAAGTCAGCGCAAGGGCTAATCCCTACCAAGGCTACTAGCCTTGTAGGAACTACCAGCACATTGGCTAGTAAAGCATGCAAAGCATGCTAAGGAAATACCCCAACATAATGGGGGGGTAAGGATCGAACCCCTGACCTCAAGGATCAGAGGGTAGTGCTCTACCACATGAGCTAGCTCCTCATCCTTTTGTTCAGCTCCATTATGTTCATTTCATATCAGAAAATCTCAAACTTGTAAGGAACTACTTCATAGTTTACTCGATAAACAACTCTACGTTGAGGTATATTAAGGGTAAACTAAGTAATGCATCGTACTATATTCGCTAGAGAACAGTTCTTTGAATAAACGGACTCTTGTTTTTATTGTACAATGTCACCAGAATGATTCATCTACTATGTCGTCGGACACACCTAACCTATATTCGAATAGGTTGAATGAAAATTTGACAAAATAAATCCCATATTCAACTCAAAGATGGATATTTTTGTTTTTAAAATAATTAACTAATCGTTTGATTGAGCTTAAGAATTCATCATAAATTAGGAAGTGCGAAATTTTATTGGTTGATTATATAAAGTTCTTATCTAGGAGGACCAAATAGTAACTCCCTCCATTCTTTTGAAAATAAGTGTCATAATCCACGTTCTAACCAACCAAACAACTCCATATATTCTTTCACGATCTTGAAAATTCTACTTCTCATATTAACCAAACAAGCACTAAGTTTGAAATAATCTTGCCAAATAGGTCCCCGATAACTTGCAACCAGTATTATACTATTATAGCTAAATCAAAAAACAACTTTCATTCCCTATCTCTCGTTCTCCTACTCTTCCTCCATCTTCGCCTCCACCCTAACTCAGCAACGCCACCCCTCACACATCACCGTTACTATCAAAACCTGCAAGCTGCAGCAATCAACACTGCCCAAACTTTGCACCTCATACCCCCTTGGCCCCTCGGCCCATTAATCGGTCCCTGATGCCATGCAACCTTACCTCCCCCTTCTTATAGCAAATACACCGTTAATAGCGCGTCCCTCAACAATAAGTCATGACATTTTCCTTTCACTAACCACCCAAAATGATACTACTAGGTGGTTCGACATATGTTCGTCGATCAAAATTCAAATATAACCCTTTTTTGTGGTGCTAACAGGTCACCACAGTAAATACAGCAGTTTGATACAACCCTTAATTATATAAAAAAAATGATGCATCAAATCTTTTCCACATGAATACATGATCCTTACTGAGTTCTGACAAGGTATATGAGACAAACTTCATATATAGTAACTGACTTGATTTAAATCTGCATCTTGATTGGTTTTTAGTTTTTACGCTGAATAATTGACAAATTTGTTGGCCATTTGCTTAAAATAGTTAAGCAGACCAGAAAATCATGTGAAATCTGTATCTTTGACAAAAAGAGTTGTGGTGCATACACGCTTGACCTTCAGTGTTAGATGCAAATATGCAATAATTTATAGACTTAAAGATTTTGTCAGAATAAAAAAAGTGGCAGAAGTATGTGAAATATATCACGCTACTCCAAGTTTCAAGGCTGTGCCTTAACAATGCTGGGAACGTCAATCATACGGGGGGATTCATTATGGTATCAGCTACAAGATGAAATCTCTATTAAAATGACTTGTGATTTGTCATCTATATACTCAGAAGATATTCCATAGGGAAATAAGTCAAGCACAAAAAAACTGATTTGCCAGAATAACACCATATGAACTGCATACAGAATAAACGGGTAATTTTTAAATATTTTTTTTGACCCATTTATATACATGGGTCAACTCGAATTTAATTATATCATAATTGGGTCGGATTAGTGTTGGTATTTCAACCCTCAAATGGCCAAATGACAACTTTAGCCATTTAACACTAATGGGTATCAAATTACCCTTTAAACACAATAATGTTAGGGTTTCTTCTATGATTTAAAAATCTATGTCGTACCCAACTATTTAAAAGTTCTAAATAATACCCTTGAACTTTGAAATGTCTCTAATAAACCCTCGTCGTTAACTTAACATTAGTATTTTCATTAGTTATGTAATAACTATCAATTAATGTAATTACAATAAACACAGAATTATCCACATAGAAGATAAAAACCCTCTAGATGGATTATGTTTCTTCATCAGATAACTCAACAATTTGAAAGGCTCGGGGTTACACTAGAAAAAAAAAATCCAAAACTTAATATACTAGCTCAACACAACACCATCTCTAAGTACCCACACTCCCAATCTCAAACCCAGAAAAACGCAGATGCTTGTGACTTGTGATAGGTGATAATCAGCGTAAAACTTGGTAATGTTCCATCCATGAGCAAGAGCCGTTATAATACTATCATGGGAGTAATCCCTACTAAATGACGTGCTGCAATTCCTAGACCGGGTGTATGCAAGGGTTACTAAGTCGTCATCCCTACACCCTCGCCTTAGTATGGTGTCACATGAGGAAGGGCTTCTATGTCTAAGTTATAGGCAAGGGAGGCTTTGGAAGAACACTGGGACTAATCAAACTGCGTCTAGAATCTTGGAAAGTTCGTAGAGTTGGTAATGTGACACAGAAGAAATGTACATTATGTGCTTTCAAGAGACCAAGTGGACAGGAGAAAGAGTTAAAATCATAAAGCCTCGAGACTATAAAGTGTGGTATTCAGGATATGATAAGAGTTAAAACAGAGTTGGCATTCGTATGATTGATAAGAAATTGTGCATAATGTTAGTGCTTACGTGCCTCAAATCACTGTAAAAGAAACTCTTAAATGTGGAGGATTTAGATGAGGTGTTTAAGCTATCCCTTATAAAAGCAATTTATTGGTGGAAAGCTAAATGGACATGTGAGGGTAAGTCGCAATGACTTTAAAAGTATTCATGTGTATTTGGGATATGAAACAAGGAATGAAGAAAGAGAGAGCTATTTAGATTTTGCACGGTCATATGACCTGATCTTGGCTAACACATTTAAAAGTGGGATACACCCTAACAAGGCGTAAAAATATGCATAGTTGCTTTAACTGTTAAGGTATCTCAGAGGAGAGCACGGCTAATTAACATAGACTTCTACGGTCGTTTGGTTAGTGATCATAAATAGTGGTAATGGTAATAAATTTTAGTGTAAATTTGTAAGGAAGTTATCAGGTCAATGACCAATTAATCATGGGAATGAAAGTTTATCACAAAACATGGTTTCCCTAAATAAATTTCCACTACCACCCAATACCACCTTCCCAAGTGGTAATGGATAGTAATGAGATTTTAGGAAGAAAATGGATATCTCGAGATGAAGTAGCATTACCTATACATTGGATTTCTTGTAAAAATTTACACTATAATGCATTACCATTCCCACCATTTATGGCCTCTTACCAAAAGGGCCACTAATGCTAGATGTTCATATCAAGGAACTTATAAGAAGAAATACATGTCCAAGTTAGCCAAGAACACGATAGTGGAGTCTAGCAGAAGGTAATATTAATTTTAAATACCGACTGAACTGAACAATGAGTGGTACAAGAAGCTGATAGCCCTCAGAGAGAACCCGATACAACTTAGATAAAGATGAAAAACAGTTGATTCAAATGATGAAGAACCCAAATCAAACCAAATTGGGAGGCCAAAGATGACTTTGATAAAGGGGTTAAAAAAACGATATGAAGAAATTAGATTCATGCATGGAGCAAGCGACAGAGGCAAATGATCCATGTGGATACCAGAGATAAAATCAACCCTGTCTCATTGAGATAAAAAAACCAACACTGTTGTTGTAATCATCAGTTCCACATGAATTGATAAAATAGTATAACAAGATTGGACGTAAGAAAGAAAATTATTGTACAATTAGTAGGTTGGGTTGGTATCAAGCCTTTTGGTCTGTATTATTACATGGTTTAAGTTAGTGTTCAAGGTTTTCAACATGTTTCCTATCTGACACAACACAGCCCATTTGAAAGCTCTAGGAATAGGTATTTGTTTTGTCTCTACCTACCATGAGTGCATGGCATGAAGTAACCAAGGTCAGCTTTCTAGTAAACATGCGAGATTAATGTCACATCTAGATCACATCGAGTCTCAACGAAGTCACTAGAAAATCTTATGGACATTATCTCGGTGCCAAATGGCTCGATTGTGAGAGTTGCGCGTGCACAGAGACTCTTGTTCTCAACTTACAGATAGTAGGTGTTAAGCTCTTCGCCTCCCATAAATGCATGCATCTAGCCGGTATGATGTACTGAGTTTCCAATGAGACTGCAAGCTTGACAACACATCTAGAGGGTCATGTCCAATCTTAATGAGATAGGAAAACCTCATGGTCTCTAGGACGTTATGTAAAATCCAATGGGCTTAACCTTAAATATAATCATATCAGGCCACTAATTGACACTGTTTTGTCCTTAAAATATGGCACAGGCACACAACAATTGATGTAATTTACTTATATAAACTCAAAAATTGCACACTTACATAGCAAGATATCACTAGCAATTATCAGATCCCATTTTGGATTGACAGATGAAAAGGCATCTCCCCATGTATCTGAATATCAGAAAAGCAGCACCTTGTTACCAATTATCATTCAAAAGCTCGAGGATAAAACCACAGATATAAAACTGATCAAATATCAATTTGCTTGTGTGATACTTGAATATATTATATTCATCTCAGCTCTTTCCAAATGAATGGTAGCTTTAGATAGTCATTCCAATCATCAGATGACGATGACATACTTCAAGGTGATATAGTTATTCAGTTGGCCTGATTAAATTTCGAGCGTGATAAAACTTAAGAAATTCGTCTGAGGTCTCATTACTTTATTCACGACACAAAAACAGTTGTCTTTACTCTATAAGGCATCATTGACAACTAAATATTGAAATGAAAAAATGAAATTCATATGTAACTCACGCTTCATATGAGGTAGAGCAGGGGTGACTCCATTGATCTTGCAATTATAAGCTATATTATCCTCGATTTCTTGATCATCATAGTCAGACGTTGTGATATCAATTTGCCACAGTTTCTTCAAAAAGATAGCCAAAGCACCAGTCCCACTGCCATCGACGAATGGAACACAAATACACAATTAGCTCAATTTTAACCCATTAATGTGATGATTACAGGCAAAAGCAGCACATCAGCTTTACACATGGCAAATTTATTATTTTTCTCTACTAGAACACTCTCCTTGGTGGACAACCAGCAGACTCCAATCTAAACTCTTTCTATTGAAGTAGAAAGTAACTTCATCGAAAGAAGATAAAATCACGATTTACAAAAACAGCCAGCAGACGGACCAGTAATCATTCAGCAAAAATTAGTTAAACCAGATCTTGTACATTCTCCACCTATTCACCTTCTTCTACAAAAACACAAAGATAAGAGGAAGGTAAACCTCTAAGATAGGTACAGAGAGAAAAGCAAAAGGACGGCACAATTAAGAAGAAAAATGTTTCTGCAAATTTTGGGAACAAACAAGAGGGTATAATCCCCTATATTCACTCATCTTCATAATGATTGATTTACTTTAAAGCAGCACAAACCCAGTCCTAATAACAGATGTTTTTGTACAGTAGAAGCACTTCGGTCATAAATACAACTGCACATAAAGTTAAATATAAATTTTTTTAAGATCCTTTTTTTTGTAACAGCCAGTCACACATTTTCCACTAAGTTATTTCAGATCTAGGTCTCTATGGTGTAATGCCAGAAAAAGGCAGCAACTTCTCAAATAAAGTAAGAAACATAATATCTTTTGACTTTCTTGAAATCCTGGAAGCTTCAAAATACGAGCATGACTGTTGCCATAGCAATTGAACCGAAGTGAATTTTCCATCATCCATTAAGTGAAGTGAAATCAGAAAAACCCCATATGTGTTTACCCTTAGAATAACTTGTACATGAGTTCGCATTTTCAAAAGCTTGTTTATTTCTTATATATCCAATTTGCTTGCCTGAAACAACCAAAAGAAAGTATCTGTTTCAAGATAAAACAATAACTGAAACCTAAGATGGGAATCAAATACATGTACATGCAATTGAGGGAGCAACTAAGACCAGTAATAAATCATAAAAAAATAATGTTTATTATGTAAAAGATAAACACAAGATCAACATCTGACATCTCTACATTGAAGCTTACAACCCAACAGTACGACACGAACCTCACGTCTAACAATCTATTAGATGTACTAGAAGACATACTCAATATGGAACTGAAGCAATTTGGTGCAATCTAAGCATGTTCACTCGAGGCAATGAAATTCGGGATTTTAATACAGCTTAGCCCTTATAGACAGAGAAGTTTCAACTTGTACTCTATTCTCGGAAATTTAGACTTGGAGCCTCAGATCTTCTTCTCACTAAACTTAGATCCATGTGCAAAACTCAGATAACAAACAAAAATCTCCTGATATTCCAACATTATTTTCCTAAGATAAAGATTGACAGATTCCATCTACAATCAATCTCGTATTACAAATCAAGAGAATTTAAAACCAACATAGAGAACCCACAGATTTTAGGTCATGACGGGGCTAATGGATTTTGACCATCTTACCGAATGCCTTTTGCCTTTTAGCTTATTATGTGGTTAAACGAACCAAAAAAAAATTGGTGAATGGATTTTAAGTTGGTTAAGCTTTTCAGCTAAGCAACTTTTCCAGCCAAATTAATAAAGGTGGACATCTTTACATATTAACAGCTAACTGCCAAAACGTCTTTATAAACCATAAATCTGACAAATGACTAAAACAAGCAATGCAAAATAATAAATACAGCCAAGATAGGTCAAGTGAACCAGCCAACAAATGATTGGACAATAAAAGAATCAAAAGCAACCCATTCATCATGACAACCTATGTTGCCACTAAATAAAACTATGAACTAAAAAAAAAAAAAAAGCCAAAAGTCATAAAGTGCTCCAAGTCCTCTTCAATTAACAAGTTTTGTGCAGATGCCACCCGTTACAACTGGATTTTACAATGTAAAATTACTCATAAGCCAGAAATGATCAGTCTCCATGATTAGGACGTCTAGAAAAAAAGTGTACAGAGACACTAGTAAAAATGAAAACAATGAAGACTTGTAATCTTGTCTCTTATTAAACATATAATTGGGACCATTTTGAAGGCCATGGGACTCAAATGTTGGTGGGAAGCTTAACAACAAACTTAAAATTTCATATCATTCAAAGGATGACACAAGTCAGTAATCTAGGAGGTCAAGTAGAATCCACTTTATCGAAATTTTCTTTTCTTTAGTTCCAGTGACCCAAGATTAACATATTTAATATTAGACTGAATTACTTTTCAATCTATTATAGCTCCAATATACAGAATCTCTATAAATATGTCATCCATCCAATTAAAAAGTGAAAAAAGAATTTGTCAAACTTAGGTGAATCCACTACAAGTCCAGAAAAATGCAGTGGAGATTAAAGTTCCTCAAATTTATGACCTTAGTTCAAATCTCATCCAATTCTCTAGGAGTGATGGTTAGTTACTAAATATAAAAAACATAGCATTAATTTGGATAGAAAAGGATATTACATGCCTCCCCAATTCAACAATATGTCTCCCTTCTATCCAAGACCGGTGTTGAACCATCCATTCTGCAAAAGCAAATGCACCTGGCCAGAGCAAATTAGCATTCAGCTGGTGGAAGGAGAATTCCCGAATGACTAACTCCTGAAAGTCCCAAACACAAAACAAAAATAACTAAGTAAGACATCTAATGCAAATGAGTTCCTCTTAAATGCAAAATCCCTGAAAACAAAAACATTATTCAGCGGAGTATTGCTTATCAAATAAATGTTGATTAGTAAAATATTAATCTCTCTGTCTCAAAATGAATGCAAAAATTTGACCGGGCTCACTCACCAATGAAAAACATTGACCATTAGTATCTTACTCCCTCTGTTTTTTTTTTATCTTTCTCACTTAGAATCTTGGCACTATTCATACTTAGAGAGAATCTTCTAATTGTTTCATAATTTATAAGAAAAAACATAGTCATGTGGGGTCTTGTTTGATTCGTCTCAATTAGTACATTATTAATATTCAATTGTTATAATTTTTACTAATATATAATGAAAGATATTTAAGCTCAAAGAGGTGTATTGGGAGACGCGCATAGGAAAGTGAGAATGATAAAAAAAACAGAGGGAGTATATGCTAACATTTGTTTTTATACATTAAGTAAAAATTCATTGTCAAAGTGAGCATTCAAAAAGTCAAATTGTTGCATTTATATTAGGAGAGAGGGAGTATCGCTTATCAAATGATTAATCAACATTAATTAGCTATCGAAATCAATCAGTGCAAACAAATAGGAGACAACGAAATTGCCTTATTACTTTATTAATATAAATTTACACAAATCATATACATTGAATAACATAAAATTTCATCATTAAGTTCTTCTCCCTTCTTTGTTGTGCGCATGTTGTTACTACTCCCATAATCCCAAATTAGTTCGAACACTTTTTTCATCCGTCCCAAAATAATTTGAAAACACTTTCATTTTAGGAACGGTAACCACTTTTATTTTAATACTTATCTCCTAACTCATTGGCCCACCACACTCTTATTCAATTAAAAATACCCAATCCTCTCATAATCTCATTCTTTAAAAAGAACTTCCAACAATTCCTGTTACATATAACTTTTTAATGATATGATTGATAACCCTTCAACAACTTATGTTCCAAGACTATGTGCCAAGATAAGTGTTTGAACTAATTTGAGAAAGAGGAAGTATATGTTTTTTGCTCTTTATTTTTGCAAATTTGGGAAAGAAAGTATAAGGAGATAACGACCCAATTCCTTTATCAATGTAAAAGAACGTAACTCTTTATTTCATTTCACGTAACCATGTCGAAACACGACAATTCCACCATGACTACAAGACCATGGAGACTTGACTTCACACTCCATCTTTGACAAAAAACAAGGAAAGTTTTCATAAAATTGTCAAGCCTAACACTTGGACACATACCATGTTTAACAACATGAGTAGTTAAGTCCAAGTAACATAGTTGAAAAGGCGATGAAGTCACTGCTGTTAAGAAGTAGAAGCTTTAACCAAAAACTTCTATCAGTTGCTAAAACTTGTCCAACAATGACTCAAATAGCTCTATGGATGCAACCCATATTCCACTTATAAAAGTAAACTACTTACAAAAAGCTAACTCAAGAACATAAAACAAAATTAGGGCTCTGGATAGCAAAATGTTTCCCTATCTAGAACACCCAAACAGGCCACTAATTGCTACTACTTTGCAAGAGCTAACTATGGATCGGAATGGAGAACATCCTAGTTGTACTAGCACTCATCAATCATCATTACGTATCAGTAAGTCAATCACAATAATAAACTTACAGAGATTCCAGGTTCGATAGAGGTTCAACAAATAATATATTAAGGCGTTTGAAAAAGGTTGTCATTTTTTCCTACAATAGTAATCATTTATGATTGAATATCCTAAGAGACGCCTACTTGAATTGAGTGATGAGCAGTGTGCAAAAATGACTGTAACCAGAATAAAGAGTCCTTTAGCAAAAACATTTCATATTCTAAAATAAGAGTGATTGGAACAATGTGATAGTGAAATCTGGATGGAAGAGTATTACTCAAAAGATGTTATCATTATCATCGAAGAGTTTGAGAGTTTTGTCATGAACTCGTGATACAATCTTCATCGATAAAGAAGTTATGTTGCCTAGTAATCAGTTATTCAGTTATACAAAGAATACTTATGGCATCCAAGGTTCTGATTCAAATCATTGAAACTCTAATGTAACTATCGAGGTAATCTAAGCACTATGTAGCACACTATTTCTCTTGAAACACATATCGTATCCTTTTAAGTTTCGAGTATCTAGGTGCCGAATCAAATCAATTGTTCCCACATAGCCATATTTGTGCCATTAACTCCAAAATACTTTCACTTTTACTAGTCTTCTTCAGCAAACTAGCAACCAAAAGCTGAAATCAGAAAAAGATTCTACCAGACAAGTGATGTTCAATTTATAAATGAAACCCAGAATTGATTGATTCATGAAACTCAATCATCCAAATTTATGTCTTTAAACTTGATTCTTAAACCCCACAAAACTGCATGATACTAAAGCAATCAAAAACTAGTATATATTGTAGTACATAAGATAATGAAAAGAGTAGAGATAAAATATACTCACCATTCCAGGAAATTGGTGTGTCCTCTCAACAAAATTGTCATGGGTGTTTGATTCTTCATCTGCTCAAGCACAAAAGTCAGTTAATTTGTAAGCATTAAAATGGTGCATAAATTATAAAATTGCAGAGTGGAAGAGAAAGAAATACCGGAAGAATTGTCACCGAAGAGGGAAGAAGGGGAGAAGAGTGCAGTGTCCATTATTTACAACACCGATCGGAAAACTGTGCAAACTGATGAACTAATTGGAGGAACTGAACACTTAGGTTCTTTATTCGAAACAACCTTCTAAAGCATAGTGACATCTCGTGAGAAACGACCTTATATTTTTTTGGATTTTTTGGTTAAAACACCCTTACGTTTGGTGATTTTTAAAACAATCCCCCTTTTGTTTTTTTTTTTAAAATGAACCACCAAACGTTTTATAAAAATTTTGGTTGCACCCCCAAAACCGAACTTCCGTCAAATTAAGACGTTTGTGGGGCCCTTTTTCCATTTTCCCTCCTAAATGTTTCGTGCAATGACATTTCTATCCTTGGGTAATAAAACCCTTCAACTAACCTTTTCATCTCTCTCATTCAATTCCTTCGTTCCTCTGATTTCATCTCTCTCCCTTGGTTCAGTCAAATATTCATCTTCTCTCTCTTGTCATCATCTAATCCTTTTCATCTTCTCTTTCAGTCTCTTTCATCTACCACACACTCTCTCTCTGTCAGCATGGAGACTGGTACAATGACAGAAAAGGGGAAACTTTTACTGACGGTAAAACAAGAGCATGGTGCCCAAAATAGGTAATTCACTGCGCTTTGGGTGAAATTACCTTTATTTTCAAGCAAAAAGATTTTTTAATTGCTGGTTTTTTGGATTACTGTAATGGTGCTTAGAAGCCCTAATTTTTTTATTGCTTGTTTATGCTAAAAAATGGTTCTTTGAAATTTGCTTGTTATTGTAACTCAAGTGTAATTTGTACTGTCATTTGGTTAAAAATTAACAATTGTGTCATTATTGAACTCACTTGACTTAAGTACTTGAACCCCCATTTTGTAATTGCTGATTTGTTGTTGCTCAAATATTCTAGGTGTAATCCTACTCATCTGTTGCTGGTTGTGCATTTGGGTGGTAAATTTAGACTGGTTGCTGGTAAATCTGTTTATGTGGGGGGTCAAATTTGTATGAGGGAAGGTGTGAGCTCTAGAGAGTTGAACATGGCAACAATAAGAGGTTATGTCATGCAATCACAGAAAAAACTGAATTTAACAAGTGGTGAAAATTTTAGTTTGTGGTATAAGAATCCTAGAATGGAAATGACAAATGGCAGGAAAAAAATTGAGAGTGAAAGTGATTTTGAAGAGTTTTACCAAAGTAGGGACATTCATGAAAAACTAGTGTTGTATGTGATTGATGAACCTAAACCTCAAATAGTTGTGCCATCATTTAGGACCAAGTTTGTGTCTTTCTCACCACCAAACCCATGTCTTATACAGCCCAAATGTTCCTGAAGTCCTGCTCACAGCCCATACCCACACATCAATTGTTGCCTGGTAGCTCATCACAACCCATCCCCAAACCCAGATTCATGCCTGGTAGCTCATCACAACCCTTGCCAAACCCCAAACCCATCCTTCCAATTAGGAGAAGCCCACGTTTAAATGATCCAGAAGTTTTGTTCTTAGGGACCTCTCAGTCACTACCTCCCTCATCAAACACTATCCCTAATACTAAACCTTCCACTGTGATATCTCCACAAAAAACACCTATAAAAACATCACCAGTTCAGAAGAGATCCACACCTAGGGTGAAACAGGAAGCTAGGAAGAAGAAAAGAAAAGATAAAGGGGGAAAAGGGAAAGGGAAGGTAAGTGAAGAAAAAGAAGGGAAAAGGAAAGAGAAAGAGAAGGAAGGTATCAAGGGAGGGAAGAAGAGGAAGAAGGCAATCAAGAGGCTGTTTCATGATGAAGAAGATTGGAGTGGGGATGGTGAAAATAGCTCTGGATCTGAGCTGAGTGATACAGATAAGTACTTTGATGAAGGTGAGGAAGATAGGAGTGAAAATGTTGTGAATGAGATATTTTCCAGCTCTGCAGTAAATGGGGAGGAGTTGTTGAGGCAAGCTGAAGGTTTGTTTAAACAGCAAGGAGAGGGTAAGAAGAAGGGAAGCTGGGCAGAAGAGCAGTATGTGTTTGATACTATTGAGGAGGTTGAGTATGACTCAGATGAACTAAGGAGCTTGGATGGATCAGATGAAGAGGTTGACACCTACCCAACCTTCAACATTGAGAAAGATTTAAAAGGGCAGGTAAATCTGACCTATGGCTTGAAGTTTAATAGCATATATGATTTGAGAAAGGCATTGCAACATCATAGCATTCAGAATAGGTATGACTACTACTTTATGCATAATGAGAGTGGTAGATTAACTGTGCAGTGTAGATATAAGTGCAACTGTCCTTGGAATACAAAGAAAGGAAAGTTTAGAAAGTGTAGTTGTACTAAGGAGGAACTTAAGTGTAGATTCAAGGTTCATGCTGTGCAACTCAAAATGTCACAGACTTTTCAGATTAGGACAATTAGGTTAGAGCATGAATGTGGGTTTTACCATTCAACTAGTAAGGTGACCTCTGCATATTTAGCTGAAAAGTACCTAGATGAGTGGAAATCAGACCCTGATTGGAAGTTAACCAAGTTCATTGACAGAGTTTACAGAGACTTAGGAATCAGAATTAAATACTATAAAGCATGGTTTGCTAGGGCTAGGGCAAAGAATATTCTGTATGGGGATGCTACAGAACAGTATGCAAAAGTGTATGAGTATGCCTTTGCACTGCTCAAGTACAACCCTGGTTCCTCAGCCCTTGTTTCTGTTGAAAATTCTCAAAGTCCACCAATCCATTTCCAAAGGTTTTATGTATGTCTTGATGCTTGCAAACTGGGTTATAAGCAAGGGTGCAGACCCCTCATAGGAGTTGATGGGTGTCACCTTAAAGGGGCTTACCCAGGAATGATTTTGATGGCTGTTAGTAAGGATGGAAACAATAATATCTACCCCATAGCATGGGCTGTAGTTGATGTTGAGAATACAAACAGCTGGATTTGGTTTTTGGAGCAGCTAATGCATGATGTAGGTCATGTCAGAGGTGAAGGTCTTACCTTGATGTCAGACAGGCAGAAGGTGATGGCATTTATCTTATACTTCAATCTTTGTTTTCATTCTGTTATGTGATGTTGTGCTAATAAATTTTGGTTGTTTCTGTTGATAAGCAGGGGCTATTGGAAGCCATAGCCTTGGTAGCTAGTAAGGCTGATGTGAGATTCTGTGTTAGACACATTTGGGCTAACTTTAAGCTCAAATTTGCTAGCACAGTGTTCAAGGAACACTTTTGGAAAGCAGCCAAAGCAACAACAAAGGTACAACTTTAATTAAGCCCTTTCTTCCTTGCTAATAGTTGTACTAAGTTTATTTCCCACTTATTTTGTGCATAATACTACTTTGACAGAGTGAATTCACCAAAGAGCTAGAAAATATTAAATTCTTGGATGAAGATGCATACAACTACCTTCATGCAATCCCATCCAACCACTGGTCTAGGCACTCTTTTACCACAACAGCAAAATCAAACATGTTAACTAACAACATGTGTGAAACTATGAATGCTGTGATAAAAGAGGCTAGGGATAAACCAGTACTTACTTGTTTGGAGTGGATTAGGAGGTACATTATGAAGAGGCATGCTGATAAATGGGAGGGGACTGAGAGTTACACTGGCAGATTTATGCCATATGTAGGGAAGGTTTTGAATTGGATCAAGGAAGGGGCAAAACATTGTATGCCAGTGCATTCTAGGTTAGATCATTGGGAGGTTGACACTGTTGATGATAGGTTCATAGTCAGCTTAGGGGATAGATATTGTAGCTGCAATCATTGGATGTTGACTGGGATCCCATGTGCTCATGCTTGGGCATGTATAGTGGCAAAGAAAGAGAGTCCAGAAGATTATGTGGATGAGTGTTACTCTAGGGAAAAGTACATTAAGGCATATGAAGCACACATCAAACCTATGCCTGGTGCTAAACACTGGGATCCTTGCAATTATCCAGAGCCTCTACCTCCTATCATAAGAAGAATGCCTGGTAGGCCAAGCTTGAAGAAAAGGAAGAAGGAGGCAGATGAGGAGGAGGGGGGAAGGAAGAAACAAAAACAAAGGTGCTCCAACTGTGGGATATCTGGTCACAACAAAAAGAAGTGCAAAAATCCTACTGTCACTAAACCTCCACCCAAAAAAGGAGGCAGACCCCAATCAAATGACCCTTGGGTGGTGGCAACCAGAAAGAAAAGAGAAGCTAGGGCACATCAGGTATAACTTCAAGTTCATTACTTGTAAACTTGTAATTATTTACTTGCTTATAGTACAAATACAAAACTAATCTCCATTTTTTGTTTGTTGCACAGATGAATTATGTTGCTCCTTCTGTGAATGAGGCTGAATCTGTGTCACAAAACCACTCCTGTCCTCCTCCACTATCAAGTCAAGCATCAAGCAGTCAAGGTACAACCACCAAGCAGCCAAGCAAGGGCCCTGCAATATCTCTGTCTCAGTCCTCTAAGGCAGCACCAAGACCCAAGTTGCCAACTAAGTCACTGAAGAAGACAGCTTAAAATTGTGGACAATTAATCTTGTAATAGTGTTTTAGACTAGTGAGAAACATTAAGTTCATGTTATGTAACTCATTTATCCTTTATGTTAGTTGTGTACTATGACAGTTAATTAGTTATGTGTGCAATGAAATGAAGACTTTTAAATTCACCAAATAGCATCATCTTCATTAATAGAGTTAGTCAAGATACAGCCTACTAATATATTGCACTACTAAACTACAAAAACAACTAAAACTAACCACTAACCAATACAACCTTCCACTAATTCTACATTACATTAACAATAAGGAATAAAATTAAAAAACTTGCAACTACCCCAACAAACAATCCAGTGATAAATCCACAATTTTTTGGTGCATTTTGCCTTTTTGATGCTCCTGATTTTTTGTTCAACAGCACCAAATTTTCCACCTTTGGCTTAGTGTCTTGAATCCTTGTAATTTCACTCTTTAAAAACGTTACTTCATGTGTCAACAACCTCTTCTCCAGCACCAGTTCATTAATGACCACCTTCTGCCACTCCTCCTGGTTCTTCTCAACCCATCTAAAGAATCCACACCCTTCTCTTCTAGTATGAACATCTGAGAATTTGCAGGCATAGAAACTCCTCCCAGGATTGTCATGCGTCCATGACCTCAAAATCTTAGCAGGAATTCGACAATTGCATTTGGTTGCCATAACCCTAATTCAACAATTAACCCAAATTAATTGTAGCAAATAAACCCTAGAATCGCAAAATTACCCAAAATTTAATGCATAGAAATGAATGTAACACTTACTTGATTTGAAGGATGTCAGGAATTGTCAATTGAGAGTGGAATTGCAATTTTCCGTTCGAAAATTCGGATTACCAGCTTCAATTTGGGTGTATCGCAAATTGACCGTTGTGAGAGAGGGAGCATGCTGATTTGGGATGAAGTGGTTGTTATATAATAGCAGAGGTGGGCCCCACAAACGGCTTAATTTGACGGAAGTTAGGTTTTGGGGGTGCAACCAAAATTTTTATAAAACGTTTGGTGGTTCATTTTAAAAAAAAAAACAAAAGGGGGATTGTTTTAAAAATCACCAAACGTAAGGGTGTTTTAACCAAAAAATCCTATTTTTTTTGTGCGAAACCATCTTTAAACTTTATTTTCTTGTCTAATCAAATTTCTAAATATTTTTCGACATGCACCGGATTATTTTAATATTGACTTTTATTAAAGAATCATTCTCCTCACTTTTCCTCTAATTTCTATCTTTTACCTCATCCTCTTTCAAACCTAAATAAATTACTATTCTAAGTAACATTTAACCTCCCGTCCCCCTTCAATAATTCATTTCTCTCTTTTCTGTAACTGTTTATTTCTCTCTTGTTTTCGTAAATTTTGGTTCCTTTTTCTTTTTTTCTCTTTGATCTAATGCTAATAACGGCTAAAAGTAAGACAAAAAAAACGTCTTTAAGAAGGACAAGGAAGGAAATCATTAAGTTAACATTCAAACCCTAAACTTACCAATTGAAGATTCTTATTAAGGCGATTTTTCTGGGAGAAAATAGATTTGGAGTGGGATAATGTGATTAAGTGTGAAAGAGGCGGAAAAAAGACTATATATGGGGAAATATGGAGGAAAATAAAACTCCAATACAAATAAAAGAGGGGGAGAAAATTTTAATGCAAGAAAAAATCAGGTCAATGCCGAAAAATGGTTGAGAGCTTTGATATTTTTTTTGACAAGAAAATAAAATCTAAAGGTTGTTTCTAAAAAAAAAAAATTATAAGATTGTTTCTAACAAAAAAGTCTTCCTGTTTTCAACAAGAATTTATTGACGCGAGTGATGTCTGATCCCACAGGATGACGGGATCGTCTTTCATTTATTGGAATAACTTGTCCTAAAAGAGGCATTTCAGTAAAATGACATTAATGTGAAAAAAAGGATCACAATCTAAAAATGACCTTTATAAGGTAAAAAGCGACCCCCTCTAACTTGAAACGTTGCTCAAAAAGTGATGTAGTGTTACAATAACTTCATTGTTCAGCGATCTTACAAACAACTTAAACTGTTGATTTGGAGAGGCTGGATCAAGTCACCATGTTGCGTAACACTACACAACATTAATACAAAAAACTCAAGACTTGGGACAGATAACACAGAATGAATGAATAAAATGATAAAATCATAAAACAAATGAATTTAAAACGCAAGTACTTGATCATACACTCTGCCACCAGATATATTACAACAGCATGATGCTCGTACCTCCAACCCCACCCTGCCCCGCCCCTGCGGCCCTGCCCCAAAAATCTCTCTACAAGTACTAGACTTGGTTTTTACACAAATCAAACAAGAAAAAATACATACAATGAGAATAATAAGTAAAAATTGTTAGCCGTAATGCAGCATCACTCTCATCAACTTGCTCAAACCACAACAGATACCCGAGTCTTGTGCCAAAACACTTCATCACACAACCGAAGTATGTCGTATGCAATTTCAAGACCTTTAAAGTGCCAAGTTTTACATTCCAAATACACGATCAAGAAGAAAGTTGTAGCCTGCCAGAAGGCTTCCTTCTCCGCCAACCCTAAAGCATCACATATAGCGTCAGCTAAATCCCCGCAAGAAAAGAGAGTTAAGAATACCCCACCCCCCTCCTCTATACATAAGCTCTTTAGCCTTTTTCCTTAACAAAAGAAAACCAGATGAAATTCATGAACTTACAAAAGCCGCATAGTAGAGGAATGTCAGTATAGCTAACGCAACAAAACCAATTTGAAACACATTATACCTGTGAAAAAAAGAGTAAGCATCTGCAAATGATGAACATAACTGTATAAGCAAGAGTTAGAGCCTACTGACTTGTATAAATATTTGATGCCACGAAGAGACTGCAACGTGTGACCAAATATTTCGCCAGCAGCAGTTGCTTGGGCATAATATGCAAATGCAGTGGCACAGAATTGGATCACACTGAAACCAGGAAAAGGGACCAAGATCACAAGGTTAAACAGATGCTCATTGATATAAGCTGACAGAAAAAACAAGTAGAAAACCTGATGGAAGGTTAATATATAAAAAAAAAATGAAAAGAAGAGCAAAGAAAGGAAGAGTAGAGTAAAGTTGCACATTTCAGAGCAAATGCCCCTATATTTGGGGGGAAAGGCGTATAAAAAACAGCGCACTTTGCTAGAATTAAAGCATACAGTTGAAGCAACAACCACATCTTTGAGATTAAGCCATGAAGCTTGGCACATATGTTTATCTGAAGACATGCATACATGAAATTATATGGTATGAAAATAGTTAAAGAATTAGGCCAAGGTTCAAACCTTATCGAGCAAAGAAGAATCAAACCAACATTGAACAGGAAGGAATTCATGAGAGTGGCTCCCCACCTGTCACCAAGCCAATTCATGTCAAATACTACGAGATGCTACCACAAATAAACAGACCAAGCACATAAAAGTTCAGTACTTCATTGGATGGATGGTGATGAAAACTAATTTTAAACCGAGCATAGTTGCACCAGCAACAACTGCCACGAGAAGATAGAAGCAGAAGAATGCAAATGCTGCAGTACCAAGCAGCCCTGGAAAGTAACAAAGAAAAGAGTTTATATTAACAGTTAGATAACCAAAATAACAGAAATAGTTATGCTGTCCTAAGGAAACTTACCCCAAACATCATCTAATTTGACAAAGACAAAATTCAAGAAAGGAGAGAGAGGAGGCCTGATTATCAGATATATCAGAATATGTACAATCCAAGCCACTGAAACAATCAACCTGACACAAAAGCCAAAAACTTTGGTTAACGAACTTTGAGCATATCAAGCACATAATGAACATAATCAACCTGACACAAAAGCCAAAAACTTTGATTAACGAACTTTGAGCATGTCAAGCAAATAATGACCAATGCCTTTCATAGAAGAAACCATTTGACTGCAAAAGAAGCAACAACTTGATGTAAAAAGAGATACTGACAACATTATTACAATCAAGAAAGGTGTTTAACAACCATAAACATTGTCCTTCAGTTATAATTATATGGCTAAGCTATCCAATCCTGCACACAATCTGAGATAGAGCAAACACACCATTTGCTGTAAACTAAAATAAAACCCTAAAACTTCACTAGCTATAAAAAGAATATAAGCCCCTCATCCACCCTCTCCCCACCCAAAATAATGGTAGAAAGAAAACCGGAAAGACAGAGAGACAATGAACATAGATGAACCATGATCCACAAAATATGATAGCATACAGCAGCACAAATATTAATCTACTCAAGATGCAACAATTAAAGTCGATAAGATCGATGCCCACCCTAAGATTCCCAATATGAGCTTCCCCAAGTATCCAAGTACAGTTAAAGCCCAAGCAGTCTCAGCCTGAATCAAACAGAAGGATGTATTAGCAAAACGTAAGAGAAAAGGAAAGAGTACTATAGTCAATTATATGGACATAAATAGCGCAGAGCCACAATCCCCACCTTGTCCCCTTGAGGATACATCTCTTCCAAAGCCTTCACATCTTCTTCCAATAAAAGCAACTCCTATAGAACAAAAAATTACAAAAAAATTCAGCTTATGTAATGATAAAAACCTAAACAACATTGGTACTATGAATGGCAACATAAACCTCTTGACAGAATAATGGCCAACCCACCTAATTCCAGGCTTCTAAATTTTTGGGAGAGAGGCAGAACTTCAATTTCCTTTTTGTTTTAAACTACATCTTAATATTCAAAGCCTTAACTCATAAAAGCAAGCAGATTTCTTTGTCTCACATTTGCAATGCAAAACGGAGACAGCACCGTTATCATAAGAAGTTTCAGTGCCCAATCTGAGGGAAACTGAATATGATGGCAAGTCAAAAATGTAATTCTGAACTAGTAAGTGATCAAACTACGATGCTGTAGATACTACAAGCCTTAGCAAGGTTCAAAGAATTTGAGATAAAACCTCACTTCCTTCATGCCTCAAAAACCACTGAGGTCCCTCACACTCTCCTCAAGCAATTCCTAAAAAGGAGGAACTAGCATCCAGTAGACATGCAAGCATTTTGAAAAACACCATAAAAATCACCAAAAAGACTGATGGAGCTCCCCCCCCCCCCAAAAAAAAAAAAAAAGCCTTACCTTTTCAACTGCTTTCACATTTTTACGCCATTTTCTTCCCTTGCTGCCACTTCTTTCCTCCTGATGAAGTTCATCAGCAGTTTTCTTCAAATCTCTTGCCTTTTTACCCAGCTCGGTAGCTTCCTAAATGATAGCAGTAGGACATTAGCAAAGCATACATATCTGCACAATTGCACTGGAATATACTGAAATTTTTTTATTACAGTAGCAAATGATACTCAGCTTGTTCTAAATGTTAGACAGTCAACGAAGATACCTTAATATACTGTGAGCGAGTAATAACAGCCTTTGGACGCCTGAAGAATGCAAATATGAGCCCCAAAGGTAGACAAGCAATGCCAACGCCACCAAATATCTATGTAAGGAAAAAAAAATTAGTCAGAGACATCCTGAGCAAGATCAGAGAAATTCATCAGATATTCGTTCATAAACTTTTAAATATGTGACACCTCAAGTCAGTAGGACAGAAAAAAATTAAAATTTATCCAAAATCCTCCAACAAATTATCATTCCCCGAGTATTCGCAAGATAGAAATTCCCCCAACAAAATGAATATAGTTGAAAATTCCTTATTCAATGTTCTTAGCAAATGACAAAAGACGGTGGACACCATGAAGAAACACTATTATGTCATGGCAGTTGAAAAGAATGATGATACCATAAAAAGGAAAGATCCTGCAATTGTTGCAAGAGCAACAGCGTATTCTGGGAACGTAGTGCGCATACTCCATGTAGTCTCTGATGAAGGGCTTGCTGAATATGCAGAGCACTAAACAGAAGAACAAGTAAAAATTAGGAGAAAAAAATGTGGAAAAAGTAAGTGGAATTGCATTACTCCCCCTATTTAAATATAAGGCGCCCAAGATTTTCAAGTTGAACTTTGACAAAATATATATTGAATAAAGTTACAAAAAAAAACACATAATGAAGTAGTTTTTGATACGAATGTATAATATATTTTGATGTTATTTTTGCCAAAGCTAATATCTTGAAACAAAAATGAGCTGAAAAGTAACAAGAGTTGCAGATAGGTGATCTTCGAATTCTTATGTTCCTAACCTGCCGTGAATTCCCAAGACATGGACTGCCGCTAGAGAGGCTCCACGAAGAAGGAAATGAAGTTGTGGCAGATGAAAGATGCCGGACAGTAAATTCCACCTTACCAATTACCCCTGAGACAAGGACCAAAATCAGGTGCGGATTATCAGATATAGATATCCAGTTCACTAAAAGAAAACTAGTAATCTTTGCAGCTATGAATAAAGCAAACGTATCACATCATTCAGATTCTATTTCAAAAATCCAATTTAAATCATCTAAGTAATATTTTAGAATCTTTCAAAGAAAACGACTACAAGAGGATCCCACTCCACATGATGCTTGAGTTTAACTTTACATATGTGAGTACCCACTCATATGGTTTGGTCTTGGCTAACACATGGTTCAAGAAACGAGATACTGATAACTTTTCCAAAGTGGAGCAAATGCAACATTAACATAACTGCATTAGCTGTAAGGTTATCCCAAGAGAGATTATACTTAACGTAGACTTTCAGTGCTAGATATTCTTAAAAAGACAAGGTTAAGTTAGCAATAAATGTTTACATTAGCCAAGAAGATGTGGCGTTTAAAATACGGTATGGTTCAAACATAACTCTTTGGTACCAATTTTTAAAGAAAAAAGGAAATTCCCAATACTTCTCAAATTATAAGAGACTGAAGCTAATGACTGAATGACTCATACCATGAAGTTGTGGAAGAGAGAGAGAGAGAGAGAGAGTATAGATAGAAGAATGAAGATAGAAGGTGTAACGAACAATACAATTTTTTTACATTTGGGCCTTTGGGGTAGTGTATAGCACTTGAGAAAAGAGAATGGAGACAAAGAATCTATGTGGGCGACCACCACAAATAAAATCTTAAGTTCAGTTTGGGTCTTACTAGCTGAATTCAAGTTTTGGCATTGTTGTTTACCGTTTTTGAGTTTCACATGGTTTAAATTTAAAATCTAACTTTACATAACATAAACGAACTCTTTTAGCCTTTTCAGTTATTTTCCACAAAAGCCTCCAACGAAGTGCACTTCCAAAGTTCCAATGCCAAAAATGCATAACACTACCAAGTCCCATCACAGATTCATCATACCCCTTATAGAAGACCCAAAAAGACTGACAGGCGTGTTTATTACAGTAAGACAAATAATTGTCGTGCCACAAAGTCGATGAAGATAGCAGACTTGAAGATACATGCTTACTGATTCAAACAGGAATGCAGTTGTATATGAGGTCGCAAAAAAATTCGTTTGTAACATAGTGCCTCAGGCGACAAGCTTAGAATTGCATCCAAATTGTTGGGCGTAGCGTCATATGAAAAGGCACACAACTGAGGATACTTCTTGCCTAGGAACTAGGCACGCCACTTGGGGCGCTTTTAGAGTCAAGCATGAGACAGATGAGAGCATTGCAGCCTCCACTGTACGTCGTCTGTTAAGAGTTTCCAAAAGGTCCGCTAGAGATGTTGATGCAGGTTTGAGGAAGTAACAATTAAATTTACAGTAATCCCAAGTCACTACCAGCCTCAAACATGTGACACGCTATCATTTCTCAGGGAGTGCTTTCCTATTCGACTATATTACTTATACTCAATATTCCAGCTTTTCATACCCAGTACAGCCATTGAAAAAACTATACGAACAGGAAATCTAAGATAAATCACCAAGTAACACAGCTTCGCAGACATTATAAAGTGACTCAATAAATTCAAAAACACTATACTGACAAGTGTATAGCATGAAAGCTTTTAGCACCAATACTAAGTATACTAGCAGTTCTACTCAATAAAATCACAAACCACGATATAGCAGCAAGAAACTCTTCCAAAAGAAACAATTGTCACACCATCAACACACTCCAAGGCAGGGTTAGTGAGGGGGGAAATATGGGAAGCCTCACTCCTAAATTGCAGTTATTGCACCAAGGCTATATCAGTTATTCTATCATAAGCAAAACATGAAAGTTCATCTGTTCAATGGGTGAAAACTTCACCTAAAAAGCCATACTTCAAACGAGAGGAATCAATTCCCACAACATATTAATCATGAAAACTAATATAGGAGGTTACTAAACTATCAGTATTAGGAAAGAAACTGGAGTTTATGTTCCCCTACTCCCACCTAGAGTCTGTCACTAACTAAATCAGACTTCCCAAGTGTGTGAGACTACCATACAGTGTCAAAGTTTCTCTACTTTTACCAAGGCTTTCTACTAATATTCTATGATCACACCTAAATCTAACACCGGTACCGCAACATAGATGAAAGATCAGAGCAACAATAGTCAGAGTAATGAACTATTCCTCCACCAAGTCCTAACAGCCACCTCCTCCCATCAATCAAATTCATCCCTATGTCCCCCATTACTTCATTCATCCCATTCAAACACGGCTCGTCGATAATGATTCTCTTACATCACATTCAAAAATGCACAATTAAACACTAATCAAAACCACAGTAAAGATCAATAACTCACCATATAAAATTCCCAGCACAAGCCCACAAATCACTGCAGTTACCGACACCCACAACACCGCGCTTTTGACCCGCTTTCCAACACTCCTACACCACACAAAAAACACACATTATAACTCAGAAAACACCTGTAAAAAAAACCAAAAAACATATCCAACAAAAACAACAGAGAAATGTACCATACTTGTCCTGGTCTCCTTCATAGAAAAACATAGCAAAAGGAATAACTAAAAACACAAGAATTGCGTCGATAATGTAAATAGCAAGCCAAAGCTGCTTCATCGGTAACGTCAATTGACAAGCGCCGTTATAAAGAGCGTGACGACACGCATGACGATTAGCGACGTCAGCAGGAAGCATAAGAATGGAGATAACAGCAACGGAAAGACCCAAAACGACGACGAATTTGGGGAAATATGCTTGATTGACGTCATCAGGGTGTTGATAGTTGATTAGAAGGTAAACGTTGAAGACGAAGACTAATACGCATACGATAATGGCGACGATCAGCAATGCTAGGTTAAAATCCCCCATTGCTGAGTTTGGGGAAGAATTTTGGAGAGAAAACTTTCAGAAATTTTGATTGATTTTGATTGATCGATTTTAGGGTTTCGTAGATCTGAAATTTCGTTTTTGTTTGAAGTTTTGAGGAGAGAGAAAATGAAGTTGATGAATGTTAGTAATCGGTAGTAGTGGTAGTGGGGGTGGATTTTGTTGTTGACGATTTTGACATTAATGTTTGGGTTTAATTACAGTGTTTTGATGAGTGTGGAAGGAAAGAAGAGAAGGGTATTTTGGGAAATTTGATATTGAGTTGAGTTTTTTTTGTCATTAGATTTGAAAAACCAATTTTTGTAACAGCCTGTCTGAGACCGAAAAACACTTCATGCACTTGACCTTGTTGTATTTTTTTGTTTTTGTTTGGTTTGTAATATTTGTGTATTTAATATTGTAATTGTTGTAACTTGTAATTTTAATAGCCACGTAGGATGCTTGTTCAAAACGAAACAGTGACTAGATAAATTCTCGTCTTCTTTTTTTTTTCTTTTTTAGATAACATATATTTAAAAAAAAAATTAAGAGAAGTAAGAAAAAAAAATTGAGGATTATCCTAATTTAGGGATTACAAGAATTGTAGTAATGAGGGAAGTTATTACAAGGTTCAATATAAAATGAGCATCAACTAAATAGCAATTTTATAAAGAGCAAAGGAGAGAGAATGTCTTGAATGATGTAAGATATAAGATATTTGTCGGGGTGCTTCCTAAATTCCTTGAATTATCTCATTCAAAATTAATATATTTGATATGTTCCTGTATGGCGAGTAAAATCCCTTTATGTAAGGCAAGGGCTTCTACTTCAAATACTTGGTTTTTTCCTAGCTTGTATGTGCATGCTTTGATTGGGTTGCAGTTGATGACCCCAACAGCAGCAGAGGAAGAGCAATTTGAACCAGTGGAACATAATTCGCTATATAATTCATTCTTTCAGTTCACGGTTCGTCCAGAATGGGCAAAAAATAGGCAAACTCCGACCATAATTCGCGTTTTTCGGATCACAATTCGCGGGAAAATTAGGGAATTATGTTACACTGATCAAAACCATTGAAACTAAGTTTGAGGAAAAGTGATGGGGGAGTGTAGAAGTATTTTAGCGCATTTCCCTTAGTTGTGTACCTCAATATCTTAATTATTTTTAAAATACCCCCCCCCAAAAAAAAAATATCTATATATAATAATTAGTCAGTTAGTTAGTTATCAACGTTTACAGTCCCAGGATCGAATCAAATCAGACAAATTAGACCAGTATCATTCCATTTGGCAATTATGATAGTCTACTCTACTAGTTTTCCTTTATGAACAAAGATGTTAGATAAGATTCAAATGCATAATAAGTTTGAAAAATAGACTGGGAAAAACCAGATTAGATTATACGAAATTCGAAAATATAAGGATCATAGACTAGGTTGGAATTTTTTAGCTCTTAATTTGATCAAACTCTACAATACGGATGGAATTTTGAACAACTCTATAAATATTATAAGACTATCAATACTTTAGACACTAATAATACATCAAACAGCACTTTCAATAACAATCTAACCTAATAGATGTCAAATTTTGAGTATCCATCAAATTCTCAACTCATAATCTACTAGTAGCTTCATTGTTTATCAATAATGGTCCTTTTAATATTGATTCAATTAATATGTTGTCATCATTTGCAACGCAAAGTAATCATAATTAGCAGGACGAAAAAAACACACAGGAAGGAAGAACGAGTGAACAGCAACCAAATATGTACAGTGTAATTTGTTTGCCATAAAGACCCAAAGCTCAAGAATTTCTGCTCGCAATAGGTAATAGGATCAGGGGTGCGGGTAGTTCTTACAGATTGTTCAGCTCGAACTTAAGTACAAGCATATGCACACTACATTCAGTCTGGTTCTCCAATGGATTTTCCTAGACAATGTCAGTTAAAAAGACATCACTACCAGCGATGAGCGGCCAGCACCAGATATCCTGCTCTTTGGGCTGCAGCTTGCATGCATAGAAGATAAAATCAGTAGCAGCATTGGAACACTTTGCACATGGCATAGATAATGCTTTATTACATTACTCAGCATTCTGAAAGTATGACCATTGAAACTCATAAATGCATGATGCATGTGGTGGTTAACTCCTAGTATAGTAGTATGCAACCAGAATGCCAGAAAGGGGAAATGCAACACTAGTATCATAATACTTGAGCACCAGCAATTATTTTACCACGTGTTTACCAGAAGATTTTATCTGAAGAACTAGCAGAGCGCCATTGGCTCCAACTCTTTTGAACATGAAATAATGGCACATAATATTTGAATAAGAAAATCAAATCACAGGACTAAGGTAACTAGATTACCAAAGAGATTTTATGCAAAGCTGCATCAGAATAAATTCATCTTCAGGACTAGGTTGGAGACCCAACTGGAGCTACATTTGGCGGCTCCAGATAATCAAAATCATCTGTAATTCCTGCCTGCAGCACAAAGAAACACATCATAGAATATCCTCTGTGATGAAGATGACAAGAGCGCATTTTATCCTTAAACAAGATAAATAGATAATAAGGTTTTTAACACATGTCATGTTGAAATTTGAATACAATCAAAATAAACTTTCAGGTTATTTCCATGAACGCAGTTGCACACCCTAGCTTTACATAAACACTGCCAAGATTTTAAAAAATAATTTAAAGAACTCCATATCTGCTGCTTAATCTTCAAGAAAACTTTACATTTTAAGTCATACTAAGATATGAGAATACAAGCAAATGATACTTTCTGTGGTGGTAAAAACTACTTAAAAGTGCAAAGTAGTTGAGTTGAAATATTGCTCATAGTCGAAATATTGAAGTGAATCAAAACATACCTCCTGGTACAAGTGTTCAAGCTGTTCTTTAGCCTGTGGGAAGTTATTGGCACACCACTGCCGCAAAGTGAAGATGTTATCTGTAAATTGTTCAAGGAAGGCATTATAACCACAGGCAAGAACTTGTATATTCTACATATTTAGCTCACATATAATATGCTAATGAAAGCTACGGTTCCTCCCATGTTCTACAATAACGACGGCAAGTTACAAAGCATATAATGGATTTTAACCTGTCCACCTGTTGGCAGCTGAATACGCAACTTCTATACCTTTTTCTGCCACAATACACATTAGCAGTTAGTTGCTTCTAAATGCATCTCATGATCTCAATAGGCTGAGCAACCAGACAGATAAGAAGAAAAAAGAGGATAGACCAAGGGTCTGCACTTCAGAGTAAATGAATAGGAAGAGTAAGTGCTCCTTACTCATTGTCTCAAAAGTAGCAGGATCATTATCTGCATACTGTGCCAGTTCATTCTATGGAAAATAAAAGTTGAAGCAAAGCTATCAGACTCTCAAATAATGATATCTACTTATAGCAATTGATCACATACTAAGGCAAACCGACCTTCAATTCTTTGTGGTTAAGCTCGACAGATTTTAATTCGCTTAAAGCCTCCTCTCTGTCATCCTTCAAATTTTTAAAAACTCGCATCAGGCATTAAATATTGTTGATACACCAAAGATAATAATATAGCTCAGTGAAAAAACTTATGACTGACAGATTCTTCGCGTCCCTTCTTCAGGGCATTACACTGTTCCACCAGCTCAGCATAACGTTTCTTGCTGGCATGAAGATCAGATTCTAGTTTGCGAGACACATTCCTAAGCTGTCAAACCATTGATTTAGATTAAAATGTTGAGTCAGGTTAAATGTTTAATGTACTTCTAAAAGTACAACTTAAGGTCGATAGTAATGAATCGCTAAATGTTACCTGATTTCCAGCTGTGCTAGGAAGACTCCAAAAGTATATCTAGCAAATATTAAGATGGTCAGACTAGCATTCTCCAAAGTATCCAAAAAGATAATATAACACATTAATTATCCTAAAAAGCAGACGATCATAATTGCACTTTTCAATATTACGGCATGGCAGATTAGGCAATTATGCTGAGTTGCAAAGTAAATCATTTTCAAGTTCTAACAATTCAACCAACAAGACATCCTTACAGAACTTCCAATCTTGTCCTTTAGGACAAGGTCATCATCCACGAGACTCTGCACAACATCCTTCACTGATTGACTGATGACACCTTTTTTTGGACCCATCTTCTCAAGCTCCTTAAGCTGGAGTCAACAACAGCAAAACCATTCAGTAATCTAGCTTAATATAATTAGAGTTCTATCAACCAACTAAACATCTAAGCTTCAGAAGACATCAGCAGCTCAACAAAGTGAATTGAAACACATACAACTGGATCTGTTACAGGACCTACAGCAACTGAGTACAGAAATGTAGTGCTCAAATCACTGTGATGTTAAAATCTTATAGTAATAGGCTAATAGTGCTTGTACTTGAATGAAAAGAAATAACACACAACTAATTTCCCTGCTATACAGCGATAGCAGCATACAATTTAATCTAAAGAATGTTGCAAGACTCTGAAATTGTTTAGAATAATACATCGGATTATCGATTAAACTATTAAACGGAGTAAGGGTGAGTCACAAATCAAGATAAGTAGGGCCAATAAAGAAGCAGTGTATGAAAGACTCTGGTCTCTCTATATCGGTAGAAAAATCCAAGTCATGTTCATATGCTGTAAAGTTGTGCTCTTTAAAAAAGCAGTTCGACATCCTTCATAGTTGTTTAGATGGTACAAGAATTCCAAAAAAGAAAAAAGGAGCCTATACATGATCAATGTAGACGAGGCTTTTATCATGCCACTAACTGGCAAAATGTATCATTCCTTTGCCAGAATATATTAGCAAAGTCTGATTATTTCTAACACAATAAGTACAACAAAATGATCATAGATGTCATTTACAGATATATAAGCATCTGTTGTGGACGAAGCCATAAATCCATTAGATGAACCAAACATCAAAGGTATAGTTTTCTGCAAGGCCTTTGCTTGCGAAGAAAGAGGGGGAGTGAAGAAAACAAAAGCAGCCAGTTACTCTTGTCTTTTGTCCTCAAGTGGCCTGTGAGCAGTAAAACGTGAGAATTATGACATGCTTGAATCTCTTCTTTCTAACTTGCAAACATAACCCTGATTGTATGCATAGCAATAGCATACATAATTGCAATGTTGAGAATCCATCTTCATAAAAGAAGAAATAAGATATAACAAAATCAAATTGCCATTATAAAGTAGTCTGCACTTACAAGAAAGAAATCTTGTGAATCATAGAAGATCTGAAGAATCTTCTCACGCTTCTCTTCTAGTGAAAGACCTCTCTTCTTGGACTACCACAAGTAAGAAACCAAATGGTAAGGGATATCATAAATACCCAACTTATTACAGCTAGCAAAAAAATCATCCACCAAAACAAAACTCAAACCAGCTAATCCAATGCAGTTAAAGGCAAACGAACAAGGTGCAGAAACAGAATAACAAGCGTGTTCCTAAATTATGTTCGTATACGTATTTCATGTTTTCTTGAATGTATAAAGATTCTCATGTACGAATGAAAAGCAATTCTGAAGGTGAACATCTCCCTCATCCCATGACCCAACAGACCCTAATTTCCCCTAACCTTCCTGCTCTGCTTATATTTCGGCCCACAAACATTGAATTAGAACTGATGTCCAATCATATACTTCCTCCGTTTCTTTTTACTCGCTACATTTTCCATTATGGGAAGTTTTACATTACTTGCTACACTTCTTTTTTGAGCAATAAATTCTCTCTATCTCTCTCCTCCCACATGGGTCCCTTTTCTTTTTACTCTCTACCTCTCTCTTCTCCAAAAATTGCCTAGGAGTCCGTGAAATGAGAAGTGTAGCGAGTAAAAAGAAACGGAGGAAGTACATATCTTTCCCTATAGACTATCTTCACTATTTTTGGGTACGCATCTAAGCAGAAATCCAAGCTCTATGTCGTGTTCAAGTACATAAAAGTTGGAAACTATAACCACTTCCAAGCTCAAAATCATCAATAACTCAAATCATACAGTTCATAAAGATAACTTAAGTACTATAATCAATGCTACAATTTAAATTAACCATCTCAGCTCCAGATTACTCTAACTCCAGTTCCAGTATGAGTAATTGATAATTCGACATAACTCGAATTTCGACAGAGACAAAAATGACAATGATAAGCACCCAAAATGCTCGTTTTTCGGAAAGAAAAAGCTAACCCATCTCAAATAATACAAAATCTCAACTGTATATAAAAACAAATAGTGAACTCACCATGTTTGGACAATATTGTACGTAGATAAAGCACTCACTAAATCAACCAAGTTTCTGATACTCTACAAAATTAAAACGATCCAACAATCATCAAGAAATTCAACAATAAATGGATAGCAATTAACGAAATGATTATTGTATACAGATATGAATCATAATAACTATAACTAGCTAGCTAATCAAACAAATGAACGAACTACAACAAAAACATTAAAAAAAAAAAAAAATTGATCAATGATCTGCAAAAACCCTAATTCGGAAATGCTAAGTTACATAAAAACGAGAATTGAAAAATCAATGAGTGCTTAATAATTTACCTTTGAAATTGAGCCCTATTAACGAAGAGAGGGTATTACTTGTAGTAGGATGAGATGAGGGTGTGAATTTGTAATTGTAGGACTTTGAAAACCCCGCGTCGTCCCTTTTATGTTACGGTTACGCTGACATTTTACTATGGCTACAATTTTAAAATGTTAAAAATTTAAGAGTTTTTTACTGGGATATAAATATATTAATTTGTGGAAATATATCTTACTAAATTTTTTGTGGGAATATATCTATCTAAATTTAAATTTTCTTAAAAAGTACCAAAAACACTATTTTTGGTTAGAAAGTGAAATTTTCGGCTTTTGAATTGCTTAATTACTCTCTTTATAGTCTGTGATATTCAATTGCTTCTATTACATTCATTTTCCTCCAACTTCCTCATTGTCACTTTGTAGCTCCCTCGCAAGTTCCTATCAAGTCAAAGGACAGAGATTTGTCTTTTTTGCTGCAAATAGTGTTTTTGGTACCTTTTAACAAAACTTAAATTTAAGTTGGTACTACAAAAAAAGTTAGTAAGGTATATCCCACAAAATGGAGAATATTTATAGTACACCTGGGTGTACCATGCTCATGGTACACCCAAGACTATTTTCTCCCAAATAAGCAAAATGAGCGAATGAGCAAATGAGTAAAATGAACAAATGAGCAAACATTTCTACTCATTTAAGAAAATGAGCAAAAACTTTTATTACAAAATGAGCAAATGAGTAAATGAGCAAAATGCCCATATGAGCAAATTTGGTGTCAAATGAGCACTTGAAGTTCTAATTTATTACAAAGATACCCCTGGGTATACCATGCTCATGGTACACCCGGGTGTACCATGAGTGAACTCCACAAAATGCCTTATTACCCTGATATATCCCCGCAAAAAATTTAGTAAAGACGTTTAGTTCGCACAGGGTAAGGGAAATGAATCAAAGGACAAGGAAAATAAATGATATTGAATATCCTAGTTTGTTTGGTTCTGAATATGAAAGGGAACTAGTGAGTGTCCCGGGCGATGTCCCGGATTGTTTCTTTTCGTAAATTTTTGTCTTGTGAGGAAAAAATTGACGTCATAATTTGAAGAATACAAGAAATTGGAGTAAGAGTTTATATCTACAATAGTCTACTATCATTTCCATCAATGTGTTAGGTATTCAACTACTTGTGTAGTCTTTTAATGAGGTATAATTACAAGATCTTATTATATTTTATTTGAAATATTAAACAATGATGTTGTGTTGGATCAATGGTTAAGCTTTCACTTTTCCTTTCAAAGGTCACGTGTTCGATACCTTCTAACCACATATGAACGCCTTTTAATATATTAGTATAGATGGTATACGCTCTAATTCTTTTTGTGGTTGTTTGGTTTTTAAAGAAAGAAAATTAACTTGTTTTTAAGATTAGAGTTGTTTTGACCTTATGATTGTACTCAACGAAAATGTTTTACGACCAAATTCAAAATATCATTTGAATAACTTGCTTATAATCAATTGTGTCCTCCACCCTTACAACAAAAAAAGTTGTGGAAGAAGCTTGGGTTAACCTTCGGCCTTTAAACCCAAAACTATAACAAGTCCGTCAAACTCCTTTTTATTCAATGATATTATTCCTTTTGAAACAAAAAAAAAAAAGTTTGCCACTAAGGTACTTGTAAATAATTCAAATATGTTGTGAAAACAGTGGAATGACCAATTCCACTGTTGAGCACAATGAATTCCACTGCCATGCATTCAATGCATGGTAGGTTTTTCTCGCCGTATTTGTTGATTTATGCAAATACACAGTAAGTTTTGTGCCTATAAATACTACCATTTGTGAATACCCGAACATCAATGCAATATCAATACTCTCTGATATATTTGCATAACTTCTCTCTCTATTTCTCACAACACGTTATCAGCACGAGTGTTCTACCGGAAATTTTTTTTAAGGTATCTTTAAAATTTTTACATCCATTTTTTTTTAAGTTTAAATTTTTTTCCAAGCCCAACCTTTTACTACCCGAACATGGACCAACAAAGTAACGGGATTAACATTGTTTTACACAATGTCTCTGTCTCGGGTATTTATTTTTGGATAGAGCGAAACAATGTGCCATTCACTACCAACCCAGCGAGGGGAACTGTAATACAGCCCCGACCCAGTAACCGTAACAACGGTACAAATACTCATACCAGAGAAAACCCACAAACCCCTGTTCCCAACACCAATAATAACCCTCCTATACAACCAGCTGAAAATCAACCTCCGCCCAGTAATAAAAGAGATAGAGATGAACAGGAAGAAACTAGTAGTAAACGTCACCATACTACTAACGCAGAAAACAAATAATTTTAACGCCACCTTCATGGAGGGCAAGGACATTTTATTTACGTTATTTTATTTTATCTGCTCTTAAACCGCCTATATGGACAGGTTAATTTTTTTATTGCCCCTATATGGACGGCCTAGTGAAATGATAGCATTATTATGTCTTATATGTGCAATAATGTCTATGTATGCAGGGAACAAGCATTCAGAACATTATTATATATTATTGTCTCTAATCTTCTACTTTTTTGCATTTATAGTTACATATATTATATTACCAATTTACTAGCATGCTCTAATATATATTTGTCAATATTAGAATTTTATTGCGTTGTATATTTTTTAACTGTATATGAACTGCACAGTTAGGGATAACCCTCTATAAAAGCGGATTACCATCCCCATTTTCACCACATATCCCTTATCTTCTTCCGATTTTTTTTCTCTAAACCCACAAATTTTTTTCCTTCTTCCTCAACCTTCCGGCCACCATGTTTAACGCCGACGACAACCGTCCTCCACCCTCATCTTCCTCTTTTGAAGAGGATTTTAGGAAAATAAAACTCTACTTATTTCTTATAGCCGGTTTCTTTTTCCTCCTCATGGCATTAATGATATATCTCCTAATACATAAATAGGAGACACAAAAAAAAAATTTCCCCCGGAAGAATGGCGAAAAATGCACATGAATATCAATTTTTTTTGTTTTTAGTGCATTTTAGGAAGTTTTTTTTTTATTCACTTGTTGTATTTTGTTTCTATTTTTGGTATTTTCTTGTTTTTTTTTGCTTAGCTTCATTATTGTTGTCGCTATTTTAGTTTTTTTGTTTGTATTATTTATCTATAATAATAATGATATAAATCAGGGGGAGATAATATATATATGTGATTTATCATCATTACTAATTTCAAATATTTACCTATTTGTAGTCAAAAGAATGGGAGATCTAGTGAAAAGACAATTTAACATACTAGATCTATCTGGGCAAAAGTTTTTAGAATGGACGGTGGACGCCCAAATGAATTTAAAGGCCCAAGGACTGGAACATACAATTAAAGATGTGACAACCCACAAGGGGATGCAACTACAACAGCGCATCAGTTAAAATTGCGACTGTACAAGAAAAGGCAAAAGCCTTAGTCCTCCTAAGACATCATTTACATGAAAGTTTAAAAAGTGAATATCTACTTGTGGATGATCCAAAAGAACTATGGGATAGCCTAAATGAAAGATATGGGCATCACAAAAATGTGCTTCTCCCAAAGGCACATTATGACTGGACCAATCTGAGGTTCCAGGATTTTAAAACGGTCAGTGATTACAATTCAACATTGTTTAGAATTGTATCATTGTTAAGATATTGTGATCATCCCATCACAGAAGAGCAAATGATAAACAAAACGCTCTCCACTTTCCACGCCTCTAATATCATATTGGCAGAACAATACAGGTTCAGAGCTTTCAAAAAGTACTCTGAGCTAATCTCAGTACTACTTGTGGCTGAACAAAATAATGATCTTTTGCTGAAAAATCATAATCTTAGACCTACGGGGTCTTCAGCCACTCATGAGATAAATGCATAGAAAGCTCTAATCCACCAGAAGCAAATGCTATACATAGTGGTGGACGCGGTAATTACAACGGTCGTGGGAGAGGACGTGGTAATTACCGTGGCCGAGGGCGTGGACGTGGAAGAGGCCGATTTTCCCCAAGAAATAATAATTTTAAACATTCTGATAAAAATTGGGGACAATCATCTGGAAATCAAGGCAGACGTCCTATAAAGGAAATGATACTTGCCATAGATGTGGCATGACGGGCACTGGGGCCGCACATGTCGTACTGCCAAACATTTGGTAGATCTATATCAAGCTTCAATAAAAAACAAAGGAAAAAATGCTGAAGCAAACTTTGTTAATGAAGCCACTACATCCATGCCCAGCCTTGATGTTTCAGATTTTTTTATGGATGATGCTGAAGTTGAAAATAAGTTTGTTTAGATCACAATCGATTAATGTGCTTAGTTTATTTAAACTGCTTCAATATCCACTTTCATGTATTTGTTCCTTTATTATTAATAAAAATACGTATTTTTCTTATACTAATCATCGTATTTATTATTTATGAAGATATGAATTCATCAGAAGTTGGAACTAAAGAACAATGTCTCCTGGACAGTGGGACAACACACACCATATTGAAAAATAAAGAGTATTTTTCAAAACTTACAATATTCCAAGCAAATGTTAGTACAATTTCTGGGACAGCCAAGCTAATTGAAGGCTCTGGAAAAGCTTGCATTATATTTCCAAATGGGACAAAATTGATAATTAATGACGCATTATATTCGAGTAAATCTCGAAGGAACCTCATAAGTTTCAAAGATGTACGTCAGAATGGTTACCATTTGGAAACAATGACAGTGAACAAAGAGGAATTCATATGCCTAACGGCAGAGAAAAACGGCAAGAAATACATCTATGAAAAATTGCCAGCAATTTCCTCGGGACTATATCGCATAGATATACGTCCGATTGAAATTAATATGATATCTAACCAGAAGTTAGATAATAGAAAATCATTTACTCTATGGCATGACCGATTAGGCCATCCCGGCACAGGAATGATGCATAGAATCATTGAAAACTCAAATGGACACTCTATAAAGAATGTCAAAATTCCTCGGTCAAATGAATTAACATGCTCTGCATGCTCACTTGGCAAATTGATAATCAGCCATCTATAAATAAGATTGCCACTGAATCTCCAATGTTTTTAGAAAGAATTCAAGGAGATATTTGTGGGCCTATTCATCCTGCATGTGGACCATTTCGTTATTTCATGGTATTAATTGATGCCTCTACTCGATGGTCACATGTGAGCCTTCTGTCAAGCAGAAATGTTGCATTTGCAAAACTTTTGGCTCAAATAATTCGATTAAGAACTCAATTCCCAGATCATACAATAAAGAAAATAAGATTAGACAATGCTGGGGAATTTACATCCCAAACATTTAATGACTATTGCATGTCTATTGGGATTATTGTTGAGCACCCTGTACCTCATGTACATACACAAAATGGTCTTGCTGAATCATTAATCAAAAGACTACAATTAATTGCAAGACCATTAATAATGAGGTCAAAATTGCCATCTACTACTTGGGGTCATGCTATATTACATGCGGCAACATTGATAAGATTAAGGCCGACAGCCTATCACAAATTCTCACCATTACAATTAGTATCTGGTCGAGAACCGAATATCTCACATTTGAGAATTTTTGGGTGCGCTGTACATGTACCTATTGCTCCGCCCAACGTACTAAAATGGGTCCACAAAGAAGGATGGGAATATATGTTGGATTTGAATCTCCATCAATTATCAAATATTTAGAGCCAACAACTGGTGATCTATTTACGGCTCGATTTGCCGACTGTCATTTTAATGAGTCGGTATTCCCATCCTTAGGGGGAGAGAAAGTGGACCCACAAAATATAAAATCGGAAATTACATGGAACGCATCGCAAATGTCGTTTCTGGACCCGAGAACAAATTCATGTGAACAAGAAGTCAAGAAAATTGTTCATCTGCAAAGTATTGCAAACCAATTGCCAGATGCATTCACAGATTCTAAGAAAGTGACAAAGTCACATGTACCTGCTGCGAATGCTCCGGAACGGATTGAAATTCCTAATGACAATAAGGCAATTGAAAATGAGTCAATAGCACGTCGAAAACGTGGCAGACCACCCGGTTCTAAAGATTTAAAACCGAGAAAAATGAAAAGGCAAGGGGAGACAACGAACGAAATTAATATAAATCTCCCAACAGAGCATGATGAAAACAAAAATGAAGAGAAACGTGTTCCAGAAGAAAAGGAACATGAAAGCTAGACAACAATGAAACTTCAATTAATTATGTTTCTACAAAGAGACAATGGAATCGAAAAGATGTTGTCTTGAATGAAATTTTTGCTTACTCGATAGCGGTTGAAATGACATACGATGAAAATGATGTAGAGCCAAATACAGTTGATGAATGTCGCCGTAGAAAAGATTGGCCAAAATGGAAAGAGGCAATTCAAGCAGAATTGAGATCACTTGAAAAACGTGAAGTATTCGGTCAAATAACCCAAATACCAAAAGGTGTAAAACCAGTTGGGTACAAATGGGTATTCGTGAGAAAACGAAATGAGAAAAATGAGGTTACTAGATATAAGGCAAGATTAGTAGCCCAAGGCTTCTCGCAAATGCCAGGGATTGATTATGATGAGACATATTCTCCAGTAGTCGATGCAACTACACTAAGATTTCTGGTAAGTTTATCAGTTTCGAAAGGATTGCAAATGAGATTGATGGATGTAGTGACCGCATATTTGTATGGCTCACTTGACACAGATATTTATATGAAAGTTCCTGAAGGACTAAAACTACCAGAAAATTGCATGCCCAAAGAGATGTTCTCAATAAAATTGAGAAAATCACTCTATGGGTTAAAACAATCTGGAAGAATGTGGTATAATCGTCTTAGTGAATACCTATTGAAAGAAGGATTCAAAAATAATCAAATCAGTCCCTGTGTTTTCATTAAGCGATCTAAATCAGGATTCGCGATCATTGCTGTATATGTCGATGATTTGAACATTATCGGAACTCCTAGAGAACTTGAAGCACTGCAAAATACTTGATGAAAGAATTTGAGATGAAAGATCTCGGGAAGACAAAATTTTGCCTTGGCCTGCAAATGGAACATCTAAGAAATGGGATTTTTGTCCATCAATCAAACTATACAGAAAAAATCCTGAAACGTTTTTTCATGGACAAAGCCCACCCAATAAGTTCTCCAATGGTAGTGCGTTCCCTGAATGAGAAAGATGATCCATTCAGACCACGAGAAGAGAACGAGGAGATTCTTGGTCCTGAAGTACCATATCTAAGTGCAATTGGGGCTTTAATGTACTTGGCTAACAATACTCGACCTGACATAGCTTTTTCAGTAAACTTGTTAGCTAGATACAGCAATGCACCAACCAAGAGACATTGGAATGGAGTCAGACACTTATTACGTTATCTTCGAGGAACACAAGATCTCGGATTATTCTATCAGTCAAGACCCAATGCGTCACTCATTGGATATGCAGATGCTGGCTACCTCTCAGACCACAAAAGGCTAAGTCTCAATCCGGATATGTATTCACTTATGGAGGTACTGCAATATCTTGGAAATCACGAAGCAGACTTTGACGGCCACATCATCAAATCATGCAGAATTAATTGCTCTTTATGAAGCTGGAAGGGAATGTGTATGGCTAAGGTCAATGATCAAGAATATCCAAGAAGAATGCGGGATGGAAACAATAACAACAAATCCAACTATCATCTACGAAGACATACTGCATGCATCACCCAAGTAAGCGAAGGGTACATCAAAGGAGACAGAACTAAACATTTATCACCAAAGCTCTTCTTCACTCATGACCTCCCAAAAGGAAGGGACGATCAACATTCGACAAATCCAATCATGTGAGAATCTTGCAGATTTATTCACCAAATCCCTTCCGGCGAAGAAATTTGAAGAATTAGTCCGAAAAATTGGAATGCGTCATCTTCATGATATATGCTAGATTCAGGGGGAGTATTATATGCACTGCACTCTTTTTTCCTTCGATCAGGTTTTTATCCCACTGGGTTTTTCCTGACAAGGTTTTTAATGAGGCAGTTAATTTTAAGCATATAAGGATATATTATAGTTATACTCCTTTCCCTAGTTATGGATTTTTCCCACAGGAATTTTCCTAACAGCATTCTAAATAGGACAACATCTGTTATGAGTTATCAGTGGACATTCAAGGGGGAGTGTTGTGAAAACAGTGGAATGACCAATTCCACTGTTGAGCACAATGAATTCCACTGCCATGCATTCAATGCATGGTAGGTTTTTCTCGCCGTATTTGTTGATTTATGCAAATACACAGTAAGTTTTGTGCCTATAAATACTACCATTTGTGAATACACCGAACATCAATGCAATATACAATACTCTCTGATATATTTGCATAACTTCTCTCTCTATTTCTCACAACAAAATATTATTTATTGTATGATTGCTTACATATTTAGTTGTTTGGTAAGGTTGTTTTGTCTTTGGATTTAACCTTAGAGATCGAACAATGAACTTGTCAATATTCCAAGGCTGCTTTCTCAAATCTTTGTTGAAAAAAGCAACATGATATACCCCTTTCATGACTAACTATAAAACTAGGGGATTTGATCCATGTGCACAAACCTCATGCCCGAGCCTGAGGGTTGGCAAGGAGTGCGTGGCGTAGGGCCCAAACCCAGTAGCAGCCTAATAAATAAAATTCAAACAAATTTTGAGTGAGCAAAAATAAAAAACATTAAAGCCTCATTGTTTTCCAAAACCAATTAACTAACATTTATTTTCTCGACTATCTAAGCGTCTTTAACAATGTGAAAACTAAGTTTTTAAACTAAGTCATTAAACCTTCTCCTCTTTTCTACATGTTTACACAATCACCTCATTAATTATCGCTTCTTTCTTAATTATTCAAAACTAATGCTGGGTTTCTCATTTTTTTCATGTTATCGACAATGGGCCTCGTGCTTCTTTGCATTTGCTGGCATTATTGTGTTTTTTCAGTCGGGCAACTCACATGGTAAATTGAAAAATTAATGTATAAAAGCTTTTGGTTGTTATTAACGTTGTAGGTGATGGACCTTACTCCCTTGCAAGTAGAGGGAGGATTTAGATCCCTCCTTATATGGGGGTAAGAGTTGATCTCAAGATTTATGGGATCAAAGATATGCCAACACCATTAGACTATCATATGCTACTCACCTTTATAAGTTATATAACATGGATAACTAGGAGAATCTAAAGGAGAAATATGCTCGATTCTAAAATATTGTAATTAGTCATGCTTTTAATGAGTTATAATTCGACATATCCACAAAAAAAAAAACCAATTCAAAATACTAAGGTCCCGTTCGTTATCGTTTTTTGTTTTCAGTTTTTTGAAAACTGAATACCAAAAATTAAAACCAGAAAAAGCAATTTTCACTTTTCAGCTGTCAGTTCTCAAAATCATCATGTTCCTAATAAATTTGACTATTTTTTTTATTTATTATAAAACACATATCATATGATTTTGAAAATAAAAAAGGAAAAAGCTATATGCAGCCCTAAGGGCTGTATATAAGAAGCTAAAAGTGGAAATAAGTTACATTAATTGATCATTTATTATATCGGTTGATGTAATTTTTTTTCATAAATTCACAACTTATTTCCATTTTAAATAGTGTATTTATGTCTTATATGCAACACTAAGGGCTGCATAGTATAAGGTGCTTAAAATGGAAATAAACTATTGAATCAAGCATTTATTACCTCGTGAAAAAGTGTCTTGAATTTTTAAACTATTTTCATTTAAAGAAATGTATTTAATGCTTTGGGCTACATATATCATCACATTACCCATTTTTTTATTTTATATTTTTTTAGTAAGATAAGAAATATAAATATAAACTTGATTTGATTAAAAAAAATGATTAGGATAAAAATTTATCCACACACAATAGTTGACATTCCAATAATACTAGTACTTCGGAACTTCCTAACTACCTTTATATTCTCAGTTGAGTTTGACTTTGACACCAACTACCACTACCACTTCTCCCGCATCCCAATCTCTCCACAAAGACGAGTAGACGACCGACGAACTTCTCCACCAACACGCAAAACAAGTCTTCGATTACCAATTCAATTTTCTCTCTCCTAGGGTTTTACACTCACCAAGCTTAACCCCCTTTCAATGGAAGCAACAACATCCTCGATTTCTCCGGCAACAGATGACGGTCCTTCGACTTCCTCAACGATGTCGTCTGGTGGTCCGTCGAGATCGCCGGAAGTTGTGTGGTCGGAAAATACGCCGGAGCTTGTGCACCAGCAATCGAGCATGTCGTATCGTGTTCGGCACCCGCAACGTCGGATGCCATCGTCGGCGGTGATCGAAGACCCGCCTGCTGATGATAGTTTGTCTTGTGTTATCGTTATCCTCACATTTTGGTTTTTTGGTAATTTATCTTATTTTTTTTATTTGTTTTAGTTTGGTTATGGTTTTGTTGTTGTGTTTGTAGTTTGGTGTAATTTATCGATTAGGAGGTTTGTTTGCCAAATCATTTTGGGACTAAGGTTTTGTTGTTGTGGTTGTAGTTTGCTGTAATTTGTCGATTATGAGGTTTGTTTGCTAAATCATTTTGGGACAATTATGATGTTTGTTTGCCAAATTATTTTGGGACTAAGGTTTTGTTGTTGTAGTTGTAGTTTGCTGTAATTTATCGATGATGAGGTTTGTTTGCCAAATTATTTTGGGACTAAGGTTGTGTTGGTGTGGTTGTAGTTTGCTCTAATTTATCAATTATGAGGTTTCTTTGCCAAATCATATTGGGACGATTATGAGGTTTGTTTGCTAAATCATTTTGGGACTAAGGTTTTGTTTGTTGTGGTTGTAGATTGCTGTAATTTATAGATTATGATGTTTGTTTGCCAAATCATCTTGGGACTAAGGTTTTGTTGTTGTGGTTGTAGTTTGCTGTAATTTATCGATTATGAGGTTTGATTGCCAAATCATTTTGGGCGGACTATGAGGTTTGTTTGCGAAATCATTTTGGGACTAAGGTTTTGTTGTTGTGGTTGTAGTTGGCTGGAAATTTATCGATTATGAGGTTTGTTTGATGTTGTTATTGTTGCCTTTTTTATTTTATTCCAATTGCACTTTTGGATTGTTGATAAGTGTTGTTATCGCATTGTTGATAAATTAGCAGCTTGTTTGGATAGTAAAATCCGGAAGGGTAGGACCGTAGCGGAGTGAATGGAGAGGGAGGGGTGTATGACTATCTTCTACTGTTTGATAAATAAATTGGTAGCAATAGGTGAATGGAATACTCTAATAAATAAATCTAAAGTGGTGATAAAAATATATTCCAATAATGATTTATAAGTTTGCAAGAGAAAAAAATTATTATCTCTTTAGAAGAAGAGGACATTCTTGGGTGAACATATAAGCTATAAGCCTATAACCTTCTGTTTCTGTGATTGATAACCTCCCGCTTCTTAGAGTGTGTTCTCTACTTCCCTTATTAGATAAGTTGATATAAATTCCAATTAGCTGAGTTGAGCAAAATTCATGTGAAGAGAAAACACCCTTAGCCTTTACTTTTACCATGTTTGGGAGAAATAAGGGGCTCCTTCTTTTCCCTTTTTTTGAAGTTGACGAGAGTAGAATTGATGCATTCTAAAAATGATCAATAATATGTATGTTCCCATGGTTCGATCCTTCCCAGTAAAACGCGGCGTGTTCGAATTCTGATCGCTTTTACGCGAGAAAGGGGGACCACCCTCTAAGCCTAAGTATTCCTCAATGACCAGATTAAACTCAAACTACTGCTACATTTTGTTTCTGAGTTTTATGTTTGTATAGTTTCTTCCTTTCGATTAAGTTATAAAGTGTAAGCATGTATTACCAAGTTACCAATGCTTTTCGGGTGTTGACTTGTGAGGAGGTTTCACTGATATATACGTTCTGAGCATCTTGGTTGTGTTTTTATGTTTATCTCATATATTAATTGATGGAGGAATGTTATTCTTGCAGTGTCTATGACACTCATTATGGGTATCTTTGGATCAGAAAACTTACAAGTTGGGCCATGTAGCTCAATTCTTTTACGGCCTAACCCATTATTTGTACATACGTTAAAGGTAATGTACTATAAACACTCAAAATTACATTTTTAGAGAAAAAAAGTGATTTAACTTTTCTCTTGCTATGCATGTCTTCCATGCCATGATCTCCTCATTCCACCCAGGCACATGCTCTGGGGAACTGGAATACAGAGTACCTTTTATTTTCTTATGGTTATGCGTTTGTGTGTTATTAGGTGGAAACATCAAAGTCGATGAATGTTGCTCCAGTTCTTTATGGGCTTTACAAAACTCCTCCTCTAGACATCACAAAGATGTGGTCTGAATCTGTGAATACTTCAATTAAGACGGAGTCTCACAAGGCATGTCCCTTTTCTAATATTTTCCTGTGATTGACTGCATTCTCCAATGTCGGATACAACCATCAAATGAGCACCTCTGGTTTTTCTCTAAGTTTTGGCTGTATGTCTGTTATTGGCTATGGAATTGAGGTGGTTAAATTGCTTATATATCTTCATTTGATTCTCTAGGAATGGATATATTTCTTAAATAAGGGGTCGCAGATCAATATATCATACAATATCGAAAGCTCATCTTCTTTATTGCTCATAGTAGCGAAAGGTACGATTACACTTACTGAGGCACATCTTTCATTTGATATCACTTGAAGAATTCCCCGTTGAACAGACATTAAATAAAGGATGACATTGCGCGGAGGAAGGAGTATCTTAGTGGACAGTAATTTTGATTTGGAATAGTGATCATCTTGATATCAGAAAGCAGAGGAGAATTTAATGGTTCTGTTATGTTTCAGGGATTGAAGGTCTTGCTGGGTGGCTTGAGGACCCTTCATATCCAGACAGCAGTTTATCATGGAATGTCATACACGGTAAGATCGAGAAGCTTAGATTTTCATATCTACAGCCCTTAAATTAAATAATGCGTTGAAAAATGCGAAAATCTAGTCAAGGTCATCTGGACTTGAAAGTTGAAGCCATTTTTATGTTGACCTCATTTTTGCTTTCAGGAAGTGGTTCTATCAGACAGGATATATCAAGATCTTACGACTATTATGTTGCTGTTGGAAACCTTAACACCGAGGAAGTTGAGGTATTTTTCTTTCTTTAGTGGAACATCCCCTTCTCTCTTTCTGGACCTGGATTTTCATGTCTTGTTCCAATGGTAAACTTCTAGGATGATACCCATAATTAAATCCAAAGATGGGTCAGAGAGACAACAGTTTACATTGCTCACATATATCCCGTTGTAAGAGAACCTTTAAATTTTGAGAGATCTGATTTATATGATTTGAAGTCCTAGCAATCTTTCTGCTGTTTGAGAAATCAATGTACTGTACCTAAACTTCTGTGAATGAAGGAATCCAGTCATTGTTTGAAATGCTGATTGCTTTCTCAAGTGAGGATCAAGTCATTGTTTGAAAAGTATCCGACAGCAACATACTTAAAATCATTAACCAAATTGCTTTATCATGAGTTTTTGAATCAACAACTGAAGGGTCAAATTTCTAGAATCTAGATTCCCACATACAAATGATTTTGCTCAAATCTAAGGAACTTAGGTAGTCAAACCCATAAGAGAATTATCAATTGCACCTTTCTTGAGGGGGATATTTAGTGCGATAAGCATGCTTACCAAGAGCATGAATGTAAACTTTTACTAGATGAGAAATAGTTGTCATTCACAATGAAATAAATTTAAAGCGAGTATTAGATGTGGGACACTGTGATACAACTTTGTATTCAGATGCTGGAGGCGGGACCGCGGGAGGCCTGGAGCAATTTCAACAGCATAAGAACTTTAAGCAGATGTCTTATTATATCTTACCATGTAAAAGAGTAACATTGGTTCTTGGCACATAAATCTTAAGTTCTTGTCTTGTATTTGCTTAAAGTTTTTGTTACTGTTCTTGTATGTGAGGCTTGTCTCTTTTTGTCACTTACAGCTTATTACTGATGTTTTGCATTTGGTTTGTTGTCGTTTTGCTCAGGTCAAATTGAACTTCTCAATAAAATCTTCCATGCATGACATTGAAGATTCGTATTACAAGTGTAATTTGACTCGAGGTTGGTGCAATTTAAAGATTCCCTTCCCAGGTGGAATTGCTGCTTTATTGACCACTCCGGGACCAATTGAGGTGAGGGGTTGTTTTGTTGGTTGTGCTTATGTATACTCAGAGAGAAGACACTAGTTGTTAGTGGCTTCGCTACCTATTATCTTATTATAATCAATAGCTTCATACTTGCAACTATGTCCGTTTAGATCGTACATGAACAATTGAGGATATGGCAAGAGCTAATACAACTCATTTGTTGTGCCTGTACATAGCACTTAAAGCTTCGTATAGCCGTATAGCAAAACCCTTATATTATCAACAATAAGGAACAAGTGTTTCAGCATGCAGTTTAATATATTGCTTAAAAGAACTAGATTAAATAGTCCTATTTGGTTCATGGATTTGGGTTTTATCCTTAGCTGTTACCAGAAATAGAAGCATAAGAGAAAGTTGAAAAATCAGAATCTCTAAAGATATCCTTTCTTCAAACCATGGCTGTCATGATTAATCCCTGAGTTCTTTCTAGAATGAGTTTGAGGGTTGCGTGATGAACCTTGATTTTTTCCCCCACTGGACCAACTAGCATCAAATTAGAATCATTTGTGATGTTAATTGCATGTGTATACTTCTCGTTCTCTCGAAAAGAAAATTTTCCAGCCTTTGGTATAGGCTTGACTTGGGATTGACACTTGGCAGAATCTTCCTTGACACCATTTCTACCCAATACCCACATTTATTCTGAACTAGCTGTGTAATAGATTTGTGGCTTTTCTTGGCTCGTGGAGTACCGAATGCAAATTTAATGTCAATAGTATATATGAGAGATAGAATCTCAGCTCCCATCTTCTGTCGTTCTATCTTTTCTGCTGAAGCTCATTAGCTGTAAACGCCCAGTTGGCTGACTTGGAAGTTCATTGTAAAAAGAATTGTTATCGTGCGCAGAACTAGTAATGTCTACCTGATTCTTCTTCCTGTTGTCCATCCACAATGAAAAGATTGTAATATTCTTATCCCTGTTTAATTTTTTTGAATTGGATGAGTCATGCATTGCTTTTCAGTTTGAGATGTTGACAGCCCTATGTCTATTGTCCTGTAGGGGGGGAATAAATACTATTTTGGCAATTGATTTTGTAGTCCAAGTAATGCTATGAATCCAAAAGGAATGGAATTGACTGACTCGTAATCAAATATAGCGGTGAATTTTGCCTCTTACCATTTCCCTTGAACTGGCTTAGGATTTGAAGGTGAAACAAGATATAACCATATATTGAGACACGTCGTGCTGAGACAAGATTTCCTTAGGGTTGCATTTCTGTCACCTCATAAAGTGCGTATACAAGTATACATATGCACTACTATCACCCCTCCCCAAAAAAGGCCCCCAATAGCAGGTGCAACAATGCATCCTGCTTTCATTCTCAGGACACCCTAGCCATCTCTTCACTGTTTCTGTTAAATTGGCACTACATTTGCTTACCTCTTTAGAATGCTGTCCATAGAAGTTCCTGACATGCTTTCCAATTTGACTGGAATTTCATTTACTCCCTTGATGAAAAGTGCTGAAAACCTATATTTCCTAATTCATTGAACAATCTCCCCCCACGGCCCCACCCCCCAACTATGATCCAAAATGTACGAATTGGTATTCTGGTGCACTTATGAGCTAGTTTAGCAAAGTAGGTTGTCGTTGTGCTTCTGTACCTATTCCTCATACCAACTGGTAAAAATTATAACTTAAGCAATCTACCTCTATAAACAGCTGTGACTTCGGCCCATTTGTTTCTTCTTATTTCTCCTATGGAGCATTAAATTCAACTGGTTCTGTCTCTCATCATGCATTTTGAAAACCTGATTGTTTTGCTAATATACGAGTAGTCATAAAAGGATCATGAGCTATAAGCTATTCAAGTTTGTATTTTTGTACATTTGTTACGCTTGCAGGGTACTGGAAGCAACAGAGGGGCTGTTAAACTCTCCTACGAACCACGCTGGATGACGTATTTTCTTGGTATAGGTACAGTTTCTTGTTTTTCCTTTAGTTGAAGTTGCTTGGTGTAGAAAATATGCTGATACCAAACTGTGCAATGAAAGATGGAGTTGACTATTTGTTTTGTTGGCTTCATCTCAATTTGATCAAAATTGACAATCTGGAGTCTAGAGTTTTATAATTTATATAGCCTATATAGTTTAGCATCTCTGGTCATAATCAAGAGCAATAAATGTTGTAAATTACAGAAATTAGTATTACTCAACTCCAAAGCCTGTGAAATTTCAAATTCCTGCTTCTGGTGTTTATAAATGTAGGTGGGTTGACGTCCATTATGTTATGGACATTCAACTACTTGAACAGAGTCAGACGCAACATGGAAGATACCGCTGAAAACCAATCAGGGGACTTGGGACCGGAGAGAGCTCCCCTGCTGTCTCAGAAAGATGATGAAGTCTCTAGCTTGGGCTCATCTTATGATTCTGGTTCACAAAATGATGAGGAAACCCAAGAGGACTTGGAAGAAGGATGTAGGCGACTCTGTGTTATTTGTTTTGATGCACCTAAAGATTGCTTCTTCATTCCTTGTGGTCACTGTGCATCTTGTTTTACATGCGGGATAAGGTATATTCTCAACTTTCTCTATTTGCCTGGATTTTTATAGACTATTTAGTGCTCATTGGCAAAAGCACAAGGCTATTAGCTAATAGGAGACTGAGCAGGCCGGGCCATATCTCTAGATGTGTTGTGAACCTCTTTAGGAATGTAAGTTTAGTTTTCGGTTTGGATTTGGCTCAAGTCCAATCCAATCCGAAATTAATTGGGTTTCTAAATTTTGAGTTCACAAGTCCAATCCAAATTAGAGCTTGTTACTTTGGATCCAATCCCAAATTCCAAATTATTTTACTTTTTTTAATTTTTCCATTATCTTTCCGGGGGAATAATGGATTATATACCTTTATATGTATTTTAAAAGTAGCCCTTGCAAGCTCAAACCGTGAGTCTTTAACCCATAAGCCTTGATTAAAGCTTTACACCGAATTTGTAAAACAAAGACATAGCGGAAGCTTCACAAAAAAATATTAAATATTAACAACTAAACATGATCATATTGAAAGTTTCAAAGAGAATGACATATCCCAATAACTTACGCCCCTACGGCCCTACCTAGTAAGCTGTGAGTTGGTTGGAGACTAAGCAGATCAGCAAGCCTGTGTGCACTAAATTAACGCTGTTTCTTTAAGCTATTAAGCAGATGCTGGGAGGCTGAGCAGGCTGTTGCTACATCTTAAGGATGATGTGTGTTATTAGCACACCCTCCAGGCCATGTTTGCTTAAACATGATTCCTTTTTGAGATGTTCCAAATGTTTGTCTGCCTTTTATGTTTATACCATTAAAGACTTCATATTTCATTTCTACTCTTTACTATCTTAGGTAAGAATTAGTGCATCCAAACATAGATATATTAGAAAGAAAAAAGTTGTGATAGCTCGGTTTTGCATTTCAAAGCCATTAAAAAAGGATGGACCGGCCAATACCAGTTCCTTCATAACAGGCTTCTTTCGTGAAGATATGCAAAGAATTTAGGATTGTTCTGTATCATTTGCAGTTTCTAGTTTTTTGGTTTTAAGATTTCAAAAGTCATATATATGAACTGAAAATTAGTCATACCCATTTTAATCATGCTGCAAAAAAAACTGAAAACAACCTTTTCTTGTTTCAATTTTCTTGTTTTACTTTAATTTATTAAAATTGAAAACTAGATATGATAACTAATAGGCAATTGGTGGATGATTATATAATTTTTATGTTTTATTCTCCCTTTTGCAAATTTAACTTTCAAAGTTCAGTTGCTAATTGATTTATACTTCTGTTGTGATGAAGTTGCAACTTCTTCCAGAGTTGAGCTCCCCCCCCCCCCAACAAAAAAAACCTTTACTAGGGTAAATATGTTGGAAACATTGAAATGTCTTTTCTGATTGAATAATATGCCTCGTCCATTTTCTCAGGATCGCTGAAGCCGCTGGTACTTGCCCTATTTGTCGGCGTAAGATGAAGAAAGTTAGAAGGATATATACTGTCTAATGTGGGATTAGCATACAATCACTCATATTGGAATTGGGTAGCTTGAGAAGTGATGTTCTCATTTCAGCCTCTTTCGATTGCCATTGATTGGGAAAAAATTTACCTGTCATTGGGGAACACTAGGTGAACGGTCCAGCCTTCTTATTTTTTCTTGGCTACCATTTACCATTCACCATTTCATGTCATTATAGTTCCTCAGATGTAAACAAATACTTGTAAATCGTTATGGGGGTCCGTTATCGGCCGGAGGAAGAGGGTGAAGCTGCTTTGCAGTTGATTATAATTCCCTAATTTACCGCTTGGAATTTTCTTTTTCCCTGTTGTGTACAGAGTTAGTTTTGACAGTCTATTGTGTATAATGCTGTATATGTTAATTTGCATTATAATGTAAACACTATTGTTTTCTTTGGTTCATCCTATACGTTGCAAACACTATTGTTTGTCAGTTTGTACCTTCGGTTCTTGTTTGTTTTCTCTTTTTTTGGGAGAAAAATCAGAACAATTTATAAATTTTACAGAAAAATAAAAATAAAAATAAAAATAAAACAGGGTTATAGTTGTCTTTTAAACATTTTTATTACTAGTTAAATTTCCAGTATTTGGAGAAAATTTTCTGTACTCAACACTAGGGCTGGCAAAAGCTGACACGACACGATAACACGACACGAACACGACCTGAAAAAACCGGGTTAGGGTTGAGATTTTCGACACGAAAAGTTAAATGGGTCGACACGAACACGACCTGAAAGTTAAATGGGTTAGGTTAAGTTGAATTTTCTAACACGAAACCAACCTGAATTGACCTGAAAATATAAAAGGCCCAAAAAAAAATCGAAAAATAAATACCAGAATTTTAATTAGGCCCAAATACCTACTAACAAACTTTAAGCCCAAACCCTAAAATAAACCCTTAAAATTCATTTAGATTAGGTTGATGCTCGCCGCTTTCTCTAACTCTCTCATTTCACTGTTTCACTTTCAACTTCGAACTCACTCTCTCTCTCTTCTCTCTTCTCTCAAAAAAATCAGAAAAAATAAAAATCAAAATCGAAAAATCAAAATAAAATTACGAGAAGATTGTACAACAATTCAGACAAACGTTGAGGTAATTTTCCTTCATTGTTGATTTCATTTTCAATAATTGCATGTTTGTTTTTGAAGTAATTAGATGTTTATTTTTGAAGTAATTACATATTTTTTCTCGAACTAATTACATGTTTATTTATGAAGTAAGTCCGTGTTTATTTTCGAACTAATTACATGTTGATTCTCGACTAATTATATGACTAATTTTATAGTAATTTTATGACTAATTTTTGAGTAATTACTTAGATAATTTTCGAGTAAAATTTTTGCAAATTTAAAATAATTTTGGTTTTTTTTTTTACATTTTTATATCTATTTGTTTGTTTTGTTTGATGTTGTAAAAATTTTGTGAATGGATTTTGCTTATTTTTTTAAGATAGTAGATTAAGGTTTCAACTTTGCAGATTAGTGGAGTTATCCTCTGAATTTCTTGTTAGATTCTATAAAATGAATGTTGTTTAAGTTAGCTTTCTATGGGGACTTAGTACATTTTTAATATGTGTATATGTACATATGCAGAAGCGTAAGAGCCTAAGAGGTATCATCATTTCAATGACATGCACTGGTGTTACATTTCGATCGACTATTATTTGTGTTACTGCACACATGTGCTAGGTATATACCAGAATTTTAGCCCAAGGATGAATTGTGAGTTTGTGACTATTGTGAAAAGTAAAATTTCGATTTGTGCACTCTCTTAAAGACCTGACAAGAATTGCTTTCTTTCAAATGATTTGTTTGGCTACAAACTCAAATACGGCTTAAGTTTTGTATCTAGAGTTCATGGATGTTTATAATTTTTGTTGGTTGAGTTCTCTAGTGACAAGTTTAATTATTGCCTGTGATTATGTGTAGTAGTTGTTATTTTGTATTGTGCCTGTAGTAAACGTTGATTTGTGAAGAGAACTTTCTTAGATTTGTTATTATATATTCTGTAAATACAAGTAATTAATCCTAGATTTCAGAACATCAAATGCTAATTGTGACTTTATTATCTAAGTATAAGCTAATTATAGTTTATTTATCTTATTATCTAAGTATAAGCTAATTTCTATTTATATATTTGAAGTATTATATATTCTGTAAATACAAGTAATCAATCCTAAATTCCAGAAACATCAAATGCTAATCTGTGACTTTGTTATCTAAGTATGTAATTTCAGTTGGTATCCTCTAACTTATGTCTTCTGTCTTGTGCTTTAGGACTTTGATGAATTCTGGACTAAGAAGCAAGTGTGGTTAACAAAGATTACTTGGATATGTATTTTGAAGACGCTCTTCTCCCACGAACTACTAATTTGGATGTTCTCATTAACCAGAGGATCCTCAGATTATTAACTTATTTATTTTAGTTAATTACTTATTTTCATTTAACTCATGCTTGAATCTTTGATTAGCTAATCATACGATGGACGATACACCAATCCCGAGTCCGGCAATGAGCTCCGGTTTTAATGGAAGTAGTTCTAAAAATGAGAATTTGTCTTGATTAGTTGATTATGCATGTCAAGAACTTTGGATTATGTTGTATTTTAGAACTTAAAACTTTGAACTTGCTATTGGTTGTGAACTTTGAACTTTCTTTAATTTATTTTGGTTGTCTGTAAAAATTAATGTGGGATGTAATTTGAATTTAGATTTTGAATGCTCAATGATCATGGTTTGACAGGTTTATAAAACAGGTTGTAAGTAGGTTACAACCGGGTTAAGAGGTTCGGGTCAACCTGAAAATTTCAGGTCAAAACAGGTTCAGTTAACCCGGTTTTATATTATGTTGCAAAAAAAAAACGGGTCAAACAGATCAGGTCAGGTCAACCCGAAAAAAAACAGATCAGGTTAGGTTTCAAGTAATTGACCCGAATAATAAATGGATCAGGTTAGGGTTGGGGGGTAGCTGACCCGTTTAGATATGATCCGAACACGAACACGACACGACCTGATCTGTTTGCCAGCCCTACTCAACACCTATGAAATATAAGAGGGAGCATTAGATTCAAATAATATATGTAGTACAGTTATGAAAAGGATTATATAAGGTTTAAATTAGGATTAGACAGAAATCTTATCTTCCATAACCCTGGGGCTCTCTGCATTACCCTCCATACTTAGGCCTGTAAAATTGTGAATTTGTTGCGCTTTGACATGTTTTCATTGAAAAATGTGACCCATATAGAGCATACGACCTTGACATATACATTATCTTGTATTTGTATCTTACCATGCATTTCAAGTATTGGTTTTCGAGCCAGTCCAACTAAGTTTATTCTAGCAATTAGTAGTAACACAAATACACGAGTCGAAGTGTAGTCAAATACTCCCTCCGTCCCTTAATAGAGTGCCCATTTCTCCAATGCACGTTTGCCAATGCACGTTTTGTATCGTTTAAATCTTTAATTTCATATTAGTAAAAATTATAAAAGTTTGATTTTCTTAATGTACGTAATGAGACGAATCAAACAAGACCCCACATGACTATGTTTTTTCTTATATATTAGAAATATTTTTTGAGGACTTTCTTTACCTTTGAATAGTGTCCAAAAAAGAAATGGGCACTCTATTAAGGGACGGAGGGAGTAAGAACAAAACACGTGCATATATGTAAGTCTGGCATGTAAGTGAACATCCTATTGAATATTATGAGCATTAAGTCAAGAAAAACGAACATCTTTAAGTTTTAGTAACATGACTCAATTCTAATGTTTTTTAAGCTTTTCACAATGTACAATTCAAAATGACATTATGTTCAACAATTAACAATGTTTTGTTCAACCAATAAAATGCTCAACTTTCAATTATAACAGTGAGACCCAAACATAATGTTCTTTTAAGTTATTAAAAATGCTCGTTTTAGAACAACATTATGTTCATTTTGAAACGTGAATGTGAAGCAATTGTTTCAACATATAAATACTTTTTTGTAAAAAAAAAAGAAATACTTTTTTATAGGAAAAAGAGAGATACTTTTGAATTGAGAGATGAGTTGAATAAGCTAGAGTTAGGTCATACTATCAGAAATTACAAATGTTCTTTTTTAAAAAATTTGAAATTAAATATTCTTATAGCTACAACCAGACAACCAGTGACGGATCCAGGCTTTTCACAATGGTTGATTACACTAATACAAATGCTCAATACAACCAATGACCAATACAGTAATAGAAAATTCATAAAGTATCCAAAAGCAATTAATATTCATTCTTTTAGCAAAAAAACTTGAATCCCTCATTTTTTCCTTTTCATTCTAAAATTAAATTAATAGTTTGAATGAGATTAAACAAGTCAATTGAAAAAGTCATCAAATATGTACATAATACATCATCATTCAAAACAATGAAATTGTAAAATAGCTAAATCACAATACAATCACTACATCATTCAAAACAACAATGATTTCAGCAGTAAGTTCCACAGTACAACGCTAAATAGTCGCTCATTCAAAAAACACTAAGGATGTCTCTAGAATGGCACTCACCTCTTTATGTTTCACAGGGAAAAATTAAGTAGCATTGTTTCAATAAATAAGAAAAATCATCCTATTTAGTTGAGCCGAGAAGGAAAATGTAGGCTATTAACTGCCATGGTACTGGCATTTCATCTTCCAGTAAGCAACTAAACATCCAAACCAAATTGAATATAGGTCATGATTGGAACTCCTTTCGGCTCCAACACTAGAAGTCGATAGCTATTAGTTGCTTGAACTTCAGCTCTCATCACAGAAAGAGCACAATTCTCAGGAATCAAAAACTAAGAAGGCAACTCATCATCATCTTCAACATGCCAATTAAGGAACATCATAGAATAAAATATGACCAAAACGCCGACCTCCATTATTAACATCACCACCATCACATCCACATGTTGATTGAAAAAAGGTAAAATGGGTTTCAGTCGGTAAATCAAGGCGAGATTATCATTTTAATTGAAGATTTGAAAGAAAAATGATATTCATGTAAAAAAATTCAAGAATTTTAGTCGAGGACCTCGAGGTGGTTGAAGGAGAGAGGAAGAGACGTGAGAGAGTAAGTGGAGTGAGGGTTGGAGGTTGTTTTTATCAGTCAACATATAATGCGAGTTTTTTCTTTAAAAATCCCCAAATTAATGTTGGTCACGTGACTAACTGAGACTAAACATAATTCCGCCACTATTTACGAATTTCATTTGAATAAAACTTGATGTTCTTTTATTTTGCTCATTTATCGATGCCTAATTGCCTACATTTATTTTCCATTACCCTTGTTTTAATTTGTCGAATCATCATCTTCATACGCACATGTATATTTACTTGATTCGTTAAGTTACTCCCTTGATTCGTCAGTGTCCACTATCCACTATTAGTTTTACTAACATTTTCCTAAAACGCTGTTTACTGTGTAAGAACTAACGTCGTCTTCTTCAGCTAATTTTTCCAATTCGTTTCCCCCAAAATTTTGCAACCTTTCAGATTATTTAGGTTATGCCGCCATTGCAGAATTCAAGAATTTGAAGCGCAAAAAACAGCATATCCTAACAATGGCGGCTATTTGCGAGGAGAGAATCAACAGTCTCATAGACTCGGTAACTTTCGCCATTGATACTCCTTCAAAGCTCGAAAGTCTGCATCAACTTAAGCAAGAATTGTTGCGAGTAGCAGCAGCAGAAGATACTACTGTATATTTCTCTGAATTCATCCCTTCCTTGTTAATCCTCTTCTCCGATTGTTTTAGTCCTGTTCGCAAATGCGTTACTGAGTAAGTTTTTTTGTTAATCTTTTTATCTTTTGAAACTATTTTACATCTTCTTTGATTGTTTTTGGTTCAATTTTGTGTGTGTATTGAAGTCAATTTAAGAATATAATCTTTATTTATGTTTTCTAAAGTTCAGCACTTGTATTGGCTAATTTGTATAGTTCAGCACTTGTATTGGCTAATTTTTGTGTATTGGAGTCATTTTGAAAATATATTCTTTATCTAAACTTCATATTCTATAGAATGATTGTTATTTTATATTTCATTGTTTATCTAAGCTTCATTATTGTGGGAAGGTTACTCATTCGTGAGCGTCGTGTGTATGAAGATATTGATACTTCTTTTCACATACGGAAATATGAAATTCAAAAGAGTTAGGGGAAGAAGGTCCTACAGGAAATGAGATGAATGGGAGGGCCCATAAGTTGGAAGAAGAAAGGATTTTTAGTTAGACGCATGGATTGTTATTGTATAGTTCGTTGTAGTTCTCAAGGTTTGGAATTGTTGAACATGGTTAGTACTAGGATTGTTGGAAACTTTTTTGTATGGATCATCATAAGAATGTTTAGGGAACGCCAATCTAATATCTAGAACTCAATATTGATTTCGGGGAGCCACTAGAGATAGCTTGAGAGGGAGCATTTTCTTTTCTCGTTGTTTTAACTAATTGAAGGACAATATTGTAAAAAAGCAATGAAATAGCTTAAGAATGATTTAGGAATGGATTTGGTGAATTTAGCTAAAATAATGAATGTTCTTTCTTTTTATTATCTCAATGTCACCCATGGAGCATGGGGGAAATTGTTCTTTTTATCCACGCAGAAATGATGGTTAAATACTTACATATTCTTTATTATAGGATGTGTAGCAAATGTTTCATATTTACTAGTTTAGGGATAGAGTAGGATTACTTGCTTCAAATTAAGTGTTGGAGAGAAGATTGGAAGGATGGATCTGTTTTTGAACTTTAACCTTCTTTGAGAATTTGTGGTCTCAAGATCAACTTGATTGTTAACACAGATAATAGCCGGAGTTTAACAAGGTTGGCTGATTCACTTGCTGAGCTACGTATATCATTTGTTGGACTTGGTTCCTAGTGGACGAGTTCCATAGCTTTTGTATTTTCTGTTCCCAAGATGGAGCTAGCTCTTCTCTGTCCAGTAATTTCTTTCCCTGATTGTTCGTTATTTTTGGGTCTTTTAATTGGATCTACCTTGTTTAAAGAGGGATCTAGTGCTGGTGCATGAGGATGAGAGGCAATATCCCCGACACATGGTGTAAGGAAGGTCTTTAAAATTTGTATGATGAAAAACATAGTCTTGTGAATCGAGTGGTATTGATGCAATTGTTGATGACTCAATTTTGTACAAAAGGATCACGGGATAGGGGCATAGGGCCTAGGGATATTGTTATGAAGATTTTGGATTTTTGAAAGGATTGTGTATAGGATTTGTTTTAGTATCTTGGATAAAGTTATGGAGAAACTAGGTGGGAAAAATGAATAAGAGGTTTGTTTTCTAGGTGGTTCAGTCTCACCCTGATTGATGGTCAGCCGATATGGTTTGAGGAGACCCTACTCTACCATTCAAAAAGCCCCCACAGTGAGGATAATTATCAACCTTCATGCTTAAGATGGCCCTCTTATTCTCATCAATGTCAAAAGGCTTCTCCATCCAAAGTCGATTATCCTCAGAATTAGGTCATCTGTTTAAACTTTAAACCATTAATAGAACTATAGAAGGAACATCATCATCTTTATGTCCTTATCTTTAAAAAGGGACTCATCTAAAGAGGAGGTATACTAGCATTTTTGATTGCTAAGGAACTACCTGCTGTCATCCTTAAGCTCATCAATATAGCTTATCCTACTCCAATTAACAATCTTATGGAGCAAACTTGGCCTACTATCCCCATCCGTACGTATCCCACTCGAACTCTTCTCACTCTCTAATCTATCAATTTTGGTGGACAATTGGAGTAGTTTGATCCACGAGCTCCCTCCTTATCGGGAAATGGTTTGACACTACACTTGTACTTATGACATTATGGTCCCACTTCTATCCAACCACCTAGATGAAATTTGCGTAAAAAAGGGATGAGGTAACCAACTTATAATTTGGGAGACAAGTGTCAACTGTCAAATCTCCTCATTCCTCATAATAATGGTAGTTCTAGGACTATTTCCTTCTGTATAGTACCTAGGTACATTAGGTGTCCCTTAAGACTAAGGATGCGTTCTCTTCACCTTAACTTATTTGAACTAAACTTATTAGATGTGATTGGATATGATCAACCTTGGTTTTTCCTCATGTTGACACCTGATTGAACCTAATTAGCACTTATCGGACTTGAAACTTTTTCTTTGAGGTGAAGAGAACACACCCTAAGAGTCTAAGAACCACCAAAGTGAACATAAATCTTACAAAATTTTGGGTCTTGATGACTTCAGGACAAGGACTATAGGTAGAGGTAAACCACCAATTTTTCCTGCTGAAAATAAAACAAATGTTTAGAGGCCACCCAATTCTATGCAGTCAGATATTCAGATCAATCTCTCACTAGAAGCACGACGTGAAGGAAGATAGAGCCTATCCTTATGTTTAGACTCCTAAATGGACATACCATGTAAAGCGCTAAAGATTTAATAGTTGTATTTTCAATTTTGCAACCAAAAAAAAAAAAAAGAAACACGAAAACTTACCTGCACACCTCTTGGTCACCTACCCTTACTCAAGCCCACAAATTTTCAATGGTACGAGACCTCTCAACTCCTTTGCCTCCTTACGTTGGCACCTAGAATAAACCTAGGCTGATATGTTCATGTTCGCCTTCCAAACGGATTTGTAAGCTGCCCTTGCAATATTCTACACCTAGAACAGCAGGTTCCTAATCATTTTTTCGTCTTCTCTTTTTGCATAATCGTGATCTATAGGAGCAGCACACTAGTTTCATGCTTGATAAGATATATTGATCATGTATGAGTTAGTTGTCGTACTCTCTCGTCGATTGTTAAAGTTAAGTCTTTTACAAGAAAATCTGGAGATTTACTGCCTTTTTTTAATTCTTTGTCTTGTAAATAAGATTTTCTTGAGCCTTTTGCTGTGCAGATTTTTTTTTTTTTTTCTCTTTTTCCCTGTGATTTTGTCAATCTATTTGATGATGACTTTTGGAATTTAGGGTAATTGGTGAAATTGGGTTGAGGCATTTGGAGGTTTTACCTGAAACTACACCCGCACTGTTGACTGTCATCGATGATGATACTTCAGCAGTGGCTCGGCAAGCCATCACATCTGGCACTAATATATTTTGCCGTACCCTGGAGAGGATTGCAATTGAGGTAATATTTTATGAGATATTAATTGTTAGTACTGGCTGATAAATTATTGAAACTGTAATTATTGGTAGTTGATCTTCAAGTTTGGTGATCCAACTCCATGCTGGTTTGAGTTGCAGTGTTTGGGAAGGGTGGATAATTTGACTCATCAAAGTGGGATATTGTTTACTTTGCTAGAACGATGCCTTGAGTTGAGTTTTGCCATGTCACGGCAGAGAATGTAAGGGAGCATGAACTATATATGACTAGTAATATGCTGCATGTAGGGATAAGGTCGGCCAAAATTATTTTGAACTCACCGTGCTCGCTTGTCTTGGAGCTCATTCATCTTTTAGAGTTTAAGATTTGGACATTGGGTTTCGCTTGTCAATCTAAAGCTTGGCTTGCTTCTTTTGTTCTAAACTTTTTTTGCTAAAACTTTTTTTGGACAGTAAATGTCACTATTTTCACTTAATGCTAGAAAGACATATTAATAATTATAATAAATAGCAACGAGCCCAACTTCCTTCTAAGATAGAGTTATATTATAGCCTCACTTTGATCCTTATGGAGGAGGAACTTTTTGATCATGGCTTCCTCTTTTGTCATTTTGCTCCTTACTTTGGCACTTGTCTTTATCCTTGTGTGGGTTGAGATGGGTCTAACCTTGGTCCGCAAAAGATGCTCTTGTTGCCCGGGAAAGGACTGGAAAAGGTAGGCTTGGCCAGTTCTGGATGATGATTCCATTGGCCTCTTGGTGGTGCAAGTAGAAGGAAAGAAACCAAAGGATTTTTGAGGGTTTAGCTAATTAGCTTCCTTTTGTAAAACTTTCAAGCTACACTTTTTGGTACTTTATATATGTAGTCAAGTATGAATAATGGAGTGTCACTTTACATTCATTGAGTTTTAGATAAATTTGCTCCAGAATAGCTTGAGGGCTTGAGCCTTTTGTCTTTAACTTTCCTTTTGTAAATGGGGGACACTCATTGGTGTCTTTCTATTATAATTTTTTACTAAATATCACAAAAAATAACAAATAAAACAGCCCCACTTTGATCCCATACTTCTGGGGCTCTCTTTCTGATGTACAAATTGCTTAGGATATTGTCGTAACTTCATCCTAATTAGAGGAGTTCTGATGCTTCTGCTTTACTGTTTTACAGAAGTCATATCGCATAATTTATACCCCCCCCCCCACCCCGGGGAACATATATGCAATTTAGATTCTAGCCTGGTTTCAGTATAGATGTTTCTTGATTTCTAATCTATTTGTGATGAAAATTTACAAAATTCTTCTTCTCCTGCCAACATCTAGGGACTGCATGCAAGCAAATTGGATAGTTCACTTGAGTCAGCTTGGGAATGGATGGTGAAGTTGAAGGAAAAGATATATTCAATAGCTTTTGAGGCAAGTTCAATGCCTTCAACATTTTTTATTTTTTGAAAATCAGTTCTGGTGTTCTTATTTATAAGAAAGCTGGCAAAGTTTTTGTTCATTATGTGTCTGATGAATGCCTATATTTTTTTGCAGCCTGGAAGTGATGGAAGGCGTTTATTGGCTCTTAAATTTGTTGCAGCCATCATTCTTATATATACACCGGACCCCAATGGCAGTACTGAGCTGCCAACTCATCTAATTGGTGATGGTAATGGTTGTGGACAATAGTTTAGTCATGCTTTTAGTAATTAATTAATAATTCTTATTGTTGTAGTTTTGTTTAAGGTTCTGATTTAGCTGCAGGTAAGGACGTGGGGTTCAATATTTCATGGCTTCGTAGAGGTCATCCTATTTTGAAGCTTGGAGATCTGTCTATTGAAGCAAGTCAAAGCTTGGGATTATTGCTTGATCAGCTTCGTGTCCCCATTGTGAAATCTCTTAGCACCTCAATGGTTGTTGTGCTCATTAATTGGTATGTCATACCTCTCTTCATGAGTTCCTAGTTTTCTTGGTGATTGGCTTTCGGTTGGTGTTAGTCTTGACGTTTAGTATCTCATGCACATTGGAGGAAGATTCAAACTGGAAAGTGAATTTTTTTATGTACAGCTATATATTCGAGTTCCTGCTCACCTTAATAAACTCAAATCATTATGCTTTGTTAGATCGTAGGTGATCTATTAGCAGCTTATATTGTGGATATTTCTATTGCTACTCTGAGCTGTTTATGCTGGCAGTTGATGGCTGTTAGCAATATGTAGCTGCTTTTGAGAGTGGAATACGAAAATGTGAAATTTCACTAACAGTGTTTATCTTTATGTTGGGTTTATTTTACATGAGATGTTTGTTTCCCATTCCGACTTACCTCCTCCCCTCTTTGTATGTTTGTGGTGTATACTTTCTATCTGTTGTGAATGATTTTGGTTAAGCATAGGATCTGAATTTGTGCAGTGTTTAAAAAGGTTAATTCCCGTTGTCTTACTAGCACTTTCATTATGTTGAAGGCATTAAACAGAGATTTGATGGTGCTCTAACTTACTTTATCCATTTTCAGATTAGATTATATCAACTTAAGATTACATATGTGAAAAAATGAGGTAAAGAAGATATTTTCGTAGGTCTATGGTTTGTGGTACTTACAGATGCCCAATGTCTGAGTTCTTAATGATGATTGTGATTTATGACACTAAGTTGAAAGAAAACTTATAGGAGTTTATCAAGATTGGTTTCATGATGTGTAATTGTTGGGTTAGGAGGCCTAGCTGAGGAGCCCTTCTTAGAAGGTACCCACTATTCTTGTGTGTTTGGTCATTGCTGATCTTGTCAGTGAACTTTTCTTGGTCAGAGCTGTAATTATTTAATGATATGGAAATTAGCATCTTTTTCTTACTGAACTACCCTCTATAAGCATCTTTGGGGAGACAAATGGTGTGAAAACATGAGTTGGTAAATACTTGTTTCGTGACAAAATCTGAATAATGATGGCATGATAAAGTGAGAAAGTTATCAACGTCTTGCATTTTAATAGCAATATGAGACCTATTCTGAAACTTCATGAAAAACTAAGAGGGTGCTGATTAAGAGACGCAGAGAGATTCATGATGCTGTAAAAGCCTGTTGGTGCTCCTGAAATTGACGTTGGGTATGAGATGAGAGGATTTGCATTCAGAACTCTTGGAATTCTCATTTAAAAGCAGGAAAGCATGTGAATGCAAAGACGTCTCTAATGAGTGAATGGAAAAATGTAGTAAAATTGATTCCTATAAAAGCCTAAGCTGTTTCTGTTATTCTTTGTAAATTTTTTTTCTACCATATGCTATTAGCTGGCATCATTCATCTGGGTCTTTGTAATTTTTGCTTCGGGGAATAACTTTTCCTGTAGAGCACCTGAGTTTGTTTTACCACAGTTGACCTGGTTCTCTCACTTTTCCTTTGTCCTGCTCGGTTTAGTGTCCCTTCTCTTATGGGGTCATCTGATTCCCGGTTCTGGTTATCCTGTACCTAAGTGTGAGGAGCGGGACATAAATCTTAGTAGTGTTGCCTTTCTTACGCCTTTCATTGTGCTTTTGGCCAATGTTCCAGTTTTGAATATGTTTTACTCTTCAAAGTAACAGTCATGCCTTTTAACCTTATCCCCAGCCTTGTTCTGGCAAAAGGCTGTGCTGTTTTGGTGAGTGGTGATTGCAGTAAGACGGATGAGCAACATTTTGCCAGCATTGTTAATTGACTAGGGTCAGTGATCTTTTCATCAAATGTAATTTCCAAGCAGGAAGTACAACAAAGATATGAACTTTCCTTTCATGTGGGGTAGACTTGGACTTCGGAGAATACACATACAACGTGTTTGTTTATCTGAGGATTGATGGTAATAATTGGGAAGATCTTGATGTATTGATGTATACTATAGTCAATTCGATCTGGTTTTGATTCTTTTTTTTGTTCTGTATTTGCTAGGTGAGGATTTTCATTTGTTGTTGTGGAGAGGATTTGATTAGTTACAAATGTTCCAGCTTAGCAAATCAATCAATATCAGTGTCTTCTTTTAATTTTGGATAAAGAAACGATTTATAGGAAAGAGAAGCCAAAGGAAACCGACCATAGGATAGATCTTCTCAGTAAAAGAAAGAAAAACATACTATCAGATGCTATCGAGAAAGCCTTCCTAAGACCATGACCCCCTTATTGAAAGTTGGTCTTTGAATCCGTATTTCTTATGTGATTTCAGTTCTTTGATCTTATTATCATATGGTCTTTTACCAGTTTGTCAGCCATTGCTGTGAAGAGGCCATCCTTCTATGGACGAATTCTTCCAGTGCTATTAGGTCTGGATCCCTCCAATTCTGTTATCAAGGGGCTGCATGCTTATGGAGTCCAAAATGCTTTGAAGAATGCGTTTCTCTCTTGCTTGAAGCGTACACACCCAAGTGCTACTCCAGTATGATGGTCTTCCCCACTTTTTTTGTTTGTGTTGTTTCTACGAGTATTTTGCAAAAATGATTTCTTGTAGAAACCAAACTAGTAGAAATCAATTTGTGTGTGTTGTTTCTACTAGTTCTTTTTTTCCAAAGGCACAAAATGATTTCTTCTAGTTTTTCTTTGCGAAGTTCTGCAGAATCTTGTATAACTAAATCTTTTTCCATACAAAACATTTTCTGCTGAACTTATCATTGATTTCTTCAGTGGCGTGATCGTTTAGTTAGTGCTCTGAGGGAAATGAATGCTGGGGATTTGGCAGAAAGAGCCCTTGAAGGAGTGTGCAATATTAACGGAAATCTAAAGGAGAAAAAGGTTGAGTCAGTTGCTGTCAAGGTACTCACTTTCGTCTTATATGCCTTGCTTAAAGCATGGTATGAACTGGATTAGGATAAATATGTTTAGATTAACTGTTTAAGCGTCATAAATTGCTGTTTTACTTTAGTAGATGAATCGGTTTTGCTTAATGCGTGCATTGTGCTCCCGTTTACGAATACGAAAACGAACATTTTACTGTTAAAGTGGAACATTACAAAATTCAATTATGAAAACGAACATTTTTTTGTTGAAATGGAACATTGCAAGAATTCATTTACGAAAAATAACATTTTACTGTTGAAGTGGAACATTACCAGAATCCAAATACGAAAATGAACATTTTATTGTTGAAGTGGAACATTACTAGAATTTAATTACTTTAATAGAACATATGCTCATCAAATATAGAACATATTTTCAGGTAAAATAGAACATATTTTTTGGTGGAAAATAAGTTTTAAAAGAACATTTTTTAAAATAGAACATTTGCTTATCGAAAATAAAACAGATTCACGAAATATAGAACATAATTTTCTGCTGAAAAATAAGCTTAAAACGAACGTTTGTTGAAATAGAATATTTGCTTACTGAAAATGGAATAATTTTTACTGAAAATATAACATATTTTTTTTGCTGAAAAATATGCTTAAAATGGACATTTGTTGAAATAGAACATTCACTCATCGGAAATGGAACAAATTTACTGGGTGCATGGTGTGCACCGTGCTCCTGGGAGCACAATAGAATTTTCAGGTTTTGCCTAGGAAGAAAAACTTAAATACTTCTTATTCACGTCAACTTATTCCGAGGTATCTGACAGGAGGAGCCGTCTCTTGAAGTCCATGATCCAGTGCATAATAAGGTGGGTCGCAAAAGATCCAGTGATCTGGAAGTTGGTGACAGGAATGAAGATGACGATACACCTGGAAAACGGGCTAGATCTATGGGCAGTGTATCAGACGAATTGGCAGATAAGTCAGGTGCTCTTCGTACAGCTGTTGAAGTTCAGTCTGTAACAACTGAGCAGGAAAGTATATCTAATGAAGATGATCTGGGGCCCGTGAAGGAACTAATAGGGCTTTTTGGTGCCTTGGTCGCTCAAGGTAAAAAGGCTGCTCCATCTTTGGAGGCTCTTATATCAGCTATCTCTGCTGACTTGCTTTCGGAAGTGGTTATAGCTAATTTGAGAAACCTTCCTTCTACTTGCCCGAAAGCTGAGAGTGATGAAGATTCTCAAGCAAATATGAATTTGCGTCAAAATAAAGTCGATACAGATACTTCCTTCGAGCAACTTTCTTCATTTTTGACAAATGCCTTCCACTGTATCGGTCACATATCCTCGTCAGTGGATGTCAAACCATCAGTGTCACATGACATTGAGGCAAGCATCTTTCTTTCCCTTGTTGCATCTTTTCAGATATTTTTCATGTTGCAGCCCCCTTTCCCCTTTTCTTTGCATAAGAAAAGATTACACAAAGTTCTAGTTTAGGAAGATCGATCAGTAGAAGCTTCCTGAGAACACTCTAAGCTATGATTTAAGCCCAGCAGAACTTCCATTTAAAAACAAGCGATGGACAAATGGCTGAAGTAGTGAGTCTAGTGACAGGTTAGGTGGGTTGCCTTTGGGAGGAGTAAATGTGCATTTGGCAGTAATTTGGGTGCTTTGCTTGACACAATGTTTGTAATTTTTTGCAATAAAGGCTAGTGAGGCCGGGTGTTATGGAATCTTGCTGTATGTGTAACCTTTTTGTGGTTGTTGCAGTGGGTGTCTTTTCATTTATCTGCTTTCAGATCTCTTGTGTGTTTAGCATGCTGTCTTGTAGTTTCTATCTTGTGTAATGAGGGGATCTTATTCTCTCTTAGGAGCCATTGGGTGAAATGGTAGAGAGAGGAATGTATCAAGAAAAAGACAGGAAAGGAATTAATAAGGAAACCCGCTTGATTCCGTCCTGTCGTTTGGTTGGAGAGGACAAAGGGTTTCTAATTTCTTTGCTTCTGTTTGGTTCATGAAATTTTTTATAAGACCCCTTTTTTCCTTGATTATCTCTCTTCGAGTCCATACTCCATGACCATTGAGGAACCCAATTACACATCCAAGTTTCTGACTTACCAATGCCACCTTAGCAATGCAACATTAGTTTCATGTCTGTACTAGATTATCAATATTTAAAACTTTGCTCCATCACCTTTGTCCACCGCCACCTCCCGTGCTCTATATCTATACTAATATATTAGAAAGTGTTCCTAAGCAAGGAACGTGTGTGCTCTCTCTATGGGTATTTTCCTCCATGTAATGAACATACAATAAAAAACATATATAGAAATTGCATAGTATAGGATTTGATCCCGTGACTTCAAGTTTATATACTAAAGTCTTAACCACTAGACCAAGTGATATTTAGTGTTATCATATTAAAGTATAATATTGATAAATGAAATTTTTTCCTTACCTGAGGCATTGCCTGGGCCTCATTACTAGTTCTTGCCCTAAAGCTTGACCATTGGTGGTTAAATCTGGCCAAGGAAAAGGTCTTACCTTGGCCAAGCCTTGAATAATTCTATGCCCAAGTACTCAATTGTTAATTGTCATGTCTCCATTTCTCTCTTTACTGATGTGAATTTGGATTTCGTTATGGTAGTAGGAGTTTTTTTTTGACTAATGATCGTGACAATTTTTTATGGGAGTGTCGTGGATGGTATGTGGCGGATTGGCGGTGTAAGATGGTGGGTTTGATTTTCTGTAGGAATTTGGGAATGTGGAAATTCTTGTGCAGCAGTGTTGTGGAATAGCTGCAACTGTGTTTTGAGAATTTTAAGGGTGGTCGTGATGTTTTATGTTGTCGTGCATGGCATTCACGACATAGTGACGGCGGTGATGCCATGACCGTCTTTCGTGATGGGGTGGGGTGATGCCAGGGTGGTGATGGAGGTTTCCCTTGGTTGTCAATAATTTCCCAATAAGAGGGAACTCAATTCCATGGATAGGGATCGCGAAACATGATTAAGGCGTTTTGGTCTTTGGCAACTCAAAATGAGAAGATAATTATAAATTACACAAGAAAACAGCAGAAGAAAAAAAGGAGTGCTGATTCCTTTCCCTGGTTTAATTCCCTGAAACCAAATATCCCCTTGGTGTTGGAATGTGGTTTTGTTTTCCATGTAACTAACTTTATGGCCTGACTCACCATCTTTTATGCATATGTTGGGATTTATTCTGATTGATTTGCAATAAGTACTTTTAGAAATCCATGTGATGCATTAGTCCTTTTGGTTTTACATTGTAAGCAAGCTGCACACGCATATGGCATTATGATATCTTCATAGGCCTACATTTATGTGCATGAATTATAGTAAAGCAACAGTCCCGCACTCCCGCATCATACTCAATTGGAATTTTGTTTAATTTTTTCATTATAGTTCATCGATTGGCTTTTGTGCATTGATATGTCTCAACTTAATCTTTCAACCTCATATTGTGAATAAAGTTGGGCTGCATATTTGCTCTCTCTGAAGCTGATATAAACCATTGTACGCTTCTTGGGTAATCTCTTATAGATTACTATACGACTAGCTTTTTACTTATTAATTGTGAGCTTTAATTATTTTTTCCAACTATATCTGTAATCTTTTGCGAAATATGAAGTAATCTGTCGCTAATACCTACTTTGACCAAAAGTGTGGTCAGAATAGGAAGATAATCATTTATTCTAGGGCGAGGGCGGATTACAGTATGGGCACAAAATCCAGAATTTGCTACGGGTAATATGTCCCAAATTGAGGTGTTAAAACTTAAAATAAGTCTTGGAGACAATATTCTCTATGTATAAAGCTCAAAGAGATCACATAGCATTTAATCCAATCAACAAAGTGGCACCGAAAGCCAAAGATATGAACGATCTGGGAGTGAGCCAAGGGAAAGAAATTCCATCACCGCATATGTAGAAAAAGAGGGAGCGGGGAAGGAGAACATTAATGCCTAAAACTTTGATAGTTGCATCAAGAATAATTTCTATGACTGGAAACAACCGAAAGTCGGATGATAAAGTGAAATATCTGAATTACTAGAATTGGACTAACGGTAGAGGCGTGATTATCGGTAATCCACAATCTTATTGATAGCCTATGAAACTCAAACTTTTCAACCTTGGCTGATTTTTTCTTGAAGAGAATCCCATATGTGGAATTTGGTTTTTCTCAATTTTGGAGTTGCTAGCAAGTTTAATATTTTTACAAATCAAGGAAGATATCATCAATCTGTATATACTTAATGATCAGAAGGTGACTGGATTTTATATATGGAGTACTTGCAATTTCAAAGCTTTGAAGAGGGAGGAGATGGGGATGGGAAACTCAAAAGTAAAAATAGTTAAGAAATGAGAAAAGGGGAAATATGGGGAAGGAGAGAGAGAACGGGAAGATGTAGTGGAAACGATGGGGACAAGAAAACAATTATATTTATTAAGAAATTGGGACGTTGCACTGGTTCGACATTATATGTCTGTTGGTTATAGTTTTCAAGTACGATGTCTACATTAGGTTTTATTAAAAGAAGCCGAAGGAGAAATCAGTTAGCTACTCTGCTTCAATATGACATCAGGATACCATTCCAAAATCCTGTCACAGATTGTTAGTATATGTTCTTTGAACACTTGGGCTCAGAGCTTCCTGTGTTTGTACAGTCCATTCTGTTGTTTCCTATAGGACATTTTTCCTTTTTTGTTCTTTTGGTGAATTGAGATACCTGTCTATCCTTGATTGACAGTGTCCACATCTAGAGGAATCTCATGCTGTGGATGTTGCTGACAACAATGTGACATGTACTACGTTAAGAACATCGCCTGAGCTCATTGATTCAGATATGCCATGTGCTTTCGCTTCTGGTAATGTTTCGGAAATACCCAAGGGATCAGTTGCTGCCTGTGAGTTTCAAGATTTGGGACCTACAGATACTTTGATTCCAGGCTTAGATAATGCTCCTAGTGATGGATTGTTCGATATTGTTGCTTCTTCGTCATTGGCTTCCACAGATCGGGATGATTGCAGCCAGGATCAAAATACCAGTTTTGGGAAAAGATCTATGACAGAATCGCTTCCATCAGTGTCAAATGAGAGGTCTGAGGAACTTAGCTCTAAAACTGCTGCAGTGGATGCAAACATAGGGATGACCTCAACAGCGACTTCCGTAGGTCCAGTTCACCTGTTTGTCTTGCCTAAGATGTCAGCACCTGTAGTAGACCTTTCTAGTGAAGACAAGGATACACTTCAAAAGCTGGTTTTTTTGCGCATTGTGGAAGCCTACAAGCAGGTTGCTGTTTCTGGAGGTTCACAGCTTCGATTCTCCTTACTATCTTATTTGGGAGTTCAGGTAATAATTATATTGTAAAAGTTTAATGTTACCATGTTTTAACATAGTTTTTGTTATCTGTTATTCTTAGAGCTGATCGATGTTCACTTAGAAATGAGCATCCTAGGTCTATATTTATTTTTATGGTATATATTGTGGAACATGTCCTTGTGTGGAATGGACAAGAAGTGTTCAAACACAATTGTGTATTAATATTAAAAGACTTAAAAAAAAAATTCTCAGTCTGCAGGGTCTTAAAATTGTCCTCCTGGATGAATATTATTTTTCCTGTACAGTTTGATTGGACTTGGACTATTGAAATTCAAAGGTTTTTGCAAATGATTGTCATCCAGACAGCCTCAATTTGAATACTGTTCATTAATATATTATCTTTTTCTTATTCAAAAATAAAATACCTTGCATCTCTAAGTTCATGTCTGGTAAATAATTTAAAGGAAAGAAGTTTGACCTTTTAGAGAGGTAACTTCAAGGGAAGAAAAAAAGGAACTTCTAGTGTCATCCCAAAAGGTTTTTGAAGGGGTTTCTCGTTCTATTTGACGATATTTTTAGGGGAAGAATATTAAGTTGTAGTTAAAGACTTTAAGTATAGATCTCTAGTTATCACTTTTGGTTTCCGTTCATAAAATGCCTGAAACTGAATTACTGTTGAGGTGTTGCGTTTAGTTAAGTAGGACTGTTGGGTTGTCTTCCGCGAGCTCTGCCTTAGGTTTCTAACCCCTTTTTTACAAATAATTTTGATGTTTGGGTCATCTGGCTTCACTTTACACTAAAGTCCTTTCTGCTATGAGATGATCTTCCAAATTTTCTGCTGACAATTACTTTTTAAAGTACCGCCTTTGTTACTTAAAAGTAAGAATTTATAGAATTCATGACGCTGCTGCTGTGTAGGAGAAATAACTAGACCTAAAATTAGGTGTTGCCGGAATGTGTCATGTCACTCACTTCAGAAGGTTGCATTACTCACATGAGCAATACTGGAAGATGCATTGAGTGGTTTATTCTCTTCCGTTAGTTAGGATTCTTCTCCTTGGCGTGCAGATAAGTAGATGAAATATTTTATGTTGGGCTTCGCGAATGCTCAATTATCTTTCCTGTTCTTTATGTTAGATGCCTTTATCATTGCAGTGCAGAAGCACTATCTTTATGTGGACTAAAGACTTCTGGATTTATATATATGTCTCTGTGGATCGCTTTAGTAAATAACATCGTTATAGTTTACTTGATAAATATGTACTCAACATTAGAGGGGGGGGGGGAACTTTTTTAGGTTTATATGATTAATAGACCTGATGTTGAAAGTGTCAGCCATATGGTACTTGGTAGTTGGTACTACCTCTTTGATGTACCCTTTTTGCCGCTGAAGCAAATCTGTTTGTTCTGATGTGTTAACAATTGGAAAACAGAATTATATTGAAATCTGAGAATGTGATTAAAAGAAGAAAAGTGATGCAGCTAAGAAGCAGACAGAAATGCCTTTTTTCTGTACACTGTTTTTACTACTGATCAATTTTTGTTAATATTTAGCTATCGTATTTGCTTGATGTGCTTTGACCTAGTTTGTGTTAATTTTTTTTGCAGCTCTCGTTGGACCTTGACCTTTGGACATGTCTACAGACGCACATATTGTCAGATTACACAAATCACGAGGTGATTGATATTTATATAGTTTGCTGAGGTTGACTTTGATTTTTTTTTTTTTAGATCTCTTCTTTCTTATGGATCTGATTCTTTCATTTGAAGTCGTATGACACTAGAGAATTCAACTCACTTAACTAAATAGTTGTTTTCCTACTATTTGAGATCTCTCGTGTGCTGTTGTGAACTTGTGATGCCCATTTCACACATTGGGGAATGGGGACAGTAAAGGTACCAAGTATTGTTTTAGCTGCTAGACTTTTGTACTTTGCTTTAATCCGTTTGGTATTGTCTAATATTCTATAGGAACATATAATTGTTCGAGATTCGTTAATTGTCATGATTTACGCACTTACCAAGAAGAATCATTTAATGTCTTTAGGGACACGAGTTGACATTACGTGTCCTCTACCGGTTGTATGGAGAAGCGGAAGAAGAGCGTGACTTTTTTTCTTCGACAACTGCCACTTCTGTATATGAAACTTTTCTTCTAAAAGTGGTGAGCACAGAGTCTTATTATTTTCCTTTCATGCCACTGAGCATCAATTTCTAGAGGTTAATTTTGAAGATTGCTGCAGGCAGAAACACTAAGGGATTCTTTTCCGGCGTCGGACAAATCCCTAAGCCGGTTGTTCAGTGAAGTTCCATATCTGCCGAAATCGAGTCTTAAATTATTAGAATCCTTGTGTTCACCTGAGATTGGAGATAAAGATGAAAAAGAATTGCACAATGGAGACCGGGTAACTCAAGGTCTAAGTGCTGTTTGGAGCTTGATATTGCAAAGGCCAACACTGCGTGATGTTCTGCTAAAAATTGCTTTACAGGTCTTTCATTACTCATATTAAAATTATATAGATACCAATTTCTACCTGAGCAAGTCCCTCTTTCTGGATATGCATGTACATTAAAATGTGTTCAAGAAAAAAAGAGCATTGATTGGGGATGTCATTTGAGCTGCTGTGGCCTTGTATCTATTTTCTCAAATTCAACATAGAAGTATCTCGATTCTGACATTACTTTTATGGGAAGTTATCTATATTATCCCTGAGGTATAGCAAAATGCTTAAATATGACCCTCATGTTTGGAAAGTTCACAATAACCCCCCAAGGTTATCATTTCCACCGTTTTATGCAAACAAACAACTTTATGGACGAACCCATATATTCCCTCATCTTCCTTTTCCTTCACTTATAAGCTGAAGGACTTGGCAGTTGGCAGTTGGCATCCATTAATGGCGTGCGTGGGTGAATTTGAAGGGGCTCAATTAAAATTAGTCCCCTTGACTCCTTGAGAACTCAAAAGTCTGAACTTCTTTACTAGAAAATAAAGACCGCATATGAGACCAACCGGTAGAATAACTGTGACTTGTTTAAGCTACCAACCAACTGATGGTGACCTGTGACTTGTTTAACTGGTAAAAGAATCACTCTTTCCCTGTATCTCTATCCCTTCATCTTCCCATCATTGAGCTTTAACTTTTTCTAGAGTATATAAAAGTAATCTTTATCCATTAGTTTTGACTAATTTGCTATGGGGATTACTTTTTTTTTTTGAGGGGCTATGGGGATTACTTAAGCTAATAAACTGGGGATTATCAGACCTCTTGACGAATTTTCTCTTTGAAGGAAATCAACAATTAAGCTTTTTATAGTTCCATATATGTGGGAGCCTTGTTAATTAGTGTATCTCTGCAAATGAGCATCATAATTAAAAAGTTTAATCTTAGATCGAAAATTTCAAATTATGTTATTGATTTTGGCAGTAATAAAATTAAGTTAAAATTATTTAATTTTTTCTTTAGTTGTACTTTCCATTGCTGTGCTACATCTGCGTTTCCAATGTGTTTACCTCGTTGATGCAACCAGTCAGATACCGCCCACAAACTATTCTAAACCCCTTTGTCTGAACTCTTACATACAAGGCCTCTGAAAAACCTGCAATCTTATAACAGTTGCCGGCACAAAGCTATACACTGCAAATTTGGGCAATTCACCATATCACCCCCAAAATCACTCGACCATTACCCCCCCCCCCCCCCCCCCCCAAAACACAAAAAAAAAAGTTGATCTTGCAAAGTTAAGAATATGAAACACTTTGCTGCAATTGTGGTGATAAATGAGGGGGGAAAAGTTTGTTGACTTTAGAGCAGAGAATCAAATATGGTGCTTGAATTCGGAGGCAAGAGCTGATATTAAATGGAAGTTTTGCAGGAAAGAAAATTTGAGATTCTTGTTGGCATTGATGAAGTTTAAATTTGCCAGGTTCTTTCTTTTGGTTTCAGGTTTTTGTCCTAGTAGTAACCAAGGATGAAAGAAAGAAATTTTCTTGCTTGGTGGGGAATTTTGGTGATGGGGATAATGATTATGGGGAAGAAGAGGACAGAGATTGAGAGGAACCGAGGAAGGGCAAGGGAAGGGGGATGGGAAAAATTGTTTTCCAGAATAATAAATCTGATCTATTCAAAAATAATAATAATAAATCTGATAAAAATCAATCACAATGTAGCATGTGGCTTCTCCATTGCTTTAGCAGGTTACTTTGGACCTAGGAGTCTAGGACTGATATGGAAAAGGTATCCCAATTCCCAAACTTGGAATTTCGCAAAAATACCCAAACACGGGATTATTATTATAGGAAGACGCCCTAAACTTGAGATTTATCTTGACAAATTTCCTTATTTTGAATTTTTCTATATTTGAGGGTAATTTCCTTACTCATCAATTTGTTGCCCTCAGGATCATAAGTGTTTATGTTTGTAACATTTTGCTTTTCCACTAATGCACACGCATCCCCCCCCCCCTCCCCAAAATCCCAACAAAAGGTTTTCTTTCAGTATTGGAACGTTATAGTTTGGTATGGCAAGTGCACTATAAATAACATTTTTTATAACTGTTCTAACCTATTTATAATGATGTTTCTAAATAGTAAGTCTGTAAACATGCATGCATTTTTTGAATAATATTGTATATACTGATAAACTTTCTTTTTCCATATAGAGTGCAATTCATCATGTGGACGAAGTTCGTATGAAGGCAATACGTCTGGTATGCCTACTTTGCTAATTAAATTCAATGCTATATATTAAGAGCTATTTTAAGTGCACCTTTTATCTTTCTTCAGGTTGCAAATAAGTTGTATCCTTTACCATCAATTGCCCTGCAAATAGAAGAATTTGCCAAGGAGAAGCTGCTTTCTGTGGTGGATACCCATAGCGCAGATGCTGCTGACACTGAAAAACCTATTACTCAAATACAAAAGGTCAAATATGATTAGCAGAACTTGTGTTTTACGATATTATATATCTTTTTATTAAGTTTTACATCCCTGATTTCCATGTAGTCGTTACTCCTAGTTAAAGAAAACTGTCGGCTGTTGGATTGTTGATATGCAAACTCAAACGTGGAGGAGGATTGCTATGATATTTTATTAGATCAATGGGAGGAAGACTTGAATGACCATATTGTTTTTCCTCCTTTGCCTTTTAGGGTCTCTCAATATGAATGTTTTTAATTTACATATAGTACACTGCTGCACTGAAAGCTATTTGTTTTTTTAATCCAGTTTTCTTCTTTTTCTGAAAAGTCTACAAGGCATTGTGAAAAGGCAGGATTATTTCAGGAACAGATTAGCTCAATGTATTATGTCTTCAAGCTGAACATAAGCATACCCATGAAATGGTCTCCCTTTTTTCTTGAGCTCAGCATTGCTTCATGCGAAATGTATCTTCTAGCTGAGATGTTGGTCTTGTTTTGAGACTGTAACTTGGACTTCTCTATGACTATTACATCTAGAATGTTTAAGGCTGTTGCTGTGGGGAAGGATCCTCCAGTCATAGTAGGCTGCCTAAGGCTTAATGAGGGGAGTTGTGGTAAGGTGAACTTTTAGAGAAGACATGCCTGTATAACTTATGCTCTTTAGGTGTTTATACAATGCCACTCCCAATATCTTGAGCTTTTGCAATCTTAGAAATGACAAAGTTCAGGATATTATGGATGTATGCAATGTCACACTTGAAGCCAAGCTTTTTCTCTTCACCTCTTTAGATGTCTCTCCACATCCCTTTAGAAGTCATACATCTTCTCACTGGCCACTTAAAAAAAGGATCAGAATGCAGGAGAAAAAAAGAGAATAAAAAAAATAAGTAAAAAGTTAACTTGGTTAACCAGTTACAAGTTACCTAGGATCATCTTTGGAAGACACCCCAATTAGTTGGGATTATTCTGAAATAACTCATAGTTGGGATTATAATGAGGGGGCTGACAATATTTGGGATTATTAAAATCATTTCTTCCTATATATCATGATTGAGGGGAAAAAAGAGTTTATCCATACTTGTTCCCTCTATTCTATAACTTCTTGAACAAGGTGGTGAATGCCTGAATCTATAGAAACCTTTGATGATATAGTAATAAGGCCAGAGGTTTTTAGAGAATGTTGATTTAATCAGATGAAGATCAAGTGTTGAAACAACTGGAAGTAACGAGGCCGACTTTTGATATTAACCCCCTCCTCCCGCCTCCCTCCCTTGGCCCCCTTTCCCCTTTGCTGACATTCCTGTCAATGGTGGAAAGAACTCCCAAGGACATGGCTGAAGAGATGCTGAAAATGGTCTTTTTGATGCGCTTTCAAATACTATATTTCTTAGTCTTGATTTGGTGCCTGTTGGTCTGTTTTTCTAAAAAGAAATTGCTCATAAGTGTGAACTTTTTTCTCTCTCTTCTTTCCTTCCATGGTGTGGAATTGGCCTTTGTGCATTTAGGATGTCTTTTAAGAGGTTCATTGCAAGGATAATGTCCACTGATAAAGTGGTAATGTTTTGTGTTGATTATTCATTCATATTTTTTTTTTTGAATTCTGAACCGGATGTGTGTGTGCTCTTGCCTTCGCTATAGTTGTATTCCCCTGCTTGTGAATTTCAAGATGTTTTTGATGTTGTCTCCCATGTGCTGTTGTTTGAATTGATCAGAATTCTGAAATAGTCTTGGCTGCGAAAGATCAGGCAACCGGGGAAATAATGGTCACAGATTCCTCTGCTCATACATCCCAATCTCGCACGCTTGGAAGCCTTGCAAGTACATCTGTATCTGAGTCACAACGATGCATGTCACTGTATTTTGCCCTATGTACAAAGGTGACACATCTTAATATATGCCATTCTATATCTTTATTACTCATTGACTCCTTGACAGTTTAACCTTTCCTGGTCCATTTTAATTTGCAGAAACATGCTCTACTTCGTCAAATATTTATCATCTACAAAAGCTCACCGGAGTCAGTGAAACAGGTGTAACTGGATTTACATGTGAAGTGTTAGTTGGACATGGTTGATCTTTTTTTATTTATTTAATGTGCTCATTCTTCACTAAATGCATTGTTTAGGCAGTTCATAGCCATATGCCTATTCTTATTCGGACAATGGGCACATCACCACCCCTTCTTGAGATTATCTCTGATGCTCCTGATGGAAGTGAGAATCTTCTGATACAGGTTTGCTAAGATAAATTATACCCAAGTTTATATTGCTATTTATCCCTCTTCTGAGGGGATGAGGGGACTAAAGATGCCCTATAACTGATACCCTGGGTTTGCCCTTACTATAGGTTCTGCATACTCTCACAGATGGTCGAGTTCCATCTGCGGAATTGATTTTTACGATTAAGAATCTCTATGAGACAAAATTAAAGGTATATTACATTTATGCCTATTATTTTTTTTCTTCTTGTTAGTTCCATGGAGGAGAACATACTAATGCATCATTACTTTTGCATGACACAGGATATAGAGATTCTGTTTCCAATATTGCCTTTCCTGCCAAAAGAGGAGGTTCTTTCAACTTAATATGATTTCTATGTTGTTCTCTTTATAGCCTGTTATGTATAGGGATATGGTTCCTCATCTGCAGCTCACAGAGCAAACTCGAGCATTGATAAAGACCATTTTTGACATCTTGATAGTCTCACTTCGACTGTAGTTACTGGTTGGGTAGTGTATATTGTAATTTCCCTCACATTTAAGCATCATCCGCAATGGTAACAATATCTAGCGTCCTCATCAATCTGTTTACTCACATGCGTCAATGTCTAAAATCTCTACCTCTATGCTGAGTAAGGCGGCATCTGATGGAGTGATGAATAAACCAGAGAGAGACTTCTTGAAGTTCCAGTGGCTGTCTCGGCTCTTATCTCTTATGATTGCCTTTGCTTTCATAATTCAACTCCTTCTCATATTAGGGACCTCAATTGTTCTTCGTGTTTTTGTGGAAATGTGTTCCTTTTGCTACAATCTTCCCTTTAATCCACCCCCTCCCTTCACGCCTACCCAATTTTGGTTGTAATCATTGTTTACTCTGTATTGTCAGGTGTTGAGGATCTTCCCTCATGCTGTTAATCTCCCCCAAGACAAGTTCCAGGCTGCTCTTACACGCTTGCTGCAGGTAAATGCTCTCCTTGAGAGATAGTTGTCTTCACCAGTTGAAAAAGTAACTTTGATACGACTAGAATGTAGTTGTGAAGCAGAGGAACACTGTCTTGCGAATTGCTATCATCTGAAATAAAGATGACATTGCTGACAAAGAGAAGAGGGAATTTCCTTCTCTCTATGAACGTAAATAGCCTACCTTAAATTTTTCTTAATGCTATTTCTTGTCATCCTACTTGAAGATTTGAAAATGATACTTTGCTATGATTGGGAGTAGCAAAAATTGGACGCTCATGGTTAACAAATTTCTTGCATTGGTTGAATTGAGCTTTAGGAAAACCATCTTGTCTTGATATTTATGGAACTTGTGTATCATCTTTTGCCTTCCGATGGATTCAACAGATTATTATCTAAACACTTGAACAAATTATTCTGCAGGGGCCATCCCCTTCTGGTCCTGTGTTAACTCCGCCAGAAGTGCTAATTGCCATCCACAGCATAGATCCTGATAAAGATGGGATCCCTTTGAAGAAGGCATTTCTCTTGCCACCATCTTTTTGCTTTTCTAAAAAGATATCTTTTATCATGCTTCCATCTTTTCATCTGCTTCTGTCTAGATTCCCATCTTAATATGTCCTAGCTTGTCTTTCTCTTCCATCAACAGGTGACTGATGCATGTAATGCTTGTTTTGAGCAAAGACAAATGTTTACGCAGCAAGTGATTGCTAAGGTTCTGAATCAGCTGGTATGTTCTGGAATCTTCTGCCTCATTTTCTTTTGTCTATTGCTAAGGTTCTAATACAGCCTGGTATGTTCCGGAAATCTTCTGCCTCATTTTCTTTTATCCCTTTATGTAATTCTTGTATCCATTGGTTTTGTTTTTTCTGTTTCTCCTTGTTCTAGGTTGAACAGATCCCCCTTCCATTATTGTTCATGAGAACAGTGCTTCAAGCAATTGGTGCTTTTCCAGCTTTGGTAAGATCCAACCTCTTTTTTTTCTGAATGTCTTTATGAAATAAATATACTATTATTATTATTACTTCATTTTATTATTATGTCTTTTCCAAAATTTATTCATCGGAGTATTTTTAGAAAACAAAAAAAAATCTTAATTCATTTGAGAAATAGCTACAATGATTTATCAGTGTTGCTACTACTCATACATATTCTGTAGCAGATTACACTAAGTGGCTTTTTTTGACACTGTAGGTGGACTTCATAATGGAGATTCTTTTTCGACTTGTAAACAAGCAGGTAATAGTTTTCAGCTATAGCCTATAGGCTACCCTGTTTTTGGTCTTGTTTCAGATTTTCTTAAATCTTATTATTGGGGTATTGTCTAACAGATATGGAAATACCCAAAGTTATGGGTTGGGTTTCTCAAATGTGCACAGTTGACACAGCCTCATTCTTTTAATGTGTTGCTCCAGGTATGTCCAATCTGATTTATGTCTCGATATTTGTAATGGAATGCCTTCTATGGACAAGATGCTAAACGTCTTTTCATAGGGTTAAGGACAGAATATTAAACAAAAAGAGAGCAATGAAAAATTCATGATGACACTGCTGTTTTCGTAGTTGTATGGAACTTGTAAAAGATAGCCGAAGAGTGTATCATAAACATACATCATCAACTACTGGATGCAAAAAATTTTATAGAGCATCTCAGTCCCTCCACCTGCTGCTACTCAATTAACAGAGAGAATAAGAAGACAGACTCGTATAGTTTTAAGATCTTCAATTCCCAGCTTCCTTTTCTTCTCTCTAAACAAAATAAGCTTCTTAATTCATAATGGTTTATTTATTCCTCTTAGATGATCTAGAAACAACAATCAAACTAAGCATTGTTTTACTGATGTTTTGGAGTCCTGAACCTCATGGTCATTTGCAGAGGATGATTTCATTAGAATTGTACTGTCTCTTTGCAAAACACCTGACTGTTTGGCATTTTTGTGTATAGAGCTGTTAGACTAGAGAAATTTTGAAGTCCTTTGAACTTTTTTTGGATGGTAAAATCACTTTTGATGTCAAATTTAGTGGTATGCTTTCATATGGTCTGACATCTGTTAAAAAAGTAAGAAATTGTATAAATGCTAACCTCTGGATAATCCTATATTTTTTATGATGCCTTTGATTTTCTACGTCTTTAGAGTTCTGTTATGTTTCTAAATGCTGTGTCTTTCCAGCTACCACTAGCTCAGCTTGAAGGTGCTCTAAATAAAATACCAGCTTTGAAAGCACCGCTTGCTGCTCATGCAAACCAACAGAATTTAAAATCTACACTCCCAAGGTTTGTCCAATACGATCACTTATCTGTGACACTTTGATCAGCTTCTTTATCACAAGGTTATAGACTAAAGATATTGATTCATGATTTTAGGTCTATACTTGTGGTACTTGGCATCGCCTCTGATTCTCAAGCTGCAAGTCAGTCGCAATCGGGACAACCTGAGGCCGGGGATGCCGGCAGCTCTGAGAAGGATGTCATCACAGAGAAAAGTAAAGAATCATCTGGTGGAACCTAACATAACTTGTGAAATTGCATGTAATAAGCCAACTTTAATCTTTTAATTCAAGCTACTGTCTTTGTTTTCTGTCACGAATTCAGCTGTTTCGTCAGGATCTTTTACTACATTCCTCATTGATTCTGAGAACTTTAATGAGCATATGTTGGAGTTCATTTCTCCAACACCATCGTCCCGCAACAATGGACATGAGGATCATGAGACGAGAGAGACACAAATGAATAGCCAACTCGAGACACCTGCTCATCCCCAAGATTTTTATAAAAGTGATTAAGTGGGATTCAAAGATTCACTAATTCTTGCCATAAATAATGAGGCTACAATTCTCTCTCTAGATGATGAATTTGATGTTGGTCGAGAGTTTGATAATTTGGAACAACTGAAAGAATTTGGGGATTTTGTAGCACCTAAAAGGATCACAATCACTTATGTAGCTCGATGATGACTACAAGTCTTTACTCAGTGAAGTGCTTTCAAGTGTACAATCCATTCGGTGGGCTCATTCAGTCCACCATCTCCGAAAGTTTCTACGAATATCAAATAAAAGGGCACAAGTTTCATTAACAGTCCAATAAGCCCAAACATTATGCTTAAAATAAACAATAAAAAATAAATGTATTTTCTAAGGATGAAAAAGTCTCTTTATGATATCTCAAGTTAAATGAAAATTAGGTTTACAGTTGGTCTTGTAAGAGACTGTCTAATTTTAACTTAAAATTAAGTACGGTCCAAGTCAAATATTAAGAGGAAAATATGTCAACTTTTTTTTTTTTTAATATAGTGACTAGTTTAATATATTTCATGACCAGTTTAATCTATACACTAATGACATTCTTTAATCTATTTAGTGACTAGTTTAATTCATTTAGTGACTTATTTAATTCGTTTGGTAAAATTATCGAGTTATTTTTTTGAAATTGTTTGTTGTAGTTTGATAACCAGGAAAAAAAGGAGAAGAGAAGGCATGGCTAGGATAGTGTTGGGTGAAAGTGAAATGAAGTGAACTTGTTAGAAAAATTCAGTTTTAAGTTCGTTTAATTTTATATTAAAATTGAATTGCCTGTTCTAAGGATTTGTGCTAGGTTTATGCCTTTGCGATGTATGGGTTTTAGTTAGCATGGTAGAGTTAGAGTCAATAAGACTGTGATGAGGTGATAAATAAATAAATAAACTTAAAATCATACACATTTTATATAATCATATTAGTTAAAAAAATAAACAAACAAAAATTAACGATAAAATAATACGATGAAAATTGAAAGTTATTAAAAGTAAAGTTTGGTATAAGAGGATGAGATATATAGTTGGGAAGATTATAATGATATTAACGACTTTTAAGACATTGTTTTGCATTGATGATAATTTTTTTTTTTTTTGGTAAGAAGTGTCCCGGATACCGCTCGAGTCTTAATGGATCAGACACTTGAAAGTAAGGGGGAAGGGTAAGAGGAATCCCTACCCTCAAAGTGCCTCTAGTGGAGATTGAACCCCCAACCTGGAGGTTTGCATTAATGATAACTAATAATACTACATATAGATGGTATATAGAATCGAAAAATATTTTTAGTATTATATACAAAGAAATAATAATATGATAATAATACAGTTTGAGTACGCTTACAACTATAACATAAGTATATTATCGTTCCGTTTATTTTACTTTCGGAATAAATAAAATAAACCAAGACCTATTTGACTTAGGATGGCTACACTATAAATAGGGGAGAATAAAAAGAAAAGAATAAAAAAATTCAGAAAAAACTCTAATCTTTCTCTCTCAGCCGTCTCTCTCTCAATTTTTTCTCTAAACCGTTTGTTTTCTCTCTCTCAAATTCTCTCTCCTCTCTCTTCTTCTCCCTCGTCGCCTCCTCGGAATCTCGTCGCCCTCGATGAGGTTGTGTGTACGACTTGTGCGAGAGGGTTGTGCGAGCACGTGTGGTCGTGGCTCGAGTGGTGTGCGAGCGTCGGACGGTGTGTCGAGGATTTGCGTGAAACCGAGGGTGCGAAGTCGAGGGTGTTTGTGCGAGCGATACTCGTGGTGGGTCACTACTGTGTCTGTGTGTGCAAACCAAGGAGGGGGTTCGACTCTTGGCGAGGCGTGCAAAGCCTTCGAGGGTTGAGGGTTCGTGTGACGAGGGAGTTGTGTGTGCGAACGAGCAAGGCATAGTGTGGCTCGAGTGCGGTGCGACGAGGGGTGTGCGTCGTCGAGGCTACGAGAGCCTTGTGCGTCATTGTCGGAATCACGCCGCCGGTGATTATCGCCGGCGAGTCTAGCGGTATAAAAACAATAATATGTATAATACGATATTATGTTAGTTTTAATATTGTATAACCTGTTTTCTATTATATTAAGTTGTAAGTTAATTAAATTGTAATTAGAGTAAATGATTAGTTGATTAAGTTTGTAAAATTGATTTAAATTGTTCATCTGATTTGAGTTGTAAATCTGATTTAGGGTTTTGTAAGTAAGTAAGGTATAAAGTTAAGAAATTAGATTATTGATTATCAGTTGGAATGTTATAATCTATGTAGCATGGGTACTTCTTCTAGGTCACGTACTCGTACCCGTACCCGATACGTATCTTGTATGGGTACGCGTACCCTTTCCTAAAATTTCAAAATCTTGCCGTTTTCTGTCCCCGTACCCGAATCCGCACCCGTACCCGTATCCGTCTATGTGCAACCTAGGTTATAATGGCCTTGCTATTCAAATTTGATTTTAGTAGTATTGGACATAATAAGGACTTAAATGGATTTGGTAAAGGTATTATGTTATTAAGTTAACTAAAATCAGCTTTGCTCACTGTTATCTATACAAATATATTAAAAGGCGTGCGAAAGAAAGCCTAAGTGTCACGTGGCACTCTCCTCACATTTTTAATGCAAATGTTTTATGTCTATGTGTATTCCTCACTTAAAAAAAAATGTGTAAGTGCAAGGTATCGAACACGTGACCTTTGAAATGAGAAGTAAGAGCTTAACCATCAATACACTATGACTTTGTTGTCTAATGTTTCAAATAAAATATGATAAAGTGTTGTAATAACTATAATTAATTAAAAAGACTTAAACAAGTATATACATCTCTAACACTCTTATTACGTAACTTACAATAGAATATTGATATCATATTACGTGAATTTTTGAATTTCTTAATGGATAGAAAATACGAAAACTAGCAAAATAAATTATGAAATTTATAAGTAATAACATATTTGTTTATTGTAACTGACTCGAGGCATCGCCCGGGCAAAAAAAAAACTAGTTGGCTCTTAAAAGACGATAAGTTCAATAGAGTTATGAAAGAAAGGAAAGTTAATAAACAACGAGATTAGTTATTGTTTATACTTGGAAATACTAAGTTGATATAGCTAGTCACGTGTTTTATGATAATAATATCAAGGACGTAGCACTGAAGTACTTCCTTACTCGTTTAGGTCCCAATTTCATAAGCGGAACGTTTGATAAGGCAGCGAAAATTCTTCGTTACAAGGAACATACGCGTACCAGTTCAGTTGCAATTATTGGTATCATGTTAGGTTGTGAATTATTCTATCGATAATCATGATAGGGAACAATTGTGATTGCTGAGATTGTTTGGTAACATGATTATGATTGGAAATCGATATGTATCATTGTTATGCGTTATTATATCATACCGTAAGCATGAAAGTATTGGATTTGTATTCTTTGATCTATGGTGTAACAACAATGATACAAGAAGTAAAGAATTGAGTATTGTATGTGAGAAATAATATTAAATGATTATATGTTTAATGTAGTATGAATGGACAATACTAAGAAATGATTTTGGCAATAAACTTGTAGTTGGATTTCCTACAAGTGATGAACAATGGGGGGAGTGTGGGACTTGTTCTACACTCCTACGCAGGCCTACTGTGACGACAATAGTGTCTTAATGAATTTTGATAACTCAAGTAGGGGGAAGGTTCTGTACTATCTTGGGGTATGCATACTAAGGTGATGGATGTGAGACGGAACGAAACTGTATTTGCAATTCATCTAATAGACCAAGTTGTTTATTAAGGATTAAGTAGCTTGTATGATTCTAATAAGATGACGGTGCCCGTTCGCTGCCAACTAAATAAAAAGTGAAGAATGTAATGCTATTGTGGTATCATGTCTAGGAATGATCCTTATTGCTTTGTTTATGCGTGTATGCACTCAATGCTTTACTATTTACTTAACATAGCTAATTGTGTGTTAGTTATTGTGTTGTTTGTTGACCTGTGATGAACCATTGATGTTACAATGATGAGCAGACTAGGTGTGTTTTTGTTGCTGCATGATGTTGAGCATACGGGGGATAGTTCTTAGTCTTGAAACTTTTAAGCGTTTTAATTAAGCATTATAAGACTAGTATGATTTACTTAATTAGTTGTGGTTTGAATAAAAAGGGGTCGTTAATGATTCCCGAGTTGTAGTTACATTTTTATTTCCCCTGCATTTCAGTTTTCGTGACGATGATTTGAGTTAAAATGTCTTTTCAATAATCCTTGCGTTTCAAAGCGGCGGTAACACTTCCAAAGTCGATGCGACATAGTCGTAGATGTGTATGGATTTTGGGGGTGTTACAAAATCTTTTCATATTTGACTCATGAAAAAGTATATGCCAATATATTTTTGCTCACGTGATTTTCATAAAGTTCATTGTATATTGTTCTTTTTTTGAACGCCAATAAATCAATGATGATGTGAATATTTTGTTACTTGAAGATATAATGATCAAATATGGTGAATTTGTATTTTAGTATTACTTAAGAGTATAAAAAGATTTATCATTTTTGGTGTCCCCCTCATCTTCTCTTATACTCCATCCGTTTCATTTTAATCTACACATTGACATTTTACACTATTCACAAATTTCACTTTGACCATCATTTGTGATTTATACGCGGGTGAACATATAGTCATGTGGGATCTTGTTAGATTCATCATAACATGTATTTTATTAATATGTACTTTTTATAATTTTTATAAATACAAAACTAAAGATATATGTCCTCAAAATTTTGTATTGACATACGTAAAAAGTGTAAGTGTATAAATTAAAATAAAACGGACGGATTAATAGAGATGGGAAGATGATATGATAGATTACCTTCTTCAAATATTTTTCATCAATCATCCAAATCAAATCTTGTCAAGATTAAAAAAATGCAGACAAAATTACAACACAAGTACTATACTCTCACATTAATGCCTTACTTTTAAAAAAAAAAAACACAAATCCCCACAAGATTCCAAACTCACGTGAGTATTTAACTATATAATTCCAGATTTGGGCAAAAACTTTAATATCTTAATTAATGACGCAACATTAATCAACCAAAAAAAAAACGTAAAAAAATGCATCAGTAAATTCCAATCTACCGGCCCATATGATCTTCTTCTCTTTCAATCATCCCAAATATTTCCGGCAAAAATCCTCTGCAATCAAAGATAGAGAAATTTTAGAGAGAGAAAACAGTATAAAGAAGACGAAGAGAAGAGAGAAAGAGGTGTGTGTGTGTTTTTTAGAGAGAGAAAAACATGGGTGTGGATTACTATAAGGTTCTTCAAGTTGATAGAAACGCTAAAGATGATGATCTGAAGAAAGCTTACCGAAAACTTGCTATGAAATGGCATCCAGACAAAAACCCTAATTCCAAGAAAGAAGCTGAAGCTAAATTCAAACAAATCTCCGAAGCTTATGATGTAATTTTCCCCAATTCACACTTAATTTCGAGTTTCATTTATCTGGGTTTACCTTAAAAAAAATGAATTTCTGTTTATTTTTCTGTTTTTGTTGTTGCTGTTGCGAAAATTAGGTTTACTCAATTTCGAGTTTAATTTATCTGGGTTTATCTCAAACAATTGAATTTCTGTTCATTTTTTTTGTTTTTGTTGTTGCGAGAATTTGGTTTACTTAATTTCGAGTGTAATTAATCTGGGCTTATCTCAATATGTTGAATATCTGTTGATATTTTTTGTTTTTTGTTGTTGCGAAAATTAGGTTTACTTAATTTCGACTTTAATTTATCTGGGTTTATCTCAAAAAATTGAATTTCAGTTGATTTTTTTGTTGTTGCGGAAATTAGGTTTATTTAATTTCAACTTTAATTCATCTGGGTTTATCTCAAAAAATTGATTTGTGATATTTTTGTTTTTGTTGCGAAAATTAGGTTTTGAGCGATCCTCAGAAGAGAGCAGTGTATGATCAATATGGGGAGGAGGGTTTGAAGGGGCAAGTGCCACCACCAGGATCTGGTGGATTTCCTGGTGGTTCTGATGGTGGAGGTGGATTTACATCGTTCCGATTTAATACACGGAGCCCGGACGATATATTCTCGGAGTTTTTCGGGTTTTCGAGCCCGTTTGGAATGGGAGATATTGGGGGATCTCGTGGGGGTATGGGGGGTTCATCTGCATTTGGAAGAGGGGGTATGTTTGGGGAAGATATTTTCTCTCAGTTTAATCGAGGAGCCGGTGGCGGAGCTGAAGCCTCCTCTATGCCCCGGAAGGCGGCTGCGATTGAGCGTACATTACAGTGTAGCTTGGAGGATTTGTATAAGGGTACTACCAAGAAGATGAAGATTTCTAGGGATGTTGTCGAATCATCCGGGTAAATAAATGCTTACTTGCTTTCTTTTTACTTTGTGGTTGTTTTATTGACTTGTGAAGTTGTGCTTCAATGGGAAGTGGATTGTGATTGTAAAGTTTTACGTGCAAATGATTTTGCTTTGGATCAATTCTAGCATTGCCAGTCATTGATGCTGTTTAGTTGGTTAGATATATTTATGGTTGGTGTCCTAGGCTAATTGCTTAAGAAATATTATGGGTAGTGAAGACTGAAGATCGAACTTTTGATGTCTATGGTGCTGTAGTTACTTATTAGTTGTTGGCCTACTTTTGATAAATGTTGTTACCCCGCTTACCCCTATTTGTAGTGGTATTAGCAGATAGTATTCTTACTTTATGTCATGGAAAATATGTCTCAGAGAACTGTATTTTCCATTAGTAGTCATACTGCAAGCTTTTAAAATAGTTGAGTATACAGGTGAGCTTATGCTGTTGTAAACTAGTTTATTCTACATTGGGGGAGCTGAAATAGTATTATGCCTTTCTATGACTTATCGAACTAGAAGTAGTTTAGTTTACATCGGTGGAGCTCAAATAGTATTAAGTCTTTCTGTTACTTATCGGACTAGAAGTGTCATGCAGTTTATAACATACGTATATGCGTCTGTTTTCTCATATTCACATGGAGTCTTGAAGGCTTTAGTTTGCATGTGTACAGTACCCTTTTTTTTTATGTTTTTTCTGGTTTTACTCCATTCACTCTTATTTCAGTGCTATAGACATTTTAGATTTCATCCTGAAGTTTCTAATGTCATGTTTAATATATTTTATTATTTCCCCAAATTTCCATTTTGGTGTGTTTCAATTGTCAAATGACTGTCTAATATGTTAACTAAATTTCTATGCAATTAAAGTGTTGTGGTACCTGAAACAATTTTTTATTCGTGCACTTCCACTTCTAATCTTTGTGAAAAGTCGAATAAGATAAAAGCAATGGAATGGAATAGTTCTGAAGATGTGATTGTAATGTTCATTAATTGTTATTTGTTTCCCAAATTTGATGATCATCTAGAGGCTGATTTAATTTAAATGGATTGCACAGATAGCTATTAGCATAGACGAAGTTTATGCTGTGTGTAGGATAGCGACATTCTTCTTCATTTAGGAATGCACTTCTCTATCAGAATTTTGTTGCACATTAGTAATTGTAAGTACATGTGGAACTAGTGGTGGTATTCCTGCCTAAAATGATGTTAACTTGAGGGTAGCCAGTAGTACTATTTTTCCGTAATCTTTTAAAGCTTATGACATTGTTATATCCCTCGCTTATTTTGGATCAATTTAGATTTGGGCTAAGTACTGACTACTGAAGGATATTATGTGGTCTTCATCGATGTTTTATTAGTATCAATAGTTTTCTCTTGAGATAAATTTTAGGAATTATTGCCTTTAATCTTTGTCCACATTATGTATAGTACTATCGGCTTGTACTTCACCATAAGGATTTAAGTATCCACTCTCACAAATGTAGCATTTGTTTCTACATCAAAAACAAAAATTCGATCAAATTTATTGTCTTAGAAAACCCCACATTCTCTGTGGGTGAAATCTGATGAGCTAAGGTGGTCTTGTTGGCCATTAAGTGCCGATTGGGTGAAATTCTTTTTATTCCTTGCTCACGCGTTCTTAAGAAACTTTTGTTTTGTTGGTTTGTCGAAGTTCGAGTCTCGATGTTGGCTAAATAAATCTGCACTCCAAGTATGCACTTTGTTTGAAGGTTTGCAAAATCTGGTGGTTTAAAATCACAAGATATGTAGATGTTGCTCATTATAGTCTTTTTTTTTATTGCCCCCTACCATTCTTGTTGAAGTGACTTCTATTATGTAGTAGTTGACATTGCCTTTCATTACCAACATGTCGTCTTACATCATGAAGTTACCATCTCCTTTGGATCGATGGCAGACAGGTGCTCTCTGAATTGTACAAAAAAAAATCAGTTGAACTTATGCTTTGCATTGATGTTTATGCTTGCTGCAAATGTAACTTAGGCGAGTGCTTAAAAATCATGAGCTTTTTAAGAAACACTTAACATTCTTTGGTTTAGTGACATCTATTATGTAGTAGTTGATGTAAAATAGCAAAATTAAATTGTTGATTTCAGATATGGATGATGGTGCTTTAGTATGTGTATCTTCCATGGAAAGTTAAATGTAAACCGAAAGTACTGCTGTCATGATGTGAAGAAAAAGTGATAAGAATAAATTTGTCTGGGCTGCAGTCTCTGGAGAGCAAAGTTATAAGAATAATTTTGTGTTTGAAAGCTGACTAACCTATTGTGGTCTTGATACCTTCCCTTGTTTTACATGTATTTGAATGTGAAATGCCTCTGATTTTTTCAATTTTTGGGAAAGAATTTAAGGCTCTCTAGTACTCGAGGGGGATGAGATGGGTGGGTAGGGTTGATAGTGGATGAATTTTATGAAACCTATGTAGCATGGAAACGGTAATGCAGAAATGGGTAGATGTGGAAACGCAAATTTCATATAATTAGGAAACGTGGAAGCGCAAAAACTAAAGCAATAGTGCAATACCCCCTCTGTCCTAGAAAGGTTTATACACTTTGCTTTTTTGGTTGTCCCAATTAATTTATGCTCTTATAAAATTAACCACTATCCCTTATTATATCTACTTTCTGATCTCTTTAATATCAAAGTACCCAATTTATTTTATCACATCTACCTTGTTCTCTCTTTTTATTAAATAATTACCTATGATCTCCTATCCCATCCACTTATCCTTTCTTTTCTTTTTTTGGAATAGTCTACTTATCCTTTCTTTACCCTCAAACAAAAGAGTTGCTCATTATCTCCTATCATATCTACTTTTCCATACTCTCCTACAATTATGTTCCCAATGAAGCTTGTAAAACTTTGTGGGAAGGAGGAATATATCAATAATTCTCAAAACCTCGCTAATGAAAATTGTGAACAACGATATGAAAGTTAGTTTGGTTAATTAAAAGTTTTCGAGGAGAAACACATTTTGTGACGCTAAGATCCTAGAGGGAAGGGGGGGGGGGAGGCTGCTGGTGATTCAGAGATATTTCCATGCATCATAGAGATCTGAGTTTGCTATGAGCAAATCAACCTAAACTCCTTGGACTGTCTATTTGACGTACATCTGGTCTTCATGATCTTCTCTTGTGATTAAGTCGTACTGCATCTATAGTATTGTTAGGCTGTTAGTGTTTATATTTTGCACAACTCAATCTTGATTGTTTTGCGGTCCCAATTTTATGGTGAGTGTGTATGCACCCCTATAAGCTGTGGGTGAACCCCTGCACCTGCATTCCTCCTCCCCCAAACAAAGAAGAAAAGAGAGAGAAACAAGAAAAGGTAGAGAAAATGGGGGATAAAATGGCTGCTTACTTATATTTGTATTAAAATAATTGCATTCTTACTTGTAGGAGGCCATCCACAACGGAGGAGATACTCACCATTGAGATCAAACCAGGTTGGAAGAAGGGTACAAAAATCACTTTTCCAGAAAAGGGGAACGAGCAGCGTGGTGTTATACCCTCAGATCTGGTGTTTATCATTGATGAAAAGCCTCACAGCGTATTTAAGAGGGATGGTAATGATCTTGTTGTAACTCAGAAAATCTCTCTCGTTGAGGCCCTAACTGGTTATACTGCACAAATAACAACACTGGATGGACGTACTCTAACAGTACCCGTCAACTCTGTTATCAACCCTTCATATGAAGAGGTAGTTAAAGGAGAGGGAATGCCTATCCCCAAGGAACCTTCGAGAAAAGGTAACTTGAGAATAAAATTTAACATCAAGTTCCCAACAAGGCTTACTTCAGAGCAGAAGACGGGTATCAAGCGGTTGTTATCTTCATGAATGGTTGTCATGGCTTTAACTTTGTGTATGCCTCATTTCATCTTGCCGTTTTGTTTTGCAAAGAATTTGCACATTCCTGAGTTGGACAACTTTTGGAATTTTAATTGTTGATGTGAATGTTTTTACTATAGTTCAGCCTCATGACCGTTGTTCATGTCACATATCTCTGTATTACATGTGTGGCTTGTGTTTGACGGCCAGTTTGGTCTCTGCTCATGGATATTTTAATATCTAAGATGAGGATCTGAAATGTCTTTGGCAAACATGCTAATTGTGCAACACAGCAGGGGCATTAGCAAAGGAAATTTCTTCAAGTAAACTCTGTAAGTTAGAGTTGATGTATGCTCAAACATACTATTGTTGCAAATCCTGAAATTGTATGGTTTGCACCCTTGCACTAGTTATTGAAGTGCGTAGTGATGCTGCTTATACTGGTGCTACATAATGCATATTTATTTAGGCTTATATACTTGTTTTCTTTGGGTGCTGATTTTCTTCAATGTTTTTAACTGTGATGGTTTGCTGTGACTGCAGTTGAAACGGCGCAAGAATGCATTTGTAGCCTGGTGGTTTGTGTCGGTAATTGTTATATTTGTGTGTACGCGCATGTGTATGTTTTATTTATGTCATTAAGCTAGTATTTTCAAATTTCTTGGATATGTCAAGCTACATCCCTCTCTCTAAATGATTTACTGCATCTAGTTATTGAGTGATTTTAGGTTTAAATCTGGTTGTGTTCTAAGTTGAGTTTCAAATTGAGTCTAGATATTGAAGTTTACGGAGCTTGCTAGTGGTTTAGGTCAATAATATATATAGGTCTAGACTTTAGGGTAAATTTATCAGGTCTTTCCCTAAGATTAGATCAAGTCTTGTGCAAATGGTTTGAGAAAAGTATAAGGGGTGAGTCTACCTTTTTCCCTCTCTTCCCCTCTTCTTACTTTCTCTCCGTCATTGCTATCCAAACGAAGTGTTTTAGTGTCGTAATTTTATTTACTAGGGGTGATATTTACGCGAAAATTTCATCAAAAGGAGTACTCAGCCCCCCACCTCCCCAAGAAACACCTTAGAGAAGCTCCGATTTGGAGTTTTTGGTCTATGGCTTTGGCTATTGAGAAATGATTTTGGGCGTCTTGGGTGCGGGCTTCTGCTTCTAATTTTAATCCTGTCTGGCCTAGCCAAGAGTAAACACAGTCTAAGTTCCTAAAATAGACTCACGCCTTAATAATTAATTGATGAAATCCAATAACTACCAGCAAAGACTACAAAGATATCGATGTAAGATTAGCTAACATGTTTGAGAGCTAGTTGTTGGGTTGGGTGATGCCTCGGGTTGAATAAGATAAAAATGATGTATGGTTTGGCGTTGACATTTTGGTGCAAGCACAAGTTACGTATAGTATAGTGGTAAGATTATGATTTCATCTATTTTATTTTCATGCGACTAGGGGAAAAAAAAGCTCTATGAAAAAATGGTAGTTCAATTCGATGTTGTTTAAGAAAGAATTAGTAAACATAGGTGTGGTCGTGTGGATGTGGAATTAGACATGTTATGCAAATTTGAGTTCATGATTCCGAGACCTTATATGCAAAAAAAATTATCTTTTTTTAAGGAAATATTTTGGCAACGTGCATCGCTTGTCCACGCGTTTTAATAATGTGAAATTATTGGGTCAGACCGTCTGACCCAATATTCTCGTCAGACGGGCTGAGCCCAGTTCTCTCCTCTCATCCTGCTACTTACTTTTTTGATTTTCATTAGAGATTAGGGATGGGGCCATTTTACAAAATGATTTCTCATGGATTTATTGGTGCTGCACTTTGTTTCTTAGCGGGAATCAAATTATATATCTTCTCTTTCCTCAATCCGCCATTGATGTGAGCTTGAGAAACTAACAACAATATTGACGTCATCATCGCCGCATTCAGAATCTTCATCGACATATTCGACAGCTCGCTAGTTCGTCATTGGCGACGACGGTATGGAGATCCATGTTAATCTTCGAAACTGGAATTTGTTTGATCTTCCAAAATCTGAAATTGGAAAATTGGATTTTTGGAAAAATTGATGTTAAATTGATGATCATATCGTTTCAAGAAGAAAGAAGGTGGTATGATTATCGTTTCAAGAAGAAATAAGGTGGTATGATTATGTAAGGTCAACGGCAGTAGCAGCTAGTTGGTTAAGGTGTAACAGTCTCACCCATCATCTTTCTCTCTCTGAGGAATGAAGAAGGAGGAGAAAGTGAGAGAAATCAAAGGTTAGTGTTTTATTTTTTTTTCAGTTTGACTTTGTTTTCTTTCAGTTGGACTTTGTGTTCTTTCAGATGGACTTTCTCTTCTTTCAGTTGGACTTTCTTTTCTTTCAGTTAGACTTTCTTTTCTTTCAGTTAGACTTTCTTCTCTTTCAGTTGGACCAACTGAAAGAAATAATGGGCCAACTGAAAGAAATAATGGACTAACTGAAACAAAATGAAGACTACCTGAAGAAAAATGTAGACTACCTGAAAAAGAATAAAGACCAACTGAAACCCAAGTAAGTCTAACTGAAGCACAAAAACCCACTGAAAAACAAAGAAGACTAACTGAAAACAAAATAAAGACTACCTGAAAAAAAATTGGAACCACCTGAAAAAAAATGAAGACTACCTGGAAAAAAATTGGAACCACCTGAAAGTCGTCCGACCAAGATTATGGTCGGACGAGTCCGACACAATACGTTCTCTTTAATAATATATATAGATTATATATGATTCTCAATTAATAAATCTTTTTTAGTAATTCAAACATGCTTTTTTCTTACTCTAATTTATTGTGCTATTTTTTAGCTCCTTGGAATAGAGGAAATTAATTGCGGGCTTGGCCTAGGTACGAATAAGGTCAAATATGTTTTTGTCCAACGGTCTTAATATGGAAGAATATAAGCCCTTATGTGGACTTAACACATAGTCCATGCCCGCCCTAGTAAATAAGTCGCGTTTTGACGGGTATAAAATGTGTTGTTAAAATTAAACATTATTGCTCACAATCCATACAACCACACACAACAATAATGCCACAAACTATAAAGTATAAACCTCAAAAAGCAAGAAATGAAATGAGTATTAAGAAAGCAAAATTTTGTATGATGAGGTAAAAATATCAGGTGGCGTCAAAGGTCGAAGCAAATAATGAGAATCTAGACATTATAATCTTTAAATTCAAACACAATAAGCTCAAAAATATAAAGACAAGACCAAATATTTTATTTGAAAAATAATTCTACTTCTAAATTACTATTTAAGCTATTTCAAGTATCTATATATGAATATATCTAAGCTTTATGAATCAAAGTCTCTTAAAGCCCACTCAACAAGTTCCATAACCCATTAAAAATAAAAAAAATGAAACGAGACCAGCAATCACTACAATCACACATTCACCCCACCCCTTCCCTAACACCAATAAGGCAATCACCACCTAATTCTAAATCAATAGCCCTACTCTTTTAGGTCATCTATCACATAACTAGTATAAGCCTAAAGCTTATTAAAGCTAACATACCATATTCTCTCTTCAAATCTTCACCATAAAACCATCTTGAGGGTTGGTTAACTTTGGTTTGTACTACTATTTCCGTTCTTTTTAATATACTTTTCTTTTTGATCTGTTTCTTTTTAATCTACACATTGTTATTTTTTCTATTTTTGGTAATATTTCACATATACTTTTTCATCTTTTTCCACCTATGTCATCCACTTTTTAATATTTTAACCCCTTTTTAGTTTTTCTCTCTACCTTTTTAATTTATCTTTTATATTTTTATATTTTCTCCTTAATTCTCCTGCAAAATAAAGTGTGTAAATTAATTTGAAACCGAGGTAGTATATGGTTTTTAGGTTGGTAATTTGGGTTAATAAGTTGGGCATAGTCTTCTTAACCCTTAGGTCACATCTCACATGTGGGTCCCAAACAAACTTCAAAGGTTGCATTTTTTTTAGCAAGAAAAACACCCTCAATCCTCAACTTGCTTTCAATTTTCTCTCTCCTCCTGTCTCTTCTGGGCGATCTCACCGCACTTCTTCCCATTTCTCTCTCTCCTCTGAATGACAACAACAACAACAACAACAACAACAAAAACTCCACACTTTCTCTAATTCTACCAATTCTTCACTCACTCTTCTTCATACCCTTTATTCTTTTCTTTGGATTGAAATCTCTTTAATTTTGTATGTAAATTTAGGGAAAAAAACTAACAAATTTTTAACGATTTTAAAGCTGAAATATTAAGATTTAGATATTATAAAATTATGTCATCGTCAAATCCTAGAACAGTGGAAGAGATCTTCAAGGATTTCAGCGCTCGTCGTTCTGCTATTGTTCGTGCGCTCACTTCTGGTATTTTTTTTCTATCTTTCTCTCTCTTCAATTCTTAGTATCTGGGTTTTTTTCTGTAACCGTTTTTGTGATCTGGGTTTTTTTTTTCAGATGTTGACGAATTTTATGGGCTCTGTGATCCGGGTAAGATGATTTTTTTTCATGGGTTTTGAAACTAATACCTAAATTAGTGAAGTGGGGTTTCAGATTCGCTGGTGAATTTGATTAAAGTGGTCAATTTTGGATTATGTTCTTATCATCTTTTTTCATGTTTAGTTTTTGGCTATTAATGTCCAACATTTTGGAGTTTATAATTTACTAATTTAGTTAGCTGTATTATTTTCATATGTTTGAGTCAGTTGCGGGTTAAAGTAATTATCAAACTTGCTATCCAGTTTAATGTTATGTACTTATCTGTTCAAGTTGGTTGTGTTGTAATATTTTGATCAAAATTCAACCATTTTTTTTGTTTTTGAGGAGTACTTTGACAAAAATTTCCGCATTGGGAATTGTATTAATGAACTGAAGTTCAGTTATTGAAATTCAGTGGTTATTGGTAAGTCTGAAGTTAAGATCTCAAAAACGAATTGAAGAAAGTTGGGGATGCATTAGTAGACTATAGGATAGAGAGTAGAGCCTTGTTATTGACTTTTGTTGGTGTTATGATATACTTCTTCCGTTCTCTAAGAGATGCAACATTTTGGTTTTTACACTATGTATGTACTTACTTTGACCGTAGGGATATGTAACTAATACAAAGTTGTGTATTGGCATTTGGCAAGCATAAAAGCCGAAACGTTTCAACTACTAAAAATGGAGGAACGATTATGTATTTATTGTGAAGTGTATGTGTTCTGCTTGCATTTCTGGCTAGAGTATTTGATTATAGTTTCGTCTCACTTGTTTTGTGTATCTCTTTGGCAATTAGAGAAGGAAAATTTGTGCTTGTATGGGCACCCGAGTGAAACTTGGGAAGTTAATCTCCCTGCAGAGGAAGTTCCACCAGAGCTTCCTGAGCCAGCTCTTGGGATCAACTTTGCAAGGGATGGAATGAACCGGAGAGATTGGCTTTCTCTTGTTGCTGTGCATAGTGATTGTTGGTTGTTATCTGTAGCTTTCTATTTTGGTGCTCGTCTCAACCGTAATGAAAGGTATGCTTTTTTGTGGTCCGTATAAGCTATGGTTGCATTAGTATCTCTCTTGTTGATTAAGATGGACACAAGCTGTTCTGACTTCTGAGTGTTGAGACGATAAAATGCATATATGAGTATGCATGCCATAAATGTATATGTTATGAATGCATCATTCTATGTTACACGGAAATATCTAATCTTGTCATTTATTCTTGTTGACAAGGTTGAACAATAATATGGGTATAGTCCGATTCTCTATTTTGTGCTTAGACACAGTCTTCCATAAGAACCAAGAGTTGGAAAGAGGTGAAGAGATCTTGATTGGGCTTTGGTCTTTAAGAATTGTTAGATGCTGCAGGATACTCTAAGACTTTTCGATGTCAATGGTTTGAAGTTACTCATTTTAGTTTTGTTTATATTTTCAGTTGAACCCAGCTCAAAAAATCTCTGTTAGGATGATTTCTTTATGTGGCAATTGAATCTCTGTCAATTGCTTTGTGGTATTGAAGAAAAGCAAGTTTTCATTGTGCTTAACCATCATTTAACACACTTCCCTGTGATGGCTATATGAGAGAGCTAATTTTTATTAGTTCAGAATGTCAAGGCTTTTGGAGATTTGCAGCTGGAGCTCTGATTCATGATGGAAATGCCTAGCTGGATGCTTATTATTCTTTTTTCCCACCATTGGCCTTAATCTCCTTTTGGCCAATATATTTCAATAAATTCTGCTGAACCTGTTGTTAGAAAAGGCGATGTTTGCAGCCTCTGACAAGTGACATTTGCAAACCCATCTTTACACGGATGTTTTAATATCTACAATCTAAATATTATGATCACTGTCAAATCTTACACTTGTATTAAGACTGGCTTTATAAGTTCAATAGTAGTTGGTTCTCGTAAATCCTTCTTTGTAGAAGAAGTTCTTGATGGATATGACTAGAGGATGGAATATCTGTAGCCTTGGAGCTGTACAAGGTGCTTTGATACTTTTTTGGGCCTTCTCCAGTCCTTTTTGTCATTTCCTGAAATGGTAATCTTCTTGCCTCTCGTAATAACCAGCCACACTTGGTCCCAATCAACTTTTGCCAAATTGCCTTCAATATATTGCTCAATGTTGCAACTGTCCTACCTGGGGCATTCATGAAGAATATTTTAAGTGAACGTAGGGATGATCGGTGTTAAAGAATTAAGAAGGGGGAGGAATGCAGCACCCTTGCACCCTTATTTCCCTTTTTTTGTTAGATGTTTGGAGCAGGTACTCTTGTGATTTAGAAGGTTGTGTGTGCCAGATAAGAAGGGCATGAAATGTGGAGAGGAAGAGGGATGATGAGGGAGGAGGGGTTTGATTAAGAACACGTACACAACATTTTGGAGGAATTTGAAAATCCTTTTCTTCTCTAACCAAACAATAGGGAGAATGAAGGGGTTTATGTCTTTCCTTTCTATCCCTTGATTTCATTCCTTTTTTCTCTTTTCACCAATCAGCTTTTTCTGCATTTACTTTGACTCTACAAAAGAAAATGTGCCAGCAACTTACATGCTATCAACTACAAATTTACTTTGGAGGTTATTATACGTAAATGATGTATAAAATGGTCTTGAATGTTTTCGTTGTGTGTTAATTCTCTACGGCGATGGGGCTGAAAAGTGCAACATAAACAATAGAAATTCTTAGTTATGTCCAGGATGTGGAGAAGGATATACTTGCACTTAGGTGTGTTGGCCTCTCCATTAATGATTATGCAATTGTCATTCTTGATATTTTCCCATGAAGATTTCCATCCTTCCTTGAAGCACTGAGATAATGTCGTAGAGCTTTAATTCTAGCATATTACGGAAGCTACCAAAATGTCTAAGTTTATGCAACACCAATTCCAACATAATGTGGTTGTCAATTTAGCCGATAAGAATCTCAGGGAAGGGGGGGGGGGGTTCTCGGTGCTTGTATCTCAATGGCTTCATTCCAGAAGCACATACATAATATGTCTATTTACTCCGCATTGTAGTGGCTGAATATGAGACCTGCAGGAACGAGAGGTTCGTAGTTTGTACTTAAAGCTGACAGTCTTAAAAGATAGGCTGATCAGAAGTAATTTTCAAACTTGGATTGCAGAAGCAAATGAAAGGATTTTTGATGAAGTTTTCAAGAGGCCATGATCTAGAAAAACTTGGAGATATAAAGATTCCTATCAAGAATTCAGATGCACATTTTATTGGATTGACAAGCACCCTTTTTGTTATCTCCTATGCTCATTTCTCTCTCCATGTCTTTCCTGGAAGATGACCCCTCTATGTAAAATATAAATGAGAGTATTGAGGATTCTAGATAGTCGCTATTCTACTGGAAGAAGATTCCACATCCTTTTCATCTTTGACTTATTTTTTATTATGTTTGACTAAGTTGGGGATAAACCAAATGATGCGTTCGCAGCTGCTGATTGAAAATGATCATAGTCTATTGATACCAATCAACCTCTGACCCACGTTGTATTCTTTTTTATAAAGAGAAGTTGCCTATACAAGCGGTGCTAAGTATTCATTTGATTTTATTTCTTTTGAATTGATGTGCTGCAGCAGTTTGATGAAGTGAAGATATCAGTAACAAGAGATGCATTGTCTTTGATTAAGAAACATTGACTTTTCGTTGGCTGGCCAGATATGAAAGCCAGTTTTGACTTCTGATTGCTAGAAAACTATGGCTTGGGAGAACTGATTATGGATTTCCCTGTCATATGTACATTAAAATATAAGAATGGGGATTTAGGATGCATGTGTTATGTTTATAATTATCTCGGTCCTTATTTTGTGCACTAGGTAGCTCTCTCACATAGTCACACTGTGAACTTGGATTGTTTATGTGAAATTTCTGCTATCTGCATTCACTTATCTTCGGCGTTGTAATAAACATTTAGCTGGGCTAGTCTGCTGTCTAGTTCTAACAAGCATTCTTCAGGGAAGCCTAGACTCACTAAATATGTAGGTATTAACCCCTGCTATACATGGATTTCCTTATGTGAAAAGAGTTGATATATTAATGGAAGTAGAACAAACATTGGTTGGTCAATGTATCTATTATTGCAAAATAAGCATTTTTGCAAATAACTTTGTAAATCAAGTTTGTGATGCATGTGCCTCGAACTTACACGTGCAATTATAGGACCCTTTCTCCTGTACTTTCTAGAACGTGGGGGTTAGGACTGCTGTTTATATGGACTCTTAAACACAATTGAAAATTTAGAAAGTCATAAAGGAAGGAAACAAGGTGTATATTTTTTTTAAAAAAAAGATGTGCTTTCTTTTCTTTGTTTAAAGGTGGACTTTATAATTTTTACATGGTACATGCCTTACTTTATTATCCAATTTAATGTTTGTACTCTCCTAAAGCTTTTTCTGATAATATCAGCTTATATTGTCTGTCCAAACCAATGTATGATATCTAGGTTCTGAATTGGAACAGCAGATTATGCATGCATAATGCAGTCAGTCAAAGGTGACTACTACTGATAGGTTCTATTGTTTCTTTGTCAGGAAGCGTCTATTCAGTATGATAAATGAACTGCCAACTGTCTTTGAAGTTGTGACCGAAAAGAAGCCTGTAAAGGACAAGCCTAGTGTGGATAGTGGTAGCAAATCCCGAGGAAGTACCAAGGTGAGGATACTTACAGTTAACCTTGATCTGTTTGTCTTCATACATTCTTTCCTGATTTGAGTTCTTGGATAATCAATAAACTCTTGGTAATCTTTTTTATGATACAGATACTTTATGGCTTATACCTGTTGCTTTATAGTAATAAAATATTACTCCTAATCAGCCACTATGGCAACAAAACCTGCAAGAATTAATACCTTGTAGGCTCGTAGTGGATAATCCGGATATGTTAGTTGTTCCAAGAGTTTTGGAAATCTTATACTAGCTTTTTATGGCCTTTCGGTAGAGTTTGGATATTTCATATATGAACCATTTCCATGAACTGTTACTGTATTATTGGAAGATCAAAAGGTCAGGGTGGTTCAGAAATAAGAAAATCCATACAAAATGTCAAAGACCAGTCAGAACATGGGGTTGGAGATTTAGGTTCTAGTTTCAGTAGCTTCTGGGACTTCATATATGGTTAGGTTTCTTCTTCCTTCTGTAATAAAAGTTTTGCTACCCTTGGAAACATCTCTTGTCATATGCATCTCCTGTTTTCCCAATTTATAATGTTATTCAGGTCACTGCACTGCAAGTGTCACCAAACAGCCATTGCGCGGTAGTTTGACTCATCCACCTTATCTGAAAAATTATGAGATTTGCAATTTACATTTTGAAATCTAATGAGATCTGTAATTTACCCCACATGATGCTGCAGCTGACAATGTATAGCAGCAGGAATAGTAATACCGAGGCTTTACATATCCTTAGGCCTTTCCTTTCTCTTTGAAGAAACTCAGTTTTTTGTTGATTTTCTTTCGTTTCATCTAGTTAATCGAGCTTTGATATTCGTTTATCAGAACTTCATTGGCTATGGTTGTTGAAAATTTGGTCTTCATACATCATGTCTCTTGGATAAATATATTCTGTTTGATATTTTATGGTATAGCTAGGTAGACGTGTTGATTGGAGATATAACGGGCATTGACAAATTGGCAACTAATATTGAAGACACCGGGTGGGGGATTGCAAGGAAGAATAGAGAAAAATGAACTCCATAAACTTTTTCTTTTGCTATATCTTTTTTACCATATGCTTTACTCCTTCAGAGTTGCAGCAAGAGCCAAGAGCTCTACAATCTCAAGAAGCTTTTACTGAATAGCAAGACTCTGTAGCAGAGGCCTGAGGATCATGAAAATACATAAAAGAACTACTAGAAAGTTCAGCGGATGGCAGAATATCATCATCCTCAAGAATAGCAAAGAAAAAGGAGTTCAGCCAGGGCAAATCGTAGCTCAATATTATGCATTGAAGCTCAAAAGAGGAATAGAACTACTGCATAGGAAAAGCGGAATTTTCTTCTCTTTTTCTTTCTACTTTTTTTATTATCTTGCTCTAGAATTTCGTCAAATTTCATCGTCTCTGACTTATACACTCACCCTAATTATATCACTGTCACCCCTAATTGAAATAGAACCAGCTGTTCTACTCTACATCCTATATGTTCACCTTGGGCTATTATTAGTAGTTGGAATCTCTGTGATAGTGTTTGCTACATGACCTAGACTGTCTAGGCGTAGAAGTAAGATTGTACATTATATATGACGAAATATGACAAGGGAGAGAGATTTCGCCTTTTTTGAGAAGTTGAGTCTGGTGATTGGTTGTTTACATTAGTTACTCTTTATGCCACAAACCTGGTTGGAGCATTTCTTTGAGTCAATAATGTCCCTATGTATATTTGCAGAGGTCAAGCGATGGGCAGATCAAAAGCACCCCAAAGCTGGCAGACGAGGGATTTGAGGATGATGAAGATGAGCAGGGAGAAACACTGTGTGGTAGCTGCGGTGGCAATTACAGTGCTGATGAATTTTGGATCTGCTGTGATATCTGCGAGAGGTGGTTCCATGGAAAGTGCGTGAAGATAACTCCAGCCAAGGCCGAGAACATTAAGCAGTACAAATGCCCATCTTGCAGCTTGAAGAAGGCAGGACGTAGTCACTGATGCTGGTATAAGGTGATCAGAAAATTTTTACCTGGGTGGCTGACATAGTATAGCAAATACTACTATCTTTAAAGTATGAAATCTGTAGTTAAATTTGTTGCCAGCTGATGTTTGTTCATACAGCACCTGTGATCCAAGTTTTCTAGTCTGGGAGTCTTGTATTTTCTTGTATCAGACAGTCTGGTTTATGATAAATGTATTCGTATCAGTAGCGTATAGCCAATCACCACTTGATGTTTGTCAGCAACACATAGGTTAACAATCTAAAGCTGAATTCATTAAGCTTTGCACCAGAAGTTCTTCTTTTCTGTTTATCTGTATGCTCGCATGTCTTAGCAGTTAGCACTGCTACAAGTAGGTCTGTGTTGTCTGTAAAATTGCTTTGCACAAATTACTACAACAGGGATCTCAAATTAGAAGCAGATTCCGATTGTGATTGTTTACTAGCTCCTCCGAAAATTCACTCTAATTTGGTCTTTGTTTGGATTTGGGCATGGCCGTCGATAATATTATTGCTGAGTGTGAGCATGGCCGTCAACAATATTATGGCTGTTAACATTGATAGTTACTGTTGTTGTTCGAGTCTCTATTAGATGGCATTGCTGCTCTGGTGGTGTATCAGAGTTTCAATGGTGGGAGATTGGAAAGGATCAACAGTGAGTAAAAGATTCTTATGTTGATGTCCATGCTAACATTTGTCATACATTTTTTTTCTTCAAAATTGGTATTGAATGTGTATAGAAATATGCAAAGTGTATGGCTGGGGATGAAGAAAAAACCGAATAATGTTTTTATGTGTTCTTCTCAAATAACCTTCATAATTTTACTTTTATTTATAATAATTTGAAACTTGCAAACCATCAGTTGAATGTAATATTTTGGTGAATCTTGTTAATAGTTTTGTCTTAGTTATAACTAGTAAATATAAAACATTGGTAGACTCAAATAACGATTTTACTATATAAGTTATATTGTGTAAGTCACACACAACCAATAAATCATCTTTAAAATCAAGGTTGGTGACTCAGTCGGTGGAGATTTATGTTTTACCAATCTAAAAAAACTACTAATTACATCATGTATCATCATAGATCAGCCCCTCATTTCATCCTTTTGACAAGAGTTCGATTCTTACATCTTGCAAAGTTGATTCCCAATCTCCCCTTTTTCGTATTCCTCAAAAAAGCATCACTAAAGTAAGGATATACATGGGGTCCATAGAACTTGGCACACAGGAAATGTTATCCCTGACACAAACCCATTAAACTGACCATTTCACACGATAATACAGAAAAACTGCGTACAAGGAAGACACTCTCGCTTAGACCAAAACCCCTATACTCATGATAGTGAACTTATTAAGTGTAAAACAAAGATGCATGTTAGGTAGACAACTTTGTTATTGTGTCTATGAATGTGATTGTGATCTTAATTCTTGTAGGCCAATCCAAAAGCTAGCAATGTCAGTCTCAAATCTCAATACATAAAGATCAATATCACGGGTGAATTTTGCAAAATGGAAAATTAGTGAGGCAATTCATTGAACTAATTCTACTTTTAGTAAAACATAAATTATCTAAAATATTTTCTGGATGTGCAACCATCTACTTGTTTCTTAAACTTTTTCACTTGCCTAAAAAGTTGAAGACAGAGTGTTTGTGCCAAATAAATTGCGACAAAGGGAGTAGTAAGAATCTAAATTGCGACCGTTGGGTCACCCCATATAGAGTCATCTCATATTGTAGGCCTTGAACTTGAGGAGGGTGCCATAGTTCTATATAACATGAAAAGGTTATAAGCAAAGGTAAAGCATAGTTCTATGTAACAAAGAAGATAAGCATAAACTATGACACTATTAGACTATTACTCTTTCTTTTCCCTTTGAAGGGTAATTACGATTGGAGAATGCACATATCTTTCAATTAATTAGCTCAGTCCTAAATTTCCGATTTCCGGCGAAAATTAGATTAAGTGAATGTTTGCTTAGAATATTAAGGTGGAATAGGATCAAGTATAAGGGAGACAAGAATAAAGAAGAGATAAGCAGATGATACTTTGCCAAAAACGATTGCACATTGATGTAGCAGAAAGAGAAACATAATCTTACATTCGTACCTAAGGCCAAAAAGGCACAATCTTTTCATTGATATTTGACAAGAGATTATACAAACATACCTCGGATTCAGCCTCGCAAGCCAGAAAACACTACTAAATCCAATCAGCAGCCCCCAAAAATCAATGACATCCTTAAAGAAAACAGTCCAAATATATGCAAAATGACCAAGTATTTTGGCCGTTTAGATGGGGTCAAACACAAACCTAAACCTGTTATTACTCCGCCCCCAATTTCAAAGACCCGTCTTTCAAAAGCTTCATGCTTAGGTTGTTAAATCTTCCTCGTGAATAATGTCTAGAGGCCTTTCTCCAATCAGTTCCAGTTTTCATCATGGCAACAAACTCATCAAAGCTTATTTTTCCATCCTGAACGCATTAACTTGCATATTAGCAAGGAATTCCAGATACATCATTGAATCTATGAGAAAATAATGAAGAATCCAGAGGCTTTTTACCTTGTCTGTGTCCACCTCCTGGAAGATGTCATTGGCAACGTTAATGCAATCCTCGACTCCATCTTCCATCAAGGCATTTTGGAGTTCTTCTGGCTCAATATAACCATTTCCATCCTTGTCAAAGTAAGAGAATGCTTTCCGAAGGTGCTCATCATTTCCCATTCTCTGTAAATGAAGCGAAACAGCAAGAAATTCTCCATAGTCCAGCGTTCCTTTGCCATACGTGTCAACCTGCAGGCCAATTATGTTGCTCAGAAAGCCATTGACTGACTGGTAAATTTATTCTAAGCCAAAACTGTTGTTTTGTCAGGCTCACACGGGAAAGAGAGAAATATAATGATGATAGAGAGACTTTTTTGTTCTAAGCACTATTATTTACTGCATGACAATAAGGCATTTTAACAATCGGTTGCACTGGTCTTGAATTCTTGATATGGTCTGTCCTACTTTTCAGCAACTAACTCCACTTTGGGTTATTTTGGACTTGTGATGGTCATTTTTGGGTCATTTTGGACTTGTGATGGCCATATTTGGGTCATTTTGGACTTGTTTCACATACAAGGATCAGAGAGCTTGACGATATTGCATATTCACAAGAATGTTTAGTTTCTTGACTCTGAAGAAAGTCTGAAGGCACAGGTGGTTAAGACTCCAGTAACTAGATCTTTGCTAGAGAGAAGTAATGGAGCTAACCAAGCAATACTGTAGACAAAAAATTGCAGCTGAGCAAGTTGATAAACCACCCTGTTCAGCCGCTCTCAAAAACCTGTTCTACAGCAAGTTGGTAAACCACCCTGTTCAGCTGCAGTCACACAGTACCTAGGCACATTCCACGCCAAATGGAGGGACGTCGGGAAAGAAAGAAAAGAATGCACCATGTGCCAACTTCAAACTAAATTTTGCAAGCATACAACCTAAGAAAAAGCAGAAGCCCAAGATCAAAGAAGTTATGCAATCTAACCAATTACCCCGCAAAACCCATCCCCCTTTCCCAAATGAAAGGAAAAAGGTACTCCTAGAAGCTAATAACAAAAATACATCTCTGCATAAACCAGCCTATCCAATTCATCTTGCCTACACTGAGAGAAAGAGTAATTGAATACATCATTAATCGACAAAAAGGTAGGCAAGAGAACAGAATACTAGAAAAAGAGGCCCTATTTGAATAGATTTGTAGGAAACTAGAAAGGGTCATAATAGTAAACACGTGAATCTCACCCTCTCTTGGGGAGGGGAAGCACCAGGGTAAGGGGAGGGGGGAAGATGGGGTAGATTGGGGTGGAGAGAGAGTTCGAGTGGATAGGTGCTTACAGCTTCAATAAGCAATTGTACTTCAGACTCTCCAAGTTGGGAGCCATACTTAAGAAGACCAGCTTTCAGTTCTTCAACTAAAACAATTCCGTCATCATCTGTATCTATCTTTTTAAACATTTCCTTGATATCTTCAACTTCTTCAGCAGACAAGAACTCGGCAATAACCTGAAATAGAGTGTCGTTGAAGCTGTCAGTACCTAATAATACAACCAAATATAGCCATAAAGAACCTCATTAGTCACAGAAGCAGCATATATACCCTCAGAGCTTTCCTCTTGAATCTGTTCATCATGGCAAACTGCTTGAGCCTTGATTTTACAACATCTCCAAGAGGAACATTTGAAGCCTTTTTGGCATTTTGTACCCATGAATGTTCTGTAATGCATAGTAACCATGTAAGATTTACAGCGAATATCATGCACCCAACACAGACATAAGAGCTCGTTTATTGATGAAGCTGAATTACACATGCACTGACTAAAAGCTTCAATTCTTTGAGCTATTTCCAGCGATTAGATGCAAGAGCCTAGTGCTGATGCTACCCTTAACAAAATTTTCACTTTCACTTCTCTTTTGGAAGAAAGAACTATAAAGTTGTAAATGAGATAATGTACAGACTGACCCCAAGACACAAGCCAAACATAAGTGCCCTGTCACTTGAAGAAGTATGCAAAGTTCAAACAATTAAAAACTATTCAGATAGGAACTCCATAGCAAATTCTTCAGCTATCAGAGAGATCTTCATGCGCACCATTAAGGAAGATTTATATCTTAAAGGCGTAGAGAGCACTTTGAGCTTTGTGTTCTTGAGAAAAATAGATACAATTCAGATTTAATTTTAACATCCAATAGTTCAGCTACGATCTCATGAGAAAACAATCATTTTTTTTCAGAAAATTCGCTGGTGAACTATGGAAGGCAGGTAGTTCTTGTTCAATCTACGTTCGTGCCAAATTTTCATCTTCAACCACTTATGCACAAGCCAAAGAGAAATAAATGAAATTCTCCTATGAAAAACCATATTGAGAGTTGAGACATAAATTTTACCTATCATGTGACTAGAAAAGAGCCTACATGCAAGGACTACAGATATAGCAAGGTCGGCAAACTACCAGAGTATGATAGGTTAATCACCAGAGACTACCACAAGCAAGTCTAAATTATGAACCATGTCTTAGTCCTAATGTAAACATAGGGTTTTTCAGTAAATACGCAAGTACAATCATCAATATCTGACCCTTCTTGTCGGCAAAGCTGGTCCACTTAAACTAAAGAGTATTATATGATCAAATTGTTGCCAAAAGGTTAAAAAAAATCTTGAAGTGATTAGTCTATCTTCCGATGTTGCATGCTGAAGGTAACAGATAGATTAGTCTAATGGTAGAGGTAAAGGCAATAAAATTCAAAAATAGAGATGAATTGATCTTTACTATCACGTCTCTTCCCTCCCTGTATTATTTTCTGTTCTAGCACAACTTAATATGAGTTTGCTTTTGCTTCAGGAAGCTTCCAGGTTCCTATCGATCAACCGAACAGGTTTCTCCTAAGATGGGTTCAGCCACCTCATCATTGGGCACTGGAAAACACCACCAAGATCTTCGTAAAAGTTTGTACTTCATACCTTTGCAGTGAATCCTTCTATTTTGGAAATCCAACTATTCATTATTTTAGACTTTTGTTGTATCCATAATCCAGAACTCAAAATTTCAGCAACAAAGCCACCAGCCAATAGATAGATAAGACAATTCTTCAGTGGAATACCAGAATTTCTTACACTTTGTCTCTGCTAACATCCAGCAGGGAAGGTTTTCTAAGATTCTTATCTAAGTGCAATTTCAATTACTTTGCAAATAGCCAGGTTAGGATTTTCCAAAACCGCCCAAACTGCAAGCATTTATCAAAAGAGAAAAATCACGTCTAAATCAATACAGATGAGTGCTTCAAGAAGTGAACCAAGCTCCTTTGTCAGCCACACTTCTTGCAATCTCATTCTTCTTTTGAAAAGGTAAATCCAGCAGATATAAAGGCTTGAAAAATTCTATGGAAGTAGGTGAATAAAGGCTATAAAAAATATATGAGAACAACATAAATCAAGTTTGGGAGAACAAATCAAGCTTTCAGCAATCTGAGCATCAGCTTCTTTCTTTCTTCCACCTGGTATTTCCGAACCACTAATGTCCAAAAGGTAGATAGATAGTAACTTCTCTGTTACTTTGTCTACTGAGAAACAAGAGCCTCCAAATGCATCAAATGAAATGTGAACAAGCAGTTGTCAGATCTATCAGACGAGTCACAGCTCAGGAAGTAAGATCAAGTGCTTGCCATTAACAAGCAACTTAAAGCATGTTACAGACCTCATATTTTTACTTATAACTTAAAAGTTCCTAGTATAAGTGTTCCATTTTCTAAATCTTTTTTTTTTGTTCATAGTTTGTGGAACTTTTCTGAATTACTTCTAACAAATAACTTTTAGACACAATATTGGAAACCTATGAGCACAGAACGGTAGAACAATTGAACCAATAACCTCAATATTGCCCATATCCACAAAGCTCCAATCAGAACTCCCAGTATGTATTTTTTGCTTTTTTCCTTCTTTAGACAAGTAAATATGTTATATGTACTTGCCAAATCATAGTGCATCAGGACTAATTTATCAATGGAAGACATACTAATGGTCCAGTTTCACATGCATGTAATAAATTCCAAGGAAGCTCAAATTAGAGACAATTAAATAGTACTATTCTTTTTCACAGATAATCAAGAATAGGAGAACACGTGAGAGAACCCCAAGTGTGTAATTACCAAGTACTTGTTTTGCTGTTAGTCTTTTCTTTGGGTCAGGTTCCAGCATTTGTCTGACCAAACTCTTAGCACACTCTGAAATGTTAGGCCATGGATCCCGTTTGAAATCTATTGCACCACGTAGAATGGCCTGTGCCACACCTTGCTCAGACTCTGCAAAAATATTCAAGTAAATAAATGCAATCGTAATAAGACAGCAAAATGCTCAAGGTCATAGAAAAATTATGTATTTTCCAACGCAGCAGATATTCATGCTTTAAGACAACGAAAGAGCCCTCAAGGGTAAAATGCAAGCTACAAATCTGTTCATAAGCAGGGGCATATAACAATGTGCAGCAACAAAAACAAAAGACAAATACCTGCCCAAAACGGAGGAACTCCACACAACAATATGTACAGAATAACACCTGCACTCCATATATCAATTTCTGGACCATAATTTCGCTTGAGCACCTCTGGAGCCATATAGTACGGACTTCCAACAATTTCTGAAAACCGTTCACCTAAACACATAGGACCATTGAGAAAGGCAACTTGGTTACTTTCACAATTAAAATCCAAGGCTTGCAACTAAACAACATCAAACAAGAGTCATAGAGATAATCACGTCGAAAATAGCTACAGCGTATAACAAAGAAACTTATCACCAAACAGACACGACAAAGGCTTATAGAAAAGTGAAGGACAAAATTTCTAGGTATATGATGGCTCTTGAGTTGCTCATCTCAATAGTTTGACCAGAGATAAAGTGTGATCCCATTTACCTATTTTGCCCATCCCAATGCAACCACGATCAGGAACATGCTAAGCATTATGTGGTACAACCATACAAGGTACAGTTGTACACACCGGTTAAACAGAGTTAGGTGATGAACTAAATTCTCAAACTTATTATATATTCCACAGCCTATGGCTTTCTGATGACACCGAATCTGATTCATGGTCAGAAATCGAAGATTAATATTTCCTAAAAATGCTCTTCTATGTATTCAATATACTTCCACTGTTTCTTTCAAATAGAAAAACTTCAACTTTCACGCTCCAACACACAACTTTGATCAATAAATTAATAATATGTTAGTAAAAATTATTAAAAGTTGATGTTTTGATTATTTACGGTAAGATACATCCAACATCTTACGTACTAACATATTAAAAATATTTTAAATTCTTTTAGGAAAGTACTAGTATATGAATTATGATATTGCAAAAGTCAGAGTATTGGTAATAAAAAAGAAGAAATTACAGAATCTAGGTGTAGCAAAACATAAATACAGCCATATATGGGATTATGTGTAAAAACATGAGTACTACCACTGGTAATGCTGCATCATCCCATGATAGCGGAGAGATATTTAGAGAGACATAATAAAATGTTTGTCTTACAGGACGCAGGCTAAAAGGCAAGAGACAATCCCACCAAATATAATGACTACTACATGCCTACGTTATCTCTTACTCAGAGCACCAGTCACTTGTATGCAAAATGTACAGTTGTTCACCTGCTCAAATTAAGATATCTGTCATAGCCAATTGATGCAGTAAGCAAATTTGTTCAAAACCTTTGGAACTTAGCAGTCTTTCAAACTTCCTCCACAGGTTAAACATAAATAACTTCATTTATAGGTATGCAAGTTGCGAGTCCATTATCTCATTTAATTAGAACCAAACATTCCAGTAGAATCAGTAGGTCTTCAAATTCACAATACAACAATTCAGTCTTTAAAAATTTGATATTTGAAATCCTCGCATTGAGACGAATCTAACAAGACCCCACTTGACTATGCTTTTTCTTATATAATAATGCGAGATAGTTTAACAAAGTTGGTTGATGGATAGTGCCACAAAACCAGATGATGCAACTAAAAAAATACGGAGGTAGTATATATTAACTTTTCAGAAACCCATTATAGTCTCAAATCCTCACTTAATGGAAGATAAGAAACCCGAGTTCTTTCCCTCCACATATCTTGTCCTTCTTCTCCAAAGTATCGGTCTTGAATACCGAAGTAGACCTAACAATCTATCAAATTCCCCTAAATCTAGAATCTTGACTAACATTGAAGTAATTGCAATCGAAACCTCGTATTAAGATTCTAACAAAACAGAATATCCCACTCTAGAACACTAAATTAAACTCATTATACCAATACAAAACAGCATTTTAGAAACCCATTATAGTCTCAAATCCCCACTTAATGAAAGATAAGAAACCCAAATTCTTTCCCTCCACAAATCTTGTCCTTCCTCTCCAAAGTATCTGTCTTGAATACTAAAGTAGACCTAACAAGGTACCAAATTCCCCTAAATCCAGACTCTTGACTAACATTGATTGAAGTAAATGCAATCAAAACCTGGTATTCAGATTCTAAGTTTCTAACAAAGCATAATATCCAACTCAAGAACACTAAATTAAACTAAAAATAGCAATACACAAAGCTACATTTTAATTCTTTCAACCAAACAAAAAAGGATACAGCAATATACCTTGCTGAAAGAAAATGGAGAGGCCGAAATCAATAGCCTTCAATGGCGAATTCTCCTTCTTATTAGCAAACAAAAAGTTCTCAGGTTTCAAGTCTCTATGAATAACCCCATGCTTATGACAAAGCTGCACAACCTCAACAATAGTTCTAGTAACACCGGCAGCTGCTCGTTCCGTGTAATGCCCCCTAGCAACGATCCGATCGAAAAGCTCGCCGCCTTCGCAAAGCTCCATAACCAAATGCACTGCATTATCATCCTCACACGCCTCCTTCAAGCTCACAATACTCGAACTCTTAGGCAAATGCTTCATAATCGCAACTTCTCTCCTAACATCATCAATGTCGACAGCAGTACGAAGCTTTCGCTTAGAAATCGACTTACAAGCTAACAATTCTCTATTACTTTTATCAATACACAAGTAAGTAACACCAAATTCACCTCGACCTAACTCTCTATCAATCAAATACTTCTCTTCGATTGATTCTTTTGGTACGTCTGGTAAAACTGTGATCGATGATGATGATGACGATTTCTTCGCTGATAAATTATGGTGATTTTTCTCTCTCCTCTTATTATTGTCTGATTGTTTCGATTTTACATCTTCTCTTGCTACTGCCGCCGGAGATCTGCAGCAATTTCCCATCGATTTGGGGCCAGATTTGAAGGTTTCTGGGAAATGTTAAGGGTATAAACCCTAACCCTAACTCATAGTATTACAAATTTGGGGAATCTAAAACCCTAGAATTTTGTTGTAGAGGAGAGAGAAAGTAGTAGAGAGTGTGAAAATGGAGGAGAGAGAAAAGAGAAAAACTGAAGTGATAGTGAGTGAGTGAGGTGGTAACGGTTCAGAGACTTCAGATGCTTTAGCTTTCCTTATTTGAACTTTTTTTTTTTTGATTTCTGATTTTCCCTCTTTTATCTTTTATTTAATTATTTTGAACTTGTTTATGTTTTTTTTAAAAGGTAAATTTGTTTATTTTTTTTGGGAGGGGTTGATTATGTTGGGGTGTGACGTTTACGTCTTATGTGGGGACAATTTTTTTTGTTTTTTTTGGGTTGATGAATATCTTTGATTAGTAGAATGGATTTTACCAAGTATGAACATTGCATTTAGACAAATGGGAGTTGCCTCTATAGTAGTATAGTGCCTAGATATCTGAAAAAATCACCCACAGATAAGAATGATGTTCACCAGATCCGATATAATTAGATTTCTCAACTGATCCATTTCAAATTCGGATCAACCTAATCCAGTTATACTTAAACATATCAACCCAACCTAATTTGTTAAAGACTCATACTTAATTTAAACCCAGTTAAACCCTAATACCAAAATCCAAACTCAATTTGTGTCTGATTTAAAGTCAACCGGAACCCATGTAGATCTGAGAAAACCCATTTACACCAAACCCATTGTAATCGACCCATGTCAACCCAACCCATTACTGACCCGGCATTATCAAACAAATATGTTTTGCTCACAACTTTAGTCCATGTTCTTATAAATACTTTTGTATAAAGTATTAAAAATTTGTTATTAATAAAAAAATTTGGACATATTTGATAATATGATTATATAGCATTGGTCGAGTTTATTAAGGTGTTCATTTATGTATCTCTCGTGTTGTAGCGCACACAGATATGTGTATGCCGACTCAAACTTAAATCGATATCGATAATGACTAGAAATGAACAGACTCAAACATATAATAGATTGATCCAACTCTACTTGAATCGGACTTGAGTTGACCCAAGTCCATCCGAATCCAACTTCATCTGCACAAACCCATTTAGCACACGACTTATTCAAAACTGATTTGAGCCGAGCCGAAATGGTCTGATCCATTCCTAACCCGCACCCAAGTATACGTTGGCCGGGTTTCATCCAACATAAGTGGCTGCGACCCGACCCATACTTGACCCGAGAAAAGATTTGATATGGCATGATCTGACCCAAACACATTCGACTCGAGCCAACCCAGACTCCTCGATAACCTAGATTGACACCCCTACTTAAGTGGGGACGACACCATTTTTTTGTGTTTGGAATATTGGTGTATTGATGAATGTCTTCAATTATAATGGATTTTCCAAGTATGAACATCGCACTTAAACAAATGGGAGTTGCCCCTGTGATGCCTAGATATCCGGAAAAAAAATCACTTAGGGACAATAATTAGGTGTGGAGAGCATCTACCAATCATATCTTTATTATGGATCCATTCCTAACCCGCACCTAAGTATACGTTGGTCGGGTTTGATCCAACCTAAGTGGCTGCGACCCGACCCATACTTGACCCGAGAAAAGGTGTGATATGGCATGATCTGACCCAAACACATTCGACTCGAGCCAACCCAAACTCCTCGATAACCTAGATTTACATCCCTACTTAAGTGGGGAAGACACCATTTTTTTGTGTGTTTGGAATATTGGTGTATTGATGAATGTCTTCAATTATAATGGATTTTCCAAGTATGAACATCGCACTTAAACAAATGGGAGTTGCACCTGTAATGCCTAGATATCGGGGGAAAAAATCACTTAGGGACAATAATTGGGTGTGGAGAGCATGTACCAATCATTTCTTTAGTATGGATTTGTCGTTTTAAAAGAAAATTTGACATAAATAATTTTAATTTTTCACCCTATTTTGTAAAATAATTCAAACTTTTGAAAAACTTATAATATTTCCGACTAAACATTTTAAACTAATACAAATTTTTATATATAATCAAAAGAAATAAACAAAGGCATGTAAGAAAAAATAACTTTGGATTATTTTGAGTAAATTGCTCGAAAAATTGGATTTATTAGTAAATGATGAGTAAAAGTTTGATTCATTCATGCAAAAAATACCTTTTAAATTTCAAGTATGGTGTCATCCATTTCTTTTCCTTTTCTTCCTCTTTTTCATTTGGTCTAGGTAGATTTTCTTAAAAAAAAATATACCTCTTTCTTTTTAATTTATTTGGATTTTTTTAGGTTTGGTATGAGAGTGAAGATTACAGATAGGAGTCCACTCATGGTACACCCAGTGACATTTACGTAATCAATTGCAAGTTAAGGGGCACGCTGGTAATTTCGGGGGAATAAATGACAAAAAGCAAAAATCTGAATCCAATTCTTCTTTCTAGCTCTTCCTTCAATTCGAAACCTTATAAATAGAAAAAAAAATGGAGAAACCTACACAACCTTGCGGATCACTAATGGCGGATTCAACTCAAACACACTAATGGAGATCTGAAATTGGCTCATTTCTCTCAATTCTTTCTCGTCGGAAAAATCTGATTTTCAATTCTTCTCTCTCCTTCTTCGAAACCTTCCAAACACAACAATGGAGATCTGAAATTCGCGGAAAAAAAAATTCCAGATCTAAAATTCGCGAGATGAACGATGAGATGATGATGACGCGGACTCGAGATGAGGATGATGAGGCGACTGAAGAGACCCACGACCCATCCACGACGATGATGAAGACCCACGACCCAGATCTGATTATGTTTTTGCTCATTTGTTTTGTTGTTGTTTTGCTCATTTTCCCTCAGTTATTCGTATTGCATAAACCATATGTTTTTGGTTGTTTAACATGATCATGACATGAACAAAATTATAGGTGCTGATTTTGAATTATCATTGTAGGAATGAGCAAATGTATTCTGCAATAATTTTAAATTTTAATGTTCAAATGAGTCAAGCATCTATGCTCATTTAGATTGAAGATTATGTGCTCATTTACATAATTTTTGTTGGATGATTATTAGTACTTAGTCAACTCTTATGTGCTTGCTCTAGTCTTTTTTTCTATTCATTTCATCTTTTTTTTCATTTTTTTTTTCTCACCTATAATTAGTTCATTTTCATAACCGTTCATTTGCACCAAGTTTGATCATTTTCTTAAATGAGTAGAATTACTTGCTCATCTACTCATTTACTCATTTGATCATTTGCTCATTAGCTTATTTTGCTCGTTTGGCGAAAATAGCCTTGGGTGTACCATGAGCATTGTACACCCAGGTTTACTATAAAGATTATCTTACATATAATAATCCATTACTCCAAAAATGAGGGTAACAATTACTCTTTACCACCCTTAGGTTGGCTAATTTTTGCCTCTGTTAACATGTTGGAGGTAGGAGATAGAGAGAAACAAAATGAAAATTTTAAGATGAGAGAGAAAAAAATATTCCTCCTTATTACTACCAAACTTACCAATTAGTAAAATCTACTCTCCTAATATATCATCTTGAATTGATTCCCCCTTCAATTTTTACCCCTTAATAATTCTTATATTTCTAAGGATAAAGTTTTTTTTATGGGATTTAGGAGTATTGATGAATATCTTTAGAATGGATTTTCCAAGTATGAACATTGCATTTTAGACAAATGGGAGTTGCCCCTATAGTGCCTAGATATGTGAAAAAATCACTTGGAGACAAGAATTGTGTGTGGAGAACATGTACCAATCTTTTTGTTATTAGGGATTTGTCCAGCCCCGACGTTGAGGCCATGGGTGGAACGTCCAGCCCGGACGTTCGCCCCCATGGTCCAAAAAAAACCGACGGCGATTTGTATTCCTTGCGCAAAGAAGAGTAGTTGGATCTACAATTCGAATGTCGATGGTGGTGAGCTTCGTTTATGTCGATGGTGGTGTAGCGGAGAAGAAGCAGATGTAAGTTCAGGTCATGTAACCTTACTTAGCAATTCATTATCATTCATTTTATTTAACTCATAATCAGACAAGGGTCAAAAGTTAATTTTAGTAAGACTTCGACTCGTATCTATCTTTTTGCTTAGTGATACAGTAATGAGCAGAACTTAGATTTGTTAATGACCGCGAAATTCACTTGCACCTCAATGGAAACATAACATGAAAGATTGTGGAATATGTTTGTCTTTGTTCATCAAGATCATATAAGGAAGTTTGCAAATATAATTAAGAGGATGTGCTAAAGTTTCTCATAAGTGGAGCAAATCACGACAACACCCTATACTCAGTAATGTGGTGGCAGGGGCCAGGGAGTGGGGTGCTTGCAGAGGGTCGGGGTGGCTGGTGGGGGTGGGGGAGGGTGGGGGATGCTGGTGGGTGGTTGTAGTAATGGTGTGGTGGTGGCGGGAGGTGGATGGTGGTGGTTTAGAAAAAAAAAAGAGATTAGAGATGTTAACTTTTTTTCGGTGTTTTTAAGTAGTTCTGGGGCGATAAATAGAAATTCAGTATGTACATGTGAGGAAAATATGAGGGTAATATTTGATGAAACTTATCAATTTGTTATTAGTTCAATTCTACAAACTTCCCCTTCACTAATTCTAAAATCCATAATGGATTTTAGACTATAAGACTAGTGACATCGTAGTATAATCTTAACAAGTGGCGCTATCTTAGTTGTCTCTCGCATTGCCCAAATTCTTATCAGTCTTAGCATTAGGGATGGGCAAGGGTCGGGTCCATCTGGACCCTAGACCCGGACCATAATTTTTTTTGCAGACCCATACCCGGACGGCCGAACCCTAAGGGTTTGAAAAAATTGGATCCTGACCCAGACCCTTAGGGTCTGGAGTGTCCAGGCCTAAGTTCTGTATTTTGCCAAATTTTCAGCATGATTAATATCAATAATCATCTGAAATTTGCATGAAACAAACACGAAAAATCGCATGAAAAAAACACAATAATTCGCATGAAACATCACAAACATATAAATTGAAAAAAACGAAACAAGCACAAACTTATAAACTGAAAAAAAAAACGAAACAAACACAATTCACAAACCTATAAACTGAAAAAAATAAAAAAAATGAAAGAAACACAAACATACAAACTGAAAAGAACGAAACAAATACAACTTACATAAGAGTTCACAATGGGTGTGTTTGGTGTTTTAGTTTAGGTTTTAGTCTTTTAGAAAATCAATATTTTCTTTTATAAAAAAGTTAAAATGTATATATTAAATAAGTTTAGGGTCTAAGGGTCGGGTCCGGGTCCAAAACCTCAATACCCGGACCCTAAAAAATTCACCTGGACCCAGACCCGGACCCTTAGGGTCTGAAAAAGTTGGACCCACACCCTTAAATTAGGGTCGGGTCCAACAGGGTCCGGGTAGGGTCCTGGACCCATGCCCATCCCTACCTAGCATACTTGTATGTCATGCAAATCGATGTTATCATATGTATTTCATGCCAATCGAACTATAAAACCTTTTAATTTCTTCTAAAATGCCATTGTTTATCAATGACAAGCTGAGAAAAGATTTCCTCACATGCAAAATCATGAAAACCATGTGGAACAATTTTAACTTCATCTTCTCCTCTAGCAACTACTATTAGCTAGTATAGTAATACTTGTATTTCTTAGAACAGAATTCAGAAGATTCTTGTTAGTGTATATTATAATATGATAGTGTTAGTAAACAATAAACTAAGCAAAGTATAAAAATAAGAAGAAGAGACAAGAATAAAAGAACAGAATAAGGATGAAAAAGCTCAAAAGTTTAGTATTATACAAACATCCATGGCCAAACTAAAGAAGAGAGGATGTCATGGGATGTCTGTTAATTAGAGACCGAGTTAAAAGACGAGCCTATCAATCTTTCAATTCATGTTCATTTTTTCAAGCCAAAGTAGGAATCATATGATGGCAACAATGTCTGTTTTTTCTTGCACTTGGAGAACAAATTGATGATATCTAAAAGACAGAAAACTACTAGACTATTAAAGGAGGAATCATACTTGGTTTGATTGTTATATTAGCTAGACAGGTGGGTCTTTGGTTTCTTTTTACATATTGACAAACAAGAGAATATTTTATGTTATGCACTTTGATTTTTTTTTTTTTTAGATCTCTATCTTTTAAAGCTGACTAATTTGAGGAACTCATGATTTTTGCGACTCTTTTCGATCTTTATTAGTTTATCCGTTTTTTTTGCACAATGTTTTATGAGAAACAATGTTGTGGGATATAGAAAGAAAGGAAAACTATTATTTTATATTAAAGTTGAATGTATGGGTGATGGAAAGTTAGTGGTCTCATTCCAAAAATAAAAACAAAAGAAATGAGTAAACTAATAAGGGACATTTCAAAAAAAAATACGGTAAACTAATAAAAATCGGACGTAGTATATTTTAGTTGGCCAAATAATAGATGCGTGGTGGTGAATTCACTTAGAAGTTACATAAATTCCACTCAAAATACTAATATGACAAAAGTTTATTTGAATAAAATTTAGTCGAATAGTCGCACTCATATAATCATAATTCATATTGGTTGAGAAGATATGTTGCATGGAAATAAAAATGTGTAATTGTAGAAACAAGAAAACGCAAAAAAAAAAATATTAAGGTTAATGTGGTTTGAGTGAACTACCTCCTAGAGTTTCTCTAAAATTCTCTCTTAAAATCTTTCGTAGACATACAACATTGTTTTTTTCGAACTCATGACATTTGAAATATAATGTGAGTACTAATCCATTACAATTTTAATATTTAATGTTTTAAAGTAAAACATAATAAAGTCTTATAATTATATGTAATTATAAAAAATGTAAGCTTTTTGATCTTTAATCCTTTTTATTAAGTAATAACATTCTCTTACCCAAAATTCACTGAAATTGTTATTTTTATCCTCAACTCCTCATAAGTTTTATTAAAACAATTTATCATGACATAACGTCAATTTTCCAATTTTACACTAAACAAAATACAACGAAAAGCTAACAGAATTAACTATAAAATTCATAAATAATGATATATATTTGATAATTGTAAATATGTAACCGACCGGGGATTATCCGAACCAAATACTACTAGTTTATACTATAAAGACAGCTAAAAGAAGAAATAAAAGGTGATGAATGCAAGTGACAAAATGCAAGAAGTTGAAAAAAAACAGGAAAATTGATGAGAGGTTTGTCTAAAAAATTGGAAAACACAGTCCCCACTTGCATGGCTATGAACAAAAGGCACTTGAGTACTTTGGAAGAAAAGGAAAGTTTTGTATGGAGTGAAGTTTTAATTTGATGCCTTTGCTCAATGCTCATATATCTTTGACCAATGTAATCATATGCTGACTTCGTTCGATTGCGTGGTTGGCAAATGCATGCTACTTTCGAAATTTGAGCTTTGCAATCACTCTTTCCTCGCAAATTAGATGGTAGACACGAGTCTACCATTTAAACGGTATGCATCATTCAATACAATAAATAAAACAATATTTTCAATGTCAAACTAAGCAAAAGAACAACACACGAGACTCAATGAATATCTAAATCAACAATGAACAACAAGAAAAAAAAAAAGATGAACATAAAAGGAAATATTTGATGAATAACCACTCAACCTAATGAATAGACAAAGAAAATAATACAATGAACAAAGAAATATCTGCATTAAAAAAACTAAGAAAATCAAAGGTAAAGGTTAACAAAGGAGAATCGCTGAGATCGATGTTCATTGGAGGACAGTTGATGTACATTAGTTTCACGCGTTTTATGTTTTTTGGACTGCGTTTTGGCCCGTGTCTACTAGTCACCATCTTAAAGGAACAGATGCATCGAATTATCGTGCATGTAATCTGCCACGGAGTACATAATTTTGTGTTTTTGTTGAAATTTTACTGCTTATACTAGTAGTATATCATAGTGGATTGGTGGTAAATGTTCTTCTAAGTAAAATACCAGCTTTAGAGTTTGGGAGATCACTAATCGATCGATTAAAATTACATCTTAAAAAATATTCAAATTTATCAGATGTTTACTATAATGAGGGTGCATTATAACCTTCAATTTTTACTATTTTAGGGCTCCTCCGACCAGTCATATTTTTCACCGAAAACCTTCCTATGGAGTGCTGAACGACTTATAATGCATCTCGGGTGCTTCGCACCGTTTGAATTAACCCAGAATGCCACCAAATTAAACCACCCATTTATGATTTTTTGGTGCAGCCACGGAATGACCCTGAAATAGTCGTAAAAGTTTTTCTTATGCCCGTTTAAAGTCGTGGGAGTTTTTAATATACCATCCCATGTTCCCTCGAGCCACCCCACGACATTCAGTGCACGGGTCCCGTTGACATCTAAAAGCGTGACTTATAGCCTTCAATTTTGACCGTTTTAAGACTCCTTCAAGCCTAGTTATATCACCAAAAACCTTCCTTTGGGGTGCAGCATGACTTATAATGCATATCAGGTGCTTCGCACCATCTGAATTGCCCCAGAATGTCATCAAACCTCCCATTTATGATTTTGTGATGCAACCACGGAATAGCCCTGAAACAATCGTAAAAGTTGTTCTTATGCCTGTTGAAAGTCATGGGAGTCCTTAATATACCATCCCATGCCCTCTCGAGGTATCCCACGGCATTTGATGGACGGGTCCCGGGGACGTCTAAAAGCGTGACTTATAGCCTTCAATTTTGACCGTTTTAGGGCTCCTTCGAGCCGGTTATATTTTTCACCCAAAACCTTCATATGGGGTGCGGCACGACTTATAATGCATCTTGGGTGTTTCGCACCATCGGAATTTCCCCAGAATGCCACCAAATGACCCATTTATTATTTTTTGTCCTGCAGCCACAAAATGACCCCAAAACGGTCGTAAAAGTTGTTCTTATGCCCGTTCAAAGGCGTGACACTCCTTAATATACTACCCCATGTTCTCTCGAGGCATCCCACAACATTCAGTACACGGGTCCTGAAGAAGTTTAAAAGCGTGACATATAACCTTCACTTTTGACAGTTTTAGGGCTCCTTCGGACCCGGTCATATTTTTCGCCGAATACCTTCCTATGGGTGCGACACGACTTCTAATGCATCCCGGGTGCTTCGCACCATCTGAATTGCCCCAGAATGCCACCAAACAATCCATTTATTATTTTGTCGTGCAGCCACGGAATGACCTCGTCACGGTCGTAAAAGTTGTTCTTATTCCCGTTCAAAGCCATGGGAGTCCTTAATATACAACTCCATTTTCCCTCAAGGCATCCCACGACATTCGATGCACGAGTTTCGTGGACATCTAAAAGCATGACTTATAGCCTTCAATTTCGACCGTTTTAGGGCTCCTCCGAGCCCGGTCATATTTTTGGCTGAAAACCTTCCTATGGGGTGAGACACGACTTATAATGCGTCCCCGGTGTTTTGCACCATCTGAATTGCCCCTGAATGCCATCAAACCACCCATTTATGATTTTGTGTTGTAGCCACAAAATGGCCCGAAACGATCGTAAAAGTAGTTCTTATGCTCGTTCAAAGCCGTGGGAGTTCTTAATATACCATCCCAAGTCCCCTTGAGCGAGCCATCCCATGACATTCGATGCACGGGTCCCGCGGACGTCTAAAAGCGTGAGTTGTAGGCTTCAATTTTGACCATTTTAGAGATCCTTTGGGCCCAGTCATATTTTTCGCCGAAAACCTTCTTATGGGCTGCGGCACGACTCATAATGTATCCCGGGTATTTCGCACCATCTGAATTGTCCGAAAACGCCACCAAACGACCCATTTATTATTTTGTCGTGCAGCCACAGAATGACCTCGAAACGGTCGTAAAAGTTGTGCTTTTTCCCCTTGAAAGTCATGGGAGTCCTTAATATACCATCCATGTCCCCTCGAAGAATCCCATGACTTTTGGTGCACGGGTCTGATGGACGTCTAAAAGGGTGACTTATAGTCTTCAATTTGACCTTTTAGGGTTCCTCAAGGCAACGTCATATTTTCACCGAAAACTCTCCTATGGGTTGCGGCACGACTTATAATGCATTTCGGGTGCTTCGCACCATCTGAATTGTCTCAGAATGCCACTAAACGACCCATTTATTATATTGTCGTGCAGCCACGGAATGACAACAAAACGGGGGAAACCTGTTCTTATTCCTGTTTAAAGCGTTGGGAGTCTTTAATATACCATCCCATGTCCCTTCGAGGCATCCGACGACATTCGGTGCATGGGTCTCGTGGACGTCTAAAAGTGTGAATTATAGCCTTTAATTTTGATCGTTTTAGGGCTCCTCCGGGTCCGGCCATATTTTTCGCCGAAAACCTTCTTATGGGGTGCGGTACAACTAATAATACATCTCGGGTTTTTCGCACCATCTGAATTGCCCCTGAATGCCGCCAAACGACCAATTTATTATTTTGTCGTGCAGCGACAGAATGACCCGAAACGGTCGTAAAAGTTGTTCTTATGCCTATTCAAAATCGTGGGAGTTCTTAATATACCATCTCATGTCTCCTCGAGCCATCCCACGAGATTCAGTGCACATGTACTGTGGAGGTCTAAAAGCGTGACATATAACCTTCAATTTTGACAGTTTTAGAGCTCCTTCGGGCCCGATCATATTTTTCACCGAAAACGTTCTTATGGGGTGCAGCACGACTTATAATGCATCTTGAGTATTTCGCATCATCTGAATTGCCCCTGAATGCCACCAAATGACCCATTTATTATTTTGTCCTAGAGCCACGGAATGACCTCGAGACGGTCGTAAAAGTTGCTCTTACACCCGTTGAAAGCAGTGTGAGTCCTAAATATACCATCCCATGTGCCCTCGAGACATCCCACGACATTCAGTGCACGGGTCCTGAAAACGTCTAAAAGCGTGACATCTAGCCTTCATTTTTTACCGTTTTAGAGCTCCTTCGGGCCCTGTCATATTTTTCGCCGAATACCTTCCTATGGGGTGTGGAACGACTTCTAATGCATCTTGGGTGTTTCGTATCATCTGAATTGGCGCAGAATGCCACCAAACGACCCATTTATTATTTTGTCGTGCAGCCACGGAATGACCTCGTAACGGTCGTAAAAGTTGTTCTTGTTCTCGTTCATAGTCGTGGGAGTCCTTAATATACAATTCCATGTCCCCTCGAGGCATTCCACGATATTCGGTGCACGGGTATCGTGGACGTCTGAAAGCGTGGCTTATAGCTTTCAATTTTGACCGTTTTACGGCTTTTCCGGGCGCGGTCATATATTTTTCGCAGCAAACCTTCCTATGGGGTGCGGCACGACTTATAATGCATTTCGGGTGCTTCACACCATCTGAATTTCCCTAAAATGCCACCAAACGACCCATTTATTATTTTGTCGTGCAGCAACGGAATGACCCCGAAACGGTCGTAAAAGCCGTTCTTATGTCTGTTCAAAGCGTTGGAGTTCTTACTATACCATCCCATATCTCCTCGAGCCATCCAATGACATTCGGTACACGGGTCTCGTGGACGTCTAAAAGCGTGACTTATAGCCTTCAATTTTGTCCGTTTTAGGGCTTTTCTGGGCCCGGTCGTATTTTTATCCAAAAACTTAATATGTGGTGCGCACGACTTATAATGCTTTCCGGGAGCTTCGCACCATCTGAATTTCCCTAGAATGCCATCAAACGACCCATTTATTATTTTGTCATGCAGCAATAGAATGACCCCAAAACGGTCGTAGAAGTTTTTCTTATGCCAGTTCAAAGTCGTGGGAGTTCTTAATATACCATCCCATGTCCCCTCAACCCATCCCACGACATTCGCTGCACGGGTCCCGTGGACGTCTAAAATTGTGACTCATAGCCTTCAATTTTGACCGTTTTAGTGCTTCGGTGTTCCCGGACGTATTTTTCGCCGAAAACTTTCCTATGTGGTGTGGCAGGACTTATAATGCATCCCGGGTGTTTAGGAGCATCTGAATCACCCCAAAACGCCATCAAACCACCCATTAATGATGTTGTGGCGCAACCATAGAATGGCCCCGAAACGGTCGTAAAAGTTGTTCTTATTCCCGTTCAAAGCCATGAGAGTTTTTAATATACCATTCTATGTCCCCTCGAAACATCCCACGACAATCAGTGCACGGGTCCCATTGACGTCTAAAAGTGTGACTTATAGCCTCTACTTTTGATCGTTTTAGGGCTCCTTCGGGCCCGATCATATCTTTCACCAAAAACATTCCTATGGGGTGTGGCACGACTTACCATCCATCCCTTGTGATTTCCACCATCGGAATTGCCCCAGGATGCCATCAAGCCACCCATTTATGATTTTGTAGTGTAGCCACGGGATGTCCCCGAAACGGTAATAAAAGTTGTTCTTATACCCGTTCAAAGTCATGGAAGTCCTTAATATACCATCCAATGTCCCCTCGAGGAATCCCACGGTATTCAGTGCACGGGTCCCGGGGACGTCAAAATGCATGACTTATAGTCTTCAATTTTAATCATTTTGGGGCTCCTTAGGGAACGATCATATTTTTCGCCGAAAACCTTCCTATGGGGTGCGACAAGACTTATAATGCATCTCGTGTGTTTCGCACCATCTGAATTGCCCCGGAATGCCACTAATTAAACGATCCATTCATTATTTTGTCGTGCATCCACAGAATAACCCCGAAACGTTCATAAAAGTTGTTCTTATACCCGTTCAAAGCCGTGGGAGTCCTAAATATATCATCGTATGTCCCGGTCCCCTCGAGGCATCCCACGACATTCAGTGCACGGGTCCCGGGGACGTCTACATGCGTGACTTATAGCCTTCAATTTTGATCGGTTTTACTCCTCCGGGATCGGTCATATCTTTCACCCAAAACCTTCCTATAAGGTGCGACACGACTTATGATACATCCCGGGTGCTTCGCACCATCCGAATTTCCCCAGAATGCCACCAAACGACCCATTTATTATTTTGTCGTGCAGCAACGAAATGACCGCGAAACGACCGTAAAAGTTGTTCTTATACCCCTTCAAAGCCGTGGGAGTTCTTAATATACCATCCCATGTCCCCACAAGGCATCCCATAGCATTCGGTGCACGAGCTGCGGGGACGTCCAAAAGCGTGACTTATACCGTTCAATTTCGAAACTTTTAGGGCTAATGCAGGCTCGATTATATTTTTTGCCGAAAATCATTCTATGGGGTGTGACACGACTTATAATGCATCACGGGTACTTCGCGCCCGCTATATTCAGTCTTCATCCTAATTAAAAAAAAACAGGATAAACTAGTGTAGATAAGATCCAATAGATTCAAATAAATCCAAATATATTCTAATAGTCCATATAAGTGAGGGGGAGGTGGTAACTCGGTGGAGTACCATCCTGAATTTCAGGGTATTGCCCAGGGTTCGATCCTTATCCCAACAATATATATTGGGGCATTTACTTCTGGATTGTTTAGCCTTGTACCCAGCCTCTTAATTGACGTGCATTCCCTGCAAGCTAGTAGCCTAGTAGGGGTTGATCTTCGAACCAATCATCTTTCCTAATAAATAAAAAAAGTCCATATAAGTTTAAATTAGTAGTTACAACGAATCCCACCTTGGAGTGATATAGGGTAGTAGGATCAGAAATTATGTAAGAACATATGATAGTAAGATCAAGTAAATAGCACAAAGAGTACTCATTTTATCTCAATTTACTTGTCACATTGAGACCTTGTTTGGTTGAATTTTTTAAAGACTTGAAATAGATTCAATAATCTGAATTCATTACTCCTTGTTTATTTTGGGTAGTGGGTAAATCATTACCCTTACTTGAAGCTGAAAGTAACTCAAATTACCTAAATGTTACCCTCCAAATTAGAGAACTAACAAAATTTTTTCCATTTTCTTACAAGTGATTCATTTTCATTGCTGAACCAATTCAAACACCCATTAAAGTTACAATTATTCACTGCACTAGATGCGCATGAGGGAATGAATTGAGACTACTACACACGAATCCCATACCTCATGATGTAGTTGCTTATCCTTGGTAGGACGTACCCTTCTCTTCCTGGGGAAAGTAACTAAGCCGAATTATCACCATTCTTCACCTCTACTTGATTCCATTCCCTTTCCATTCCTCTATATGAACCAAACGCCCTCTAACTGTTTACACATGTTCTAGTTGAGGAGATTGAGAAACTAGAGAGAAACAAATAAGTTGGTAGGTGTGAGGCCTACCTTTTAAAACAAAACGATTAAAGATAAAAACTTGAAAAAAAATATAGCAAGTAATATGACATAATTATAAAATGAATATGTAGCAAGTAATGGTAATATTAAAATATGACAAAGTTCTCATATTTCAATTAACTAAAATATTCAGAATATTGTTTTGCTCATATAAAATCAATAATGTGAATTTATGATAATGGTTTACCTTCATAGGTAGTCTGCATAGCTCTAATACTCTACTTATATTAAAACTAGCTTTTTCTACACGTTATGCGTGCGGTGACATTTTAGGCATAACTATTACTCGATATAAAAAGAAATGAAAAATAAAATTATGAAAGTATGTATCTACGTTCACATTCATTTGGTGAGTAAGAAGTATTTAAATACTTACAAATAATATCTAAAAATATTTTTAAAGTAACTATAAGTGATAAAATTGTATATCCAAGTAATGAAAAAACTGAATTTTTTTGGAGTTTGTATTTGTGATTAATTTTGTCTATGAGTTGTCTTTGTAATGAGAATGCCATTTTTTTTTTATTGTATGTGGTATTAATTTTTGGTAATTTTTTGATTACGAATTTTTTTTAGTTGATTGGATCTAAATTTAATTTGATTGAATCTTTTTTATTGGCAAGTTTATATGATTGACAATTATATAAGTTGATTGAGTTTAATAGAGATTTGATTGAATTTTTTTGGTATTTTTATGTGTGTAATGGTTTTAACTTTTATGTCATGGAGGGGTAAATATGTAAATTCAAAGGGGGACACCATTGCTCCCCCTTGGCTTATATAATAGAGATATAAATTATACAATGTACAATAATATCTTTAGACGTCCATTATAATTTTTTTTTAATAAGTTAAGGAGAAATCTTGACAAGTTGGGGAATAAAGGGTATCCCAACTTGCCAAGGGTGATCAGAATCGATCTCAAGACCTCATGAAAACGGGAAGAAAACTCTAATCATTAGGCTATCCCTCACTCTCAAAATATAAAAGGTTTTATTAATTAAAACTCGAGTACTTTAAAGTCTTTTAAGTAGTTAAGTGTCTTAAAACAAGTAGTAATGGATAAGTTATGTGCAAGGTTGTCGTGATTGAGATTTTTCTTTTTTTTTATTAAGGAAATATAATTGGTCCGAAGGTCAACTCTTTGCTAGTCTACTAGCCTGCAGGGTACACCAGCTCATATGCTGAGCACAAGGCTAAACATTCTAGAATTGAACGCCACAACATATTATTAGGATCAGGATTCGAACCCTGAGCAATGTTCTTAAATTCGAGGTGGTACTCCACTGAGCTACCACATCTCCTTTGAGATTTTACTTATGACGAACATCAATTTGTAATTGATAAATTGTCGACCAATTAGTAGAGCAAAATCCATGAACATTTTCTTCCAACTTTTTTATTTTCTTGAGGGGGCATTTTTTCAACTTATGTTTTTATCGGATAATAAACAAACGCATATGCCACACGAACATAATCATCCGCAATTGGCAAATACGAAGCTCCACAATTTAAAAGGGTATCACATTTAATCAGATTAAAAATTCTATCAGCTTATGAGGAACTCAAAAACTCTCTAATCTATCCCTAATGTCTTTAGCACTTTGACATGAGATAAAGAATCCAAAAACTATTTCCCATACCTCCCCTATTTACATTTACATTGGTCAAATTACTAGATCTAGCTATGCTAATAAAATATGGCCAATGGGGTGTTTGGACTGGCTAGGTCACGGGTTGTGGCGGGTTGGATGGTTCGCCACGGACCAGCGGACCATAAGTTCTACGGGCTGCACAGGCTGGTCTGGTTGACCAGTTTGTTTGGCGCACGAAGATCTAGGGCGTGTTCGGCGACAGCTTTTCGAGTAGCTTTTAGTGTTTTGACTTAGTCAAAACACTAATTGTGTGTTTGGCATGCCAGAGGTTGAAGTAGTGGTTAGTGTTTCAAGTAGCTTTTTGCCAGCTTTTCATGAACGCTACAAAATATGACGTTCAAGATACCAAGATAGCGTTCCAAGTTTTTTTTTCCTGTTTTTTTAAGGAAAAAAATACCAAAAATTTGAGAAAATTCTTCATCTTCTACCTAAATTCCTCTGAGACCCTGAATATATCATAAAAAATTTCACTTTTTATGGATTAATTTGGGAATACCAATAAATCGCACAAGTATTTTCCAAAATATAATGAATTTCTGGAAACATATCTTTGGTGCTATTTCTTCTCACTTTTCCTGAAATATCATCTGGTATGAAAAGATCTTTCAAAATAATAAAAAAAAAACTCGTATGAAATGAAAGATACATCCGAAAAATACCATCATCTTCGAAATTTGACCACTTTATACTCATATTAGAGGAAAAATGTGAATCCTAGAAAGATTAACCACAAAAGGACATGTTTGGGGGAAAAAGAAGAAGAAGCACAAAACAATGAAAACGAAGAAGATGATCTGAAATGTTTGAGAGTTAAATGAAGGGAAGAGAAAAAAAAATTGACCACTTTATACTCATATTAGAGGAAAAATGTGAATCCTAGAAAGATTATCCACAAAAGGACATGTTTGGGGGAAAAAGAATGGAAAAAAAGAAGAAGAAGCACAGAACAATGAAAAGGAAGAAGATGATCTGAAATGTTTGAGAGTTAAGTGAAGGAAAGAGAAATTTTTTTTTTGAGAACCCAGATCTGAAATTAGAAGAGAGAGAATTCAGAAAGTTCCATCTTCAAGCATGAAATCTCCAGAGAATTCCAACAAGTATAGCTAGTTGATTTTTATTGGAAGTAATATGAGAGATGAAATAGAAGTACAAGTATTAAATGGAGTGGGATCTAGTTAAAAAGACAAAACTATACATAAACAAATTTAAGGACATCATAGTAAAAGAAAAATAATGCATTGTGTTCATATATTGAAATTTAATTTAACCATAAAATAATCAATAATAATTAATCATATAATTATTATAATTAAAAAATATGTTATTTTATCATATATAAGCATAACAGCTACTTTTACCGAACACTTATATTGTAAACAACTACTTTCACAGCTAAGAGCTAACAGCTACGAGCCGACAGCTAACAGCTACCCGAACAGCTAACAGCTACTCCAACAGCCAACAGCTACCCAACAGCTACTTTTGCCGAACAGACCCCTAGTCGGGGTTTTGCGGTTCCTAGAGCGGGTTTGTCGAGCCATGGTTTGATGGACTGAACCGGACCGGGCTAGCGGGTTTTTTATAAAAATAATGTTTAACCAAATTAATTAAACATTTAGTGTCTAACTTTGACTTTAATAATTTTTATTATCATAATATCAAATTTGTTAACACTTGGAAAGTAAATTAAATAAATAGCGATTAATGATTTTCATGATTAATAATAACAATTATTTTTAATATCGTTACATCGTACTCATTACGATTTACACTTTCATATTAATTGAAATAAAAACAAATAGAAACACTAACAGTTTTGCAGGCCGAGTTGGGTTGGCCTAGATGGTTTTGCAGGCTTTCATAGAATGGGGTAGAGATGACCAATATCCGGGTCAATCCAGCCCAACCCACCTCGTGGGCCGTGTGGACCGGGCCCGCAAACATCCGGTCTAACCCAACTCGAACCATGAAATTGGTGAGTGGACCATGGGTCAGATTTATTGAGACCGGCCCACTAAAGCCCGCTATTAAAACCGCCCAGTTCGGTCCAGCCCAACCCATGAACCGGACCAGCCCAGTCTAATTAAATACCAAACTAAATTGTGTATATTTTAATCAAATTATTTATATATTTTAATCAAATTGAATATATTATAATTCAATCACATTGAAAAATAATGAAATTATTCATTAATATTAATAATTGTATATATTTTAATTCATTTTAAAGATTTTATGTAACAATAATGAATAATTTAGATGATTAAATAATTTTGAAAAAAAAATTCTCATGCCGACCCGCCAACCCGGTCCAGCCCACTAGACCCACGAACCGCCAAAACCGCTTCCCGAACCGTGAAAATCGGTAACAGACCGGTGTGGGCCAAGATTTTTCTGCCCGTCCAACCCATGAATTTCACGGTCCGGTCCTGGACCGTGAAATCTCAGTCCTGCCCGCTACAGCCCACGGCCCTGCCCGCACCAGTGCCCATCACTAGAATGGGTTAAAAGAAAAGAAGCCTGTAATCCATCCAACAATTTTATGATTTTCACTATTATGGACCATGTTGTTCATGGGCCAAACTTGCACTGCCCACGAGACGGGTTGGGCTAGTTAGCTTGATTGGCCCGCATCGTTGGCAAGCTCTACCAAGTATAATTTCAATTATACTCGATTTTCTTATAATAATTCTACTTATAAACTATACTATAATAATCTTAATTGTGGGGCTGCCTTCTCCAAACAATCAAGTGGCATGAGAAATCCTATTTAAAAGTCAAAGGATGATGGATAAAGATTGAAATAAGAATGCAAAGAAAGGGGACAATAGAGGAGAAGCAAAAATGTTGAAAAAAAAACATAACATACTAGTCAAATAAGTTATCGGTTGCTTGGAATCATTTTAAGAAGACACTCCCCAAGTCCCCACAGCTTAGATACTAGAGTAAATCATACTTCATATTAATATGAAAACACCACTCATAATTTGAATCATTCTTACAAAATTTTCCTGTAGTCTTTGCCAACATGCTGATAGAAGTATAAAAACATCACAAAAATTGTTATTAGGGCTTTAGGGGTAATGGGCGCAATTCTTATTATAAATTCGGGTGAACCATTCACCTAGGTATATTTATTTGCCCATTACCTATTTGTAAACACAAATTTAATTTATAATGTAATAACTCACAAACTATCATTTCTTTTGAAAAAAAACTCGAATTACATCAAATAAATGACATCGTGACATGAAATTCATGTTATTATTGTATAGTCCATGTCATTTTTGTGAAAGTTTATATAAGATACACTCATTTCTAAAAATGCAAAAAAATAAAAAATGCATAAAAAAAATATCCGATACACCCGAGTGTATAATATATAGGTTTTGGGAATAGGGTAGGTGACAAATTACGGCCCAAATAATTCAATAGGCATAAGAAATGATCCTTTTTTATCAATGTCATGGTTTTTGGGCCCTTTTAAGGAAAACAAATCATAGATGGCGCAATTGCGCGGCAGAAGCGTTGACCAGCCATAATAATCCACGTGAGCAAACACAAAACTTCCAACCACATTCTTCCAAATCCAATAACAATATATCACTAATTAGGAGAAGGTAAACTAAATCTAACTAATTAGTCAAATCTTACCAACTGATTTTCAAAAACTAAAACAAAGTCATCCTTAAACTTTTGCTGATATTAAGGCGCAAGAAAGTAAGAAAAATTCCTAAGAAAATAAATTCATCTTCTTTAGAATATCAAAAAATATTAATCTCACACATGGCAAGAGTCATGAGTTCTTCAGTTACTCAAGCTAACAATGAAGTTGATCATCATCACTTTGATCACAAGAATCCCACCACCCAAGAAGTAATTTTTACTTTTTTTTTCCTTCTCATCTTCTGCCTTTAAATTTACAACTTTTAATCATCATTTCTTGTTTATGTTTAACACGTTACTACATTTCTTGTTCTTTTTATCTATCTTTTTTGCTTGATTTTTGCTTTATCTTTAGATTTAATCAAGAAAAAAGAATATTAATATTGGGTGTTTTTTCATTGTTGTTATTGTTTCTTGTTGATTAGTTCAACAACTTTGAATATTTCTTAGAGGAATTATTATCAATGCAGGTGGAAGAACCAAGAATTCCAATGAACAAGCCAAAACTCACTGGAAAGTTTATGGGAATTGTTTTTTATCTTCAACTGTTGATGGTTTCAGTTCTTGCAGTCATCCTCATCATAAGAGGCTTCCTTTCTTCTCATGCTCGTCGCCATTTTCGCCCGTTGGATTGGTATCCGCCGGTACTTATGTCTGTTGGATTGTCTGGAATCACTGGATTAGTATGGCAAACATTAAGTCGATACCATCCATCAGGAGCCATCAAGTTAGCATTTTGGTTCAGCCCTTTGCTAACCTGTGGCATGGGTGTTCTTTTGATCTCCATTGGCTCAGGAACAGGCTTAGCTTTCGGAGTTTTATCGATTCTAGTAGCTGTGATTCAGTCGTTGTATGCTTGTTGGGCGAACCCTCGGTTTGATCATGCTGTTTCTGTGCTGTCTGTCTGCACTGCAGTCCCTCCTCTGAAGATGATCATACTAAACACACTGTCTGTAGTTATAACAGTAGTGTACTCTTCTGTTTTACTGGCGGGAATTGGTGGTGCCACAGCTACTGGGACACACTATGATAAGATTTTCATCGCGGTCATCCTCCTGAGCATGATCTGGACACTGCAAGTGATCAAGAATTTCCTGCAGGTGGCAGTCTCGCGTGTCAGGTATATGAACTTCGCGTGTGGAGATTTGTCAACAGACGCGTGCACATCCCTTAAAGAGGTCGTGGGTCCCACAATGGGGACTGTATGCTTCGGGTCAGTCCTGGTCCCGATGGTCACTTTCGTGCGAGGTTCTGCAAGGGCAGTCAGCCTTATAGCGGGGGACTCTGACGAATTCCTGTTTTCTTGTGCTGATTGTTACTCAGGGATTGCCTCGAGACTTGTGACATGTGGCAATCAATGGGGGTTTGTCCACGTTGGAGTGTACGGTAAAGGGATCATCCAATCATCAGCTGACACATGGGAGATGTTCAGAAGAGCAGAGATGGAAGAACTTATTGACTGTGATTTAACTAGTTCATTCTGTTTCTTCTGTGGAGTTGCAGGAGGTGCTCTGAGTGCACTTGCAGGAGGGTGTTGGACAATTGTGGTGCATAAAGAATATGCAACTCAGATTTTGGTTTATGGTTTTTTGGTTGGTTATTGTCTTAGTCGTGTTGCTATGGCTTGGCTACAATCATGTGTTTCGGCTTACCATGTGGCCTTCGCCGAGAACCCTCAAAGTGCTCGTTTCGATGCAACTATCCCAGTTAGGTTACAGGAGCTTCATAAAAACCGTGCCAGTGAAACAGCATGACAGTTCTAACAGGTAAACTTCAGTGCAGATTGCAGACTGGTTATATGTAGAGTAGGTTAGTACACCATTTGTACATAGTATTTTCATCAGAATCTGGATAACAGAATGAAATTTTTTCTTGTACATAATTGTAAACGGGAAATTAGTATAAGTGTATAACCATTCTTGTACATGTTTGCACTTGTGTATTTTAACATTTACAGTAGTAAAAGAAAATTAAGGTTTGTTATCAGCAAAAAAGCTGCTCAGAGTTTGGCAAGAATTTGTACTTGTCTATCTTAGAAATATCATTACGAAAAACATGAAGTAATTCATTCCAGAATACGTTTAAGTTGATCTGTTTTCACAGTTTAAGTTGCTTTCATTTGGTAGATGCGCAACAACTCTCCTTTGAATTATACTATCACTATGAACATGTTTGGTTCAACATGCTTGGAAATTGGACTCTAAGAAATGGAGTTAAATACCCTACACTCTTTCTCCTTCTTCGGTTCAAGCTCTCCTCAATCTTTTACCATTACTTGTTGGTAATAGATTCCTCTAGTTTATTAGCTTCTCTTCCCAATAAAATCTAGTTGTTGGTGATGATGGTTTCCTTTCCCTTTCTGCTCCTTGACTTGAACCAAACACCCAATAAAGATAACAGTTTTGTAATCATTGCACTCGTTTATTTGACCTTATTCCCTTTCCATTCTATGACTTCAATCAAACATGCTCCATATGTACTACTCAGCTTATGTCCTTCTCTAAGAGGGCCGACTGCCGAGCTTTGCTTAGTACACTACCTCACTAAGTGATTATGTCTATAAGAGATAATGGACAAACCACTCGTCCATGAGAACAAGCAACTCTACATCTATAATTGATAAGAATTATGTTATTTAGAGAACATATTCTTAGCCCTCTATTTGTTTTGTAGACATTTAGTATTCCAATTTCTCTAAATTGCCTAACTCAATTTGTAAGTTGTCACTAAATAGATTACGAAATTGTTAGTAGAACTCTTCCTAATTTTCTATCACAAGGATTACAATTCTTATAATCAACCAAAACATTGTACAAATACATATATCCCGAAATTGTTGTCTATCTAAGAATTGCAATTTTTCAAGTGAACTTTAGATCCAATGGAAAGATATAGGAATCAAATTGAATTCAAATGAATCAAAGCTATACATGGAACAAAGTTACCAAACTCCATAATTTAAGATGTTGTATTAATCTTTACTGACTACCTTATACTTAGCAAGACTTGTTAAAAATTTGATAAATCAAATTATGCTAATATCAATTAAAATATTTTTAATACTAATACTTCCTCCGTTTTGAAATAATGGGATACTTCTCTAAAAAAAATCTCACATAAAAGAGAGAAGAATTTCATCTATTTCAGAATGAACGAAATAAAATAAATTAATAAGATTAGGATCACTTTTATATTATAAATCTTTATATAGTTAGGTTGTTACTATATACTTTACTGCTTATTGTAATAATTTTAAAGCCCAAAGTTGTATAAGCTTATTTTTTCTGAAATATCACCCAATCTTGAAATTTTAAAGCTTTAGAGATAACTTTTTGACTCATGACATGAAGAAAATAAATTTGCATAGACTTTTTAAACCCCAAAACTTGAAATCAATATTATCAGCTATCTGATAGATGATCTCATTAGTAACTACAATCAACACAAAGGATTAGTGGTCTAACTGAACTGCAAATGTGCTGATTCTGAATTTTTGATGCAAGAAATCATGAGGATTAAGATTTGAGGACAATGCAAGAGGAATAAAGAAGTTTGGCATTCAAATGAAAAATTCATCAACCAAAACTTCAGATCTTATCAACATTGCAGACTTCCCCTCAACTAGATCTAAATACCATTTAGTCTGTAGGCAGCGGTATTTTATCTCCAAAGAACTTATTCTATCTCGACCACATCAACGCAACCGCAGGATCAAATACGAAAGCATCAGCAAATCCATGTGAACTCATAAGTGCTTCCTACTAGGTGCTCTCCATTCTTGATTCTTAAATTATATATTGCTGATCTGCATCGACATTAACACTTCGTCAGAAACTCAGCTTCACCAATAGTTCACCAAGTAATCTCTCTCAAACTAGCGAATATGCTATATTAATTGACAATATTTTCAGGAAAAGATAACAAAATTGGGCTCTATATAAGAAACCAAAAGCCAATAATTCACCAATATCGTCACCAAGTAATCTCTATCAAACTAGCGAATATGGCTTATTAAAACTGACGGTATATTTTGGGAAAAGAATACTAAATTCACTAATTCAGCTCTATGGAAGAAACCAGTAAACCAAAAGCCAACAAAATTCATCAGTCTACCATCTAGATATATATACATATAAACAATTCCTATGACACGAGATTCAGCAGATTCACAGAGCTTGATCCTTACGAGAAACATGATTCAGCTAACATTTCTTTCAATGATGAAATAAAAACAAACTTCAAAACAGCAATTCAACCGTGCATGTCCTGATTATCAGCTTCACCTAAGCAAGGGAGGAACTGGGAAGAGGGAGGCGAATACATAAGCTTTTACCTAGTAAACTGAATCACCTCTTTCATTTTTCAATAATGCTATTCGCAACAAAGTATCCTTCATTTCTTAGGTTAAATTATAATTAACAAGCCAACCCTGCTCTGAAGTTAATTTCGGACATTCCAATCCATTCCAAGAGTCCCAAGTCTCCCAACCAAACACCTCCCCAATCACAGTAAAGTAATAACTAACATAGAGAGAAATGAGAACAGGTACACTTAAAAGCAAGAACTAACAACTAACCTCTTAAAGTAAAATTAGCCTAAGAAGCTTCACTAGCAGATGCAGGTAGATGGCTAACAACCAGCGGAGGACGTAGGGCTCGGTGCTTCTCTTCATTTTCCTTTCGGGCCTTGTACATCTCTTCAGTCTCAACAACAACCAACCTTTTAACCTGAACAAGAATAAAAACCATAAGATGTCACCCAAAAATAGAACTCAATGAACAGCAACCAAATGATTAGTAGCCACATCATTGTCAGACCTGCTGTATCATTCCCCTAACAGTTGGAGTATTCCATCTCATCACAGTCCGGTTACTCTTGCCAAGACGCAATGCCTCCAAGGTCCGTCTATGAAGTTTTCTGGTTCCCGGCATACCCCTCACCTGTGTAATATATAGGTTGGCGCTCCATGCAACTGGGACCTGTGCCTTGAAAGCTTTAAATGCACTCATCTCTTTCAATCTGTAATATACAAGAAATAAGAGTTAGAGGAGAATAACATCCTTCTGGAAAACAAAAATGGGTACCAATTAACAAGAAAAATATATATACTATTTCAAATTCTTCAAAGAACAAACATTCTTGAATTTAGATTCTCTCAAGGTAGTGAAGCATGCTACACTCCAAAGAAAACACACTACCATCCCCAAGCATGTAGCCTGTGATGCTCTGCCAAAGCTTTGAACATTGACACAACTACACGAGAGAAACGAACATTTTCCAATAATTTTAAATCAGCTAAAATTCTCGGACCACAATAGAGTACTTGGTTCTATGAAAATAATTGATTACTTGTAAAGATGGATGGAATTGCTCACAGCAAAGTCAAGAGTCTAAATTCTAAATGATAAGAGGAAAGATTGCAAACTTTTTCACAGATCAAAAACAAAACAGTGTGCATCGAAGAGGCGACCAACTTCAGGATAAGATCAACAGAGCTAACAACCAAAAAACATCAAACAAAACTCAAAGTGTGTTAATGACCTTGAAGGATACACTTCTTAATTTATTCATCTATTATTTCTTTCTCCATTTTCTTCATTCTTCAAGTTCATCCACCAAAAACTGCTTTCAGTTAGATCATGGATCACAAAATATTCTCAAGTAAAATATCATTCTCTCAACAATAAGTGAGGTCCAGCTAGAATCACTTTCCATAGAAATTTTATTCTACTAACGGCTCGTTTGCAGTGGCGGACTCAGGAATTTGAATCTGGGGATACGGAATTACGGACGTACAACAAACACAAAAAAAAAATAGTAGAAAAAGTTACAACCAATTTTGTTAAAAAAATGCATAAGATTAAACTTCAAACTAAAAATTACAATTGGAAAATCGAATTTCAATAAGCAAACCCTAACTAATTAATCAACAATGTCCAAATTCAACAATTTACATCTAAATATTCAACTAATTTCAGAATCTCACATATATAAACTTAGTAAACATGGAAAATCTGAAATTAAAACACAAAAATATAAACTTAACAACTTACAAAAATAAAAATGATTTCTGCTTCGTCGACCACTGCTGCTGGACCGGAGACGAGAAGTTGAACGGTGTGCAGCGTGCTAGAACTGAGTCAGTGATGGACACGCATTTAGGTTAGGTTGTGGGCTGGGCTTAGAATGACAAACCATGTTCAATATTAACTCCTATTTGCCTATTTTTATATGGTCTACTTCATTCGATAATTATTAGTTTACTCGTTTTTTTTTTTTTACAAAGTTTAAGGGTATGTTCTCTTCGGCATAAAACAACTGAAGTGAACTGAACTGAACTGAACTTATCGGAGCTGAACTGAACTGAACTTATCAGAGCTGAACTGAACTGAACTGAATTGAACTGAATTGAATTAAATTACATTGAAATAAATTGAATGTAATAAATATATAATTAATATTTTAAACAATAATAATATGAATATTAAGTAATAATTATTATGATAAGTAATGATAATGAATAATAATAGTAGTAGTATTTTGAATATTTTTAAATGATAGTTATAAATAAATAACATTAATAATCATAAATTAATAATAATAATAATTAATGATAATAATGATAATTAATAATAATTATTTTATATTATTTGTATTAATATATTAATACTTGACGATGATATATAATAACAATAATATCTAAGAAGTAAATTAATATTACTATTTTACTAATTAGATTTAATAATATAAAAATATTTAGTAATAAAAATAATGATGGGTTGGACCGCAAAAATTACATCATAAACCGTCTTGACGCGATTTGATTGGTTTATGGGCTAAAAAAAGTGGGTTTATTTGTGCTTTGACCTAAACCATGTTCTTCCTAATAATGATAGTAATAATAATTAGTAAATCTATAATAAAAAAATATAGATTCAACAATAATAATAATACTTAATAGTAATGATATAAATTTAAATAATAATAATAATTATTATTAGTAAAATAAATTATACCAACATAATAAGAATAATAATATTTAACAAAATGGTTATAAAAAGAATAGAGCTGAACTGAACTGAACTGAACTGAACTTATTGGAGCTGAACTGAACTGAACTGAACTGAAAATAAGCTGGGGAGAACAGGCCCTAAGAGAAATAATATTGTAAGTATTATTTTATGTTAAACTTGAATGCATGTGTAATGGAAAGTTAGTGGTCTCATTCCAAAAATAGAAACAAAAGAAATGGGTAAACTAATCAGAGACGTTTCAAAAAAGAATACAGGTAAACTAATAAAAATCGAAGGTAGTATTTATATAATAAGCCTTGGTTTTGCTCTCATTCTAAATGTCTCTATTAGTATCTATTCATTTTATATACAACAAAAGCATTTGATTAAATCATTCACTTAGACTCATGAAGTCATGACCTTGCTGATCAAATATCGCCTGTGCCGAAATTTCAAGCTCAAGGTTGACTGGCTTAAGTATGAGCTTAATTAAACAGAATTTTGCACCAAGACTAACTAGACTTGTTTAAGAGAAATTCGACCAGCGGCTATCCCTAAGGCCTAATCTCAAGCTTCCCTTCTCTAGCCTTCCTCCTACCCACCAACAACCAAGCTCAATCAATGTCTACTACTAGACAATTCAAATGCAACATAAATAATGCACTCCCACATTTCATTTTCTCGGAAAAATGACATAAACCACAACTTCTATATCCTCCCCTACAACTTCTACGTCTACATGTATAAAGAACAAAGACAAAGTGTACATTTAATATCTTAGACATTCCTAATCGTGCTTTACAATTTAAACTTAACAAAATTCATTGGATCCATACCCAATTTCGACACTTTTTAGCAACACAACATATAAATCAGCACGAATCGATTAGATTAAATACCTTCAAAAGCTCTTAAAGTGAAAAATTATCCTCCACATAGCTATTTACATATAAAACCACAAAAAAATTTTAAAAAAAAAGCACATTGAATTCACGACAATCATAAATGTCATTGTTTTTGAAGTGCAAACTCTGGATTCAACTGAAGTGAATAAAATGAAATATTTTTGAACTGATAGTCATAAAATTTAATCGTAAAACTTACAATGGTAAGATTAGTTCTAAACAAATCATCGATTTTCTGGAGTCATCGAGAAAATCCTTCGATTTCTATCGTCAAAAAGTAATTTGAATTGATACTCGAAATACGAGATTAAAATTTTAGGTATAAATAAAGTAGATGAATACGAATAGATTGGAATTGGTAGTGACTGATGAGACATAGAAAATTTAGCCCAAATTCAAAAGATTGAAATATCAAGGGTTAGGGTTATGAGCTTTTTTTATGTTTTTTTTCCTTTTTTCCATTTTTCTCTTCATCGGTAGAGTGATCAAATCAGCTCTGCCCGAATTTGGGCCGAGTTTGGGCAGATTTTTTGGTCCGGTGTCAGCCTCGGACAAGTCGATTTTTTTTTGCTTTGATACAGCCTTTGGACAAACCAAAAATGAGTTCTTAATCTAATTTTTAACCCAAAAAAATTGTTCTTTTTTAACCAGACTTTGGGCACAAATTGTTGGTCCGGATCTTGGTCCAGCCCGATCAATGGAAAATCCTTTAAGGCACGCTCCGGCCCGAACTCAGTCCGACTCATCATCACCTTGACTTTAATCCTAAACTCTTTTGTTAAAATAACAGTCCGTAAGTAGGTCAAGTCGTGTTGAATTCGCATTGTGCTTCTTTCTAAAAGGGTTAGAGATTCAACTCTAACTCGATTTATTTATTAAGCGTGCACATAGATACAAATTAATGTTGTATAATTTTTTTTTTTTACAGGAATGTCATATAATTATTAAATTATTCCTTTTTTTTTTTTTTACAATGGGAAATTGTTCCTTAGGTTAATGTCTTGTTAAAATACGGCAAGTATGACAACTAAGCAATGAATCTTCTATAGTTCAAGAAAATATTCAAACTATTACAAGTCAGGCTAATTATATACTGGTAGCATAGGGATTAAATGGGTTATCATGTCATGTTCAAGTGTAAGAGTTTAACTCTAAACTAATCTGTTTAATAAACGATTGTGTTGGGTTAACTCACTTACTTAATTAAACGACTTGTAAACCTTAATCTATTTTTTTAATTATCAGGTTTAGGTAAACGGTAAGGGAAAAAAGATTTCAAGAAAATTCGAATTTGTATTTCCAGTTATCATCTCGATCAGCTCTTATTGATTTTTCCTTGAATATTTGTAGACGATTTGTCCAAGAAACAAACAAATATGTCAATGAAATAAGTTGGTTAAAACTTAGGAAAAAACTTAAATTGTCCTCTGTAATATTATTTTTCGTGGTTGCTTGTACAACAAAAAGTAATCACATCTTTTAGGATTTTTTTTTTAAAAAAAATTCCATGGTAAATATTATTATTCTAATTATTTTGAATATCAAAATATATGATTAATATAGGACGGCAAAAAAAATTGATTCTTAGTTAAAATAAATTTATCAAATATGGTAAATATTAAAAACACAGTGGTTTATTTACAATACGGTTACAAAGCCTATAAAAATATCCATCTATAGATGAACAATAACATTTTACTAATACCCTTTTGTTGCCAACAACGAGCTTTTTGAATGTTACTAACAGAGCTGGCAAAATATTACCCAACCCGCCAACCCGACCCGAACCCAACCCATTAATAATGGGTTGGGTCAAAATTTTGAACCCGTTTAATTAAATGGGTCGACCTGACCCAACCCGTTTAATTAAATGGGTTGGGTCAGGTTGAAAATTTCAACCTGATTTTGACCCACCTAACCCATTTATGAAAAAACAAGCTAAAAAAATCTCTAACTCAATTCAGATCTCAGCCTAAAAAAATTAGGCTGAACATTTTGTGTTGATTTTGAACAAAAGTTATATTGATTTTGAACAATATTATCATATGGTTATAATGACTTAATTTTAATTTGGTGCCTATTGTTATTTGCAAATAAATTATGTTGTTTTTAAATTTTTTTTTCTAGAAAAAACACGAAAAAAAATTAAACGGGTCGACCTGAAGGTTGACCCGTTTATCATAAGGTTGGGTTGGGTTGTAAATTTCAACCCGTTTAAGTTAACAGGTCAGGTTGGATCGAGGGATTCTCAACCTGCCAACCCACCAACCCAACCTGATCTTGACCCAACCCGACCCATTACCAGCCCTAGTTATTAATATGTTGACACTCTCGTTCATCCTTAACCGTGTATATAATAGACTACCTATACAATTAACAACAAGTGGAATCCCAGCATATTCCTTAACAATAGACCTTCCAATAACACATAGATTATGATATCTATCTTCCTCACCTTCCATGAATGCTAATTGGTTAAAAATCGATAAGCAAATGGTTAGGCGTCGAATTATTCTTACATGGCAACAAGATGCATGCTTAAGATGTGTTAGTGTGCTTGATTAAGTGACAACGCTTAATTGGACGAGCAAGGAAGCAATCGGATAGATGACATGGCAAGGCAGTTGAAGTCTCTATTTCTTAGGAGATTATGCGCTTGATGAGAAGATAGTGGCGTTGAGGATAACTACCAACAACAACAATAACGTTCCTAAGCATCCCTTTGAAATAGGATATTAGCCAATTATTATTCAAGGAGAAAAACGGCTATGAAGTAACATTTTATCATAATTTAGTATAAATAGTCCATTAGCTCAGATATTGTAGATCATTAGTGACTACTCTCTCTAGCTAAGCACTTGTATTCTCTCACAAACTCGAGCAATATAGTGAATTGGCATAATACCATTCCTCCCGTGGTTTTCCCCTTATTTTCAAAGGGTTTTTCCACGTAAAACTTGATGTATTCTTTTCTTTATTTCTCGCAACATTACTTTCTGCAAGTTATTTTTAGGGCTGTTCTCCCCAACTTATTTTCAGTTTAGTTCAGTTCAGTTCAGTTCAACTTAGTTCAGTTCAGTTCATCTTAGCTCCATTCTTTTATAACCAATTTGTTAAATATTATTATTATGTTGTTCTAATTTACATTAAATGATTTCTGTCCTACCTTTTCTCTCCCTCTCTAGAATACCCCGAAACCTAAACAACTCAAACCCTACCTCTCCGCGACGCCTCGAGTCGGCTCGCTGGTGGCTGGCTGAGCGCGCGCCGCTCTCTTAGCCGCCGGCGAGCCTGCTTCCACCCCCTTCCGTCGGTTAGTCTTTAGTTTTTCAGTTTAAAGGTTGTTTAGTTTGTTGTCTTTTTCATTCACTGGTTTTCTTTCCCCGCCCCGTCGTCAGTTTGCGTCCGTCCGTCTCCCCTCCGCCATGTTCCCCTCCGCCATCGTCCCCTCCCTTACTTTCGAGTCAGTTGTGGCTCGTCACCCCAACGACTCCCCTACCCCCTGTTCCCCGTCGTCGTTCCCCTCCCTCTCCCGCTTTGTCGTCTTCGTTTCCCCGTCCCTGTAGTCGAGTAGCCTTCTCCTTCTCCGTGTCGAGTTGCCCACCAAGGTGTCCAATAGGTCGTGAGTCCTCCCTGCTTTGTCACAGTTTTAGGGTCAGTTCCCCCTCCCCATACCCCTAGTTCTCAGTGATTGAAGTTAGGTTTAGGTTTCCCCTTCCTCGATCCCTCGATCGTTTTCAAAAGTGGTTAGCTCTAGGTTCCCCTCCCCGTTCCTCTGCTCTGTTTTTGAGCTTTAGTGTTATTGTCCCCTTTCCCGTTTCCCTCTAGTGTTAGTTGTCAGTTTGTTGGTTCGTTTAGGACTCCATCGTTGGCTCGTGAAGATATCATGCAGTTTATGAAGTTTTTATGGTGCTGGTTGGTGTGAAGATATCATGCAGTTTCTGAAGTTTCTATAGGGGTTGAAGTATTGGGTAAGATGAGAGGTGATGATCCTTTTATTCCTATTGTGGTTAGATCTTCTAGGTTTGAGATTGCAAGGACGAATCTTCGGATCCGCCGATTGGGTGATTTTCTTCAACATAAGTCACCCAAATTTCCAGTGATGACCTTTGGAGTCATCACACCTCAAAAATGCATTTTGTAGGAGGCCTTACAATTTAATTTGGAGCAAGTTATGTCGTCCACGCATTTCGAGTTTCTGTCTTGCGAGACTAAACTCGGGTTACCCTTGTTCAAGGGTCAGAAGTCACCAAAGGAGGTGATTTCTTGGTCACTTTCATAAGTAGAATCCCAGGAAAAGGTTTTAATATTCAAGGACCTCCGGATTTTGTAGCTAGTAGACTTTGGGAGCTACTAGTTGAGTTGCGGCAATCTACTTTTGAAGATCGTTTTGGTGTCTTCTTTCAACAGGTTTCCTCTCATTCCAGGTCTGTTTCATCAAGACCTTTGTCCCACATCGTCTTACCATCATTCGAGAATCGAGATTAGTCTAAGTTGGTCTGCATATGTAATAGGTTGTTTTTATTTCATCGAATATATAAGAGCAAATGAAGCTCTTCTAGTTTCATTTGCTTTGTCTTCTTTTAGTTGTATTAGTATTAAGTTGTACTTTCAATTTTAATTAATGTAAATTTTCTCGATGAAAAAAAAAAAATGATTGCTGTCAAATATTCTTGCATTTGTGGATGATAAAATTGAACCTTTTAACTGTTCTGTTTTTATATGTTGTAGAGGTTAATTTGATGATTTTAGTCAACGTTACAACAACGTCGGAGTTTTGGACAACTGGAATATGATGTATTTACTCTTTACATGAGTCAAGGGCCCAAGATTGAGAGAAGTTAGAGGTGGATGGTACGTTGATACTTGTACCAATAACAGGGCAATGGATACGGAAGAGTAGGACTATTTTGAAATTTCAAATGACTAGCTTTAGTGGCTAATTACTTCTTTCGTTTTTTATTAGTTTATCCGTTTTTTCCTCACAAAGTTTTAGGAGAAACAATTTTGTAGGACATAGAATGAAAGAAAAACTATTATTTTATATTAAAGTTGAATGTATATGTGATGGAAAGTTAGTGGTCTCATTATAAAAATAGAAGCAAAAAAATGAGTAAACTAATAAGAAATATATCAAAAAAATAAATACGAGTAAATTAATAAAGACCGAAGGTAGTGTATTAGAAATTTCAATGATGACATACGTTTAGTAAACGAATGAAACTAACCCAAGTCCAAATACTTAAGATTCTAGAAACAATTATATTAGGCTAAATTGGTGATCATTTCAAATGATATGGCCATTTCAAATCACTGAAGAATACTGAAATTTAAGATTTCAACTAATCATTGAACTATCTTACAAACTAATTCACTAAATTGCTCATTAACCAATCTGCAAAATGCCTTACAGAGAGGCTCAATAATACAAACATATTTATAAAGATACGGATTATATACACCTAAACAGAAAACCCTATAAAACTTTACTATTATACGAAATTTGTTGTGGACTTTTCTAGCACATCTTAGATGGAAGCCAAAAAACTCCCTTCCAAGAGACCCGCTTTACGACAAAGTGGTATTGGCATAGTAGTTGTTCATTTTGTCTCTTAATCAATTACATACCGTCTTTTACCATGTTCAAAATGTTTCGTGGAATAGGGCCCCTAAATAGAGAAAGTCCAAGTATTAAAAAGAAAAGGTTTATTGACTTTTCAGTTCCCACAATATGCGTATTTCTAATCTTTTGCAAGTCTTAATTCTCAAAACCATCCACCTTCTCATTTTTTTTGAAAAACGCATTTACCTTATATTGATTACTCTTAATTCAAGCTTCTAATTATCACTTCAACATAATTTTTCAATCCATATTTTCAATTAACCTCAAATGAAACACCAAAAAATATGGTTTTAACTGGACAATTCTTTTATTACCTATTTATTTGCAATCCATTCACTAGTGTAAAAATGAAGAAGGGCTGCGCTGAAAAAGGCATGTAGGGCTGCGCTTTTTGACAGCAGCCCTTTCAATAGCAGCCCTTCACATTTTAAGTAGGGTTGCGCTAGAAAAGCACAGCGCTTCACTGTGAAGGCTGCGCTTTTTAGGTAAAAGCGCAGCCCTTCCTACCAAAAAAAAATTTTTTTTTTTGACATTTTTTACTCATAATCTCACATTTTCTGAAATTATACAGAAGAGAAACGAAACGAAAATAAACCCAAAACAAAAAAAAAAGAACGAAACGAAAATGAAAAAAAGGAACAAAAACTAATATACAGAAGTTATAGATCTGAAAATACAAATTAATCAAAACGAATATGAAAATACAAGAACATTAAATCAAAACAAAGAGAAGTATACAAGAACATTAAATCAAAACAAAGAGAAATATACAAGACCTATAGATCTGAAAATACAAGAACTACCTCCAAACATTAACTATAATGTTTAAATACATAAAACAAAACCCTAATACATAATTAAGGAAAATAAAATTCGGAAAAACTTAAAATGGGTATTTGGAGGCTTAAACGAACTCGGATGGCTTAAAAAGCCTAAACGTCACAGCGTAGCGGTGTGTTTGACTCGTTGGCTCGTTCCGCTTTCGAAAAGGTATCACAATAGGCAATCGGACTCCGTCGACATGATTCGTGCAAATCATTTCAGCGTTTTTGTCGCAACGTTTCTGGGAGTTTTTGAGAGGATGAGAGAGAAGGAGGAGAGGGAGGAGGGACGTGAGAGAAGGAGGAAAAGGAATAATGAGGGACGTGAGAGAGGAGAGAGAAGAATGAGGGACATATTTGACGAATCCTGCTTAATATTTGAAGCCCGCGAACTTTTTTATTTCAAATTTTTTTAGGAAGGGCTGCGCTTTTTTAAAAAGCGCAGCCCTACCTACAGAAGGGCTGCGCTTTTCCTAAAAGCGCAGCTCTACTAAGTGAAGTGCTGCGCTTTTTAAAAAAGCACAGCCCTTCTGCTATGTAGGGCCGCGCTTTTCAAAAAAAGCGCAGCCCTTCACTAGTGGGGTTGCGCTTTTAGGAAAAGTGCAGCCCTTCCTGCGCAGCCCTTCATGTTTTTTCCCCTAGTGATTTCCACTTATATTTATCTTTTAATCATAAAAAAATGGCCCCCAAATAATAATCTACTTATCTGGGTTACTCTTTTTTCATTATCTGAATATATAAAGTGAAGAATCATGAATGGATGAGCTATTACATTATTGAATTCTCAAATATGAGTTCACACAGAGCCTCTATATAATTCGAGACGGACCTGACCAATTGGTCGGAGTTCGATCCTCAACCTTTGGAAATAGAATAAGATTCTTGATAAATCCTTTACCCTTAAGTAGAACACCCAGAGCGAGAGGATTAATCACTGCTATCGACGGTGGATATCGTGGCTGTCCAACAAAAAAAGACCCGATTCATTAGTGAGATACCATACTTGATACCATGATACATACATTTGATACCACATTCATTAGTGAGATGCCATACTTGATACCATGATACATACATTTGATACTACATTCATTAGTGAGATACCATACTTGATATCATGATACATTTTTTTAAGGTAAGATGAAGTCCATTGCAAGGAAAGAAGGAAATTGAGGATCTCTCCTTGCAAGGAGTGAGACTCGACCCCATAACCTTTAGGATCGAAAGTAATACCAATACCACTATACTATCACCTGCTGCTCACTTGATACCATGAAACATACATTTGATACCACTATGGATGTCGGAGGAAGTAGATACTCATACCAATTACCATATCACGAGAATACTTTCTTTTTTTTTTGGAATCCTCAAGTGAGTCTAAAGATGTTCTCTAAAAGAACAAAAAGTCAGGTGTGAAACAGTGAAGTGGTGGAGCCATCTTTCTTGCGCAGCAGGCAATCTAACACTGGCGCCTGCATGATGGCCACGTAGATAAACAAGGTTGGCGATCACACGTGACGTAGGACATGCCTCAAACAAATAACGCGTCTATCATTATTGCTAATTAATTTCATATACTAAACATCTTTATTTACTTCTTAATATTTTAAGCTAAATATGAGTAATATGATGCTCCAAAATGGTTTAGGATTATTATATTAAATTAATTTTAGTTAGTAATTAATCAAAAATTTATACGAATATTTTAAAAGGTACCCAATGTAGTTAGATGATCATTATTTAAATATATATATATATATATATATATATATATATATATATATATGTTGAAGTCTGGATTCGAACTCTTGACCTTAGGTATGGATTTTCAAAACTCACCATCTGATCTACATCTTTTAGTGATTTATGTTTTCACAAATTTATAAATATGTGTTGTAGCTAGCAATGTGGCGTCAAATCCGTCAATGCCTACTTCCAGCCATAAAGTTTATTTTTCCTTTTTGATTTTTTTTTTTGCAGTCATCTCCTTGCTCCATCTTATAATGATGTCTTGAATCGACTCCATGACTTATTACTAAGAATTAAGATACATTTACCACTACACCAAGTACCAGGAGCATAGCCATGCCTAAAAACTAAAGAGTGGAAATTAAGGTGCCTTATACAAGTACAAGGACATTACTGTAATTTCATTTAGTAACTTCAATTGCGGGGTTGATTCTAATCATAAGGAGGTAAACCATGTAGGGTAAGATTATGATTTTGTTTTGTGATCACTTAATTATAGTTTTTGTTTTAATATATATGTTAAAGAGATATTACTCTATCAAACAATAATACTTCTTTTTTTATTAGCAGAAACGATAATTGGTATGCAAAACAACCCCTGCTAGGCTATTAGCTTGCAGGGCAGGCCAGTTCAGAGGCTGAATACAAAGTTAAATATCTTAGAAGTAAATGTTGTAATATATTGTTGGGGTGAGGATTCGAACCCTAGCAATGTCCTGAAATTCGACGTGGTATTCTATTGAACTACCACCTCTCCCTCAAATAGTAATACTTCTATTTTACAAGTAAATCTAGTTTAGTTTTACAGGTCATGCATGAGTATTTGATTGTTGAGGGGAAGATGTAAGAATTTTATTTGCCCTTTAAGATCTATATATAATACTTGAATAAATTGAAAACTCTTACTAATTAGATAAGCATAATGCAGGTATGGATGGCTAGAAATGATAATGTTTTTATATTTTGGGTTATACTATATGCAGTCTTTATGGTTGCATATAAGACACAAATACACTACTTAAATGGAAATAAGTTGTGAATTTATGGAAATTTTTTGCATCAATCGATGTAATAAATGATCAATTAATGCAATTTATTTTCATTTTTAACTTCTTATATACAGCCCTTAGGGCTGCATATAGATTTTCCCTTATTTTTTTATCTATCAACACAAAAATAATATTGAAATTTATACTCATTATAGCAAATAGAGGAAAGATGGAGATGAAAATTTTAGGTGAAAATAAATGAGAAGGGATACCAAAATCATTCTTAATAACCATTAAAATTCTAATCAGATGTAGATGTGTACATCATTTGCATCCCCTTTGCCCATCGACATCCCTATGTACATCTTCGAAAAGAACAAACAAGTCAACAGTAACTGAATTCACTTGAGAATAGTTAACATCAAATTGGAGGTTTACAACTATTCTAAGATTATATTGTCAAATAGCTGGTCCTCCATTCGTTTTTATTTGAGAGGTATTAGCTGGCACTCCATTTAGAAAGTTGTTCATCAATTAGATCTTTTATATGTTTGTCATGTTGAGGCGTATACATTAGGGCTTCCTTTGTCGGTTTACGATGGACATATATTTTTCCCTTATGGGTATGGAGAATGACCTTGTCTAAACCTCAACCCGCATGATGTGTTTGATCTATCATTTGTGGGTGAAACATTTGAGAGTAGGAAATAGGGAAGGAAAATATCCAACCAATTACATCAAGCAAGCTTGATATAGTGTATTGTACGTACATAATATTCATACTCTATTTGTTACTTACAAACTTTGTTTGTTACTAATGACTAATTCTGGCAACTTTCAGGCCTGGAAAGATTATTTACCTCCAATTTTAGATCCCAATTGCAACATTAAGTGCCTGTTCTCTTCGGCATAAAACAATTGAATTGAATTGAACTGAACTGAACTGAAATGAATAGTGATATGTGAGAGTAAAAGTATTGTCCAGAGTTGAACTGAACTGAACTGAAAATAAGTTGAGGAGAACATACCCTAAGTCCCTAACCCTCTCTCCACAAAACTCTTTCCCATTTGTTTCCTCCATCTAAATAGCTTCATAATAATCTTCTTTTCTAGTTCTCTCTATATTGTGGTTAGGGGTGAAAGTTCGGTGTGCGGTTTGGATTAGGGCCTAATCCAATTCGATCCGAATAAAATTTGAATTTCAATTTTTCAATCCGAATTCAAACCAATTAGGGTTTGAATCCGATCCAATCCGAATTTGCATACTCTAGATTGGATCCGATTCAAAAATCCGATTTTTTCAAAACTCTAGTTTTTCGATGAAATGAATTAAGCACAACAACAACTTAGTAGATTTAGGAAATGAGGAATTAAGTGCACTAAGTGTTTTAGGGGAAGGGTTGAAGTGCTATGTGTATTGGGCTATGGAGTAGGTTTTTTTTATGAAAAAAAAATCAGTTAAGCACTTAAGCCCAATCCAGATACATAATACAAGGCATATTACTATTTGGTTATATTGGATTTTTGGATCCGATTACCCTTAATCCAATCCGATCCGAAAATCCAATTTTTCAAAAATCTCAATCCGAATCCAATCCGAACATAGTTCAAATCCGATCCGAATTACTAATTTGGATTGGATTAGATTTGATTTTGGATTTTATCCGAATAACTTTCACCCCTAATTGTGGGTGTTTTATTGGTTGAAAATGAAATCTCGGAGTGTTAATTTTGTTGGGCATCAGTGTGGAAATGACAAAGTATGTAGAAAGAACATTATATTGGAGGAATGAATTTGTCAACAACAACAAAAGTTGACACTTTTTTACGAAAATCTAGTAATGGGTCTTGAGTAATGAAAGTATATTTTAATAGGTTTTCCCTACAAAACACTTATTTAATTAATTAATCTTTCTTTACATAATTTCCCACAACGAAAATTGCTAAATTGATGGATATGTAAAAGAAATTCTTTGTTTTCCAATATTTTGACATATATAAAAAAATATTGTGGCATGTCATGAAAAACCATGATTGTATGCATGCCTTATGTTTTAGAATCAATGAAGTATGTCCTTTTTATTTTAAATCATTATATTATAATATTATATTCATATTAGTTTCTCTACGTTAATAAATTTAATATACATTACAACAAATATAAAATTTAATAAATTTCAATAAGTTTTCAACACTTATTTTTGTGGAGAGACACCTTAATAATCATAAGAAAGTGGTAAGAAACATCGGCATATGACAATTTTGAGAGTATAAAGTCATAAAGTAAAAAAAAAAAGGATGGAGTTCCAATATGCAATAATGGATCTGTTTGGCATTACTAGCTGAAAATAAATTGAAACTGATAAGTTAACTGAAACTGATAAGATAAATCTAAAAATGATAAGGTAACTGATTAGTTTAAATGTTTGGCAAAATTAGTTGATTAAGGCTCTGTTTGGGGAAGCATTTCAGGTGACTTAAATGATAAGGTGCTACAATTTTAAGTCACCTTATATGATTAGTAGTGTTTGGTGGAGGAACTTAAATAAAATTTAAGTCCAAAATTTGACTGAAATTGAGTTGGAGGAAAATATAGCGTCTGAGATCAGATGCTGAATTTTTTTTATTTTTTTATTTTATTTTATCGTTTTAAGCCTAAAAAGATATTTTCTTTTTATCTTTTTAAGCCTAAAAAGATATTTCAGCTACAGTCATAAATAATTTTACCAAACAGGTTATGCAATCAGCTAACTTCTCAGTTTTAGCACCTTAACAATTTCAGCTGCTACCTAATCAGTTTCAGTCACCTTATCAGTTTCATCTCCATTTCAGCTAGTGTTGCCAAACATAGCCTAAGTTGATAAATTATTTTAGCAAATTAGTTGTTGTCAAAATTTTGGAAAGATTTTTCAAAATTTCAGTCACCTGATTGTGAAAAGGTAAATTTTTTAACTTATCATTTAAGTCATTTTAGCCACCTGAAATTTTATTTTACGTGCTCCCCAAACACTACTAATTATTTTAGCACCTAAAATATGTTAGCACCTTATCATTTAAGGTAGCTAAAATGCTTCCCCAAACAGAGCCAATGAAATAATTTTTTAATAGTCGTCGTGAATGATATAAGTTTTTAGATTTGTCATTCTTAAAACTCAGTTTCTCATTGTCAATACATGTGACGAAAATATTGGCCAATTTCTTAGTTGTGTTCTTTACTATCTTAAATTATTTAGTTAGGATTCCCCAAATTTATAATCATAGATCAGTCCCTATATGGAATAGTTAAAATCTAATGATGATAGTCGAGACGAATAGTTATGTTGTTTCAACTCAAATCTCTTAAACATGATAGCATATCATAAACGACCTGATGTAGGAAAGATTGGAATATGATGTGTTTTTCCACATTTTCTTTTGCTTCGTTGCAATATAGTCATCCATATCTTTGAATATTGTGAACATTATTCTTTCATATTACTATTAGAAACTTGACAAATATTATTTTAGGATAATTTTGAACGAGGTTTGACATCTAATACTAGACAAAGTGATCTAAACGAGGTTTGCTTGATGATGATATCTATCTTGTGTAAAATGTAAATGTAGTCATCATAACACATTTACACTTAGGGCGCTCCTTTTACATTATTTTCGATGGAAGATAATGTTCCTTCAAAAGATAGTTGTCAAGGAAAAACATAATTATAATTTAGGTCTTATTTGTTATTCGATAGTTTATTTTCAATTTTTTGTATTGAAAAATCATATGATATATGTCTTAATTGATAAAAGATTAGTTAAACTTATTAGAAATATGATGATTTTGAAAATTGACAATTAAAAATTACAGTAAGTGAAAATTACTTTTTTTTTATTTTCTATTTTTTGTTTTTAGTTTTCGAAAAGAAAAGGCTAGAAACTGAAAAGAAAAAACGATAATGAACATGCCTTAATTTTCAGTTGTTTGGTTCTTGTAAGGTTGGGGAAAAAAAAAGGAAGAATGTAATGAAGTGGAGGACTGGAGGAGGATGGATGGGAAGAAAGTAAGAATAATAGGGAGCAAAGGAAAAATCTATTTTCTACCAACTGAAGAGCTATTTTCCACCTTTTACAAAGCAAACAAAGGAAAATACAAAAATCACTAATTTATAAATGTTTTTTTTTTACTCCCAATCAGATACAATCTTAGTCAAGATATATACTACTCCCACTGTTCCATAATATAGTAGATTCTATTTTTTAACGAAAAGTAAGGTAAATAGAATCTAAGAGGAAAGTAAAGACTTTCTATTTAATTAAATAAATATTGTATGAAAAAAGTGATTTTAGGAGAGAGAATGGATAATAATTGGTGAAAGAACATTAAATGTAACCCTTGGGTTGAATAAACAAAGCAAAAAAAAAATTGAATTTTAAGAAGCAAATAAATGATGATGACACGATTTTTCTACACAAATCACGAAAAAATATTAAATTAAATATAGAAATGAAGCACTACATATTACTATGAAAACATAGAATTCAGAAGAGAATTTAATATTAATATTAGATGCGTATTATTGCAAAAACATTCTTCATATACAAATAAATATTCCCTCTATTCAAAATATAAGTCATTCACGTTTTACGAAAATTTATTGTGACCACAAATATCTCTCATAATACGATAAATAAAAATCATATCATTAATGGATTCGTCTTGAAAAATACTATAATAATTATTTTTAAAAATTTTCTATCAACATATATTAAAAGCAATTAACAATTAAAGTTCGACCTCGAATATCGTACGCGCCTTATATTTGAAACAAAGAGAGTAGCAACATTGTACCATCTTAAACAATTATGAATTCAATACGATTTGATAAAAAACAATCCCCATCTACTCCACTTAAGTCATGAAATGAATTTAAGGGTTGCGAGCTAATTAAAAATACAATTAATATACGTTTCACCAGTTCTTTTTACTTTAGTATTCTTACATCCACCCCTAAAAAAAAAGCTCTTCCTCTAGTTTTAGGTTACTCTTGGACCTTGGTTGGTGAAAAAAAGGTTACTCTTGGAGGGTGGGTATGTGTAGCTTGATTATTATAGCTCCTTAGTGTATTTAAGAAATTAATGTTCTAGTACTTGTTTAGTTGTTTATTGTCAAAGGACCAACTTAACCAAAAGCTTAAGCTGATGGTGATAAAGTATAAATCTATTCCTGGGGCCTCAACCATCAGCTTAAGTTTTTGGTTGAGGCCTCAGGAATAGATTTATACTCTATCATTTATAACTGAGAATGAGTTTCGACTTGAGTGGAATGGAGGAGAGAGTTGACGAATATAATTGATGATGACCACAATCATTAATAGCTATATATTATTCTCTATGATTATCAAATATAGATAAAATCAAAGGGCTGCATGAAATCTTTATATCTAATTAATTTAAATTAATTTAAAATAATGTAATCTTACTTATTTTTTTTAAGTGGTATTGATTTCCCGCGAATTTCAATAGGATCAATAAAAGAAAACGCCAGGAGATTGATGACCAATTTATTGGACAACCATTAATATAATAGTTATTCTCGCTCTATAATTATCAAACATATACAACGTTGAAGAGCATATTAATAGATAATTAGATGGTAATTTCTTAGTTATTGCCTAGCTATAATTAGGGGTGTTAATGAGCCTATAGGCGCTAGCTGTCTCGCAAACTATTTGAACTCGATTAGAAATTTTGTTAGAGCTGAACATAGCAAAATTCGATGCGAAAAGTTCGTGAGCAAGATTAAATATGTTTTAGCTATATTATTTTCCATATTATAGAAATTAAATGAAAAGTTATATTTATATTTTGCACAATACTTGTGAAAAAACTGGAACTAAGTAGTCTAGACCTATTTATAGAATATATGTAATATAGTTTTGTTTTTAATTTAAGTTATGTTTTAAGGTAAATTGAACTAGAAAATTTAAGTTCAAAAAATCTCAATACTCGGATCAAGTTCGAGTAAAACTATAACGAGCCGAGTTGAGCCGAGCAATCTTATCTCGGTTCGGTTCGTTAATGCCCTACCTATAATTTAGCTAGAATGAAAAGTTAAAATTAACACTAAAATTAAAATTTCAAAAAAAGGAAACCAACAAAAAAAAAGTTTTGACAGAAATGATGGAAGTGATGAGACCCTCAATAACGTAGATTCTGGAAGGGAAAAGACGACTTTTGTGATGTATACACTTCTTCTTCCTAACGATTTCTACACAAGAATTGAAGGCTTTTCTTCCTTACGGTGCAAGTTTCCCCTTTTACCTACATTACATAATACTACTATTCCCCTACAAACATCCAAATAAACATTTAATTTCCCCACATCCCCAAACACGTCCTTAATTTTTTTGCTACCTCATTCCTATCTTTTACTGCGTAAGCATGACGCTACCTCAACGCAATACACAATGAGAACAAATGGGAAAATCCCTTTATAAAGTAAACCCATGGACCCTACAGAATTATAAGAAACAAATCCAGATATTGTACTACTATTTCTAAGCAAGATCCTAGTATAAGGAGTTTCCCCATCATTTTCGACGAGTGGACTAATATCCTACGTGAGTTTATATGGATACCTAAAAGGGCAGCATCCCTTTTAGATAAGATTTTTTCCATACTAAAGGCTCGAACTCGAAATCTTGATTAAGGAGCGAGAATCCCTTAACCATTCACGCCAACTTCAGTTGGTAAGTTAGTAAGTTGGTTAGCAAGATGACATTATAGTATCACCACTAATTTCATCATTTATTATTTGCCTGATTAGTGGTCCGTTAGCCCACTAATTAATACACATATTATGGGCACATTTAATTTTTGTATCTCCATTCTTACAATTCGACCTATTTAACAAGAAAAAAATGCATTGAAATTAATTACATGACATAAGATTAATCTGATAAGATTTTATGTAAAAATACGTATTTATTCTTTATTAGTGTAAAATTATAGTCAAAGTTTTGTAAAACTTGACTTCTAGAAAACAAACTTTGCAAGTTACAATAAAATACTCATTGAAACGAATTAAACAAGATCCTACATAATTAATTTTTTATATATATTGATAAAAAATTAAAATACTCTCTTTACCTAAATGTAAATAGTATTAAGATCGCAAGTAAGCAAACTAAAAAAACAGAGAAAATATGATATGGAGGGAACTATAATCAGCCATAGTGATGTAAATGAGTGTTTTTAGAATATGAGATGTGTACATGTATGATTTCAACATTTAAACTAGCTAGTTGGCCTACACTATTAAAAATACTTTTTATGATAGTTTTCATTATCAGACTCACATACTTTGACCTTTGTTCCAAATAAATTTAAGGCCTCGTTTGGTTCACATGGGAAGTAATTTCCCATTGGAATTTACATTACATGGGAAATTCTTTCCCTTGTTAATTTCCTAGGAATTAGACAAAATTGTTTGGTTGACACCATAGGAAATTGCATTTCCTAGGAAATTACTCACCAAGGGGGGGCTTGGTGAGTGATTTCCCATGTTTCATGGGAAATTCTATTTCCCTTGGAATTTGTATTCCCTATGCTTCTCTCATTTCCCTCCAACCAAACACAACACTCATAATGTATTTCCTAGGAATTTGTATTTCCAAGGGAAATAGCTTCCAACCAAACAACACCTTAGTCCTAATTGAAAGCGTTATCAATTAAAAGTTGTTCTCTCTTTGAAAAAAACAAATTAAAAGAAGTTCTTGATATTAGAAATGTCAACAATAAAAGTCAATATATGGGGTAACATGTGCAAATAAGTTTTAAAAAATGTCCAATCTACGTTCTCATAATATAGAATGGTATCACTAGATAAAAATTATGTACCGAGTAACATGTTCAATTCATTTTGGCTTGTTTTAAAAAAAAAGTTTAGATAAATTTTCATGAGTTAAAAAAAAGTTACCATATATATATTCAATTAAGGCAAATAAGTTATGAGAAGTTTAATTAAGTTAAATTTAGAAAAGTCTAGATGATATATACGAACGATGTATTTTATGGAAAATTTTGACATACTTATCTTATTGTTATTATTAATACATTTTTGAAATTACAGGTTAATCTTTTGTTTTTGTGCTTGGAATGTAATCCATCCCATGTCCTACTTCCAGGATATTAAGTTTAATCTGAGCCTAAACATAAGGTAGGGAGAAGAAAGGAAATTCCATCACTAATGTGCCCATAATAGAACTTGCAAATTCTGTCTCGGTAGGACATGTATTTCTATTACTATGAAATTCATAAATGAAGTGGTTAATGGTGGGGTTACCATTATCCTTTTTGGAGTGACGAGTGCGGTATGTATTCCTAAGAAAAGAACTTATGAGTACAAACTTTAATCACTAGACTAAAACAAGCTTCGTAATAACCAAGGATGTCTTAGCCTAGTGGTTAAGATTGAGGTGTTGTGAACAATAGGTCACAGGTTCGAATACCCCCTTCCCTTCTTTGTACTTTGTACCGCCTTTGTGACTCCTTCCATTCTTGTGACAAGAGTTCAATTGCGATTTATTGTAAAATTGGACCTCCCTCCTTTCGAGGGATCTTCATCTTACCTTTAACAAAAAGTTTCATACTCCCTCCGTCCCTCAATAGATTTTTCATCTTTTCAATGCATATTTTGTATCTTTAGTATCTTTAATTACATATTTGTAAAAATTATAAAAGTTTGATTTTCCTATTGTACACAACAAGAGGAATCAAACAATACTCCATACGACTATGTTTTTTCTTATATATTGGATTTTGTTGGTTTTCTTCACTTAAGAATAGTTCCCAAATTAGAAATGAGAAATCTATTAAGAGACAGAGGAAGTATATTGATATTCAATTCGACTTGTGTGGACCTGGTTCACAGTAAAATTAGTATGCACCAGGCTCACGCACGTAAATTGGGACTCACACTGTTATAATGCACGGAAACACACTATATTACAAACAGATATATTATTTAAGAGAGTATAACACAAACAAATACAATATAACAACAAAGAACACTAAGCTCTTGCAATAAAAAAACACTATAACACAGAGAAATACACTATACTACAACACAGATACACTATATCGATCAGAAAAAAATACACTATATCACAAACAAACACACTATCGCAAATAAACATAATACAGCACAGAGAAACACATTATACCACACACAAACACTATATCGAAACTGACAATATAATCCTACTCCCTCCGTCCCATAATATAGTGCCTATTTCATTTTTGGTGTGTCAAACTTTAAAATCTTTGACCAAATATTCTCATTTGTATATATAAAAAAACATATTCATGTGGGATCTTGTTTGATTCGTCTCAATGTGTAGTTTCACAATATCAACTTTTTATATTTTTTATTAATACGAAATTGAAGATATTAAAGGTCAAAGTTACGTCTTGACGACCGTGTAAAAAAGAAACAAGCACTATATTATGGGACGGAGGGAGTAATATTTTATAACAGGTTCACACAAAACTTGAAAAACAAAGTAAGAACTTAAAAAGAGAGAAAATGTAGCAGTTATGAGAGAAAAAATGAAAAGGTAAGGTAATTTAAGGAGAGAAAAAGACAAAATAGTGAAAGTTGTAATAATTACAAACCTACATAACTCTATTGGGTGCATACTATTTAGTTTGCACCAGGTTCATACGAGTTTTTTTAAAAAATTAATTTTAGTAAAATGACTATACTATTCTTCGTATAAATACATACTACCTCTATATTTTTTTAGTTAAAACATTTGCTTTTCACATTTGTCGATACGCTTTTTTAGACGTTAATATCTCTTATCGGCTATAAGTAAAAATTATAAATATTTGATATATTTGAAATTTTCGCATTGAAACTAATATAACAAGACCCCCACCACTTGACTATGTTTTTTATTATATAACAATACAAGATAACTTAAGGGGGCGTTTGGTTCATATTATGGTATGGGTTTGGAATCATGAATAAAACCAAGGTGGTATGGGTTTGGAACTTGATACTTAATACCTTGTGTTTGGTTTCATTTAGGAATGAAAAATCTTCATTTATTTGATACCTAGAGGTAAGGTATGAGCCATACCCCCCCTGGGTTTCTAAACCCCATACCTTATGGGTTTGAGGTATGAGTTTAAAATTTAGAAATAAGTTAAACAAACACTAGGTATAGGTTTTGTTCATTCCAAACCCATACCTCATACCTAAAACTAGTGAACCAAACACCCCCTAACAAAGTTGATTAATAAATAATGCAAAAAAGCAAATAATACAACTAAGAAAATACGAAGATAGTATAATTAAAAAGAATATTCTGTTGAAAGAAGAGATATGATCAGGAGAGACCAGTCGGAGGAGAGAGAATCCCTATAAAAATAAAAAGGGAACGAATTCCGCGTAGACAGATGAGGTAATAAGACTTCTGTGATTGAGACAACTTCATTTTACACTAAACAAACTTAATTAATTCACCTCAACTTAAAACACAAAAGTTAAATAAATAAAAAGGGGTGAACACAATAGAAAGCGTTTTTTCCCCTCTCTCTTCTTCTTCTTCCTTCATTCTTTCTTTCTCATGAAACATACAAACAAACTCCATCATCAATTATATCATCAATAATCCAAAAATCAAACAAAACAAAGAAGCCAAAAACAACACTCTTTCTTTCTTTCTTTCTTTCTTTCTTTCTCCTATAAATAATCTTTCACACCTTCTTTCCTTTTCATACCATATATTATTAATACTAATAATAATCAAAAGTTTATACTATATAGTCTATAAACTATATATTATAATTCAGCTTCAGATGGAAAGACATCATATTATACATCATGATCAGCAGCAACAACAACAACATCAATATCGACAACCGCAGCAATTACAACAACAACAACAACAAATGATACCTAACACGGTTGGGGTAGACACAGGTGATAGGTTCCCACAATGGAGTATACAAGAAACTAAAGAGTTTTTAATAGTTCGAGCTGATTTAGATCGGAATTTTATGGAGACTAAACGAAATAAACTTCTTTGGGAAGTTATTTCTACTAAAATGAGAGATAAAGGTTTTAATCGTAGTGCTGAGCAGTGCAAATGTAAATGGAAAAATCTTGTCACTCGTTACAAGGTAAAATTTACTCGTTCCGCTTTCTTTTGTTGTTCCTATTTGAAATCTTTTTATGAGATGAAATCGATCAAAGTAAGAAGAACTTTCGGAAATGAAATGAAGGAGTATTAATCTTCTATTAGTTAAACTTTGTAAGTATTATATACTATTAACGCGTGTATATGGTATATTTTGATTGATCTGTCAAAAAAGAAAAAGAAAGCGTATTAATCAATGAAATTTATGTTTTTGTTACAACAAACGCGGTATGGATCTTGTTGTACACAAGATTTTGCGTGATTTATGAAATTTAATGTTTTCTATTGTATGAAAATCTGCATTTAATAGGAGTACTACAATACAATATTTTCTAAATTATTTGTAACTGTGTATCTATGAAGTACGAAAACCTCTTAAGCTTGAATTTACCTGTGTTTGAAATATTTTTGAATCTGAAATTATTTTAGTCATTTATTTGCTAATGAAGTCCAGGAATGGTTGAGATTTAAGGTTTTTAATGAGGAAAAATTTCTATTTCTACAACCCTAAGCCTTTGCTAAATACAAAAAATTACTTTCAAATTTGTTCCTACAATGGTGTACACCCTACTACGTTCTGAAATAAGTTATCTAAAAAAAACTCTCACATAAAAGAAAGGAATGTTTCACTTTTTTCAGAATCGAGGAATTAAGTACAGATTAAGCTCGAAAATGAATTGTATTACTTGATGAAGTTATTAGAGTAACATTGTATGTAAAAAGATAGAATAGACTTTTACTAGTGGTAGGCATGTATTGTAAACCCTATATGTTAAATGTCAGGTTAACATAATCAGGTTAACACAATTATTCTCCACACTTGTACATAAGTTTCCTATTATGCATCAAGTCGTTTCCGTGCTACATAATTAACATGTTTTATTAGTTGTGTACATACAATGTGTAATATTGATTATGATTAATGAAAACCCTATATGGCTACACACATAATAATATATTGATTATCTAATTGAATTTGTTGGAGGGAAGCTTAGGGGTGTGAGACAATGGAACCAGAAGTAATGAGACAACAATTTCCCTTCTACAATGAAATGCAAGCAATATTCACAGCAAGAATGCAGAGGATGTTATGGGCCGAAGAAGAAAGCGGGCCAGGCCCATCAAAGAAGATGAAGGCAACAATGTCATCAGATGAGGAAGAAGATGATCAAGATACAGATGGAGAAAAAGGGGTTCAAAAAAAGAAGACTAATAACAAAAAAGCAAGAACAAATATTAGTAGTAGTAGTAGTATCAGTAGTAGTAGTATTAATGCAATAAAGGATATGTTGGAGGAGTTCATGAAGCAACAGTTGCAGATGGAGGTGCAATGGAGGGAGGCGTACGAGGCGAGGGAGGAGGAGAGGCGGAGGGCGGAGGCGGAGTGGCGGCAGAGAATGGAGGCGTTGGAGAATGAGAGGGTGGTGATGGAGAGAAGGTGGAGAGAAAGAGAAGAGCAGAGGAAGATAAGAGAGGAAACTAGGGCTGAGAAAAGGGATGCTCTTATTACAACTCTATTGAATAAACTTAGAAGAGAAGACTCAAACATGTGATAATTTATCATCAATCATCATTTTTCCATGCATGCATGATGCATGCATATTAGGTAAGAAGAATTTCGTTGCAAGAAAGAGGAGAAATTGGGATTCTTTTTGTAAGGGGTGAGAATCAAATTCCTGTCACGTTACAGGGGTGAAAGGTGGGCGGTTTCATTCATTTTATCTTCCTCTTCAAATGTTGTAGCTTAGCTTTAATTAGCTAGCTAGATCATGCAGGTTAGTTTTGTTTTGGGAATATTCTCTCATTTTATTTACTAGTCTTTTTGGTCTTTTGATTCATTAACTAGCTAGTTCTTTAATATCCAAAGGGAGAAATTTAGTAAAGTTTAGCTTTATAAATGATAATTTAGCTAATGTTCCTTGATTTGTACTTGGCAGCTTTTAATAATCTAGAATAAGTTCCTTTTATTGCAGTTCATCAATCTCCATATAATTATTAGAAGTATATAAATTTACTTCACATGGGGTATATATGCTGATGCTGTATAGTAGTACATTATTGTAATTGGTTGTTTAGAAAGAGTTAGAGATTAATATAGAGTGAAACTCATTTTTATTATTTAGAAGTATATTTCTAGGATTATTATGAACCTAATTAGCTTTGTCTTTAATGTCAGGAAATGGATTCTTTAACAGTCTATCCCAACTCCTTTGTCAGTTAATTTTTTTTGGGTACATGAGAAAAGTTAGGACACCCTTCTTTCAACAGAGACTCTTAAAGAATCAATAAGAACAAATTTATGTAACGAGGGGTTCTGTTGAAACATCCACATCAACCGAGACAGCTGAACTGTTGTGAACTTTTTTGATAGAAGTTCCGCTACCTGATTAGCTTCTCGAAAAATATGCTTAATTTTATAGAATCTAAAATGTCATAGCAGTTGCCTAATGTCATCAATGAGGGTTCGTATATATATAGTCCAAGGGCAAGCGTAATGCCCTTGCAGAATTCGTATAATCACCTGGTTGTCTCCTTTAATATATAGATCTTGAATATGCTGTTGATTGGCAAGAATAAGTCCATTTCTTAACCCCCAGGCTTCAACAACGAGAGTTGAGATTTGGCCAAAATGATAAGTTTTGTAGCCATAAGAAAACCATCAGAGTTGCGAATGGCAACAACGTCAGGGAGCCAGTAACTGATGAATCATCAAAGTTTAGCTTGAAGCAGTTGGATGGAGGAGGCTACCAGCTGACTGCAATAGAAGTAGGGAACCTGCAACGAGTAAGTGAAGATATAGTAAAGGAAAAATCAGTCCTAGTGCGAATCCGTTCCAAATATAGATGACATGCTTTATAGTAAATACGATTTAAATTAAACATATTGTTCTCAAAAACAATTGAATTGCGTTCCTTCTAAATACTCCATAAATTGTAACAGAACATCTGTAAGCTAATGAAATAGTGAAGTCTTAAACAATTATTTGTGGTATGAGTATACACTTATATATATATATATATATATATATATATAATTTATATATATATATATATATATATATATATATATATGGGTATATCAATTAGTTGCTTCTTTTGTTTTCTTTATTGTAGTAATATAATCCAAGACAAGAAGAAGATAGAGTATGAAAGTGGATCGTCCTTATTCTTTAGGTAAATAGGAGAGAAAATATGGTTATAATTAAAATAGCGTCTATATTTCAAAAGTAGAGTATCATAGTGTGAAAAACAAACAAACCTTTACCAAATGGGAAATAAAGTATAACATAGGAAAATCTTTCAAAAACAAACTTAAACACAAAGTATGAAGATCTAGATGGAGGAACTAGCTTGTGAGTAGTACATAAGATAGGATAGTAATAATAATGACAAAGTTCGGTGTAAAACTGTCTCATAATAATATTTTTTGTTGCAAAAGAAGGGATAGCAACGTCTCGCAAGAATTTATTGTAAGACCGAGCTGAGTTAATTTTTTTATAAAGAGAGACTAAACGACCAGGTCCTTATTTTATTAAGATGTACTTTTTAATATCTCTCCGTAAGTTAGTGTAAGACAACCTCATCTAAGATTCCATAGATAGTTGGATCAAGTCTATCCTTTTATCAATCAAACTTGCTATAAATCATCAATATGTTTACTTACAGGTTATTAATCAAATTGACTCTAGATTCTCTAGTTTCTCTTTCCCTCTTCCTTAATTTCTCTTAGAACCTGCCTCCAAAGTTGGCTATATCATATAGGCGTTATCATGGTTTTTAATTAAATTATTGGTGATCCCAGATTTTACATCCATTTGTTAGTTACATCATCTATTAAGATTCTTCCTTTTTTTTCATAGTGGTGTTTTTGGAAAATTTTGTCTCCATTTGTGAGACAGATCTACTCCTATCTCTTAATGCGTGTTTAGCTACTCCCTAATGGACAATATTCTTTTTCATTGCTTCATAACTATGGTGAAATAGACTTGTTGATAGATTTCCTCATGCATTTCTTAAGATATGTTAAGATTTATTTATTTTAGTGTAATATGATAATATAAAACAAAAAAATTCATAGAAATATTTCTAAATAATATAAGATTTAGATTTTTATTTTTACAGAATCTCAATGATACCTTTGATACTTATATAATCTATAATGATAATAAATCAGTTATATTATATTTAGAAACTCATTGAAGGGTACGTAGTTCTTACATTATTATTATTATTATTATTATTATTATTATTATTATTATTATTATTATTATTATTATTATTATTATTATTATTATTATTATTATTATTATTATTATTATTATTATTATTATTATTATTATTATTATTATTATTATTATTATTATTATCGCACATTCTTGAATAAAATAGGTGCAAAATATATTATTGTGATGCGGGTGAAACATTCTCTAAATGTATCACTTATATAAATTACTTTTATTTTATGATTAATTATTGCAAGTTCACTTTACATATATAAGCATTTGTACGTGTTACTCTATATTAAATTATAAAATCAATTATCAATTTATCACATCAGCGCTATTTATTAACCACCATGTACAACATACATATAGGCCACATAACATTTACTTCGTATGTGAAAATTTTTCCTTGATACATGAATTTTATTTTTATCAGTTTGTAGACATTTTCACCGAAGGTCTGTCTAGTTTGCACGCATTCCTCTTTCGACTCTGATGTGTTATAGAGCCAATATAGAGCATTATTAGAGCCTATATATATAAGATTACGTATTGGAGCCAATGATGTAAATCAAGGGAAGTTATGATTAGTTTGATGAAGAGCGTGCACGACTCTTGTTTATTTCGGACAAGATTTGTAAACTAGTCAGTTAGTTAGGGACAATCCCAATAATTGAAGAAGAATTAATTATATTGGAGTATGACATGTAAATCGAGCAACGCCACCTACAAATTACTGGAGGGATACAACAAGTTCAACATGAAATCGTCACCAGAAAGAGTTTAAAAGTACCACGAGACTGATGAGTACAGATTGTACATTGGATTGTCGATAATAATAGACCGTGGAGACTGAGTGACTCTGTATACGAGACAGTTTAAAGGAAATTTTTTTCATCACGGGGTTTTTGAAAGGGGGCTCCAAAAAAAATGGACTCTTTCACACTTTGATGATAAATTGATATATACATACATGTAATATGGTGTTGTTCGCGTTAGACTTTGGGTGAGTGACTCTGTATGACTGTATGAGAGCAGCTCAAAAGAAATTCTTCTTATCACGGAGTTCTTAAAAGGAGATAAAAAAAAAGAAATAAACTCTTTCACACTTTGATGATAATAAATTGATACACATATGTAATATGGTGTGGTTCGAGACCTCACGTCGAGGCTTGTTAGAACTTTGGGTGAGTAACGCAGTAACCCTATATGAGAACAGTCCTACAGTTCAAAATTAATTCTTCTTATTATAGAGTTCTCAAAAGGGGACCAAATATTCAGACTTTGATGATAAATTGATACAGATAAGTGAGATAAGTGAGTACGTGACACGGGCATACATTAGACGAGCTGCTTGCCAGTTCCGAAATCCGAACCACACCATATTACGCGTATTGCTACACTTATCGACATTGTCTTGTTTCCATCATATATACTACTGATTTACAATTTCTTTGTTTTTATTATAAAGAGCATTATTACTTATTAGTACATGTTGTAGAGCACTTTCAGCTCTCAATACTGCCATACTGGATATTAAATACCTCTAATTAAACTAGTTGATGTACCCTATATATTGCAATATTGCATGCTCATGCTCTTCTTTTAATTTAACAAAGTACTATTTTTTTATTTTTATGAACGCGTGATCAACTATATTAGTTGATTAGTGGTTAAAAAGGTTACATTTTAGATACTGTGCAAAATGTAATTAAAATTTTTACTATGTAGAGCAAATGGCATATAGTTAAGATTGTTAAATATATATAAAAAAAGATTGAATACTATATGAATAGTGTACAAAGTCACTATTCGACACTAAAAAAATAAGGGGTGGATGAATATGACGTTTTCTATCTAAGTCCTTGTTCTAATAAAGTTCAAATCTATAAAGTGATAAAGCGGTTTGGTCGGACTAGAGGAGTGAAAATCAAACCTCGATCTTTGATCACATAGCCACACACCAATATGCCACGTGAGGCTGACTCATCCATTTTGAAAATAATGCTCCTATAGAAATTAGAGGGGAAGCCCATGGTCTTATAGAGTATTCCAAAGAGCCATGCAGTTAAGTTTCAAAGTATTATGTTCGAGAACTCATGAAATAATATTAACCTACTTTTGACAAACTCTCTTTATAAAATCTAAAATCTAATTCGTGTCCTTAGCTTGACTAATATATTGGATCATTCTTCTCTCATATAGTCATATTGGAGAAAAGAAAGATGAAAATCAGAGATGTTATTATTCCGCGAGAAAAGTGCATGTGCATTTGACTATTTGAGCCTTTGAGGCATTGCATGCACTGTTATGATAGATGCTATGCTAATCACTTTATTAATCAAATATGAAGTGCTTTGGCATATATAATACATTATAATTTACATAAAACATAGGAGTAATATAGATTTAGTTCAAATATACTCTAAGTTGTTTTTTTTAAGTCGGTAAGATGAAGGATCCTACTGAACTGACACCTCGCACAGGTACAACCAGTTAAGTTTGCACGTCAGACTCTTTGGAGGAAGGAGGGATGCCGGAATGGTAAAGAAAATCTGAATCTCTAGTAGAATTTGATCCTATAACCTTGAAATCATGAGGCCAAATTTTTACCATTATTAGACGAAGCTTTGCCTTGTTGAAATATACTGTAAGTATATGTTTGTTGTATCATTGTATGAGACTTTATGGAATAATTCTTACCTGACAAAGCGCCGTCTTGACTAGTCATAACTTCTCTAAACTTTGCTAGATTGTTTGACCATTACATCAATAGATAAATCTATTACATACAACTTTGACTGCTTTGAGACCCCAATGGCCAAATCTTAATTATTACTACTCATGTAATCTTCAGCTTAACATAAGGAGATACACGAATACTTAATTCATAATCGCCACTTAACTAAAAGATCAGCCATTATATATTCATTATGATTACACCAACCTTTATTGATAATGCATAAAGATTAGTATGATCATTAAACTATTTTATGACTTCAATTTTTAGGATAAGAATTGTTATAATATATAGTTTTCAACTTTTTGTCAATACTCAATAGTTAGTCCATCTTCGTTCCATAAAATTAAATAATTTGTTGAATTAGTTGTTTATATATTGTGAGCTATTAATTTAAATCATTGGTTAAAAATTTGTTGCTAGAGATTAATTGTGAAAATAGTTGTTCAATGGACATCTTCAACGCAACTAGTTACGAAATAACATAAAATCATGTTCATTTATAACAAACTAAAAAAATTATAATAAAGAGTCAAAATTTCTAGTACTACTTGTAGAGTTGTACTGTTATTTATCTTAATTATTTCAAATATTCAAACAAATTACTCCTTTTTAAGAATCAATAAGGAATGGTGGAATCTCATTTGAAAACCAAACTATTTACATATTATTGCTGCCATGATAACGAGCGGTCAAGACTAGGGATATCAATGGGTAATGGACCCTACCTGAATTCGTGGATCCAGATTCGATTTTAGCGAATTTGGATCCTCAAATTTGGACCCAACAGAACTGGGTACGATATGGATCCTAGTTTTGAAAAGCGGATCTGTAACGAGTTTTAAATTATTACTCATGCCCGGATCCGTGTACCCGTTTTTCAAAAGTTAGTTTAAAATATAAAAATAAAATGATAAAACATAATGTTAAACTTTTGATATTAATTATGATTCGATTTGTTATATTAAGGTTGAATGCTTGTTTACTTCAACATCAACAAATGAAATGATAGATATCGTCGTTTTGTTATTTAAAAACTTTAACTATTGTGAAAATTAGGGTTGTTTGCATAAAATAGGTTAGGATGTGTTTCGAATACGGATTCATAAGATCACTTGGCTTTGGATTCTCAATTTTATATATTGCCCATCAATCCATGTCGAATCTAGATCCATACCTGAAAAACGGATCTGGATTCTACAAACTAAATAAATCCAAATCCTATCCGAAGACATCCCTAGTCAAGGTTGTGTATCAAAGTATTGCCGAAACAAACTACTCCCTCCGTTTCCTAAAGATCTTCTCTCTTTCCGTTTAAGTGTGTTTCCAAAAGATCTTCCCTCTTTTACTTTATTCCTTATTTGGAATTTATTTCCCCCTTTTTACCCTCTCATGTCCTTATTATATGGTCCACCATTACATTATTTATTCAATTTTACTCTTTTTTTCTCTCTCCTACTTTAACCTTTTTTTATTTGTTTATTTATCTTAACCCTTTTCTCTCTCCTACTTTACCCACCCCACACCCCACAGAAGTGGATCCTCCTTGGTATCTATAGGAACAGTAACAAGGAAGATCTTTAGGAAACAGAGGAAGTAATTGACAAGAGAACGATAAGTCAAAATGCCTTACCACCAATGTTATATTTTATTTTATTTATAACAGTTTTCATAGCACCCATAAAGAAGTAGGGCAAGTTCTAGTAGCTAGCTTGCTCATGATATTGCTCTCTTTTATGCTTCCCCACTTCATTTTTGTAGGAGGGGAGTCACAATTAATTTCCTGACATAAATTAAAGGTAGAGGAAAAAGTTTGGTTTGCATTAGAGTTGATAATTTTGGCCCGGTTCGATCCAATATTTTCCGGGTTTTGGGTAGATTTTTGGGCCCGTGGTTGGGTCCGGCCTGATTTTTTTCCTTTGGGTGGGCTTTGGGAAAGTCAAAAATAATTTTTTAGTCTATTTTTTCCCGGCTCGATTTTGATATGAAAAGCCCACTTATTTGGGCTCGAAATAACGGGTTTTATGCACATAATTTTGGCCCGACCAATGGACAATTTTTTAAAGCTCGACCCGGCCCATGATGACTTCTAAGTTGCATATTTGGATTTTGACCAAACCCAGTCCAATTAGAAATCAAATTTGCTCGTTTGTGGATTATGAGTCCCGTTTCAATCATAAGTCAACTTACACCAAATCCAATTCAGTTGGAAAATTGCTAGTTTAGAAAATCAAACTTTATGAAAATAATCTATTTTTGGTCCAATGATTCAATATATATGGAACATAAATTTTTAAAACTAGAAATAACATAAATTTATATTTTAATCGTTTATGTGTCATACGTTGGCCGAAGCGGCCAAGCCTTAAATAAGTCTCAAAAAATAATATAATCATATTAGAAAATTTTAAAATAGTTTCAGAAGATAACATCAGGATATTATACTTCTTTAGAAAGATTAAATGCTTATACATTTCAATTCTTTCGATTTTCCAAAATCAAAATACCTTCAACTAACCCTATCCAAAAATCAAAATGTCAAATACAATTTAAGTCTATTCCAATACAATATCAAATTCCTATCTAGGTTAAAATCATCAAAATTCTATATAAGATAATATCATTATACAAATAATTACCATTTTAATCCAATCACACTAAAAATCTTACATGTTTTTCTATTTTTCTCTATCTTCAATAACTAACCTTATTTATCATACCCAAATATATCATCTTGTTGTTATATTTAATTTTAATAAAATATTAAAATTCTTAACCTATGTCTTGTGACATAGGTTAGAAAAGTCCTATATAAAACCCAATCCAAATAATTGATGCAAATTAAATAAGATTGGACTTTTTATGTAATCCAAATAACTTTTCCTTTTGAAAACTGCTACTACATCTATTGTTGTTGTTTTACAGATGATTTTAGGGAGAACCGATGATACCCCAATTTCGAAAATTGAGACGTGGTACCTATAAAACATTTAGTGTTTTTTTTTGTGAAGGTTTATTTACATTGCTTTATAATAGGGGGTGGGAGATAGTAGATAGAAGGAGTAACCTATTCCAAACTGTTATTATAACTTATGACTGAGGATTTTTGGAAGTGGGGCGAACATAGGGAGTTACGAAAGAGGGTAAGAAATATAAGTATTCTAGAATGTTGTCAGTTATAACTGTTGGAGTTAAGGCTGAAAAGTTTTAGCTTCTTTTATTATATTGTCCCACATTGCTTGTGGGAGGGAATGTCTCCTTGTTTTTATATTCCCTCCCTCCTTCCTCTTATTGGGTTGGTACTTGAGTTGTTTTTGTGGTTGGATGTCATGTTTGGTTTGGACTTGCTATCGCGCGTCGCCCGGCCTTGGGCCTTGGGGAATAAACTTAACCTTCCGTTTTTTGGCCTGATTTTCTCCTATAAAATCAGTGCTTCTGATCAATTTAAGATACACACAAAAAACATTCTATTCTCCTCCTTCTCTTCTCTCTCTTTGCTGCAGATCAATTACCACCGTTGTCGACATTGCGTTCTGTCAGATTCTAACAATAACAATTACAACTTACGAGTTTCACTATGACTAAAAATGGAAAAATATACCTATACAGTCATATAGGAGGAAGATTTTGCTTTCTTCTATCTTGTTTTATTTTTCCTATAATTCTTTCTTGGTGCTCTAATTTGTCTAAAGTTAAATGGGCTGCTAGTAATTACATGACATTTTATCTCAACTTGGGCCTTAATTACAACATGATAATTTCACCTAATAGCTCATCTAACAACAAGTCCACCATTTCTTGACCCAAATGTATGGACAACTCTTCCACAAGATGTTCCTTCATTAAGTCATACTTTTTCACCCACTTTGAGTCTTTTACCTCCTTTTCAGCCAACTTACAAATATAACTCAACATTTCAACAAAATCATCTGCTGCTTTAACCTCTGTTTTCACCAGCTTGTGTTTGCTACCAATCTTGTTACAGCAATTTTCATAATTTTCCTTTGTTTTGAGCTGTATATCTTGTGCCAAATTATCATGAAGTTTGATTTTGGATGATGATTTTCTCCTTGAATTTGAAGGGATTTTTTGTTTTCCTTTCCCTGTTTCAAGCATTTGGCAAGTGAAATTAATATACAACATATTTGCTGTTTTTTGTGGCCAAATATAAGATTGACTCATAAAGGATTTTACTACATCTATACAAATATATCTGTTCCTAAACAAGAAACGGCGTCATTTTGAAAACAGATGTTATGTTTGGTGTTATCATTTCGAAGTAATCTGTACAAATATATCTGTTCCTAAACAAGGAACGTCGTCATTTTGAAAACAGATGTTATGTTTGATGTTATCATTTTGATGTAATCTATACAAATATATCTGTTCCTAAACAAGGAACGGCGTCATTTTGAAATATATCTGTTCCTAAACAAGGAACGGCGTCATTTTGAAAACAGATGTTATGTTTAATGTTACCATTTCGAAGTAAAATATATATAAATGACAACTATAACTACCCACGGTATAGCTCGAGCCTAGAAACTAGTTTATGATTAAAATCGCGAGCAACATTTTGGTGTAAAAAAAAAAAAACAGCAACGACCACAAATACACCAAAGGTTAACAAGTAGCTACCGAGTTCACAATATTCTAGTTTTTTCAGAGAAATTTAGGTAGCTAAAGCTTTAGATGCTTTAATTTTCTTATTGTAAAAAACAAAATTGCATATTAATCTGAACGAAATAATAAGGAAATGAAAAGTAAGTATAAAGAAAACAAACCTTTGGAAAAAGGACTAACTTCCTTGTTATAATGATCAAGAACAGAAACTGGACTTCTTTGAAGATCATCACTTTGAACTTCAACACACATATCTTGATTATGATCAACATTCTTCTTACTATAAATTTTTACACCAACTTTCCCATTAACTTTTTTCTTATCATTAATAGATTTCCTTTTTTGCAACCTACATTTCTCCCTTAAATCATCATTATTCTTTAATCTCCTAGTATTTTTCCTACTAGTATTATTATTAGTAACACATTCTTCATACCTTTTCTTACTTTTCCCATTAAAAACAACCTCATTTTCTTTCTCTAAATCCTCCTCAATTGTACCCAAAAAGCTACAATGCTGGCCTTGTTCATGAAAAGAAGCCGAAATTCGTGCACCACGATGAAATGCAGCTCTTGTTGGGTCGAAATCAGGCAAGAATTGTAATGAATTAAGCGACTTACTTCGAAAAAGCGAATCGAGTGTAGTGGTTTTTTCATACTTAGGCAATGAGTCTAACCCCATTAATTTGGCAACTATCCCGGGACTATTATTAACTACGACAACATTATCATTACCATCATTTAGTACTGCTCGCGAAAATGAGTCACTTTTATCAGGTGGAGATGGGTGGGTTGGGAGATTACCCGTACTAATGAATCTTTGAAGGATACTAGAGAAGCACCCGTGTTTATTTTGTTTTGTGTACTTAGAATACTTAGATGACATTTTTGTTTGCAACTTATTGACTAGAGTAGAAATAACAATAGTCGTAGTAGTAATGAAAAAATTGTAGTAGAGAAAGAATGAAAGAGAAATGTGAGGATATATCATACTACTATCATAAGATGAAGTTTTAAGTTATGAAGAAATTATGAATGTGAAAGTGATAATTTATGTGTGGAATTTTTGGTGATTGAGTAAATTGAGTTCACATTAGGTGGAGTAGAAACACGTTTAATTTGGTTGAAAGTTTTGACGAATGAAGATGGGATTTTAATCATTTTATTGATGAAGTTTGTGAAATAGTGAATGGACGGTAAAATAGATGCTAAAAAGAGGGATATGTTTATTAAATAGGTGGTGTTATTGGGTCAATGTCGGTATGTAGTTACTATGTAGAGTGTGCAGAGCCGAATAACTTGACTTTGGTGGTCTCATGGATTTATGTTTAGATGTGGATGTTTTGGAAGTTGATGTGAAATTGCGAACCCAATTCTCGACTTGAACCTAATTCGAAATATAAGTGAGATAGAATTTGAATTTTCGACTGGATTGATTTATTAATAAGTTGATTTTTTTTTTGGGTTGCTTACCCGGTTAACCGGATTTTTGCTCCGACTACATCCAAGTTCGACCATTGCATAAATAGTGCAAAAAAGTTTGAAGGTGTAACCTGATACTCTCTTCGTTCCATAATCCTTGCAATATTTGTAATTTTACGATCTATGATGTTTTACTTTGACCATTGATGTCTTTAATTGTGTATTAGTAAAGATTACGAAAATTTGTTATTTGAAAACTACAAATTGGAGATGACTCTAAGAAGATCAAATCACATATGACTATTTTTTTTCCCTATATAATGGTGATAATTCATGGTCAAAGATTATAAAGTCTGACCTTGAAATAGTATGTGTTTCATTGATTATGTAATAGAGGAAGTACGAGACACAAGAAGTAAAAGAAGTTCTTGATGAGTCATAAATAATTAAGCAATATCTCAACTTATACATAGTATATTCTTTTACTTATTAATAATATAACCTATTTATAAGTAGGTTGGGTTAGAGTCGAACTCTCCAAACCGTTAATTCAATGAGTTAGATTTAGATCAAAAGATTATCTACATGTTGTTATCGTCTTATCGATCCAAAAGTGAACCAATTAACGGAATCCAACATATTTGCCATCCCTATTCTACATTGTAGCTTTCTATTTCTAAGTCTAGCTAGGGTGATCATAGGAGTTAGGGCTACTACTTATGAATTCTTCAATACTAGCCTGATCGCTGAAATAGTAAAATTGATATCTAGGCTCAATCAGAAGCGTTGTGAGGCATAGTGAGAAAATCTTAGTTGGTTATTGTTTGTAACTTCGGAGTATATGTGAATTTTTTCTTCTTGTTTTCAAGTATTCTATAAATGTTGTTAATTGCAAGTTTCTTGCTAGGTGTACAGTTAAACGATTTGGTGGAGCATCAACTTCTCATCCTAATTCCTATGCATGTAACATCACTCCCTCTTTAGAGTCTAGACCTAGTTAAAGAAAGTAAATCTCAAGTAATTACGAATACAATAAAAATAAATAAGTTAGCGAAGGAAGGTTGAGAACTAAAAAGAGAGGAAAATGTCGGGAGTTTCTAGCCCTTCTATAAAATTGAAACTCTAAGTTGTGATTGCTTTAAAAGAACAAAATGGTCAAAGTCGTACATTTCTCTTTTTATGTTGGTCATATCTCTTACAAATAGTTGAACAAACGAAAAGAATAGTAACCATGTGCGGCGGCCGAGCTCAGGTTGGGCCGCGGTAAGGATTTGTTTCTTATACGATCTATATATTTGGTAAAATCCATGCTGTAATAATTTCAAGAATCTGTCACCCATTTGATGTTATGAGATCATCTTTCACTATTTTAATCTCCCTTGATTTTTTTTTTTGTTACGCACTAAATAATGATTGTTTGATAAGTTTTTCCATTTTGAGTTCACTTATGGCCTGTTTTATAAGCTTTCGTTCGTCTTTCTAAAATAACTCAAAAAACAAGAATTTTATCTTCTCTTCGCTACATAATACAATACCTATCATCTTGACATCTTCTAGGCAATCATCAATGGAGTTCTCAAACAAATTTTGTGTACTACATCATAGAAATAATTTTCTGTACAGAAGGACAAATTCAATTTTAGGACAATGTTGTTAAGTCACACCACTATTTGGTTGGATAAATCTATTCTAGTTGCTACTTGTCGTTGTTCTACAAATAAAACCTAGCTTGTTTCCATGACACAAACTTGTAATCCATTCACTGATAAGTGATAACTGCAAGGGAATCCTTGCTTTTGGTTTGAGAGATTGAAAAATTCACAAATGTATAAAAATATAAGCGATAATAGAATTAATTAGTATAAATATAAAAGATCTGTTTGGAATTTATATACACAATACGTAGACCTGGGTGTATCATGCATGCACCGAAAACTATTTTTTGCGCAATTGCTTTTTTAGAGTTTTCATCATTCTATGATTTTTACTCAATTGTTCATTTAGAGCTTTCATCATTTTGCATGCTTATATGTAGTTTTTCAAATGAGTTTTGAGGAAGAAAAATAACCTAAGTAATACTCCCTCCGTCCCATAATATAGTGCTTGTTTCTTTTTTCACGGTCTCCAAAACGTAACTTTGACCTTTAATATCTTCAATTCCTTATTAATAAAAAATATAAAAAGTTGATATTATGAAACTACACATTGAGACGAATCTAACTAGATCCTACATGAATATGTTTTTTTATATATACAAATGAGAATATTCGGTCAAAGATTTTAAAATTTGACCACCAAAAATGAAATAAGCACTATATTATGGGACGGAGGGAGTACTAGGGTTGGAAATGCGTTGACGCGGATTGGGTTCTGGTTGACAAGACCTCAACCCAACCTGATCATAATAAACGGGACGACCTAAAATTGTCACTAACCCATTTAATAACATTTTTCTAATTTTCATCAAACATTCTACGAACGTCGAAGTATAAATAGGTCATATATAACAAGAAGACAAATTTAAATACAATTCAACCCTTTTATTGTTCATTTCACTTGGAAAATTGGTTATTTTGATGGGAAAATAAATAGGTTAGTTAGTAGGTCAACCCAACCCAAACTTGACCTATCTAAGTAGAATGATTAGATAGGTAGAATCCAGATTGATAATTTTCAACCTAATCCAATCCATTTAATTATACGAGTTAAAATTTTGACCCAATTTATCATTATTGGGTCGGATTTGGGTTGAGTTGATGGATTGGATCTACTTTTACCAACTCTACATAATATAATACCACACTCACGGACTCACGATGTACCATTACTCCACAAGTGTATGATAAATTGATAATTGATAAAGGTTGTAGTCTAGGGGTGTTCATGGGTGGTTAACCGTCCCGAAATAACATTTCAGTCCTGGTAATCGAAAGTTTCGGTTCGCTCTTTTTGCGAATCGTAATCGTTTAGACCGTTACTGCCTAAGCAGTTAACCGCTTTTCGGTATGGTTTTTTGGTTAACTATTAACCGTTATTATAGTTATAGTATTATATATTACTTAATATACATATATATTTTCTATTTTCTTTGCATATACTTTAATATTATATATACGGTAATATAAAATGTATTATAAAGTGGATAATAAATCTATTAGAAAATATAACTAACACTAAGAACTCACTCCATTTCCTAATTATAGTGTTTATCTTAGTACTAAGTTTCAAGTAATCACATACTCCTTCTAATTGTTGTAAATTAGTAACAAATATTAGAATTAATGTAATTGTTGGAAAATGTTTCACAAAAAATAAAATAGAAAATAAATATTTCGATATTTCGGTTAACAGTTCACTCAAAAATCATAACTGTAACCGTACTATTTAACCATTAATTTTATCGATTCGGTAACTGTATCCTTAAGATTTTTTTTATTGATACGGTTACCACCTTTGACCGGTTTTTCGGTACGATTTTTCGATTTTGGTATTTTATGAACACCCTTAGTACAGTCTAACAGCTAACCCCAACTTGTTGACGAAATTGTCTCACACAAAACACAACTTCGGAATTCCTACATCACATTTGAGAAGCAGAGTGAGAGAAAAGCATTGCGGGCCAAATCAATCTGTTTTTTTTTTACGAGACTGGTAATTTCGATCTTCCTTAAATTTGTAGGTTTGTTTAGGAGTAATCTCAATTTAAGTTTTAAGATTCACAATTTATATCTTACACATAACACATCCATATTTGAGCAAGAACTCAGAATTATTCTATAGATAAAAATTAGATCTTGATACACCTAAAATGGCGATTTCTTCACTTCGTGGCATCGTCTCCTCTACATTTAGAGTAAAATCTCCACCATTTTTGCTGACTAAAACAATCAATTTTTCAACAGCAGAAGAATTTTGCACCCACCTCCTTAATCACCCCAAAAATCCAGAAAAAACCCTAATTCGCATTGCAGCTCAATTAGATTCAAAATGTGTTAGTGAAGTGTTGCATAGATTTTGTTCAAATGAACCTCAACTGGGTCTTCGTTTCTTTATCTGGGCTGGTCTCCAGCCAAAGTATAGGCATACTCAATATATGTATAGCTTAGCTTGTAAGTTGCTCCAAATACGTCGAAACCCGGGTAGGATTAGAGAGATTCTTGAATGTTATAGGGTTGAAGGCTATTTAACTAATGTGAAATTGTTTAAAGTTGTTCTTAATTTGTGTAGAGAAGCCAGGACTGCTGATGAGGGTTTGTGGGTATTGAGAAAGATGGGGGAATTTGATTGTAGGCCGGATTCGACGATGTATAATGTGGTAATCGGGTTGTTTTGTGAGAAGGGGGATCTTGATATGGCAATTGGGTTGATGAGAGAGATGGAATCTTGTAATTTGTGTCCTGATATGATTACTTTTATGTCAATGCTTAAGGGTTTTTGCAATGTGGGTAGATTGGAGGATGCTTGTGAGTTGTTTAAGATTATGAAAAGTCATGGATGTACTCCGAATTTGGTGGTTTACTCTGCTCTCCTTGATGGGCTTTGTCGGGTTGGTAGTTTTGAGAAAGCGATGGAGTTGTTGGGGGAGATGGAGAAGGAAGGTGGGGAGTGTTCACCAAGTGTTATTACTTATACGTCAGTCGTCCGAAGCTTGTGTGAACATGGAAAGTCGGTTGAGGCATTGTCGATATTGGATCGTATGGAGGGTTCTAAGTGCCAACCGAATAGGGTGACTATGAGTGTGTTGATCCAAGGACTTTGTGGTGAAGGGTACCCAGACAAAGCATTTAAACTGGTCAGTGATGTAGTTGCTAGAGGTCATGTCTCGGGTAGTGAGTGCTATAGTTCTCTTGTGATCTCTTTGTTGAGGATCAATAGATTTGAGGAGGCACATAAGCTTTTCAAGTGGATGCTGGATAATGCTGTGAGGCCTGATGGGCTGGCATCTAGCATTTTGATAAAGGATATGTGTTTAAAAGAAAGATTTATTGATGCATTCAGTCTATATGAAGATATTGCAAAGAAGGACACTGTAGTGACAATTGATTCTGATATATTCTCGATACTGCTTGTTGGGCTTTGTCAGCAAAACCATGAGGTAGAGTTGGCAAAACTTGCCAGTCTAATGGTTGAGAAAGGGATTCAAATCAATGCCTCGTACGTTGATGTTATTTACAAGCATCTAAAAGGATCAATCTGTATGGAGTCACTTGCACAATTGTGTAAGACGAGAAAATAATAGTCAACAACGCGTCCTTTTCTTAGTTTGTCCTGGTTACTTGAATTTCTGAAGGATATCTGTGAGTTATTAAAGCAAGCTACTCATTTGGGACCACAAAAGCATGCTGGTTGAGCAATCTTGATCGAATTTGTTTGTGAGATGTATTGATCAAGGCAGAGTTTTCAAGTTGCTATCAGCTTAAGATACATGGTAAGCATTTCTTATGCTATTATAAAGTTTTAAAGCATGCAATCCTGCCTAAATTGTTAGCTACTAAAAATCATGGAACATCTATCTTATTTTCGTTTGCTTTCTCATTATTTTCTTTGGAGCATTACTCTGGATTGCGATTTTTCACATTATGACCTCTATTTATAGAAGTGTAAGCCTTTTATATGCTGGAGTTGTGTTAGATAAGGAAAACGTCGTTAATTATTCCAGATACCCGTATAACTGCTAGTCTGCTAAGGTTGAATCTATCTGGTACCAAAATTCTACCCCTGGACAAAGAGAAACAAAGACACAGAGACCCAGCGGTTTCAGTTTTATCTTCTTTGAGTCCTAATTGGACTTCCTTTTCTTTAGCTTTTAGAGATCAGTAGAAGTGGTTTAAGTTATATTGTGGTGGAGAATAAAAATTTTGGTACTTGTTGTGGCTAAGCTCCTTCAATCAAATTATGCTCCAAGTTTCTAGTGTAGAATGACCCTTGCAAGATGTAAGTTTTTTTTTTCCGGTGAATAAGGTTGCATAAGATGTAAGTTTGTAACTCTGTTTTACCTTGTCTAAACAATTCTCCATATTCTTTTAGAATAAAATTTTTGGTACTCAAAGAAGTAAATTCAAACTATGAGTGCCTGCTAATAGTGTATCAAAGAAGTGCGCATGAGGCATTGAGGTGCAAAGGGAGGGTGATCGCCTTTGAGATATTCTGATTAGAGGTATGCTTGTTTAGATTAACTTAGATTTTTTATTAAATATTAGCAGTGTTAGAAATCACTTTATACGAGGCATGGGGAGTGGGGACTCATCAAACAAGACCATAGTGGTGTGAGGAACACCTTTGGGAATCAGATGGGAGATGCATGAGCAATACAAAGTTTTATCTCTATCTACGCCTCTATCGAAAGAAGACATCAAGTGTATCTTCTTGCATTGGGAAATTTGGCATAGTACTCTTTTCCCCAACTCCCACTCGACAACCTATAATAGGATAGCTTGACCACAAGAACAAAAAACTTCAAGTAGATTCCTTCAGAAGTTCGGATTATTTTCCGAACCAGGAGTATGTCAAATGGCCCTGTTGTTAAAACTGCAGTTAAGTTGTTAAACTAGGGCACGAATGGCTCGTTCCACATGCAATCATGCATATATGCTGTTGATATCAGTACACCAGTTGAATTTGGACAGTTGAAGCAAACCGAAAGGGGTTGGATCTCTAATTTTTTTTATAGAATGGAAGCGGTGGCAATATGAGACATTATTAGAGTAGCTGACTCTTACTCATCCTTTTTATGTGATGGTATCATATCATGTCACGTCTAGGGGCGCAAGACAACTCTCTCTAAGGAAACTCGGCAAAATAGCCCCATAACTTCAGGAGAAGGGTTGGTCCTTGATAGGATGTATTGATGTGAAGAAGTGTAGGTGGATTTGAGTCAAATCCGTTAGCCATAAAGATTGAATCGTTTGGGTTCTTTTGAAAAGCGTTAAACTTACCCTTTCATCCCAAAACATTGACAAGAAAATGACCTCATATTCGGGAAGGAATTTGTTAAGTGGTTTCAACACCAATTTAGCATTTGAGTTTTCTCCTCTGTCTAGCATATTGTCTGCTGAATCAGCTTGTAAAGTCTAATAGTAGTAACTGATTGGCCTTTCTGTTAATGAATGTCTAATAGTAGAGGTCTTGGATAATACTTTTGTCAATTATCCTTTGGAATAGGATGCTTTTTCGAGGAGTATTTGGAATAGGATTTCTCTTATCATTTGTTAGAATTATTTTTGCTTTTAGACATGCCTTTGTTTCTAATTTCAGCTTTTCTTGTGCAGGTGCAAGACTAGGAAAGGACTCCTGAAGACGCTTGTAGCTGTGTTAAATTTATTGGGCCAAGAGTTTTAGCTTGCTTCATTCCGGTGGCAGGTACTTTCTTGCTTACTTGCCTTTTTCTAAGACCAGCTGGTGTAGTCCAGTATCCCCTTTCAGCTTAGTTGATTTGTCAATAATTTGGGCATGTTCTGGCTGATTAGCCTTACAGGTTAGGGATTATTACATTTATAAGTGAGGACCTTGACTCAAGTCCGAGTAACCATTTGATAATCAGAAGCTCACGGCTTTCATCATAGGGTTACTTTTTTGAATTTGATGATGGCTACGTAGCAGTGTTGATAAAATCCGATCGATGGTTATGATACAAGTCATCCGGATGTTGAAGATAGTCAGATAGTGGCAGATCTGAGTGTGATATACAACACACATGTTGCTGGTCAGGTGGATCTGGCTTTTTCCTGCCACACCCAGCAGAAGATTGCGAAAGACCAGCTCCTTAGGCACGGTATCTGCACCATTGTGTGGACCAGATTATTGCCAGCCTCTCGTAGACATCCTCACATCCATGTGTATTAAGATGTTCATCTTGTATTTGCATCAAAATCAAATGTGTTTTCATATCCTGTTTTTTTTATTCTCTGCCTTGATGATATGAGAGGGCTAATAGAATTTTTGGGGTCCAGCTCGGCCTTCACAGACTCTCCCTTGTAGTTGGAGTCTTTTTGGTGTTTCTTATAGAAGTACCAAGTACGGGCATCCCGACTTGCCCTGCCATCGAAACCTATGCCAGGCATCTGGGATTATCGTATATCCAGGGCGATATGTTTGGTCATTGCACATTTGGAGAGCATGAGCGAAAAAGATAGTCTTAGATGTACGATAAACCTGGGTGTACTAGATAAAATGTACTGTAACATTTCAGTTGTTCCTAGATTGTTTGTACTTTGTAGTATTCACATAATCCATCTCAACAATCGTTTGCAACTTATGCATGGAAAAAAAAAGCTCATTCATGTGGTGTTTCTTTGATGCATTAACAAAATATCAAACTTACAAATTATTAAGTAAAATTTGTCAAAAACAATCTTTTAAATACAAGTTTTTATGTTTCAATCCCATTTCCCTTCATGTACTAATGAGTTAATGTTGGAAAATACTTGGTCAATGTCAAAAAATGGAGAAAAACATAGTTGAAAGGTTCAAGAGCCCTCCATATCTTTGGTTTTAATGAGTCAACCCTGAAAATTGCTTGGTCAATGTCGTAAAATGGATCGAGGTTATTCCTCGCAAAATATTTTCTTCTTAAGGTCTTTTTTTGCCAGATTTTTTCTCAAAGACGGTTTCTCGCAAAAACTTGTATTTAAAAGGTTGTTTCTAACAAATTTTCCTATTATTGATTATAAATATTAATGGTTAAAGTTACGCGTTATCAACAAATCATATAGATATTGAGAATGAGTACAGAGGTATAAAACATAGGGTTATATATAGAGCTGTAAAAAACTGACCGGACCCAAATCCGCAATGATACAAAAACGAATCATGCCCGAAAATACGGTGAACTGGTGATCCGTAACCGATTCCGGCCTAACCCAAGAATAACCACTAATTGATTTGACCTGTTATAATCTGACCCATATCAGATTCGAACGATTAACCAATCTGAAAAGAACCCGAATCCGATTACAAAAAATGAAATGTTGAAGATGGATTTAATCGCGACTCTCGAATACCACCTCCCGAAACTTTAACCAACTAGTAGTTCCAATCCACACAAAACGCACATATATATATAGAGGTGAATTTATTCATTCATTGTCTTCACTTGTGAGTTCTATTAACGCAAAATCAGAAACGATGGATCGGATTCAACTTCTGCTAGTAGGACTCCCTCTTTTCCTCTTCTCAACTGACATCTTCAACCTCTTTCTCTCTCCTCCTCAAAAACCCTCTTCTTCTTCTAATCAATACATCATCATCATAATCATGTCCCTAAACCTTCTTCAATTCATCAACCCCTTGAATTCCCTACTCAGGTAACATATTTTTTGTTACCCACCTTTTATTTTTAACGAATTTTCGCTTTAATTCAATATGTTTAAGTATTGATATAGTTTTTTGTTATTGTTGAAATTGCAGCAATCGAATTCCATTGGTTATGGACATACTGTCACTATTGATTTCTGCTCCTCTTGCTCTTACAAGTAATTAATTCTCTTGTTTGATTATTTATTTTTTCTGGGATCATATTTATTTATTTAATTGGAAATTATAGGTCTGATTTTTGTGGGATTATACTGTTTTGGGGTTTTAATCAGGCTTGTTTATTATGATTGTTATCATGTTATGATTTGATATGATTGGCTTTTTAATCGCTTTTCGATCTCTAGAAAGACCGTCTTACCTTACTATTTGACCAAGGGGGTCACTAGAAAAGTAGCGTAAACGAAAAGTGACCCTTTATGATAAATAGTGAGATAGTCTCATGGTAAGACTGTTTCATTTGAGAATTTGTCTTTAATCGTGTTTGCTTCTTCTAATTCTTGATGGTGTATATGGCCATCTGCCATTTGTTTTTGCAATGTTTATTTAATATTAGCGCGAGCGAAAGTGTTATAATGAATTAATTTAGTTGAAGGAGTTAATTAGGTGCTTGCATTTGGTGGATGTACTCTATTAATTAGGAAAGTTTGCAGGGTTGGAGGAGGATGATGGGAATACAATGAGATCAGTGACCGTTATAGCAAATTGTTTAGGTTGTTAAATGGTGTTTAGCATGTTATGGGGTTATTTCTGATTTGGACACTGCCTTGAAGGCTTGCAGAATAATTGAAATTTGTGGGATTGTTTTAACTTGTGATGACGGGAATTCCATGGTTACTTGGTGGTACTTGGTAGTGTTCTCTTGGAGTGTATGCCAAGTTCTGAGTGCATTTTTTTCTCTTTGATCTTCTGATTGAAGGTATCTTGGTTTTGTTGGAATGCTTTATAGCCTTTTGGGTACTTAGATTGGAGGATAATTTGATACTATTGGTGATTATCCTGGCTTTGCCCTCAGATTATAAAGAAGGAAGGCTGTAGCTAGTTTCTTTATTGGGTGCTAGTATTTTCCTCCGGACTTCCTAGTTCCTATGCATGATGACGATGTGTTAGTACTTTCTTAGTTAAGGAGCGGAATATCTTGGATGTAATTCATACTTGAATACAAGCTTGTACAGGAAGTAGACAAATTAGATTTGGTAAGAAAATATTTAACATTACAAAAGGAATGTGCGACTGCAACCAATTGTGAAATCTACCAGTTTGAAAGGTAGAATGTGCTTGATGGTTTACATTTTCGTACTTTTTAGTCACAACTTCATCTAGTCATGAAGGATACATGAGACAAGATATCAACAATGAAGCAAATTACTATCTTGGTTCCTATCTATAAGTTTTAGAGCCCTTGCACTCTTGAAGCTGCTATTGATAATATAATTATTTGCCCTCCATTTTGTTTCTGAACTTTGAAGTTATGTGGAACTGTTTCACACTTCTGTTTGTTGGATTAACGGGACCTTCTTACATTTAATTGTTTGTCTACGTTAGGGGTACTGCTGTGGCTATGAAGAATATGCTAGAGACTCAGTTTCCTGGAATTAATGTTGCTCTTGCGAATTATCCACCTTCACCTCCAAAACGCATCCTAAGCAAATTGGTACCTGTTGCTCAAGTTGGAGTATTTGCCGTCATAATGGCAGGTGATCAGATCTTTCCTAGGCTGGGAATGTCTCCCCCAACATGGTATTACTCATTGCGTGCTAATAGATTTGGAACTATTTCTGCAACCTGGCTATTTGGGAATTTCATCCAGTCCTCCCTACAAAGCTCTGGTGCTTTTGAAGTTTTTATTGATGGAGAACCAGTAAGTTATTGGATACTTACCTTTGTGTTTATGTCAAAATCTTTTTCTTTAAATCTTGTGTGTTTTCCCATTTGTTTTTGCCTGGATGGCATCTTACTTTGTCTAATATTTGGGGAATATGAGGATCCTTTTCAGTCTCCGTTCATTATGTTGTTAAAGATAGATGAATGATAAAGCTTAAGAATTAAATTGTTCTATTTTAGTACGTTTGTGTTGTCGTACTGACAGTCTTCTGTTTGGCCCAGTATTGTATGATTCTGATAAGTGCAAAAAAATCATTAATCTAGTTCGTTTTGAATATCCGTCTGCTATATGAAATTTGTCTGATTGCTGCTCATCTGTGTGAATCTACTGTAGGTATTTTCGAAATTGGCACAGCAAAGATTTCCTGGTGAAATTGAATTGAAGGACCTCATTGGCAAAAGGCTTGCTGGTTCTAAATTTGTGGACGCTTCGGGGGCTAATATGTGGTCTTGAAGACAATCAGGAGAACTTTCTACTATCCTAGTTTAATGAATTGACATGGATATTTTAACCCTCTGGTTTTTCTTGCCATGTAAATTTTGATATCACCACTGGACGTAAAGATGATCATATATGTACTCAGATTTTGGTGCCTTGGCTTGTACTGCAATTTATGATCTATAGTGTGGTGTTACATTTTCTTTCCTTCTGGTATTAGGCATTAACTTTTGTAGAAACGAATGTTAATTAGTTTAGTTATTGTGATGCTTAGTCACTGATGCTACGAATTAGGGTCGCATAGTCCCTCCATTATGAAGTACATGAAACACTTTTTTTCAAAAAGCTCACATTAATAAGAGAAGTGTTTCACTTATTTCAGATAGGGGGAAGTACACATTGCTACGTATTGTAACTACCCATGTGTGTTCTCTACTTCTCTATGAGTGCAAGGGGATAGCTTTTATGTTCCCATTCTTTCTCCTTTTTTCTGCATTTTTATTTCCTTTCTTCTTCTGTGAAAGCGATAAAACCAATAACAAAGACAAGAACTAAGGAGAACACGCAGGAAGAAACTTGAAAACAGATGGAAATCGGAGGTAGCTCCATAGTTGGTGGCGTGGTGCTGAGATCTTGATGGAAGAAGTCTTGTAATCTTTCAAATGCAACACTGTGAAAAACCAGGGCCATACTTGATAGAAAAATTCTTGCAACATGTTAGCCATTTTGCTATTACCAAGTTAATGCAAAGTATACTTAGATTAAGTGGACTAGAGGCTTAAAAGTTGAGTTAAAGGATAGAACTTAGCTTTAATTTTTTTTCTTAAGTATTAGGTTACTTGGTGTATTCTCTTATTTTACCCTTATCTAATACTCATTGAAACTTATTTGATATCATTGTAACATTTTCTACAAAGGTATTAAAACTTGTTGGAATTTGACATTTTGAATTTTTATACGAACTTATCAAACCTGAAAATTTGATTTTTAAGGTAAAAATAACACAACCTTCCGATTTACATGTCTTCCGAACCACATGATGGACATGCTCAAAAGGTTCATTTGTAGTACAGACTACGAATTTCTATTTGAGTCATATTAGCTTGAAAGCTTTTACTTGGAAATAGAAATGCTGAAAAGTGAAGACATGTTAGAAAATCACTTCTGAAAGCTCAGAGATCTGAAACTTCACAAATGTGTAGAAAATGCTTAATGCATTTACAACTTCTTTATTAACTGTTTGCTGCACACAGAATGCGCTCTGAGCCTCTGAAAGTTACATGAGGCGGTGCTCATTACCCCTTCAAAAACAAATACAAAAGCAAAAACAAAAACTAAAAAGTTGATGGGTCTTTATATCAAAGTTAGGTGAAGTCCAACATGCAAGCTTGTAATATAAGAAATTGCATTATACATGTCTGCAAAGTAGACATCGTATATACAAATACAATATGTGTAGTTGTGCATACTTCTCTGGAAGCAAGCCTAACTCAATAGAAACCTGTACAAACATATATCTCTCTTTTTTTGGACATTTGGATGCATGGTTGGAACAGGTGGTTTCATCCTTCCAAGTATCCTCTTGTAATCAGAAGACTTAGAGACACGACGGTGCAAAATAATGAGTAAGCTTCGCATGTCAGCTTCATATCTTCCACCATTTTTTCTTACGTTGTTCCATCGTTTTCAAGAGCTCATCAGCCATTGATGCAAAATTTTCAGCTTCATATCGTAGATCTTCTGTTTTTTGGTTGATACTCTGATGGGAAGGATAGGTAGAAATTATTCATGTATGCACAGATTTCTACATAAGATGTGGTATGAAACTGATACCTAACAGGCTAACAGCACATTTGATTGATATATACTTTGCAGTTTGCAGGCTGAAATTTTTACAATGATTGCTTGAGCTTTTAAATTGTTTTTTCCTTAACTTTTCTAAGGATATGCAATGGACATCATCGTTGTGCAAAAAGATGTATCTAGTTTGTGCAGGGGGGTTATGATCATAAGTCCCTTATCGTGTCCCATTCCCCTCTAATTTTTCCACCTCATCTATTGACAATTAACTACCTGAGCCTTTTAAGTAAGTTGGCGACATGTCAAGATGGGAACTCTTTTGTACACTAGATGAGAGACTAGACACATGGAAGTATATTCTAATAAAGGTTTGCGTGAGATGCTTGATGCTTAGAGGTAGAAGCATAACTTATCAGAGATGAATGTGGACTGTGGAGAAGGTTCAGGTTAGGGCCAAGTAAATGGGTGATTTCCAAAATTCGTCTTATGTAGGTTGTTGATCAATATTTTTTATGCAATTTAACTCTTAGATGCTCCTCTCTTATGTCTACTCGTCTCCATTCATATAAATTGTTAACCAAAAGTTGGTCTAATTTTCACAAATTCTTGAATGAGACGGGTACACGATAAATAATTATGAGATGGGGAAACTTTTTATCCTAAATGGGTCATTTATATATAGAGAACTGACTCCTTTAAGGCAAGAAGTTAGCGGTCAAACAGGGGTAACTTTTTGCCCTAAATGGGTCACTTTCACTTATATAGAAGAGACCCATTTAAGGTAAGAAGTTACCTTTTGTTTAAGGGAAAAGCTATATGCAGCCCTAAGGGCTGTATATAAGAAGCTAAAAATGGAAATAAGTTGCATTAATTGATCATTTATTACATTGGTTGATGCAAAAAATTTCCATAAATTCACAACTTATTTCCATTTTAAGTAGTGTATTTATGTCTTATATGTAACCCTAAGGGCTGCATATAGCATAATCCTTGTTTAAAAATGACCCTTTTGACTTGAAATGTGACCCACTTTGACTTAAAATGTAACCTGTTTGGGCTAAAAGTGAACTGGCCTCACACAAAATTTATTGTGAACCCGATGCACACAATAATAATTGTTTAATTGTACCTCAAGTTTCTCCTGGCGTTCTAAAAGCTTGTTTCTTGCACGTTCAGCAGCTGCAGATGCATACTGAAAGAAAATATATCCCATTTAGATAGCACAAATTAGGATGCTTGTAATTAAAAGGTTAAATATGAGTTAACTACATAGAACAGGGTAGGCCCCCATATTGGTCCCAAGCAGGAGAAAAAGAGATCCAAAGGGCTTGAACAAGTGAAACAATCCAATGAGTTACCTCAGCTCCCCTATACTTTGCCATTATTTCTTCAGGAGTTCTGGTTTTAGGCTTTGGATCAACAGTAACACCCTCAAATAACCTCTCTCTCTCTCCTTTTGTTGCTTTTCCTTTTGCTGAAATGTCAATGCAAAGATATAATTAAGAAGCATTACAAGACTACAGACATGCCTATGCTTCATTGAGGTCAAATTGGCTGATCTATACAAGCAACTCACCAAGATTACCCTGATGGAGTACAGTTGAAGCCATCATAACCGGTTCATCAATTTCAATGTCGTCTGATTTGGAACAAAAAGGAGATTAACAACAGAAACTCAAGAAATGAAGATTAAGCATGCAAAAATTTTAGTAGAGAGAGGGCCTAGCACCTATGTCAAGCTCTTCTTCTTCCTTCTCTTCTACGGTGGTTAGAGATGAATCAGGAACAACGGGCCTCGAAAGTATTTCCCCTAATTCGCTAGAGTTACAAGCAGGAGGATTGTTGTTTGCATTGTTTGATTTTTCCTTTTTGAAGCCTTTGACAATATCACCAAAAATACCTGCAGGAGGAACCTATCACAAACAAAGTTACTACAGAAATAGAGAAACTTTAGGTATCAATATGAGACAATAGATAGCCAACAGGAAGTCATGAGTCTCACCTGCTTCTTTTGTTTTGAAGAGATGGAAATAGCAGCTTCTGCTGCAGCAGCCACAACTTTATCATGAAGTAAAGGCAACAATTCCAGAAACCTAGAAGAATCATCAAAGTACAATCAACTCATTTTTCTAATGAAAGATTCAGTTCGATATATAGCCAGATACAATCGACGACTATGAGGGGAGGAACCTTGTCTCAATTTCACAAGAAGCTAAGGAGATGAACGCCGACTCGCTCCCATTTGTCTGTAACAATTAGAAGGTCAGATATCCAAGCCATTGAACCATCAGTTAGAAACTAACTAACTAGAAGTGTTAAACTGCAATTTTTTTCAAACTAGAAGGCAGTCCTTTTTCCAAGTTTTACGTCACAGGAACATGTACCAGAAAGATCTGCCCATGGTCTGTAGAACTGGCCAGCTTCATGTTCGGTCTCGAATTCCACCTCAGAAGTGAAATCAGAGAGCTTTCTTCCAGAGGCTCCAAATCAGGAAATGATCTGCAGAAACAATATGACAGGCCTTTAAGCATGCATTTCAAGGGTAACAAAAGAAACAATACAGAGGACCCAGGGTATGGGAGAGGCTAGCAATGAACTTTGTTGAGGGAACATCAGAAGTCAAACAGTATCATGCAAGTCTGCAAAGTAGCACTCTTCTGTTTATACCTGATTTCAAGGACTCCAGACTGGTAAACCAAGATAAGTCCAACAACCTTGCCATCTTTCTTTAAAATGGAAGTCCAAGAACATGTTTGTGCAAGCTTCACCTTGCAAATTGGTTTATCTTCACCCTAGATACAATGATAACAGGTAAGCCAGGTAGCAAATTATACACAGCAAGAGTTAATACGAGCAGAACGCTATTCGTTACCTGCATTACAGATTTGGTACGGTATAAACGTAATGTGCTCTCACAACAAAGCAAAACTAATGAATCCAGCAACTTTTCTCCATCCATGGGGAGATGTTCTGCGTCTTTTAAGTCACCTATCTTAGGAGAAACATCTTGCTTAGGCTCATCTAGGTTTTTGGTTTCCTTGTTTGACTGCTCATGATGTTCTGATGATGAAGCAGACATGAAAGCACTGCCTTCTAAAATGCAAAATCAAGTTTAAATGACTAGACTCAAACAAAAAAAAAAAGGCATTAGAATGAGTACTCTTATGTATGTTGTTGACTTGCCTATAACATACATGCTAATCGCTGTATGCTCTTTCAAATGCAGTGGCTGGGAGCTGACAGGGCTGCCAGTCTTACTATCAATAACATTGACTTTCGCATCCTGGGTTAGGGTGAACAACAGCTCTTCTTCAGATTGTTCTATATTCTTCGGGTTTCTACTAGAGCCATGAGCATCTAAAAATGTTTTTAAAATTACTGAGATGACTCTAAATTTAGAGCTGGCCACTGAGTCTGTTGAAAACAAAACTGACAGAGACATCATATCAAAAACTGCTACCTGAAAGACAAGACATAAGAAAAACAGTCAATTTGATCAGGAACAAACTCAAAAGTTTTCTTGATAAAAGACGGAGGAAGAGAAGAAATAATAAAGGAACATCAATTAATTAATCACTATTTGTCTTGATAATAGAATTACATAAAAAGAAGGTACTAACATGACCGCTTTCAAACCCCACAGCAAGCCTGGCTCCAGAAGCAGAAAATTGAAGTGACTGCACTGGATGATTCAGCAAGGTAAAAACAGCTCTGCATTTAGGACCCTCCTGTAATGGTACATCATACACTGCAAATAACACATAACCTATCAGCTATGTTTGACACCTATATTGGTATTTGAAAGAAGATACATAAAAAGCATTGCTTTCAAGACATATACCTATATGTTCAGAATGTTTAACCCAGTGAAGCTTTGTTCCCCCAGCATCATTATTTAGAGTGTAGACACGTACCTAAAACAACATGAGTGTAAGGTCAAAATCAAACATAGATGCTGCTAAATTGTTGCTCCTATTCACGACATGAAAAGCCATTCTTACCTCACCACAGTGAGTGCCAACAGCCAAATACATCATTGAGGCGCAAAAGTCTAACTTGGTTACAGAGACATTTGAACTGACATTAGCTATTCCATGAACCTGCATAATCAACAAAAGCTTTAAGTAAAATAACATCAATAAAATACAAGGTCCATGATCACAAAAAAGCTGATAAACACTTCGAATTTGATGGAACACTAACCTGACCTTCTATAGTGGAAACAAGTGGAAAGATTGGATTAGAGGAATCCCAAATTCGGACAGATCCATCATGGTAGCCAACTATGTAAATGAGTTCCTGCGACTTCTCTTCAGGAGAGGTTATTTCACTTCGTACACCCCCACTCAATGGCCACTTTCTCCCTACAGCTAGATTCTGTCCGGAACAAACTGAAGCCATCTACAATTGAAAGCACAAAAAGAATGCTTGAGTAAAGAATCTGAGAGACTCTCCTGATGATCATATGCTGGGCTGTGTAGTACCTCTGAAAGCCACATTGACAAATTCCCATTTGAAGGTTGCAAGCTCAACAATGCAGCTGTCATTTGAGGATCAGAAGTGGGTATTACCACAGGAGATTCAATACCAGATACAGATGATTTCCTCTCTGGCTGAGAAAGTAAAGCAGACAAACTCTCTGTACAATAAAACTGTAACTTGCCAGGTACAGTCAATACAAAAAGGCCATCAAAGTGGCCTTTTTCTTCTGTCCCTAGGGATGATAATGAAACCATATCCGCAAAGGCACCAATGAGTGAGAAGTCTACACGACGCACACTTTTCAGCATCTCCAAGCCAGAAGACCATTGAAGACTCACTACCTGTTACAATCCAGAACTGTACAAGAATGAGAAGACTCAAGCAGATGGCTTATGCCAAGAAGAGGTATATATATATAGATTAAGTTCACATGAGAATACTTCTCATATGAGAACAGTGATATTCTAATCCATTTTTAGTGAAAACTAATCCATTTTTAAGATATTATATGATAATCCTTTTTCCCATATATACAATCCTTTTCGAAAATCACAGGGAAAAAAAAAAGGTTATAATGTAGCCAAACTGGATTACATATTGGTTAGAAAGGATTGTAACAAAGTTTTCTCATGTTCTCATATAAAGATAGTTCTCATGGGAATCCATATAGAATAAAGTTCACATGAGAACACTTCTTATACGAGAGCATGAGAATAGTGAAATTATAATCCATTTTAGTGAAAACACAATCCTTTTTTGACATATTACATCATAATCCTTTTTCCTGAAAATATATAGACATACACACGCACACCCTAATATGCACACGCTCCCACCCCCGCCCGCGCCCCCGCTCCCACCCACAAACACAAAAATACATACGCATGCAGACATGCACGCACACACACTAAGACTCCTAGACATACATGCAACCTCAGAAAGTCAATAGACCAATACTTCTACAAATTTATCCAACAATGATGCCCAATACATCTACAGTAGAAGCTATTTTGTATCAGCATCATATAACCATTGCAGTATAAAAGAAATGAGCAATCCTCAATGAAATGAAAGTAGATAATCTATCCCAAGGAGTATTCACTATCCTGTGGGACTATCCAAAGTCCAAACAAGAAAACAGAGAATGGCTAATGAGTAGTTATAGGCTTATAGATCATTACAACATCTGCTAAGAAATGCAGATTCTACAACAAAAAGCTTCAACAAATGGTCAAAAATATCACCATATAAACAAGGAAGATCACCAAAAGTGGAAAAATAATAGTTTGAATAACCAACCGTTAAAACTTCTTCAGACCCTATTTCACATCCCCCATAAATGAAAAGTTGACCACCGCAACTGCTTTGAGATGTAGTGCTTTCACCCCAGCATAGATAAATGACAGGAAGTCTTTTTTCAGCTGAAGATAACTGAAGCTTCACAACATCATTACATGGTACACCAGCATTTTTAGATTTAGAGAAAGCACCTCTTGGTATGTTCCATAACAATATGTCTCCATCAATATATCCTACAGCAAGCATCGAGCCAGCTGAAGATGCCCAACAGAGAGCACTTATTTCTTTCTCGTTCATTTGTTCATGTGCATCTTCAAGTGGATCAGCAGCTAATTTATCTGGAGATTCAGATAAGTGATCCTTTATAACCAAATCCTTGTCACCTTTGATGACTATAACCTCAGATTCCAGAACATCCCATAGAACAAATAATCCATACTGATAGGCAATCAGTAATCTGCAAGAACATCACAGTAAAAGGAATCATCAAGTGCCTTACGAAATCATGTCCTGTTGAAACATAGTGCATAAAGTTTAAGTGTTCTCGTGGTACCATGCGAACTGCAAAGGCACAGAAATTCTAGCTCAGACTTTTTCTCTTATATATATGACCTTTCATTTATATTCTTATCGAAAATGGTTATTTTCAATAAATAAACTACTAAAATACCTTTAACGTTTTCCCAACTACCATAATACCACCACCGAATGGCTCCCAAGTAAGCCATCTCTCTTTTTATGTTCTATAAGTTTAATAATTTGCTAGCAGAATATTTCATGATTATCTTTTTAGTGGCCTTCTTAAGGTTTTAAAGAGCTTTAGGTACAAGGAATAAGACAAAGATTGTTAGCTTTGCTTAATTTCAAAAGCAAAAATTCTCAATGAAATAGTTTAAAATTTTAAAGTAAATCACTGTTTATAAAAAAATAAAAAATAAAAGAACCTTTGGATGTAATCAAAGTAATTAAACTAATTGCGTCCCCATTGGAAAAAATACAAAACATAGTGCCACCATATAGATTTTCTTCTTTTCTGATAAGTTAAGGGTTGCTAAGAAAATGACTTGCCTGTTTCCAAAAAAAGAAGGTTGAGGAAGAACTCCAACAACAGGTTGATCATTAGATAATGAGATGCCTGTCTTTTCTGTAAAGCGGCAATATTACTACATTGTTAATTCCAGATGCATGAAAATTTAAGAAATGCAGCGCAAAACATCTCAAGACTAGCTTCTGCATATTCTAGCTTAGTTGATTGACTAGGATTTTGTACTTCAGATCCATCATTAGATTGATTAAACGAAAATCATTTGTATATTGTACTTCCACCATGAATAGACTCTAATAAACTTTGTATAAAACTGAAATCTTGTACATTGTACTTCCAACATGAATAGACCAAAACAACCTAGTAATATTCAGCACACTAACTAAAACACAATGTAAACTGTAAAGAAACATATGAGCGTAATCTACGCCACGGCTTAACCTCTATATATGTCCTAACAAGACAATCCTTGTTACTTAAGACGCAAAATAAAAATAGAAAGGATGAGACTGAAATATTACCAAGGATATAATCAGGAGATATATGATATGGCATTTGTACAAGAGTTTTATCTTCGGCACCATATTTCAATGCAGACACGATACCATGCTCATCTCCAACAAACCTACAATGTGAATCCTGACAAATTACATGAAATATTTGTATCCTATGCTTCCAAGCTCCAAGATCAGCATATGGAAGCCTAAAAATTATATTTAAGATATGTTCTTATAGGTTAGTGTTTGTGCTATACATGAAAGCGGAACCTGAAATTACAGAAAAGGCCGTTATATTAGACTCCCATTGCAAGCTACATGTTATACACCTGCTCTCCAGATTCCAGACCTGAAAAGGAAGGCACCAATACTGGTTTATATACAGTATATTACATATATTATACGCACGTATACACGTATAGCATGAAGAATGCAGAAACTAACTCCTCAAACTAAACCAGAAAGAAGTACATTCATGTCAGAGGCCTAATCACTTAATAAAGTTGAGTTTCCTCAACTCAGTAACTCACAAAACATCATATGCATTTCTGGTATACAATCACCGCAAAAACGACGGACCCCAGAATATCATATGCCATTCTGGTATACAATCACCGCAACAACCACGGCTCCAGAACTAGATCCTACTCGAAACATCCACTAGAAGGAAAAACACCATCTAATTTTTTCAAGTTCAAGTATGTACATCTATTTACTAAAACGTGTCTCTTCAAAACTGCTTTATTTAGTTTAAAGTATGGAAGATATGCATGCTTCTTTGTCCTCAACAAAATCTACTAGTGGCCTGTGAGGCTGTGACAATTAATTTCCTATGACATCAGTCAAAGTTAGACAGTTCATTACCAACATAATGCCACCCGACAATTAATGATTAACATAATTGTTTATACAACCAACATAATCTGAGAAGATAATATGCTGATTCTAGATTTTTATTGAAAAAAAATTGTGGTTTGCAGTTGAGATCTAGAGCACCTTACAAAAGTTGTAGGACAGCGGTAGCATTGTCAAAATAAAAAACCAGTCTAACACCAGCCTCTTTGGTGCTTATATATTCATCAAACATTTTCTTTAACAAACATCACGAATCTTGTAATCCCCCCCCCCCCCGCCCCTCGCCCCTTAAGATACATGAATGAAGAATTTTATCAAAAGGGGAACCAAAGGGGAGTAAATTTAAAACTGACAAGAAGCCAACAACCAAAATTTAATTACAATGGCCCTATGAAACATACAACATTCAAAAAAGTCTATAGACAATATACAGAAATCCTCATTTTGTAAATCATGGATGATCTTATGTACAAAATCAAGGAAGAGTGGGAGACAGTTGATGCTCATGTCCAAGCTTTCGATGCTAACTGTATAAATCTTTAAAATACACCATTCCATTCTTCGATGTGCAGCACAAACCTTGTTTGTCACAAGAAATCAAAGTTGAACTCTCTTCTGTGTATCACAAACTTACAATTTGTAGGCAAAATTTGTTCAATCTCACCATCAATTTCTAATCTTTTGTGATTTTTGAAGAAATCAATCTGCAGGTCTTGATAAACACAGATAAGCAGAGCAGTGCACACTAGCACACAAAATAACTGGGTGTGTTCCAGAGGTTAATGAGGTTAATGGTAAGGGAAATCCATGATATAACACATTCGTGTAGAGTAAGAATAGAAGCTTGCGTCAAATTTAGCCTACATAGAACAACTTCGTTAGAACAGAGTATGTTGGGTTGATAGCCTCATAGAACACAGCCTTCATTATGTGTCCCTTGTATAACTTGTATCGAGGGCTAATGAAAACGATCAAACTCAACCTAAGAGCATGAGCAATGGGGTTGGTTTTGGTTGGTCTAGCAAAAAGTAAAGCTAGCTTTACTTAGCTTTACCATTGGAGCAATTGGCCCTTGGAGTTGGTTGGTTTGGAATTCTAGACCAACCATGCCTTGGATGGTGTGCATAACAACAAATGGGGTGTTGCCATATGTATCAATATTGCTTTATTGTTGCTGTTTTTTTTTACAAGATTTTTTTTTGTTTTAAAGTAAATAAAATCAGCTTATAATTTTTTAAAAAAAATTACATTACAACTATAAAAAAAAAAATTATCTATAAATTGAGCCTAAATTTGATATATTTTATCATATTTTCACAACCTACTTTTCTTTCTAATAAGTTTTTCCTACCTAAAATTATTCAAAATGTATATAAATTAATTAATATATCACTAATTAAAACATGAATAAAAATTATCTACTCTATATAAGAATAAGAACAATTTCAATAGGAAAGAGAGTATATGATGGAGCATACCAAAAGTAAGAGAGAGAATTAGAAAAGCCAAGTAGAACTAGTCTAGCCATTGTGAGAAAAAAAAAATGAGTTGGTGGGAAGTTAGTGGGATGTGAGGTGTAAGAAGGAGGACAGGAGAGAGAATGGAAAAACTACAAAGACCAACAAAAACCCACCCACCCATTGTAGATGCTCTAAGCATTGGAATTAAAGCTAAAAGCATAACAGAACGGCATATAATAGATGCTATGCGCAACAAAGCAATACATAAGCCTAAATCACAAATGTATATGCTTTCAGTAATTCACATAAACTTGGATTTTTTTAAAAAAAAAGAATTCAACCCAATAACACGCATTCAAGGCAAAACATACTGTGGTGAGTGATCAGCACCAAGAAAAAGAAAGGACCCAAGTCACCCAACAGTTGACCTACAACTTATCTCATGCTATATTGCTTTATCACACCCTAATTTTCTTTCCAAGTGACTATGATTCAGCATGTCACTGATAACTGATAAGGATGTGTCGACAACCCACCTAATATTCGTCTATCACACTTCCTTGTATTTAATTTAAAACAAGCTCTGTTATCAAACTCAAAGTTGACTGAAAAAATTGAGCAGTCATCTCACTTAAGTAGTGCAGACTATAAGAGGCCTCCATAGTCCTAATTTCCCCGTCAAGATCTCGAAAGGTCTTGACATTTGACAATAGTAAATTATTACAAGTAACATGAAGAGATGATGAAAACTCACCTGAATCTCATTATCATTGAAGACCCCAACCAAATAACCTTGGTTTTGCATGAACTGTCAAAAAGAGAAAAAGGAAAGGATGAGATTCTTCAACCAATATACAGAACTCCCACAAAGAGTGCAAGTGTGCAACTAATATCATGGTCCGGGCCCCGGGGACTTTTGAACATATCAATAATTTTGAACACTAATTGCTAATTGGAGTATTGGAGCATACAGGTATATACTTTTGAATATACATTACCAAGGAATAGATTTTGAACATCGGGCAGAACTTTTAACACTTGAACTGTTGAACATGGACATGTTTATTCGTGATCTTCCCCATAACGTTCATCAATCCTACTATGCTCAAAACAAATTTATTCTATGTCAACAAGTTTACTTGTATGTTCCAAATGAACAGGGCATGCAGATCAAATTATTATGTTAAACTTGACCTATATGTGCAGTTATGTTCCAAGGAACATAGAAGTATCATAATATGAACATGCAAATGTAAAGAAATTTACTATTATCAATACATTTACCTATTTGTTCTGCGTAATATACCTGTATATTCTAAAAAAAACATGGAGGTAAGACGAAAAGAACATGGAAACATATGTTCACAAAATTTTCGAGTGTATATTCATTCATCATGGTCCCGGGTTCATGATATAACAATCGCACGAACAGTGATCATAACTTAATGTTTTAATTCTGTATCACAGTTTTAAGTCTCAATATGTCAGCAGAAAGATAACTTTGTAAAGGCAGCTTCCAGGCTACTTGCATACACAAGAAGGAAATACAATAGCTCGAGGACAAGGGTGAGGAATTATAAATTCAAATTCCCAAAACTTTTCTCCACAATTGCAGATAAAACTTCTTAAGGTCCATAAGAAACCCGATGGATTTCCCACCTTGATCATCTCGTCACATTGCAATATGGCACCTAAACTAGCATAAACCCCCTGTATAATTTGCACAACCCAGAGAGTCTATCAAAACAACACCATACTCAAACTTTATAGCTGATCACTGGTGAACCCCATGAGCAGAGTACCTTTATCTTCCACCTCTTCCTGTCTCATGGCTCATCCCCTGTACGACCTATAGGCTTCCAGATCACTCAACCCTTAAACACCATTTTGTTTAAGGTGTCCTCAAAAATTACTATTAAGAGCTCAAGCATTACATCCCAGATAAATCCGATGGTTTCGTGCCAGATCTTGCATAGGTATGTTCAGTCAAACATCCCTATTCTCAGCTCTAATGCTCTAAAAGTTGTGCCAACCTCGATCTCTGACACTCAACAGGCAATGTCTCACCGCAGGGGGCTTGGAGCCCATTAGTCCCAAGTATAAAAGTATTTGTGACATCATATTTTATCATGGAAAGTATATAACTCCCAAGTCCATGTCTTGATGCATATAAATTCTTTTGCCTTTTCGTGTGCTTAGCGTTGAGAGTACAAAATATCCTTGATGTCACGGTCTGAGTGTTTTGACACTCGGAGGTCTGGTGCACTCTAAGTCCTTGTGGCGGCAAGAGCGCATGCCTACTGCAAAATGGGGTGTGTGTGCACGTAGCGTACACAGGCAAGACTTATGTTGGAGAAGATGGGACACTCTCATCTATTAGCGACAAGAGTGAAAGTCAGGCGTCGGGTCCGAGATGATGGAACAAGGCTTTGAGGGGTTGAAATGCTTTTACGTAAGCACAATACCAAGTTTAAGATTAGCAAAACAATGGCTAATCAAATTAAAGCAAGATGTAAAAAAATTGATAGTATTCATCAATAGTCAATACCTAAAGAAAGGCTTAAATGATAAATAGTTGTTTTTCCCACCAAACACAGAAACAAAGATAACATGATAATGCATCTAAACTAGCACCGGGTTACGTCTAAGGGCCAACATGCACAAAGTAACCAACAAGCCTATCTAGAGGGCTTAGGGAACAAGAAAGTACACTTAGGAAGAATGAAGTTAAGCATAAATTATTTTTCCTTATTTGTATAGCTTGACAATCTTTTCATTGGCTGCACCTTTTAATATCATATTTATACTAACACCTTGGGCAATCAGTCTCTTTTTATTTGGGTAATGAGCTGATAGATAGAGGAATGAATTATTCTTTATATAAAAATATTAAAGTTACATAAATGAAGTCTCAATTAACATACCTCCAAATTTTTGTAAGGCATTTGTTTCGGAGATATCAGAAGGGCTTCAATATTATATCCTCCGATCACTTTTATCCTACCATCACTGCATAAACCAGAGAACAAACCACCCGAGTGGTATTCATAAATTGCAAAAATACGGGAGAAGCCCCCAACACACACTTAGAACTTCGTCCACTCATAAGACTAAGCGACGCAAACGGGAACATTTATTTTAAAAGGATAAAACGCAAAAAATATGATCCATAATCTTGTTCACAATCATGATTTTTCATTGGCTTCCTTGTTGATGCCCTCTTATGAGGAGAGGAGTCTTAAGTAATGTCTTCTCATATATTGGTGATTATCTAGATAATTAATTTTCTAGTAATTTGTTACTTAATTCAGCTTTTTCTATCACAATATACATCATAGAAGAAAAGACACTCCTAAGTAATTTAGTTGGGAGCATCAGCTTACCTTCCCTGACACTGAATAATACTCCATCCATCCACATTTGACCTTCTCAAGTGACTTTAATCTTTGTTTAAAATTAGTGTCCTCTTTAAAAAAAAATTATGCAAATTCTCCTAAATTAGTTGCATGGCTTCTCATGAAACTACAATAGCAAAAGGGGTATAGTGATTCAATACTAAAAGCGACAAATTAGTTAACATAACTAATACATATAACTTTCATTTTCACAGTTAAATGATATCCAAACTTAAACTTCACACAATATCCAAAAGAGCTCTTCACATTACAAATGCCTACATAATAGTATAACATATAATGGTAAATGTCAAAAACTCACAGCGTTCCAATGGCCAACAACTGTTGAATCGGATCGATAGCAAGAATAGATGCGGTATTAGGAACGCCAAAGTGAATCTGAATATGTGGATCCAAGTCCGTTTTCTTAAGATCTCCATGTCGTGCATCCTGCTGCATAATTAACAAGAACTCTTACCAACAATATACCATACTTACATAACCATTCTCCATAAAAATAGAATCTCATTTTCAGCAATGTCTCAAAAGATTTAGATGATGTTGTCTTGCCTCACACTCACATATATGCTCATTTCATTTTGACCACCAAACCCACCAATAAAAAGCACACAATGAAAAAAAATCAACTGAAAATAAGGTCTTTCTTCAGGTTTTTAGAACTCCATTTGATAACTATAATCTAAATACACATTATTGCATCAAAAAAAAAATTACAGAAAACAAGTGCAAGTAAATGGGAGTAAATTATTTCCCCCTAACAACTATAGTATATAGTAATCTTATAATCTTGGAAAACCTCAACAAGTCAACAAAGCAGATACCCAGATAATTTTTTTGGAAAAAAAAGCAAGTTTAAAAGTCATTTCTCCCATTTCAGAAGCATTAGACGAGAAAATCAATTCATTTCTTTCTGATGAATCAACAAATAGCAGGGATTACGATGAAAGAAGAACTGAAAATCAAAGAAATTCGAAAAAAAAAATGGAGCATACCTGATGATGATGATGAAGATGATTAGTGGCTTTCTGTAACAAACGTTTAGCGAACATTGAATTGTAGAAGATCAAAGTAATTGAATAATTTCGTTTCTTTCGATTTTCATTCAGTGATGAATTAGATAGTCAAAAAGATGGAGTATTTTACTAGTAGTATTTTTTATTTGGGCTCAGCATCTTTTGAGTTTGTTTAATACATATGTTAGTACTGGTACGAGGAGGTATGTGCTGTGTGCCGGCTCAAAATTGGACGAGAGTTAGTAACTAGTATGTGATGGCTTGGTGGTATTGGACTTGTTTGTCGGGCATTATTTTCAATAACTAATTGTTGAGTATGTATCAAGGATGTTTTGGCCTGGTAGTTAAGATTGAGGTGTTGGGTATGATAGGTCACGGATTCAAATCTCCTTTCCCCTTCTTTCAGTATGTAAAAGGATCGTGATTTTTTGGTTGGTATTCATATTCTTAATTATTAGTACTAACTACTCCATCCATTTCAAAATATAAGGTATGTTCGAGGTCGAGTCTCATTCTTTACAAGATAGATCCCAAACTTTTTCCCCCTATTTACTAGGGATTCTAATTTACCTACTTAGAAAATAGTTTTTAAAAGTCAACTCCAAAAGTGAAACCAACATAAAATCATAATTAACCACAAGAATAAAGTCACATGTAAAATATAAAGTCAACACAAGCTCTCCAACTTCCCGAACCCATGATGCATCATCTTCAAACCTGTAAATGAAGATACTCTATTGATCCCGATAGATTCCTAACCAATTGGGTCATCACAGGATCAATAAAGCATATACACACAAAATATGTAATCAGCAAAGCTGAGTACTACATAATAAATAAATATACAACCTAACATGGCACTAATAAACATTAGCCAGGAATAAATAATAATATAATAACATAGCATAGCTATTTTTACTAAACTAAACTCCACAACTAATAAGTTAATTAATTTAGATGGAATAGTCAATGGAAAGAGCTGTCCAAACCAAACCAGTCTTCAATTTAGAAGACGAAGTATGGGCGCGACTCCGAACTCCCCTGACATGCGATATCGAGGAACCTTTAAAATAAAAATATGACATGATGATCAATCTGGTCCCAAGAAAAGTCACGGGCTACCACCATGTTTCCCAACTCATACTAGTCCAACACTTCAAACGTGCACAAGTTTAAAGTTATTGCTATTCACGTTTCACTTTAAATGTTTAATAATTTATTCACTTGTTATGACTCACAAGTAGGACAATTAATATAAGCATCAAAAATACACAAACTTCCATTTTTATGTTATGATTACATAAGGTGATAATCAACTTAATATTGACCCAAGTTTAATTCTAATATTAAATACATAACCTTTATTTATTTGTTGATCCTAGTCAACATCCAACCAACCTTTCATAGGTGAATAACCAACTTATCAAATAAGGTCATCGGTCCTCATAAAGTAATTAAATAATCCAAAGGGAACAACATGATTCAATCATGATCTCATACCAAGATAAATATTAATCCCTCGTGTGAGTTAACAAAATAAAACTCTAAAATTTCATATGCTTGCATCAATCATCCATACAAACATAATATAATTATCATAATCAACATGTTTCACACAATGGTATAAAACATGCACATCCAATTAAATATAATTATATATGAACTAAAAGTAGTTTCCTATACTCCCCTCAAAAAAAAAAAAAAGTAGTTTCCTATACATAATACTACATAAGTCTCATTCTTAGGACATGATACTAATCCAACTAACACATAGGTATGTACATACCTTGTGTAGACAAAGTTCGAGGCCATTTTAACAAGCTTAAAACTCGCCTTGAGATAATTCACTGCCTAATTGAAAAATAATCCCACCTTTGTCCGACCTGCTCAAAACAAGCCAACCTTCAAGTAATCTGGGAACAAGCTAACCTTTCACATTTATTTTCTTATAACAAGCCTTTTTACCCACAATATGGTTAAAAGATTTATTTTTTTTAGTTTTTTTTTCTTTAATCTCTTTCCTCTTACCTCACCACCACTACCTCCATAACAACCACCTCCATAACAACCACCATATCACCACCAAACCTCCACTCCCACTACCATTGCCCCCCCACCACGACTAACCCCCACCGCCAATGGCCACCCCTGAACCGAACCTCACCCGATCATCGTCCTTCCATTTGACCATTACCCTATCTAGAAACCACCACTTACCACTTCCAGCCACCATAAATCCCATGCACTCCACACCACGACCACCAACCAACCACCAATGGTCCACCTTGAAACCTTACCCAAACCAACCGAAAGCCACCCTACCAACCTGAAAACCCACCCTAACTAGCCGAAAACTCTAGCCACCTGAAATACCACCACCCCACCACCCACCACCCACCACCCTACCTTGAAACCTCACTCAAACCAACCGAAACCCATCATACCCGCTTGAAAACCAACCCTAACCACCCCAAAACCATCCGCCACTAAAATCGTGCACATTCTACCCCACTCGAACTCTCCCCAATCAACCGAAACCCACATGAATCCTCACCTATCACAAAAACCCCTGCACTGGTTGGAGAGGCAGAGAAATTGTCGATTAGAGAGAGGAAGTGCCGGCGCGGCGACTGTGAGGGAGGCGTGGAGGTGAGGGAGGGGGATTGGGGTTCAGGGAAGGGGAATATGGAGTAGTTGGTCTTCTTTTTTTTTTTTTTTTTTTCAAAAAAGTTTGGACCAATTAGAAGGTGACACATGGCAAGTCACCTTCTAAAACCGGTTACCGAGTTCAAACCCGATCAAAGGCTTATTTTGAGAAAATAAGGGGTAAAGGTTGGCTCATTCCTAGATTATACAAAGGTTGGCTCGTTTTGAGCAGACCACTGAAAGGTGGGACTATTGTTTTCAATTTTTCCACGAATAAATTCTCTAAAAATTTCCAACAACATTAAAATACTTTAAATCCCTCTTTAAAAGTGTTTTAAAAATCTTCTCCATCATTAAAACTCTATTATTATTACTCCCTAATATAGTACTATACTAGTTGTTAAAAACCCTTAAAAACTCATAGTTTGATGATGAAAACTCCATTACAAGCATAGTTATAAAATTTCCACACAACTTATATTGTAATAAAACCTTTTTCAAACATACTTAAACAAAACTAAAATCATAAGAATACTCAATTTCATAAACCATAATATACTACTATGGTTTTCCAACTCATAAAATCCTAAAAATCCATGCTTTGATACTTAAAATTTTAATTTAAAATTAATATGAATTTAATTACTTCAATATATAAACTACATAATATTAGATTTATATTTAGATCATCAAACTATAACTTTAAACATAAACATATTAAAACAATCCTTAATAATATAAACTTTGCATGAAATAACACTAGAGGAGGAAGAAACTAACTAAAGAAAAGGAGGAAGAAAATGAACGCCGGAGGGAGAGGCGGCGCGACACGGTTGGCGATGCCGTCCGCTATCGTATGGAGGAGGAGGAAGGAACCGAGAGAAGAGAGAGAAAAAAGAGAGAGAAAAAAGGAAGAGGGGAGAGCCGAAAGATTAGGGGAGAGGAAGAGAGAAAATAAGTGCGTGGGAGAATTTTTTGTAATTTTGGGTTTTATATAGTTATCCCCTTTTGGGCTTAGGAAATGTGTTTGAGCTTTAATAATATTAAAACGTTGAGTGATTTGTGTAGTTGGGTTACTTTAACCCAATTTAAAATCATTTTTGCCAAACCAAAGGTATTTTAAGCTATTTAAATAGTTTTCAAAGTGTGACTAAATAAAATGTTTGACTACTTTAAATAATTAAATGATTTCTTTGACTTTCAAATAGTCAACCTTTCAAAAAATAAATCATTTAAATACTAAAATATATATGAATATATTTATAAAATTCATAAATTTACGAGGAATTAATAGTGAGACGCAGGTCCGACAAAGATGCGGCAGCAGGCTGACGGTGTGAAGTTCATCGGGGCGTTGCGGCAGCACAACTGAATGAAATAGGGGAGATGCGAATAATAGGAGAGTTGAGCTTCGACGAGGGTGCAGGTAGGGATGACAACAGGTGGGATTTGGGTCGGGTGAGCCATCACCCGGTTAGATTGACTCTCATCCATTCATCCGTACGTCACCCGCTTTACTCATCACTCGAAATCCATCCATCCATCACAACCGGGTGATTCGGGTGATTAACAGGTGAAAAATCTAAATATCAAATTTAGATTATAACTATTAAAAAATAATGTACACAATTTCCACCTACACTTTTCGAAATCATAAATAAATACGCCGATCTTTTTAGCATAAAGAAAAGGTGACGTCGCACCATACAAGTTTTAGGAAGTCGTCTTCACAATAATAAAGTCTCGACAACAATACTTCAAAAATACGAGTTTGAACAAAAAAATTAAACGGATTGATAATGGGTCGGGTGCTTAACTGGGTGGTGGATCGGGTGATGGGTGAGAATTTGTCACCTGCATCCTACCCGGATCTGCCACCCAGATCACCCGTCACCCGATTTTCATCTGTTTATTACGGTTTTTCACCCTTTTATTTAAACCAGATGGAGCTGGTTACTGGATATCCACTGGATATTGCCATCCCTAGGTGCAAAGCACCCATGCGGAGGGGGCTGGGGACAACCACGGCGGCCCAACAACAACACAACAACGCAACAACAACACAACAAAGCAACAACAGCACACGAGAGGGAGAGAGAAGCTGAGCGCTGCAGTGGTTCCACACGAGCATGCTGGTGGTCGGAGGAGAGTCGCTGTGCAGGTGAGCGAGGGAGAGATAAGTCACGAGGTTGAGGACTTAGTGTTTCATTGGGAGTGAGAGAAAGAGAAATGGGGTTTGGGTCATTATGGTGAATATGATGAGAGTGAGATCAAGACGAGATTTGTGTTTTGGGTTCTCAAATGGACCGACAAAGAAAAGAAAATAAAAAAGTAACTGACTTTGTCTTTTTATTTTGACAAAAATACCGCTCAATTAATTGCACATAAAACACAAAATACATTTATTATAGAAAATAAGGTAACCATGATTATTTCGGGAAAATTTAGGACACAATTAAACTAATAAACATAATTAGTAATTAATAAAATGGGATTAAGGTTCGGAATATTACAAATTGATCATAATCAATTCATATACAGATTTTCCAGCCTTGCAACTCGGTATAGAATCCTTATCCTTATTAGCTTATCGCCTCTTACCTTTGTGAGATAAAGTTCTCCAGTTATTTATGAGATAAGTAGCATTGGTGAAACCCACATATGTACCAAATTAAAAAATAAATTCTATCCAAAAACAAATTAAAATTAATTAAATTCATCAACAAACTACAAACTTTTTGAAATAAAAACAAATTAACACTTTATTATCGCTTTTTTCTCCAATTTATTTCTAAAAAACCGTTAAAAAATACTTCATGATTTCTCTTTCAGTTTATAATACTCGCAACGTTTTTTATATTCACGCTTCACAATACACAATTTTCACTACTGAATATTTTGTGAATATATTGAAACAAATCCAACAAACATCTTACATGCTAAATATTTTCATAAAAATACTAATCACAAATTTCCAATCAAAATAAATAAATAATACTTCTATGTATAAATTATAAATATCAAATATTGTAAGTATAAAAAATAACAAACGAGTGTCTAATAATATAACATAACATGGGGATGTAGCTCAGATGGTAGAGCGCTCGCTTAGCATGCGAGAGGTACGGGGATCGATACCCCGCATCTCCATTAATAAATCAAACTTTTTGTTCAACCTTTCTTCTTCTTCTTTTTGCCGCGTCATTGATTAATCTTATAGTAGTATAAGATATAAGATCATCTTCAATTTCAACTATCGCATTTATCTTCCTTGAACTCCGTGCAAACACGACTCACTTCAAAGTTCTAACGTCATATCTCTCTTTCTCTCTCCTAAAGTGCAAAAATGGCGATCCAAAAATCTTCTTCTACAATTAGAGGTGTGTTTTTCCTTTTTTTTTTTTTTATGAATTATTCTTTATTTTTTTTGTAAAATTGTTGCTGTGAATTGTAATCGATAACAAATTGTGTTGATTGGAATTAATTGCATTTATTTTAATTCTACGATCATGAATTTTACGGTTTTAAGCTCACAAATTTCGACTTTTTTTTTTTTTTTACTTCTAAAATTCATATTTATGGTGGTAAGTAGTAGTTTTAATTTTGGATTGTGAATTGTAAACTAGCTGAGATGAAATTGAAAAAGTTGCAAAAATGAAATTGAAAAAGTTTCATATGCAGGATTGATTCTTAGTTTGGTATGATGGAGCTGAGGAATAATCATTTACTACATAGTATGATTCTTATATGAATTTTGCGAAGTTAGGTTTTGTTTTTATGAATGAATTTTGCGGTTTTTAAGCTCACAAAGTTCGACATTTTATTCCTTCTAAATTCATATTTATGGTGGTTGTAGAAATTTAATTTTGGATTGTGAATCGTAAAGTTAGCTGAGTTAGATGCAAAAATGAAATTGAAAAAGTTTCATATGCAGGATTGATACTTAGTTTGGTATGATGGAGCTGAGGAAATAATCATTTACGTTGTATGATTCTTATATGAATTTTGAGAAGTTAAGTTTTGTTTTTATGAATGAATTTTGTGGTTTTTAAGCTCACAAATTTGACATTTTTTCCCTTCTAAATTCATATTTATGGTGGTACTAGAAGTTTTAATTTTGGATTGTGAATTGTAAAGTTAGCTGAGTTAGATGCAAAAATGTATTTGAAAAAGGTTCACCTTCAGGATTGATTCTTAGTTTGGTACGATAGAGTTGAGGAAATAATCATTTACATAGTATTATTCTTATATGAATTTTGAGAAGTTAGGTTTTGTTTTTATGAATGAATCTGAGATATGGATTGTTTTATAACAAGTGAGAAAATGGTGAGGATATACATAGCTATGTGCTGGTACTGTTCCATTGACATAACGGTATGTTTGGTAGGCGGTACTAAATGGCGGTAATGGCATTGGATCTCATCCCCAAACATGTGATTTTCTTCACAAATTTTCATTCTCACTTAATATTGTTTCTGAAGTGGTAATGGATGATAATGTAAATTTAGGAAGAAAAACACATTTTGGGGATGAAATATGGTTACCATGGACATTTGTTACTTCCAACCAAAATGGCCATAAGTGGTTTTGCTATAAATTTTTGTGTTTATGATAGTATTATTTATCGTATTTTATACAAATGTTGATTAATTATGCCTGGAATTGGCAGTTAACTCCACTTTGTTCGAGATTGTTGTTATTTGCTTTATAGGAAGTATAAATTTGGATGTATTCTTAGCTTCGATGTTACAGTGATTAATCTCGGGTTCTTCTGCTTGCAATGTTTCATATAAACTTTGGAAAGTTATCTATGCTTTCTCAACTCATGCAGTTTGTTGATATCATCTCCGTTACATGATAAGTATATTACGACTAATGATGATTATTGTCACTTTATTTGTTGATTGGATGGTGTGCTGTTTTCTGAGTAGATGATTCACGCAAGGATGAAAGGAGTTCATATTTCAATCTGCCACCACTTGATGTATCAGTAGCATTTCCCCAGGCAACACCTGCATCAGTGTTTCCTCCTTGCGGTGAGATTGTTATTCAATGTTTCATTGAAGTTCCAATAGTGTGCATCATTTTCTGGATCAAAATTCAATAAATTCCTCAAAAGTATGCATCATATAGATCATAGATCGTTATATGCATAACATAATTATTTGCAGCCTAATCAATACACTGAGATAGAAATAACTCAGTTGCCAGTTCAGATTTGAAAGTCGAACATTGGTAATGTATTTATATTAAAAAAACTGAAAGAGATAATTGAAGTACTATACTAATGTATTTATAATGGCCTTGAACTTATGAGTAGACCCTTTTCTTGCTTCCACCATTATCCTCACTTTGGGGGAACTGTCCACGAAAGCTAATGGAAAACATTTGGAAGCTTAGAATAAGATGGGAGCAGTTCCTGGCACAATTATAGATTTTATAGTTTGGTATATATATAATGTCTTGGATGAAGTCTTTAGAAACACGGGATCCTTTTTTTATTTTGAACTTCTTCCATTTAAATTATTCATTCTTAAGTACTTCATTGTTGGGTGTTAGTTGACATCGTTATACAATTATGGCAGAATGTTTACTCAATTTGTGTAGAAAATGTGAAGGTGTTAGTCTTCATTCCAACTATTCACGAAAGAACTCTTACCTCGGTTTGGAGATAGCTCTTGGAATTTTATATCAAATCACAATTTCTTATCTCCTCATCGGGGGTATTTAAGGGCCTTTTTTTGCCGTGTCCAAAGTATATGGCCAGTTTCAGTGTATAATGTAGACATCCGTCCTATATAACTATTTTCTTACGTTAACAGAGGTCTAGGATATACGAAGAAATAAGTTATAGGGGTTAGTCCTTTTAGTAGATCTTCAAATATTATACATGTATATTTGCACTCACACATATGCACTAGAACCATCAGTGTTAAATTTTGACTTCTAAACACAAAAAAATAATAATGAATTTTGGACCACGAAAATCTGCTTGTGAATTTTTGAAACAATTTACAAGAATAATCTCAAACCTATTGATGATTTAAGAATAATCCTAACAATAGGAAGTACGTTCTTGACACGATTCCAAGCTTCCAGATTTTTGGTCCAATGCACTTTATTTTTTACGTTTCTGTCTGTTATAGGCTTATAGCCTTCTTTTTGCTTTTTCATCAGCTCACCAAACTAGTTTTTTGTCACTTTTTATAGTTGACCTTCTTAGTTATTTCAGGTTAATTCATCAAAATAGAATATGCTCCCCATAGTTTGGATTATTTTGAAATTATCCACATTTGAGATTATTATGAGAAGACGGAACAAATTTCGAGTAATTCTTGTCATTGTATATATTTTTTCCAAATCAGTACTTTCAAGTTTTAACTTACATCATTGAGAAACTAGAGGTGCTTAAGTAGAGTTTGAATTAATGAGTAGTACTTGAGTTGAAACTCTTCTACCTAATGAACCTAAACCTAAAGATAAATACATTCTCTTCATAGAGTGTCCGAAGGGCTGTTTGGTAAGAGCTATTGAGGAGATGGAAAAGGAAGCGAGCCCTGATTGCTTTATTGTTGTTTGGTTCACGAGCTTTTTCACTACCGTTAGCTTTACCGTTATGCCTAAATTGCTAAAACACACCACCAAACGACCCACCCCATCCCTGTCAGCTTTACCATCACTCCAAACGACCCAGCCCCTAGCAACCAATTTCACTACCGTTATGCCTAAATTGCTAAAACACACCACCAAAGTCAAATATACCATTGCCTAACATCACCATCACCACCTCACCCTGTGTCCCAACAACACCATCATTTTTCTTTCACCCCCAACATTGACATGCCCTGTGAGCAGAAAAGAGAGAGAGGGGGAGGGAGAAGAAAAGACTAATAGAGGGACTAGGGTGGGAGAGGTCCAATGTTCGTCCTTTTAGTGGTTGGACTTGGCCGTCAAGGTTTTGGATCTATAACCTTTGGCCATTTTCTACCCCTAAAAAGAATCAAATTTGACCCATGATGTTAAGAACCACAACAAACCCGAGGTATAACAAATGTCGGTGGTTGCCACTGGAAAAGAATTGAAAGAGGTGTATGAGAAAGAGAAAGGGGAGTATCACGGCGATGGGGCGATAAGAAGTTATTATGATTGTGATGTGAAGGTATATATGGTGTGGCTTGAGAAGATGCTAATGGTAGTATAGAGGATGTCTTGGAGTAGAGGGGGGATGGTGGAGGAGGTAGGTACTAGGGAGGAGACATTTGGGAGCCAAGGGAAGAGGAGGATATCAAGACTGGTTGTAAGTAAATAATTAACATGGTCACTTCTATTTTTATAAATAAACACATACCGAAGATATTAGATTTCGTTCTCTACTCAAACCAAACAAAAATTCGGAATTTGGAAGATTCTTGTTCTTTTCCTTTCCCTTTCCCTTGTCCAAAACAAACAGTCCCTCAGCTCAGTTCTACCTTTGTTCATTTATTTATTTTAATTTTTGTAAATTGGTCATTAATTTTTTTTTAGTCTCATAGACTATGTGTATGAGATATAAGACTTAAAAGAAACCATAACGTTCAAGAAGGATGGGTCATGGATATTAAAAGATTTTGAGGTTGGATCAATCGTTGAAGGTTCTTAAATCATTTATCTTGAATTATGTTACTGTCAGTCTGAAATCTTGGAGCTTTGTCTTAAACTTCACCAACTTAGATATCAAACTCTTCTGTTTTTGAGATATCCCACTTCAGGTGGTTTTTGAGATTTAACTAGCAATAATCTTGTTCTTTGTTTCTATCAGTATTGACCTTATGTTTCTCTCTTTTGTTTCCCCTGGCCCTCCTTTGGATTGCAGCATCTGACTATTATCAATTTGATGATCTTCTAAATTCTGAGGAGAGGGCTGTTCGTGCAAAAGTTAGAGAGTGCATGGAAAAAGAAATAGCTCCAATTATGGCAGAGGTTAATTTCTATTAACTCTGATTACACTATTTTGCGTTTTACGGGGTCATTATGTAATTAATATTCTAAGTCATTTTTGTTTTATCTCTAGATGCAAAGCTTTGGCTTGAGATTGTAACACATTTTGTTTAGTGCAGTACTGGGAAAAAGCAGAGTTTCCTTTCCACATTATTCCGAAGTTGGGGGCGTTGCATATTGCTGGTGGGACTATCAAGGTGATGATTGATATTCAATGGGCTTGGCTTACTTAAGTTGTGATAACTTGAATGAAAAACTCATAAGTTTCAGTGCTCAGGGTTATGGTTGTCCCGGCCTTTCCATTATCGGAAGTGCTATTGCCACAGCAGAGGTTGCTAGAGTTGATGCCAGTTGTTCTACATTCATATTGGTGCATTCTTCTCTGGCAATGCTCACAATTGGTGACCTCTTCAACTTTACTTTTTTTTTACTTCAGTTCATATCATGTCTGTTGTATTAGATTTTCGGAAGGCAATATGGACTGATTAATTATAATTTTGGTTAATATTGTGGTCTTTCTTGTGATAGCATTGTGTGGCTCTGAAGATCAAAAGCAGAAGTATTTGCCTTCTTTATCACAACTTAATACTGTAGCATGTTGGGTAAGGTTCCCCTCTTCTGCCATTCATTTCTTTGGCTGTCTTCTGGAAAGTTTGTGGACAGTTTTCCTCATTCTCTTTGTTTGGCATAGGCATTGACTGAGCCTGACAATGGAAGTGATGCAAGTGGTCTACAAACAACTGCTACAAAGGTTCTATCTCCCTTTCTTTTCTGTGCAATTCCCATTCTTTTTCCAAGTGGAGTATTTTATTTGGCCATGCTTAGGTTGCTGGAGGCTGGATATTGGAAGGTCAGAAGCGCTGGATAGGGAATAGCACATTTGCGGACTTGCTCATCATTTTTGCAAGGAACACATCAACAAATCAGATAAATGGGTGAGTGAACTGTGAATGTGAAAAATCTGTATAAGTTAGCAAATTCAGTCCTTCTGTTAGGATTCTTGGTCTTGTTAGTTCATGCATAAGAGCTGAAAGGAATTCATAGGACATTGGATAAAAGTGTTCATACAGACTAATAATGAAATTTTTTATAGGACTTTTCTTTCAGAAAATATGAAAATTGTAGGACTTTGCTTCAATGTCTTGAATTAATAACTAGTATATAGTATATGACCTTGGGAATGCATGGGATCTTATGTAACCTACTTAGTTTACCAATTGGGGAAACTATTTGAATTCATTTGAATAAATCAAGGCCCTATTTGGCAATTAGTGATTGCGTTAACTGATTGTATTTTCTCGTTTGTGGTTTCCAAAAATGCCTTAATCTGCCCTTATTGGAACAATTTCAACATTGACTAAACTAATTTGACTGATTCAACACGATGGATTTTAATAAACTGAAATTTCAGGTGAACCAACCGTGACAAGAAACTTTTGGCCGCATTTCCTATATTTCCCACTGCTTCCTACAGTAAAAATAACAGTATTATAAACTAAGAAATATGAAGAATTTCCTAAATATTATTTTACAATTTATTATTCTACTATCATAATTTCGGGGTATTAATCTTAAAAACAGCTAAAAAAACATAAAGAACACCTGAAAAGGACTATGATACCAAATTCTTCGCGTTGAACATATCCATTCTGTTCCTGCAAAATCGCAACCATTGCCGCCACCGTGATTTAAACCGTATTTTCAAACCAAGATCTGGTTTAACTAGTTGATTATACTAGCTATTGTATGAAAAGGTTTATGAGATAGATGATAACTACTTGATTGTGTAAAATGACCAATAATGATATTGGTATAGTTCTTCATTGTTTTTTTTGGGTTTAGTTTGGTACAAGCTTGAAACATATATGTCTAACTTTAGGGCAAATATGTCATACTTGCACTTTGCAATCTGGGAGCTTTTTGATTATTAGAGTTTTGGCCCCAAACCTTTATCTGCCAAACAATCACAATAGAGGATTTGAATAGGCAAATCTAAGATGTCTCCAAACCTCTCATTTGGTCCCATCTGCGGATCTGCCACAATCCTCTCTTTACCAAACTGGGCTCTAATCTGGGCATCATTAATTGAATAGACACTGACAATTGACATTACTACTTCCTCCGTCCCAAAATAGTATGAATACTAACCTTATTTGGTTGTCCTAGATTATTTTGAACTCTTCTATTTTGGCATGGTCCCAGTATTATTATATTAGGTTTAGATTTTTAACACCCGTCCTGCCTCAACTCTATCTATCAATATATAAATACCTAATTTTCTCTATTTCCTTCAATAAATAGTTAACCCACTAACTCTTTTCACATCTACCTTTTGTGAAATAACATATGATAACCACATCACAACTCTTCTCCTTAAAGTACGTATCCCAACAAGTGTTTAGATGTTTCTAAAACGTAGGGAGTACTTGTGAAGATATGTTTGAAGAATGCGATTGCTATGTTCTTGGCTCCTTGCTCCCTCCTCTAATTGCCCCTGGGACATTTTGCTTGATAGTTGGCACTTTGGCATCACCACTTTTAGGCAACCACCATTTCTACAGAGTACAGACTACAGCTGCCTGTCCATTTTCAATGGAACCCATGGTTCCCTACTCGCTGGCTTTTAAATGCTAGTGAACTAATATAGAACGGCTTTTTAGACACTATATTTTTATTATCTGCTGCATATTTCAAGGATGGTCAATCTAAAACAACCTTTGTGTAATTGCAAAAGCAATTCTGCATGCAACTAACCTTCCCTACCTTTCATGGGCACTGGGCAGATCCCTTTTTAGAGGTATTGGCCCCCAACCTGAGCCTTGGATGTTTATCATCACTAATGTCTGTTTGCTTAATGATTGGTGGTAGTTTATTTATATAATTTTTTTTGTTTCGAAGGTATGCTCTTTCTCTCTCTGCCTCCATTGCTGTGAATCTCTCAAAGTGGTAGATGAATCCATGGTTTTACTTTTGATTATTCATTAGTATTTCATTGAGGACGTAGAGCCTTTAGGAAATCTGTCACAGGAGTTGTCACTGCTCTAATCTGTGGGGTGTGGAAAGTGGAAAGGCAAGCGAAGAAGAAATCAAAAACAGATGAATCCCCGTGAGGAAAGTTACAGGCCAATATACTAAGATTTGGACTATCTAATCAAGATATTTCTAGGTCTGCAGCATAATGCACCATAACACACTGGCAAGTGGCATATTGGATATTGTTCAATCAACCGCTGGCAGTTCATGATTTTTGTCAGCTGCAAACCTTATGTATGACGCACAATTCCACAAATCATGCCCCAGTAGTGTGGAAGGGGGGAACTTAGAAGCTCATGAACGCAGTTAATTTGGTAGTGGGACTTGGTTTACAAATTATAAAGTCACTCTATTATAAAATTCCATTAGGAGGTAGTTATTCGTGAAAAGGTAGTTCCCCACCGTTTCCCCTCACATTATGATAGAGCATGGTCATCATTTTAACAAGTAATTTTGCAACCAAAGGTTATAAATGCTCCAATCTCCGCATAACGGGGCCTACTTTCTAAACTTAGTTGATGGCTTTCGCTGCTTAGTTAGGAGTTATTCTTATTATTATGTTTGTTTGCATGTAAACTTCAAGTCTTCGACATCATACTTAGATTTTGATAGTATATGCAACCAGAGTATCCTTTGGATCTGTCTCAGACTTCTCAGTCTGACTTTTTTTTCCCTTGTATGTTTTGGTGCAATAGGAGCTCAATATTGGATCCACACTAATTTTTACTTAGCTTTCTTTCTATATGTCCTGTTTTCCCTGCTCTTCTAATCAACAATTCTACTCTTTCCAGATATATTGTGAAAAAGGATTCACCCGGACTTACTGCTACAAAAATGGAGAACAAGATAGGCTTGCGGATCGTGCAGAATGGAGATATCGTGATGAAGAGGGTCTTTGTCCCTGATGAGGATAGGCTACCAGGTGTCAATTCTTTCCAGGACACAAATAAGGTAATGAAAAGGTACATATCTCAATTCTATCAATTGTATAGTCAAGGAATCTGTTTTCATTCTCCAAGTTCCGTTTAGGGTCCCCTCAAAAAAAAAAAGTTCTGATCAGGGTCTTGTAAGTTTAGAGCATCGATATGTTGGAGATATTTTTTACGGTTGCATTATGTTTCCGATCTTGAGAATAATAGCTTTTGCTACTGACTTTCTAGCTGCTTCTAACTGTGTTAGAATACATAACCCGAGCAAGATTTCAAGCAAGAGTAAAGAGCTGGATTGTAAATTGTTTGCTTTCTGATTTCCTGCTCTACTCGAGTTTTTGATCTGATATGAAATGATTGGCTCATATTTTGCCAGTTGTATTAAATGTCTTCATGCTAAAGAAATTACAGGGCCATTTGGTTGGTTGAAGAGAAAAGGAAAGGAAATAAGTATGGGAAGGAAAGGAAATGTGTTGAAAATTCCGAAGTTATTTGGTTCAAGAGAGGAATGGAAATATATAACCTTTAATTTTGTTTAGTTGGTGACAGGGAAAGGATCCAACCCCACCTTTAGGAAACCTTTTTTATTTTTCTGGTCCATCTAATATGTGGTATACCGTATATTTTCTCTTCACCCACTATAACATTCCCTCTTCCTATAAATCACTGGCATCGAGCTCAATTGCCAAGTGCTCCACCTTGCCACCACATATTTTTACCTTGACAAGTCAGAAGTCACTGTGGCCTAGCACTCCACCACTGTGCTTTGGTTAAAAAACAAAACATGAAGCTTATGGTCTCTAATATATATTAAATTAAACAAAATTTAAAGAAACTGTCACATGCTGTTAAAGTTAAAAATTAAAATGACTAATTCCTGAGATTTTCCCATATGGGTTAAGGAAAAAAGCATAAAGCTTATGCTCTCTAATTTGCATGGATTGGATGCATGGCTTATCCACTATACAACTAGCATCTACAGACTACAATGTATATGGTAGAACTCGTCAATTTTAGCATGGCCGTAGCCTGCCTACTGTGATTTCTTGACTCTTCAATGAATTGGCAAATGAAGGATGAAATGTGAATAAAGGAAGGCCAAGGAAGGCAAACCCGAACTAAAGTTTGAATCAAATTTACTTACTAGGTCAATAGCAATATGAGAGTTATTTTGGTGCTAAGTTGCTTGGTTTTTCGAATATTTGATTTTTTCGTTCTGCGTTTATGTGATGTAATGCGAGCAGGTACTTGCAGTTTCACGAGTGATGGTTGCTTGGCAACCTATTGGTATCTCCATGGGTGTTTACGACATGTGTCTCAGGTATGATTACCTACCGATTTTTATTTCTGTGGTGTAGCTCCCGGGAGTATTAGCTTGGTTTGACTGCAAATCTTTTTACTGAAGGTACTTAAAAGAGAGGAAACAATTTGGTGCACCGTTGGCAGCATTTCAAATAAACCAGCAAAAGCTTGTACAGATGCTGGGCAATGTTCAGGCAATGTTTCTTGTTGGTTGGCGCCTTTGTAAATTGTACGAGAGTGGAAAAATGACCACTGGTCATGCAAGTTTGGGAAAGGTGAGCTCAGTTGACAAGCTAAGACTATTTTGTATTTTTATACCAGTTTTCTGACAAGTTCCTCTGAATTTATCAGTCATGGATAACCGTCAAGGCAAGGGAGACAGTTGCTCTTGGCCGAGAACTACTAGGAGGGAATGGGATTCTTGCCGATTTCCTTGTTGCGAAGGTCTAATTCTTTGTCCTACTTTGCTTTATCTTATTGTCTTATCTGCTTATCATGTGGGATTCTGAGGCTTATAGAGAAATTAATTTACATTGGTAACTTTTTTCCTTTGTAACAACGAAGTATCAGTCTGTTCTTTTGATGCTAGAGACTGTAGAAAGTTAATCCTATAAAGAAACTCATGATGGTGTATCTTATGTTTCTTAAATCTGTGGCACTTATAAGACATTTTGGAATACATCTTACACATATAACAACATCCTTTGTCACTAGAATTTTGAATAAAATGAAGAATTGTTTTTTTACATAACTGTTGAATTTATGGAAAAAAAGAGAAGAAAGTCATGAGGGGAAAAAAAACTAAACTGAAAGAAATGGATATTTAGTATGATCATTATAATGACTAAAAACATACTTATAAATATGCCATTCTTGGTCATATATACAATAATATCAAGCTTTCAGGAAATTAGTGCTTTAAAATTAATTTTCTCACACAAAGTCTTAGGATAGATGATGATAACTTGAATAGTTCATATTCCACAATTAGGTAGTTACAATAAACTGATAAAGTATTCAGAAGTCGAGAAAATAAACACTAGAAAGTTAAGTGGTCTCTGACATAAGACTGGCTCATTTTCTAACAATTTAAGATTAAATGTACAACTTTCTTGTATGTTTTGTCTAGTCCATCTCCTTTATATTCGTGATCACGTTTCCCCTATTTATGTCGTGTCCTTTCCTGTGTTAGTTCTATTTCCGTGCGACTTAGATGGGTACTAGACTACTAGTAATACGTAGGCCTTAGGCAATGGCTATGATGAGAAGAGTGTATGATGGGGTTGCTCTCTCTTGTGATCCACTGCAGGCAAAGAGAGTTGTTTTAGATCTGCAGCAGAGAGAGGGAGAAAAGAAAAGAGACATGCTAACTTTGTTCATGACTCATGAGTGTCATATTGAGAGAGATCCCTTTTATGTTTTTTTTGTATGCACTGAACCCCTTAAAACTTGTATATCTCTGCCGATTGTTGAACCAGTCCCTGTGTCTGTTGGACTGATTTACCAATGGAAATATTTTGACTAATAATGTTTACTTTCTCTGTTCTATTATTATTGAAACATACCCTATCTGCACATTTTGAAGAAACCCATGTGAAGAGGAGAGAGAGATAAAAAGTGGGAACCAATCAAAGATGTTAGAGATAAAGAGAAGATGTTACCAAAAAAGGAAACGTTTCAATTAATATGGAACTTCCAAATGAGATAAATGTTGCAATTAGAAAAGAATAAAGGACGTATTATTTTGGGAACTGGTAAACGGCAAACCACTAACATGCCCACTAACAATAATAAAATATTGTAAAAAATTTTATAATACAAAACAAAAGGTAAAAGCTAAGGCAGTAAAAGGTGACTGTAAAAAGTAACATTTGGTCTATGATGTTAACTGTTAGCGGGCTATAGTTTCTCGTAGTAGTTTATCCTGAGTCCAAAATGAAAATTTGAAACTTTGTGATGATAGGTCATGTTCCTTATGACAGTTGTTCTACTAGTATTATCTTGTGTTTCAGTGTTTCATAAAGCCTTTCATTCCTTACTGCTGTCATTAACTTTCAAACTTCAATTTCCAGGCATTTTGTGACATGGAGCCCATCTACACATATGAAGGAACATATGACATCAACACATTGGTGACAGCAAGGGAAGTTACTGGTATAGCCAGCTTCAAACCTGCTGCAAGAAGCCGCCTATAATGTAATATATATATTTTTTGCTTCCCTGATTTGTCTGTCACATTTTTATTCTACATCATACCACTTTTAGCTGCTTTATAAGGAACCTTAAACAAGAATGGAATGCCACTTTGTGCAAATTAAACTGACTACATAGGAAAAGCTATAGATTGGAAACTATTTGCTCTTTTATATGTCGTGCTTTCTTCTTTCTTTACGAGGAGGCTTTCTTATTCTGTTGAACCGAACAAGAAGAAATTGGATTAGGTAATCGATTCCATTTCTCAGTGCCTGGAAATGTGGAACCAAACATGCTCTCAAGTCTCAATGTTTGGAATGGATTAGTGAGCTTCATTCCGGTTGTCACGAAATGCATCAAACTCTAGAAGAACCCTTCCCTTTCCTATGCCTTCTGTCTTAGAGCATGTTTAGGTGTTGATTGTGGATATATGTTCTGTAAGCCTGTTTAGTTCTCATCTCTAGTACACTTGAAATTTGACAATATTGCATACGAGCTACTGTCTTCAGTTTCTCAGTTTCTTTAGTGAAGTTTGCTTCTGCCGTTTACCCCCATATCAACATAATTTACGCGCGGTACCTCTGATTCTAGTGTGCTATATTAAGTATGATCCTCGCTGAAAAAGATATACTTAAAATTAGATCATTTCGCATTTTCATCTGTCTGCCCAGTGTATGCTGTGTTTCAACATCTGTTTTTTTATTGAATCCGTGCATTTCAATTTTCAGGCATGCAGGAAGCAGAACTATCCCTGCATACATGATAAAGTGGAAATATAAGGTTGTTACTTGCTCAACCTGAAAGATACCTCATGCTTGGAAATACCTTTCTTGTAATTCCGATGACGGCATCATCTAGGAGCCATAGTATGTTCTAATTACTGGAATTGTACCTCTCCGTGAAATAAACAGAGTATGTTCTGATAACTGGAATTGTACCTCTCCGTGAAATAATCAGAGTATGTTCTAATTACTAGAATTGTACCTTTTCGTGAAATAAACAGAGTATAGCTGTGTAATAATAGCATGTTCTTGCATATCTCCAATCATTGGGTAAATATTATTTCTGAAAATTGCTATAAATTTGGTAGATGTTCGCAAATTTTTCTTATTATTCTCGTTAAGCACCTTTTGATGCAAATCCTAAACATATGTTATAATCAATGAATAAGAAAAACTTTCACTCAAATGGTACACAAATTTTGTGGAATACAAGGTTTGATTTATATGTTAGGGAGGATATATGTAACACGAGACCCATACAAAGTCGAGTAGCTTAAAAAGGAGTTCCGTTAAAGAAAAATGCATCTTGTTGGTATGAGTAGCATGCCAAATCATTTTAAAACAATCATGAGCGGTATTACATTAATCCTACTTGAGGTCAGCAACGCTCTTGTTGCGTATGAGGACTCCACATTTTTTGCCACAACAACCCGTTGGTCGTTCCAGTCTGAAAGCTAGTCACATATTCGATCGCAACTGGTGATATAGCCCTAGAATCTTCCTCCTCTAGGCGACTAAACTTGTATTAATTATCAACACGAGGTCGTAGGATTGCTCTAAAACACAATACTATTTGTAATACCCGACCCATACGAAGTCGAATCTATCATCAACAATGCGCATCCAAGGCCACAATGAGTCAACGACTATCCTTAATAACCAACACAAGTGCTTTCGCAACTCCCAACCAAGTATGCTTAACTTTGGAGTAACTTAGATTAAAAGCTCCTTAAAATAAAGATACAATATCAGAGGCTCAATAACAATATGATCAACCAACATTCAAGATATAGATTATAAATGTTACAAAAACCCTTGAATTCTCAAAGGTAGGTTCAAAAAAGACACCAACCAATCATAAAACATATAGTAGCACATAAGCCTCACAAAGGCTCAACCATAAAACCTTAGTGATAATATATCATACACACCCTCCTTGCCCCCTCAAATTCCTCAGGGGTTGGTCTAAATGCATAACAATTATGCACATAACAATAAGTAAGTAAAATGATCAGAGTGACCCTTTTGCTCATAATTCCAATGATTTGGTAATTGCAATCGGTGGAAAAACATGCATTCTGATCATTTTCTTACATTCTATGAGTATAATTGTTATGCACTAACACTTATTCTTTTTCAAGCTCTATCATACATATATATATATTGTAACGGACATAGATGTCATGCTGCATGATTTTTTTGGTTCTAATTCTATTTTTATTTTGATGCCCACATCAAACCTATGTGTTACGTTGTGAATCTCTTCCAGCAAGATTATCTCTTTCTATTCCACAACTCTTCATTCCTTGCAGCAGTTTGAAAGCAGCAACCAAGAACCTCAAACATTGAATTGGGTTCAGTATCTCGGCTACTTTTGCTCCTGTTGTCACCCTCAAGGTGTCAGCATTGGCTATCACCGCTTTGAGAGCCTCCCTCAACTGCAGTATCGGCTCGCTCGTCGCCTCAAATGACTGTCTGTCGGTTAGCCATGCAGCCTCTCTTATAGCATCCATTAGAGGTGGTGCTCCTATAGTCTCTTGTATCCTTGCTAACTCGTCTTCCACCATCTTTTCGTTTTTCCTTGTCTCTCTTTTCAACCTGTTTAGCAAATAAGATGTCAATGTTAGTCTGTTAGAGGCTTCATTTTCAAATAGTTCCAACATAAACTGATCAAAATTATGTATTCACTAAATCACTAACACTTATATTTGTTCCTATGTGATAGGTTTTGGTGGAGGGCGAGATAGGACGTTAGAAAAAAACTGGGTGTTTTTTATCCACTTGATGGTAAAGTAATAACAAATTACTTTAGCAGTTCAGCTAGACAGCTACCATCAGTCCACGGAAAAAAAAATCGTATTGGTCTATCATATGGTAACATGTGACACCATTCTCTTCTAAAACGTCATTTGACCCTTTATCTTTCTTGTGGAAAAAGTGTCATTATGAACCTTTTAGAAAATTGAGAACACGTGTCACCCTATGCTATTTCATAATCATAATTCAGTTCCAATCTTAACAAGAGTAAGAAAACACCTTTTTGAAAGGGCTTAGGAGGAGTAACATCACTCACATATTTAGCCCCAAAAAAGAAGGCTTACCTAAGCCCAATCCCCCATGACAATATTGTGTAAAGGCTATATATGAACATTATTCCTCTATAGCCTCTTCTAAAATGACACGTGTCATTCTCCCATTGGTCACACAATCATATCCCTTCTTTTCGAGGTCGAGTGAAAGGGTGCCCTAACTCCCATTTCACCAACAAAATAGGGATGTTCATAACCAGGTACTCGCTTAATCAAAACAGGTGATCCGTTACCCCTCACATTCAATTGAATAATAATTAAGCCTTTACTCGATCTCCCCCATGCACCTCATATCTTCTCTTTACATCCTCACTTACTTCTATAAACCTTTACTTAAGCATGGGGGGACGCAAAACCCACCGCGAGCTCCTTTGTTTTAGGCTCGGAACCAGGCTCTCGAGTTTGTGGTGCATTCATCGGCGTAAGTCTCCCAAGAAACATCAACATATCAACAATCTTGAGGTCAACAAGTTTTCATTCAGCATCCCATAACATTATTTTTGTCACATTTCTCCCATCTTTTCAACTTGTGGTCATTGGTCAAAGTTAACAAACCATAACTATAAATGTTCATCAATGTACAAGAAAAATAATTGTATGCCATTTTATCAAATATTTCCTCCGTTACACAATAAGTGAAACATAGAGAAGTGGGGGAAATTTAGAGAGAGAAAGTTGGAACCACAATAAAGTAGAGTGAAGAAGTATTGAAGTTGTAATCCCCTCTTACTTTTTAGTGGTATATTTGTAATAAAAGTGAATTTTTTACCACTTGGAGCTTGGTTTCACTTATTGTTGTTGGAGTTAAGGCTTGAAAAACCTTAGCTTATTTTATTCTATTGTCCTTGCTTGTGGGAGGGAATGCCTCCTTGTTTATATATTCCCTCTATCCTTCCTTTTATTGAGTTGGTACTTGAGATGCTTTTGTGGTTGGATGTCATGTTTGGTTTGGGCTTGCTATCACACACGCGCGCCGCCTGCCCGGACCGAGCCAGGGCCTTGGGCTTTGGGCTTCGGGCTTCGGGCTTTGGGGAATTAACTTAACTAAAGTTTTGGACCCGGGATGAGCGCATGTGTGACTGTTGGAGATTTGTAACGGTTTGACCGTTACAGGATTGATGGCAAGCCCTTATTATCTGCCCAATTAAAGTCTTCTGTTTTCGCCTGATTTTCTCGTATAAAATCAGTGTTACTGATCAGTTTAAGATACACTCAAAAAAACACTCTCTTCTCTCTCTTTTCCTGGGTTTTGTGTTTTTTTCCAAAGCTAATTCTGCTAGTGGTGGCAGTCTAAGCTACTGTGTTAACCTTGGGGAGCGTTCCGGCCAGATCGATTACCACCGTTGTCGGGCCGTAATTGCTTTCAAGTCAGTGGTCTCTTACCACGGCACAATCTTGAAATCTTTCACTTTTGCCATTGCGTACTGTCTGTTCTAACAATTGTGATTATTCCAAATCAGAAAAGTGTTTCACTTATTGTAAAACGGAGGAAGTATGTTTCAATATGCTTTTGGAAAGTATAAATATTTATAAATTCTTTTGATACATAATAAACGATGTTAATACTCAATCCTGAGAGATTCGTAGAGGAATTGACGAGATAATATATTGACACGGTTATAACCACATTGACGGTATATAGTCACTAACTAGTGTTTTGGTCCGAGCGATGTCTCAGGTCAGTCAAATTATCAAATATATTATTATTTATAAATTTAATAATTGATTTTATTAGTTTTCCATAGTATTTTGTCGAGTGGAAAATTGAAAAATGGACGTTATGACATTAAAAAAACTTCTAAGAAATTAGGAATAGAGATAACAATTTCAATGGAATAAGGGTAAAAGAGTGTCATTACTTAATAAAAGTGTTAGAACTTTGTCTATGTCATTATAATTACATAAAATTATAAGACTTTATTTTACTTTGAGATATTAAGTATTGAAATTATAGTGGCTTAATTAGTTGTTAAACTTTCACATTTAATTTCAAAGGTTGTGTGTTCAAATCCAAGTAACTACATATTGTTAATATTTTTAGGCCTTGTTTGGTTGTATATGAGAAGTCATACCCCCTCCGCTTCATATTAATCTACACACTTTGACATTTTACACTATTCACTAATTACACTTTGACTCTCGTTTGTGATTTATACGTGAATAAAAACATAGTCATGTGGGATCTAGTTAGATTCGTCTTAGTATGTATTTTATTAATATGTACTTTTTATAATTTTCACAAATACAAAATTGAAGATATATGTCTTCAAAGTTTTACATTAGCATGCGTGAAAAGTGTAAGTGTGTAAATTAAAATGAAACGGATGGAGTACTTCCTAGGAAGTTATTTTTTCCATGTATTTGAAATTCCTAGGAAGTGTAAAATTGTGTTTGGTTGATAATGGGAAGTAGAACTTCCTATGGAAAGTTCTACTTACCTAGGGGGACCTAGGTAAGTAACTTCCTCCATTTTGGAGGAAGTAGAACTTCCTAGGAAGTGCAACTTCCCATGGTTTTGCCAACCAAACAACTTCATGTACTTCTACTTCCTAGGAATTTGCACTTCCCATGATTTGTTTTGTAAACCAAACAAGGCCTTAATTTACATTATAAACATGTGTATTAAAAATTTGAGAAAAGTATCACGTGACATCATTCTTTTAATAGAAATGCCTTTTAATATATTTATATAGATACTATCTTTAACTTTTAATTGTAATATCTTATACTGAGATGTAGAAAGGGTATAACTATAAAATAATCCCCAAGTAAAGGATGATTACATAGTTCTATTAAACACGCTCAAATTTGATTAACCCATTTGCCATCTTGAGTTTTTTTTTTAAAAGAGAAGTTTCATTAATTAGAGGTCATATTAACGACTTCTACAATAGATATTAAAGAAAAATAAGATACAATTAAACAAAGTTAAATCAAAGTTTCATCTTGAGTTCCTGACTATCACTTTAACTTGTTTCACTTCCTTTTCAAAGTGTCGAACTTATATGATACTCCCTCCGTCCCATAATATAGTGCTTGTTTCTTTTTGACACGGTCTCCAAGACGTAACTTTGACCTTTAATATCTTCAATTCCGTATTAATAAAAAATATAAAAAGTTGATATTATGAAACTACACATTGAGACGAATCTAACAAGATCCCACATGAATATGTTTTTTTATATATACAAATGAGAATATTTGGTCAAAAATTTTAAAATTTGACCTACCAAAAATGAAGTAGGCATTATATTATGAGACGGAGGGAGTATTACACAAATTTAAACGACGTGGGAGCACGATAAATAATTGCAAGACAGGGTAATTTTTACCCTAAATGGGTCATTGTGTCTTCTTAATGTAAAAAACTAAAAATTTATATATCTGGTGAGGATAATTTTTTGTTCTGAATAAGTCATTTTCACTTACTTCTTTAGATAAGCCTTCTTTTTGTTCTAAAAATTTAGATAAGTCTTCATTTTGTTCTAAAAATTTAGATAAGCCTTCTTTTTGTTCTAAAGAACTACTTAAAATGTAATTGACTCTCCATTGTTTAAAAGTGACTCCTATTGACTTAAAATATAATTTCTTTTCATTTTGAAAATTGACCCATTTGGCTATAAATCGACTTAAAATGTAATTTCTTTTCATTCAAAAATTGACCCATTTGGCTATAAGTAAAATATCTCATAATAAATTTATTATACACCCATATAGCTACTAATTGAAAATATGATTTTCACTTATAAATACATTGTCAAATGTCAAGTTAAATTCGGATAAGTCAACTATAAAATTTAACATGAGAATAAATAAAGAGGAAGGATGTCACTTTCTTGATGGAATTGAAAAAAATCTTTAATAACTAATAGGTGAAACAACTAACTACAATAGATATTGTGAGTCAGAAGAGAGATTGAACTGACCTTTTATTTCTATAATACGTCCCCGTTCACAAATAAGTGCAACACTTGCATTTTTATGGGCTGCAATACACATTTTTAACTATTAATTTTAATTTGGCTTTGATAAAATTATATAAATCTAATATTTTGAATTTAAATATTGAAATTAATCTAGCTATATTCCACATAAAAATAATTTTATTCAAATGTTAGTATTAAAAAATTAACCATCAAAATATACATGTTGCACTCATTTGTAAACAGAGAGAATTTCTTATGTGAAACATATTCGAAGTAGCTTAATCTACTTCTTCCTTAGCATAATAACTGCAACATATGTGTATTATTTATGAGTATAAAATACTCATTTATTGCATATATTTTGTTATGGAAGAATTACATAATATTCCATACATTTGTTCGATAAATCCAACCAAAAGAAAATGATTTAGGGAAATTCTTGGTGTAGCCATCAACTATGGCTTTTATATAATGTAGCCCAAAAAAAATTTATTATCAGAATTAGCCTGAGGTTTTGACTGTACTTAAAAATGTCGCATTAACAACGATTTTTCATTTAAAATGGTTGTTCGAAGGGTTAATTTTGTCATTTTGAACTAAGTATGGTTCCATAAGCTAAAATGATATGAGTTTCCTTTAAAATGTATTTTGCCTTCCAAAAGATATTTGCAAAAGAAAGTTTGTCAAGGACAATTTATGTTATTTTAGATATTAGAGACCTTAATTACGATGAAACAACCTTCTTAACAATTACTTTCAAGTATAGCCAAAACCTCAAATCTATTTATGATAATCAAACTTTTGTTGACTACCAATAATAAAAAGCCAAAATTAGATACTACCATTGAGAATTACCCAGTAACTTATATTTCCCTTGCCGAAAAAGAACAGGTGAAACCATGAAAATTGGGACAGAAAAATGAGAAGATCGAAAGAAAAGGAGAGAATTAGTCACTGCTATTGAGGATGGATAGCTTGATTGTTAAAGGGACCAGTTACCAAATGTTTGCATAAGAAGCAGACAACCTGCGCGCGGTCACTAGGGAATGGGGACCTGCACTAGTGACACTATATATTATTGAGTTTTTGAGCATGCATACCTTTTTATTTATTTTTTGGAAAAATTAACCCTATTAATCTCAACTTGATTGTAGGAGTATATGTTAATAAGGTTTTTTATTTTTATTTTTTCTGTAATAAAATAGATTTTGCACTTTGCAAAATGCATTCACCTGCTACATTCGGCCATATATTTTTCAATTTTAGATAAAATCAATTGTTATAATAACAATTGATATTATGAAAGAATGTTGTTGGATTCGTCTCAGTGTATAGTTTCATTATATTAACTTCTTGTAATTTTTTACGAATACACTATTAAAGTTAGTAATGGTCAAAATACTACATCGATAAGCGTGAAAGTAAAAGTATGGAGGAAGTATCTTATAACAATTTCAACTTTAGGGATTCTTTTAGAATGACCCTTCAATTTTAATTAACTTACTAAAACAGTTAATTATAATGCATTAAACTCTTTCATTGACTTAAGTTAATTTTGATGAAGGCTTCAAAATGAGCATCATGTGTTTTATTTAACTTATTCAGAAAAAGATAATGAATATGAAGGATTCTAAAGAGAAGCTAAATCAAAACTGCTATAAACTAATTAAAAGTTAAAACCTTTTAAATTAAAATGAACCGATTAAAGGTCTGTTCTCTCTAACTTATTTTCAGTTCAGTTCAATTCAGTTCAATTCAATTCAGTTAAGTTCAATTCAGCTGAGCTGAGCTCTGAACAATACTTTTACTCTCACATATCACTATTCATTTCAGTTCAGTTCAATTCAGTTCAATTCAGTTCAGTTTAATTCGGTTCGGTTCAACTGTTTTATGTCGAAGAGAACAAACCCTAAATTGAGACTGATAATGCCAATATTTGTTTCTAATTATTTTGGAGGGGATTAAATTCGTTGGTTTACGAATATTACAATTCGACTACCCTTCATGTGCCTAAAATATTGTATTATTACCCCCACATTTTTCCCGCACTTTCTATTACAGTGTTTTCATTTCAATCTATCCTTACAAGATTGCCTTAATTTTCATTTATGTATATAGTTATCACTATTGCTGCCAACTTTTTATCTCTCATAGAACTATCTTTTTGCTCCATTCGTTGAAAATCAAAGTTGGCTTAGTAGTTGTAAGACCCCCTCCATCCTTGTGACAGAGGTTCGATTCTCACTCCTTGCAAGAAGGATCCTCATTTCCCCTTTAGAAAATTCATTTCTTAAAAAATAATACAAATATACAATATTATATTGATTTAATTTTTACGTTTATTAATGCATAACATGAAAAAATATGTAAATAATGTAAAATTCCAAACCAATAAATTAAGAAAAAAAGGGGAGTATTGTATTACAATCCACAGGTTTGAATTTGAGCCTTTTTTTACTTAGAATTGTTCTTTTGAATTAAACTGAATTGCATTGAATTTGTTCTAATTGAACCGAATTTGTCTGAATTAAATTGAATTTGTCTGTTTTCTTTTTTCAAGGATCCACTTTTTCTTTCTTCTAATAAATTATATCTCTCCCCTCTTTTCACTCGAATCTAAATTTCACTCTAAAGATCGATGCTTAATTATCAAACACAATGTTACTAGTCGTCGTTTTGTTGAATCGAGCAAGTATAAATTTCTAGAAGGTTATATATACATATATATATTATTTTTAATTTTGTTTTTTCTAATATTCTTATTTTTGAAGTTACATCACCTTTTCATTAGAGTTACATCACTTGTTTATAAGAGTTAATTATATGCTTATAGCGTGTAAAATTCTTTCTCATTTCTCATGTAAGTATACATTCTCATGTTTTATTTCTTTGACAATATATAATTTGTTTGGTTCAATGTTAAATCTAAAATATACCTAGAAGAAGCTCTACTATAAAGATATACGTAAGTATAGAGCCTAGAGGTGTGGCCTTGCTACGCTTTATCCCTCCATAGGTTGTAGTTTGTTGTTTCTATTTTTTTTTTCTTTAGAGTTCTTCTCTCCATTCAAATTATATACTTCATTCGTTCCATAATAAGTGAAGTATAAGGATTGAGTACAAGATTTAATAAACATCACTTTCAAAAGCCAAAAAATCATAAAATACCTATTTCATTATTAAAAGAAGGAGAGAGAAAAACAAACCACCAAGTTTGTGATGGATACTTTTATCATTTTGTCACTTTCTTTTTTTCATTTAAAATATGTTTCACTTATTTTGAAACGTTCCAAATAATAAGTGTTTCACTCATTATGAAACGGAAGAATCATAAAAATTTATTAAAAAAGACGGTCTAATTTTAATATAAAAGTAGACGTAATCACTAAATAGATTAAACTAGTCAACAAAAGAAATCAACCTAGTCACTATCGGGCAAATTCTCTTTTTTAATATTAGACTTACTATTACCTAATTTTAGTTTAAAAATAGGCGGTCTCTTAAAAGACAAACTCAATAAGTATACCCTTTGCGTGTTTAGTCAAACCAAACAACTTCTCGTGTTAATGAATAAAAATGAGATACTGAATGATGTTTTTCATTCGTTCTCATGCCTTTCCTAAATTTTGCAGTTGCACTTGTCATTCCTTCCATTTTCTCAGGTATTATTGCTCACCATTTTTCATTCCTAAAGTTAAAGTCAGACTACTTTATTATATTTGGTTAAGTCAACAGTATATGAGGGAAAAAAATAACCACAATCACATAGACTATTTTATTTCGTGGTTCATATGAATAAAAAAAACATAGACGATTTTGTCAGAGTTGTCTAAAGGTAAATTTTCAAAGACAATTTTTCATACTTCCACCATACATAAAAAAAAAAATAATTAACCGTGCAAATTGCAGATTTGAAGAACTTAATTTCAAAAACAACAGGAGTAACATTTAAAGTCAAGGTGGTGCGTGAATAACACGCATCAACGTGTCGGCATACGACTGCACACATTTAGCACGTGTTATGTACGTGCCACTCGAACATGTACATGCATCTGAATAGACTGTAAACGCTCGATCCTTAACCTGTAAAACAAACCCTTACCCAATATTTAGATCATGAAAAAATCCTCCTAATATACTACCTATTTTTTTAGATACAATATTTAATTATCTTGATTTACTCATCAAAATGCATATTGCATCTAAAAAAATAGAAAAAGTTGCAATAATTAATTATCTTGATATACTCATCCACAAGCTGGATGTTGTATTTAAAGAAATAGAAAAAGTGTTTTAAATCTACTCCCTTCGTTCCTAAAGATCTTCCCACTTACTGTTCCTACAGATACTAAGGACAATCAAGTTGTGTGGGGCATGGTGTGAGTAAAGTATGAGAGAGAAAGGGATTAAGATAGATAAGCAAATAAGAAGGGGTTAAAGTATGAGAGAGAAATGGAGTAAAATCTCTATTAATAATGTAATGGTGGACCATATGATAGTGACATGAGAGGATAAATAGGGAAATTTGTTTTGCCAAATAAGGAATAAAGCAAAAGAGGGAAGATCTTTTGGAAACACCCTTAAACGGAAAGAGGGAAGATCTTTAGGAAACGGAGGGAGTATCTAAGTATATATAATTTTTTTTATGGGAAAACCAGATCTATATAAGTTAATCAACTTTCAAATGTATGAAAAATTAGAATTTTTAGAAAATAAATAAACAAATATATATATATATATATATATATATATATATTATATATATATATATATATAGTTTTTGGTTGTAAAAAACATGAGAAGTAAAATTTCCTAGAAAATTTTATTTCCTCCAAAGTGAATTTACTTAGGCCCCTAGATAAGTGAAAATTTCTACAAGAAATAGAATTTCTCTTGTTCAACTAATAAAAAAATATCCTAGAAAATAAAATTTCATGGATAGTACAAATTCATGAAAAATTACACTTACAAACTCCAACCAAACAAACCCTAAAATTTCTAGTTACTAACTCATGTATAGGTAATAAAACAAAAAAAAAAGAAGTAATAAATCATTTTTTGTGTGTTCAGAGAACAACATAGACAAGCAATGAAATTGATCTCATGCAGAATTTTTTAAAATTCGAAAGGAAAACTCTAATCAGTAACTAAGTTATCTCTTACTCTCTAATAAATCATTTTATAAGTAGTTGGGACGAACTTGTCACTTCATAGGTAATAAAAGACTAATAAAAAAAAAGTAATAAATCATTTTATAATTAGTTAGGACGGACCTGTCAAGAGCTCGAGTCTGGTCAGGGGTCAAGTCCCTAACGGAGTCAGCAACAAGATGAAGAAGAACACGAGGACGAAAGCCAGCGACCCAAAGGAAGGAAAATTCAAGTGAAGAGCACCAAGTAGGTGAGAAGAGAGAATAACCATCAAGATAAACAGCACGTGACTTGTGTTCATAGTACTCTTCAAAATGACCGAGAGCACGTGCTATGAGTTGCCTAGCTTCTAACTCCTGAATCTGGTTTTCATCGCCAAGTTTCGTTTCGACGACGGCGGCAATCTCGGCGGAGAGTAGTTCAAGGCGGTGGCCCCATCCTCGGAGGAACTCCTCAAAGGAGTAAGTAGTGGAGCTACTAGTACTGCTTGGGTGACTTGATATAGGAGTTCCACTTGGCATATTTTTTTGAGTGAAAAGGAGTTGATAAGATGGTAGGAAGGCATATATATATATATATATATATTGGGTTTGGCATGAGTAATTAAGGGTCTTTCGCTTCTTAATCAAGGTCTCGGGTTCGAGTTTTGGATACGAAAAAATCCTAACGTAGAAAAAATGTTGCCCTTTAAAATACTCATACAGACTTTTGCAAGAGATTAGTTCACTCGTCGAATGCAGTGGGAAACTCCTCGTAAGAAGACAAAATACAATATATGGGATAGATTTATACTTAGTTTGGGAATATGGGATAGATTTATACTAAGTTTGGACTTTGGAGGTGTATGTAATGTAGGTAGGTTTGCTGTTGTATAGTAATACTCTTGATTTATGTAGTATATAAATATAGTACATGTATTGGGACATTTAAGGTTGTGACGAATGACGACATCACGAACACGAAATACATTGCATGCAAAAGGACTAACTAACAAAAAAACTACTATTGGATATAATTTGTTTCAACTCATCATATGACTCCTCAACGAGGAAGTACTATGTTTTGGACACGATGGGGGAATTATGCTCCATCTGTGTAAATTTATATTGAAGTATAGTTCCTCTGTTTTTAAATAAGTTCAATATTTTTCATTTAAACAAATATTATAATAAGTATAATATAGTTTAAAATGGATAGTTTTTCTTTTTATTTATAAAAATGTCATTACTTATTTCTTCCTAACAGCTTAATTATAAAAAGGGTAATGTTATATGTAGCCCTAAGGGCTACAAATAAGCATTAATTACATTTCTATAAATGCAAACAGTTTCAGAATTTAAGGCAAAATTGCACATCAATTGAGGTAATAAATGCCTGTTTTAATTTTTTATTTTCATTTTAAGCTCCATATACATTGCCCTTAGGGCTATGTATATCATTTTCCTTATAAAAATACAATAACTTCCTTTTTTTTCACATTGAATTTCACATTAATCAATACATAATTTGAATCATCAATATTTTAAATTATTAATTAATAAATATTCTAATTTTTTTGTTATCATGAATATATATTTATTGGCTCTGTTTGGCATTACTAGCTGAAAATAAACTGAAACTGATAAGATAAAGCTAAAACTAATAAAGTGCTAGAACTGATAAGGTAACTGATTAATTTAACTGTTTGGCAAAATTAATTGATTAAGTTGATAATTATTTTAGCAAAATTAGTTGTTGTCAAAATTTTGGAAAGATTTTTCAGAATTCCAGTCACATGAAATTTTTATTTTAGGTGCTCCTCAAACACTACTAATCATTTTAGCACCTAAAATATGTTAGCACATAAGGGTTAGTTTATCCCTCAGACTCAACACTACACTTCAGACTCCGCCACATCAGTTTTCCATTAACTCAGACTCACTTCAGACTCTTTATACTTTTATACTTTATCCCCAGACTCTAATCAAGACTCACTTATTCATCAAAACATAATCTGATTTTTATATATATATATAATTGGTTTGATATATTAAAAAAACTCACCCAGTCAATATTTGATATTTGGCAAGGGTGAGTCTTAAGTTGAATTTTGGAAAACAAAACTCACCTCAAGACTCTCCCTAGTCTTGCATTAGTTTATCCCTAAGACCCATGAAAATCTTGTCTCAAGACTCCGCCTAAGACTAGGGATATTCACACCCTTATCATTTAAGGTAGCTAAAATGCTTCCCCAAACAGAGCTCCTATAACTTTTACATAATAACCTTTGTTTTTATATATTAGTAAATAATAAAAAAAAGGCTAAAGTTGGTTATATAAATAATGTAAAATTAAAGTTGAAGAGCTAATTAAAAAAATTGGATTATTGTATAACTCAACCGGCATATTTATTATTTTCACCTGGTCTAACCGTTCTATAGGAAATATCTCACACAAATCCAATAATTTTATTTTTTGGCAGTGACTCAGTGAGTGTGCTAAAGCACCATGTGTCCATGTGATTGAAAGCCAATTAAGCACAAGAGATACGTGATCATATCATATAGAGATTAGCCGCCTAACAACAGCCAAACCAAACGCAGACCTACAAGCATACAGATGTGGGCACCGCGTAGTTGGCGTTTAGTGGCAAGTCAGCAACGATGCTTTAATTTGGTAGATCGTAGATGAAGCCAACGCACCGGGTCTCCAATAGGGTGTGTTACTTGTTAGTAGGGGTTTACATCTAATATGGTTTAGATTGGACTGGATCGGAAAATCGAAATCGCAAATTTTTATAGACGGATATTGGATAATATTATAGGTAAAGGGTAGAATTGTCTCTACTAGTCATATATCTGTATTGTAAACATTATATATATTGAATGCCAAGGTTACCTACTCAAGGTTAACACAATTATTCTCAACACTCGTACATGGTATCACAATTATTTCCCATGAGTCGCTCGCCTCGCCTGCTGTTGAGCCAGTGCTCGATGGGCTGGCAGACCGCAGACCAGCCCTCCTTCCCAGCATCGCAAGTTGTCGAGCTCATTGATGCTCCCTCGCACGCTGCCATGCGCGGCACGCCTCGCTCGCCAGCTGGGTCCTCATCACACGCGCGCCTAGCATCTGCTGGGTTGCGTACTTCTCCCTCGTCGCCTGGGCTGCCTCGCCTAGATCACGCGTCCCGCCCAGCTTCGCGTGCGTCTGCGCCTTTATCTTCCCCCTTGACTTGGCTGCTGCCTCGTCTACTCCACCTACCTCAGCATTGCGTCATGTGTCCCAAACCACCACCATTCCTAGATCCTCTTCTGTTATGGTCAATCGTCACCCCATGGTGACTCGCTTAAAAGACCGAGTCTCTAAGCCTAAAGTCTTTATGAATTTAAAAATTGACGTTGTCGAGTCTGAACCAACTAATTTTAAACAAGCTTCTAAATATTCTCGTTGGTGTCAAGCCATGCTTGACGAATATAAGGCTTTAATTAATAATAACATATGGGAGTTGGTACCTCGCAACTATGATAAGAATTTTACTTGGTTGTAAGTGGGTTTATCGGATTAAATATAATTCTGATGGTTCTGTGGAGCGGTTCAAAGCCAGTTTTTGGAAATCACCAGCAGGCAAGTATTGATTACTTTGAAAGCTTTAGTCCTATTGTTAAACCTATACTATTGTTCGCTTGGTTCTTACTATTGTTGTTTCCCTTAAATGGTCTATTCGTCAATTAGATGTCAAAAATGCATTTCTTCATGGTTTTCTTAATGAAAAGGTTTATATGCGTCAACCTCCGGGTTTTATTCATCCATCTAAACCTACTCATATTTATCGTCTTTGTAAGTCCATTTATGGTTTGAAACAAGCTCCTCGAGCTTGGTTTTCTAGGTTCAGTAAATTTCTCTTACCTATTGGTTTCAAGTGCAGCAGTTGTGATACTTCTATGTTCACTCTAAAATATCGTGGCCATCTTATTATTCTTCTGTTATATGTTGATGACATTGTCCTTACCGATAGTAGTCCTTCTCTTGTCACAAAATTCATTTATGTTCTTTCTTCTCAGTTTGCTATGAAGGATTTAGGGGATCTTCAACATAAGTATGTTTCTGATTTACTCCGTAAATTTCATGTTCATACTGTTAAACCAATTACTACACCTGTTGTCTCTAGAGTAACATTGTCTTTACTTGATGGAGAGCTTCTTGCTGATCCCACAGATTATCGTAGTATGGTTGGTGCATTGTAGTACTTAACTATGACTCGTCCAGATATTACTTATACTGTTAATAGAGGTGGGTGTGGGTCGGGCCGAGCCTGTTCACGGGCTCGACCCGCGGGTTTGAGTAAATGGCGGCTCGGGCCGGGCCCGGGCCCATGAGTGCTGGGCCGGGCTTGAAATTTAGAAAAGTGTCCACGACCCGACCTAGGCCCGCGGGTCGAGCACGTCTTCCCGCGGGCCGGCCCACGCGGGCTCGTGCCGGTGCGGGCCGGAAATAAAATTTCGTGACCGTGACAGGCCCGCGACCCACGTAGGGGACAACGGGTCGGGCCGAGCCGGGCCTCGAGCGGGCTCGTGTCGGGCAGGGCCCAAATCGTGTCGGCCCGACCCATGCCGACCTGTAGCTGTTAATATGGTGTCTCAGTTTATGCATGGTCCTCGTATTACTCACCTTCATGCTGTGAAAAGATTTTTCAAATATATGCAAGGCACTTTGGATTTTGGTCTATTTTTATCTAGCAGCAGTTTTCCTACTATTGTTATTGCCTATTCTGATGCAGATTGGGTAGGATGTCCTGACACGCGACGTTCTACTACTAGTTATACTGATTTTCTTGAGAAGAATCTCATTTCCTGACGTTCGAAAAAGCAACCTACTGTCTCCAAGTCCTCCACTGAAGCTGAGTACAAGGCAGTTGCCTACACGGCTGCAGTAACTATTTGGCTCAAGCAACTTCTTGCTGATATTGGCCATTTTCTCCGTCGTCTTGTGATTGTATATTGTGACAATGTCTCTACTACTTATCTCAGTGCTAATCCAGTCCATCATGATCGTAGCAAACATATTGACGTCAATTATCATTTTGTTCGAGGAATGGTTGCCAAGGGGGTCTTATTGTTCGACATGTTCCTATTCAGTCTCAGGTTGCTGACATTTTTACTAAGGTCCTATCTACTGACTTGTTTACTAAACATCGTACCAATCTATCCGTTGTTTCACCCCATACAGATTGAGGGGGTGTATTGGGTAATATTATATGTAAAAGGGATAATGGTCTTTTACGAGTCATAGGTCTGTATTGTAAACATTATATATATTGAATGGCAGGGTTAACCTACTCAAGGTTAACACAATTATTCTCAACACTCGTACAACGGGAGATAGGACAGGAATTTCCTGGTCTGGACAGACTCTAGTTCGAATTTTGGTTCAGGTCCAAATTTGCACACCGAATTTTTTAGTATTTTGTCATGTTCATAATTGTTAATGATATAATAAAAAAACGTTTAAAGGAACATATTATTGTAGATAGTATTATAAAAAGATGCATCTAAGTTCTAACCATATTAAATGGACATATTTATAACTTTCCTTCTAAACGTATCACATTCATATAGTTGTGTTGATGATATATAATTTTGATCATTTGATATGGTAGATGATGATGATTAGTTATTGGTAAGTAGCAATGCAAAGCTTGTTGAGATGAGATAAGATGAGTTTGCCTCACAGCATATGTAGTATTACATATATTCTAAAAGTTATTATATTGTGATATTGATTGAAATTTCTGTATTCCACATTATTACCGTTTCGATTATAGTCACATTATCATCATACATGATTAATGTATGCAAATGTATATCATGTTCTAAATCAATGTATATCATTCTCTAAAACAATATATATCATGTTCTAAATCAATGAGTAACATGTTCTAAACGATGTACATCATGTTCTAAAACGATGTACATCATGTTCTAAAATGGTGTACATCATTTTCTAAAACGATGTACATCATGTTCTAAAATTCAAAACAGGTTTAAAATTTTCAGAACACACTTATCAGCATAAATATAGGAAATATCATCATTAAAAGCGATAACTTTCTGATTATCAACGCAATCAAATATATTTGGGCTCCTCCATGACAAATAGCTAATATCACGAAGCCAAGGATATCAAACTTTTAATTGACTAGTTTGATGGTTTGCAGGTCACACATATTTCCCTAGAAGAAAATCTAGCGGCCTATCCTATGCTTATACAGGTTAAGAGACTGAAGTCAAGTGCCAAAGAATCAGGGTCAGCAGGGCCATTTAAACTATAAAGTTATTCAAGATATTTCAGAGTCGGTTCCATAGCCACTTAATCCAATAAAAACAAATTAAAAATAGGTTACTTTTGTCAATTATCCAAAGTCTGTAAATACACTAAGAGCATGTTCTATTAGGCATAAAACAATTGAACTGAACTGAACTGAACTGAATTGAACTGAACTGAACTGAACTGAATTGAACTGAAATGAAATGAATAGTGATATGTGAGAGTAAAAGTATTGTCCAGAGTTAAACTGAACTGAACTGAATTGAATTGAACTTAATTGAATTGAATTGAATTGAACTAAATTAAACTGAAAATAAGCTGGGAGAACAGGCCCTAAATATTTCTTTATGTATTTAAAATTATGAGATGTTGATCTTTTACGTTATATACAGTTGTACAGACAAGAAATGACACATGCTTGTAATTAGCTATGAGAAAACAACAACGTTAGACGTCAAAAGAGTTTCGTGTAATACATGACGTGTTATATATTTTATACTTTTACAATATCTACACACCCTATCCTGTCCATAATTATTCTACTTTTAGTATAAAAACAAATGTTAACATATAACATGTTGCCGAATTTATTTCAATTATTTTTTTAAGAAAAAAGTAACTTTTTATGATTATAACCGGTAAGTAATTCCAAATATCACTACTAAAAAGTCATATACCTCCAAAGCGTATTAGTTTGACTATTGGAAAAGATGGATGAAGTTTATCTTTGATAAGGAGCTATAACAAGTAGTAACTTATAAGTACTTTATTTGTCGAAATGTAAAATCACTTGGAAAGTCTAGCTGATACTACTTGTTTGTTGGCTTGGTGAGGAAACATAAAGATAGGACAGGAGTTTTAACTATTAAAGCATGTTTTAGCATTCTTATCTGCCAACAAATTCACGCAAAACCACGGGTGTGGATAATGTCTTTTGGAATGATATACAGATATAGCATACAGCATACTGGTTTCGTTTGTTTGCTTTCCAAGTGACTTGTTGGCTCAAGTAAAATTACTCATGGACAAAAGAATCATATTAAATCTACATCAGAAATTAAAACTAGTATATACAAATTTTTTTGATAAAATCCAAATTTTGCAAGACCAGGATCATTGTTTGATACAACCATAAATCATTCAATAAGAGAGTATATCGCTACAATTGAGAGTAGGTGATATTATCATACGACACTTATAAATTTTTATCAACAAATCAATATTTCCTGCGAAATTGAAAAAACAAACCCCAAACTCTCTCACAAGTCACAAGGGGAGAAATACTATAACTCAATAATTGGGTTAAGAAAACTCTTTAATAAAGAGAGAAGAAGATTTTGTCGTGAACATAAATTTTAAAATTTACTAAAAGAAAATAGGGGCTTACCATCAACCAAAAGATCTATAGCCCCTAGAACAACAAAAAAATTTTACGATATTGAGAGAACACGAGAATGAGAGAAAAAGGGCAAGAGGAGCAAGTAAATTACCATAGTCACGCTCTTGATAGTTTTGGCTAATATTGTGCTCGATCCACCACTGAAATACAAGATTCACGGTTGTATTATGTACTCCTTATTACTCTTCAACCTTTTCCTCTGCAATGACTTATTTAACCAGTTCCCTCGAAATTCGAACTCTGGCTATAGAGTTCAAACAGAGATCTTAACCAAACCATATAAACTTCTTGTTCATATATCAAAAATCTTGCAAATATTATGTCCTAAATCAGAAATGACTAGAAGGCAAACATGTCAAAACTGTCAAGTATTAACAAGCATTCGTTCAGACATACAAACCTCTGAAGAACTGTCAGATTGATTCCGGTAATTTCAAATAAATATGAGGGACTGTCAAATTATTACAGTAACTTACTTATTACTAGTACTTGTTTCCCCCTTCCCTCCTCTGATCTTAGAAGAATTGAGCGAGAACTCAAAAGTCTCTTTAAGACGCTTTAATCCTTGTTCTGACTACAAAGTTGGCACAGAAATGAGAATCAAAGGCGAGTTTCCACTTGCGAGCAAAGGGTTATTAATTACCTTAGTATTCATCAATGTACGAATTGCGTGAATTACCAAGAATATCACAATAATACAAGTTATTGATCTGCCAACTAAATCAAATAGCGTGAAGGTTTTCATATAAGGCCACAGAGACGAGGCCTAGAACAGAATTGCCTTCCATTAGCTTTCACCAACGCCATAACTCCAGCAGTCACACCAGCCCAGAGAACAGATGATACAAACTGCTGAGCATTCCGACCCACTGAAAGAGAAGAAAATCAAAAGTTTCAGTTATAGCTCATTTGATTTTCAGGCAAGTGTTGCACATAATGAAACTAGAGTGGGTCTCCCAAACCTTGGTTTAGCGAAAATGACGTTAAAGTCAGTCCCCCTATCAACAAAGCTGAAGCCACTGGAAGATACTGCAGTGTTGTTAAATGACATAAATTAGCAGAAGGCCTAGGAAGTACACGAGTCATCATATAGTCTAATAAATGATCAGAAAAACTAAACAATTGCTGGAGGATTAGAGTCTATGTTACTCGGACTCGGATTTCCATGTCAGACACATGCGCATGTCTAAGTGTTCGACTCGTCTACTTCTAAGAAAAAATTTCATGACTTTTACCCAAAATGAAGTGTCAAACCCATGTCCAAGTGTTAGAGGATCTGACACGGATACTTGAGTTATAATGAAGAGTCGATTCGAGTAATATAGATTAGAGTCGTATATAAGACTCGACAACCTGCACCAATATACATACATATTTAGCTAAAACGGGGTTTAATATAAGAAGAGGGAGATGTGGGGACGCATGAAACAGCTTTCACTGAAAATAATGACGCCAAATGACTCTTATCACTATGATACACATGGCCACATGCACATGCATATCTTCTGTTCTAAGGGTTTGTATTCAGCATAGCATCTGAAGCACTAACCATACACTATTTTGATCATGATGCATTATTGAAGCACTGTTAGATAACTTGATAATCAATGTAATAAATATCCCAGAAGCAAAAGTTCACACTGTTTGACTCACTGAAAGTGATTCGAAAGCATTAAGTTGAAAGGGTGAAGGATTGTTTCTGCCAACAGAGTAGCGACCACTGATGAGATCAATCGCATCCTGGTGAAAAGACAAAACTATAATTAGTATCCTCCCACTTCTCTCCAATATAAAAAAATAAGCCATGGTTGCATGCCTGTCTGACACCATCCTGAAAATTATTTAGATAATATCTTGAAACCGCACTCATTCCATCTGTAATAAGTCCTCCGAGAGTCTGCTTCCCGTATCTGCAAAATTATTCATCACACTTGTCGTAAGGTAGGCACCGAGCTGAGCCTCAGACAGACTTCTGAAGATGAATTTTTTTTACCTTACAAGGTCCCTCTTGAGAGCATGGGTACCCGTGTATTCTATGCTTAGCTCATCACCTTGCTCGACCCACACTATCAGTGATGAGGTCAAGAGTAAGTTCAATTATAAATACTACCAATTAACACGATATCTCTTCAATACGAGGTCAACTAAATTAAATTCACGCAAAACTCACAGATCTTAAACTTGTCAAACTCTTCACCACAGATAGAAATAGTATCTTCATGAGAAAATACACCACTCCTACGCAACTGTAGATCCAATGACAATCGAGCTAGGTAGCTCTGATTTAGAAACAGCATAAGATGTACATGTCAGAAAGAACATAAAAAAGAATTTTTGATAACTTTTAGCTGCTGTCCACAAAGAGAGAATTGATTATTGACCAGTAACCTATCACATCTAAATCAATAATGTATATAAGCCCTTCAAACCTGGGTAACATTTGTTCGATCGAGGCAATCTATGCAGTTAGATCTGATGACTCCTCTTTGTTCTTCCAGCACATTTTCTCCGGAGTCTACTAAGAAGTATCTGCTAAGGAGGAAAAAAAGATTTGATACTAAGAAGTATCTGCTAAGGACAAAAAAAAAGATCTGATACTAAGAAGTATCTGCTAAGGAGAAAAAAAAAAGATTTGATGTGTTGCACAGAAATAATAAAGGGAGAAGGAGGGGAAGGGAAGTAAGCGAGCTTATCTTTTCAAGCCAAATCTTTCAACTTGGGAAGAATTTGGTTTCTTAAAATGGAAACCAAAATGGCTCCTTCAGTTTCCTTCCCTTTCTCTTCAACCAATCCATATCTAAAATAACGAAATTGGATCCATCTTTCTCTCTCTCTCCCCTCCTTTTTCTTCAAATCCTCTTATCTATACACTGTTAATCTTTTTCCTTGTTCTCCTGGCCGCTTTATATTCCTTCTTATTTCTTTCTTTTCCTTACCAAGGGGGGGGGGGGGGGGGGGGGTATGGGGGAGAGTGGAGGGGGGGGGGGGATTTGGAGTTGATCCAAAAGGATTTCTAGTCGTTAAAACTGAAAATTACCCTTGCTTTCCAAAATCCTCTGATATTTCATCGTAGAGCACGTGCAGGTTATCAAAACTTGACTTGCCACAGATGCTGTGAAAGCGAAAGGGGACATATCTGCTATTCCAACCAACAGTAGTTGTTAGAGACATGCAGTGAAGATAATCCATCTTATTTGTCACAGCTGTTAGAGACATGCATCTTATCTATAAAGATTAGATCAGAACATGACAGGAAGGGTAGTTGAAGTAAAATTCCGAATTGTTAGTGAATAAGTAGCTGTACACAAGACAGGTGTTCCTTCTCTGTTTCCTTTTAGGGGGCGAGGCAGAGAGTAAGATGCATCTACTAGCAATTTAGCAAATTCACTAGAAACTCAAGAATTAATATAAAGTAGCACAAATAGAAATTGCTCACTGCATATGAAACTCAAATTTTAATTCTAGGTGAAAAACTTCAACAAAAGCCTCTTTGGTCGCAACTTGAGTGAGATCTGAAAGCATCATTTACATTACAAGTCCAGAAAATACCAACTAAGAGAATATGAAAAACTTTATCCATCACTCTGAAGTTGTTGGGAACTAACTTTATGCTCAACAATATTAAGTTATGTCATTCGCCAGATTCACAATAGCCCACATTTAAAAATCTGAATTGCAGAATACATGCATTTACAGAAAAATGTGCAGTACATTAATCTCATTTACATCATCTTTTATCTTTTTTTAACTTCAGTGTTCACCTTAGATGTAAGTAATGAAGAAAGTCACCTCACGTTTGGCAGCTTCTTCATCTCAGTAGCATAAGCGCTGCTAAGTTTCCCTTCAGCACCATGCTGGTAAAACAAGAAATAGACAAAAGACCGTCATCTTCACCATCTTTAACAAAATATGAAATACAAGTTAGAAGCTCACCCTTTTAGCTCCAACAAAGGTCTACATGCCATTCTTACAATTTTTTAAGCAATATCTGCAGCAAGAACTCTTTGTTTTCTTTTAATAGATCACTAGATCAGTAATACATTTACGAAAGAATGTATTAGGTGGAAAATAAATTCCATTAATTGGAACCTTCACTATCAATCTAAAATTGCAGTTGAGTTGTTTATCTCATATGGTATAGCAACAAAGACCAAAAGCTAATGATTGAACTTAAATACTGTGAGCCTTATTCCTAACAAACTGGAATATTTTAGTACAAAATATGAGGAGAGCCATTGCATCACCCACACCTCAACGTCAATGAGTATATGAAGAGTGTATTAATGATAAAACCATTGATTGTATATGGGCAGATACTCTATATTTCATATTTGGACCAAAAATGGAAATTTATCATAAGATAGCTGGATCAGAACTTGGACATATAGTCCTTTATTGAATATGTTTCTCTCATAGAATATTACCTTTTCCAATGCTGATAGCTCAGTAATGAAATGCAGAAATCAAAAGAGAAACAAAAAAGTCTGCTTATACTAATATAAAACACAGAACTTAATACTCCTTCTGACCCTTATAGTTTGCCCCCTTTGCTTTTTCTCGGTCTCCAAGACACATGTTCTACCATTAATATCTTTAATTACGTACTAGCTTTGATATATGAAAACTATGCATTACAAGGTAGCTAACAAGATCCCACATGATAATGTATTGTCTTATGTATCAATGTGAATTTATTATCAAAGTAAAAAGCCAAAAACCAAATGGGGCAAACAATAAGGGTTGGGGAAGTAGTATAACAGTGCCAAGATGTAGAATGCAGAGCTGCTCTTACTTCATCAGTTAAGTCAAGTGCTAAAATCTCCCCGTATCTTTGTGATAGATCATTGAAATGGCGCTCCACTATTTTTGACTGTAATAAATAGAAGGAAGTTACAGAAACATAATGCCCAATCAAGCTCAAAAAGCTATAAGAGTACAAGATATACCGTATCTTGATGGTTAATGATGTTTAACCGAGGTTTATAGCTTAGATCAACAATTTGCTCCCAGAGAAGTGGGATTGAACCCCGGACCTGAAATTCAACATAAGCAAATGTCTGTCCCAACAAATTCTAGAATGTATCGTACTTCCTAGTGAATATCTAATCAATAGCTGAAGAAATATCAAGCATAGCAAAGATGTCATAACTCAGTTCTGTCCACTTCTTCGGGCACACATCTGATGGACATTGGAAACAAACATTGGAGACTAATAATACTAACAATTTAAAGCCTAAAGCAAATCAAGAATAGCATATTTCCAGCACATGACAGAATTCAATCTGCTATCCTACCAGCATGTGCTCCCACAATAAGATAAATCGCATCACGCTAATAATTATGGTTGATGAACATAAAATTTATAGAACACTCATCACATCAACTTTAACTGCAAAAGGGGGGCACCAGTTGTTCACAAAACTATGTAGGAGTGCAACAAATAAAATGGGAGACTAAAACTCTAATATTTTAGGGAATGCTTGGATAGAGTATTATGTATTAAGGGGGTTACAGGAGACAACTAAAGATGAATGACAGTGAGTCCTGATGATGGTGAAGGGAATCAGGTTGAGGGTAACAGGTGCCTTAGGGTAGGGGGTAGTCGATAACTATTAATCCCAGAGAGGGGTAATAACTTCCCTACTGCTAGTTCCTCCCTACACCAGCACTACTTCCTTGAACCACCTCCACTCACCTTCCTTCTTAATTTGTCCCCAAGAAATCCCCAATAGAACAAGTACGACCTTAATGAAATCTCAACACTATGTCTAGGGAATTTAACAATCAATTGTTGGTGCACAGGTGAATACGAATATCACAAGGAACTCTGGCTTAATAAATTCATAGATAAATAATGTGTATATATATAGCAGCATCATGTCTTTCTTTAACAGAGAGTGAGGGATAACCTAGTGGTTAGAGCTTCCTTCCCGGTTCCAGGAGGTCCTGGGATCGATTCTCACCCTTGGCAAGTTGGATCCCCTTTATTCCCCCAACTTGTCAAGGTTTGTCCTTACCTTATTAAAAAAAAAATGTCTTTCTTTAACAATCGTAGCGCTTGACAAGTAAAATAATATTAGAGTTCCAAGTACACAAGGATGTGATCAAACTTCCCATATATGCTTAAAATCTCACAAAGCTTTCAAGGCTAGATGCATGAGTACTTTGAAGAATAACGATGTCATTACAAAAAAGGGGATTGGTTTTAGCTATCTTATAATGGCACTCCCACTTCATTATTTTTTCAGGAGCAAGTGGACATGCCATCATAAATTGATGAAGCGTACGAATTTACCCTGGACCCATATCCACAAAAGGCCCAGGAAGGTCAAACAAAAGGACATATGTAAGCGTACTTTATTCCGAACACTTGACTATGACAAATAACCTTTTTTGATTCATTGACGACCATTGTCTAATGTTAATCTTTCACGTACATCTAGAACCAACACCATATATAAGTGAGAAATAAGGCACTAACATTCTACTCTATTAAATTCAAAAGTATCCTAAACCCTAAGTAATGACTTATACACTAGAATGATGTAATACAAGAGCTACGAACTTAAACAGTCTTTTCAAGCAACTTAGTTTTAGTGAAAACAAAGGCTAACAAGCATCAAAATAATAATTGCTGTTTCAACACAGAGAGAAAGGAAAAATCATATTCCTACTATCTTTATACCAGATAAAGAATGGAGCCTAAGAGGTGAATGTATAGTTCTACCATTGCAGCATAATCAATTTTCAGTATTCAAGAAACATTAGTTCGTGTACTCTAAGACAGAGAATAATGCTTCAAGGTAAATCAGAAAAATGAACAGAATTCCAAAAAGCATCAGGAGATTAGGAAGATGTATAAACCTGCAAAAAAGAAGACTTAAAATCCTTCAATTCAAGCAACTGCTCCGTTTCAATAAAGTTAGCGGCATCTCCCTCCAAGTTGGCTCCCCTTCTCCACATTCTGGTTCCTTCAGTAATGTTACATAAGTAATCGAAGCAGATATATAACAATAGTGACAGTGGTACTTCAAAATATATAGTACCTAGGCGGCGCGTGCATCTTCTTGATATCAAAGTAATGGTAACAGGTGCATTATTTAATGTCAACTCTGCAGTCTGGAAGCTTAAACCTATTGTTAAGGAAAGTGATGACAGGAACAAAAAGGCTTGCATACAGCAAGATGGTAGGAATAATATCTACTTTATTGAGCCATGACATTATTATATAGACCGCTAAAAGGATATTTCCTTGCACCAGAGAAATAATGAACCCATCAAGCTGTAACCCGAAGAAATTAAAAGAAAAAAAAGAGTCAGCTATGGATGCAGGATTTGCTTATATAATTATTGGTCAAATATCAAGAAATTTTGAATAGAGGATCAAAAACTAGCACCTTATGCTCAATAAGCTCATCCAAAAGAGCTCTGTTCCAAACATATCGCGGGTCAGCCTAAAAATAGATAAAGAACCAGAGAAATGAGGCATAAGTTTTTTAGTAGGCTTCATGAACAGTTACACTGAAGCCAGTAATAAAACATCAAAAGCTAAGGTAGGGTATGGCCATTAGTCCCCTCAAGCTTCCTAGTCAAAAGTATAAGTGGAAATGGCACCCTTAACAAATAACGAAAATCTAAATAACAGATTTTAATTCAATACATACGATAGACTTTGATAGAGGTAATGACAATAAAAATAATATATAAGGACACAAAGTACATTTTTATGGAAGTCCTTTGTTTTGATCTATATGATTTGGTTACGTTACTGATTAATCATATCATTTTGTACTTGTATATATCTGTGCATCGAGAATAATAATATAATTTGGGCAATGATCTACTGATATGTAAATATTAATGATGTCTTTGAAGTTTGAACTCCCTCCCCCCATTACCTTATTTCTGGATTTCTCTTTAAAAAAATAGGATGAACACAAGACGATGACTCGACAAACAAAAGAGAAGCAAGGATGAATGCAGAACAAGAGACATAAAACCACGAACAGAAGGTCTTCATGACAAGGAAGTTTTGAGTTTTCTAGTCAAACATCCATGTAACCTTCAAACTCTCTTAAATCACATGCTATAAGTGTGTTCCTTAATAAAGCCAGAGCCAATGAAGTTATTTGGACATAAGCCATGATGAGGGAAAACAAGATTTGTAGAATCAAGAAATATGAAGCAACTGGAGATAGGCATTCTGATTAGTTGTGTTACTTACATGCTGTACTTCACGTACTGAAAATATAAAGAAACATATCTAATTTCACCAATATCCAAAGTGATGAACACTTGATCATATGAACAATTTCACAATATTCAAGATCTCAAACTTCAATTAACTATATGCACACTCATACCTGATCCAAATATCTGTGTCCTAGCCCAAGCAACACTATTTTAACAAGAATAGGTAGATGTAATTGTCACCATACAGCCGCTAAAACCCAATATGAGCTTTTCCTGTCTTTTATTCACTATTTTAAATTTTCAGAGTTCCAGCATTTGTCAAAGATTCTGACAAAATATCTTGTACCGTATTAAATTAGGTATGGATGCAAGTTGATGCCAATTGCTACCCTAGATTTTCAACTAAGGATGCATCACGTTTAACTAAAGTATCTTTAAACCACCTTCGGCTACATGGCATAGTCTCCTCATTATATCTTGCTCATGGAATACTATATATGATTTCCTGGAGGCTATTTAGCCAAGATATATGCCAAACAAAAAAAAAGAAGTTTTATATTCTAATCCTAGCATGATCATGGATGCTTCACACTAGTGGCCCCTTAATCTCGCAATATAAGGAAAGGCAGTCAATATAAGTAAAGGTAGTATAAACTTACTGTTCTAACAACTTCATCTTCTCCTACAGATGTTAGATATGCAAATCAGACCAATATAATCCAAACATGCAGATTTATCACAGCTCTTTCTGCAGATTTATCACAGATGTTTCTGGCATAATCCTAATATCAACAGAATATGTAAGCAATTTGACCTCTTAGATTTATCTAAATTCTTAAACCTCTGATAAATTATTTCCATGCGCTGTTGGCAAAACATAGAACTATATTAGTAACATCATTTCCCTTTCTGAGTTTTCCCATATCTTTTCTTTATCATAAATTATAACAGAAACTATAAGAATTTGTCAGCCAAGTTATGATACAAATATTAAAACTCTAGATATAATGTAAGGGAAAAGGCAAAGTAGCATGGTTGATTATAGCAAGAATTTGCAAGCAGTTTAATGGAAAGTTGGCAACAATTATCATTATGTATTTAGAACAAAAAAGTTTCAGCAATATAACGGTCAGAATAACCTGCTTCCATATTGGTTTGTTCTGCCACCCTGCTGCCAGCTTTAACCTTCTCTGTAAACTGGTTTTGGAGAAATGATCAACCTAGACGTAAGTATTGTAGAAGTCTACTCATTTATGTTACTCAGAAAACCACAATCTGTTATATACAATTATGCTGAAGATTATAGAGGTACAGAAGAACACCATACTTCACAGTTATATCAGTTTCGTAGGAATAATATAATCCCGGAGTAGATTCCACAACTCTCAACAAATTCGTGAAGTACGCTTCATCTTTTTTCTGCACAAGGTACATATGTATTTCCTACTAATCAGAAAAATGCACACCATTCACGCAAGGAAGCAAAAAAATGAGGGGAAAGAGAAAGCAAAACCTTACATCTTGGGTACTTAATTCCTTCAAGGCCAGATTACACGGTAAGTATTTCATAGATTCTACTCGATGAATAGGGGAACCATGATACGTCCCCACTTCTTTGGAAGATGTGATTACAATTATATACATTCCTGCAGGTAAATGTGAGCAGTAGTTGTACATCAAACACACGCAAACTTACACAATCCATTTCAACTAAATATAAGATGATTACATATAAAGCCAAATGCCATGATCGTCAACGTCCTTTGTTCTCCGGTTATTGCCTCAATGTGTTATAAAATCTTATCGAGAAGTCACATTTATTGCTCGAACACAACTAGTAGAATTGTTTACTTATCAAAGTGCTTACTTTTCAGGACAGCAGAATGCTAAAATAACAAACATATACCTAATCCATGCCTCACATTTCCAAATTACAGAACCGCATAGCTAGTACAACACACAAAAGTACCTGCAACTAATCGAATAGTCCCAACTACGCCGCATATTTTGGAGGTTTTGACAGGGCTTTCGAGAACATCATCACCTGAAACAACGGGACACATAATCCATTTCCAGTCACCATCACATACAGAAATACTTCACAACTCACTATATTTGCTTCATGTACATAAAATATGACAAAACAATACAAATCTTGATTCCCAAACCACATGGAAGTGAAAATCGATTTCGCCCGACCTAATAATAGCCCTCATCATTCATTTCCTAAATTACACACGTCACATAACATATACTCCACCATTGATAAAATTCTACCTTCAACAATTTAAAAACATCATATCTTAACTATATCATAGTAATATTACGATTATAATCATAAAAACCTAAAGTATAACAGTCTGATTAATCAAAGTAAACATTAATCGCAAAATCAAAATACATTAAACTAAGCTCCAACAACAACAACAACAACAGCAATGGAAGCAATATGATCTTAACTGTTAAGTGGCTGAATATCGCCATCAAAGCGATTAGCGGAGAATCCTTCATTAGGAGAACTAATTCTTCTGATCACGTACTTATCTTTGAACTCAAGAAGCTCCATTTCATCAAAAAGTCGAAAATTAGTAGCTGAAGAAGGTGATGATTCGTCCTTAATTCCAATTTCTCTCTCCTCCATCTTTACCTCGAAAACTGTGACTACTTTCGTTGATGAATTTGAAGATGTAATTCGATTATGAACATGAATTTTGATCTAAACCCTAGAAACTACGGGAATAATTGATGATTGTGACAGCAAAATTTGCAGTAGATGTGATAAGGGGGAGGGGTTAATTAGGAAGATTTTCAATGTCAAGTTTCCCTAAATTCGACGATTTTAGGTTGATGACAACTTCGAATTAACTGTTATAACTGTAACTTTCCAAAAAAATACCAAGAATCCAAGATAGCTGGAAATTCCAACCAATAAGAATACTAACGGCCCGTTTGGTACTCGTTAATAAATTACGGTAATAAGAATGAATTTTAAGTATAATTTTATTAGGGAAACACCCCTAAAATCTCCATGGGGAGTCATTTTTTCTCCATGGGCAAGCAATCTCACCCTTAAAACTTTTTGTCTTCAAGGGGAAACAATTTCCATTACCACTCATTACCACCTACAAGGTGGTATTAGATGGGATTGAAAATTCAAGAAGGAAAGTAGACATTTTAGAATAAATTAGCATTACATGGAAATGGACAATGACATTTTTCACAAATTTACACACAAATTAATTCTCATTACCATCATTTATGACTAACTACCAAACGGGACGTAAGTACTAACGAACCTAAAAAAGGATAAATTTTCGGTAGAAATTAATTATGTTTCGAGATCTCGTTATAAGTTGTATAGTAGATTTAAGTGAAAATCATTTTATAAGGAAACAAAATGATGAATCATTTCAAATCCCACTAAGATCTTGTTATAGATTTTAAAAGTGATACTCGTTACAAAAGCATGAAATTAATTTAGAAGAGAATGGACCACTTTTTTAATATATTGATTGGTTTAATCCATTCGGTATCACTTTTGTTAATCTTTTTTATTCTCTTTACCCATATGAGCCATGAAGGCGGTACAAAGAAGGGGAAGGGAGATTCGAACCTGTGACTTATCGTTCACAGTACCTCAACTTTAATCGGTAGGCCAAGACATCCTTGTTGCTTTTGTTAATCTATACAGTGATTAGTTTAATCATTTCAGTAAGACTGTTGAGTTATTTTTTAAAATTTTGTTTTATAGTTCGAGATTTGAAGGGAAACAATGGAAAGATAAGAGAAGCAAGTCGAGGGACGACATGCATATTTCTTCTAAAAATAATATTATAACTTTTTTTCTCCATGTAGTAAATATTTCCTTCCAAAAGTTCACCATTCAGTGTGGTTTTTTTTTTTTTTTTTTTTTTTGACATCCAAACCATTCAGTGTGGTTAAGATTAACTAATTGATTGCTAATGGAATAGATGTTCTAACATAATAAGTTCAAGAGCTAGTATAACGCAACCATGGTTTTGTAAATAGATTAGTCGAGAGTGGAAATTCTACAATTATTTAAACTATATGCGAAAGGATTAATTGCAAAATTGAATAGATTTGGTGCACACAATAACTTATTGTGTAACAAGTGTCGTATGATGTAGTACCTCTTAAACATGTCTTTCAAGAAAATGAATGTACCATAAGATGATTTGGGTGAAGATGATTCTAGCTCTTTTTATGGCACTTCTACCTCTCCCCAACTCTAATTCTTGGGTTCTATTGTTGATAGACGAACTTAAGAAAATAATGAGATGCGAGTTTATCAGTAGTATGTGATCATTGCCAAAATGAAGAGATCATACTACTATAGTTTAAGTCCTCTGTGCTTTTTATTCTAGCTGCCTGGTCAAAGAATTGTAGTTTTGATCTCCAGCATTCTACAACAAAGATTATAACAACAAACCACGAACTTACCTGCTTGAGCAACATACAAAGCTCAAACTTTACACTCATATTGTAACACAATCAAATCTATAAGCCCTAGTTTTATATTGTTCATATCAGTGTACAAGAAAATAAATTATTTATTTCAACAAACTAGCAAGCTCACCCTTTTCATACATGGAGGTTAATATGTCACATCCTCCGACCAATTCTCCATTGACAAAGATCTGAGGGAATGTCGGCCAGTTGCTGTAGCTCTTGAGTGTTTCCCTTAATCCATAATTGAACTCCTCGTCAAGCACATCCACGCTCTCATAATCCACCCCTTGGCTTTCAAGCATCCCAACCACCTTTTGCGAGAACCCACATAAAGGTGCACTTCGAGATCCCTTGATAAAAGCAACAACTTTGTTTTCTTTAACCAGCCTATCAATAAGCTGTTCTAGTGGAACTGTTAGCTGTACATTTCGTCCAGGCGTTAGACGGAGATCTGCCTTCTTCTTAGGTGGTGGCCTAAACCATGTTGTATTGCCTGTCTCGTTTCCTGGTGGAACCTTTCCTGTGGCTGCTATGTGTTCTTCCATCCATGATTTCCAAGCTTGGGTCAAGGATTCTCTGCTTGGATCATCAACAATTCCAACCTACGTATGATTAAGGTTTTTAAATGAGAGATAACAACAGACATTCTATCTCCTTTCATCGAAAAGATAATTCTTACTAAATGCAACTCAAGAATAGAGAAACTACAAGGATGAAAGACGACTTATGTCATGGTTTTACATTGTGCAACATCAACATAATCCCACAAAACATCTTCTTGTACACATTATGAACTGCAGACTAGATTCTAGATTTCACGATTATATTTCATTTGCCTAGTATGCTATCAGTCACCACAGTATGGCAGTAAATCTAGATCGTGAACCCTCTGATCATGGCTAGTAACTGTGTACAAAGACTATTTAAGTAAATTAAGTTCCACTTTTTCCAAAAAAAAAAACCTTGCTTTCATTAGTTGCACCTTAGTTCAATATAATTAGATAAATCTAGGATGAACATGCCGGCTCCAATAGATCAGTGCAACATGGATATAACCTAATAGCGATTGGCGAGTGTTCTAGTGCTCCAATCCAATTTGAAAGACGGACAATATCACAAATAACACACACTCAGCTTTAATTTTTTTATTAATCATTTGTCTCCTAGCACTGAATTAATCATAAGGAGCAGATGACCAAGCAATTTTTGCATGCTTCATGCTAGTTAGAATTTGTGTCAAGGGAGGAAGGAAGTAGGAGAAAGAAATAGAAAGAAGATTGAAGGCGGCCTTTGTTGAGCTTTGTGGAGCTCGTGAATCAAGAGGAGAGATAAAACTATGACTTACATTTTATTATTGTGTAAAAAAGTGAGAAGGAATATTATAACATCTACCTATTTATACTAATTACAATAGGTAACAAAATTAATGCTAGAATTACAACTAACAAGAATATTTAAACTCTAACAACCTATATCTAAACTCCAACACTAGTCAAGGTTATTACACACCTTTATGAACTACTAAAATGTTATGACCAAGTAACTAACTTCCAAGAACAAGAAGGATTTACATGTACTTGTGCAGACATTTAGACCCATAGCTCCTCCATTATCACTAAGTCATTTTCACATTCTGATATTGATCTTGGTTACAGTTATGCATAGTTGCCTTAAATGTAGACACTTCCAGAAGTTGACTTGTTTGCAAAGTGAACATGGGCACTTAATTGGAATTACTAATTGGAAGACACTTCATTCTATACTAAGACAAATGCCCCACTCTCCCATTTAAGGGAGTGTTTAACATAACAAGTATCCTGATTGAAAATATAGGTACAATTTCATTTCTTATTATTCCCCGCCTAGTTTTTCCCAAAGGCTTTGCAACATATTCAGCTTGTTTAGTAGCAATTTCTAAAAAGTAAGGCATGGGGAGGGGAGGAAAAGGGATGGAAGTAGTGTCAAATAAAGATAGTAAAATTAGTAACGGGTTTTGGCCTTTGGAGAGAGTCAAATAAAATAAAGTGTATGTGAATGGCAGGTCTGTCATCAGATAGCAGCAGTATGGTCTTATATACTGCACTATCTAATTTGATAACACTTGGAAGTTGGAAGTTCGATTGCATTTTGTTAGCTGTGATACCAAAACTTTCTCTCCACAAACGATTGTATAGTGATGATTTCCAGATGGTGATAGATAGCATGGATTAGAGATTGTAGAGTGAGCAAGGGGGGAATGGGAATTATCGCCCTCATTGGTATTAGTTACTTACCATTCCCTACAAGGCTACAATAATGTAGTACCCCAAAACAATTGGGGGTAATGATTCCCCTTTCCCTATTCCCTCCTAGCATTTTCGCTACATACTAATTCTATTACTACCTGAACACACACAAATCCATGCACCACACACACACGCACACGCACGCACAAAATACATGCTTTAATTTTTAACAAAAATTCAAATTTCTTCTGTTCCTTTCCCTCCATTGCCTCCGCCCAACTCAATTGATATCTAAACAAGGGAAAAGAAACCCTTCCCTCCACTTCCTCGTGCCCAAACAACTACTAGTCTACTACTGGTAGAAACTGAACTGCTCTCTCTTAAGAAGGTAAAAACACATCAACACCTAAGCAATCTCTTCTCTTTCCTTCGAGTTTCGAGAAATAAATAATGTGTTACCAAAATTCTAAGTGTTTGGAAAGGCTTTCGTACTTTCGCATAACAGTAAAGTCTAACCACGAAGATGACGGTTCAAATTCGATAATGAAGTTATTTGCTTCAATCTCTCATAACAATTTGTTTTAAGAACGGACACAGTACAAAATCCTAAATATGAATTCCACATACTGAACAAAAATAATTCAACAATCATAATATAATCAAACATCACATAGTATATACACAGAAAATGTGATTCGTAACTTCCAGCACCTTGAGCGCATTTTTTTCTCTTCAATTTTATCAACTAATAATCAATAAACCAATTAAGCAGTGTCAAGCTACAACTAGAAAGATAACAACAAAATACTATCCACTTTTTCTTGAATTAGTTCTTTCCACAAAAATTAAAGCACAAATTTCTGCAATTATGGCATGAAAATACAACAAATGTGATTTTCATATTAATCAAACAAACTTTAGGTAAAATTCCTCTACAATTCAAAGATTAGGTACCTTAATAGAAGAACAAAGCTCCGGCACCTTTTTCCGGTGAGTATCAACACTAGCGGCGACATTTTTGGACAAACCGATGAACTGAAGCTCGCCATTAGAATCATAGACTGCGTAAACGCCGGAATCTGATGTCAAGCTTACGTCATTTTCCGGCGAAAAAGGAACCGAATCTGACTCCGATAGTTTCTTGAATGCTGATACAATAGAGAGAGAACGAGGTTTAAGCTTTGCGATAGTTGCGAAATTAGTGGTGTGTTTTAGAGAGAGAAAGCTGTGGATTGTGAAGGAAGATGTGGTAGGAGGAGAGAGAAAAGAGAGAGATTGAAGAGGTTGATGAGAGTTTGAAGGGAGTAATCGAGGTGATGGAGAGATTGTTCTGGAAAGTATGTTCATAGTCGCCATTTTTGGAGAGAGATAGAGCAACTAAGCAAGAGAGAAGGGAGTGATAGCCCGTAGCCGATAGGAGTAAAAGGTCGTTGGGGCTCGGCTCACTACTCTCTAACTCACAAAGAGAAATTCTCATAAAATTTGTGATAAACCACCTTTTAAAATATATAAGATTAAAAACAATAAAAACGAGTATGTAGTTTTCAATTTTCAAATTGATATATTTAGTACTTCCTCTATTTCGAATTAATCGCAACGGTCAATATTTTGCACTCTTCATAGTAGGTACTTTGACTAATATTGAACTTTATACATAATGAAAAACATAGTCAAGTGGAATCTTGTTAGATTTGTCTCCTTAAATACTTTGTAATATCAACTTTTTATAATTTTTACATATATATTATAGTAGATATTAACCGTCAAAGTTATGTCTCGACAAGCATGAAAAGTAAATTGTTGCGATTAAATCGAAACGGAGGAAGTATAAGTATGACATTTTAATAAGTTTATTATACTATTTATATAGTATAGATTTTACATTCATAAAACCAAAAAAAAAAAAAAAAAAAAAAAAAAATTGACAGTGATCTTGAACAGGCCTGTAGTTTTTAGTTTTTTGTTGTCAATTTTCAAAGTTGACATAGCCTGTATAAGTGTATAACTATGACTAAGTTCATCACACCACTTATATCGATCATATGACTTTCAAAATCATAAAACCAAAAATTGAAAACAGACAGTAATGGCGAATAGGCCCTTAGGTATTGTCGAAATTTTAGAGAACCATAAAAAATTCTACATGTATAGTCGAAATTCTAAAGGAACATAAAAAAATCGGTTTTTTCACTAAGTACCCCCGAGTTTTCAAAAAATTCACCTGGTACCCTCCATGTTTTCAAAATTCACCAGGTACCCTTCAGTTTCGAACTAATACACTCAGATACCCTTAATGACTAACGGCGTTAATCATCGTTAGTCATTAACCCTAATTTCCTGTTTTAAACCCTAATCAACCCCCTAATGCTACCCTAATCCTAACCCCTACTTCTAACCCTAACCCCAAACCCTAACCCTAACCCTAACCCACAACCCACAACCCCACCACCCACTGCCCCAACCTCCCCCCACCCCAGCAGCCCCCCCTCCCTCACCCCCCGCAGCCCCTCCCCAACCCCCGCGCCCCCCTCCCACGCACCCAGTTCAATTCACCAGTCCCCTTACCCTTCTCTCACCATCACGCACCCCCACAACACCACCCCCACGCCCACCCCCATCCCATTCCTACCAAGTGTTGCGGCCCCCACAGCTAGCTTCCATTTTCGCTCTCCTCCACCGCGCCGACGACAACTGTAGTACGAAGCAGGGGAGAGGCGGAGCGAGGGAAGCAGCGAGATAGAGGAAGAACAGGGGTGGGGGATGCGCGGGTTAAGGGTGCGAGGAGAGAGAAAAGAACCACCGTCGTGAGTGGTTGTGAGAAAAGAACCATCGCAAGGAGAGAGAAAAAACTGCAGCAACACCGCCGTGAGTGGAGGGCGCAGGGGTGGGGGCTACGGGGGTGTTGGCTGCGGGGGGTGGGGGAGGGGGCTGCTGGGGTGAGGAAGGGGGTTGTGGGGGTGGGGCAGGGGGCAGGGGTGGTGGGAGGGTGGGGGGAGGGGTGGTTAGGTTTAGGTTTAGGGTTAGGGTTAGGATTAGGGCTAAGGTTAGGATTAGGGTTAGGATTAGAGGTTAATTAGAGTTGAAAACAGAAAATTAAGGGCATTTGGGTGTATTTACATAAAAGTGAGGGGTACCTGGTGAATTTTGAAAACATGGAGGGTAGCAGGTGAATTTTTTGAAAACTCGGGGGTACTTGGTGAAAAAATCGTAAAAAATTCTACACACGATCATATAGGTAAATATCTACATCGTGAAAAGTAGGAAGTTATTAGTAAAAAGAGAAGTAAAGTGGAATTGACAAAAAGGACGCTAAGATATTATACCTTTGTCGACTAGGTGGATTTCGGACTTTGAAGGAAGTGATTTTTAGCCTTGAAAAAGGGATTTCAGTGTTCAATTCACAAAATTTCGTTTATAGTTCGAAATCTTTGAGAAAGATTAGGAGAGTATTTGACTTGAAAGATACGTTTTTTTTAGTATTTGAATGAAATATATGCAAACTCGATGTATTGTTGTGTAACAAACAAGCATATGCGTCAGCACAACTTTGCTAACACTTCACTATTTTTAGCAACTTCCTCTAAAGATTCAATGCGTGGATAGTGGTGTGCGTCGCGCAAGAGGCCTGCGCTTAGCACAAAGGCCTTGTGACACGCACAACCAACTTTCATCAACTAGATTCTCTTTTATCGTTAAACAACCATCGTAACTTATCTTTTACCAAATCATTATCATTGAAATACGAGATTAAATCCATAAAATCTAATTTTATGAAATTAATTTCATAATATATTTATGTAAAAATAAAATAAATATCAATTAATTATCAAGAATAATAAATTGAGATTTTAAATTGAATTTCATTTTTTAGTGGTTTGGACTCAAAATGGTTTGGACAAGCATTTCAATCGCTTTTCTTGAGTTTGAACCAACGAGGATGACAGTATGTTTTCCCATTGGGTACTACTAAAACAGGAAGAAATATTTATGTGCCTACAACCCTACACCTACTAATTAATTATGAAAACTCAACTGATATGACAACTTAACTAATAATCTATACAAATCCAACACGTAAAACCCATACTTTAATTTTAGAGTCACTGTAAAATTGTGTGGTTCCTAAGAACGAAATAAAGATAGTTATAAGAAAAGAGCTAGCCTTGGTTCTTATCAACTTGTGGTGATAATATTTTTCAATTAAGGGAAAGACAATTCAACGTTATTAGGATCGTGATCCTACAAAATCTGAATTCGTGACTGGTACCGATCATGCAAAGGCAATCCGATTCTACGCACAATCTAAGATCATTCTGATATATTTCGATTGTAAGATCGTATCACCTTACGATTCGGATCGTGATCCTAATAACAATGGGTGTTATGAAGTGCATAAAAGGAGAACATCAAGTGAACAATAATATATCCAGCAACAACACCTCTTAATATATATGTATCGATTTATACACTTATGTTTAAAACAAATTTCACAAATAATATAATTTTTTGGTGCATACCTATCAGAAAAGACTCTCGATCTATCACACATTCACACTATAAAAATCTTTCTTTTATATTTGGGTTTTATGTCATGATTTGTGCATCTTGTAAGCCTGTAAGGTGATATATAAATGATGGCTCGTAATGATACTAATAAGGAAAGTTTGATGTGAATATCCTTGGTCTTTCAAAATTATCGATAGATATTAGTTATGTGTTCTTAATAAAATTTACCACTTGATACCATCTCTAGCTAATTTGGTAGTGAATGGTAATCAAAAGTAAAACTAGGGTTGTTCAGAGTGCGGACCGTACTAAACCGCAATTCAAATCTTTTTTCTGCGGTTTGGGTTGGTTTACGGTTTCAAAATTGCGGTTTGGGTTATGATTTTAAGCAAACTGCGGTTTGCGGTTTTGAGTTGGATTTTAATTTTTGTAAACCAAAACCGCAATTTTTATCTATTTTTTTTTATAAAAAAAATACACTTGACGATGTGGCATATAAGTATACAACTGGGAAAAAAAATTAAGGTAAAGAACTTGTACACTTTTGATAAATTATTATTTATGTTTAATCATGAAGTCAACTTCATATTTATTTGGACACTTTATCTTTGTTAACATATTTTCTTTTTACTCTTGGATTACAAAATTAGTGTCGCGGAGGAAAAAAAATGATTAAACCGCACCAAACCGTTTTGCATGGTTCGATTTGGGTTGAGAAAATGTAAACTGTATATTTGCGATTTGAATTAGGTTACATCCCAAACCGCACCAACCCAAACCGCAAACACTCATAATCAATACTTATAAAGAAACATTACCATTTGAAAATGAACAAATATTACAGAGATAATAGTCATTAGTTTCATACTTTCCTTACAAACTTACAAATAAATCCATCAAAATTGCCGCGATAACCATCTAACCACGTTAACTCTTCACTCTTTTGCAAACTTTAACAATAGAAAATATAATATAAGTCAAATCCAAACAACTTCTTTCTCAAGTAGTTGTCTTGACTGTTACGTACTAATGATATGAATCAGACAAGAACAGAAATTTATGCTTTTGCCAATTTTTGTGAATTTTGCGACTTCGCTTTAGTCCTAAGCAAAAACGACTCTAAAACTGTGGAGTGGATCATCTTACTCCCGTGGTGTCTGTGGATCAAAATTCTTTTCACATTGCATGCCAACGTAGTTTACTAGGCGATGGGGTTGTTCAAATCCGGATCGTCTCAGATCATTTGAATTGGATTATTTTCGGGTGTATTTTACATTTGAATTGAGTTAAATTCTTTCTCGGACATAGTTTAGTTTGATTCAATTCGATTTCATGGATAATGAGATCATGTTGAGTATCATATCAAAATGTCTCATAAATATCGGAATTGAGTGTCATTGTGCGACTATATGGCTTCTTTTTTTTTATCCATATGAGCCACGAAGGCAGGGGAGGGGGGATTCGAACCTGTGACTTATCGTTCACAGCACTTCAATCTTAATCACTAGGCCAAGACATCCTTAAGTGGTGTAACACTTGGCCCAAATTAAATTCAGCCATCTATTCACACAATTTTGCACCGACTTATATAGTAGTACTATATATAGATGAAATATGAGATAATACAAATTTCATAATTTAAATATATTTTATTGACGATAATTAGTATATAAGATATTAGATACTATTGATTATGAATTGTACTCGTGAATTCTGCCTTAGTCTCCTCCATTTCTAGCAATTTTTGTTTTGTTTTTTCTTTGATATCAAGTTCTTTTAGTGTGTATATATATAATTTGAGGTGAAGGGTCTTTTGATGTTATAATTGAATATGATATCATGAAAGGGAGAGCCAAATTTGCTCAATTTGTTAAAAGTTTATGTTATTGCTTTCTTTCCAATTTAGGGTAAATTGACTATTTCTGATTGATCTCTAAGACAATCCTAATGACAAAGCTAATAGAGACATTTTGCCAACTTACTCTAAGGGTCTGTTCTCTCCAGTTTATTTTCAGTTTAGTTCAATTCAGTTCAGTTCAGTTTGATTCAGTTCAATTCAGTTCAGTTCAGTTCAGCTTTGGACAATACTTTTACTCTCACATATCACTATTCATATCAGTTTAGTTCAATTCAATTCAATTTGGTTCAATTCAGTTCAGTTGTTTTATGCCGAAGAGAATATGCCCTGAAATGTATGTGTAACTGTGTTATCTGTGTTGTGCTTCATAATTAGCTCCACATAAAATTATTATTAATTGTACTTTATTAGGAATAGAGATGTCAGTGCGGTCGGACAAGTAGGAAACCCGCCCCATCCCCGCCCAATTGGGAAATTGGGTGGGGATGGGGTGGGGATGAGGATTAAAATCGTGCCTGCAATAAGTGGTGGATATGGATGGAAATATCTATCCATTGGATAATCCATCACCCGCTCCACCGAATATAGAAAAAAGAATGAAACACTGACTTAAATGGATGAGAAGCGGGTGACAGATTTGGGTATATATATATATATATATATATAGGGGAAAGATCACATGAGAATGTTCCTTACATGAGAAATGAGAATGAATCTCAACCGCACGATTGAATTAGAGTTACAACACTTGTTCATTAGAGTTATACCCTTGAAAAAATTCAAGCCCAAAAAAAAAAAATCGAAATATTTTTTCTAATTTTTGTTTTTTTTTGGAATTACATCACTTTTTCATTAGAGTTACATCACTTGTTCATTAGAGTTATAGCGTGTAAAATCCTTTCTCGTTTCTCATATAAGTATGCATTCTCATATGAACTCATCACTTATATATATATATATATATATATATATATATATATATATAGGCAAGATCACATGAGAATGCTCCTTACATGAGAAATGAGAATGAATCTCAATCACACGATTGGTTTAGAATTACAACACTTATTCATTAGAGTTATATCCCTCTAAAAAAATTTGAATTCAAATTTTTTTTGTTTTTTTTGAATTTTGAAAATTCAAATATTTTGTTTTTGGAGTTACATCACTTTTTCATTAGAGTTACAACACTTATTCATAAGAGTTATAGCGTGTAAAATTCATTCTCATTTCTCATATAAGTATGCATTCTCATATGAACTCACTTCTATATATATATATATATATATAATATATATATAATATATATATATATATATATATATATATATATATAAGAGTGATGTAACTCTTTTGAAAGTAGTACAGTGTGCTTGGTAAACTGACCCATATCTAGTGTTGTTGGTGTTGGAGTTGAAGGGGACGATGTGGATGATAAGTGTAGTAAAATGAAGAAAGCAAAAAAGAAGGTGAATGTTAAGTCTGAATTGGACCATTACTTGGAGGAGCATGCCTTGTCGAAAAGTGATCTTTTTTATATTATGAAGAATTAGGACATCAAGTTAAAATATCCCACCTTGAAAAGGATTGCAAAAGTTATCTTAGCAATTTCGACCTTTACGGTTGCATCAAATTACGCATTTAGTATGAGTAGAAGAGTAATTAGCCATCATTGTTCTACACTTACTATCAATACTGTGAAAGCTTTAATGTGTATGCGAAATTGGATTCTTAGGAATTATTCATGTAACATATATATTATTCTAACCATTAATTCTACAATCTTACATAATCAGATACTCTTATTTTGATTTGCTTTGTTTAATATATTTGTTATTTGAGATAGGATCTTTTTTCAACAATGCTCAATCATGTGAAACTAAATTAGAAGACTCTGATGCGTGGATATAGAAGGGAGTGGTACTAGTGGAAATGGAAGTGAAGTAGTTGATGTGGAGTTGGTGATGTCTTTGTATATTAATAACTTTAGTAATTATATAAATCTATATTAATCTCCTAATCCACTATTCATTTTTTCTTTAACAGGGGATGAAGATGGCTTGGATTTTTAATTGCGTTTGTACCAAAATGTGATGTTGTGCTGCTGCTATTGATACTTTAGTGTTATGTTGTTGGTTTCTTATAACAGGGGGATGTCTTTGAATATTTTTTATATTGAAACAATACAATACGATTTTACCCGATATATAATCACCTGTTCCATCCGCTTCACCCGTGAAAAGTGGATGGATGGATCCAGATGATGGTTAAAGCGGGTAATGGATGGATCGGGTGGGGAGGATGGATACGGGTGACGCTCCATCCGCCCCGAATCCGACCCATTTACATTCCCGCCTCGCATATTTATTATTAAAATCCTATTTGTATATTTATATTATTTATAGTTTTTTCTTGCAAAATAAGTATAAATCTAAGGGTATGGCGCGGGTACGAAGCGGGTGCGAGTACTTATGCGAGTGGCCTGGCTGAGCGATGAGGGAGTGGGTACGAAGTGGGTGCGGCTAGTGGGGCGAGTGTATTTAAATACGTACCCGCTGGAGTGGAGATGGGTCTGGAATATTCCCTGCAATGAGTGGTGGAGCGGTGTTGGGGATGGGAATTTTATGTGAGTGCGGGTGTGGAGGGACCATCCTCCACACTCGTCCCGCCCAATTATCATCCCTAATTATGATCTCGAACTTGGTCCTAATTATTTAACAGGTACGCACGATTCCTAGAGATTCTTTTCAGATTTTATACGAACATGTTCATTGGACAATAGTAGGAATTGTTTGGCATAAAAATATACACTTTCCATCCCTAAATGATCGTTTGGTTATAGTTTGTGTTTGATTTTTTGGGTGAAACATGTAAATCATAATATTATTATCGAACTCAATTCTCGATCATTTCAGTTTATAGTTTTAAATAGTTTCATTACATTACCGTTCAATTTTTTTTATTGATAAGGATAAGTGTCCTACTGAATCAAAGCCTCGTATAAGTTAATTTGACCGACCTAACTACACAGACAAGTCCATTTAAAAGACGGTGGATAAGCTAAGGACGGGAATCCCACCCACAAAGTGATTCTAGTGGGGTTTGATCTCACAACCTTACCACTAGACCAAATACTACTTACTACGTTACAGTTCAATTACTTATACAAATGTTTTAGCATTATTATGAATTATGATCAAAGTAGTCTTAGCTTGTAGTGCATTGGAAGATAAAAGTAAAATATGACAAATATTTGAGTACACTAGGAGAATCTTATTTATAGTTTTATACCCTCTATACATGAAGAAAACGTGAGATACCAAACTCAAAAAAAATTATAACAATAAATAAAAAGAAGCCATTTTAAGAAGAAGGGTCAAAAACCTGCCCCAACCATATGTTCCTTTAGCTTTACATTTACTCAACGACCTATAAAAAAAATGCAACAAACAATTGTACTCCTTCATCAGATTATTACTTTAATAATTTTCAACAGCTAGCAACTTAAACATAACTAAAACCCCACTTTTGCTCTTGATTCTTATTTCACTAGCTATGCTATTACTTAACTCTTCTTTCTATTTCTCCCTTCAACAAGTTAATTTTCATATATACACCCTTAATTAGCTTATAATTACTTACTACATTGATCATCACAATGATGAAAGTTTATAGATCAGGGAAACTACCTCTTCCAGTGCTTGCAGGAGTGGTATGTGCTCTTGCATTTTGTGTTCTCTTGTACAATGAAAGAATCAGCTTCATTTCTTCTACTTCCATCATAAAGTTTAGCACTTGCGCTAGAAGAGGCCCTTTAACAGGTAAAATGAATTAATTGCTATATACTCCCGGCCCTCTGTTTTTTTATCATGCTCACTCAGAATTTTGAAACTATTCAGTATTCATATTTAGAGAAAATCTTCTCAATTTTTTTCAATGTATAAGAAAAAAAATATAGTCATGTGGGAGTCTTGTTTGATTCGTCTCAATTAGTACTTTATTAATATTCAATCATTATAATTTTTACTAGTATATAACGACGAAAGATATTTAAGTTCAAAGATGTGCATTGGGAGATGCGCACACGCGCACATGAAAGTGAGAATGATAAAAAAAACAGAGGGAGTAGTTCAATATGTTCATGCAAAGTATTTCATGCACACGGGAGTGTACATAATGTAATGTTGATCTCGATTTCGCGTGAAAGGGCTCATGTTCTTTCTATGTGGCATGTTAACAAACATTTTGGATACTCCTGGGGTGCATTGTTTAAGTTTTAGCATAATTAAGGATGAATCTCGTATATATATATATATATATATATATATGTAATATTGTGTATGGCTTACAGTTGGAAGCTCTTGAGTGAATAAACGCTCTTCTTCTTCTTCACTCATAAAATATTTGAGTGCAATCAATATAAAAGCTAGCTATAATATTGTGCAACTAATCACATATGTTTCACCAACCAAAACCGTTTTCCGAAATAGTTGTACAATGTTATTACCTAGCTAATGTGGCAAAGGGCTTAACAAAACTTGGTATACATGAGTTTATATGCTTTTTTTTTCAACCAAGGAGAGAAAAAGCGCAGCTAAGCTAACCCCTTGTCCCTACCGAGGAGGTCAACCTAAAACGTCCTTTCGTTCAGATAAGAAGGACAAAATCAATATATGTTATGATAGATTTAGGAAATACTCTTATATCGATTCTAACACCATCTCACAATCGCAACGGCAGTAACACGAACGTTATGATTGGAGAAACAAAAAAAATAAGCAGCCTATATGTCAAAGGACCAACTCAACCAAAAGCTTAAGCTGATTAATTGGCATCTTTATTCATTTTTTTGATTAATTGGCATCTTTATTCATTTTTTTGTATTTGCTAGTTATTTCTTTCCATTGTTGTTGAGTAGATGGCGGTAAAAGAACAGAAATAGATGAGATGAAAGAGGAAGATAAACTGGAGTATGATGCAGACATTTGTGACATAACTGAAGGCAAATGGGTGTTTAATCGTTCAATCAAACCTCTATATTCAGATCGAATATGCCCATATTTAGACAGACAAGTTTCTTGTGTGAAGAATGGACGCCCTGATTCTGATTATCGCTACTGGCAATGGCAACCTGATGAATGTTTATTGCCTAGGTATACCTACTACATTCAGAACTCATAATCATAATTTTCTTATCTACTAGTATTTCATTCAAAATTTGCACTTGTGAAAAAACTATTTGCGATTTTAACCAGATATCTTTTGGCGGCTTCGATCATTTCACCTTATTAACAATGTACTCCCTCCGTCATTTTTTATTTGCTACATTTTGCCATTTAGGGGTGTTTCAATTTATTTGCTACATTTGCAAATATTTCCATATATAGTACATAGGTCCCACACTTTATTTACAAATTTGCCATCTCTTCCTTCTTGATTTTGTAAATGTTTCCATATATAATACATAGGTCCCACAATTTACCTATTTGCTTTTTTGTTAATTCCATTTATGTCAATGGTCCCCACTCCCTCCTTGGTCTTTGTGAAAAAGTGCTTGTAGCAAATAAAAAAAGACGGAGGGAGTAAGTTATTAAAAAATCAAGTTCAAATAAGTTCAAACAAGTTAGTTAAATAGGGTAGTAGATTTAGATAAAAGATATGTAAATAAATTTAATAAAATAGACTTACACGAATCTATACAAATATATTAAAAAGCGTGCGAAAAAAAAGTTTATGTCTAAGAGTAAAGTATTGAATACATGACCTTAGAAATGAAAAGTAAGAACTTAATCATCAATACAATATGTGACTAATATTTCAAATAAAATATGATGAAATCTTGTAATTATTATAATTAACTAAAAAGACTTAGGCTCCGTTTGGTAGGGCGTAAAACGTTTTTCCGGAAAACTGTTTTTCTCTATTTTCAGTTTTACATTGTTTGGTTGGCAAAAGAGTGTAAAACCAATTTCCCTTGGGGTAAAATTACTCTCCCAGTGATGGAAAACCATTTTCCTTTCAAAATGAAGGGAAAACTATTTTCCTTATCTCTCTTGTACACTCCTCTCACTACCTCCTTACTTTCCCTTTCATTTTTCTTTCATTTCATCATTTTTCTTACATCGAACCAAACAACGAAAAACTAATTTTGGAATTGTGTTTTTCATTTTAAATTATTTTCCATGAAAATCATTTTACACTGAAAATATTTTACGCCCTACCAAACGGAACTTTAAACAAGTATATACATCTCTAACACTCTTATTATGTAGCTTACAAGAGAATATTGGTGTCATATTCTCTTACCACAATTCTTTTTAAGGTATTGTTTTCAAACTCAAACCTTTCAAAAAAAAAATTACTTGTCACGTCGTGACGTGAATTTTTCAATTTCTTAATGGACAAAAAATACGAAAAGTAACAAAATAAATTATGAGATTTTAAAATGATAACATATTTGTTTATTGTAACTTACCCGATACATCGTCCGGATAAAGAAAAATAGTTATAATTAATTTACAACTTGTTCAGATGAATGAGGTTGATCAAGTGAGCTAATCAGTCATATCTCTCATATAAAATAAATTGTGAAAATGGTATACTCCGGAAGTTCTATAATGATTGACACAATTGATTTAAGTCATTTTCATTATCTTCACAAATTAAATTTGTACGTTTTCACCACACCATATAATTCTTCTAGAGAACATTCCTTGATAGCAACTTCGTTGGTAGGCAGTCATATATAAATGTCAATATTAATAATGTGTTTATCTTCTAAGAAAAATAACATGTCGATGTCCTTTTGATTATTTTTGTCTGCCGCATAATATTTATTTTTATTCAAAGAACCTCATCTCACTTAACAATAGTTAATATCATATCTAAAGTGGTAATGGATGATAATATAGAAATTTATGAAGAAAAACACAAGTTAGAGTCTTTTTTTTATCATTTTCTGTTTTTTCAAAAACTAAGAACAATAATATAGAGACTAGAAAATGTAGTTTCTTTTTTACTATTGCCAATTTTCAAAAATGACATGATTAATATAAGTATGACTACTTTTAAATTCATTATACTTTTTATCCATAAAACCGAAAACTAAAAATTGTCAATGATCTCGAAAGAATAAACATCATAATATTCTAAAAACGGATATGCTAAATGTATTTTCTTTAATACTCCAAAGATAGCTAGTTTAATCGCATGTTTGGATGTTATCATAATCGCATGTACTTTCTCCATTCTAAAATATATGAAACGCTTCTTATTTTTATTAATAGCTTTTTGAGAGAAGTGTTTTATTATTTATTTCAGAACAGATAAAGTGTATATAATATTGATACTTTTTAAATTTTACTTATTAGCTTCAACAGGAGGGTGGTTGATTTGTGATCATCTAATGAATCATCATTAACCTAGCTAAAAATTGTTGCAATTTGATCTTATTCTTTCAGATTTGATCCAAAGAGAGCACTGACAAAGCTCAAAGGGAAGAGACTATTGTTTGTTGGGGATTCATTACAAAGAGGACAATGGCAATCTTTTGTTTGCCTAGTGGAATCAATAATACCCGATGGCCAAAAGTCCATGAAACGTGGTCGTGCTCATTCTGTCTTTAGAGCCAAGGCAAGTTAGCTCAATTAATAATTGGCATGTTTTTCTGCATAATTAGTAATTTGGCCCAGGCGATTCCCCGAGTTAGTTACAATTATCAAATACTCCCTCTGTTTCAAAATATAAGTCATTTACGCTTTACGAAAATTTGCTTTGACCACAAATATCTCTCAAATACGATAAGTAAAAATTACAAAAATTATACCGTTGGATTCGTCTTGAAAAATACTATAATAATATTATTTTTTAAAATTTTATATCAACATAAATTGAGAGTAATTAACGGTCAAAGTTCGACCTCGAACATCGTGCGTGCCTTATATTGTGAAACGGAGGGAGTATATTATAATTCTTAAGTTTCATACTTGATTCTATTAGATTTTTGTAATATTTTGTCTAGTGTGAAATTGTAAAATGGACGTTATGGCATGATAAGTTGTTTAAAAAAACATTTAAGAAATTGGGGATAAAAAATTAACAATTTCAATGAAATTTAGGTAAAAGAATATTGTTACTTAATAAAAGGGTTAAACATAAAAAAAAAAAAAAAAAAAAAAAAAAACTTGTCTACATGTTTTTATAATTATATACAATTATAAGATTTTATTATGTTTTAATTTGGAACATTACGCATTGAAATTGTAATGGATTAATGGTTAAACTCTCACATTCTATTTCAAAGGTCATGTGTTTGATTGACATTATAAACATGTGTATTAGAAGCTTGAAAAGAGTATCACGTATAACCGTTCCTTTGATTGGAACACTTTTTAATATATTTGTATAGATATTATATTACTATAGTTTATAGATGGACGTTCCATAACATTTAAATATAAAAGAATTATTTAAGAAAATATGATGTTACATGCTAGCTATTTTCTTTTGGACATTATCATTTATCACATTATGCGATGTAATGCTTCATCTTTAATTTACTATTGTTTGGTACATTTATAGAATGCTTGAACTTTACTTTATGATGGGATTGACGTTGCATCTACCTTAAATAAAGTATATATTTGTCATGATTCATGAACAGAAAATTTTCAGATAATTTTATTAATAGGTTTCATTTTATCCCTCATAATTGAGAAGCAAATATCTCAAGTAATACTTGTTATCTAATTCTAATCTAATTATATAGAGTCAAATAAATTCATCGAGGAATCGACACTAAGCATCTCTTTTCAATATCAAGTGTCCCTGGACCCTGATTTACTGTAGAAAGCTAAAACTTTCATATATGGAAATATATGATACTCCTAACCACATGAAGTATAATGTTTCTATAATTTATAGGTAGTCGATCAATGTAGAAGAATTTTTCCCCTCTTTCGAGAACTCGTGGTAAGATAAATTACCTCTGGGCAGCCCTCGCACAAGGCCACTCACCCACAGGCCCAACAAGCCCCTCCCCCCTTCCCCCAACAATATTGAAATTTTTGCTTCCACCAAAATTCGAACCTATATACCATTGGATCCAAGGATCCTTGGTAATGTAGAAGAATCTTTAGAGAATGTGAAAAGTACTTAAAATTCCTAATCACGTATACTATTTCCATACTATAAACTTTGATCAATTATTGTAGTATTTAATAACTTTATCAATAAATTTATGTATAGAATTTCATACTATAATGAAGATATATAATAAATATATAACAAATCTCAACCTCCATGTATGATGCAGGTCCAAGTTTATTTTTCTTTATCAGTTAATTTATAAAATAAAACCAAGTATTTTCTACTGATAATTTCTTTTTGCATGCATTAGCATTTTAGGTTTATATTATAATACAAATAAGGTGTATACATTAACTGAATTTCTATACCTCGCCCCAAATTTACTTAAAATCGACCCAAGTTTATTTTTTCGGACTATTTTACCCTTCCTTTTTTTTCCACACCACCCACCATCCCACCACCTGCCATGAAACAATTAAAGGAAGAGTACCACATGCCATATAAATTTACTTAGGAACGTTTTTAATATATTAGTATAGACCATTATACTTTTGGGCCTAAAATGAATTTCTTCTAGAATGATTAGCAAAATAAAGGAGTGGAAGCTCCACTTATTTTCATTTTTTTATTGACACGGCATTATGCTTTAATATAATTAAGGAATTTGCATAAGAGGACTATAATTCTTTGATCTCTTAGAGAAAATCTCATGATCTTACCATGAAGTATTTTTTGTTGTTTCAACAGGAGTATAATGCTACAATAGAATTCTATTGGGCCCCATTTCTTGTAGAGTCAAATTCTGATGTCCACATAATTGGAGATCCAAGAAAGAGAATATTGAAGGTGGATGCAGTTGCCAAGCATGCCAAAAATTGGTTAAATGTTGATATCCTTGTCTTCAACACTTATGTTTGGTGGATGAGTGGCTTGAAGATTAATTCATTGTAAGTTCTTACTATGTTAGTATTATAATTAGAATTATTAATATAGTCGATTGTTTGTGTTAAAAAAAGTATTATAATTAGAATTAATATAAAATAATGGCTCTCTAATAATTTTTGACATTTGAGTTTTCAAATTATTTAGCTAGTTATGATCTTAAATGATTAATTTGAGGTTGAATAATTAAATAGATGGGGCTCATTTGCAAACGGAGAAGAAGGATTTGAAGAATTGGATGCCTCAATTGCTTACAGAATTGGTTTAAAAACATGGGCAAATTGGGTCGATTCGACTATCGATCCCAATAAAACAAGGGTGTTTTTCACAACAATGTCTCCGACTCACATGAGGTTTGATCTTTTCTCTTTCCATCTCATTGTGGATTTTGATTTATGCATGCACACTTGAATTCTTGCAAATCTAGTTAGTGAGGAGTGTGAACCAAATAAGGTATCAAGGTGCTTAGACAAATTGAAATATTGTGATCCGACTTTGATTCTATTATAAGAAAAAGCAAGTAAGATAAAATATGTGAATTTAATTAGCTAGGTATACCGCTCAAATTGCAAGTTTCCAAAAAAATCAATGAGTACTCATTGTCGTTAAAAACTGGCTGGTTACCTGTGTGAAGGTTCTCATGACTTCAAAGGTCATGGGATCAAATCTCACTAGGGTTCTTTGGGGTGGGGTTTCCCTTACCATCCCATCTCCCTTTAAGGAGTCTGACATGCAAACCTAGCTGGTTATACCTATGCAACAGTGCAAGATGTCAGTTTAGTAGGATCCTTCATCTTACCAACTTAAATAAAAACTATGTAGCATGAAAATTGCGTAGATGTAACTAAACAATAAGTTTTTCAGTATTCCTAGTTATATAAAATTATAGAAATTTTGATTCTTCTTTTGCAGGCCTGTAGAGTGGAATAATAAGGATGGTATCAAGTGCTTCAATGAAACAAAACCAGTGAAGAAACGAGGGCATTGGGGATCCGGGTCCGACAAGAGGATAATGAAAGTGGTGGTAGATGTGGTGGGGAAAATGAAAGTCCCTGTAACAATTCTTAATGTTACACAACTTTCAGAATATAGAGTTGATGCACACACCAAAATTTACACAGAGTCAGGGGGTAAATTGCTCACTGATGAACAAAAGGCTGACCCTTTACATCATGCCGATTGTATACATTGGTGTTTGCCTGGTGTTCCTGATACTTACAATCAAATTTTCCTTTCCCACTTGTAAAAAATGTTGTAACCTCAAAAAACATGAGAAAGTGGTTACAATGTAATTCACCCCAATTATAAATATTGCATTTTTATTCCCTCTTAATTAGTTTTTTTTGTACCAAATCTTTTTCCAAAGAAATCAAAAGGCATCTTCTTAAGTAAATGTTTTGTTTGTTTGGGTTCAGAAAATGGATGGTTTCACAAGATATTAACTAGCAAATTATGTACGTGATGCATGTTTGGTTTTTTTTCAAACATAAATTCTAGCCGTTTTGGACATAGACAAGGGTAATATTTTGAATATTAGACATTTTTTTGGCTATTTGTAGTTTAAGCTTCTATTACTTAACCCTTCTTTTATTATTTTCTTTTATTTGTTCTTTCTTTTAGGTTTTTTAAATTAAACTTGATAAACGATAAAAAAACATCAAGCGAATTTATTTACGATTTCTTATGTTATATTAACATAGTCTTTTGTGTTAAACAGATAATTTTATTTTGTTAATTGATTGAATTTTAAATTTTTAATGTAATACTTGATTGTGTTTGTGATTTTTTTTTTTTGACGGGAGATTATTGTGTTTGTAAATTGATTGATAAAATATTTAATTGATGTATAAATGTACTAAATCTTATAGTCATTTTTTTGGCTCAATTATAAATTGATTGCCTTCAACATTTAAGTAAAATTTTAATGCAATATTTGAGTTTGATTCTAGTCTTTCTCTTTTTTTGGTAGTAGTTGATTTACTAATTGGGCAATTACGTAAATTAATAGGGGGACAATATATCTCCCCACTTCCCTTATATAATAGAGATATATATTTTTCATGGGTAATCAACCTTGGTAAAAGCAATATCAGCCACAATAAGGTCAACTCATCTATTCCCTTTTTTCTTGCATTTATAAAACAAAAATATTTCGAGATTTAGGGATCGTGGTGGTGTTGTGGACCTCAAAGGGGAAGGGGGGAGGGGGGGAGGGGGGAGGGGATGGTTTCCAGTAGGGTGGGTGTTCCCAGTTAGCGGGGTTGGAGAGGATGGAGAATGTGGGTGGCTGGTGGTGGTGGTTTGGTGGGGGGAGGAAAAAAAAAGGGGGAGACAAAAACATTTAAAAATGTTTTTAAAAATAATTATGATTAATTAAGGCTAAGTAGTTAAGGCCATTTATTGAGTTAAAGGGGTAAATAACAGAATTATCCTTAATGACTAACGTAGTTAACTTCAGATAGTAATTAAGGATATTATATACATTTTCAGAAGTCGGGGCTTATATTAGTGTATTTATGAAACAATGGGGATATATGGTGAATAATTGAATTCATTAGGAGTATATGGTGAAAAAAACATAAAAATTAATAATTCTAAAGACAATGATCCTAAAGATAACAAAAAGTGTATAAGATTTGATGGTGTGAATCTAAAAAATGTAGAAGATTTGATGGGCATTGACACGAACAAATGGAATAGTTATCTAATCTGGCGATTATTCAAAATGAAATTAGCGAGCAGAATTTTAGGAACCTATATCCCGCAAAATAGGAATAGGGAAGATGATATAGTATGGAGCATAAATGCAACAGGGAGGATTAATGCTAAAGACACTTACTCGCTGGTTCTAAGGGATCGGAAATCCCGAGAGAGTACGGTTTTGAATATAAAATTTTGGGGGAAATTATGGAGTATGAAAATTAAGCCCAAGTGAAAGGTCTTTATTTGGAGAGTTTTAAACAAAGCTTTGGCATTGAAATATAATCTTGACAAACGAGGCATCACAAGTACGAGGAATTGTCAGCAATGCCATGACTATGTGGAGAATGAAGAACATTTGTTCAAAGATTGTAGTGTTATCTCTAGGGTATGGATAGGGTCATGCCTTGCGATACAATCGCAAGGAATATCTTATATTCCTTTAAGGGGTTGGATATCAATTTCTTTGAAGAAGTTATGGAAAGAAGATGATAAGGATAGTGAGCGTGGAGTTTGGTTCTGTGCAATCCGTTGGTCCACATGAATTCATCGAAATCACGTTTATTTTCGTGATGTTAACCCAAATCCATATCAAATTCTGCATATGGCAAAAGAGTTGGTTTGCGAGGAGAATCAAAGAACTAAGGAAGAGGAGGAAGTTAGACCCAAAAATAGGGTAATGGAAATTGTGGAACAGGGAGATCTAAAATTCACCTATGGAAACCTTCAAGGGCGAGAATGTATCATTGCTGTAGATGGCGCTTGGAAACAGGTGAAACGAAAAAGTTTTTCTAAAGCCGGCATTGGTTGGGTCGCAAAGATTGGCATGGATGTTTTATTCAGTGGGAGATGCATGATTAAGGCTAATTCTGCGCTGCAATGTGAGGGTTTGGCTGTTTTGAAAGCAATAAAGGAAGCTCAATCACGAGAGGAGATGAATATTGGAATATTAACTGATTCGGAAAATTTGATTCGTTCTCTAAGTAAGGAGTCTTATCCCTTTCAAATTTTTAGCACATGTAAGGATATTTATGAATGCTGTAGGGCCCTAAGTAGTTGCGATATAGTTAAGTTAGGTAGGAATCTAGTTAGAGAAACCGTGATCTGACAATAAAAGCCAGACAAGGTATATTTCTCTAAATATGGGACCGCCTCCTCTCTTCTTATTTTTCTCTCTTCTCTCTCCTCTCCCAAAAAACCCTAATTTTCAACCTAGGGGCTACCACACCTTTTGGCGGTGGTAAGCCCTTTTCTCGTTTTATTACTAGCTTTTTAGGTTCATGTTTCTAATAAATCTCAGTCTCTCTCTAATGGAGAGTTTTTCTACCCATATATTGGGTTATGTTTATTTATATATTGGGTTTTATATTTCTCCATGTGAGAGTTTAGAGAATTTATTTTTGGATTTTTGTGTATTTCAAGATGTTGATTTGTTGATCGAAATTTGTGCGAAGTTGCAACAGATGTCAAGACTTCGTTTGCAATCACTTGAATTGAATCCGTATCTATTTCAAAACTACATAAGATCGACAGACCCCCTTGCAGAAGGCTGCATCAGACAACGATGTGAAAGACAAGGGTTTTCAGAAGTGTTAGATCTACTCAACGATTGTGGTTTTATCATATTAGAATTGTATTTATTTCATTTGATATGTATTTGTTTAGTTTTGACTTTTATTGTAGATGTCGTATGACTTTGAATCAATGAATTAATGTTAATTTTTTAAAAAAAGGTATATTTCTCTAATGTTTTTGTTTACTTGCCCACAATATACGTGCTATATGCATAAAAATAATCTCTTTCCCACTAATGCAAAAGAAGGATAAATTAATACATGATGAAATATGAAGGAAAATTTGCGAGAAACAATCTTTTATAAGCACTTTTGTTTGGAGAGAAATAACCTTTTATTTTATTTTTTTTACTTTTTACAACTTTAACCATTTTTTTTTCGACATTGATTTTCGTTTCCACTTTCCATGCATTGATCAAAGCATTCTCTATTTTTGACCCGTTAAGTTTAGGAGCCCGTTTCCCAGGCCCACCACCTTTAACCTCCTCCCCAAGTATTTCCTGTTTATATAACGTTTCCCACTCTATAGTTTCTTCCCCAACTTAATTAGGGTTCTTGACTTGTTCTTCTTTCTCAGAATCTCAGGTGAGAGATCTCTCACTTTCAATCTAATTTCTATTTCAATCTAATTTCTCTTTCAATCTTTCTCCATTGTTTCGTAAATCAATTTGATTCTTCCTGATTTTGTTGTATGCGGAAACTAAACCCTAATTGTTTTCAATCATCCTTTTTCTCTTGTAATTTTGCAGCTCTATCAATGGCGGGAGGAAATTTTATGCACAAAGTGATGTCTTATGTCGTCAATGAACTCGTTGTTAGCGGTCTCGCTAATAGGTATTCATTCTCTCTCCTCCTCTATTTTACTTTTGTGCATTTGTTATTTGCTTTAAATTAATGGATCTTGCATCAAATTATGTGCTAATTTAAGTGATTTACGAAATTAATTTTGTTTGTGGATTAGATAATGATGTGTTTCTACAAATTCTTGTTTATCGTGTTGCAGATTTTGTTTTTCAGGGATTTTTGTTGATTTTTTTTTTGTTTCTTTGAGCTGTCTTTGAATGTTGTCTTTTATTCATGATTGTGTTTCATTATAACCTGTATGGATTCAATTTATGAAGCTTCGATTTCGGCCTTCGGGATATTGTAGTTTGAGATTTCTCAATCCCTTATTTTCAGAATTGGTTTGGGAATGTAATTTTGTCTACCCAAGCTTCTAACTGGTTGGCCCAATAGAATTTTCGGTTTCTCTACGGGCTTTCGTTGAAGCGAAAGATACTTCAAGACTTTCATTTTTGCTATTCTGCACTGCAATATAATTAGTGTGCTGTAGCTTGAAAATTTTGAGTATATTGTGCCATAGAAGTAGTGATTTCGAGCAAATAAGCTGAAGATAAGTGCTTGCTTGAGTAATTGTACTTACTAAAGTATCTCTTTAAGTATCTTGTGTATTGTAGACTTGTAGTAGAAGATATGCTCACTTGCTGCGTATTTTATCTGTTGCTGTTATAATTACCCTGTATGTGCAGAATTTCATGGTATATTGAATATTGTTTTGATCTATTTCCTATCATAGTTTAGCTAAGCTTTTAACTGGTTGGCCCAATAGATTTTACTTGGTTTGCTAGGGCTTTCGTTGAAGCAAAAGACGTCTCAAGAGTCTCAGCTTGGCTATTCTGCACTGTAATATAATGGTGTGCTGTAGCTCGAAATTTTTGAGTATATTCTATATTTTTCTGCAAAGCAGTAATTTTGAGTGAATAAGCTAAAGATAAATGATTGCTTGTTAAACTGTACTGGCCAAAGTATCTCTTTAGTAATCGTGTGTATTGCTGTAGACAACATGCTCATTACTGCAACTATTTTCGGTTGCTGTTAAGATTATCCAGTGTATGTGCATAGTTTCATGATAGACTGAACGTTGTTTTGATCTTTTTCCTATCAGAGTCTAGCTAAGCTTTTAACTGGTTGGCCCAATAGATTTTTTATGGTTTCTGTACGGGCTTTCGTTGAAGCAAAAGATGTCTCAAGAGTTTCATATTTGCTATTCTGCACTATTATACAATGGCAGTGTTGTAGCTTGAATATTTTGAGTACATATTGTATAAAGCAGTAATTTTTAGCTAATAGACTGCATTTGTTGAAGTTTATTGTTTGCTTGAGTAAAACATGCTTGCCATTGTATCTCTTTTAGAATCATCTGTATTGTAGTAGAAACCATGCTCGTTTGCTTAAATTTTCTGCGGGGTTTATCATTTCTCATTATGTGTGCATAATCTGATGATAAAATGAATGTTGTTTGATTTGTAGTTTGTGTTTTTCTTTTCATAAAAGAAATAATAGTTATGCCCTAAATTCTGTTCATTCTTCCATTCTGCTTGAGAGTCAAATTGTTGTTTGTGTTCAAGAATTTTTTATAACATTTCACTCAAAAAGATTTGTCATTTATTGTGCCATTGGCTCTTTCTTCTTTGATCACATCTTTATGTGGTATTTTCTTCTTTTGCTATCTATATATGGGTTGGGATTTGGCTGTTTTTGCAATAGAACGGTAGTGTTCCACATTAGTCTGAAGTGCTGTGAATTTATAGTTTGTTGTGTGTATCCATGCTTCTTCTCTGGCCATCTGGATCCTTCTCGTTCCTGAATGGTTCGTTCTCTTGAAGCTAGAGTAAAAGAAGGAGCTTCTTTTAGTATCCAGCTGCAATGTAAAACAAATCCTGTTACACTGTAGCTTGCTGAAACTTCTGCAAAATCTTCGCCCTTACAATTCTTGTTCCTTTTAAACAAGGCTGTGCTCTCGATAACACAAACTAGTGTTTTTTGATTGGCTGAACCACTTTGTCTTCATAAATCTAAGCACGAGGCATGTATTAGGACTCAGTCTAACTGTTTGAATTGATTTTTCCAGTCGTGCCTTCCAAAGATTTGCCGTCAGGACCAACCAAAAGATGGAAAATCTCTCTAAATTTGGTACTATATCAAGATTTCTTTCTTGTAATATTGTTTCATATACATGATATAATAGATCAATCATGACCCAATAATTGATAATTTCTGACATATTTGCAGCTCAAGAGAAAAAATCAGACATCGCCGAGCAACTAGAAGATCTTACTAAGAACATGCAAGAGGTAAGTGAACCTTCAATGAGACGCCTTTGTGTCAATGGTAGCAACAAGCATGGAAGTATACTAATGATCTCGCTTATGTTTGTTTGCAGACATTGAAGAATCGACAGCGATGAACTTGGTATGGGTGTTGATCCTTGATTCTCCTGCGATCTGCCATAGCATTAGCTAAGAGAGCTTGAAACAAAATTGTATATTTGGACTAAAATAGAGATTTATACTATTGCAATTGGAGGCCGTTGATCTTGTTGGAAGAATGGTTTCATAACTTCTGATATCTGTTCTCGGAAGTCTGATACTCTGATTGGATCATGATATTGTATTTAGCATCTTGTGTCATGGTCAATAAAAGGCTAAGTGTGTGGAATTATAGTTAAAGTGGGGTTCTATGTTAAATCTATATTGCTTTCCTCGTGTAGTCGTGTGACTTTTCCATGGATCCCTAAAGTTTATTTATTGCTTCCTCCCATAAAGCACAACTAACCATTACTTCCATGTGAGACAATGTAATGACACTACCGATCAAACTACACTTTTTTCTTTTTGGGAGCTCCTAATGAGGATCCTATGATAAGATGAATGACCCTCTTAGAACAAAACTTCTTGCAGGTTAAACTGGTTTGGATGTGTAGACAGACATTTTAAGAATGGGGGATAGTAAGGGAAATTATGTTTCAAAATGTCCTTAGTGGAAATTGAACCCTTAACTTTGAGGTTGGAATTTGGAAAGTTTTTTTCTTAGCACTATACTAAGCTTATTTTGCCATATTATGTGAAATAGTTCTACATGTACGGTATATGATCACACACTTGTATGTTGAACACAACTACTCCATCTGTCCCATAATATAGTGTTTGTTTCTTTTTTACACGGTCTCCAAAATGTAACTTTGACCTTTAATATCTTCAAATCCATATTAATAAAAAATATAAACAGTTGATATTATGAAACTATACATTAAGATGAATCTAACAAGATCTCACATGAATATGTTTTTTTTAAAAATACAAATGAGAATACTCGGTTAAAGATTTTAAAGTTTGAACTACCAAAAATGAAGTAGGCATTATATTGTGGGACGGAGAGATTATATTTTAGCAAGAGCCATATCATTTACTTCCTCCGTTTCTAAATAAGTGCAACATTTGTATAGTATTTATTATTCACAGTTTAAACTTTAATTAGCTTTGGTGATTTACATTTTAGGAAAAACATAGTCATGATCTTGTTAGATTCGTCTGAATGTGAATTTTTTTAATATCAACTTTTTGTAATTTTTACTTATTGATAATTGAACTATTGAAGATATTAATGGTTAAAATACTGCATTGGCAAACGTGAACAAGGAGTGTTGCACTTATTTAGAAACGGAGGAAGTATATTTTACAACTGAATAATAAATTATGATCAAAGTTGGATTACAATGGATTTTTTTGTCTATATCAACACCAATATTATGAAATGATAGAATGCTCGAGTATTTGCTTCTACAAATTGGACTATGGTGGACTGCTTGTCTACATGAGCACTATATTATCAAATTGGGGGAAGATCGATAAGCAGAGAGTTATTGCCGTCAAAGAATTCCGTTCAATGATGTATATCTAATTATCCATTACCGATTGAAATTGGACTATAGATTAGTGGCCTTTATATCTAAATGGACACCATATTATCAAATTAGGGATACTGATAAGCAATTAGTTCGCAAATTAGGGATGATTGATAAGCAAATAGTTCGCTAACAAGCCGCTCCTTAAAATTATGTATGAACTATTGTGGTGTTTTAATGTATCTAAATGAAAAATTGGATGAACAAATAACTTCTAGTTGTATAGCAAAAGACATTAGGGGATTTATTAGTGCATCCATTGTACACCCAGGTGTACCATGTAGTAATATGATCACGATATACTGGAGTGTATGAGAAAAAGTAAACATATAATATTGTTTTTGAATATATAAAAGTAGTTTTTGGATGTATATATACAAACATTTGTAATACAAAATTGATTTCTAGATATACACAAATAGCTTCTGCATGTACTTAGAAAAAATTCTAAATGTACTTTATTTTCCATGTATAGATCTTCCATCTAATGATGATTTGGTCAGATCACTTAATTTTCGCTTACTTTTCTTAACTTTTGAATATTAGTTTATAGCTATATAACTTTTTGAGTATTAATTTATTACAATTCTTTTGTAATACTTTTTTTAAAAAAAATTTTGAGTATTATTTTACAGCTATTTAACTTTTTGAGTATTACTCCATTTATTAACTTTTTTTTTGTAATATTTACTGTTTTTTGCTTACTATTCTATGAGACTTTCGATTTTAAGATAAAGGACCCTATTACACCAGGTTCCCTTGTAGGTCAGCCAACAAAGTAAGTAGTGAAGCTCAAATTTGTAACCTTTATGGTCATAAATAGTGGTAATGGTAATAAAATTTAGTGTAAATTTATAAAGAAGTTCTCATGTCAATGGCCATGAGAATGAAACGTTATCACAAAACATGGTTCCTTTTATAAATTTCCATTACCACCCAATACCACCTTCCTAAGTGGTAATGGACAGTAATGAGATATTAGGAAGAAAATAGATATTTTGGGATGGGGTAGTTAGACTTTGAATTTCTAATATTCTCTCCATCCCAAAATATAGTTCTCATTTCCATATTTAGTTCCACATTTTCCCGTAAGTTATCTAAAAAAACCGTATTTCATCATTTTTTTGCTTCTTAAATTTTGTTTTTTCCTTTGTTTATTCAACCAAAATGTTACAATTAATGCTCTTTCACCAATTATTCTCCATTCTCGTTCCTAAAATCCTCTATTTTCATACAATATTTATTTAAATAAACAAAAAATCTTTACTATCTCTTAAATTATACTTGTATAAATTACCCTGAAAAAAGAAAAATGAGAACTATATTTTGGGACGGAGAAAGTACAAATTTACACCATAATACATTACCATTCCCACTATTTATGACCTCTTATCAGACGGATGATTAAGGCTCTAAGTCACAAAGTAATTCCCTATCATCTCCACCAAACGAGCTTGATTACTATTTCTAATGATACGGTATGACTTTGCACTAAAAGAAAGAAGAAGACTTGCTAATCAAGACTGTTCTCTCTCATCAGTCAATATCACCAAAACAGTAGATAAAACCCGACTCTAAAACCCTCATTTACACACACTCACTTACCAATTACCATCAAAGGGGGTTTAGTAAAACTATGTCTGCTGCTACCTCCACTATGTCCAGAAATTCTCAATTGTTTCGCTCTCTCCTTCGCTTCAATCTTCATCAATGGAGGTCTTTCTCTTCCTCTACTTCTTCTCATTCTCCTTCTTATTCATCTCATCTCCCTTCCTCTTTCTGGCACCGTTCTCTTCCTTTTCTTAATACGGTTCGTACTCTCTCTCTCCTCAAATTTCGCCATTTGTCTAAATTAGCTCATTTCTTAAATTTCGCTTATTTTAACAAGTTTTTCATTCAATTTTATTGTCATTTGTAGGTGATTTTGCGAGATCAGGATTTTAAAACCTCGAGATTATATAAAAGATATTTTTCTACTGCTTCCTCATCTTCTGGAGGTAGTTCTTCGAATGTTGATGCTCAGAATTCAGAAGCGAAGAATTCTTCGGATTCTAATTCCGGTGATGGTGCGAAATCTGAAGGCTCGCAACAATCTGGTGATGCCGGTAAATCGATTCGAGGATCGGTAATTTCGATTAATTTCATTGATCTGATTCTGGTTTTAGTGGTTTTGATATTGAATTTTCTACTGCTTTTGGTTAAAATTTGTTTTAGTTATTTGCATTTCGTCTTTTCTTTGCGTAATTTGAGATTAATGTTTCCATGTTATGAATGTTCACGATGAATTTCGATGATGATTTTGATATATCATATTAGAAGCAACTTAATGTTCAATTTATTAATTGTAACTTAATTGAGTTCCTTTTTGAAATTTGAGGTGATTCTGTTGCTTACATGTTATGAATGTTCACGATGAATTTCGATGATGATTTTGATAGATCACGAGCCACTTAATGTTCAATTTATAAATCGTCAATTTATTGAATTTATTTTTGAAATTTGAGGTGATTCTGTTGCTTCCATGTTATGAATGTTCACGATGAACTTCGATGATGATTTTAATATATGACGAGCAACTTAATGTTCAATTTATTAATCGTAAATTTATCGAGTTTGTTTTGGAAATTCGAGGTGATTCTGTTGCTTCTGTATGGAGATATGTATATTCTTAGTGGTAGTTTTGTCATGTAGTTATATGAAGGCTTTGTTATTTCGGAAATTGGTCTTGATGCTGTGAAAGTAAGAGAATGTGTTTTTTTAGGATGCTTGGGCATACTTATTAGCCTATGCATCTTATGTTTTGGAGGTCAAGAAATAGATTACACTTATGTTGCATTGTAGCATCAGGTCAATATTTCCTAAAATGTCATATGCACTTGCCGTGTTCTACTTTGCACTTGCTAAGGCGGCATGCTGCAATACACACTGAGTTCTATCCCAAATCAATTAGTATGGTAGTAATATTGTATAGTACTTTCTCCAATTCAAACTAGCTGAAACATTTCTATTTAGCGGAACAAACTTCATTAACTTCGATCACATTTTTACGAACAGATGTAAAATAATTAATCATATGGGATCTCGTTTTGTTTCAATCTGTAGTTTTTAAATAACAACTTTCTGTAAGTTTTTCTAGTACCCGAGCAAAGATGTTAATGGTCATATATTATGTTGTGCATTTAACACATGAAAAAGCAAACGTTTCAACTACTTTGAAACGAGGAAGTCGTATTTAGTTTGGATTAATGAGCCAAAGAGTACTTTAACATTTTAACCACGGACTGAATTCAGCCAATTTGCCTCCAAGGGAAATTTGAAGCAAAACCAAGCTCTAATATTACAATTATTACCTCTTCCTTCCTCATAGCTGTTGAAGCCAAATGAATACCACATCAGTCATTTTTGAGACCTACAAACTTAATATTTGCAAGCGAAAATTCCAGGTCAAAGGATATTGGAATGGAATAATAAGATGCATGTGATTAATGATTGAAATGTTGTTTGGTTGAGGGAATGTGGGTGTCAAACTTTCAAAACCTACTCATAGATTATAGGAGTCCAAAGTTGGCATAATGATCATGGAGACCTTAAGAAAACAAAGTTAATCTTTGAAGTGCAGTAGTTGTCAATTCTGAATTAATTGAGGTTTCAGGTATTGTGCTTGCAAATTGAATATATGTCCAAGTTTGTGCTGTATGGATATTTGGACATGTAACATATATTGTTGGCTGTAAATGTCTTGTAATATGCTACACAAAGGCTTTATTTTGGATTTACCTTATTACTAATGGATGGCTTTTATGTTGGTTCTGTGCAGCCTGTTTCATGGATGAGCCTCTTTTTGTTACTTGTTACGGGAGCAGGGATCATATACTACTATGACCAGGAAAAGAAGCGGCATATTGAAGGTAGATTACTATGGTGAGTTTGTCATTCGAGTTTTTGGCTATCTAACAATAATGGGATGTGGTTGATATACTTTCGGCACGCAGAAAGTTGGGATTCTGAATGAATGTTTTGGTATGAATGAAATAGTGAAATGCCCACATCACAAATACAATATATATATAGGGGCAGAATCACATGAGAATGCCTCCTTACATGAGAAATGAGAATGAATCTCAACCACATGATTGGATGAGAGTTACAACATTTTTTCATTAGAGTTATAACCCCGGAAAAAAATTGAGCCAATTTTATTTTTTTTAAATTATTATTTTTTCTAATATTTTCTTTTTGGAGTTACATCACTTTTTCATTAGAGTTATAGCACGTAATAATTCATTCTCATTTCTCATGTAAGTATACATTGAAATTCAAATTATTATATATATATATAAAGAGAGAGAGAGAGAGGGAGAACTTGATGGAACCTTCAAACTTGGAAGTGTAGGTCAACCCCTTTAAAGTTCAAATCTTAGGATGTTCAGGTCAAATGGTTATAGCTTTGTCTATATTGTAGGTGTCTTCTGTTGTTTGTGTGTGATATATATTTTTTTGCAGGTGATTAGGATAATGGCAAAACTTTGATGTATTGAATTTCCAAACTTGTGATCAGAAATATCCGAAATATTTGAATTTCAATGCAATATGACTGTCCGATCATTAATTTAGCCCAATACAGATTAGATTTAATTTAATATTTATCCTAATATGGATATATGGGTCTAACCCAGTTTCAAACATTTAAGAATAATATTGTAACTAGCATTTGGGCCGGGGAGATGAATTGTGTTGTTGTATTGACAACATCATGACTTTATCTCTGAAATTGATGATTGTTTCTTTTTTAAAAAATAATTCCTGCTGATATTATTAATTCATTTTTATTTTGAGAGAAGTGCAAGATTACATGGATTTATGGATAAATCCCTACTATTCAAGGCTTGTAATGACCATGTTTGTAATTTCCACCTTTTGTCCTTGAGGCCGTGAGTTCAAGTTGCAGGAGTAACCTCATCTTTAAGCTAGGTGTTCTGGCATGGGAAGCAAAAAATGTCTGTGGCAGATAGTTAAGGACTCCTATCAGTAAAGGCAGGTAAGGCCGCAAAGAAGATACATGTTAGCTACCATCAAAATTAGTCGAGGATACCCTCTACAACACTGCTGTCAGTTAGGTAAACTATTAGGGAAGGTGTCAGAAAATACTTTTAGGAGCAAATGGAGGGGTATTTATAGTGGTGTTTGATATCCTCTTGGAAGACATGAAACCTGCTGATTGGACCACGTGGCGCAACTTGTTTGGCTAAAAGACATGGACTTCTCTTATTAAAGTAATGAATATACTTAGATGGAATCTAACTGTGCGACTAATCTTCTGCTGGTGCCATGGTGAGATTAGCAGCACTGTCATCAATGTAATTCAGTTATCTCCTATTGAGGAGTTGGTATACCTGTACATGCAAGGGATACGGGTGGTTATCAATGAGTCTTTGATGGCACTTGTGTAACACCTATACAGTAGGTATGTGGCTTTTTTACAGTTTACAAACCCATCTAGACTGGCAGAGTTCGTTCTGACACAAGACTTCTGAATGTTGCCACTTACGAATTTGAATTCGCAGTTAGATATGAGATGTGATTGAAGATTGTTATCTATTTGAATTTTGAATTGTAAAATTATTTATTTTGTTGTAGCCTTTTATAACAAACCCCTTTCCTTCCAAGATAGCAAGCGTAGTTAAGGTTGCTACACTGAAGGCAATCAGGCATATGCCCTTCTTTTATTTTGAATTAATTTGTTTTGCCTGGTCTGAACAGGGAATTTAACTCTGTAAGTTTTTTCTGCCTTATGAGAACTGTCCAGTCTCTTCAGTCTCTATTCAACAATATACAGCTCCATGTAATTTTAAACAATTTGATCGGGCTGCAGAGATAAGCAATGCATCAAATGCAGTGAGACAGGGACCTTCTGTAGGACAAGCAGCTATCGGGGGGCCGTTCAACCTTATAAGCCATGAAGGAAAGAGGATGACTGATAAAGATTTTCTGGGTAAATGGACGGTGATTTATTTTGGCTTTACTCATTGCCCTGATATTTGCCCTGATGAGCTCCAAAAGCTTGCTGCTGCTGTTGATAAGATAAGTAAGTCACAACTTTTATGTCTTTGTTACACTTGTTTAATTTATTATGTGTATGCCCGTCTTCCTGATGCAATCAGGATTTGATGCAATGAAGTGCTAGTGCCTTTGTACCTTTGTTGGTTATTCTGTTAGTTTGTACTAGGTTTTTGGACCCAGGTACGCTCAGGATGATATTAAGAAATAATGTCAATAAACTAATGATCATATTAACAACAAATAATGTCAACATCAGACAAATACCTTTTAATTTTAATATCTTGATGGTTTATTAAGAGCATATATACATTTTAAACTACGCTTAATGCCAAATAGAAAAACAATAATGTTATGATTCCGAGGTTATTAGTTTTGATACAAAAGCAAAGTTTGTTTTGTCAATCAAAAATTTTGAACAGGTTAAATGTGGAGCAAATCTGTAAGTTATGGTTTTCACTCATCCAACTAATATGTGATTTCATTTAGGTTATGATTTAGTTGGTTATTATATAACTGTAAAACTTGGAGTATTAGATTTAGAACATGTGGTTGTTTCCAGTCAATAGTGATTGAGGTTCCCGTGTTAGTATCAAGTTGATAGATTGGTACCATAACAAACTGAAAAGAATGCTTCGAATTGGTAGTAACTATAATGTTTTCCGAATTTGAAGGGGGGGGGGTGTCAAAGGGGTTCAAGTTTTTGTAAAAGATCTTATAGCCATTCATTGCTGTTTAGTTGACTGTCCAGAAATGGAAGTCTCTTAACGCCACTATTCAGTATATTAGGGCACTTTTTTCTCACTATGGTGCATACCAGTATATGCTTGGAGTAGATGTTAATATACTCCATTATCTTATTATCTAATGCAGAAGAAAAATCGGGGATTGAGATTGTGCCAGTTTTCATCTCTGTTGATCCTGAAAGAGACACGGTCGAGCAAGTCAGTGATTATGTGCAAGGTACTGTAGTGGATCTTCTGTCTTTTCCTGTACAAATGTCCTTTTTTGTGGGAAGAAAGAATTTTGATGTTGAACATGTATGAAAGCAGCTACATTTCAGCCAATTTTTTCATTATAAGGTGTCCTCGATTTTATTGATAAATCATGCATGTACAGTAGCACGAGACATAGAATATCTTGTTCTTGGTTTTTTTGGCAGTGGTAGACTGGTGGTTATCCCACCTTTCTGCATTGGACACACCGCCATCTTATTCTTCTTTTAAAAAATACTTGGTAGGCTTAATACTTTTTTTTTGTGGTTTTCCTGGATATGCAGAGTTCCACCCAAAATTGATTGGATTAACTGGTGATCCAGAAGAGATTAGGAAAGTTGCTCGTGCATACAGAGTGTATTATATGAAGACAATGGAGGAAGGCTCAGATTATCTTGTTGACCACTCTATAGTCATGTATGTATGATTTCACTGCTTTGTTGCTTCTCCAGGCTTGCCTGTCTTCTTTTTGATTGATTCATCTCAGCAATAGTGGGGCAATTCCTATCTTCATGTTCCTGATGTCAATATTTTAGAAGCTTTTGAAAGAAGTTTAGATTATGAACACTTTCCTACGTAAGGTGTCCAACTGTTAGATCTGATTTTTTTCGCATGTTCACCGCCTAAATTGAAGTACCCTAGTGTCTATACCCATGTCATACGTGAAGTACTCAACATAGATAACTAACATACAGGGTACTGTTTTGTGCCTCGGTGTCTTGTGAATAAAACTGCTGCTCGCTTTTCCCTGAGGACTGCTGGCGGGCTGGGGTTTTGATGTTTGAGTCTGATAGACATCAAATAGTCCCTCAAAGTTAGTCTTGAACACTGACATTACAGAACACTTGGCCACACTAAAAGAGGATAATACATGTGTTGACTAGTTTGTGTTGAACTGTTTTCTTTTAGATTCTGGAATTAGTGTACTGGTAAATGCTTCACAAAACAATGTACCTGAATGACCATGTGATCAGAACGAGTATTATGCTTATCACAAAGAAGATTCAAGCCTTTTCTAGTTCATGTGGCAGCTTATTCATTAATCACATGTCTAGTTAAAAGAATATTGGTTATGATGTTATGTGATTTACACTCGTTTTTTGTATCTTGTAGGTACCTAATGAGCCCTAAAATGGAGTTCGTGAAATTCTTTGGAAAGAACAATGATGTTGATGGACTTGTCAACGGTATGATCAAAGAGATAATTTTGCACAAGAAATAGTCATTTACAAAATTGGAGGCATTTGTTCATCTTGGTAGTGATCTGCAATCTGGATAAATTTTGATAAATAATGTTAATGTTGCTGATATGGCATATGATACTTAAAAGTAGAACAGCTGCAAAATGATTGATTTGGTGTCATTTAGTTTTTCTACTTTGCACAAACTGACATGAAGGGAGCATTTCAAAAACCTCCCCAATTACACAATTTTGGTTAGGATATTGTTTCTTTGTTGCATCTTGGTGATAGACCTTGGAGAAGATGATGTTTTGGTCGACAATGGTAGGCCATTAATAGGATCTTTTTGCGTTACTAATAGCATAATGGAAGAAATCGTAAAAATAATCTCCTTTAACCCCTGCAGTACATTTATTTTTAACTATTTAAACAAATGTTACAATAGCTATCGGGATCAAGATCTGCAAATAGAAATCACTAACTAAATGGTCTGATCAACCACGACCTCCATACATACATCTATACCGGTGGAGGCATTATAAGGCCAAAATTGTGGACAATCTTCCACTTTCCTCCTTAAGAAAAGTGCTCCTTATTTATACATAATAACAAGCTCCCTCGTAATAACGAAAAAAGTATTCACTATAATTTTAACCTATTTAAATATGGAAGTTTGATGTATAATTTGAGATTTGATGACAGTTGCGATTTTGTAACCCTCAGAGAGGGTTTGGCCCAGCCTCAAACCTCTAGTGTACACAACAACAAAATGAACGTAACTTCCGCATTCAGTCCATAACAACCCACCAGGATAAGAGGGTAACTTATGCGCACAGTCGAATACTTGAATACGCAACTCTTGTCGTTTCTGAAGGAATTCCAGTAGAAGCATGAGTAGCTGAATATTTCCATAATAAGAATGACCTAAGTCCAGGGAACGGGGTTTGTGAGTACCTAAGTTAAAGCAGTTCACCGTATCACTGATCACGGAGGATCTGAATACGGCTCCTGGATCACTTGTCCACTTCTTGAGGGAGAATGGCTTTTCCCAGGTACACCTGTTGCATCTCCTCCCTCCATATCTACGCAAACAATGTCAATGCACTCAGGTAAAATAATAGTTACAGCAGTTAAAATATACTATAATTACTCTTTGTATTCAGTAATCAATAAACTTACCATATGACGAAACTCAATTCGTATATGAGGTACATTTGTTTTGTGGATATTATTTCCATCTGGACTTCTTTTGAAGTAGTCTTCACCAATCCAGTGTCTCTGTGGAAGCAATAATGGTACAGCATTCAACCACTATTTTACTATCAAACTAAATAGATAGTCAAATGTCATAGTTATCATAAGAGAGAACATTTCATTTGTTCAACCAGTACTAGACAGACTAACCATACTCTAATATTCAACCACCATTCAGTGAAATACCTTCAAAGCATGAGAGAATCCAGATTGGAGGACTGAATTGCGGGCAATCTCACATAAATCACAAGAACTTAGCTTCCACACCTGTTGGAAATGAAGAACTTCAGATCACAACAGCATAATTGTTCAAAAAGTATACGAACCAAGGACACTTACCGAAGCAGCTATGCTGTACTCTTCCACTAATGGCTCCTTGGTTAAATGGATTTGTAACGGGTCATCCGTGGAAAGGGAAACATTAAGACCACGCAAGAAGAACATAGGAAACGGGTTGCGATGATAATCCAAAAATAAAGAATTGTTGCTGAGAGGAGACATCGCCAGCCCAATCTGCATGAAATCGAACATCAAATATTGTTCACTTGATCAAGTCAAAACACAAGGCAAATGGTCTTGACAATCTGACATTGCCGCCCCTTCAGCGTACCTGTGCTAGATAATAGAGATACTGAAGTACAGGAGATTTTCTCAAATTGATCCCGTGTGCAATATTATGGGCAGTGAGAAATGTTGCAGCCAAATGATCAATGTCACCAGCCTGGAACACCAGATGAGAAAGAGTTCGTCATATGAAAATTGCTTGTACATTGAAAGAAATCCTATTGATTTACTTTCTGCAAACCTTGATCATATACCATAACAGCTCATCAAAAGTACATGAACCTTATTCTCTCAACCTGCAGCCGCTAGGCCCGCTACTGTATTTGGGGAACTTTTAAGGACAGAGGGCATGAATAGCAAAAGCAGAAGAATGTACCTCTCCAGCATGAGGACGGAATTTTATCGTCGTCATACCCTTGGACTCCCGCAACTACAAGATAAAAAGAGATGCATTACATACACCACATAAAATAAGCATCTGAAACAGAAGGATGTAACTTGTAAGAGCTATAATGCAGGGACCATCAACATATACAGGCACGGAAAAAGTTGTTTGTTCTGGAAATCAAATCACCAGTTCAAAGCTGATAAACCAGTTGAAGCAGAAGGAACTGATGATCTACTTGCTTCAACAGGTGAGAACTTTAGGTTCTGACTGTAATATGGAGTAGGGTTCAGCAGGATTGATGACTGCCAATTACTTCCACATTCATTTCACGAAAAAAACTGTGAAATGTATGTCCTTGCTGTACCTCATTTATATCTAACCACTTTAGAGAAAACTAGGTCCCTTAACCTCTCTGCAAACCTGTTGTCAAGCAATCTAACTGATTGCCATGGTCAGACACCCAACAAAAGAGGAACTTTTCAGTCAACGGACTTGTTCATAAAATCTACTGAGGTCCATCGAATGACATAAAATGACAAGTAAAAGGTACCTCCAGGCTTATTTTGATTGCTACACATCACCAAACCAAAATTCTATATGGCAGGATAGCATAAATAATGGGGAACTAAGAGGACTGCTCTTTCCCCACGCAATTCCTCTCTTTGCACTGGAGAAGGTTTTTCTGCATTACACCCTTCCGTTTTTCTCACCTTGTCCATGCTTGGGGGTTTTGGTGGTGGGGGGGGGGGGGGTTACATAGGGCACAGAAAGATGGAGTAAAAGATATATAGAAACTAGATGCGTGTATGAGTTACAGTCAACAAAGTTTCAAGGCAAACCTTGTTCAGAGTGTAGAGGTTAGCATAACAATAATAAGCGTAGTATGAAAACGCAGGATTGAAGATGTTGGTCCATTGTTCAGGCGTTGGCATGTGCTTTGTGGGGCGTCGTTCAGGCTTACTTTCATCATCCACTAAATCTAGCCCAACCACCTAAAGAACAAAAGAAACAATCCAACTTAGTAACATATGAAGTATGGTTAAGAAAATATCACAAACAAAAAAATGAAAATAGCAGGATTTCTCCAACATGCAACACAAACATGAAGCATGTCCTGGCCCGACCCCTTTGTTTTCTTATTACGTTATATAGACCATTCTGGAGAATGTCTATGCTCGAACATATGCCCTCCACTAATACAATAAGTATCTACTAGCAGCATATGTCAGTTGATTTCTGCAATAATTGAACTTATTGGGAGCATAATCTTGAGATGAGAAGGTGTAACAAAGTAATTACCTGCTTCAAGAATAGGTGCAAATGAGGATGAGAACCAGGATCAACAGTGACCTCAAACAGGGGAAGGAAGATGTTGTCAAGCATGTTCTGAAATGATGTTACAATTCCCATTTCCTTGTATATATTGTACAGTCGTGGAATCTGAAAAAAAATTAATGTTCCATTATGAACAATGCCAAACAAACTCTACACAATCCTAAGCCAACGAAAATGAAAAACAGAGAAGCCTGTGAACAAGATTCTATTGACGAGCTTGAATAAGCATCTAAAATACCACTGGTGCAGAAGGGAAATTAGAGCTTACCTGAATCAACCAAACAACATTCTCACTGTACAAATCATTATTAACAACCCAACTGGCTAGTTGGTCCCACTCGCTTTGCTTTCTACCATATATTGATACTCTGTACTCTGCCATCTGTAGAGGAATAGCAATTCATCATGCACTAATAAATCCTTCATAATAATAAGACATTTCGAAGAGAAACATTCCTAGGCAATTAGCAAAAAGTTGCAATTAGTAAAATTAGTTAAATTACTGAATTCAGTTTAATCAGTAAATAAACGTGTCTAGCAATAGGTTAAGTGAACATGGCATAACTATAAAAATGACTGAACAATCCTTAAGTCCACATTTCCATTCAAGTCAACACCTTTTAGACATTCTTTATTCTCAGTTAACTATTAAATTTAGCACAAAACAATATTTGCCTCCCTCTTCTCATGTGCCTTTGTACAACAATTATCTTACTAGGTTGGACCCCTCAAAAAAAAAAAAAATCTTACTAGGTTGGAAAAATGGAGAAAAAGGAATATTGCTTATAAGTGAAGGTAAAATTGGATTTTCATGCTAACTTTAATATTTGACTTAAGGAAACTGCTAAAAGTGTAGATTTTGAACATATATGAAGAACACTTGTGTAATATTTTGCAGCACATCAGCCTAACACGGGACAGCTCATCACATATAAGAGGAGGGGCAAGAATGACAATAGACCAGAAAGAGACAAATGACGTTAGGGACACCACATGGCAAGATTAGAGAGGCTAAGGGGCAACCGCTAGCAGAGAATTATTCCCACTACTACCTGGTACTGATGGTGGCTAATGATTGTGATAAGAGAGAAGTGGTACTGAAGTAGTATAAATAGAGGAAAGAAGGAAGAAGGAGGTATCCAGAAAAAAATACTTGTTTTATGTTTTATAGTTTAGTGGGAGAGCCTCACCTCTCGAATGTGAGCCTAGTTGTGTAAAGGTGTTGATCTTTGATCCATTTTAATACAACTTATCTTAAATCTTTCTGCCTAATTTCTCTTCTGTCTAGATTATTTAGGCTGGTTTACAGCAGTTGGTATCAGAGCAAGGTGGTTATCCATGGCTCCTACGCAGTTACAAAGGCTGGAACAACTGGAACAAGACTTCGCAGGATTGCACACCACCCTAAATGAGGTGATGTTGAACCAGAAAACCATGGGAGAGAAGTTGTCAGGGGAAATGGCCCAGATGAGTCAACGATTGGAGGGAAGGGTAGACAGAGATAGGGAGAATCATGACTTGGCAATGACTCAGCTGAGGGAGGAACAGCGAAAATTCATGGCAGACATGAAAGATATACTCTCAAATGCGAGAACACCAGGGCCGGAGTCTTCGGCCACCCAGTGTCCGGCAACCTCAGCCATTACAAAACCCACTGTACCCTAACCCCCCATTTAATCCCCCGAATCGACCTCCCTTACACCCTCAACCACCACCACCGCCACCATACCATCAACCCGTCCCAAACCCTAACCAACACTTTAATTCCCCCCTCAATCCGCCGTTCTTACCGGAATATCACGAGGAATTAATTCCCCCACCACCCCCATACACACCAAACACTCCGACAACAAACCTGGGCAACTGGAGGTTTAAAAAATTGGACTTACCTCTTTTCGACGGAGTAAACCCAGATGGGTGGATATTGAGAGCAGAGAGGTATTTCCGATTTTACCGACTGGAAGAAGCGGAGAAGGTGGAGGCGGCGGTCGTGTCCTTAGAGGGCGACGCCTTGTTGTGGTTCCAGTGGGAGAATAGAAGAAGGGAGATTGTGAGGTGGGAGGAACTCAAAGGTTTGGTTCTCCGGCAGTTTCGGCCGGCAGCAGCAGGAAGTTTGCACGAGCAGTGGCTCGCCCATGAACAGGAGGGAAGCGTGGTGGAGTACAGGCGGAAGTTTATAGAACTTTTGGCCCCTTTAGAGGGGATACCTGAAGAGGTGGCGAAAGGTCAGTTCATTAATAAACTGAACGGAGATATTAGGGCGGAAGTAAGGCTCTTAAACCCTTCCACCTTGGATATGGCAATGGACATGGCTGTCAAAGCAGAGGACAAGCTCAAGTGGGCCGGCCCACGAAAAGTAATCTCAGCCCAAAACCGTTCCCTAAATTATCACCCAAACCAATACTCCCACTCAAAGCCCACCCCCACAAATTATAACCCCATCCATTCAAACTACAACGCTTCCCAGATTGGGTCGAGTGGATCCAACAATATTTCCAGATCCTCGGCTTCATCCCAACCACCCCCTTCAAGGAATTTCTCCACCACCCATAACTCGCGAAACGGTGCCGAAGTACGGAGACTGAGTGAACGGGAGATGCAGCAAAAGCGAGAGAAAGGATTGTGTTTCCGTTGCGATGAGAAATGGAACGTCGGGCATAGGTGTCGCCGGCGAGAGTTGAGCGTGTTGGTGAGTGCGGAAGACGAAGGGGAGGAAGTAGAAGCTGATTTAGGAGACACGGAGGTTGAGGAAGTGGACGGAGATAACCCAGCAACCCAACCGGAGATCTCATTAAACTCCGTGTTGGGAATCAACACGCCTAAAACGATGAAGATGAGGGGGAAGATTCTGGGTCAAGCAGTGGTGGTCATGATTGACCCCGGGGCTACACACAATTTTCTGTCCAAGACCACTATACAAAAGCTTGACATACCTATCACTCCTACAAAAGGGTTCGGAGTCACCCTCGGCACTGGTGAAGCCATCCACGGCCAAGGTGAGTGCAAATCTGTCCCATTACAATTGCAAGGTATAGAAATTGTGGAGGATTATTTACCCCTTGAATTGGGAAACTCTGATTTAATTTTGGGTATTCAATGGCTTAAGAAACTTGGCACTATGTCAAACAACTGGAAAACACAAACCTTGAAGTATAATGTTGGAAAGGAGGTGGTAACACTAAAAGGGGACCCTTCTCTGGGCAGAACCCTTGTATCTCTGAAAAATATGGTCCGAACCCTGGCAAGGGAGGGGGGAGGATACTTAGTAGAGCTGAACCGGATGGAGGGTGATAGAGTAAGCAAACAACCAGAAATTCCGTGCTTTTTGAAGAAGGTAGTGTTGGAAAATGAAGCGGTTTTTGCAGAGTTGGGTGGACTGCCACCTTACCGGGGGCACGAGCATGCCATAGTTTTGAAGGAGGGGTGTGATCCGGTGAGTGTTCGCCCATACCGATACCCACAAATTCAAAAAAATGAAATTGAGAACCTTATTGAAGACATGTTACAAGCTGGTCTCATTAGGCCTTCCAGCAGCCCCTTTTCTAGTCCAGTATTATTGGTGAAGAAGAAGGATGGGAGTTGGCGATTTTGTGTTGACTATAGGGCATTGAACAAATCCACTGTTCCCCACAAGTATCCCATTCCGATTATTGATGAGCTACTTGATGAACTCAAGGGTGCAACGGTATTCACCAAGTTGGATTTGAAATCCGGGTATCACCAGATTCGTATGAGGGAGGGAGACGAACACAAAACCGCTTTTCGAACCCACCAAGGGCACTATGAATTTATGGTGATGCCCTTTGGCCTCACCAATGCCCCGGCCACCTTTCAATCCCTGATGAACGATGTGTTCAAACCATACCTACGGAGATTTGTGTTGGTCTTCTTTGACGATATCCTTATTTACAGCCCCACCAAAGAAGCCCATCAACACCACTTATACACCGTCCTGCAGACAATAAGCCACCACAAGCTACTGGCCAACCGCCAAAAATGTGATTTTGGTAAACCTGAGATTGCTTACCTAGGTCACACTATTTCAGCTAAGGGAGTAGCAGTTGACCAGGAGAAAATCAGAGCCATGACATCATGGCCCAGGCCACAGAACATCAAGGAGCTTCGGGGGTTCCTTGGTCTCACGGGCTACTACCGAAAGTTCGTGGCCGGTTATGCTAAAATTGCCCACCCTCTCACCCAACTCCTCAAGAAAGATAACTTCTCTTGGTCCTCCGAAGCCACACAAGCTTTTGAAAACTTGAAGCATGCTATGACCACCGTTCCTATATTGGCACTTCCGGATTTCACCCAGGTTTTTACAGTGGAAACTGATGCTTGCAACTATGGACTTGGGGCTGTACTATCACAAGAAAATCACCCCATTGCATACTTTAGCCAAACCTTGGGGCCGAGGGCTAAGCTTAAGTCCATTTATGAAAAAGAGCTCATGGCGATTGTGATGGCAGTGCTGAAATGGAGACACTACCTCTTAGGGAGGCGATTCATCATCAAAACCGATCAACAAAGCCTCAAATTTTTGATGGAGCAGAGGGAGATTGGCCCGGAATACCAACGTTGGGTGAGTAAACTGATGGGGTTCACCTTTGACATAAGCTACAGGTTGGGTGTCACTAACACTGTAGCAGATGCTCTGTCAAGACAAGTAAACGTGGTTGAGTGCAGCACCATGAGTACATCGTGCAAGTTTGCTTGGGATCAATGGCTGCCCTAAATCAACCAAGACACCTTTATTCAGCAGGTCACTCAAGATGTAGTGGCAGGGAGGCCCACCTCCAAAGGGTACTCGGTTCATCAGGGTCAATTGTTGTACAAAGGCAGGTTAGTGTTACCCGCAAATTCACCTCTTATTTCTCTGTTGTTAAGGGAATATCATGATAGTCCGTCTGGGGGACACTCTGGAGATTTGAAAACATACCAGAGGTTAGCCACAGAGTGGTTTTGGCCGGGAATGAGGAGAGCGGTTTGGAAGTATGTGCAAGCGTGTAGTGTCTGTCAACAAAATAAAACATCATCCCTTAGCCCCGGAGGCTTACTCCAACCCCTACCCATTCCGCATCAAGTTTGGGAGGAAATCAGCCTTGATTTTGTGGAAGGGCTGCCACCCTCCCATGGGAAAGATACAGTATTAGTGGTGGTTGACCGACTCACCAAATACGCCCACTTCATCAGTATGAAACACCCTTTTACAGCACCCATAGTGGCGGATGTGTTCACAAAGGAGGTCATTCGGTTGCACGGCACACCCACTAGCATAGTGTCCGACAGAGACAAGGTATTCCTTAGTCTATTTTGGAAGGAAATCTTCAAAATACAAGGGACTTCCCTTCAGTACAGCACCGCCTACCACCCTCAATCAGATGGGCAGACTGAGGTGGTAAACAAATGCCTTGAGTCCTATCTTCGATGCTTTATCAATGGGAAACCGCGGACTTGGAGCAAGTGGTTACACTGGGCGGAATACTGGTACAATACCAGCATGCACTCTGCCACAGCATGCACCCCGTTCAAAGCCTTATATGGGAGAGACCCCCCACAACTAACGAGGTGTAACAGGGGCCAAACACCAGTGTCAACAGTGGAGGAGCAATTGTTGGAACGAGACGCAATTTTGGATGACCTTAAAGCCCAGCTACTGAAATCTCAGCATAAGATGAAATTATATGAGGATGGCAGAAGGAGAGAAGTGAACTTGGAGGTGGGTGATATGGTGTACCTCAAGCTCCAACCATATCGACAGAGCTCGTTAGCTAAGCGAGCCAATGATAAGCTTTCAGCAAGGTACTATGGACCCTTTCCGATTCGGCAGAAGGTGGGTAAAGTGGCCTACAAGTTACAATTACCGGAGGAAAGCAGAATACATCCTGTCTTTCACGTATCACAGTTGAAGCTGGCAATTGGTCCCAACACAGCCAACCCTAGCATTCCTCCTCAACTCTCACCTGACTTGGTCATGGAAACTGAACCCGAAGAACTCTTGGGCATCCGCTCAAAAACACACTCTTCCTACCACCCTTCAGAACTTCTGATTAAATGGAAACATCTACCTGCATATGAAGCTACTTGGGAGACTTTTTCAGCCATTTCTGACAGATTCCCTAGCTTCCACCTTGAGGACAAGGTGGCTCTTTGGGGGCAGGGTAATGCAGCACATCAGCCTAACACGGGACAGCTCATCACATATAAGAGGAGGGGCAAGAATGACAATAGACCAGAAAGAGACAAATGACGTTAGGGACACCACATGGCAAGATTAGAGAGGCTAAGGGGCAACCGCTAGCAGAGAATTATTCCCACTACTACCTGGTACTGATGGTGGCTAATGATTGTGATAAGAGAGAAGTGGTACTGAAGTAGTATAAATAGGAGGAAAGAAGGAAGAAGGAGGTATCCAGAAAAAAATACTTGTTTTATGTTTTATAGTTTAGTGGGAGAGCCTCACCTCTCGAATGTGAGCCTAGTTGTGTAAAGGTGTTGATCTTTGATCCATTTTAATACAACTTATCTTAAATCTTTCTGCCTAATTTCTCTTCTGTCTAGATTATTTAGGCTGGTTTACAGCATATTTCTCTCCCTTCCTTTAACCTAACATCCAAACAACAGAATATGGATCACACCCTTCCCTCTCTCTGAATTCTCATCCAAACAAATTTGTAAAGTATGAAGTGTGCAAGACAGATATCTACGCTTCACGAAAACCTGCTTTTAGGGCCATAAACAGTTCAGCAACTCCACCACAGTCCACAAGACACTGAGATGTACACACTTTGAGAGGATTGTGGTGGAGTTCCAAAAAGATAAAGAAATAAACTTGCAAAGCGCTGATGTAGGTGAAACAGGACCTGATATTTACTGGCAGCCAGGTCAGAGAAAACCTGCTTGGTCAGCTCCCCAAGAAAACGTCCTGTTGCAGGAAGATAGTGACAATTAGAATGTAAACATATGGAAAATGCAGAGAAAAAAACACATATGGAAGCAACCTGAAGTAATACAGAACCTTCAAAACCTAGCAGATTAGAAGTAAAATGAGCTCAATAGGAAACAAACACCACCATACAAAAAAGGGGGAAAAGTAGAATAGAGAGAGGGTGGCATTTGTTTGAATGAGCTCAAATGTAAGGGTATATACTTTAAAGAGTACAAAAGTTCCATAAACCATATACTCTCTCCGTTCTCTAAAAATTGTTCCAATTTGACCTTCTATGCCAACAAACAAGTTTGACTATTATCCTTAACCATTCATTAATAAAACTAACAAAAAAGTCGATATTTAAAATATACATGGAGAGAATTAAATTATATTTTACATAATAGTCCCTCCCTTCACTATAATTTAATCACTTCTCATCAAAACCAAGAAGATCGGGAAAGATTGATGAGAGGAAGGTGGGTTAAGGAGAGAGAAACAATTACATAGTAAGGAAAGATATGAGTATTAATGTCAAAAAAAGTGGTGGGCCTCATGTTCATGTCCAAATATAGAAAAGAGAAGCGAGTAAATCTTGGGTCTAGATTATTGATACGTCTTCTGAAAATTCAATTCATATCCATTAATTATAATTTGTAATTCTTTTTACAGACAGAAACCCGATGCTTCAAAGAAACAGTTTCCTATTTTGTGCCAAAGCTATCATACCAGAAAGGAAAGTGAGTAAATTTTTGTGAGACGGAAGGAGTAACATTTGTTCTTGTATATTGGCCAAAAAATATGCTCAAAATGGAGTATGCAAAATAGTGCAAAAAACAACTGTCAACGATAAAGTCAACCAAATTTTTTTTTAAGAAAAGAATGGATCGAACTCGTCCCAGTAGTTGGTCCTGAACTTCCGTTTAACAAAGATCTAATCTTTTTATATTATATTCACGCACTCTACCAGGTGGTCATCATATAGATGACAGATGAGCCATCAAAGACAGATTGAAACGCATAACATGAATTGCACAAAGCACATAAGCTTATAGATTGCTCATCAAACAATAATGGAGCATGACCAACCTTGGATGAGGTTATCTTGTTTGAGGAAAATCTCCCTTAGCCTACTTTGACCACAGGGATTGTACTTGAGGTTAAACTTGTCAAATCGATGGAATGTACTCTTGTCGGCATGAACATCCAATAGATCAACATTTAGGTCATATCTATGCAACAAAATGGAAAAAGATAGTAAACATAAATTTAAGAGCCACAACAATTTCAACTACGTAATATAAAAAAGCATATGAAGCACAAGATAAGGTCAATACTAACAGGAGGCATGAAATCACTCCCTTACCCAGTCAAATCCAAGCTCTCAAAGACTTCTTTCAAAGTCAAATAGGTACCATCACGAAATATAACAACCTGAAATAAAACAGGCACATTGAGAAGTACAGTAGGAAAATGGACAAATGTAGGGAGGGATATGGTGGGTGAGATACAACCTAATTTGAAAGACATACATCCATTTATGCCATGTTAGGAATTCAAATATTCAAGCACTAAAGTATAATCCAGCTGAAAAGATAATAATATCTAATTCAAACAAAACGACAAATAAATGTATATATAATCACACAGATTGAAGCATTACTTCATCAGGCTCCTTCCTCAGCTTTGACTTTATAAACCTCAAAAGATGCTTCTGGTTCATGCAAGCCGAATGATGAACATGTGTATCGACTTTTCTGACATTATAGAAATCACGATGGGGCGCACTCTTCTGGGCAAGAAACTCCCTATCCGCATTAAGCATCAAATGAAGATTGAATTTCTGAATTGAATCCCAAATAACTTTTTATCAAATACCACTCATTTACGCAAAATACGTGAGCACACAAATAGACTGTAAGAGGATTACTTGTTCCAGTAGAACAAGCCGGTGATGGCATAAGGTTCGAATGTTTCCAGCTGCTATAACTCGAAGAATGTGATGCAGATCAGTGAAAAATGTTGTTGCATCAGCAACTGGGAAGAGCTTCTTCTCCTTCACTAGGGAGCAGAAATAATCAAAGAGAATGAGCTATAGTAAGAAAGTATATATCTGAAGCTTAATAAGTAACGATTCTCCAAGACGGAATAGATGAGTACTTTTAGATGAAACACATAAAAAGGAACTTACAGTCTTTACTTGCATAAACTTGGACAACTCCATCCTCCATTTGAAAAAAGTGCTGCAAGACCAAGCAATATGTGTTAAGAACATACAACGAAAAATCCATTATATCCACAGCTATTCCGCAAAGCAAAAGAACTAATTGGGATGTGACTTTGAACTCACATCAGTTTTTCTCTCAGGAACATAATAGAATGGATTTGGATTGGGCTTGGGCGTACTGGGATCGGATATGATTTCTTTCTTCCATGGAGCAACTGCTTCCCTGAAAACATAACTCTCGCGTAGTTCAAGGCACTCTTGGAGAACCAAATAAGATTCCACTTCATCAGGTCCAGGTGTTTCTGACAGTGCCATAAGGGAGAAAGAAGTTCAGAAGAAATTGAAAGCATGAAATTGAGAACTCAGGTGAAGGGACTGGCTTTCCACATAGCATAACATACAGTTTGAACCAAAAAATACAAACCCACAGCAGCTATACCACAGCATAAATAGACCAGTATAATAATATAATCCTAATCCTGTCTCCCACATATGGTTTGTATACTTTTCCTCTTTGGGCAAAAAGTTATTAGAGCTTCAATACTACAGGATTATGGAAAGGGCAAAGCGAACATAAATAGTAGCCCTAAATCCAACAAGTTTTAACAAACCCACCGTAAGGAAATAGGTAAGGAAAATCAGAACCATCAAAGCTTCTCTTATGTTCCCAAAAAGAGAATCTTATAGAAAAACTACAATATTAAAAAGAGAATGGGGAGAACCATTAAATTATGGAAATGAGTACAAACGAACCAGGGAAGAAAAAGTACAAGATTTGAAGAAGATTAAGATTGAATGGAACTATACCACTTGGAGAGATTTTTAACCGCACAAATGTTTCTTGCTCCGGCTCCTTCCTCAGAATATCGGCAGCTATAGGATCAGGTTGAACACCATGCAAGTCGCCAGATATGCTGTGAGAGCGTATCATGCTCGGAGCAGTTATAGGAACTTGGTCTCCGTTTGTACTATTTCCAGGTAAGTCTTGATATTGGTTCTTCATTTCTGGACCCTGCTCAAGAAATTCCAAATTTTAATACAATAGCCACCTTTTTTCTTCATGACCTTTTCCTTCCTTATGTCCTTTCCCAAAATTTTATTATTTCGAAGTTTCAAGGGCACAGAGGATGACAGAAGACAGAATAACCAAGTGAGAAAAGAACAGATTCGTGTATAAAAAAATTATGCTCTCTCCACGGGCATGAAATAGACCAAGAAGCAACCACTTACAGCATTTCCATTCGAGTGCAGATACGTAGTATCCAATTTAGAATTATCTGTGAAGTCATCTTCATCGTCAGATCCTTCCACACTTTCAAAGGCACTAGCAACAGGGGACTTTGGAGATGTAGGTCTCATCAGGAAAGATCTACTAGCTGAACTTGCAAGGCTAGCAGCTTTTCCTACAAAAGAAGAGATCACATGGATGAGAAAATATATAACTTCTTAAAGAAGTAAAAGCACATAAAGTACAACGCGCAGATAATGCACATGGTAGTTGAATGAGCATTGTGCCCACGGATCGATACTAGCACACAAATAAAGATCAAATTCAATAAAATGAACATCAAGTCAGATAAAAAAAAGAACGTCTTTAATTTTTTATAGTTACACTCACATACATTATCATGTTCTATTAAGTTCTTCAAAATGTTAACTCCAATACGGCATTACATGTTCAATCGATAAGCATGTTGAACTTTAAAAATGAACATTTTGCATTTGAAGAACTAGCAAATGTTCCATTAACGACAATGCATGTACATCCAACAATAAGTAAATGTTCATTCATAACTCGCAAATGTTCATTTTGAGCTTGTAGAAGTTCAATAACAACATTGCATCTTCATTATACTAACATGTTCATATCAATGGGCTCAATGTTCTTTTGTTTTGTCTCTCTTCAATGATGAGGGCGCTTCATTATATGTTACCTGCGCTTTGGTTTGTGCGCACGACGCTCATCTTACAACCGTGTGTAGGATCTAATTTACGCATATATTACTACAAAGTAGCAAAGTGCACAGAAACCAATTCCCTCACCCTGCACATATAAGTTCGAAATCCTTCACCTTCCAGCAATGTCCTAGGAAATATACATGTCCAAAAAAAATTTAAAAATTATATGTATAATGCCAAAACGAGCATGAAGCAGAAGACACGGGATACATTTTAACAAATACTTTGCCTCAGTTGGAAAACTTCATGTCCTATCTCAGTTAATATTTGCTCTCATTCTTTAAAAAGATATGCTATAAACCTGCTGCACAGTTACAACCAATTATAGTTTCTTAAATTGTCTTTCCTACTTCTTCTATACTTCCTTTGCAAAATTCCTCAAAGCAAAAGCCCTTGCTTAGCTATTATGTCTTCTGTAAGCATCGGAAATTTAACAAGGACGTACACTAAATGGAATATAGTAGGTGCTTGAGAACAAAGTTGCAGCTAAACTTCAACACTCTACACACCAGAAAAAATCAGAATTCCTACGAACTACAAAGCTTTTTTTGTTCAAGGTACTAGGAAGTCGGAACCTATACAAAGAGGCAAAGATTCAAGAGCTCCAAGAAAAGCATACAGAGGTTCTGTACAGCTTCATGATCTAGGCTTAATTATCAAGTGATATGTGCGTCCTCAATTGCTAAAAGAAAGAGACTAATACATCCATTCTCATTATGATATAAGCAAAAGTATAACGTCTTTCTTCTGAATCGGAGGCCAAAATGTACTTCAGCTCCAAATCTTCAATAGTAGCACCTATTAGAACATTCCACTATCTACTTATATATTTTATATTTGACCTTGTTACCATCAAGATCTCAAGTAACCTTACTGAAAAACTGGCCATTTCATCACCACCAATAACTTTTCCAAGTCCGGTGAGAAGTCGTCACCTCTGAAGATAGTAAAGATTACATAATTGAACTTCCTCTCATTCTCCAGCTTCGACCAAGTCAATAATGTGAAACTGTCACTATTAAAAAGGATCCTCTATTAAAATCATGGTCTCTCCTTAAGAATGTGAATTCCGGACAACGTGACGACCAATTCCAAATGTGATTTCATCAAACCAATGCCAGCATATCCACAAATTGAACCAACTATTCACACAAAATACAACTATTCCATAAAGTATAACCGAATTCAACTCGCAGCATACCACTAAACATTCCTAAGAAACACACAAAATCAAAATATACAACTTTTCCGAACCGAAAAACCGAATTCAACTCGCGGCATACCACTAAACATTCCTTTGAAACAAAATCAAAATCTACAACTATTCCGGACAGTAAAACCGAATTCAACTCGCAGCATGCCAGCATACCACTAAAACATTGCTAAGAAACACACAAAATCAAAACATTCACAAAAACAAAATCAAATTATAGATATATAGACATATTATACCGTCATGAATTGTACGGAGCCTAGGCAAACCATCAGGAATTCCATCAACAGGAAGAACACCGTTTCGCTTTTCGGAACAATCAATCTCACCGCCAGAAATCGCCGTAACATCCGGCAACGACGCCGACGCACGACGATATACTCCGATACTTTTCCGACGACGACGATCAGATAATGGCCGGAAATGACGAGGCGAAAGCTTCTTTCCTCCTTCATCCTCTTCATCTTCTCTCTCCAAAGATTTAGCGAACTCTAACAACTGCGACAAAGTTTTCTGGTGCATATAGTATGCTGAAACCGCAACAAACGACGCTCCAACTAACGCCGCCATAGCTAAATGAAGCGCGTAATTGTCCATTTTCGAACCTTGTGATTGTGCTTTTAATGGAGGTTGATGTCGATTTTGATGGAGGTTATGGTTGATTTTAATGGAGGTTGTTCACTTGTTCTGTGTAAAACCCTACTAGGATGAAAAAAATGAGGGAGTGAGAGAAAAATTTATGAGTTTGTGAGGGTGTTTTGGTATATATAGGAGTGGGGAGAAAAGAGAGGGACAACAACTCATAATTGAGTATTTGGTTTTTTTCTCTCTCTATCCACTTTCTCACTCTAATATTCTTACGCATCTTTTTAATTGGATTTGAAAATGCGGACAAAATTATCCTTGTGTGTGTTATCATCAGAGGGGATAAACATGGTGATAGTGTTCATCTAGGACTACTAGTCTACTACTATAATTTGTGTACCTATCAAATATTATGGTGATTGGTGATGACTGCACCAAAAGAAAATATCATGGTGATGGAATGAGTGACCCCATGATTCACGAGGGAGAAATAATAATATCTGTTAGCATCATATTGTACATCAAAAGATATTGTATTATAGAATTACAAATTCTTATATACGATTGGCCGTATTAGAAATTTCACGTGTAACTAGCCTATATATAAGCCTAGGTGGAAATTAGAGCTGCTTCTTCCGCGTGATTCTCTTGTGAATTACATATCAAACTCTTCTTTCTCATGATTAAAGCAGACGACGACGTTACTTCCCCTGAACCTATTCAAAACTCTGTAATATTTTCTCTCTCCTCAATTCATTTCTTCTATTTTCTCTCTCCTCGATTGAAGGAAGTTTCACCCGTTCTCTTTCGTCTTCTTCTCTTTCTTTTCAATCTCTGAAAAGCTCTTGCATTTAATATCTATCTTGTATTTTCTCTCTCCTCTTTCTAAACTGTTATCTGTGAGGGAAAAAGAGTTTGAAGATTGAATTGGATAAGTTAATTTGGGGATTTTAAACGGAAGTTAGTTTAATGTTTGCTTCGATTTGGGGTTTCATCTGAGTAACCTCCTTTGTTCATATCGGTAACCTTATTTATTCATACCATATCATACCAATAATCTTATTTGTTCATATGAGTAACCTTGAAATATTATATGAGTAATCTTAAAATATTGTTGGAGTAACCTTGTTTGATCATACTAGTAACCACATATATTTATACGAGTAACCTCATTTAATCATACGAGTAACCCTAATTGTTCACACAAGTAACCCTCTCTCTATTAGTACGAGCTAGTAACCTTATTCGTTTATAAAGAGTAACCCTATTTATTCATATTAGTAATCTCATTTAATCATATGAGTAACCTCATTTTGTTCACATAAGTAACCCCGTTTTTATTCGCATCAGTAACCACAATTGTTCATACAAGTACCCCCCTATTAATACGAGTAATCTCATTCGTTCAATAGGAGTAAGTCATTTATTCATACTAGTAACTTTAATCATACGAGTAACCTCATTTTGTTCATATAAGTATTTATTCGTATCTGTAATCTCAATTGTTTATATAAGTAACCCCCACTTATTAATAAGAGTAACCTCATTATTAGTTCATAAGGATTAACCCAATTTATTCATACTAGTAAACTCATTTAATCGAGTAACCTTATTTGTTCACATAGGTAATCTCAATTTGCTTATAAGAGTAACCATATTTCTTTATATATATATATTTTTTTTTATAAAGGTAAGGAGAAAAGAAGATTAGGAGACCCTCCGCACGAGGGGAGCTCCAACCTTATCGTTTACAAGAATAGAATGAAGAGCGGAATGAGTACAATCATCTATATTAAACTGAGAATCGACTAAATGACCGACGTTGGCGATCCAATCTGCTGCTTTGTTTGCTTCCCGGTAGGCATGACGAATAGTCCACGTTGAGAATGAACAGAGAAGAGCTTGGATATCCTGGATGATATGAGCAATCTGCCAAGGAGGAGACCAGATACCTTTTACCGAGTTTATGACCATAAGATTATCACCTTCAATTTGGAGGTGACGAATAGTGTTCTGGATAGCTATGCGAAGCCCTTGTTGAAGAGCAGTTGCCTCGGCAATAAACACAGAAGACACTCCAAGGTTGAAAGCTGCAGCTGTGAGGAGGTGGCCAACATCATCTCTAATGATAATGCCTGCTGCTGCAGAAGTACCGCGAACCGAGCCATCCAAGTTGAGTTTAAAGAAGGAGGTGACACCATTTTATTGTTAAAAGTGACCACATACTGATACAATTAACTCCATTTGGTCATAGGAGTAACTCGCTCCCTCTATTCATAAGCGTAACTTCATTTGTTCATGAGGGTTTGTGCATAAGGGTCAACTTCAAAAGGTCATATCTCACATCACACTTAATATGTTGGGAAGATTTAAGTTGTACGTAGATGAAAATTTGGCTCGATAGCTTTCCAACGCATGATCAAAAGTTCGATTTGGATGAGAAATGAGTGATATATGGGCGTTTGAAAATGAGCTGACGGACTGATAGGGCATCTCGTGCGGCCACATCTGTAATTTCGTGTGTGGTCGACCACACGCAAGACGCGCTATTATAGAATAGAAACTAGTTCTTGTCCCGGGCCATGCGCCACAGATTATTTAATGACGTGCATTTGAAGTCTTCAAAAATAGAAATATATATATATATATATACATATATATATATATATATATATATATATATATATATATATATATATAAGATATATATATAATATATATTTATATATATATATATATATATATATATATATATATATATCTTTAGATGATTATCCCCCACAAAGACCAACATAATCATTGTAGTGTAGTTGGGTAGTGCATTAACATATCAAATAAGATGTCATGTGTTCGAGTCTTGAAACACACATACATATTTGTATAGATGTCTCATTTGATTGTGTTGAGGATGGGAGAGAACATGTGGCAGCATAACATTGGGGTTTGGTAGAGACTCGCTATGTATTCGCTTGATTTAAGTGGATTTAGCCATTTAGGTGATGGGGAGAGAACAAGAATGGATGGTGTCATTTCCGATTTTTTTGGGTGTAGAGTGAAAACTAAAAAAGAGACTCCTAAATAACATAGATATATTTCATAAATAATCTATCAATAAAATATTTCATAAATTTTAAATTCAACCATTAAAAGAATAATTTACATAACTTTTATATATTAAATTCACCAAAAGAGGAGAAGAAAAATTGTCGGCGTGGTTATGAGTTTAATTAGAAAGAATAAATAGGAAAAATATTAACACGTTAAATGAATAATTTTAATAGTTGTAGCTACGAGAATTAAGAAAGAAGGTGTAAGAACTAAATGAAGTGAAAGAAAATTGTTGAAAATGAATATAATGGATTTTACTTAGAAGAAAAGCAAAATTCCTATTTTTTTTTAAAAAAACTTTATATTAAATATATATATATATATATATATATATATATATATATATATATATATATATATATATATTATATATATATATATATATATAAGAGGGGACAGTGAATTGTTACTTAAGGTGCTCCTCCTAATAGCCGACGCTATATACGAATGAAAACTGTATCCACCGTGAATAATGGGATGGATAGGGATTTTGTAACCACCTTATCTCTATATGATCTGCCCCATCTCCACTTGCTCTACCAATGCCTTGTTTTTTTACTATTCCTAACTCTATTTATTTTCATATCATGTATTTATATGTTTAAGGCGGGGTATGAGATACGTAGGTGTGGAATCTGAATACCCAAGAGTATATATTACCCTTGATTAGTCACTTATCCCAAACTTATTCTAATTTTTCAAGTCAAGTAAGGGACAAACACTTTTTTAAAAACTTTATCCATCAATTCGCTATAATTTGTATTGTGTATATTTTTGGACCAATTAACTATAAATGATCACTTTTAATTTAACATGAGTCAATTTTTCAAGTCAGAAAGTGTCACATTTAAACAAAAGGAAAATTTTCACCTTAAATGGATCAAATCTATATAAGAAATTACCATTATTGCATGATAAATCACTATACATCCTGAATCTCCCTCAGTTAAAGAGAACGTGTCAAGATGGATGGATGGGGAAGTAAGTAAGCATTACATGCATTAACTTTTTGGCAGAACGAAAATCAAGCCAAGATATACAACTAGGACAATAAAAAATGTGGTACATGAGAATAATAGAAGATGTTTGTGGAAAAGGTGAAGGTGCAAATTGATGGTGTGTGGAGGAAGGTTTCTCGGGGGATGGAAAAAGAATATACGAGTGTTGAAATAGTGTGGATATGGACGTATATATACAAGACTATGCAAAAGGCTCTTTGAGTATGGAATGTATTTGTGATTCAAATAAAAGACCTTACAATTTTACATGGTTTAATGGAAGGTTGTCGTTTGGATCCATTCGTCATAATCAACATAAGCTCACTCCTAACAATTTTTTTATTTAAATTAACCAGGAAAGGCTCCAGTATGTATTCATACCATAATTGATAATATAAAATTCAGGGACTCTTTATATAAAGGAGTCTAGTTACAAAAGGTGAATAAACAAGAAGTAGAGCAAGCACATAGATTAGTTGTTAAAATTAGAAAGAAGAATAATATGCTATACACCAATTTGATCGAATATTTTGTGAATTTCCTTATCAGATGCTCTCGACATTACTGTTAATTTTACTGAAAAGCTTTAAGCTGAATAAAGATCGCAATTTATCAAAGGTAGAAATCGATCTCATGACTTCTTACAAACCAGAAGAAAAGCACTAATCACTCGACTATCCCTCACTCTTGTGTAGGCGCCATGGTCCTACCAGTCCTTTACTACTCTAAAAATTTTCTATTAACGAACCTATAGTCTCAATATCACATGCTCAGTTGCTCACCATTATCAACGTTACTACTTCCTCCCACTCCCAGACTCCCATTGAAGCTAATCCACCCTAATTCTCACCCCATCTAAAAAAAATGGCTGCTTTAATTCACACTCTTGCTGCAATTAAATTATCCAGTCCAGGAAATACCCAATTTCGAGCTCGCCCATATCTTTCTCCTGCCTCAACTTCCTTCACCAGTATAAGCTTATTTTCCTTGTATTTCTTTTTACTCATTTTTAAATACCCATTTTGGGTGGTTTATATCTTATTTTTTGTTTTTGTTTTAAGGAAGAAGATTCACCATTAAAGCAGCAGATACTGATACCAATGAAGAAGGTAATTTCTATGTTTTTTTAACTGTTTTTTTTGGTCAAATATTTGTTTCAATTTAACTTGTTTAATTTCTAATTTATGTGTTAATGAGGGAAGATTTTATGGGGTTTTGAAAGATTTGTTTTTGTGTGGTAGTTAAAGCTCAGGCACCAGATAAGGCACCATCTAAGGAGGGTTCTAGCTTCAACCAGCTTCTTGGAATTAAAGGAGCTTCCCAAGAAACAGTAAATTCTTCCTATTTTTGGTTACTATTTATATTATTGTAATTTCTAGGACTAATTTATGGTTTTTGAACATATATTGACATTGGGAAAAACTCGGTTTCGGATAAGGGGAGTGATTGATGGTAGACATGAGTGAGATGTGTAATGGATTATAGAAGCTGGTTCTTGTGTTTATAGTTGTAGATAATGGGTGATTGGAAGAATAAGAACTAATAGTTTTCATTGGCCATTTGGCGAAAGTAGAATCGCAGCGAAATTCTACAAATGTCTTGGACTCTTTGTGAGCCTTTTGAAGAGTTGAATGAAGCATGGTGGGGTTGAAATGGGGGAATAGTGTACTATGAGGTTGATTATAGATAATATACTCCCAGAACTTGAATAAGATGAGATCAATTGATTAGATTATACTCCAACATATTACATTGAGATATTGATGAGAGAATAAGAGGGGGGAAAGTTAGAGATCTTTTTCTCTCTACGGTGAGAATTAGTACTCACATATACTATTACATAGGATATCTTGAAAATTGGTCACATTTCTTTTAAAAAGTAATGGTTTATGATTAAATATCCTTTTTTAGGTACGTAGGATGAAGGGTCTTACCGGGCTGGAACCTCTAATAGGTCAACCCAACCCGGGTTAGCGGGTAGACACTTTGGGAATTGGGGGGGAACTGTAAAGGGATTCTCTCTCTCTCAAGATGCCCCTAATGGGGGTTCCCCAACCTTTAACGTAACTGGTAAGGATGTTAGCTATTTGCATGCCAGATGTTACTGCAGTTTTGTGCATGTACAATATTAAGGTAGTAACTTGTATGAAAAAGAGGAAGAACAATATAGAAAAGGCCAAAAGGGGAAGAAAACCGAAAGTAGTGCCTGAACTAAATGGTCTGTAGTGCTATTGTTGCAGAACATATGGAAGATCCGTCTCCAGCTTACAAAGCCTGTGACATGGCCTCCACTGATTTGGGGAGTAGTTTGTGGAGCTGCCGCATCTGGTATCTTTACTTATAACTTTTATCTTTCCTTGACTTGTTATCTTCTGTTTATTGTACGCATTGTTCTCTGCAGACTTTCCATGCTCTTTACAGTGCTAGAATCCAATGAATTTTTTAGCCCAACATCACATTTCTCTGATGAGGGTGGGGACCCAGATAAGCTATATCAGTTGTAATCTTTCATCTCTTTTATGCTTCTAAGGCACTGACTTGTTTTGGTGATAAAGTTCCATTAACACATCCATGATTTAAAAGATATAATTTTATGGTTACTTGTGTGAACTTAATCTTACTTGAATAACTTATTGCTTTTTGAAGTTAGGATAGTGGACTTTCCTTATACTGTTGTCATGCACCTCTACCCCTTTTCTTTAATCTCACATTAAGGAAATCGTGGACCCTCTCTCTCTTTCTGTTTCAGCACTACGACAGTTGAGACTGATGACAAGCATGTTGGATCTGTCGATCACTCTTTATATTGCTTGCTCTAATTTTACTTTATGATTGTATATCTTATTATGTAAATATGTTTACTTTCCGAACAAATGACAAGCATGTTGGATGAACCATCAGTGAATCAGTCATATTGCGTGTTTCTATAGTTTGAATAAACTATTGCTTTAAAGAGTTGAAGCATTATTCAATTTCCCAAACTTGCAGGGAACTTCCATTGGACTCCGGAAGATGTGGCTAAATCAATTCTGTGCATGATTATGTCTGGGCCTTGCCTGACTGGCTATACGCAGGTTGGGTCTCAGAAAATTATATATTATCTATATGGACTTGTTTTCTATTGCAATTGTGTTATTTCATGTTTTCATTTGGTTTGTAGACTTTGAATGATTGGTATGACCGAGAGATTGATGCAATTAATGAACCTTATCGTCCAATTCCTTCAGGAGTAATATCTGAGAATGAGGTATGTTGTAGATTTGACCATGGTAATTGACTTGTGCCCACTTGAATTTATTATAATTAATGACAATTGTTTGAATGCTTGTAGGTCATTAGTCAAATTTGGTTGCTGTTTTTAGCTGGACTTGCTATTGCCGGAGGATTGGATGTGTGGGTAAGCAACGTGGAATTTTAGGCTATAGCACGTATTTTCTATTCACAAATTTGCTTGTACGCTTTAAGTTCTGATCCTACTTGAGTTATTTTCTGTTTCTATGTTAATCCTTTAATTCTTTAGGCAGGGCATACATTTCCTACACTTTTTTACTTGGCTTTGGGTGGATCTTTTATCTCATACATTTACTCTGCACCTCCTCTAAAGGTAATTTGTTTTTACCTTCTAGTTTCGTCTGACGTTGGAGAAGGCTCCTATCTTACTAAATTAAGATGTATCTGCAGCTTAAACAGAATGGTTGGATTGGAAATTTTGCTCTTGGGTCAAGCTACATCAGTCTTCCATGGTGTGTTATCTTCATCTGTTCTATTTGCCTGGTCTCCTCTCTCTCATACACTCACAAACTTGTTATACTCTGGCTTCACTGGAGCTGAAAGAGTTATCAGTAGCAGATACCTTAAAGAATGGTCTAGACTTGTAAGAGCAACTAAAACAGCCATATAGGCTATAGCTCATGGTGCTAGCTCAAGTCTATTATGTCAAATAATTAATGATTCTAGAGATGTTCTCTTCCCGATGATGTTTCGAATTTACAGTACAGCAGTCATGAGATTTAACAGCTAATGATTTCAAACTTGACAATCGAGCTTGTTAGATTTGATGACTTCTGTAATCTTTCCACACATAAGAACATATGCTCTTTTCTCTGGTCAACTTTTCCATGGACACTCTAGGGATATTCAATTCTTTCCTTCCTTTCCTAGAATTACTGACTCTTCTGTGCAACATATATCCCAAATTGCTCCTTTTATCTCAAACCAAAGTTCTTTCATTATTATCATTATTTTTCTTTTATCTGTTTAGGTCGGTTGCTTGCTCTTGTACTGTTTTTGGTTCTCATTCATCACAGCTTACGTACCTGATTGTTTTGTTGGTAGGTGGGCTGGTCAAGCTTTGTTTGGCACTCTAACACCTGACATAGTTGTCCTTACACTCCTGTATAGCATTGCTGGGGTATTCTTCCTTCTTTTTTGAACGACTTGCTACTTCCTTCGTCCCATAATGAACTTTACATTGCTGGGTTGCACAAAGATTAAATAGATTGTTATATGTTGAGTAAAAGAAAATGGAAGTAGATAGGGAGAGGAAAAGAAATAAGAAAAAGTGTTGGAGAAAGAGAAAAAAGATTGATGGGACTGATCAACAAAATTTAACAAAAGGACAAGCAAATTTAATGGTAATATCTAAAATCATTAATTCTAATTTAATGAGGAAGGGTGGAGTATATTTGGGGGTGTCCGAAAATGGTAATTGTGAAGTTTATTATGGAAAAAGGGAGTACTACATACTGGAAAACCAATTTCAAACTAATTTGGCTTTTTCACATCATATCATAGCTTGGAATCGCCATTGTTAATGACTTTAAGAGCATTGAAGGTGACAGAGCGATGGGATTGCAGGTTTGTCTAATTTTTCGTGTGAAATAAAGTAACACAAGTCTTTCTACTTCTCTGTTGTTGGGGCCTTGATTCTAACTCTGTATACATACTTTGCAGTCAATTCCAGTAGCTTTTGGCATTGAGGCTGCTAAATGGATTTGTGTTGGTGCCATTGACATTACTCAGCTATCAGTTGCAGGTAAATAGCATGTCTATTCTTTTAGCATGATTGATTTGTCTTGGTAAAGGAATCTGCTTCGCTTTATTCACAAGCTACCCCTTTAAAAGGAGGTTGATTATAATTTATGACCCTCAACAGATGTTGAATATATGGGAGCAGAAAAACAGTGAGCTCTATGCGTGAGAGCTTACTTTCTATTATGTATGCCATCATAACTACTTGACTTTTGAAAACTGCTAACTTCGTTTCTAATGCTTCTAAGTCAATCTAATTGCATTTTTTGTGATGATTAAAGATTGCATATCCTACATGCAACCAACACAGGGTGATACTAATTCAGCAACTCCACTCCATTTGTTAGCAACTAATACGATAAACTTTTTTGCTTTACCTATGCAAAGCAAATAGCCAAATAGATGATATCTTGAAAGGAGATGAGATTTTTCAAAGTATCATAAGCGTTGGTCTCTAGAGTCTAGACTCTCTACCTCTTTTGGACCTTCACAGATGCATCCACAAATAATGTGCATATGTCGACCTTGAGTTGTGGTTATTTTTTGGATGATTCTCCGTGAGGTTAATGCTTCAAGTATTGCTTCTTAATATGCTAATTTCAAATAAATCTCGTGGAAGCAAATGTGTTTACATCTTTGGTCGCTAATTGCTGCTCTGGTAGGCTGGTAATCTGATGAAAATGTCACCCTTCCTAGTGAAAGAAGGGGGAGGAAACAGAAAAATTTTTCTTAGCAGGATGTTTCTGCTGCTTCTGTCGCTCAGTCTGATCATTCTACTCTGTGTCAAATTCAGGTTACCTCCTGGGGGCTGGCAAGCCATATTATGCCTTAGCTTTACTGGGACTTTTACTTCCACAAGTTTATTTCCAGGTATGGATATGGTTGGCTAATATGTTATCATACGAATCATTGCACGCAAATGAGGATTTCACGTCTTCCTCTGTAAATCCTTTTTTCTTCCTTTGTTTTGAAGTTTTGATATAACACAGTAGTTTTGTAAAAATAAAGCATTTTAAAGGCATAGTGGGATTTGTACTTACCTCAAGCCTTCCTGAAGATGGGGGCTGAGTTATACCGAGGTTACATAGCAAACTAATTAAGTCTTAAGAGTATGGTGAGATTTAGGCTGTATTAATTACTTGGCTTTTCGGTAATGAAATTCTCTTTAACTGGCAAAATGATCGAAGGCAGTGTCACCTTTAGTAAAGGAGAATTGTTGGCTTGTGATGATATCTGATCTTATATTACTTGACACGAGTACGGACACCTGACACTTCATTTTAGACCAAGGTTGAGGGGTAGCTCGGTTGGGAGCTAGGTCGTGGATTGTTAGGGGGAGGCTGAGGGTGGGGAGTACATAAGGTAGTTGTATCAGGTACCTTAAAAGAGGACATTGATGAAGTTTATCATGTCATATTTTTATATAAAAAACACTTCATTTTGGACCACAAACATGATATATATTTCATAAAATAGCCGAATTCAATACTTGGAAATGTCTTAGTAATACCTGAGTCCGATTAACATTGTATGTGATTATCTTTGACTTGATTAATTATCACAATAATTTACATTATTGTTTCCTTATATTTCTCCCCTTGTTTCAGACCCAATATGTCTTAACAGACCCCATCAAGTATGATGTCAAATATCAGGTACATCAGTATCTCTTCTTTCTTTTCCTTATTATGATATTAAAGCCTGTTTTCTTTCTTCTCTTTACTGTGACATTCAAGCCTGATTTTTCATATTGGATCTCAACTTACTTCTTGCTGGATTCCAACAGGCAAGCGCGCAACCGTTTCTTATTCTTGGTCTTCTAGTGACTGCATTGGCAACCAGCCATTAAGTACTCTCATATCTGTTGTGTCATTCCTTGAATGGGACAGAAACCTGAGCAAAAATGGTGTTTCGACTAACGTAATCAGTACTGGTTATTGGGTAAACAGCCATTTGTTTGTGTATTGAAGCAGGAAGAAAGATATGGCTTTCATGCCTTCTATAATTCTGTATCCATGATTTTGTGCAAGTAGAAAACCGCTGAACCTTTGACTTAAAACATCTTCTTTGTCTGATGTTTTAGGTTGTGTAGTAGAGATTAGAGTAGACCGCTGTTGTATTCGTTGTATTATGTATAAATTTTTGTTTTATTTTTCTCCTTTGTTTTCTCTTTTTTATCTGAATCTGTAGCTTTGGTGGTTTAGCTGAAGAACAGTAATTCATTCACATAAAAAAGAAAGTGAATAATACTTCTGTCATTTTAGTTTTTAATATCTTTGAATTGTATACGTAAAGATTATAGAAAGAATGAAAAAGATACTGTAAAAAATCATCGAGTTAAATCAAAGAATACATGATTTATACTTTTTTCTTGTTTAGGTAACATAACATGGCTATTGAGTACCAATATGGTAGAAGTTAGAAATATGGCGCAAGTAATAAGTTGACATAAATCTTACGAAAATTTGTCAGTTGTAACTTTCTATAAGTTTTTGCGAGAAATAATATTTTTAAAAAGTTATGGCAAATAAGATATTAAAATTAATTTTTTTAGGGAACAACCTTGATCCGTTTTGGGATATTGGTCAAGTATTTTGCGACTTTGACTTACTAAAATCAAACATAACAAGACATATAACCTACATTTCTATGTTTCAACCCGATTTTCCCTCCTATACAGATGAAGTCAACATCGGAAAATGAAAAAAAAACAGGATTGAAATGTAAGAGATGCAGTCTACGTGCACTCTATATATTTGGTTTTAACGAGTCAACACACAAAAATGTTTGATCAATGCGGAAAATGGACCAAGGTTATTCCTCGCAAAAAAAATTTCTTCTTACAGTATTCTTGTGCCAATTTTTTTTAAAAGGTTATTTCTCGCAAAACTTGTATTTAAATGATAACTCGATCAAAAATACTCTTTCTAAACTATATCACAATCACAACTCTGCTGTATTACTCGATCTAGTTTCTTCAAAAACGAATTTGATTTAACTTTATTTTATTATATCTTATTTTTCTTTGATATTTATAATAAATGCAATTTGACTTTCAATTAATTAAATTCCAAAAAATAATAATAATAACAATCACATGTGTCTATATTTTTATACTTAGAACCACTTGTTTCCACAATTACCTCAATAATAAAGGTAAACGATATAATTTTTTGCTCATCAAAATATGAAAGATATATACCAATTAATTCGAATTTTTTCCTTGAATAATACAAAAGTGGGTTTTAATTTCCAAAATATGCCAAAAAAATAATTCCCTGCGTACCGTCCACGTAGGACGACACGCGAGAATTTTTTTTTCTACTTCAGTAAAACCGCTACTTGAACTATACAAATTTTTTTTTTTTTTCTTGTAAACTGCTACTTCAAGTAGCGGTTCATTAATCAAATAGCGATTTACTGAAATTCCCAACTCCAGAGTTTGATATGTGCTTGCAACATTTTGCCCAGGTAAAACGCTACTCAGAGTAGTGATTTATATATATAAACCGCTACTTAAAATAGCATTTTATGTGTATAAACCCGCTACTTAAAGTAGCGATTTATTTTAAAATAAACCGCTACTCACAGTAGTGGTCTACGTGGGCAAAAATAAAAAAAAAAAACAGTTTCTCGCGTGCCGTCCTACGTGGACGCAGGAAATTTTTTTTTTAGACATATTTTAAAAATTAAAACCCACTTTTACATTATTTAAAGAAAAAATTCCAATTAATTTAATTGAATTTAGCTGGTTAACAATTCCCTGTTCATGTGCACCTACCTTCGAATTAAGTCACTCGGCACATAATCCAAGCGAAACGAAATGAAACAAGCTCTTAACAACATCCAAGCAAAGATAAACAACGTTTGCACACTAAACTTCCCCGCGAAACACATCATCTCGCATTAAGTTTAAAAACAACACAATGAACATACACTTGCGGCCTAAGAGTGTCCCTACATAAACGTTACAAAGCTAATCAGCTGCGCAGATTTTTTTTCCCGCGCAGCTGAGGAAAGCAAACAAAAAAAACACTCCTTAAACCATTAGATTTATTACATTACATTGATAAACCTTACAACACACATACAAAGTTACAAACCACCTACAGATTCTTAACACTACCTTGAAAGCAAAGTAACAGCGGGGAGTTTTAAGCGCAGTAGAGCAACTACTGCGCGAAGCAGTATGTAGTAGTAGTAGCAGTAGTAGTGATTAAGAGCGAGTGCGGTACTTGGACTCATCGATATCGATGCCTTCCTCCTGCGCTCGCTCTTCTCCGGACTTGTCCATGGTGCTAAGGCCGCCCTTGCGGCCCATTTCACTATAGCCTTCAGTACCCATCTGCTCCTTACGGGTTTGACCACCCTTGGTGCCTAGCTCTTGGTATCCCTCGTGTCCTAGCTGCTCTCTCCTTGTTTGTCCTCCCCTACTCCTGCCTGTTGCACATTTTTTTCACCCAAAAACACAGTTTTGAGCTATTATTTGAAATAGTAGTATCCTTTACAATACATTTCATATGTATATATATGTACTTGCTTCTTAAAGAATAAATTCACAAGGGAGTAGTTCTACAATGTTAACAAGATGCTAAATATCATTCCATAATTAAAAAGTTCTACTATTTCATTGAATAATATCAATTTTTCATAAATGATATGAAAAACACATCATACACTTATACCTTCATCCCAAATTAATAGTCAAAATGGTTTAACATTTAAATCTATATCAATTATTGTATTTTACAAAATAAAACTAAAAACAAATTAAACATTTGAAAAATAAAACTAATAGAGAATATATTCAGGATCCGGATAAAGTTGTTAATAATTCTAGTATTTTGTAACCCTAATTCGAAAAATATCCTACACCACTATTCCATCACATGTCAAAAACTCTTCAATAACAAAAGGAACAATTTTTAGAAAATTATCGGTGTTACATAGTGACTTTATATATCGAACTATAAAGAGACCCTATGCGATTTCGTACTTGAAGAATTCAATAATGTAATAGCTCATCCATACTTCACATAATCATATTATGAAAAAAATAAAGTAGTCCAAATGAGTAGATAAATTATTTCTTTTAACTACTTGAATTTTCTCTATTTTGAGCCCTCACAATTAAGGGGCCCTGTTTCATGGAACATGTTGAACATGCTAAAAACCGCCCCTGATAACATGGTGCTATGTATTAGCAATTTTTTTTAGTTAATCCCTTTTTCTTATAACGTTACATATGTCAATATAGAAATTAATATTATTAAGCAAATCTAACAAAATCTCACGTGACTATATTTTCTCTTTAAATATTAATTACAAAAGATGATCAAAATTACACAAACAGTGTCAAAATTTCTAAAAAAAAAATCATCTAAAAGAAGTGTTACAAAACTCATGCATAATTAAGCAAATCCAACAAAATCTCACGTGACTATATTTTCTCTTTAAATATTAATCACAAAAGATGATCAAAATTACACAAATAGTGTCAAAATTTCTAAAAAAAAAAATCATCTAAAAGAAGTGTTACAAAACTCATGCATAAAAAAGTAGGAGAGAGAAAAGAGACCTTCAGCAAGGTGTTGTTGTGCTTCAAGAGACTTGCCACCAGTACCACCAGGGACAACAGTCTCACCTTGCCTAGCCCTGCTATCTAAATCTTGCCTGCTCTCTTGTCCTGATGCCATTTTCTCCCTTTTCTTTTCTCACTCTTTATTATGAAATATATGTAACACTAATTCTAAATATAGCAAGTTTTGTTAGTTAAAACAGACAGTTATAACTCCTGAATATGGAAGTTTACTGTCTTATGAGTTTGACTTATATATAGGATTTTCAGAGTTTGAGTGAGTGTGTGCATGACACCTTAACTAAGCAGGTTACGTGGCAAGAGAATGAACATCATGCCGCTATTTTACTAACACGTATGTGCCTCATCAGTAAATTACGAGGATTTTAGCTCCTCATTTTATGCCACGTTTAGTTTTTATCTGTATGATTTACTTTGTTCGAGAATTTCACCAGTGGTCACTTGTTATTGGGCCGAATATCTTCGGTGAAATTGTACTTCATTGATATGAGTTATCTTTTGGGCTTTTGCACCGCCTCTTGATCTATACGAATAAGTGTTGCTATTTTTATAGGAAAAAATTTACCTCAACATTCTGAACTATAGCTTAAGTATACTTACCATCACCAACTACGATTAGTAGCATAAACACCACCAATTACGAAATGGGGTGCATTCGGTACTATAAATAAGGTCGGAAGCCTAATACATTGTCGAAGACGGTGGTACAGACTGCACCCTCCCCATAGTTGGTGGTACAATATCCCACCCTATAGTTGGTGGTTTAGGCTACTAGTCATAATTGGTAGTGTTAGGTATACCCGAGCTATAATTTAGGGTGTTGAGGCCAAATTTTCTTTTATTTTATAATAAGTGAGAAGAAAATATTTGAGTTGTCCTTGATATTTATGACTCGAAATCTTATGAATGGCATAAGGCTAACTTTGAATGCACATATCTCTCAATCTATAAAAGGTTTTGATGCGATTCAAATTGGAGGTGATAGCTTGTTCAAAGAGCTTTCCAACGATAGATCATATGCCCAACTCCAGTGAGAAACAAGAAAGTTATTCCCGTTTTACGAAGAACTGTAGAGAGCATTATATCGCGATGCGACAGCCACCGCGGCTCGCGATTTGAAAGATACGTTTCCGAATCAGTTTTCTTTTTTAGGGTTTTGTGCGGAGTATATTCTAGGGTTTTGTGCGAGGTTCCTTATGTTATAAAAGGACCTCTTGGTGCTCATTATTTATACACAACTTATGAAACATTTTTAGCTTATAGAATTTAGGACTCCGTTGTATTATTCTCTCTGGTATCCTCCATTATAGTGAAGAAGCTCTAATCCTCCATCTATGGACGTAGGTCAAATTTGACTGAACCACGTAAATCCTTGTGTTCTTTGTTTGTTCATCTTTATAGTTTTCTCACCTTTATTATTTCATTGATTTTTTGTTCCGTATTAATCAAACTACACCATCCTATTTCCTAACAAACTGGTATCAAGAGCTTGGTTGTTTATGATCTTAGGTGTTTATAGAACAAGTTTGATTTTTTTAATTATGTCAATGAAATTCGATTTTGAGAAATTTATTAGGCAAGTAAAGTTTGGCCTATGGCAATCAAAGACGAAATCCATCCTGGTTCAAAGTGGCTATCACAAGGCTCTAGAAGGTGCATCCAAAAGCCTTCGAGTATGACAGATGCTAAGTGGGATGAGATAGATTTGAAGGCACTCTCAACGATTCATCTATGTGTATCTAATGAAGTTTTGAGAGAGGTTGCCAAAGAGACGACTGCTGCGGGTTTGTGGTTGAAGTTGGAGTCACTGTATATGACAAAGTCTGTGACCAACCGTCCATTGCTAAAATCTAGACTTCATGATCTCAGTCTAGAAGAAGGTAAACCGCTTGAGTCTCATTTAGATGAATTCTTCTCTATAATTATGGATTTGCAACACATCGATGTTGAGATCGATGATGAGGATATGGCTATTATTTGTGTTTCTTTACCACCTTCGTATAAGCACTTTCGAGATACCTATTATATGGTAAAATGATGATTTGAGTTTGCAGGATGTTAAGGAGGCCTTAACTAGAGAATTTAATTGACAATAAATTGGTTAATAAATCTAATAATTTGCTCACAAATGCTTTGGTTGCTCAGTGGAAAGAATTCTGGCAAAATCTGTAACTATTGTCATGTGAAGGGTCATATTAATTTGAGTGTTGGAAATTAAAGAAGAAAAATGGAGAAAGGTCCAAAGAGGATCAAACCTGCAAATATTGCAGACACAATTCTTGATGATCTTGCACTTTAGGGTTACAAGATTTGGGACTGCGGTTACTATGATCTCTTTATGTTTGGTGTCCCCTTGAGATCTCTTGGTAAAACGAGAAACCGTGTGGATTTTTCTTTTTTTGGAGTCTATGGTAGATTGTTTTTGAGTTTGTAAAAAGTAGCAATCTTGGTTATGCATTAGATTTTGTTCTAGTTATGCTATTTCTTATCTCAAATTTGGTACTTTTGTGTTTTTAAGTACAATTGCAATTTAGAAATTATTGTTGTTATTCAGTTTCTAGAATTGCCTTTGAGTTTGTTGTTGAGATGAAGAAGTGTTTGAAGAGAGTTTGGTCAATTTGAGGAAGCATGCTCGGCGTTGGTGACTTTATACTCTCGATCTAGGCCATGTGATGGTTTTGCATACGGATTTTGTGTTCGAAGACGCATCAGTGTACAATTATAAAAGATGTTCGTTTTCTGGATTGCCTACAATGGGTAGGTTTATGAAATTTTGTTTAAGGTGGAGGTTCTATGGTGTTTGGTTGACCATTTCTTCTTGGTTCAAGGTGGAGTTACCTTGTTTGATCGGTTTCAAGTCAAGGTGGAGATTTGTTATTTATGACTTGAAATCTTGTGAATGGCATAAGGCTAACTTTGAATGTACATATCTCTCAATATATAAATGGTTTTGATGTGATTTAAATTGAAGGTGATAGCTTGTTCAAAGAGCTTTCCAACGATAGGTTATATGCCCAATTCCAATGAGAAACGAGAAAGTTATTCCCGTTTTACGAAGAACTGCAGAGAGCGTATCGCGACTTGCGACAGCCACTGCGGCTCGCGATTTGCAGGATACGTTTCCTAATCAGTTTTCTTTTTTTAGGGTTTTGTGCGGAGTATATTCTAGGATTTTTTTTTTGTGCGAGGTTCCTTATGTTATAAAAGGACCTCTTGATGCTCATTATTTATACACAACTTATGAAACACTTTTAACCTCTAGAATTTAGGACTTCCTTGTATTATTCGATCTCTTTGGTTTTCTCCATTATAGTGAAGAAGCTCTAATCCTCCATCTATGAACGCAGGTCAAATTTGACTGAACCATGTAAATCCTTGCGTTCTTTGTTTGTTCATCTTTATAGTTTTCTCACCATTATTATTTCATTGATTTTCTGTTCCGCATTAATATCAAATTACAACACCCTATTTCCTAATAGTTCTTGTACCAGATTTTTAGCCACATGCCTATTATAATTATATACTTCAAACTTTTCTAATTTTTCTTTAAATCTCAGGCAAATACATAGAGTAGGAAGGGAACCTGTTGCCAAATTATGATAAGATTGATGACCGTCGTATGTTACTCTTCTTTCATGTTAGGATTTCCATATTATCTACAGGCATCTAGTTAAAGGCATGTTGTACTAAGTAAAAAATAATTTCTAACTATCTGGTGATAATAAAGTTTATTATAGTGGTCAAATTTAAATTTTGAAATCACGTTGTGTCATATTTTACTTACTTCAATCTATAGTAAGAAACTAACATGAACTATCTTAACATTCTCAACTATGACTTAGCTTTGTAGTAGCCTACTTATAGATTATTTACATTTGTATTTGATATACAACATTAAAATTAAAATTAAGATTAATCGCTAAACGCACAAATTTAGAGAGTTTTGAAACGTGTAAGCTAGAGGAAAAATGATAAGTGTTCGCATGTGATTACTTATAAAGCAAACAAGTATAAAACTCAATAAGTGTTGCATGAATTTTGAAATGAAGGTAGTATAACTTTGAGTAAACTACAAAAGGCAGTAGTTCACCTCATGAACGTTATTGTTTCTGTAAAAAGTAAACACATTTACTTAAGTCCGGTTTCTAATTCCAACTTTCAGGAGCCGTTCATTACTTTCTTTAAAACTTACTCCCGTTTCTTTTTAATATACGCACTTTGATTTTGACGCTAATCATATCTTCCTTTGATAGTTATTAGAAATTAATACATAATGAAAATTATATTCAAATGAGATCTTGTTAGATTTGTTTCAAAATATATACTTCCTCCGTTTTTTTAGATGTTACACTTTCTATTTTAAGAAATTTTAAATTAGATGTTACACTTTCATTTTGGGTAATAACTTCTCTCTATCTCTCTCCTATCACATGTTCATATGAGACCCATTTGTTTTCTTTCTCTCTATCTCTCTCCTCTCCAAAAATTACCTAGGAGTCCGTAATTTGAAAAGTGTAACATCTAAAAAAAAAAACGGAGGAAGTATTCAATATGTCAACTTAATTTTTTACTTATTGTAATTGAAGAAATTAATTGTCAAAGTTCCGCATTGAGAATGCAATCATAAAAGTCAAACTTTATAGATCTCTATTATATAAGGGAAGGGGGGAGCAATGGTGTCCTCTTTTGAAATGCCTATTTTGCCCCTCTTTCCATTCTAAACTACGAATTCACTTACAAATCAAAGGGGGCTTCAAACAAAAATACCAAAAATATAATTATAACAATCACTCACAAGTCAACTAAAATCATAAAATTGCATAATTTACGTTATGCAAATCACTAAAATGAGGAAACTTTACAAAAACTTAAAAATTCACTTACAAACTACAACCTATGAAAAAATTGACTTGAAATCAAAGTGTCTACTTTCTTTACAATTTATGAAGTACTGTACTTAATTCAAAAATCAACTAAAAAATTATAATATAATAAATCATAAATAAATTCAATGAAATTTCTATTTTGTTCATAGAATTTAACTTTGAAAATTAAAAAAAAAAAAAGAATGGTGAGAGACTTAAGTGACAAAAACTAAACCAATCAATTTTTGCAACTAAAAAAAATTATACTTCTGATATCTAATGTTCAAATTTTGACTCTTATGCCGAAGAAAATCGAATTTCTGTTTCGAAAAAAATTCAAGCACGCATCGCGTACAAAAAATTCTAGTTAAAAAGAAACAAAGCTACATATTACTTTAATCATCAGATTTAAGTCTAGGGTCAAACACCAAGACCAACGATTTCATTAGTTTGTAGGATTTGAGCCGATCCATATATATACTATATGACCCTCTCTTACTAGACAGGATTGGCTTGAAACACACCTTAAATTATGGATTTATTCCTAAGTTTTTAAGCAAAAACAGTAAGAAAATAATAAATTACTCAATCAATTAGCATATGTATCTTGTATGTTGAATTTGATTACTATTTAAGCTATCACTTGCAACTATTTAAGCTATCACTTGCAACTATTTATTTTAGATGTTGACTACATATACTTTTTCAAATTACTACTCCCCTATTTCAAATTATAAAACATACATGTAAATCATTTTTACGCATAATAAGAATTTAGTTAATTTTCTCCCTTCATTTCAAATTATAAGACATGTAAATCACTTTTACGCACATTAAGAATTTAGTTATATTTGCGTAGGTAATAACAATTGACATTAAATATTGTAATAATAATAATAATAATAATAATAAATAATAGGTGTCCTAACTCCTAACTTTTATTATGTACCAAAATAAACCTTTAATCTTATATTGATAATATAAAGTTACATTTAATTTTACATTAATAACTAGTTTTTGGACCCGTGCAAAATGCACGGGAAGTTTTTATTAAGTAAATATACTTATGTTTTAATGGTAATGATTGCCTATTTTTTAAAAGTGGTTGCATTCAAATGTGATATATTAATATGATGTATAAATTCACAAACAATTAATAAAATAGTAAACAAATTTAATTGTAAACTAAACAATTAACTATATTAACTATTTACCTAATAAAATCATCACATTGGGTAAATAATTTAAAAGTACGTGTTACCCATCTAAGTAAAGTTTGCAACGAATTACTCCTTACAATTATATGTTAGCTCAACTATATGTGCACGAATACCCAAATATTTACACTCCCATGAAACTTATTTGAGGATTAAAGATATTTTTATAATTATGTATTAGAAATTTTTAAGAACTTCAACCGTAATTTAATTAATAAATATATTTATTTTTCATTCTAAAATACACAAAACACTTGCTGTTTTAGGATGTTTCATAATAAATGACACGTTACTTTAATTGAAAATTACTCCCTCTGGTTTTATTAGTTTGCCCACTTTCCTTTTTGAGTTGTCCCTTATTAGCTTATACAGTTTTTTTTTCTGTTTTTTGGAATGGTCTCACTACTTGTTTATTATTATTATTTTCACTTTCTCATTCAACTTTTGTTTGCCCACAACACAATACGATATGCCAATAAATTAATAATTTATCTTTTCCTTCTATGACCCACATATCTATTTCTTTTAAAACTCTATGCCGAAAGTAGTGGGTAAACTAATAAAACCTGGAGGGAGCACTTCTCTCTATCTCAATCTTTATCTCTATCTTCATCACATGAGTTCCTCTTTTTATTTCTCTCTATCTATCTATCCTTCCTTAATCCTCGCCCCCGGGCCCCATGTTTCATTTATTTTATAATAAATGACATATTCATTAATAATTTTAATCCCTATGGTGCAGTTAACTTAACAAATAATTTTGCTAATCTTTTTTAACTTTTAGTAAAGTTTTTTCTTATAGATAATTTGTCTTACTCCTAGACGTATTTTCTCGTTAAACTGGTCCCACTTGTTATTTCCTAAATCATATCCATATCCAAACACAAATAGGTAATATTGACCATATTTCTTCAAATGCTATGTTTACGGCTATCACATCCTCTATTCTACTGAATTTCCTTATCCATTAAAAAAAGCATCCAACAAAATTCTTGATCCCAATCCTTTTCCTTAAATCTAAATAGGAAGACATCAATTTTGGACAGTTCAGGCAAAGCAAATAACGTTCTCTATCTTTTATTAGATTTTGTTAAACTTTGAAGTGCAATCCCCCAACTTTGCATGTCGTTTTAATTTTCTTTAATTTATTTTGATATTCGAGCTGATGAATTCTATGGAACTGAAGGTGATTTTAGAGAAGAGGGACATAAAGAATTGAGTTCAAGTTGAGACGATTTCTTGCCGTTATCAATTATTAATTTATGTTTTCAAGGATTTACGGTTTTATTCATGTTGCCCTCTATCTTGTGTCGTCGCCCAAGTTATCACTTATCTCTTCAATCATAAATTTCATTATATTGTTTTACTATATTGTTTTAGAATTTGTTCATTGCTTCTTCTATATTGTTTAATCAAATATGCTAATACATATTCATAAATTGATTTACCTGTAATATTCAAATTTTAATTAGCTTTGTATTTGAAATTATTTAGGATTTACGCATCCATAGTTATACATCGTTTAGTTCTTAATTAGTTATGCTCATTGCAAGCTTTTCCCTTTATCTGGAACTTATGCCTTTTTTTATGAAGAAAAAAAGCAATGAAAAAGGAGTTATTTTTTTTTTTGAAAAAAGTGAGGTTTTACGAAAATTTAACTTTTCAAGTTGATATTTTAATGGATAAAATAAAATATGTAAATTCGTGGCTATTCTCATTTTTTTCTTCCTGTAATGGGTGCAAATCATCTTTAAAATTATTAGAATGGGACTTTTGCATGTATTTGTATATATAGCTAACTGGTAAACTATCTGAATTGTAAGTTATATTATGAAAATTTTTGTTTCATAAATTTAACATGTGATAATACAATCTTGAATATCATGGTGTAAATACTTATAAATACTCCCTCCGTTTCCTAAAGATCTTCCCACTTACTGTTCCTACAGATACCAAGGAAAATCAAGTTGTATGGGGGATGGTGTGAGTAAAGTAGGAGAGAGAAAGGGGTTAAGATAAATAAACAAATAAAAAGGGGTTAAAGTAGGAGAGAGAAAGGGAGTAAAATTGAATTAATAATGTAATGGTGGACCATATGATAGTGACATGAGAGGGTAAATAGGGAAATTTGTTTTGCCAAATAAGGAATAAAGCAAAAGAGGGAAGATCTTTTGGAAACACCCTTAAACGGAAAGAGGGAAGATCTTTAGGAAACGGATGGAGTATTAAATAAAATATTTAAGACATAAAAAAGAGCGACAAAATAATTTATCCTATGTACTAATATAATTTAATATATAAAATTAAAGTGAAAATACATTTTCCACCTTAGTTATGGACCAACCATCATAATAATGTAGTTTTTGGACCCCGTGGATAATGCAAGAAATATTTTTTGTTTAATAAGACTGTTTATATTTCATCGTTACCTAATACATACATATATTTCAGGATTGCATCAAAAATTGATAAAATATAAGATAATGAAATGTATATTTTATGATACTTTTCTTTAAATCATGTTATGTAGATTTATAAATGGTAAATAAAATATTAAAGACTTTAAAATATTGACATAAATCATTCGTATATTTTAAAATGTAATCTAGTAAAATCGAAGAGGAAATACGCTACTTACTTTGGATAAAAGATTAAAAAAATGGCACTCATCTAATAAAATAATCAATATATTTCTATATATATTTACTTTTAACTGCTCTTTTAATAATAGTATCACTTGTATTTTTCGCACGCGATGCTTGCTTGGTATTTTTTTCGAGACATAAAGTCGTTTTTTTTTGGTATAGGAATCAAAATTTGATTTGTTAGTATGAATGCATTAATACTTGTAGACAATTGTAATCATTTATGGTGGCTTAGTTATTATATAATTGTTTTCAACATTTTTGTTAACTTTTCTAATGCTATATTTGAGTTTGATTTTTTTTTTTCTTTTTAGGCAAAGTAGTTAATTTATTCGTGAGGGTAGTAAAATAATGTCCTTGGGAACACCATAGCTCCCCCCTTCCTTTATATAATAGAGATATAATTGTGTTCAATATTTTTTTAACTTTTTTATGGTATATTTGAGTTTGATTTCTTTCTTTTTTTGGCAAAGTAGTTAATTTATTCATGAGGGCAGTAAAATAATTTCCTGGAGGGACACCATAGCTCCCCCTTCCCTTATATAATAGAGATAGATTATTTCGATACCAAACAAAAGCTTTCACATGGAATGTAATAATTTATTTTATAACGAATCAAAATACCTTCAAGATTTATATTTGAAAAGGTAAAATGCAAATATAGAGTAACATAAAATTCAATTAGATATTGTCATAAGTTGTAGTCATAAATCTAAAATATTTATCTAAGTAAAAAAAATTTCTATGTTTTACAAATATATTGCAATACTTTAAGAAAAAAAAAATGAATTTTTCGCAAAGATGAAGATTTTGGCAGCTATTATACAAAATAAATGTTTTTGCTACTATATTATGATTATGTTGAAGAATCAGATGTGTTGAAGAAGAACGCGAGATTTGGAAAGAATCACCAAACCATGTTGAAAAATCAATCATAATAATAATTGTAGCAAATATGAGAATTTGGAAGGAATTGATTTGTTCCCATACATGCCTCATTGCCTCAATCAAAGAGGATTTGCAAAATATACTTCAATAAATGACATGTGGCAAGTGAATGAGAGGGGTCGAAAAATCAAAGGAGCAATGAGAGGCGAGAAAGAATATGGGGCTGCCACGTAGGCTGAATTTTTCTTGCTTTAATATTATACTAGCTTTGGGACCCGTGCAAAAATGCACGGGAATTTTTTTGTTTAATAAGCATGTTTATATACCAACTACAGTAAAAGCATACAAAAACTTCTCTACGTCTACTCGATTTAATATAAGCTTATGTACTACTCGAAACTCAAATGAGTTTAACCTCTATACCATATTAAATTAATAAACTTTGAACGATGTATTGAAATACAAAATAATCCTATACATATTAACCAAAAACAAAGCATCAATGATGCACTTTACACAGAAAGACGAAAAAATGCTCCTTTATTTCAATTATGAAGTTGTTTTGCAAATACATGACACTCTTAGGTTGTAGAAGACTTATTTATATATGTCATTAGCTGTAATATTAGACATATCATGTTCTTTCTCACAAATCAGTATTATTATACACTTTCTACCCGTGACTTTAGAAATGACCACATGAAATTGGCTATGGCTGAAAACCGAACTTGGGAGATACAAACCCATATGTGATAGGGATATCTTTGACTTTTATTTATAGTCATTGCAAAACACAATTCAAGGAAAATTTTCCATTTGAACGAATGAGTGTCATACGGGGTATAAATACCATATACTCCCCTTTCTTGACATACTCAGGCCCCCTTTAAATGATTCTCTAGGAAATACCAAATTATGTTTTCTACTATATATAGTTGATACATGATCATTTCCCTTTCCCCGAGCTAAAAAAAGTAATGTGATTGATTTTCTTGTTGCTGGCTCCTTGAGCCACCTCGTGTCTTTGCTACCGCCTGATTGGTTGTTTTTCCATCTTTTTTTATTCTCATTTTAGTAGTGTAGTCTCCTTTTATTTGGAGCCCTTACTTGAACATGTCTATGACCTCGAAGATGAATGTTCGATTATCCATGTACCACAATTAACCAAATTTAGTAGAAGAAATACGCTACCCATTGGTAAAAATATGATTTGTTTTGTAGAAAATTAAATAATTCATAATTTACGTTTAATAAAAATGCACGGGATGAGATAGCCTGATAATAAAAAAACTCAAACACATGAGATAAATACATCACGTTGATGTCATTTTTGTATAATCCATGTTATTTTAAAGTCATTAATTTTACTAAACAAAATTATGGTTTTTCTTTAAAGAATTATAAGCGAATAACATAAAGAGTTATGAAACCATAACTATCATAACTTACTAATAGAAAGTGGCCCTACTCGACCAAAATGCACACTAAACCACACCTCTATTATGCAACTTAGTAAAATCATAATTTAGCATATACTATTTTTCATATTATTTTGCCTACTCAATGTAAACCAACCTTAATATAAACCACCCTCATCCTTTAATTTTATTCCCATAGCCACCCTAATAATCATACAATTAACTTCAAATTGAACAAAAATATTGACTTAAATTTATACTTGACATTCACCTATCGCCTATCTCTAGAACAAAGGGGTATTATAGACATTTATTTAGTTCCACTATAATAATCATGATCTGAATATATAGGTGTTAAGATTGAACAACGCCAAGTTTGGATTTGTCAATATTTAAACTTATAGTATGATTAATACGATTCGATAAGTGTTTCAATAAAATAACCAACCCATTTTTTACATTTGAAAATTTCATGTGATGAATAGATCTAGTTCGATCTTGGTTATGCATTAGTTCTAGGTGATTATGCTCCACTTATGATGAAACTAATTTTAATTATGTTATAATCTTAACATATATTTATTGAGATATAAAGAGTTTTCTAACTTTCTTCCTTCTTTAATATATCATAATTGCATAAATGAAATCTCTTATCTACGAACTTTATTTAAGTTATCAAATAGTTACCTATTTTTCTTCTCATTGAGATCTAAAAATTCCTTAAATCTGAACCATAATGTTATGATGTTATCAAATGAACTTTCCTTTGATCTTTTTTGTTTTTTGACTAAAATTATCTTCATAATCTTTTGTGTTCCTCACCAAGTGATATCTACTATTTTGTTTGATGACTCAATTTTTTAGCTTCATTGAAAAATTCTCTAACTTCATACCAACATTCTTCAAGAATTTTGTTTTAGATATAGAGGTATTATAATTCAAAAAAATTAAATTAAATACATACTTTTTGAGTAGATAAAGGAAATGTTAACACAATAATCTATTATATTTATAAATGTGATCAATTATAATGAAAGTGGAAATAAGTTATCTATTTTCCACCGTTCCCCCCTCCCTATACAATCTAGATCTTCAATTTTTATTCAACAAAAAGTACCTCAGATTTCCACCTTAATTTTATTGAATCGCAAAATTGGGAACAATAAATTTAGAAATTTTAGTCCGAAAAAACACTCTTTTATGTTTTCTTTTGTCTTGTTCATATCCTTTAAGTTTCTAAGCTATTATGAATGTCGAGATTGTTTAAGGAATATTCAAGATTGTTGGTGTCTCAAAGAATAAATTTTCACCTTAATTTTATTGAAATGTGTACAATGTTTACACCAAAAAGGGGTTTTGTCCTTAAAGAAGTAAATGCATAGACAAAATTCATATCATTCTTTCATGACAATGGTATGCAATTTTTTAAGATTATTTTCATATACAAAGTTTGGAGTTGTTCTAAGTAATACTATCGAAAAGGAAGGGAAAATAATACATAAAGTGAGAGCATATTGTTTGCATAAATTACCGATGATCAAAGGGATATGATTGTTAATCAAATTTAATAAACTTTTGGAAAGGTATCATGCCCAACTTATGAAGATAATATATCAAGCCAAATATTTGACATCATATTTCTATCCTGATTATGATTTAAGGATATTATTTTAAAAGCAATAACCTAATTTTCCTCTGCCAATAAAAATGGGATTTTTTTTATCCTATATTTGCTTATCTGAGTTTATCTTAAGTTATCTAAACTTATTAGACATTATTAGTCCTTATTAGAATTTATCCGAACTTATATGAACATATTTATATTTATTAGACCTTACCGAGTTTGTCACACCTTATTAGACTTTTTTTGAACTTTTGATGTAGGGTTTTTATAAGGTTTTCAACTTTATGATAAATTTTTTGTTTTTATCTTAATGTACGCTGAATTTTCACTTTGATTTTGCGGGGAATTGGTAGAATTTTGTGTACTTGTTTGTTGAATTATTGTCTATGTTTATGATATTGTTTAGTACATGTAGACTTAGAGAACTATAGAAGTTCATATTAGTTGTAATTTTGATTACTCACTATAGAAGTTCATATAGACGAAACTCTAAGGATCGTTTTTTATCATTATTTGTGTACAACAAATAGCATAAAAGTTGTGACAAACTAAATTGGTTTTCTTTTACAAAGCATGCTTAGTAGATGTATTATTACCATATAGTTCTAGTATATTAAAAAAAAATCTAACAAATAGGGAAAACCCACCAAGAAAGTTCAAATTAATTTGGATATGTTCAAATTAATATACAAATTAATATCCAGATTTCTTTCTCCTTTCACCATTTTTTCTCCATCAAACAACATTTATGTTTTTTTTTAAGTCAATAGGCATGTCACTGGAGGAATTCCTACAATCACCTCCTATTTACTCCTTGAACTCTCCTCCACATTCCATCAAACATCTTGTGTGCATTAGTGCATCCCTTCGTTCTCCCACCATCATTTCTCTTCGTTCTTCTTCCTCTGCAACTGCAAACCAATCATCACCGGCGTGGTGCGGCGCCCCTTTAAGCCAACAATTTTCTTCTGCCACCATTGTTCCTCTACATGTATTATGTTGCGTCGTTGTGAGATGGTGCTGTATCACCGACGACTGTTAGCTATCCGATCTTCCTCTTTTATTTGTATTGTGCTGCAAGTGAATTTTCATCCTTGAGATTATCTCAAATAATCTTATCATAGACTAAAAATGGTGGTTTATTATAAATTTATTATCCATTTGCAAAGTCATTTGCTTGGTGCTAAAAAATTGTTTATGCATTGATGCTTTATGCACTGCGAGACATAATTTCATCTCTCTCTCTCCTCTTCTTCTGATCTTTTTTTTTTAGTCCAATATAACTTGCAAAATAACAAAACAAAGTATACTACAAAAATAACCAAATTTTACTCAGACCCATGTTTGATCCCTGAAAAAGAAATCATCTTGCATAATTCAATTTACTCAAACCCAATTTTAGCAAAAACCCATCAACTAAAAATTCCAAAACCATGAAAAAAAAAACTTGAATTCCAAGAAAAAAGGAAAAAACAATCCCATTAAACACAATTGACTGAAAATGAATCCAGGCATAAATTGTGACACTCTAAATCTTAAAATCATGAAACGACAACAACGTTCATAATTATACATAACACCAAATCAAAAAAAAAAAAAACATTTTAGCTCCTCATTTTAGCAGTCAACAAACATGATCAAATACAAAATTAAAAAAAAAAAATTATGTAAAAAGAATCAAAAAATGAAACAACAAAAACTCACCAGAAAATTAAAAAAATTTGTGAGTAGTTTAAGAAAAAAACACCCAGTTGATGCTTCCCTTAGTTCTCAAGGTCTCACCCATAGTCGTTGGATCTTTCTCTTTCTTTGATCCTCTGTGTCTCTTTTTTTTTTCTCCTCTGTTTTTTGCTTTGCTTTCTATTTTTTTGTTGAGGGGAGCTTTCTACTGTTTGTTGTAAGCCTTTGGAGGCTGTCACGCTGAAAAAGAAAAACAATTACTGAGGTTTTTTTAGTTTCTCTAACTAAACAATTCCTATCTAATTGTTGAATAAATTTATTACCATAGAGTTCTCTCTCTCATCTTCTCTCTCTTTTTTTTTTAGTTCAAAAAACCCGAAAAGTTTGTAATATAATGTTAACAGTTGCAAATTGGAGAAGGTTATCTTTTCCTAATATGTTTTTAAAATTCTGATAATTTGTGTTATGGTGTGGTGTGGTGAGACAAAGGCCAAATCACCATTCATATTTATACTACTTATGGCCGTGTATAATTTAGGTTTTATATTTAATTTATTTATATATGTAATTTACTCATAGTAAGGAAAAATTATTTCCTTAGTATTAGCATAGTTGGTTGATTTGGTAATTAATTAATTATTACCTTAATTGTTTCCTTAATTAACCGTGATTGATATTCAATTTTTTTTAACGTGCAATTTAAGTGTATCAATTACATAGATTACGTGATTGACATAACTGTTTCCTTAATTATATAGATTACGTATCAATTAAAATCCGTAATTGACGTCAATTATATAGATTACTGAATCAATTATATGCGTGATTAAGGGAAGGGATATTCGTAATTATGGGAATTTCACACTCTTTGATTCCTTTGACACGTGGACACTCTCATTGAGCTTCGAGGAATACTGATCAATGGAGCATGCCACATCATGCCACGTGGGCTTGAAAGCTCTAACTTTGCGACACGTGGCCTGAAGGATTTTACTTTAGATATATATATAGATATGATGTAAAATACTTTATATTTTAAAGCAAAAACTTTTAACTAAAATACCTTATAATTTAAAACAGAAAGAGTAATATTTTACACGTGACGTATATAAATCTCATATCCTATTGCTAACCCCATACATACTTCAATTCATTTGAATTACTTACTGTTTCTACTTTCTAAACTTTTAGGTCTAAAGTTTCTAAAAAGACCTAGATGTTTCTGGACCCATGGAAAAAGTAGCAAAAAGGTCATTACACCTCACATAAGTGGTTAATATAGAGTCCACAACACCCACTTCCAATATGTGTGCTCACATGGATTTACGTGGCCCCATAAGTTATAGTAAACGACGTGGATCCAAAAACATCCGTCAATTGTATCTTACCCACCATATTATAAATGAAAGCGTTACACATGCATAATTTCATCAGCAAATATACTTGAATTTCTCTTGTTAGTATTCATTAATTGCACCTCTTCTCTTGTGCACATTTTTCTTTTAATCTCTTTGCAAATTCTAAGCCACAAAATTTGGTAATAATGTCGATGCAAATGCAATCCCTCCTTGTTAACCCCGTTGGTGCCGTTGCTAATGGCTCAAGGATGACCCGGGTGACTTATGCATTAGGGTTTAATCCTCGAATGAGTAAACGTGTCAATTTCGGGGTGAAGTGTATGGCTGACGAGAAGGTTGAGGGTGAACCGAAGCTCGATTCCGGTTTACCAAAGACAAATCCCACTACAGTTTCACCTACTCCAACTCCTACTCCAACCCCTAAGCCTCAACCAAAGGTATATTACTTCTGTTTTTTAGTTGATTCATTTCCTTTGAACACACATGTCAATGAACTATTTTAAACCTTTATATCTCTAATTATCAATAAGCAAAAATTACAAAAAGTTGATATTATGAAAATATACATTGAGACGAATCTAATAATTCCTTAAGTACAAATCACAAAAGATATTCAAAGCTACATATATGAAGAGTGTCAAAAGTCAAAACGAGTCATCTAAAAAAACGGATGAAGTATATAATTTGTTACCACAACTAACCTATTTTCATTCTTGGATCGTTTCATACTTATACGCACAACCTTGACTTTGCTAGTAGAATTTAACTTTGATTTTATTAGCAAATTTTCTAAGCATGACTTATTTAGTTATTTATAATTTGATAATGTCGGTAGTTGTTTTTTTTGGAAATTATCACAAAGTTTAATACTTTGTATTTTAAGTGACATTAAATTTGTTATGCTCCTCTAATAAAATCAACTAATTTTGGTCGTTATATATTTATATTACAAACTCAAGATCTACAGTTTGACGTGTACTTGAAAAGATAACTTGTTTGCCCTAGATAAGATAAAATTGCACTCATCTATAATAATGAACTAGTGATGGTATTTTAGGTTTTTCAATTCAGTTCTGGAAAATTCACTTCAGTATAATTTAATTAGTTTTTTCTCACATTTTTTTTTCAATTAAGTAAGTTCAGTTCAGATTAATTCAATTTAGTTTAGTTCAAAAAAACTGAGCCTAGTATATATATACTTTTGTCCAAAAGAATCTCGCGCTTGTAAAGTGTCAACTTCTTACTGCCTGTTTGGTACTCGTGAATAATTTGCGATAATGGGAATGAATTTTAAGTGTAATGTTATTAGGGAAGGACCCTTATTTTCTCTATGGGAATGCATTTTTTTCTCTATGGCCGGGAAAGCAATTTTCCCCTATTCTTGTGTTTTTGCTTTAAGAAAAAACAATTTTCATTACCACTCATTTACCTGTTTTTGCATCCAATAGGTAAGCACAAGCTTCGGAGACTTGTTCGCCTTCAGCGGTCCAGCACCCGAGAGGATCAACGGACGCCTCGCCATGATCGGCTTCGTCGCGGCAGTAGCCGTAGAGGCATCCAAGGGAACAGACCTATTTACACAGATTTCCGACGGCGGAGCACAGTGGTTCCTAGCAACAAGCATCCTTCTTTCAGTAGCATCACTTGTGCCATTGTTCAAAGGAAAGAGAGCTGAGGCAAAAACAGATGGTTTGATGAATGCCAACGCTGAGTTATGGAATGGTAGGGTTGCTATGTTAGGCCTTGTTGCCTTGGCACTCACTGAATTTGTCAAAGGTGGAGCGCTTGTTTAAGCAACTTTAATTTATGTGCATCACCAAATTGATTAATACATCGATCATATATGGGATTAAATTTTTGAGTGTAGGTTGAGTTTAATCTTTTGTAGATAGGAGATAGAATTATGAGCTTATGGGATGTATAAATTAAAAGAGAAGTGATCATACTTCACTATGAAATGTTAATATTTTCTAAGGCTGTATTGTTGTCTATCTTTTGTTGATCATCAGGAAGTTTTAGAGATATGTTTTGTATAGTAAAAAGTTTTTAATGAATGAAATCTTAATTATCAGAATTGTTTATATCAGGTATACCATCATAGTCTTGCGTTTCTATTCGGTTTGAAACTAGTATTTTTGGCCCGGCCGGTTATAATTATCAAATATATCGTTATTTATAAGTTTTTTAATTAATTTTATCAGCATTTCATAATTTTCTTTCTAAAGTGAAATTGGAAAATGCACGTTATGACATGATAAATTATTTTCAAAAGTTCTAAGAAATTGCGGATAAAAATAAAAATGTCAATGAAATTGGGGTAAAAGAATGTTACTCCCTCTGTTTTTTTATCTTTCGTTCTCAATGAAATTTAAACTTAAATATCTTTCATTATATATTAGTAAAAATTATAACGATTGAATATTAATAATGTATTAATTGAGACAAATCAAACAAGACTCTACATGATTATACTTTTTTCTTATAAATTGAATTTTTTTTGAAAAGATTCTCTCTAAGTATGAATAGTGTCAAGATTCCAAGTGAGTATGATAAAAAAAAAAACAGAGAGAGTATTACCTAAATAAAAGTATTAGAAATAGTTGCACCATTTGCATAGTTATATACTTCCTCCGTTTAGAAATAGTTGCACCATTTGCATAGTGTTTACTAGTCATATCTTACACTTTGATTATCATTGGTGATTTATATTTTATGAAAAACATAGTCATATGAGATCTTGTTAGATATTAATATTAACTTTTTTCAATTTTTACTTATTGATAATTGAAGATATTAACGTTTGAAACCATGCATCGGCGAGCGAGAAAGCATGAAACGGTGCAACTATTTCTAATGGAGAAAGTATAGTTATAAGATTTTATTATATTTTATTTTGAAACATTGAAATTGTAGTAGATTATTGGTGATTAAATTCTCACATTTTCAAAGGTCATGTGTTTGATTCCTAATAGCTACACATTGTTAATATTTCTTTAATGAGATCATAAACATGTATTAGAAGCTTGAGTAGAGCGTCACGCACGTGGCAACATTCCTTTTAATAGAAGCGCCTTTTTAATATATTTGTATATATTTATTTTTTTTGTTTCGTTTGGATGTACTATCACTCGTTTGTAATTCGGGTTTAATTTAATGTCATTTTTTCCTATGTAAAAAAAATATATTAGGTGAACGCTAAAAGGGATATTCACTCTAGCGCTATGACAAAACCAAAAAAATTTATCTTTTAGGGATCTATTATAACTAGGAATGTATATATTATAAGTACTACTATACTGTATATTCACTCTACGGCTATGATTCACATATAAAATCACAAAATAAAATAAAAAACCTGATTCTTGAGATTTGCCTAAACCATACGATAACATCTAATGAACTACTGCAAATCTACTAAAGTAACCAACATTTTCAATGACAGCTTCTTTGCATTTGTGGCGACTCAATATCTACTTTATTTTATTTTTAAACTTTCATTATAGTGATATACTGATATGTTAGTTGACAATATCGGTCAATATGCGTTCACTTATTAGAGATTGAAACAACCATTGCAATACTAACTTTATATCAACTTTTTTAAATTTTATTAATAGATAATTAAAGATATTAAAGATAATCTAAAAATAAGGGTATAATGACAAATATTTTATCAATTCTTTTTCTACTACAATAATGGGTTTGGGCATGAAATTAAGAAAATGAAAAAAAAAAAAGTGTAGTTTAGCATAGAGGTACTCCTTTAAATTAACAAGTGTATGGGATAAGTAAATCCTTAATAAAGTAAGCGCAATTTTATGAGACAATTTGATGAATAATTAATGATGATTTTATTAACATAAAGTAAAGGTAATACAAAATCAATAATGTCAACCAAAAATTACAATAAAAAAATATAAAAAACAACTTCAAAACTAGTATTTATTTATACTTAACAAATAGAAATTGTAATTTTGACTCTAAGAAGGAATTAAATGGAGCAATATATTATGGATAAGAGGAAATACCAAATATGATTACCGATGAATTAATCAACTTTCAATTCAAATTTAACAAAAAACAAACAAACAAACAAACGATGATAGATATCAGCAAAGACTCCTACATAAACACTTTTTTGTATTTAGATAACTAAGGCACAACTCCTTTCTATATTTTTTATACTTTTGACACTATATATATACCTCACATCGTCAATATTTTTATTATTAATTTGTTAGAACAAATAGTATATTGTAACACATTATTGAATTTATCTCAATATAAGTTATTTTAAGACATCAACTATATAAACTTTACACATTGATTGTTACAAGATTGATAGATAAAGTTATATATATCGAAAAATGTGATAAGTCAAAATAATAAAAAAGTGGAGGGGGAGTATATAATTAGAGACATTGATAGTGATTGGGTTGTGGACTGTGTTGATATATATGGACTAGTCCTCTAATAATTTTTTATTCGACCATGCATATGCCCTTACGTACGTATATGGTAAAAAAATAATATATTGGTTTTTGAAGAATTGAAGCCACTTGTCGTGCTACTCTATCAAGTACTCTTTGGTTTTTTAATACTTGGCTTCTACCATAGTTCGATTAGGGTGTTAAATTACTTCTACTGTATCTTTTTATGGGGAAATAAAAACAAGCTAGAAAGAGTACTTGCAAGAGAATTAGGTTTTGTTCTCTTCAAACTCAAAAACTAGCGAGCTTGAAAAATCAAACTCGATCGGCTAGAACTCATAATCCTAAACTCGAGCTTGAAATCAAGCTCGAACTCTAATCAAATTCGAAAAAGGGTAAAGTCCGGCTCCGCTCAAGCTTCAAAATCACCAAGTTCGAGAATGTCGGCTTGGTTGAATTGAGAAAACAAACTACAAGCTCAACTTGACTCAAGTTTGAGAAAACAAGCTACTCGACTTGAGCTTTAATTTGATTGACTCAGACGCGAGTAATTTACGTACCTTGGGACTTTATAAATTAACCTTGTATAGAAAACAATAGGCTTTATTCCCATCCAATGAAGAATATAGGCTTGAACTTTTGTTTTCCAGCCAATATGCAGATATTAAATTCAAACAATATAGTCAAAGTAGTAACACTTTTAAGGAAAAAGACTATTGCTTATACTAAAAGAGCTATCCCATTTTTATAATGCAATTCATCTTATTCTTGAAATTAAATATCACTTGAGCTCAAAAACTAGTTACATAAATAAACTGGCCTTTAATAGGAAATTTCCAAAATTTGATTATTTCCAACCTAGTTCTCTAGATGCTTCTAGTTCTAGTCCTATGGACAAGTAGCAAAAAAGTACCAGACCTCCACGATTCTTTACAAGGCCACGAGAAAATTAAATCTTCAACTTTGAGAGTGGGGCTCACATCCTCACATAAGTGGTTCATATGGAGTCCACAACACACCACTTACAAGTTACAAGTTACAAGTTCAAATGTGTGCGCTCGTACATATAGATCTACGTAACTCCGCAAGTTAATACTAAGATAACGTGGAACCATAAACATCCGTCAATTGTATGCTACCCACCTATTATAAATCAAGGCATTTCACATGCATAGTACCTCACCAAATATACTTCCATTTCCCTTGTTAACTTTCATTGCACCTCTTATTCTTGTTCACATTTTGCTAGTATTCACTTGCAAATAAATCCTAATTCACAAATCATATCTCAAAGATGTCAATGTCGATGCAAATGCAATCCGGCCTCCTTGTTAACCCCGTTGGGGCTTTATCTAATGGTTCGAGGATGACCTACATGGTGTCTCCCTTAGGGTTTAATCCTCGAATGACCAAACGTGTCAATTTCGAGGTGAAGTGCATGGCTGGGGATGAGCCGAAACCCAAACCTCAACCAAAGGTAGGTTGTTATTGCAATCAACATATTGACATCCTTAACTTGTTTGATTTATAATTTATAGGAATAACTTGTTTTTGGTGCTAAACTCAATAACTTTATCAGCAAGTATTCTAAGTTTGTTTTAAGATACGTACTATTAAAAGTTATTGTTGTTTAATATAGTTTTATGATATAGAGTTTATAATATATTTATGTAATTATGTTAAGATAACTCGGTCTATAATGATATGATATTTCACAAAATTTCAGAAGATGATCTTTTGACGAGTTTCTTCCTCCTCCTAAGAGGACTTACATAGATAACTTGTGTGCACTCTTTTTGTAATAAGTTGACCGGGTTATTATGTGCACATATTCTTATGGAAACTCTTTCAAAACCATCAAAACCAAGAATGTTTTGGCCTAGTGGTTAAGATTGAGGTGTTTTAAACGATAAGTCAAATGTTCGAATCCCCCCTCCCCTTCTTTGTACTTTATACTACCTTCATAGCTCATATGAATCAAAAGACTGAACTGCTTTAATTAGTAATCGTACTATATATATTAACAATATTTGTGGTTGCATCTAATAGGTAAGCACAAGCTTCGGAGACTTGTTCGCCTTCAGCGGTCCAGCACCAGAGAGGATCAACGGACGCCTCGCTATGATCGGCTTCGTCGCGGCAGTAGCCGTAGAGTTATCCAAGGGAACAGACCTATTTTCGCAGATATCCAACGGCGGAGCAGAGTATTTCATAGGAACTAGCATCCTTCTTTCAGTAGCATCACTAGTGCCATTGTTCCAAGGACAACGAGCAGAAGCAAAAACAGATGGCCTAATGAACGCCAACGCTGAGCTGTGGAATGGTAGAATTGCTATGTTGGGCCTCGTTGCATTGGCTTTCACTGAATTCGTCAAAGGTGGAGCGCTTGTTTAAGCTTGTGTTACTTCAACCCCTTCATATATCTCAAGAATCTTGTATCGTGTTGACATGACCGGTAGCTTGAATATTTTATGTCAAACTAAAAACTTTACTTTTTTCTACAAAATAGTATAGTCGGACACTTGAATGCTTATAGTTACACTTGATTCGTGTCAGAGTAACATTGTTTTAAGCAACATACATCGAATTAACTTTTTGAGGTGTTTGTATGATTATCTTTTGTAGAAAAAAATTTTATAGGATAATGTTACAAGTTAAAGTGAAAGTAGAAAGTAGTGATTAGTTCACTATACAATGTAAAATATTCATGTGGCATTTGTTGATCAAGGAATTCTAATGTTTGTATACTAAAGAAGCTTTTTATAGTGAATGAAATCTTATCGGAACGGTTCTTCGTTCATATACTTTCTTCCTTTCTTAATTACTTGCAACATTTTCTAATTTTAGTTGTTTTAACTCATTTGTAACATTATTTTTTATTGGACATTCTTTTTGATCTTTATTTCTCTCCTCATTATGTAGGTTACCTTTCTTTCTCTTTACTCACCTAAATTATTGTGTCTCTCCTCGTGCTGCAACTAAATCAGAACCGAGAAAATATTACCTTACTATAATGATTCACGGCACCAACCTATGACCTTTTCTTTTCTTTCCAATTTGTAAATTAGGTGAAAGCTATAATGGACATTAATGTATAACTTCTTCCAAATTTATCTTTTGATAGTTTGTTACACACAACTTTCATTATTAATAACTATAATAATTATGAGCTTACATATAATTAAAAATTGCAAAAGGTTTTATATATAGTAACTGATTTTTAACAAAATTTTATATGACTTCTTTTAGCATATATATAAATAATTTAAGAAGGTCCAAGTAATATAGTAATTATTAATAATGAAAAAGAAGTATGTAGGCTATTGCCATAAGGAATTTTCAGTTGCTTAAAACCATGTTGACATTACATGACTAACTTTACTTTCTGTTTTTAAAATCTAAGGTTTTTAATATCTAACAATATTTCATGAGAAAATAGTTGTCGGTGCTTAGGAGCAACGACCCCTTCGCCCCTGTAAAATCTAAAGAAAGGGATTTTATTTTTATTTTTTGGAAAAGAAGAAAGGGATTTAAATTGCAAATTGAGTAAAGGACAACTATATACTATTAAGACCTTCGATTCCTTATTTTGAAACGTGATAATGAAATTATAATTCTATGAATCGAAATTTTGATGCTTTGATTGTTATTTTCTCGAAATTGCAGGGATATAACCATGTTTTAATAGTTTCACTTGTTTTTTCCCATAAAAAAAAAATAGTTTCACTTGTTTTTGGATCCGAGCAATGCCCCATGTTAAAAGAATAAAAACCAATGTCGAATAATTCATTGGTTAGAACTTTAGTATATTCAATTGAGGTCACGCGGTTGAATCATACAGAGCATGTTTCTAATTTTATAATGTATGTTGATGATATGAAATGAAACCATTAAAGAGAGCATACCACGTAGCAAGTAGATCTACTTAAGAACGCTTCTAATATATTAGTATAGAACAAGATATTTGTGTGTATTAGATTCGATAAAATGTTATGATAGTCATATATCACGAAATAGTAAATATGATGCTATTGACCTGCTTTATCCGTTTATTGAATGAAATGTAATCATTTTTATTACCATTTCCCTTCTTTATTTCTTTCCATTTCCTTTCATTTCATATCTTGAACCAAACGACTCCTAAGTATTAACCGAAGTATTGGAATGTAGCTCACACTCTCATCATAAGCTTAGTATTATTAAATTACATTTTGATGGTTTTTACAAATATTACTTTGCTCCAACTGGTAATGTAACTCCCAATCAAAGTCTTTGTATAGAATTGGCCGGATACATAACATAGGAACACTTTGAATTACTCGATTACTTTCCGCGATAAGGTTCTCTTGGCCATTGAAAATGCTTGTTTCTATCTTGTCATTGAAGGTAGATTTAAGCTATCATAGATATTTGGAAAACATGTTCAACTTGAATTTAATTGTTCTTCAACATAAAGTTTTGGAGCCCAAAAATTAACATGTACTTTTCTCTCTCTAAACTGCTTTTCTCTATACACAAAACCTAAAACACTTCCGGCGCAACCTTTCCCGACGAGGCTCGACGGTCGCTTGAGCTGTAACATCCCAGGATTTCAAAGCGAAAAAGAAAGAAATACGTGGTGTTACATGAGCCGTCTCGGACTCCTATGATGTATGTTTGGTCAGTTTGCTCGGGAATCAATCTTTAGGTAAGTGAAGGTTACGCAGTTTGACAGTAGTGCGATGTGGTTGTTAGTGTGCTTTTATGATTCGGGTGGTCATTATCTTAGTTTATTTAGTTTATGTTATGTGTTTTAGTCTTAGTTTTGGTTTTCTCATATCAAATTACCCTTCACATTGCGAGTATGGTTTTGCAATAGAAGGTTCTTGGTTTCCTATGATGGAAGGTTATCATTATAAATATGTTGTGGTTCGATCTTCAGGGTTAGAGATTGCAAGGTTGGATCTTAGGATTCGTAGTATATATGGGTGAATTACTTCATCATAATTTTCCCCAAGTTCACGTCATGACTTTCGGATTTATCATACTTCAAAAATGCATTTTGTGGGAGGCCCTCCAATTTAGTTTGGGGCAAGTTTTGACCTCCACGCATTTTGAGTTCTAGTCTTGTGAGACTAAATGTTGGAAACCCTTGCAGAAGGGTCAGATGTCACTAAAGGACATTACTTCTTTGTTACTTCAATCAGTAGAATCCCAGGAAGATATTTTAGTTCAAAGACCCTCAGATTTATTGTCTAGCTAGTATTGGCGTTTGCTAGCTAATACGTGGCAATCTAATCCTGAAGATCGTATGAGGTTTGTCTATTAACAAGTTCCCCTTTATATCTGGTTTTCTTCAACAAGACATAAAATCCAACCTCATCTACCATTATTCGAGACAAGTTTAATTTGGACTGGACATGTTATAATTTGTTTTTGTTATTCTATATCATATGTAAGAGCAAATGAAGCCAGTTTAATTAGTTTTTGTTTGCTTTGTTTCATGTTTTGTTGTATTAGCATTAGGTTCTACTTTCTTTTTTGATTAATGTATGTTTTTCTCGATGTCAAAAAAAATTGTTTCATATCGTTCATTCCTCACAAGCTAAGTTTCACAAGACTCGCCAACTCCGATCATATTTATAAAGAAGCCAATTGTATTGTTGACTAACCATCTGACAATCTTAGGGGATCCTATTCAACAACAGGAGATCTCTTTGTTCATAATTATTTTTTTGTTCTCTTGGATTAATTAATAAGATCAATTATGACACAATCTTAGGAAAACATTTCTATAATTATATTACCTTAAAAGAAAAGTTACAAAAATCACCTTCCTACATTTAAATGACTCATTGTTTCTAGTCTTGTAGAGTTGTAGGAATAAAATGTCTAAAATGCCTAGATGCTTATGGTCCCATGGACAAGTAGCATATATAAAAGGTATTACATCTCCACGATTGTGTCATTGTGTGGCTATAAGAAAAACTTCAAATGTGAGAGTGGGGCCTCACAGCCTCACATTACTACATAAGTGGTTAATATAGAGTCCACAACTCCTCACTTCCAAATTTTCAATGTGTGTGCTCTTACAGATCTACGTGACCCCATAACCATAAGTTATACTAAAGGACGTGGAATCAAAAGTACCCGTCAATTGTATCTCACCCACCCTAGTATAAATTAAAGCGTTTCACATGCATATTTCCTCATCAAATATACTTGCATTTCTCTTCTTAATTAGCATTCATTGCACCTTTTCTTGTACACATACAATTTTCTGCTAATCACTAGCAAATCCTAAGTTACAAATTTTGGCAATAACAATGTCGATGCAAATGCAATCCCTCCTTGCTAACCCTGTTGGCTCTTTTGCTAATGGCTCGAGAATGACCAGCATGGTGTCTCCATTAGGGTTTTATCCTAGAATGAGTAACCGTGTTAATTTTGCAGTGAAGTGTATGGCCGAGGAGGGAGGTCAGGGTGAACCGAAGCTTGACTCTGGTTTACCAAAGACAACTCCTCCTATGGCGGCTTCACCTACCCCTACTCCAACTCCCAAGCCTCAACCAAAGGTAACTTTTTATTCTTGACTCGTTTTATGGTTTCACGTACAATTTGGATATGGTGGTAGAATTTAACTTTTATTAACAAAATTTCTAAGCTATCTATAAATTATAATTTGGTAACATTACACTTTCATTTTGCTTATTAAAATCTATTCTCACAATATAATAGTATCTTCTAAGCCCTAATTTGACATAATTAAAGGTTCAAAAGTAAAATTTGGTCCATTATGTTTTGATCAATTATGTTTTACTTCATGTTTAACGACGCACTTATATTACAAATTCAAGATTAAAATTTGACATGTGATATAGATTTGAGATAAATTACAACTACTATTTTGACGATTTTGTTCCTCCATCTAGGAGGACCGAGAAAGATAACTTGCCCTAGCCCCTAGGGCCTAGAATGAAAGTGCACTACTTTGCACTCTTTTGTAATAAACTAACCAAATTCTTATTTTAATTTGCACCTTAAATCAGTATAATTTCTCTTATAAAAATTCGTACACAACCATATAAAACCAACTATATTATTGGTGACATAACTTTATGACAGTGTTTAATTCACGCTACTACTTTTAAATAAGTTTATTAGAATTGTTTTAATTACCAGTCTTAGTTCCCTACATAACTAAGGAAGTGAACAAGTTAATTAACTTATATGTATCCGGCCATGTTATGATCCAACAGGTAAGCACAAGCTTCGCAGACTTGTTCGCCTTCAGCGGGCCAGCACCAGAGAGGATCAACGGACGCCTCGCTATGATCGGTTTCGTAGCAGCCATAGCCGTAGAATTATCCAAGGGAACAGATTTATTCTCCCAGATTTCCGACGGCGGAGCACAGTCGTTCCTAGCAACCAGCATCCTTCTTTCAGTAGCATCACTTGTGCCATTGTTCAAAGGAAAGAGAGCTGAGGCAAAAACAGATGGTTTGATGAATGCCAACGCTGAGCTATGGAATGGTAGAGTTGCTATGTTAGGCCTTGTTGCCTTGGCTTTAACTGAATTTGTCAAAGGTGGAGCACTTATATAAGCAACGTTACGTTACGTTACGTTATTGTATGCATCCATCACTACCAAATTGATTGATTAACTTTTTTAGTGTATATTGAGTTTGATCTTTTGTAGATAGCTAGGACATGTTATATGGGATATATGTTACAAGTTAAAGACAAAGTGATTAGTTCACTCTACAATGTTACGTTAAAGTATTCCTGTGGCCGTGTTGTGGTCTATCATTTGTTGATAAGAAAGTTCTAAAGATATGTTTGTATACTAAAGAAATTTTTGTAATGGATGAAATCTTATCAGTATTATTGTTCAATGGTCCAAAAATAATGTGGAAGGTAAAATGAGAGTACATCAAATTGAAAGTAGATTTGTGTAATGAGTAGTGTCGGTGGTTGGATTTCATGTTTGATATAAGCATGTCGAGTAGAATATGAGTTAGTTGTATATCGATATAGGTTGGATAGGGTTAATAACACCTTTTTATTGCCCTTGTTTTCACGCACCTGTCATTTTAAGAAGGATGAGTGAAAATGTTTTCCACTCATATACCAACTATATAACCATTAGTATTTACATATAACTAGTAAATGAACAAGTAATTTTACCCGTCTGATAAATGATACCATATTTGAAAAGCGGAATCATAATTTTTTATGAAATAATTTAAAAGAAAAGAGAAACTTTTAGTTTGGCTCAATTGTTCAATTTTAAAGGGTTTTTGACTAGTTTTTTAATGTGTGATTCTGATTTAGTGATCGACTGATTATCCTCAATTTATCCAGTCAAGTTTGACCTTCAACACACAGAGAAAGGGTGAGTACATATATAACAACTAAATGCAAAGCAAAATGAATGTATCTCAATACAACGGGTCGGGTGGCAATTTCTTGGGTTGAACAAATTTAGGTAAATGGCTTCCTAGCTAGTAGAAAATGTCCGGTCCAAAATCGTACATAAAAAGGAGTTCATTTAGGTTGGGTATGTGAGACGATTCGACTTTTAACCGATTTGAATGAAAATTGAAATACATTTACTATGTGTACATTTCTTCGGGTGGAATTTAATTTAGAATTTGAGGGGTGGTTTCATAATTGGATAGTTAATTGGAGTACTAATTTCATGTAATATTAATTTTGATATTAATAATGTTACGAATCCATCTAAAGAATCCCTTATTAGAATATGATTATTTACAATATAAAACCACGTTTATATTTTGTGTCTTCTTGTAATTAAAATTACTCATTTCCTACAACTTAAATGAGATGTTATTAAACGTCTCCCTTTTTAAATGGCATAATTGATCTCAACACCCAAAACTATAACTTGAGTGCATGAAGCACCACAATTCTTGGCTAGTAGCTAGAATATCACGAACTATTAAATTTAGTGCATCACATATCATTAATGATATCAGTAATAAGCTTTTTAATGAAAAAACTAAATATCCAAAGAGTATTTCACAAAGCACAATCTATACTAATATATTAAAAGGCGTGCGTAAACCAGGAACGGTGCCACGTGGCACACTCCCTAAAGAGTTTTAGTTCATGTAATAATCCATGTACAATAAAAAAAAATTAGAAATTGCATAGTATAGGTTTTGATCATGTGACCTCAAGTTCATGTACTAAAGTTTTAACCATTAGACCAAGTTGTATTTAATGCTATCATATCAAAGTACAATATTAATAAATAAATTTTGTCTTACCCGGGACATAACCCGGGCCTAATAACTAATTCTATTACACATAATGGATCCTACGTGCAACTATTGGCCACTCTCACTTGACAGACTCTCCTTTCTCTCCAAATCTCCATCATCCTCACACTCAACTCTTCCCACTCTTGTGGCTTGGGATCTCCCTCCCAATTCTTCCTTCAAAATCAATTTCCATGCTTCCGTTCGCTCCTTCTTTGTTGTAGCTGGTGTGATCATCCGCGATCATCAAGAGTAGCTCCTCAAGGCAACAACTCTTCACAAGGAATTCTACTTGCCATTCAAGAAGGTGTTCAAACTCGGCTAATAGAAATTAACAATCTACTAGTCAAAAAAAAAAACAATTAGGGACTCTAGGATCCTCATTGGCAAATTGCAAATATCATAGAATACATAAAGACCCTCCTAAATTCTTTCAACAATTGGAACATCAAACACATTTACAAATAAAACAACAAACTAGATAGTCAATATTAAACACTTAGTAGATTCTTATTTTTACATCGAAACTTATAATAATTCGGCTTTAAACTAGAGGTGATCATGAACCGGGTTCGGGTCGGACCGCACCTTAAAAAATTGTCCATTAGTCGGGCCGAGCCAAATTTTTGTGCCCAAAGCCCGCAATTTCAGACCAAAAATCGAGCCGACGGGCCAAAAAATAGGCTAAAGAGTCATTTTTTCTTGCCCAAAGCAAGAAAATCGAAACGAACACGAATACGGGCCAAAAAATTTTGTCCAAACCCACCCAAAAATCAAGTCGGAATTGATGAGCTCTACTTTGAACTCTATCCTTATATAAATGATGTCATTGTACACTCTTTAAAACAAATGAATGCATTGTTAATTCCATATTTTGTAAAAAGTTGACATTTTACACAAAACGGCGTCTTACTAAGAAAATTCCAAATTTCTGGCAACATTTATAAGCACGTGAGCCGTTGAACCCGATTATACACACACCCACGTCAGAACAAAGGAGAATTGATTAAATCTATTTTAAACCTTCAACAATACCCACTTACATCAACATTGGAAATTGCAGAAGAAGAAGAGGTATACTATCTCTTCAAAAACAAAAAAAAACTCTTCTTCTTCCAATCTTCCAACAAATTAATCAATGGCAGACTCTCAAAACAACAACAACAACAACAATTCAACCCAAATCACAACAACAACAACAACAAAATTAACAATTCCACCATATATGAAAGCAATATCAGGATCAATTGGAGGAGTAGTAGAAGCAAGTTGTTTACAACCCATTGATGTGATTAAAACTCGTCTACAATTAGATAGAGTAGGAAATTACAAAGGTATCCTTGATTGTGGGTCTACTGTTGCTAATTCAGAAGGGATACGTGCACTTTGGAAAGGATTAACACCATTTGCAACTCATCTTACTCTCAAATATGCCCTTCGTATGGGCACTAATGCTGTCTTACAATCAGCTTTTAAGGATTCAGAAACTGGGGTTATTAGTCATCAAGCTCGTTTCTTTTCTGGCTTTGGTGCTGGTGTTCTTGAAGCCCTCGTTATTGTCACCCCTTTTGAGGTACTTTTTTTTTCTGTAATGGGTGGTTAGTATTTACTCCCTTTGTCCCAATAATGTTGTTACATTTTGATCGTTAGCACTATTCATTTGGTAACTTTAACTGTCTTTTAGTTGATATACATAAGAAAAAACATAGATTCCAATTTGTATTTTCCAAATATATAATTTTTTTTCATATATGTAATTCAAAATATTGGTGTTTGAAGTTGCATCTCGTAAATTGTGAAAAAACAAATGTGGACAGAAGGAATAAACTATTTTTGTATAAAGTTTTAAGAGAAACAATTTTGTGGGATATAGAAGGGAAGATAAATTATTATTTTGTGTTAAGGTTGAATGTATGTGTGATGAAAAGTTAGTGGTCTCATTCCAAAAATAGAAACAAAAGAAATGGGTAAACTAATAAAGGACATCCTAAAAATGAATACGGGTAAACTAATAAAGACAGGAGGTAATATCATGTAATTTTAGCTGTTTTCGGGGTTCGTTAGCATGAAAATGATTAGGGTCCGTTATGGATTACTGTCAGTTTTCAGTTTTTGGTTTTATGAAGGTAAAAGTCATATGAGTCCGTTATGGATGACTATGAGTTTTCAGTTTTTGGTTTTTTGGATATAGAAATCATATGATAGAGAATGTATAATGAGCTCAAAATAAAACCGGAGGCATGTTAATTTTGAAAACTGACACTAGAAAAATGGAAACAGAAAATGATAACGAACAAGTTTTTAGTTTCTGTGCTTTATAGGTTTACTATTTGTGGAGTGGTGGAAAGTTTGGATTAGTTTAAGATGTTGCATTTTTTATTTGTTGGGTGATCTTTATGATATAAGTTAGTGGATGAATTGCTTTGATTAATATTTGGGTTAGTGTGTGCTAAATGTGAGAGAATTGCTCTTTTTGAATTTGTGGTTGCTTTTGCAAATGGGTGTCTTTGTGGGTCACCCACTTTACTTAACCAGAATTTAGAGCTGTTTGTTATTGTTTTTTTTGAAGGGGTAGTTTTGATTAATTGTTTTGGGCTTGGTTGTTGGGGGATGAATTATTATATTGATTGGAATTCAACCTCCATTTTCGCGAATTTGCTTGTTCTTAGATTAAGTGTTAGGTGAAGGAATTCTTTTCGATGGCTAGTAGCCAGTTAATATAGTTGCTTGTTCTTGTCAACCACATGGAGGTCACTCTTGACTGAGTTGAGTTGAATTTTGATGGAACCATAGGAAGTAGTTATTGGGATCAACACTGATCTTGAGATGGTTTTTCTAATGGGTACTTTTGAATTTTGATTACTTAATTAGGTTCGGTTGTGCCCGATATGATTCAAGACCTTTTCTTTATTTCCTTAAATAAGTGCTCAAATAGTTGTTAAGTATCAAATACCGATTTACAGCCTTTCTTAGAACTCCGATTACATGTATGATCTTGTCCTTTGGGTAATGTCAAATAAAACTATAACTTTTTTCCCTTTTGGTCAGATCAGTCATTTGGGGAGGGGGTTGAATCTCACAATAAGGTTGAAGGATGTCTAAAGTCATACTAATTATTAGTATGGTTGTGGATGTGAACTTGTGTGGGTTGTAACCATGATGTGGGGTTGAATCACATAATGTCACCACAACACCACTTTTACGCCCCCCATACACCAAAAAGAATGTCAGTGAGGTTTCTCATTGCGAGATGTGTTCTGGGTTCTTTTGGGTAGTCCTGAGATCATGGAATAACACATAGCTAAATACTCTTCTTGGGCACTGAGTAACTCAGTAAAATGGCATCTTAGTAAAACAGCATCACTCTTCCCATAATGCTTTTATACTGCTTACTCTCTGTACAAACTGGGCAAAGATTGTGGGATGGAAGGAGTACAACAAGTCAACAATTACTTAAGATAAATGCCACAGCACCTACTTATTGGACCAAATTCCACAACTGCCATTTGGACATGGAAGATCATTTACAATTGCAGAGACATGTCTGATATAGATTCTAGTATGCTGAGGTTAAGAATTATGAATTTGCTGTGAACTTCGATGAGATGATTACCGAATCAGTTTGCTATTATTTTTGTTAGTAGGAAATAGTATTCTTAGGCTTTTAACTGTATATCATTATTTAAGGGTTCTATTTCGTTTATGCCTATTGCCTATCTATGATACTATGGTAGTGTTGCTGTGTGGTCTATGTACACAGTCGAATTGCACTTTTGAGATATCGTAACACATGTGCCCATTCTTTATGAGTTGTATTGTTTATGTTTATTAGAGTGAAATTACAGGATTCTGGATTGGAAATGGAAAATTAATTGTGCTGTGTTATTTGGGTTCACATTCCAATAGGGACTCGAGAGATCTTTCCCGTTCCTTGTGAAGAAGCAAGATGTAAGAAAACAAGTTTATATCGTCTGTACGAGGATAATAAAATTAGCTCATCATCATCTAGTTATAGGATTTCAGTTTCATGCTTTGGAACTGTATGTCATTCTGTAAAGGACTGATTCCTGTGTGTTTAGAATCACCTCTACTTTCTTTCAGACTCATAGATTTTCTTTATTTTGTATTTGAGAAGCCTATATTTAGGTCTATTTTTCACTCTCAAGAGTTGGTTCCTGAGGAACTTGAGGCAGTAATCACAGCTACATAACATTGACCCAATGCCTCTATAGAGAATCCTATCTTGGGCAGGGGTAGGGAGGGGTAAGATGTACACAATTGTACCCTTGTAGTACTGGAGTTGACGAACGTCTCTCTTCACAAAGAATAAGACGTGCAGGCAGATTGATAACTCTATTTAACTGTGTCCATTGTTATCCAAAGTCAAAGAATTGTGAATCTCTGATTCCAATGGAAATGTTCAGTACTCAGACTCCTCTTTGTTATAATTCTAGACTAGGCATCTCTGCTTGATGTTCCTGTGCATGAATATTTTACATGCTTAAGGACTAAGGAGGGTAACTGGGTCCCCAATGCTTAGAGCCTTAGCTGCTGCTATTGTTTACGTAACTGTCTCTCTAGACTTGGGAGTATATATTCTCAGGTGTTTTCTACATACAAAAAAAGATATTCAGGTGTTGGAATAGTGTCAACTGTTTTCTTTTATCCTAGATGCTTACATCTTCTCGGTGATGAACTAGAGCATCACATGAAAATTTCAGCTATACTGGTGTGGCATTGCAAGTTATGGACTTGTAGATTTTTGTGCTCACTGTGCTTAAAGATGTTGCTTGTTCTGAAAAAACTACCTTATTTTTACTGTTTGCTATTTAGGACATCTGTTTGTTATTTGCTGCTGAAAAAAGTAGCGCTCAATTTTTTATCATCCCTGTAGCTCTGCTCTTTGATTATCCCCACAGGAAGAAATTAAAGGTGTTCTTGTATCTTCCATTTTGATATGGATCTAAATTAGTTTCTACCAGAAATTCAAAGTGTCTTTTCATGTCATGCTACGATATCATGCTACTATATAAAATGTGTTGGTTATGAGAAGCAGACAACTGTCATGAAATTTGATTTTCTGCATGCTTCTGCACTGTCGTGGTCTGCAAAATTGTGTTTGCAAAAGTTTATCCTTGAACTGTAGTTTCACTTTTTGAGCCCTATAGTTTCAGTCTGAGCAGCCAAGTAGAATGGAGAGAGGGATAGTGGCAAAGACCTACAGAGGTATAAGGATACGTTGATGCTCATGGAAGAGCGAAGGGTAAATGGGTTAATGGGGAGATGACAAATAAACCACCACCCAGCATGTATTAGAGTGAGCAATAGTAAAGAAGAGAGACGTTGGAATGTCCTTCAAAAGAATTCCTGATGCCCTTTAGGATACCCTATTTTTTGCCTAATTCCAGCGAGTATCATCCTTCAACTATTGGTTGCTCCACTTGCTTAGTGTTGGACTAGTGCTTTCTTCTTCAGCTTCCATCATCAGGAAAAGCATCACGTACTAACATAAATCACCTTTGGTAAAATGGTTCCTTAGTAAGGTAAGGACCTATGATACCTTGTTTAAAATTGAGCAGCAACATACTCTACTATAGAGAATAAGATATTTCTTGATCTCTATACAACTTAACTAGAAGTTCCTAAAGATCCCAAACATAATGTGTATGTGACTAGCTGTTCGCAACCTCGCATGAGCATAGATTGAGGTCATTTTATCCAATATAAAAGCTTCCAAGGCATTTAGAGAAACTAAAAGAGAAGAGTGTCTATCCCCATCATACCTATCTCCACTCATCACAATGTAAAATGAGAGATTGACTTTGTGGAAGAACTAGATATGAGGTGATAAGAAAACACAAGAAGGGATCAGGAAAAGTGATGGTTAAGACATATGGAGAGTATGAGGAACTCAAGCTGAAAATCTCAACAACCTGGTTGGTAGCCGGTAACAAATGGTGGTACTAGTTATGAATCTAAAACGTAATTTTCTGAAGAAAGTGTCGTGCTGATTTCCATGGTAATGAAACATATCATCTATAAACATGTGTTTTTCTTCATAAATGTTCAATAACAATCAATACCTCCTTTGAAGTCTGAAGTGATAATTGATGGCAACGAAACTTTATGAAGAAAAAGAGGTATGTGGGAACGTACTAGCATTGTCATGGACGTTGGCATGAACTTTTCTTCACACTATTAGCTCTAAGTTCATTACTGTTGCCGATATGTATTACCATCTACTAGGCAGGCTGTAAAGAGAATTAAAGGAAAGTGGCAATCCTAGTTTTCGTTGTAGCTCAACCTTTTGCTTTCGTAACGGTCTAAAATAGCTTAGGTGGTGACAACAATTTATAGCTTTATGCGTTGTTGAAACTAACTATTGTATGTTTGATGCTATAAGAATTTTATTATGTGCTACTTTAGGGGATAGTTCTTTTTCTCCTTCCGTATGTTTAAACATCAACACTCTCTAGCATTCTCTAAGTGTGGCTGCTATGTTGGGTGTCTTATAAATGGCACAGGTTGTGAAAATTAGGCTACAACAGCAGAAAGGATTGAGTCCTGAACTTCTAAAGTACAAGGGTCCAATACATTGTGCTCGTATGATAATTCGTGAAGAAGGAATTTTAGGGCTGTGGGCTGGTGCTGCTCCAACAGTCATGCGCAATGGAACTAATCAAGCAGCTATGTTCACTGCCAAGTACATGTTTGACAAGGCCTTATGGAACAAGCAAGAAGGTGATGGGAAGTTTCTCCAACCATGGCAGTCTATGATTTCAGGTTTTCTTGCCGGGACAGCAGGACCCATATGCACTGGTCCTTTTGATGTCGTAAAAACAAGACTAATGGCACAAAGCAAGTCTGATGGTGATGTAAAGTACAAAGGTATGCTTCATGCTATCAGAACAATTCATGCTGAGGAAGGACTACGCGCTTTGTGGAAGGGGTTATTGCCGAGACTCATGAGGATTCCACCTGGCCAGGCCATCATGTGGGGTGTTGCTGATCAAGTGACTGGATTTTATGAGAAGCGGTTCTTACGAAGTGCTCCCTTGTAAATAGCTTTTCTTCTGCCTTTATTCGACTACTTTGCTCTACAAGGGGTGTGCAGATGCACAATTTCTTTTACAATCAGTAATTTAAAGGGAGGGATTTGTCTTCTACCATGAAAGTGCTTGCATTGTTGTGAGTATATATGACAAGTTTCAGGGAGGAACTTGCTGGTGATACTTGACAAGGATTTAGGCTTTTTGCTAGAGTAACTTAGTTTATTCAGATTTTGGTGCAGAGAAGTCATATTTTTTGTGATCAGTATTGTCAATTTTTTTTAATGATGTCTTTTTTTTTTTCTCTCTTTAGTCCAGAGCTTATGTAGAGATCAAGGATGTGAAAATGATGAGGTCATAGGTGGATTTGCGGGAAATATTTTACCAACACAAGCTTGTTATTTGAAGACCCTTCTCCCATTCATTTGTAGAAAACAGAAATTGGTTTCAGTTGATAGCTGTAACTAATAATACTATGATTTGTATGACATTTTTTTGGTTTTGACCTTAAGTTTTTGTCTCTAAAGATCAGGCGAAATCGTTATTTACTCGAAACTAAATATAGTAAATGGTTTTACTATGCATATGGTACATCCGAGTATAAGATGAACGCAGTCATAAAAGTGAAAAAATATATACTTCCTCCGTTGTGTAATAGTTGCAACATACTTCATTGGCACATAAAAAGTAAAAAAAATGATCTCTAAACTATTCTTTCATTTTTTTGTGGGTGAAGTCTAAATTGCTCTTTCATGCCTCCAGCCCTCCACGTTCTTTTCTTATAATTACTCTGGGTCTCTGGCTACTGGCTAGCTACAAGTTTGAATTGGAGGAGGATTCATGCGATATCAAACCCATGTGTGGTTATCTCTATTATATAAGGGAAGGGGAGTAATGGTGTCCAGTTTTGAAATGCTTATTTTGTCCCCAACCCATTCTAAATTACAATTCACTTACAAAACAAATGGGGCTTCAAACAAAAATACCAAAAATATAATTATAACAATCACTCACAAGTCAACTAAAATCATAAAATTGCATAATTTACGTTATCACTAAAATGAGGAAACTTTATAAAAACTTAAAAATTCACTTACAAACTACAACCTATGAAAAATTGACTTGAAATCAAAGTGTCCACTTTCTTTACAATTTATGAAGTACTGTACTTAATTCAAAAATCAACTAAAAAATTATAATATTAGAAATCATAAATAAATTCAATAAAATTTTTATTTTGTTCATAGTATTTAACTTTGAAAAGTAAAAAACTTTGTATGTATGTCTAATGTTCAAATTTTGACTCTTATGCCAAACAAAATCGAGTTTCTATTTCGAAAAAAATTCAAGCACGCATCGCTAAGAAAGTTCCAAAAGGAGGGGATGTGATATCAAACCCATGTGGTTATGTTTTTAAAAGGAGGGGATGTGTTGTTGAGCATCCAAAAGAGGAAATGGTGCATGTATTGTAAAACAAATGTAGTATATCTATACAATATATATAAATGCGTCCCTAAGAAAGTTCAAAAATTATTAAAAGAGACGGTCTAATTTTAATACAAAAGTAGACTTAGTCACTAAATGAATTAAACTAGTCACTGAAAGAAATTAACCTAGTCACTATTGTGCTAATTCTTTTTTAAATATTAGGCTTATCATTGCCTAATTTTAAATTTTAAAGTAGGTGGTCTCTTACAAGACAAACTCAAGAAAATTTACATGCCACGTGGCACACTCAATAAGGGTGAGCAAGAATCCGATATTGATATCTGAAATTGCTAGTATTTGATATTTGTATACAGTCTAAAAATTTCTGATTTGCTTTAGCAAACACCCGATATTCAATTATTATTGTTTGTAATAGAAAAAATTTATTATTATCATTATCTAATTTTTTCCAAAAAGGTAAAATAGTTAAAGCAAATATGATATATATACTCATTATTTTGCATAATGGACTGGATATCTGATATCCATTATCCGTTCACATTACGAAAAATCAAATATTTGAAATTTCATGTTCGATATCCAAAAAAAAATCCGAATTTGAATCAGATTATATTATATTTGGATAGTTTTGCTCAAACTTTAGCATTTCATCGTGTAATGGATCTCATTATATGTCATTCATAGGTACCCCCTAACTCTCAAGTTATAACATTAAACTATCAACCATTGAGCTACATATTATTTAGTGCTATCATTTTATAATGAAATATAATCAATGTGAACAGAATCAAGAAAATTTAATAAATAAACAACTACAATTTTGAGGTAAATTACAAAGAATTATAATATGTATGAAAATAACTCAAAACATCGTTCGGGATCAAATACTAACTATGTTAGCCATCATTATAGAATTTTCCCCAAGTAGTCATGTATTACTTAGTAGCTTTGATTAGGCTAGCTTACTAGCTTAGTATGACGTAGAAGCATACATATTATAGGTTTAACTACTAAATTAAGTGATCCTTGATATTATCATTTTAGAGTAAAATATTATTTTCTCTAATTTTTATTAGTTTACTCATTTTTCTTTTGAGTTGTCCCTTATTATTTTACCCTTTTTGTTGTTGTTTTTGAAACGATCCCACCAATTATTCATTATTATCTTTAATTCTTTACCTTCTTACTTTACTTTTATTTGCTCACAACATTAACTTTAATACAATCATTCGTGATATATAATCACTTGGTCAGCTATTTCGAATGCATATCCCATTTTTGCACAACAAGGTTATGAAAATCCACGAAAAGCGATTGGATGCATATGTCAATAAATTAATACTTTTTCTTTCCTTTATTGACCCACATACTAGAGGTGATCATGGGCCGGGCCGCGCTTTAAAAAAATTGCCCATTGGTCGGGCCAAAACTTTATGCCCAAAGTCCGGCATTCGGGCCAAGATGAGCGGGTTTTTAGGCCAAAATGAGGTCGGACCAGAAAATAGACTAAAAACGTCATTTTTGACTTGCCCAAAGGAAAAAAAAAACCAGGCCTGGCCGGGCCCAACCATGGGCCAAAAAATCTGCCCAATAAACGGGCCAGGCCAAAATGATCAACTCTACCACATACCTATTTCTCCACAAATTATGTGTCCAAAAAAGCAGGTAAACTAATAAAAACAAAGAATGGAATAATAAAATAAAAATATTTACTCGAAGTATATCATAGCTCGGGCCTAAAAATTAGTTAAGAGTGTAAAAGAATGATGAGGACAAATGGTAGGAAAACCTGGATGAAAAATGTGGCCTATGAACCAGGAGTAGGACAAGTGGAGTAGTACTGGACTTTTACTGGGCCTATCTTTTCTTTATAAAACCCAAAAAACACACTCATTCTCACCCACTTTCTTCTCCTCCTTAAAACCCTAAAATTCAACCCATTTCTTCACACGCAGCATCCAATTTTCTTACTGGTTCGCCCTCTTTAAACCCTAATTTCCTCACTTTCTCTTTGCCCTAATTTTATTCTTCATCTGATTTTTTCCCCCTTTTGTAAAAATCACTCTTCCTCACCTTCTCATTGCCCTAATTTTATTTCCGATTGATGTATCTAAATTAATTGCTGATTTTTTTTTATTTTTTGTTGTTGTTGTTTCAGTTATTTCGAGTGAAAAAAGAAGAGTTTAATTTGACATTGTTGAGTGGATTTTTGAGGAATCATGTCGGACGATGAGAGAGAGGAGCAAGAGTTGGATCTTACTTATCCTGAAGTTGTTACTAAATACAAGAGTGCTGCTGACATTGTCAACAGTAATTTGTTCATCTGAATTTTTTTGATGTATTTTGTTGAATTTGATTAGGGTTGTGAATTGAAAATGTTCATTTTTTGACAGGGGCTTTGCAGCTAGTGGTTGCAGAATGTAAGCCAAAAGCTAAAATTGTTGATATTTGTGAGAAAGGGGATTCTTACATTAGAGAGTAAGTGTTTTTGAATTTAATTTTGTTTCTTTGGTAGCTTTTTAGAGTATGTGCAAGTTTTAATTCATTGTTTTTGGAACTTTTTGAGTTTGAGGAATTTTTTTATTGAGCTGGAACTTTTTTGCTTGATTGTTGTAAATGTAATGTCTTTTAAGAATGGATTAAACAATACCCTCAGGCTAATCATGGAGAAGGAGTGATGGGTTTGAAATGTTTTTGTTTCTAGTGGTTCAGATTGGTGTTTTTTATTGTATGAGATGACAGTCAATTTTTTGATCAAATTGATGTGTTTTTTTATAGTTATTTATTGATTTCTGAGTTATGAAATGTTGGTATGTAGGCAATCTGGTAACATGTACAAGAATGTGAAAAAGAAGATTGAGAGAGGTGTTGCCTTTCCGACCTGTATTTCTGTCAACAATGTTGTTTGTCATTTTTCGCCACTAGCGAGTGACGAATCAGTGCTGGAGGATGGCGATGTAGTGAAAATGTAAGCTTCTTGATAGCTTTATTGTATAGGAAGTCAACAAGAAATTGTGTGTCAATTATTGAGATTGGGTGCTTGTTTTAATGCAGTGATTTGGGATGTCACATTGATGGGTTCATTGCTGCTGTTGCGCACACCCATGTAATCCAAGAAGGCGCAGTAACTGGCAGGAAAGCGGATGTTATTGCGGCGGCTAACACTGCTGCTGAAGTTGCTTTGAGGCTTGTCAGGCCTGGCAAGAAGGTATGTTTGACTATGCCTTTTCTGTTAATCTTGACTATATTAGTTGATCATATAAAGCTGATGCTCTTCTGCTTCCTTTCTTGTGTTACGGTCTTTACCTGCTAACTTGTGATGGTCCTTTGTTGGTATTGCTGTAGGCATAATGTCCAACTTGCTTGAGTAAAAAAATAATATATATTGAACTTGCGAAAAAAAAAATAGTTATAGGCCTTTAGCTGCCATTTATATGATCTGGACTTTGCTCTCAAGTTTAGAGGTTAAGAAATCCAAAAGCTTAGGTCTTCTGATAGGATCATACAAATCTGTGTGGAAATCAGATTTTCTGTCAAGTCTATTGAAATATCTGATTATTTTTCTTTATATGTGCTTTTTGGCCAACTTTATGTAAACAGTTGTACCCTTATGTTTCCTTAAAGTAAGTAATGCAAATAAGATATGGAGAAGCTTTGGCTGGAGCCTTTATCTTTATTATCATCTGAATATCATTGTCCTTGGGTGAATTCCCTTCGTTTTAACTTGTATTTTCTCAATAGTCGATAAGAACTTCAATCCAATTGTGGTTTGCTTTACCTTATAAAAGTAGTTTTTTTTCCCCCATACATGTAGAGATTAGTTTTAATTTTTATGGCTAGCCCTCTCTTCAGTCTTTTCACCTGTATGATGAACACCACAAGAAGCTATGGACCATGGTCCAGATGAAGCTTTTTTGTCATAGTTACACTGACAGGAAGGTTATAGATTATTTACTTGTTGCCAGCAAAGATCAATTTAATTTTTCATGGTCAGCCCTAGTTTATGTCTTTCCTGTATGATGATTACTTCAAGAAGCTATGGACCTAGGTCCAGATGAAGCTTTTTTTGTCATAGTTACACTGACAGGAAGGTTATAGTTTATATACTTGTCATCAGCGTGGGTCCTCGCTGTTGAAATGTTTTCATTAATTGTAATGAATGTCCATATAAGGAGTGTTCATGGAATAGGCAACCTTGCTAAGGTTCCCGATTCCCTGCTTTTCCAGTCGGAAATGCAGAATGAGTTTTCTGTGCTACTTTTATATTTATGTGGAACACAAGCCTTCTTCCTATGTTGAGTATGACGCTTCTAGCAACTAGACTCTCATGAGTGATATGTTTCTAGTATAGCAGAGGGCAACTACGCCGAGGTTATCAATTTTAAAGTGGATAAACCTGCTTTCCTGTTGCCTAAATCTTTTTTCTGCCAAATGTGAGGTTTTCGGGAACAAATTATTTTGTGTTGTTTCCATATGCCTTGCTCTGGCTAAATGTGCAGACGGATAACTCTTGCATTGCCTAAATTGCTGTGCATAGTTGACATCATTGTATCAGTCCTGACCTTTCGGACCTGTCAATTGCAAGATTGATGTCTTTTGGGTCCGCATTTTTTTTCCTCTTTTATAATTTTTTGTTTCTAGTTTTCCATGAATTTTTTAAATGAGTATTTCTACAGCATATTAATTTGACAAGTAGTTTGTTTGTTACTTATTTGGTTTTATTTCCAACTTCTTAAAACTGACAAGTTCCTCATCTGATTTATAAATCCATTTTACCATTTATGTTCTGTTTTCCTCAATGCTAGATGTAAAATTTCAACGTTAACATGACTGCTCTACATGATGATCTTTATTTTTGCTATTTGGATCTTGATCCAATGAAGCTTTATAGTCATAGTTACACTGATAGAGCATCATGGTATTTTCCTGCTCTCCCCATTGTTGTTGATCATTATCATGATGTAAGTTTGATCTTTCCATCAAAATTGTAACATGTCGTGCAATATGTGACAATAGCAGCAAAAGAGGCTGGTCCAATATCTTTTTTTCCTGAAATGTTTTTTCTTTCTTTGATTTAAGCAAAGAATTGCTTAATTTATGTGGGTTTTTGGTCATGCTTTTGATTTGAAGCGAGATCCAACGCTTTCAAGAATATTGGTAATAAATGAATCATGCAACAAATAATTTGTTTTAAAAGTCAACCAAGCTTGGTTAACGTGATGGCTCTATATGATGAAGAAAGCCTTGGCTATATGGATGAATATCCTATGAAGCTTTTATGTCATAGTTACACTGATAGAGCAACTCTTCCTTGCACATCACTTGCCCTTAGCTTGGTAGCTGAAACTACTTTATACGTCTATCACATGCGCCTAATCTATGGTAGCTTAAACTATTTTATGTCTATCGCTGCCATTTACAAAAGTAATCTAAGTTGTTTAAAATGAAAAGATTGGAGTACATGTGAATTGCAGCTCTAGGAATATGAGAAATTAGAGCTGTAATACCTTGTATATATACTTTTCTGCTGGGGTTCACTATTGATTATTAGTCAATTAATTTGGATGTTAATCAAAGACATTTGCTGAGCTGGCAGAGAAAAGTAGTTGATCATCTCGGTCCTGGATAGAAAAAAATTACCACTGTGGGTCCAAGAAATATATTTATCTGATATTTGACTTTGCCTCCTGATAGAGTCTGTTATCAATTTTACTAGTCAGTAGCACTGCAATTATTTTGGTTCTGTATATGAAGGATTGTTTATTGTTCCCGAACTGCCTTTCAAGAAATTAACGGTGCCATTGATACAAACTTTAATCTGCAGTAGTTATCTAATCTCTTGTTGGATATCTACCATGATTTTTGTCTTATTATTGATATGGGAAGATCCTTGCTTATTGATTCCTTGTGCTTTTGTTGAGTATGGCGGGGTGGAAACCACCCTTAGCTGATTGCTGTGTGTTTCATGCCAGCTCTTTTGGGTCTCATCTGTTCTGTTTCTTGGAATACCAAAAGATCACCTTTTTGCTTCCATATGTCCTTACTCCACTTTTTTGGTTATTATATCAGAACAAAGATGTAACAGAAGCTATCCAGAAAGTTGCTGCGGCGTACGACTGCAAAATTGTTGAAGGTGTCCTTAGTCACCAGCTGAAACAGTTTGTGATTGATGGAAACAAGGTCGTGTTGAGTGTATCAAGTCCTGATGTGAGAGTTGATGATGCTGAATTTGAGGAAAACGAAGTTTATTCTATTGATATAGCTGCAAGTACGGGTGAGGGGAAGGTAATGGTTGGAATTTTGTGGTGTACAAGTGTTGACTGTGATTAAGGTTATTTTGGTTTCATCAATTCATGTCTAATGTTTTTGTGTTTTGTTTTATTAGCCTAGAATGCTGGATGAGAAACAAACAACTATTTACAAAAGAGCTGTGGACAAGAACTATCACTTGAAGATGAAAGCATCGAGATTTATATTCAGTGAAATTAACCAGAAATACCCTATCATGCCATTTACAGCAAGGTTTGTGCTAATTTATGTCATCTTTGACGTTTGTCTGTGCCGGTGATCGTTCTGAAATGTAGAGGGATTTATCTGATAGGGCTTTGGAGGAAAAGAGGGCTCGCCTTGGACTAGTAGAATGTGTCAATCATGACCTTTTGCAACCCTATCCTGTTCTTCATGAGAAGCCTGGTAAGGAGCAACTCATATGAATCTAGCATGCATCTATATCTAATACTAGTGTTTACTGGTGTCCTTTTGCGGATCTTTTTTTCTTTTTTTTTTTTTCATTTGCTTATCAGTAATGTTGACTGTGCAGGTGATTATGTAGCTCATATCAAATTCACTGTTCTTCTCATGCCAAACGGGTCAGATCGCGTAACATCCCATCCTTTGCAAGAGCTGCAGCCAACTAAAACCATCGAGGACCCTGAAATTAAAGCTTGGTTAGCGTTGGGAACCAAGACAAAGAAGAAAGGTGGTGGGAAAAAGAAGAAAGGTAAAGATTGTAAATGTGGAATGATAATAGGAATTAGCAATTTTCTATTATTCATGGGGTGTTTTTGCCAACTGAAGTGAGTTTCGCTTACTTTTTGGAGTTTGGTGTATAAAGATTCCGGGTTTCATGTTGATTTTCAGGCAAGAACAAATCTGGAGCTGAAGAGTCTGCAGAAGCAGAACCAATGGCTGAAACCTCAAATGGTGCTACAGCTGAAAATTGAAAAGACGAAAAATGTGTCACTTCAAATTTTGTTACTTGTTGATTCTCTTTTGTATTTGCTTGTTGATGGGCAACTTAAACATATTTAGATGTTGATCTTTCTATATTTCATGTTGCCTCTCACTTCTGTGTAAAGTTCTGGGTTTGAGCCCAAGGAATGAATTTTTCTTGACACACAGTATAGGGGCGTGTTTCTGGTTGCCTGCAGCTTATGTTTCGGTTACATTGTATCGAGGTATATGGAATGCTGGTCCGAGAACGAGGGCCGGTGAATGAATTCAGTTCATATTTCTCATATGGTTTGTTATGGAGTAGTGAAACATCCATCTCGAAGATGTGCTAGATTTACAGACACATATAATTCATACCTAGTCAAATCTTATTTAGTTGTATTTTAGGTTGATCCTAGTTGCACCTAAAAGCACTTGCGGTGCTTAGAATCTCGTTGGGCATGTCTTGCGTCGTCCTCTAAATTATATAATACTCGTTCCAATTTCCAATCCTTGTGTATGTTAAAGAATTTTGCACCAAAAATCAATAATACCTGCAACATTCAAGTAATCTTGAACTTTGAATCTATTTTGTCACCAACTTTAGGATGCTAATTAATCGGAAAGGTAGGTGATTTCTCACTAACATCATAAATGCTGCCAAAAATATTAATACTTGTACTTCAATATTAATACTTGTACTTCCTCCGTTTTTTTAGATGTTACACTTTCTATTTTAGGAAATTTTAAATTAGATGTTATACTTTTATTTGGGTAATAACTTATCTCTATCTCTCTCCTATCACATGTTCACATGAGACCCTTTTGTTTTTCATTCTCTCTATCTCTCTCCACTCCAAAAATTAATTAGGAGTCCGTGATTTGAAAAGTGTAACATCTAAAAAAAAACGGAGGAAATATATAAATTGAAACAAAGGGAGTATACCTACTATAAATTATCTGAAGCTACCAAGGATGTCTTGGCCTAGTGGTTAAGATTGAGGTACTGTGAACGATAAGTCACAGGTTTGAATCCCTCCTCCCCTTCTTTGTACTTTGTACCCGCCTTCGTGGCTCATATGGATCAAAAAAATAAATAAATTATCGGAAGCTTTAGTTTAAACATATGATGTATTTCTACAGTTATATTTTGGTAAAATTTTGATTAAAATGTTGCAATTAAAACATGGGAATGGAGGAAAAATTTCATGTATTTATGTTGTCCCATAAAATGACAATATAAAGTTATAAAACTTACTAATTTGTTTTTGTTTCGTAAAGTATGTAACAGTAAATGAAATTATTTTAGTATCTGTTTTGTTTTATTTTTAGGTATATTAGTATTACGGTATATTTTCATCTTTAATTAATGTAATTTTTCTCGAATGTCAAAAAAGTCGAAATTGCATAACTCAAACTTTACACTAACACTATTTGGCAGCTGGACAGCTGGATTTCGAACCGACTAAAATTTGCACATCGTCACTTTGCAAGTATATCACTAATTCACTCATACTTAAGATTTTGATGTATGATATAAATTACGCAGCAAATAAATATAATATTTCATCAAGAAATGGCCAGCAACAATGGAGAAGAGATAGCGCAGGATAAAGAGGATGTAACAACTGTGCTCGAAGATAAATGTTCTTTCATAGATGATGAAACCCAAGATTCCATCCTTCATCTGTTGGACTTCTTATCTCTCTGTTTCATATATAGTTTGTGTGTGTGTTAGTGTTATAGTTTTTTCTTTTTACCACCCGGTGGGGCGTAAACATTTTCCTAGAAACTGTTTTCCTCCATTTTCAAATTTACATTGTTTGATTTATAAAAAAGTGTAATATTTTTCTTCTATGGGAAAACTACTTTCCTTCTTTTGTTATTCTCTCTTGTATACTCTTCTCACTACCTTCTTACTTTTCGCTTCATTTTCCTTTCATTTTATCATTTTTCTTATATTGAACCGAACAATAAAAAGCTAATTTTGGAATTGAGTTTTTCTTGTAAACAGTTTGTCATAAAAATTATTTTTACACTGAAAATGTTTTATGCCCAATCGAACTAAGCATTAATATAATTCTAATATGCAACCGTTTTCCATAATGAGTTGATGGTGCGATAAGGTTTACAATTGATTATTACACCAAACAAGACTATTATTGGGGTACCAATACTTTATGGCAAAAGCAAAACACAATTTTCATATGCGGGTCAATAATTAGTAATTTTCATATAGCCATTGAAAAATAATATATCTGCAATATGAAGTATAAATGTATAATATTATCATTTCTTCACTCATACTTCCTTTGTTCTGAATTACTCGCAGCACTTTGAGAGAAAATGCGATATTTTTGGTTAAAGTGTTACACGTAATATGGAACGGAGAAAATATATATTTTTCCTACTAGTACTGATTGGACTAATTTAATGTCGTTAATTGGGCAGGAGATCGAAACTTTGCATTTGTATAGAAGGGAAGGAATGGGAAGAAAAAGATGTGTGTGTTGATTTTGTCAAGCATAAAGAGTCTGGGACAGTTAGGCTACTCATACGCCACTATCCTTCTCTTCAAGTGATTGCCAAACATCCCAGTATTTATTCTCTCTACCCCTAAATAATTGCTTTGCATGACTTTGTTTTATGGGCATAGAATAATTTGCTTTTAGATACTTTTCACAGGAATTTGATCCCATTTGACAGACGTTATAGCTTTATTCGTGATGGTTTAAGTAACGTGATGATGTACAATAGAACATGTATGATTATTGTAACAAAACTTCTAATGCTAATGTCTATAGTAATGCAACTCTATGTGAAAGCGTTCGTATATGTTTAATTTTCATAATAGCTTTTCAATATCACCCATTATCACCTAGATATATTAAAGAGTGTCGATAACGAAATCCACTAGAAAATACACATAATTAGAGGCTAAGAAGTGTACTATAGACACTTAATAGACTTTGGAAAATTACCTACAAAGTTATTACTTACTATTACTGCTATCTATTAGACACTGAAAATGAGCGTCAAGGTCATCAAATCTTTAGTTAATGTGTTAGTAACCAATCATAGTCCACAATGATTAGTGAATGCACACTTTCCTTTTGTATTAATGGCTTGAAAGTTGGTATATTTCTACGATCTAGTTTATAGACCTATGAACTTTTGTGTAGTAATGCCTACAATGGAATTGGAGGAATATGCTGGGAAACACAATTCGTGTAAGTGGAATGCTACTGATTTTCAAGATGGGGAGTTGAAGAATCAGATTTTTCGCGTCGAATTTTTTACAACTGAGGGTTAGATTTTCTTTGTTGCAACTTTTCTTATGAAGTAAGTATATATATTTGTGACAACAAATTCATCATTCTTTTGAAACTGTAGACTGGGAAGCATTCATTGAAAATTTTGAAGACGTGATTGAAACACAAAGCAAAAAAGAAGGAAACAAAAATGCAAATGCTGCTGCTGGGTTTCTTGAGAAAGTAGGCGTTGATGAGACTTAATCAAAGGAGGCTTTGCGTAGACATGCAAGCGCCAACAATTGAACTTTGAGCATAAAAGCTTTCAAGAAGAGCGAGTCTAAAACCGTGTCTGTTACCTTGTATTACTTTGCATTCCTAGTTATGTAAGGTTTTCTCTGATACACTCGAGTTTTTCAATTTTCACCGTAAACACCTTTTTACCATGCAAGGTTTGATAGCTAATCGAGTGTCTTTAATTTATCTTATCTGAATTGAACTTATCTCATTCGAATTTATTGTATCGTGTATAAACTTACTTAAACCTATTAAACTTGATTATGTTCATATTATTAGTTTTAATTGCTTTTATCTAGACTTATTTTATCTAATTTTATTTTTTCTAAAATAAGTTAAATAGAACAAAGTCTCCGTGTGCGCTTTCGTTTTCCCATTAATCATTGTTATAAACTTATTAATTATTATGTAATACTTGGTCTATTATCGGAGACTCGGATCACTAAATTACAATACGTTTCGATTTAGAGAACGTATTGTGTCGGACTCGTCCGACCATAATCTTGGTCGGACGACTTTCAGGTGGTTCCAATCTTTTTTCAGGTAGTCTTCATTTTTTTTCAGGTGGTTCCAATTTTTTTTCAGGTAGTCTTCATTTTGTTTTCAGTTAGTCTTCTTTGTTTTTCAGTGAGTTTTTGTGCTTCAATTAGACTTACTTGGGTTTCAGTTGGTCTTTATTCTTTTTCAGGTAGTCTACATTTTTCTTCAGGTAGTCTTCATTTTGTTTCAGTTAGTCCATTATTTCTTTCAGTTGGCCCATTATTTCTTTCAGTTGGTCCAACTGAAAGAAAAGAAAGTCCAACTGAAAGAAAAGAAAGTCCAACTGAAAGAAAAGAAAGTCTAACTGAAAGAAAAGAAAGTCCAACTGAAACAAAACAAAGTCCAACTGAAACAAAACAAAGTCCAACTGAAAATGGAAAATAGGAAAAGAATGAAGACTGAAATTAAGAATTTCATGAAGAAAACTTCTAACCTCAGTCAAGGTCTTCATCATGGCAGGCAATAAGTCTTGAAACCTATCCCTATCAGCGGAGGTTTCAAGATACTGAATGAAGTTAATTACATCATTCAAAGCGGCGATTCGAACATCAGAAGAAGGAGAATTGGTGAGGCAATTGAAGAACACTTGATGAAGTTCCTTAATACAAGGCACCAAAGTGTCGCAAGTTGAAAAAAGCAGACTCTTGCAACTTGGAGGAATGAGATGAAACACACTGGAACATAAAAGGAAGAAGTTCAAGCCATCCATTGTCAGGAAGAATACCAGAAGCAAGTTCAGATATGGTGTCGCACATAGCTTCTTTGAGACGGTTTTGTCGTCCTCACGGTGGTGTGGGGAGGTCTTGGAAGCGCGGTTTTTTGTTTGGGTCAGCCCCGTCTGACGGAAACTATTAGGTCAGACGGTCTGACCCAATACTTTCACTTCGATTTAACCCTAACCTGAGGCCTGAGGGCTGAGGGGTGAGGGACAAGGCTGACTGATTAAAAGATACTTCTATTACGTGAGAGGGCGCAAAAAAATTCCAAATTCGCACACTACGATTTCTCACCATTTATAAACTACACAAAGGATAGGAGAAAACAATCATATGGCATTTACTTCTGTGAAAGCTCATTACTTGAGTAATATCTGTTAGAGACTCTTACGTAGGGAATCAAGAATACATACAAAGGCATGTCCAATGCCTATGTGCAGAGTTCCTATCGCCACAACCGGCATGTACAAGAGGCTAAGATATCGATTATAACTTGGTAAGGCAAAACAGAAAGAAATGGGGGAAAAAGAGGTAAACTAACGAGGGAAGAAAAGCCCAACACCAATAAAAAGAATCGTAAAGAATGCACGACACACGACAAGCTTGCCACCAAAAATTTGGCAATGATCTTCATTCACCTGTAAAGCAACAAATAAACAGGTCAGGTTAAGGCATCAAGAACACATAGATCAAGCAAAAGAGGAATTAGATAGACAAACAGTCAAATGTCTTCCCCAAATTCTATCCTAGTATATAACCAAACTGGAATTGTAGACATGCTGACATGGATATCAATTCCGTATATGATCCATTATAAAGGTAGTAGGGTTTGGCAAAAAGAACCTATGTGATTGGCTGGTGGATAATTTATGATGAAACTAAATAGACAAGGGAAACGTAGTCCAATTGAGTAGCTTTTGTCACTAAAAGAGAAAATGTTGCAATATATATGAGACTACCAAAAGAAGTATATGTTGCACTAGAAAAAGAACGGAAGAAGTATATTAAAGGAAGAGAGGACAAGGATCAGTAGAAATTAATCACAAATGGCCTTAAGATAAAATTTTTAAAGGATGAAAAGCTGAAATGTTAATTGAGATGTATATTTCTGAAGTAGCAACCCCAAAAGCTAAAATGTTTTGCAACATCAATAAAATGAAAGTCACATGCATTATCTTTCAGAATTCAAATACTCAATGAATGCCGTATCCCCAAAAGTTTGACGTTTTTTTAGGACAAATCACCCAACTGTAGACTATATACTCATATCCAACAGCATTAAAAACTGTGTTTTGCTATATACTTGCTTATCACTTAAGGTGACTTTGAATTCCAATGATTAAAACTAAGCAGCATATGAAAATTTTTGAGCCCTGAGATTGCAGATACAACAACATATTTTCTTTGGGGTGGAGATGGGGTAATTGCAAGGGAAGAAAAAAAAAAAGCAAACTTACAATAGAGATATGACGTTCAGGATGTAACCTTGAGTTCTCCAAGCATAAAATTACCAAAAATTGCAAGGAGTAAATATGTCGACAAGAGGAAACAGTTGCTTTGTTATGACATCTTTAATGCCTGCTTCATTTGCGCAAGTGCTGAAGGATGCATTCTACTTATTGCAGCATTAAAGGTATCTCCATGAAGGGCTGCACATGTTTGAAGGTTCTCTCTCACTGCATTCTCGACTGACATCTGATTAATAGGGTCCGATGATTTGATCTAATATGACACAAGCACACAAGTCAATCTCAGTAGCTACGCCAGCCCCCCCCCCCCCCCCCCCCACCCCCCCTTCCCATCTTTCTCTCAAAGACAGCCTCTTTTATAAAAACATAAACAATGTTTCTTCGGTGCTTACCTGCCTCTTCTTGAATTCTTTACTTAATACAGTTCCTTCAATTTGAGGCCTGGTGAAAGTCATGTTAGCACCACTTTATCAGGACAAAAAAGAAATACTACGATGGTCATGGCATGAACAAGGTTACTCAACCCATCAGCCACCTGTATTTCAGAAAAACATGTGAATATATGGCTATCATACCTGGACTCTCCCTCTGACAAGTCATCATTACCACCCAATATCACACTTGTACAAGCACTGAGTAAATAGAGCCAGATGATCAAATTGGGAGCTTAAATATTGGATAACATCAATCAATCACATTAATAATCTGATTACCTTAGAATCTGGTCAAGTTTATCAAGAACTTGAGGCAACCTTAGGGACAAAATAATAGAAAGTGCCAAACCGATTGTTTTCCTCTGAATGGAAGTCATATTATCAACCTGTAGTAAATCAAATCCAGACTGAGGCAAAAGATAAGGAACAGACTCATATCATTTCAGCGGATCAATGCAAAATTTGCCCGAGTAATTGAAAATTCTCAGTGAGCTTGAAATCACAGCTGCATGCAGTGTGCACACTCTTCATATTCAGATGAAAATTGCTTGACAAACAAATTAGGACAATTATAATGGATGAGATTCCTTCTACAATGGTAGGAAAACTTAAAACAAGCAAATCCATTTATGATGAGAACCAAGTTACTTTAGCTGCATAATAATGTCTGATTAATACCTTTTACATTCAGATGAACATGTTACATGACAAGAACATGTACAAATTTGGAGCCTTCTCTGATAAGAATGATCGTGCACGTCATAGACCAAACAAATACAAATTGCCTCCAGGCAGAAACAATTCTTTCTACCAAAATCTGTTTAACCAATATAAGAAAGGACTCCATAGCTAAATTTCCCACAGCAGATCAAACAATATTCAGATTTCTCAGTCACTCATTGCACAACTAAATCCAGCTTCAGGGTTATCACGTAAAAAATGACCAGCGACACCTCTATGATGTCAATTAGGCTCTTGGAATAGATATCCTGTGTAAAGGTTCTAAGGTATTATAAACTTCATGCAAAATTGTCAAAGACAGGATGTCATACTAGCGTATGAATGTTCCAAACTTTTAATTATCCTGTTAGGTATATTCGGTGACTATAACGTCATATACAATCAATAACACACACTGATACTACTGTATATTAGTCTATGAAAAATTGGCAAGAACGGACTTAATGCAGCACACCATTTGACAAGCAATTAAGCTCCTAACCCAATTGGTCCTGTTGGCTAACAATTACCTGCAAAATTTCGGTAACTCTTTTTCTAGCCATTTTACAAGACAAAAGGACTCAACTATAGTTCTTTGACCAACTGCCTCAAGATAAGCCTCTCAACACCCCCCTGCCCTGACATTACAGTATCACAAGTTTACAATCCTTAATGGAAAGATATAAATTCTCAACTCATGGAAGAAAATGAAGACAAACACATGCATTTGGACAAAAAATTTAAAGGGTTAACAAGAGAGAAGAGATGCATGTCAAACTGACCTTCTCTAGCCATATATCAACCAGACAGAGGAGTATGTTCTCCTCCAGAGGAAAACCTGCACCTTGGAGCAGTAACAGAAGCGAAGATTCTGATGTTAACTGAGCAAGGTAATTGGTATTCAACACTAGAATTCTTGCTAAAATGGCGGCTGAGGATGATTTTACAGCTGTTTTAGAGGGGTCACACTCATCTCCTCCACAAAGACAGACAACAACCAATTTCTGTAAGCACAAAAGGCAAATATTAAGAATTATTACGATGCTATAAAAAGAGGCTTGAGATCTATCAGTAAAAAGATATAACCCACCTGAAGCGTACTGCTGATAAGAGGAGGTACTTCCATAGGGTAACACTGCAGAAGAAAGAATTAGCATCTCAGAGAAGTAGCAGTTATATCTAATTTAGCACTGAGTTTTCAACGACAGTCAGCAACAGTGCTGATGCAATGTTGAGAACGCTTCATTTCACTGCTACTTATGTAGTATCTCAATGGATGAGATAGGAGAGGTGGTCATACAAGCAATCTGTGTAGAAGCTTATAAGATTATTTTAATAATATTGGTAATGATGAAAGAGAAGTGCAATTCAAGGAACCAAACGGAAATAAAAATAGACTGCCATGGGTGATGGGCCATTAGTGTCACTATTGTTAGGCTTTGGAATTACAACAGACTAATTAATGTGGCTCATTAGGACATCAGTTCTTATTTAGAGCGAAGTAATAGACGGCCATGGGAGATGGGCCATCACATATCAGATCAATCGTTTATTGGACACCTCCCCCCCCCCCACCACCACACACACACACACACACATATACACCGAATGTGGTGTGTGTGTGTGGGGGGGGGGGGGGGTTCCAATAAACGATTGATCTGATATGTGAAGGCCAGTCCCCCCGCACCCCACAAAACCACCCACCCACCCAAGGGCGCCAAGTCGTCCCAGGCAGAAATTCTTTAGAGACTTTGGGGAAATGTTGCAAATACAAATATTCAGGGCATGCAACCTATTCAATACAAGCAATACAGTTAAAGACTAAAACATATGACTATGTAAAAACAAGGCATAGAGTCACTTGAATACAGGCTAATATTAGAAAATTGAAATTCTGTGTTACTCGTATAATCTGTTGATGACCCAAATCACTAAGTAGAATAGTCATGCATAAAGTAAATGACAAACCTGCACCAAAATATCAATGACAGGAAGAACTGACAAAAGGCCCCTATCATTTACGTTTCCAACTATCATATCCAGAAGCTTAGCAACACTTGACGCATGCTGATTTAAGAATTCAGTTCCACCCAAGATTATATAACCCTCAATGATTTCAACCGCAACCTGCATTTAAGCCGCATAAGAAATGATGAGCACAAACTGAACCTATAAACAATTCAACATGATCAGAATGATATTACCTACCTTATAAAGCCCCTCAACGGCTCAAACTACTATCCTTGAACATAGTACTTAGTTATCCAATTTATATAAAAAATCTAATAACAGATTTTTTAGATTTAAGACTCCCTTCGTTCCATATTAATCAATGCACCTTCCATATCTGTTCATCCCACATTAATTGATACACTTTCTAAAATGATAATGTCCCAAACAATAATTAAGAAACACACTCCCCAATCTCCATACTCATCCTTTAAAAAGTTGAGCCCCACAATCGACTAACTACAATAAAGTCAAATAGAACTCCTAAAACTTTGTGCCGGTCAAAGTGTATCGATAATATGGACAGAAGAACATAAAAAGCAAAGAACTGTGAACAATACTATATACTCTTTCACAAATTCTTTAGGTAGGTTGTCCCAAAATCTGTCACACTTCTATTTTGAGTCAAAGACAACAATTTAGATCACGTTTTCACTCTACTCCTTACATCACATCAACACTATTTCTCACTCCATCCCAGCACTCTCTCTTACCATTCTCTTGATGACTACGTTTATTATTACTTGCTCTGCGTGTCAAACATGTGTGAAGAAGTTAAGGGACGGAGGAAGCCGAGGGAAGTTGTTTGCAGTAACATATACAACAAAAATGCATGCAACCGAGTAAATTAAACCGAAACATGCAGAAAATCTAACCGTCAGGTGATCAAAACTTCTTTCAATGATATCCACAAGACTCGGGAAGAAGTTCAATAGCTGTGGAACCATCGATGGCGCATATGTAAGGGTAGCTTCCCACAACTGCAAGATACATTATACCAAGAGCATTCATGAGCATTCATGAGCATTCCAGAATCGGAAAGTACAGATCTGTAAAATGAGATAAAGGCTTACCACCATACTGTCCTCCATAAGATTGAGCTCGTCTGGGCCATTCACATCGATTCCTCTTTGCAAAATGGGTAGTAATATATTGTAGCATATAGGTGACTGATAACCAAGAGCCACAACAAAGTTTTTCAGTGCAATAAGAAGCTGCATTTGCAGAAGACTTTCTCCGGAGGATTCTTCCCATACCTTCATGTGTATAAAGTTGTTAAAAGGTGAAATGCTAGACAAGACGATCTGAACTACCATTATTTAAATTGTTAGTAAAGGCAGAAATCAAAAGTATTTAAGGGATAGACACAGCCCCACTGACAGCAAAAACAGTCTCTAACATGAAGAAGTTGGTTTCCCTTATAAAGCAATTGTAAAAGAAAATCGAGGATTAAGCTTGAAACGTGTTCCTTTTCATATATCTAAAGAATGTTCATAGATCATATAACCAGCCCCAACTCGCAGAAAACATCAAAAGAGAAACTAAGACATCATTTAAGTCGAAATACTCAACTTCATTTTCATTTTCGTATAGCAAATATAACATCCACAAGGAAAAATGCCTTGCCTCTACAGCAATCTTCCCACTACAGCTTACTAAACTTTAAAAGCACTGCTGATCTATTCTTGTATCTTGAAAGCAGAATTCCATGCTTCATAATTTTCTGATTACAGATCCAAATTCACTAGTCCCATATTAGTTTATGCACTTTCCTTTTCATCTGTCCCAAAACACTTTTTAACACATCTATTTTAAGAAGAGTCCCACTAATATTTCAATACTATTATCCTACCCCCCTTTGCCCACAATGCCAAATGCTCTCTCTCTCTTTTAATAAAATATACCCCACTATATCTCACCTTTCCTATCACATCTAACTTTCAAATAAAATAATAATTGATAATCATCAAGAACTTATGTCCTAAAACTATGTGCGACGAATAATGTTCAAATTAATCTGTGATTAAAGGCGTAATAATAGCTACTTCCTCCTTTTTTTTTATAGCTATCCATAAGGATTTGGCATGTTTGTCAGCGCACACTTTGAAGATTGACATTTTTAATTATACACAAGTAAACTTTGTAAAAATACACTATAACACAAATCTAATAAAATCCCACATAATTATAGTTTTCCTCAAGTATACATATTACACAAAAGGGTCGAAAGCAGAGAATGTGAGAGTCAATATAGTACAACTATTATAATACATAGACAATATATTCTTAATTGCAAAATTAGTTGAATTAACAAGACCCTGATAAGCTCTACTCAACAGCAAATAAGTAAAGCCAGCCTTCTACAAATATTTTACAACTGTCAATGTGTTCTTTTTTACTTCTACCATTTTGACTAATCGCGTTTTCCAATGTATAAGATCATACTTTTTGTTTCAAACTACCTTTAACTTTCAAGTTTTTGCGAGAAACTTCCTTATAAAATATTCGTTATCCCAAACTACCTTACTTTACCAATTTGTTGTTGAGAACTACCTAATGTCGATTTTGGACGTTGCTTTTTTTTTCAGTTCAAAATTGTGGGAGAAAACAAAGTTACCCTTTTGGAAATTGCTTGAGATTCAAGGAGACTGAGAGGGTGATTGTTTCAATTTTAGTTTAAGTAGAAGAGGGATTTGATGGTGGATTGGTGGTACAAAGTGTCGACCAAGATAGAGAGACAGAGAGTGCGCACGCTGACAAATGGAGAACACAGGGTGGGGAAAATGAAAAAAGGGTTTGAAGAGGTCAAATGATATTACGTGACATTAAAAAAGTGGAAAAAAAGGTCGACGACGGAAACCGACATAAGATAGCTGTCAACGGCAAAATAGTATAAGTAAGGTAGTTTGGGACAACAAATTTTTTATAAGGTAGTTTCTCGCAAAAACTTGAAAGTTAAAGGTAGTTTGGGAGAAAAAATTAAAAGGTGATGTTCTGAAAATACACAGTTTACATGATAAAATTTAAATTACTGTATAGTTTTATTATAAAGTCAAAAAGGGGTGTGTCAATAGTACAAAAAGTCAAGATAGTAGAAGTTAAAATCAGCTGGACTTAAACTTTGACTTCGCCAGACTCCATCTTAAAAGAATTTATACTGGCAGCTAGCCGATGGTGGTTGAGTGGTTTGTTCTTGCTGTTGTAGTCGTAAACTAAACCATTTTTTACTGATAAATGGATATCTTGCGAGAACCTTTTCAACTCTCAAATGGACTAGCAAACCACATTTCCAAGAACTCATATCGAGAATACTGACTGAGTTCGTCCCTCTGGCCTTTGGTGGACTAAATAACATTCATTATTTTGCAGTCGTAAACTAAACCATTTATGTATCTTACTAGAAAAGGAAGGAGACGAACATATGACTAAAAGTGATACCTTCTGAAAAAACTTTACCAACTTGTCCACATAAGGAATCACTTGACCGATATGTCCAAGAAGAACGGATATCAAATTTAAAACCTGGACCTGGTAGAAGACAAGCAATAGCAGCAGAGAAGAATTAGCAATTAGTTTGGTTCAGGATGTAATCATGAATCACAGCCAAAAGAGTCAAAAATGTGTACAAAAACCACTACACAAATAAAAGTAATACCAAAAAATCTGACAGATCAACATGATAGATAAGATTTACTAGAAAAAAAACTCTAACACATGAATATATATGAAGATGAGCTCCTGAGTTCAGTAAAAACTAAAGACATACGAATATGAAACCCCTCAACCCTCAAAAACCGAAACCCCCCCACCCCAACCAAATAGAGAAGAAAGTAATGAATTTTATACAGTTATATATCAGTCAGCTATAAATGTTAAACAAAGCTCTCTCTGATGTGTGTAGTGTGCACCTTATCCCCTGGTGCTGAGATAAGACTTAATTACTTGCTTCATCACAGTCCTTCCTCTAAGCACAATTAATAAATGCACATTTCATAGATATGACAATTGTGGAGAGTATTGCATACATCTTGCCAGACAGGAGAGATTGCAAGCTTACAACTTACTTGTATGAAGGAGCATACGTGATACTCTAGACATGTGTTTTGTGTGTTGTTCACTATAATATGGAGGGGGAGGGGTATATGGTTGGAACAGATCTGTTTTGGAGAGCCAACATTTTGGACGAGTGGTTGCTTAGAGTCTAGTGACTGTAATCCCTCTGGACTAGGAAAACGTGTTCCCTAAGATCAAGGCCAGCTAACATCCAACAGAGCTAGAAGACTCTACTAATTTTATTTGGAGCTTGGTAATTTTGTTTCTAGAAAAGGTACACCTCACAGTAACAGTGGAGCCGTTGATTTTTGTACTCATCAAGCTTATTTTATTGCCCATCAAATTAGTTACAATTTGTTGATTGTTTACCACAAATGGACTTAAAGCATATCATCTACACGAGCCACCATGAGAAAGAATGACTAGCAGAGAAAAGAGACTTGTTCGTGTGAAATGTCAGAAAAAATTGGGGACAGATAGGTTTACCTTCGAGTCAAATTCCAAAACTTCCTCAACCAAATTAAAACACGAATCCCAACATAGTGGAAGAAGATCGGTGAACTCCTTCTCAGAGAAGTTTGAGTCTTCTATAAGCAAGCACAAAGTCCTACATGCTGCCAGCTAGAATGGAGAAAGAGTGAAACTTCATCAGCAATCATGTCATTTTGGTTTGTATTAAGAAGAAAATAATTAATGAAGTTAACAACTGCCAGAAAGAGAGATTCAAATTCTCAAAAATATTTAAAAAGAAGAAACTGTAGAACTAGAAACCAGCTGGAACAAAAAAAAAAAAACTCTCAGCAAGGAGGAGATGGGTTCGATACCCTGACAGCAAGGTCTCTATCCTGGAGCAGCTTGATGGCAGCACAATACACCGATCTTTTGGTATCATCTTTAATCTGCCAAGCAAGTCAGTAAAAATCAGTTAAAAATGTTAAGACATTTGAAAGAGCAAGCTAAGATGTGCCGCTGCCATCTAAAGAACAAAAAAGATCAACTTTTTATGATTTCGGTTTTAATAAGGTTCAACGTCACAACCTTCTTTTCACTAACAAAGTCTGGAAAAATAGGACAGAAATAAATGTCCTTCACAATTCTTATCTTTGTACCAAGGAAAGAAGAGAATTGGGTGGGTGGAGAGAGATGCCCTTTCAACTCAAATCGATAATAAGGCTTCCAACCCACAAAAAATATGTTGAAAGTGGCAAGTTATTCGGGACATCCCCAAATGAGACATTAATTGTAAAACAATGCATCTCTAAACATCTCTAAAACTGGAATATGATATTCTGAGCTTCACGTAATCGTATAGAGAACTACTAGCAAGTACAGTTACCTCTGAGACCCATTGACCAAGTATCAATGCAACCTTTCGGTGGATGACACGCATGTTCGGATGATCGTTGGTTAATTCCAATGACAAGGCACCATTAAACCTGTAATTTTGATCAAGGGTCACAAAATTTGTTACAGTGCTCACACCATCAAATCACTAATAATGGCAACATAATGAAAAGCACAGGCAAAAGAGCAGATAGAACCTCACTATCAGAAAGAAACAACGTAGAAGCAAAAAACAAACCGAAAACATTGCAACAATCATACAAATGCCAGCAGACCACCTCACATGTTGACACAAAATTTATCTTGTGGTGAACTTGTGTTACTTATGTTAGTTTAACACACCTTTATCTTTTAGGGAAAATTGACAAGAATTATCTCAACTATTGATGTTCCGCTAAAAAAATCCCAACTATGAGTTACTACAGAATAATCCCAACTATATAACAAGTCTTCCAAAAATGCAAAATGACCTGAACGGACCTGCTTAGCAGTTTGAAAAAAATGTCATGTTGTCATACTCTTATTGATCATCTATTAAATTTTTTTATTTTGAACTTTTTTATCCTCTTCCTCCCCCATCCCAGTGTCAATGTCACCCCCTCCCTGACCACCCCCACCACCCCGAAAATACCCTCCACGCACTGCCACCCCTCCCTCACCTCCACCACCCCCGAAAAAAAACCCCACGCACTGCTACTCCCATCCCTCACTCCACTGCCACCACCTCCCTGACCACCACCACCACCCGAGAAAACCCCCATGCACTGCCACCCCACAGCGGCCCCCTCCATGGCCTCCCCCACCCCCAGAAAAAACCCCTCATGCACTGCCACCCCCTCCCTAACCTCCCCCACCCCCAGAAAAAACCCCTCACGCACTGCCACCCACTCCCCAACCTCCCCCACCCCCAAATAACCCCCCACACCTAACCTCCCGGCCCATCCTCGAAAAATACCCCCCATTCCTAAATCCCAACCCCCCCCCCACTCTCACTCTGTTCCCCCCTCGTCTCTTCCCGCTAAATATCACCCATCGCAACCGGGTTCGTATGAATGTGGTAGAGGTTACTCTGTTTCAGAGAGGAGCCTGGCGGGGTGGGTTTTTTAGGTGTTGCTGGTTGGGGAGAGGAAGCCTCATTTCGGGGGTGGGCAGAAGAGGAAGGGGAGAAAGGCTGTTGGGTAGAGAAGAGGTTTGGTAGCAGTGGCGTAGGGGAGGAAGAGGAAGGGGAGGGGGCTAGTAGTTGGGGTGGGGGATGGTGGCTGGGTGGATGGTCGAAGGAGTGAGGGTGAAGGAGAGAGAAAGAAGAGGAAGATCTAAAAAAATGCCTTTTTTACAGGTTTCAACTCACCTGGGAACATCTTTGGAAGACAACCCCTATAGCTGGGATTATTCTGAATAACACATATTTGGGATTATTTAGTGGAACGCCTTGGGATTACTCTAGTCAATTTTTCCCTTCTTTTAAATGGATTTCCAGTAACAAGATACCGTGCCTCAAAGCACTTATCGCTGACTAACACAGATCAGTTATAAAATTTACATATATGGGAGAATTAAATAAATCAATCTCAATTTATATTCTTTAATGAACAAAAATTAACCAGAATGAAAGCTGGCCATGATGACAAACATTTTTTATATGACACTTGTTTCAACTTCATGAAAAAAAATATTTACCAGATCCAAAACATAACCAAAAAACTTTATACTTCCCTAAACAAATATATGAACAGTCAAAAGTTCCACAAAACATCCTTCTCAAGAATCATCACCGATCAACAAAATTCCAAACCAGTAACAATGTTAGCTAAAGATTTAAAAGAAGATTATAACCATGTAAATGTTGTGAAAAAAGCACACACCAATCTTTGAAGCTTAGGTAGTTTGAGAGTTCATAATAAACATATGCAGCGGCTCCATAAGCAGCATCTTTGAGAAGCAACCCTGAAGTAATTTCAGTCACTGAAGTAGGGCAACCGCTCATCGCTTCTTGAAGAATAGAGACAACCACAGGACCTAGAAGCTATAAACAACCATTGTAATGTCAATATCACATGGCATCTTCTAGTCTGCAAGCAATTGTAAAGCTACATCATATAAGCATCCTAGAAATATAAGGTACGTCTATGAAAGATAAATCTTCACCTACTTGGCTGTACTTGTGAAATAAAACAATGTAAAGAGCTTCCGCACAGGGTCTTAGTTTCTCGGTCCACTGCACCATGTCCTGTTCATGATGAAAGCCTTCAGGATTTTGGCTCCATTCTTCCAAATCACTTGCTGATAAAACAAAATACCTGTGTGATGTCACAACCTTAGCTAGATGCACAAAATATATTGAAATTAATGGCCAACTACAAAGAAAGACCATACAAGAACAGCAAAAGTATGTAGTCTAAGTAGGATCGGTGCGTGTTTTAGCCCATTTAGGCATTTTTTCCTTTTTTAGAGCGAGGAGAATTTCCAGCAAAACATAACAGGAAACAAATAGTGATACATCCACCTACATCTGAAATTCAAGTTCGACAAGTAACTTCACTCTTTATAAAACTTCACCACTAAGAGTTCCTATACATGCTTTATTTAGGGAGGGGACTACACTTAACAAATCTAGTCAAACGATCAATCTAATGAAGCAGAAGGAGAAGACACATGACAAACAAAGAAATTCAAGCCACAAAGATCAGTAGCATCCCAATTGGTGCACCTAAGTTGTTATTGTGCCTAAGTCCAAAGTCAGGCAGTGGTTAACAAACATCAGTATCAGCATCCCTGCCCGATAATTATACACCCAAAGGCTATTGATGAACTATGTTTATGGCTTTAATGTTTAGAAGCAGGCAGCTATAACAAATCCATATAATCTAATAGGTCCATACAGCATGCAAAGAAGTAGCAAAATTAACTGCTACAAAATTACCTTCGTACTAATACATTGCACAAAAGTACCACAAGATCATTGGGGAAGAGCAAGGCAAGGTTCCCAGCAATGGCAACAGATATACTTTTCTTCCTCTGCTCTGAAGTGAGTGCATTTTCATCCACCACACGACCAATTAAGCTAGGACTGTAGTCTTTGCATTCCAGTGTAGATTTTACCAACACCATACACTGGATAAGGAATTGCTCAAATGAAAAAAGCTCAGCCTCGGGATTGGTGATCTTATTTAAACAGAAATCCATCACTGGTGAAAGGACGCTCTTATCACCAAATGAGTAAGGATGTTTTCCCTGAAAAGCAATTAGAACCTTCATCATCTTTGTAGATGCCCTTTTTATGAAATCCCAGAACCTAGGATGCCGTTCTTGGAAAGATGAATCTGCATTTAAGTCCAACAAAACAAACATTTTTTTGAATCTAGTGAATATCAAAATAACAAGCTATAAGATTAAAATAATGAAAATAATGATTCTGTGAGCAGGAGCATGTTGCTTAATAGACTTAGGCACTGACACAACACACAGCAAGTGGAGCTCTGAAGACCACAAATATCTTCATATTGGAGTAAGAGACCTGGCGCAACAATCAGACATAAGCAGCAAGGGAAAAAATACTTCCTAATGTGTAAAGAAATAATCAAAGTTACAACTTGGTCTAGCAAAATCATATACCCAGTAGGCAGGTCAACTGTTTCAGTAACTACCACCCAAAGTATTGCAAGCCATTCAATAATGTACTCCATTTTTCAATTCATGACCAAATATGAAATTTCCAAAAGATGGTCTCCAATGAATATGGTGTCAAGGACACAGTTAAAAGACACAGAATCTACATAGCTGTATGCTTGCATCATAAGAATGGAAGATATCAGAGCAATGCAACAGCTACACTTCATCCAGAAGGATGCCACTATCCAGTTTATGCTGCTTTCAGCTAGCAGCTGGTGCTCGTCACAAATGAGCCAATGCAATAAACGTAACAGCTACAATGTAAAGTTTCGACTGAGCAGCAGAAGTCAGGCTGTTAGAATTCAGAACAATATGAAAGACAAACAACACAGACAATCACAATAAAAAAAAAAAAAAAAAATCACCACTTGAAAGTAAATGTCAAATCCCAACCCAATTGACACTTTGAAATTATAAAATGCCTTAATTATTATTGATGTTGATTATACTAACTGTATGTTTTCGGTTTGAAGTCATGGTAATAAGTTAACAATATTCATCAAGAAATACCTAAGAATTTCATTTGAAAATATTCCAGACCATGAACCACTAATTGTATCCTAAATCATGAAGCAAAATAGTAATGCAGCTTAAGGTACAACTCTAAAAGGAATTGGCATTGACCGACTCTTCTAGATAGAAACGTCCTTATATAACATTACCATATTGATCACAAAACAAATGGAACATAATAATTTCCTGCATCCTCCTATCTGAAAGGACGTTCCAAATGTACAGAAAACCAGCATACAAACAGATAAAAGACACTCACTCAGTCCTCTATATATGTTCTACTTAGGCTATTAGATAATCAGTAGAAAATGGGCCGAAATGTAATTAAATGTGAATGAAAAATTGAAAGTGGGTAAGTTATTAAGCATAAGCGCATACTTTGAGTGACTAAAGTGTTGATGTGTTGCAGAGAGAAAAACTGGTAAAATAAGAAGTAAGATCTGCTTAACATGGAAGTTGGAAGGGTCAGCAAATATTTTACAAAGTAGGCAAGTCGAGGAAAATTTCAGGACGTCCCAAAATAATATAGCAGAAGACAAATGTGGCAGGGAGAGCGTAAAAATATGTGCAGAAAGGAAACATCATACACAGAACTTCAATAAACCCTTTTTCGAATCACTCAAAGGTGATAACAAGAGCGCACACAACCACAGATGGCAACAAGAAATTGTTACGAGATTAAGTGAAAAGATATCTAAGATGAGAACAAACCAATATTTCATGGTAAAGTTATGCAAGGAAAAAGAAATACTCACCTTTTCTTCATCTCTCACCAGCCACCCCTACCCCGAAAGTTCCCCCTAATACACAAGTATCTCTCTCTTTCTCTCTACCTCCCTCCCCCCCCTCCCTCCCCCCCCCCCCCCCCCCCCCCCCCCCCCTCTCTATTCCCAAGCTATGTCAATTCGGTGGAGGTGATGATCAACTCGGTTTCCTCCAGATAGCAGAAGCCCTATACTGAGCTTCTACTAATCTTTACAGTCGATGCTTACATTTTCAGATTTTTCAGATTTAGGAGTTTCAATCTAAACCTTAAATTTGAAATAACTTATCAATCTAAACCCTATATATCAGATCCAGAATATAGATCAAATCCAACAATATGTAAGAGACCGCATCATGTTTTGGGACGTACGACCCAGTTCGCATTTTGTGGGGGCTACCTGTCATCGGGTAATAGTGGAACAAAAGGTACTCGCCCAAACCCCAAAAAAGTGTATTAGTGCCTTAGTAGTCATCGGAAAGTCATTAAGAATAACAAACGTTTGCAAAGAAGGACAAGTATATAATTTCAAATAAAACTAGAGCCTAAAAGAGAGGAATATATTTACTTCCCCTATCCCAGATTTAAGTTAACATCATCCATTTTGTGATGACCCAGATGATAAGTTCATATATATTTTTGGTAAGCTGTTTTCTTCAAAGTTGTGGCCCGCAGGCTATGCCAACCCACTTTTCTCTCCTCTTTCACTCTCCATAATCTCAGTGCAAAAATCTGAGTGCATGCTGCATCAGATGCTTATAAATATAGAACGAGGGTTAAACCATGCTTAGACCATAAGTCTCGAAGCCTTACAATAAGGAATTAATGATCGAACGGCGTTTAATAGCATGGGAGAAACCTCCTTGACCTGTCGGACTTCCTGAAACGAAGAAATCATTCTCTTTCTTAATAGTATATATAATAAAGACAAAGAACATTGGTTTACAAAATTAGAAAAAGACAATCTAGGAGGAGGACCTGCAAAGACTTGGAATCACTCTGGTTTCCAGAGATAACTAGCTGGCGTATTATCTTTAAACACAAATACCACCGCTCACACGTTAGATACAACTCATTTTGATGTGGTTCCAAGACATTTGAACTCATATTATGCACCAGCTCAGAAAAACCATGCAATATTCTCTGCACATCATTTTGCCAAAGATGCCAGCAGTATTCAAAAAATTGAGAAGATATCTGCCAAGAGACCAACAAAACATGTTACTTAAGGCAATAGATAGAATAATTGTTTGCTGCAAATTGTCATGGTAAATAAGCAACATCCCTCGATGGCAACACCAAAGTATTATTTATTACTAGAGCTCAGCAAATAAAAACAAGAGGAACACCGAGAAAATTGAAAAAGATGTTTTAATTGGAACAAATTGGCTAAGCCAACCTTACCTCTGCATAATTCCGTTGGTCTGAAGTTAGCCGTTTAGTTGACAGTTCCTTCAAAGTCCGGAAGAGAATCAGAAAAATTCTATGTGAAGAAAGAACATCTGCTGATTGAAGTCGTTGGGCTAAGTTAGAAAAAAGGTCAGGCCTGCACAAGTGATCAAAATTAGCATAGATCACATGGATAGAAAAATAGAAGAGCATAAATAAAATAAAACAAAAGGTATAATACGTTAAACAGTTGCCATACCATATCGCCACATAAAGCACATTGCATTCATTCATACAACTTTTTATAGATCTGCCAATAGAGGCACTAATTTAGGACAATGCCCTTTTCACTGGATTCTGAAATCTTGAAGTTTCTCCCTCCATTGTGAAGTATGTGTTAAGATTCATTATTGGATGTTGGCAGAACCGATGTCTACTCCAAACAAACAATACAATCAGAAACGAACCTAGTATTTCGAATGTGGAGGGGCCTATTTTTAAATAATCATAATTTAAATTCTTTAATGTGGTTTTCATTTTATCTAATATATGTAGCATCATGAATTTTAAACCTACAACTTTAAACATTAATATTAATTTGCTATACCAAAAATTATACGAAGTTAGTATGTATATATATATTATACACAGACAAATTTGACACATTTTAAACAGTAGAATTTGTTTTATATGGAGTATTATTTAAAAAATTTAACGAAAAGAAATGTATGAGTCAAACACAAAATCAAAGAAAAGAAGGGAGGTTATTGTTAGAGAGTAGAAACTCAATTAAAAAAAGATCATAGTTATAGAGTTACAAATATTGGAAATAAAAGCACAAAAGATGTCAACTTTGTCAACAACTAAGTGGAAAAAAGTATAACAAAAATTGAAAAGATGATGCATTTTCTATATAGTGGGATAAAATCATAGCAGTGGTTTACTTGCTCTGACACTTCATGGGATTCGAAAATGCAACAACCAGGTTCATGAGTATATGGACGCGGACGGAAAGACCACTATGGCAAAGACCCTTTTGTGATAGAGAGGCGTGCAAAACCCTTTTATTCCTTAAAATACCTTTGGCTCGATAAGCAGATTTAAAATTTTGGTGGGGCCGGGGCCACCTAGGTCCCCATATAAATCCACCGCTAAATACAATATACAACTGTATTCAGTTATATACAACACTGTTTTTCTTTTGCAGACCTTAAGTATTGCATCTGTCTTGCATTAATGGGTCCCATAAAAAGCGGGAGCCTGGGTAGAATACACCTTTCAAGGAGGTATGACAATAGGAAATTAGAAGTCAAAAAAGGTTAAAAAGGAAATCTTTGTAGGATAATTGGGGTTTTTGTAAAAAGTTTGTGGTTGTAGCCAATAAGATAGAGAGTTCATGAGACCTCTTCCTAGTCCAGAATGGTGATGCTTGGTGAGACTCTCTTGTGAAGTGAGACATGGTGTTTCAATCCAAAATAGAGGTAAGTCTAAAATTTGGGAGGTTCAGTCCAATAATGTTAACATAAATTTAGTAGGTAAATGGTTCAGGATTCTTCCTTTGAAAATTGAAACCAGAGTCCCTTAGGCATTGCATAATCTAAAGCATATATAGATTGTGCCGAAACGGTTAAGAGTACGCATAAAACTAGAGTTGCAATGGTAGCATGTCCACAGAAGCATTTCCCGATTCATCAGGTAGAAAATAGGCTAACATATATTGATTACTGGGTGTTTGTTTTGCAAATTTTGGAATAAAATACGGGTTCATAATCGTTCAAACGCATACCTCGTATTTCTTTGATAAGGAAAATTACAAAACCAGAAAGAGGATTGGTACATATTAGTCATCCAGAACCACCACCATCATCCATCAAACAGCATCAACTCTAAGACCCCTCCCCGTTTTCCACTGCACATTTATAATCTTCTAGATCTAGAAGTTTAGTGTAAAAAATCAAACATCAAAGACAAGCCCACAATTGAGTGATACGAGGACCAAAGAGCAGAAAGTAAAGAGGGCAAGGGGACAAGAGAAAAGAAGGTGGAGGGGAGGACTATGAAGATCTTACAATGGAGAAAGAGGTAGAAAGAGCAAGAAGAGAGTAGAGGGAGTACCGAAGGTGCAGAGATTAGAGAAGAGAGGTAGAAAAGGACAGGAATTTCAAGTAGGCATGATGAGGGGGAGCTGTAAGGTGGGCAAGAGAGAGAAAGGAGTATATAAGGAGGATAGTTTCTAGAATTTGGTAGCCAAATGCTGGGATTCTGTAATGCACAACTGCAAGTCAAGCGCCCTAAGGTATTAAGAGGATGTCTGAGAGGACAACCTTTTTGCTTTCATACTTCTCATCTTCTCCAACTTGTATGATGCATCTTCATGTTGAGAATTCATGTTATTGGACACAATAGACTTCTAGGCTAGTAACTCCAAAGGATAGATGGGTGATACCTTACAAATCTTCTATTTAAACTGCCATCACGAAACCCACATAAACTATTTAAATTTGAAGACTAAAGTTCCTATAAAGGTGAAATCTTTCGTGTGGATGTTGGCTTTAGGCTGGACTTGGTTATGTTGCCTAATATATTTTCGCTCTCCGATTTCAGCACTAAACCTTGCTCAAATATTTTGTCTTTGTTGTATGTAAATCAATATTTACACATTTGACGAAATTTTCACCTAGCGTGGGAAGTCATACTCTGATATTTTCCTATGTATTGTTTGGCATGAACTCTAGGGGATTTGCGATGACCAAAGAAAAGAATTTGCACCCAGAACATGGAGTACATATTATGGAGAAGCGAGAACACCAAGACCTACTTATGACGGTCACATCAAAGCACTTGCACTGTAACGAGGCAAAGAATTTGGTTTAGCAAAAAAAACTGTGAAAGTAATTTGTTGCTAGAAAGGGAACTTATGGCGTATTACGAGTAATGTTTAGCACTTTTGGGGTAAATTTCCACATATTTCAGTAATATTTTAGTGAAGAGATGGTTAAATCCATTTTGAACCTTCCCATGGTGTAACATAATTTCCTAATCTCCCCGCGAACTGTGATCCGAGAAAGCGAATTATGGTCGGTGTTCGCCTATTTTTTGCCCGCGAACCACAAACTGCAAAAGCGAACTATATAGCGAATTGTGTTACACTAATCCCATCCCATAAAATCTTTTGCATAAAGAGAGTAAAATTAGTAATCAAGGGATCTTGAAATAGGAAGTTCAGCAAAGGACAATTGCTTAAACCATGAGACCAGTGTACACAGAAGTTACTCAAGGAAAACATATCCCCCTTTACAGGAACTTGAGCCAAGAAAATTGCTTCTTCAAGCATGGTGCATATGTAATACATCAGTAAACAGACTGAAGGCATATATCAGTATCAACATTGCCTGAAGCCTTGAAAGAGGATTCCATCAAAGGATAAGTAAAGAATGTTCAATTTTAAAGTCTTCCTGTAAAACCCCTTTATGTTCTCCTGTAAAGAAGGTACAAGAAGCCCCTGAACTAGAGACATTATTCAATTTGAGTCTCAATCTTAAAGCCATTTTGATTAGACAATTTTGGACCGAGGTTAAAAAAAAGGATAATTCAGCTCCACTGGATATTGGGTCCCCTGATGAAGGTATGTTTCTTTTTCCACAACTATTAATTGTAACTCAGTAGGAGTAACAATGCAAAATAGTAGTGTGCCTTACAAGATAGAGGAGCAAGTTTCGATTACGTACTTACCACTCTTTAGGATAATCATAGCGTGCTATTTTTGATATCAGTACTGCCAGCATCAAAGCTATCTGCAGCCAACAAGAACAAAGATTTTAGCAACTATACTCTATGATGCAACCTAGAAAGAATTGCAAAAACCTAAAGCTAAAAATTGTTACATGACAGCAGACAAAACATTAGACCACATAATTAGACATCACAGACTCTAGCTCATCTAGATTGCAGGCAAAAGGAAAGTTCAGTGAGTAACAGTATATACACAACCTTATCATTTTCTTCTCTCAAGTAAGATAACAATTTTTGCCTCAGATAAATCTTCTCATCACTGCTGATTCCCCTGAGAAGCATTAAAAAGATGAGTTCCAGCTAAGGAGAAATGAATCAGCTAATCGTTTTCTGCAAATCAATTTAAAATTAAGACACCACAATTCAACCAAAGAAAATAACCATCTTTTCTCTCAAAGGCAAGGGAAGAAAACAATGAATAGAGAAGTTAGAAAGACCCAATGAAGCAAAGATCGGGCAATGGACAAATATTGAAACAGAACGTATTGTATCGTAATTCTACTATTCTAGATGAAGAAATCTTTTTTCTGAGTGTGTATGACAGAGACTCTAGAATCTAGATAGCATAGCTTGATCCGCCAAATGCCACATAAAACTTCACAGCATGCTGTGTAACACAAAACATAGGTGCAGAAAAGCAACTCTTATAGTCTTATCTACTAATGAAACCAAACAACAGTAATCAAATATCATAACAAGCAACAAGTAGCAATGAGAAATTTTCTTTAAAAGACACAAAGAGCCCTCCCATTTAAGTCTTATAAGTAGAAGGTACTTAAATTAAGCATATACAGCTTGCATCTCGATGATGATGGGAGTTAAATGGTGCCATCAGTTTGCATCGTGATTAAAAATTTAACATGCGCCATTAACAGGTAAAAAACAAGACATCGAACTCATAAACTCTGTACAATCAGTGTCCCAGTATTCCAATTTGTTTACCAGGAAATGGTCAACAACTCAGCTTTAACAGACACCAGTCCAATACCAAGGTTATACACTTACACTAATAAACCTAATCCTGCATAGAAACGACAGGAAATCCCGTTTGACTATTAGGCAAGCTGATACTGGCTACTGCTATCCATGCAGTTCTTTACACTACTTCATCCACCTCAAGTCCATACATCTTCATCCAAATTCAGCATGTTCATAAGTCTCCCTCGGCAACCAACTCATCGATCCAATTAACACAAACCATCCTCGCCTCGAATCATAATTAAGGACTTTCAATCTCAGTGCAACAAAATAAATCAAACATTTGACAACAACGACAATAACACTCAACAAAAAGATCAATAAAAAAGTATCTTACATAGAATCCCGCCTGTTTCTCCAATACCGATTAATACTGTTTTTAAAATAAACAGTCGCCATCAAACGAACATCAACCTGAGCAGCCAAATCTTGCGAAGTAATCACCTCCTACATTCATGCAACCAAAAATTCCATCACCAAACAACAGCAGAAAAAACGCAACAATCTAATAATCATAGACACAACAATCATCGAAAATAACAACTAAAAAACCCTAGAAATCAAGTAATCGAAGAGAATGATGTACCATTAAACAAGAGCAGAAACCAGGACGACTCTCCGACTGCGAAAGCGCAGCTTCCGCTGGTTTACGTACAGTTTCGTCGCCACTGAGAGAATTCGAGAGCAATTGGTACATCATCGGTAGGTCTGAAGCAGACAACGCCATTGAAATCCTTCAATTTTTTTCTCCTTCTTCGACTTTATCTTTCTTTCTCTCTCCTCGATCGTTTCGGCGATGGAAGTGAGAGGAGAGTTCGTTGGAAATGGCGAAAATGGTGAAGATGAGATTTTGAGGAGAGAGAATTGGAGAAGATGAAGATGAATTGAGTAACGAGTAAACAGTGGTATGAAATGGAAGTTCGCCTGGAACTTCTGTCTTAGTTGTTAAGATTGAACGCCACAGACGGAGGACTCGGGAGGTTTCACTGTGAACGTTGTTAGCGTTGTTTTTAATCTTCCCATTTTGTACTTAACCTACTCTTAAAATCAGAGTGGTAAAAAGTGACACGATTTGCTAACTCGATACAAAATTAACAAATTTAGGTTAAGATTTTTAACCTGTTTAAGTATACAGGTTGACCTAATGCAAACAATTTATAAATGAATTGGATTAGGATTGAAATTTGAATCCGACACCATAACCTGTTTAGATATTGTGATAAATTTTCCTTTTTTTATTTGAAATACTATGATATTTTAAATACAATCATTTTCGTTTGAAATAGTTTTTAATATCTATTGTAACTATCTAAGATTTATTGTTTGGTTATTTGATTTAGTTTATTTCGATGTAATATTAGTAAATAAGAAGTAGGTTAAAAACATACATGAGGTTGATTTGTTTGGTTTATGCATATAAGCTCACGCTTAATAGATGGATAGTATACGACAAGGATAACCCGTTTCATATATGGTTTGGTTAGTGGTGAGTAGAGGTGTCAATTCAGTTCAACAGTTCAGTTATGGTTATAACCAAACAGTTCAGTTGATATCAGTTCAGTTTGTATCAGTTGAAATAATTAACAGTTCAGTTCAGTTCAGTTAACAAACTTTTCAGTTCAGTTTTATTCAGTTTTTTTCCTTTCCATTTTCAGTTCAGTTCAGTTGCAGTTTAAATCAGTTTTAACCAAACAGTTAAACCAACCAACGGTTGAATCCATAGCAGTTAAAATTTGTTGCGGTTATTTTCAGTTTCGTTTCGGTTTATTTCAGTTATTAACGAAAACCACATAACTTCGACGATAATCGCATCGGTTCAGGTAGAAGTTAATCACACTCTTGTATTTGTTCGGGAAAAATTGAGCTTCATGTCGATTTTGGCCAAGCGTTTTTTCGGGTTCGGTTAAAAATTAATGCAACAAATAAGTGTTGTCGACACTTCCACAATTGCCTCAAAAAAAACAGTTGTACTTCATAAAAACGTGAATGAAAGTGACATCGGTAAAAGTGTACTTTATTACTAATATATATGATTTGGAATAAGACAAATTTATGTAAGTCGGTATTCAAACTTTTAGTTGTATGAAAATCATATCATATTTGGTTTAAAAAGGACGTCTGCTATCAATATAAATTATTATAAACTTCCTCAAAAGATGAGTTAGACGTTTTAAAAAAGATGATTATATTAATGTCTTACTCTTATTGTATTAGTTCAATGGATTAATATATCTAAATTAGTCATTAAGCTCTATGCATTTGAAAATTAAAAGTCTATAATCGACGTAAAATAAGTTGATTATGGATTAGCTCAAGGTATCTATGTGAATCGATAAGTGAAATCAAGATAACAATACTCCATTTAAGTTAATCGTTAACGAGTTATATTCAATTTGAAACTCACGTATCTTAGCCAAACTAAAAGAAATTACAATTGATATTAGATTAGATGAATGTATCAACGTAAGTCGATAAAGTAATTGAAACTCAAAACGTTTACTTAAGTTGAAACATGTTGTTATTGGAATGAGTGTATCAATGTAAGTCGATAAACTAATTCAAGATAATAACAGTACTCTACTTAAGTTAATCATCTTTAAGTTGATTCATTTTGGAACCGAAAGCATCTAATTCAGTTGCAACAAATGTAGAATGATGTAACTCAGTAGATTGGTTAATATAACAGTACTCCATTTAAGTTAATCTTCTATACGTTAAATTCATATTGAAACTCAAACATCTATTTAAACAGTACCCTAAGTTTATTTCAAGATAATAATAGTATTCTACTTAAATTAATCATCTTTAAGTTGAACTCATTTCGGAACCGAAAGCATCTAATTCAGTTGCAACAGATGTGGAACAGTATAACTCAGTAAATTGGTTCAATATAACAATGCTTCATTTAAGTTAATCGTCTCCAAGTTAAATTCATATTGAAACTCAAAACATCTAATTTGAATTGAAACAAGTTAATATTGGATTAGATCGATGTATCGATGTAAGTCGATTAGCTAATTCAGATGGCGTAAGTTCGTTTAAGATAATGGATACTGGATAATATTAACAAATGTATCAATGTAAGTTAATTAATTAACTTAATAGAAGATAACAATACTCCATCTAAGGTAATCGTCTTTAAGTTAAATTCATTTCAAAACCCAAATCATCTAATTGAATTGAAACAAGTTAATATTGGATTAGATCGATGTATCGATGTAAGTCGGTTAGCTAATTCAAGATGGCGTAAGTTCGTTTAAGCTAATGGATATTGAATATCAACAAATGTATCAATGTAAGTTAATTAATTAACTTAATAGAAGATAACAATACTCTATCTAAGGTAATCGTCTTTAAGTTAAATTCATTTCGAAACCCAAATCATCTAGTTAAATTGAAACAAGTTAATATTGGATTAGATCGATGTGTTGATGTAAGTCGATTAGCTAATTCAAGATGACGTAAGTTCGTTTACGATAATGGATATTGGATAATATCAACAAATGTATCAATGTAAGTTAATTAATTAACTTAATAGAAGATAACAATACTCTATCTAAGGTAATCCAAATATTTAAATTACTAATTTTAATTATTATGAGTATCCGAAAATGGGGTTATAGAGTATGAGATTTGGGGTTTGAGCTTTATAAATTTGGAGCATGGGGTGTAGCCGTTTAGGATAAAATTTTAGGTGGGAACTTTACCTCCAAAATTGTGAACGTAGCTACCAATGGAAATAAATGGCGGGATAAATTCCCTCCAAACAAAACATTGGGCTAAATATATTTTCTTATCGGATTGGTCACAATAAAACGTGACAACTCCCTCATTTCTTTAATATTTACAATGTGCATCATGGCTCCTTGCTCCTCCTCTGTTCTCTTTCCTTCTCTATGGTTTTCAACTTTTCATATATCTCTTTCATCCTCAGAAACCCCTAACCATAATTCTAATTATTTAAACTTTTGATTTCTATTTTTCAAAAACATGTGCTATTTGATACTTCTAATCTTGAAATTTCAACCAAAATTCATGGAACCCGATCACGGCTTTGATCTTAATTCAAAGAGTTTCTTAGAAGTCGGGAGTAATATCTACACATGTTAATTTTTAATTCTTGATCTTTGATTTGTATGAATAATTTATCCTATATATATTTTTTTGGGCTTTTTTTCTCTCATTGAGTTTCTCTACTCTCGCTAATGTGAGTTTCAATTTTATTTGAATTTCAAGTTTTTGGTTTCCCCTTTCTGGTTTTCTTCTTTCGTTCCTTTTTAAACTTTTGATTTCTAAATATTTTGAGGTTCTTCTTTGGTATAATGAGGGAGATAAATGTGGATCTACACAACCCAGTTGAATGCTTTAAAATTTAAAGAAAATTCAAACACACACACTTTAAGAGAGAGAGAGCAGTGACCAGTTTTGGTCTTAATTCTGAAAGAAAGAAAGGTCCATGTAATTAGAGAAAGCTTTTAGGCTTTTGGTGACAACCCAAAATTGGTGATTTGGATATTCAAAAGAAGAGTAAGTTGGTGAGTGTTTTATGTTGTTAAGGAAATTGAATTTGATGATTATCAAGAGAGGAGTTTGAATTAATTTACTTTGGTTGTAGACCCAAGCTAATTTTCACTCTTTAAAATTATAATTAAGAAGTTTCAAGAGTAGAAAATTTATAGCAAGTAATATGATATAATAGTTACAAAAAACAAACTTATAACTGAAAAAAGTTTATATCTCATATTTTTGTAAAAGTTTGATCACTCACTTTGATGGATTTGAAATTATCAATTTGTCATGAAATAAAGCTATATAATTATCATGATAAATTTTCATGTCACAATATATCATAAAGTTAAGTAAAATGTAAATTCAATTTGGAGTGTAAAATTAGTGAATTTGATACAGTCAAAAATTATTAAGAAATTAAGTTATAATGTCATAAGTTCAATACTAATAAAAAATTATCATGATAAAGTTTGTATGTGATTTGGAGTACTACCAAGAATTTGGGTAACATGTGAATTCGGTTCGGGTACAGTTAAAAATCAATTTAAAACAGTTTCAGTTTAAATCAGTTTCAGTTCAATTCATTTCAGTTTCAGTTTGAATCAGTTCAGTTAATTCAGTTAGATATCCGGTTTAGTTCAGTTCAGTTGATCGATCAACTTTTCAGTTTTTCACAGTTATTTCCAGTTACAGTTTGTTTCAGTTCAGTTGCAGTTCAGTTTTGGTTTTTCATTTACAGTTTATTTCAGTTTCAGTTCAACATTTTTCAGTTGAATTCAGTTACAATTATTCTCAGTTCAGTTTAATTCAGTTTAAATTTCAGTTATTTCAGTTCAACCATCAGTTCATTAACCAAACTGACAGCTCTAGTGGTGAGGTATGTTGGCCCGCGTATGAATAGGTCCGGTTAGGTTTGAGGGGGGTCAACTTGTCTTTCGTCCGCTGGTGAACCTGACACGACCTGTTTACGAACTCAACTTTTAATTCATTAGCCGAAGTATTAATTTTGACTATGATAAATATAGTTGTGTGACATTTTTGTCAGAATCATCCTAACTTATTTTCTTCAATTATAAACTTTTGTATAATCTAATTTTTCTTAAATAGAACTGGTTGTGGTTAAGTTGTGTGTTCAAAAAGTTAGAAAAGAATAGTAAGGTAATATTCTCGATGGCCTGAACAAAAACATAATATTAACCGTACAACCTGTTGGTACGGGGTTAGGTTTTCAATTCTTCCTCCCTAAGGGTGTAACCTCTCATATGCTTGACTTAAGAAACAGAGAGGTGGGGCCATTGATCTACAAAAGAGATAACATGTATAATAGTAGTTATCAAGACTATTATATATACATAAGAGTTTATTAAATGATATTCTAATTTAGCAAAATCAAGATTGTTACTATCTTACTTTTCATAAGATGGATTCTCACTTCATCTCTAATATTGTAAAAATTAAGGCATTCTTGTAATTATAATGCACTAATATATCAATGTTTCATTGTTGAACATTATTTTTGTGCAAGCTATAAATTGTATGATTTCAATGTAAACTGCAAGAAGCAACACAATTTTGTTTCTAATGTTGAATGTTAGTGAGGAGGAAAAGGATGGTGTAACACTCCCAAGATCCATACACGTCTACGACTACGTCGCATCGACTTTGGGAGTGTTACCGCCGTGATGAAACGCAAAGCTTAATAAGAAAGAATGTTAACTCAAACCATTGTCTCGAACACTAAAATGCAACAAAAATAAAAATGTAACTACAGTTCGGGAATCATCAACGACCCCTTTTATTCAAACCACAAACCAATTAAGTAAATCATAATAATCTTATAATACTTAAAAAAATGCTTTCAAGTTCAAAGACTAATGACTATCCCCCGTATGCTCGGTATCATACAACAGTACCAGTACACATAGTATGCTCCCCATTGTAGCATCAATGAATTCATCACAGGTCAACAAACACATAATAACACACAATCAGCTATACTGAGTACATAATAAATCATTGCATGCATATAAACATAAACAAAGCAACAATGAACAATCCTAAGCATGATACTATAATAACGTTACATCCTTTACTCTTTATTTAGTTGGCATCGAACGGGCACCATAGCCAAACCTCGTCGCACGACCCTCTCGCACAGCGCGCACACAGCCCTCTCGCACAACTCGTCGCAACGACTCCCTCGTATGACCCTCTCGCACAACGCGCAACACCGCACCATACTTGGTGCTCACGCTCGCACCACGCACAAACCCTGAACTGCTCGCACAAAGCCATCGAGCCACGGACCATGCTCGACTTCGCACACTCTCTTGCACAGCATCCTCGCGCAAAAATTCGCACCACATTTTGCACAACCAGTCCTCTCGCACTCCTCGCTTGTTCGCACAACAGCGATTGCGAACCCCACACACACACGAAGCCCCGCAAAGCCTTGCACAACGCACAACTCGAACACGAACCGCTCGCAAAAGACGCAAACCTTACTTGCTGCACAGCCTCCTCGCACGACCTTCGCACAGACATGATGGACTTATGATATGATAACCTACAATAACATATGTAAAGTGAATACCATAGTCATGTATTTCACGACTTAACACACCAACTCCTTATTTCGTTTACGGCTTATTATTGAAATAAAGTGAATACAGTAATGTAGTAATATTTATGCGATTATTTATTTATTACCTATGCGATAACTTATATTTTTTTATACTTCTATAATAGTTACATTCATTTATCTTATTATAGATGCTTCAAAATAAGTAAGAACATAAATAAATATGATTGAATGATGATCTGATATGATTCAATTAATGATGGACATAATTTCACCTCACTTTGATATGAGTTAGGATAGGGAATTGTATGGTTGTTAAGGATATGTATTAGCTACCTTACAACGACATGAAACACTTCCTAGCAAATAATTGTTACTTGTTAGTTACTAATTATTACTTTTTTTTTTTTTTTTTTTGGGTACATGAGTAGAGTTAGGACACCCTTCTCTCAAGGGAGTATCCTAACGAATCAAGGATTACATATTTTTGCAGAATAGGATCAGTGGACGGATCAATGTCAGCTGTGTTAGCTGAACTACTGTGACCTTTTTTTGGTAGAAGATCCGCTACTCGATTAGCTTCCCGGAAGATATGTTTAATGGTATACAATATGAACTTAGTAAGAAGTTGTCGTATGTCTTCAATGAGAGTCTGTATGCCCCATGGGCAATCGTATTGACCTTGCAATATTCTGATAACTACTTTGTTGTCTCCTTCAATGTATAAGTCTTGAATTTGGTGGTGGATAGCTAGTAGAATGCCATTTCTTAAACCCCATGCTTCCGTAACAAGAGCTGAGGTTTGACCAAAGCGATAAGTTTGGGCAGCTACAAATTTCCCAGTAGAATCTCTAATAATCGCTCCGGCAGCGGCCAAAGAGCCATTCACCGACCCATCAAAATTTAACTTATAATAACCAACTGGAGGTGGGATCCATCTGACTGTAACTGATTTTTGAGCCCTGTAAGAAGGAAGAGAAGAAATAGTAAAAGAAAAATCCATCATGGTTCTTGTTTTCCATTCCAAATATTGGTGCCATGCTCTGTAGTAAATTCGATTAGGATTAATAGTATTATTTTCAAATACTAGTAAATTTCGTTCTTTCTAAATACTCCAGAGATTATAACAGAATAATTGTAATGCTTTTGGGTATTGTCTTAGGCTTATAAGGCATTGAGAGAGATCTTGTGGTACTATATTTCTAATTTTTTGTCGCATAAGCGGAGAGTTCCAATATTGATAAATGGTAGGGCAATGGAAGAGTAAATGGTTAATAGTTTCAGAGTTGGTTCGGCAAATTGGGCAAAGGTTATCAGTAATTATTTGTCTGTGTCTTAGGTTGGATTTAATTGGAAGTCCGTTTTGCAGGCATTGCCATAGGAAGATCTGGATTTTTGGAGCTATATCAATTTTCCATATCCAATTATACTGCCATGGAGTATTATCAGGTGTAATGCCATGAGCTAACCAGGTAGCTGTTTTTACAGAAAATTGACCAGAACTAGTCAACCCCCAACAAGGTCTATCTGGGGAAGGGAAAGTGGGGATTGGGATTCCTAGGATCATGTGTACAATATGTGGGGGAACTAATTCGTTTAGGAGCGAAACATTCCATTGATTTGTAGGGAGTATGACATAATTAACGGTGAGTTCTATATTAGCAATCGAATCTATTCTAAGATCTAAAAGTTGAATTATGCTCTAATTTGCACACCAGTTATCTATCCAAAAATAAATATTTTCTCCAGTTCCAACTTTCCAACGGATACCTCTTCTTATTAATTCTAAATATGCGAGTCATTAGGTTTGGCTTTGTATTTAAAAAAGGATGTATTTCGGAGATATTTTTGTCGCATAATGTTAGCCCAGAGGGATTGTTGGTCGTAAAGGATTCTCCACCCCATCTTGGCTAAATATGCTTCATTAGTATGAGTCATCTTTCTAAAATTTAGGCCCCCATACTTTTTAGGTCTGCAAATTTTTGACCATGCCAGTAAAGGTAGTCCTGAGGTGTTGGACGATGTGCGCCAAAAAAAATTTCGGTTAATATTATCAATTGTTTTGCAAATTTTCTTTGGAATTTGAGTAGTGCCATAAGATATGCTGGGATTGATTCTAGGTGGCTTTGGATAAATACTGATTATCCTGCTTTCGAGAGACAATGATTGTGCCAATTGTTAATCTTGTTATCAATTTTTTGAACTAAGTGATGGAAATCAGTGGTCATTGGTTTATAGTTTGAGAAAATAATGCCCAAATATCGTCCCAATACAGCCTTTGGTGTCATATTAAAAATACCAGCAATTGCTCTTTGTCGAGAGTTGGGTATTTGTTTTGAAAATATGATTGATGATTTATGAAAATTCACCAATTGTCCATAATTATTACAAAAAGTTTCGATTATGTTTTTTAGGCGATGGGCAGAATTGAGGTTTGCTTTACAAAATAATAGGCCGTCATCAGCGAAGAAAAGGCCGGGAATTGTTTGGGTTCGTGGAGCAAGTTTAATTCCAATTCCTGATTTTCTGGATTTTGATTCAGTGTCTAGTTGTCTGCATAAGACATCCATACATAGGATAAAGAGATAAGGCGATAATGGGTCTCCCTGTCGAAGGCCTCGAGTCAGTTTGAAAATAGTAGTAGTCTCTTGGTTTATTACTAGTGAGTAAGAGACCGTGGAAATGCATTGCATAACCCATTTGATCCATTGGTGATGAAAACCATAACTTTGGAGGACCTGTTTTAAAAAATCCCATTCTATGCGGTCGTAGGCTTTTTCCATATCTAGTTACTAATTGTTACTTGTTAGTTACTAATTGTTACTTATTAACAACTAATTGTTACTCGTTCACTCTCATTCGTTTATTCTTAACTCCTCCAAGAACAGTCAACCCTGAACTTTCATTCTAAAAAAACATGATGAACTTATGATGATAAAATGAGGACACAAATCCTCCCCATTCAGATATGATTGACTGGTGTTATGATATGATTTGCTTCTTCAATGATAAATAATGTTAATTTTCTATTATGATTTTAACAACAATTTATGATAATGAAAAATAGTGTTATTAAAGTGAACCTTGTCGTTCTACTTTCGATAATAGTCAACTTTTGTCTTAATCGTGCATTCGATAATATTCACATTTTAAATCATTCAGGCGATAATACTTATTAGCTAATTACCTTAGCAATTAAGTGAAACACGTCTTAGCTACTAGTTAACTTAACCATATAATATATTAAGTGAATCAGATTAGTAGTTAAGTAGAATAAGATCCATTCATATAACAAAGTGAGTGAGTCCTATCAAAATTTCAATTACACGTATCACAAGCTGACTTAATCATATTATAGCATGAAATTTATATGAGATTGGAGGAGCCTTTATAAAAAAAAAATAGTAAATCACAACATTATCATATCACAAGTTGATGGATTCATATCAATAACTGGTTGAATCTTGTCACAAATATTGAGTTAATCATATCGTATATTTAATGAATCATATCACAAATTGAGGGATCCTTTTTTAAAATATTTAGTGAACTACAAGTTTAGTAAATGTATCATATTAATATCCAAAAAACGATCGAATCTTTTTAAAAGCGAGTGAAACATGTCACATTAGGAGTGAATCAAAACAAGAGTTAAGTACCAACTACCATATAACAGATTTAGGGTTCATATAAAAAACTTACCAAATCATATCACTTATAATATGTTCATACGAAATCGACAAATAAGTCCAAATCTTGAAAAATACTCTTTCTATTTTTTTTATCTTTCTCACTTGGAATCTTGGCACTATTTATACTTAGAGAGAATCTTCTCAATGATTTAATAGTCTATAATATTTAATAGTCTAAATGCTAATAGTTAGTAGGGCACCTTTGCCCGCTAACGGGGTAATTGTGTAATTTCGCATATTTACATACACAAAAAGGGGTTGATTTAATAAAAACATGGGCTTCAAACACACAAACAGGGGTGATTTAACAATAATAAGAGTTTCAACTATATAAAAAGGGTTCTTATCGAGCAATGATATTCCCATACCCGGTATGTGCCAATACCATAACATTTGTGTAATTTTTATGACAAAAGTAATATTAAAAAATCATATATGGAATACATCAAATCATATCAGTTAGCTATTAAATCATATCTGAGCTATATCTAATCATATCAAGTAACTGGTATGAGAAAAGTTGTCTCATACCAGGTATGGGACTATACTTTCTCGGTTCTTATCATAACCAATTGTATATTGGAGGGAAATAAGTTGAATGGGACACATAAATCAATGCAACTTTTTGTTTTATGGCAGAGATTACATGTTTACTATTTCACAATTAGGGGTTGATTTAACAATAACATGAGTTTCGAACACACAAATAGGGATTAATTTTACAATAACATGTGTTTCAAATATACAAACATGAGTTTACTTTTTGGCTTAATATTATTTTAATGCTTTCCATAATATTTAATTTGGATGAATAGTTTTGGAGAGAAAAAGAAAATTGATATAGAATAATTTTGATGAATGAAAAAAAAACACACAAAGTATTATTTTTATAAGAATTTTGACAAAATAATATCATTGGATGTTGGTTGAAGTTTTTTGTATTATTCTGGTTAAATTATCTATTTATATCATATATAAAACTATTATTTGGATACGTATATAGTAACATAATACGTTATGTTATGATTTTTATTAATTAACATGAAACTAATAACTTATGCTATGATTCAATCTTCGATATGATTTATGTTTCGGTTGATATGATTTTCTCACAACTTGATATGAATTATTGTCCGATTGATTTGATTTTCTCACAACTTGATATAATAAGTCATATAATGAGGAATTTGACATAAGCAATTCATTACATTTACGAGTCGTACAATATCACTAAAAGGCATACAAACTTCATACGAAACATTACCAACCCCGTTCTTGAAATTTTGCATGAAACTACGGAAACTTTAAACAAATATTTTTTAGAACTTTTTTTTCTACGTAGTAAGACATGTTATAACGGCTTGCTTTGTAGATTTCATACTCTTCCAATTCCATGACTTGAACCAAATAATATGTTCTAACGGCTCATTTAGTTAATGGTAATGTAATATCTTGAAAATTCAAACCTTTTTAATAAAAGAATGATTACGATTAGGGCTTTGAAAATTGGTTTGGTTCAGTTCCCAACTCAATTTCTCTCTACAATTCAGTTTCTCTTAATCCAGTTTAGCTCAGTTCAGTTTATTTCAGTTTAGTTTACTTTAGTTTACTTTAGTTTAATTTAATTCAGTTCAATTTCTCTCAATCCAAAAAACGGAATATATATATCTAAATATTACGAACTTTATGTTGTTAAGCGAAACTTTTTTTTCAAAGAAACTAAACTAAAACATAGTGAATTACTATGATTATGAATTATTTAACAATTACAAAGAAAGAGAAAGAAAGAGAAGAAGGCAAATTTCTTTCCACCGCAAACCCACCACCACCACCACCACCGCCCATCATCTTCTTCTCTCCTTTCTTCTACAATAAGCTTGGAGCCATTGTTGCCCCAGAGACAACTCACCACTCACAGATAACTCTATATATAGTCAATATTGATTATCACCCGCAAGTAGAGACCTTGCCTCCCTGCATCAACAGGTTCGTTCACTATTTCACCATCATCAACGACTCGATATCTGCTTCTTCGTATTATTTCACCATCATCAACTCGATATCTGCTTCTGTTCACAACGAACTCATCCAAATTCCAAGTAAGTTGTAAAATTGCTGTTTTTTTTTTTTTCAATTTATGTTGTTTAAAACTCTGTTTTTCACGAAATTTATGTTTTGTTTAATTGAACAAACTTCTTGGCATGAATTCTTTTGATGGAAAGAAGCAGACAATTTGAGTAAAAAAAATAAAACCCATAAAATAAATTCATATCTCAGACTCAAACAACAAAATTCAGGAGTAAATTGAGTAGAAAAAACGAAAAAAAAAATCAATTTTTCTGTGAAAGAAAAGAAAATTGTTTTACCATATAGTCAGATGAATATGAAGGATTTGAAAATTTCATGGTTATCGATTTACACAAATTTTTGGTGGTTTAGGGTGGTTTTCGATTTACACAAGTTGCGCTACCCTTGTCCAGAATCCTAGATCCGCCCCTGTTCACAACCATGGGTTTCCATGGTATGGTTCTCTTTCCCCTCTATTTTTCTCCTACCTTTTGTTTCCACCACTACGATTTAATTTCTATGTTCTTATTGTTCAGGTGATAAAAGTCGACCTAGCAAGAAGCACAAGTCTAAGGTTATTTCTTTCTCCTTATAAACCCTAAATTCTCAGTTCATTATGCCAATTTTTCTAATTGGTTTTTTGAATTTTACCCTAATGTTGGTTGTTTTCCCTTTTTTGTGTTGTTGTCGTAATAGGATGATCATCACCGAAGTGGTATGAGTATGACAGAAGACGGAAACGCCTACTTTGCCGCTGAAGATTTTGATGATGATCGGAATCCTGACGGTTCGTTGCGTTTTGCTCTTATTATTGTGGCTTTTGGATCATTAATCTTTACTAATGAATTAAGTTAGAGCTTTTCCCAATTTAGAACGGTTATATTCATTTTTTGATGAGATCAAAACCAAAAACAATAATTTGATATTATACCCGGTAATATGCTGAGTTGTTGTATACTACTTCTTCCGTTTCAGTTTAATCTACACACTTACACTTTCTACGCATGCCAATGCAAAACTTTGAGGACATGTATCTTTAGTTTTATATTTGTAAAAATTACAAAAAGTACATATTAATAAAATACATGTTATAATGAATCTAACTAGATCCCACATGACTATATTTTCATCTGCGTATAATATACAAATGATGGTCAAAGTGAAATTTGTGAATTGTGTAAAATATCAAAGTGTAACGTTAAAACGAAAGGGAGGGAGTACTATCTTTTATCTACTTATCTATAAATATACTACTTTTTGTAATAAATTGGAAAAATTGGGATGATTGAACTTGGACTCTTTGATTGAATTTATTAGGTGAGCCAAAAAAGAGAGACTTCACCAAGTTGGAACTGAAGCCTGATCATGGGAATCGTCCTTTGTGGGCTTGTGCTGATGGGCGGATATTTCTTGAAACTTTCTCGCCTTTGTACAAGCAAGCTTATGATTTCCTAATTGCAATTGCTGAACCAGTCTGCAGGTATACAATTCCACCTAATTTCAGAATTTAACTTCTTGAAGTGATACTTCTCTTGTCCTTAGCATAAGTAATAACATTCACCTGCATGATCCTAATTGTTCCCAGGCCAGAATCGATGCATGAGTACAACTTAACTCCGCACTCATTGTATGCTGCTGTTTCCGTTGGTCTGGAAACAGAAACAATCATAACAGTCTTAAATAAGTTGTCGAAGACTAAGCTCCCTAAAGAAATGATTGACTTTATACATGGATCCACTGCAAATTATGGTAAAGTGAAGCTTGTGCTCAAGAAGAATCGGTACTTCATTGAATCTCCATTCCGAGAGGTGCGTTTGGAAGTCTTATAATCCATTTAGTTTTTGCTTGTCCAATACTTTATACTCTTTTCTGGCTTGTGCAGGTGTTAAAAAAGTTACTGAAAGATGAAGTTATTGGCAAGGCAAGGATTTCAGCGGAGGTATGAATGGCCTATATACTTGGTTCAGTTTCCCATGGTGTATTATTTGCAGGATTTTCGTATTTGTTTTGTTGTAGTATTTTACATGATTGACACCCTTATAGAGTCCTCCAGTGGAGGCCCATGCTAGATGCTGGTGGTGGTGGTGGTGGTGGTTGTTGTGTTGGAATTTGGATTATATTTTATGTTTCTGTTGTGTCTTGGCGTACATAGTTGATTTAACTTTAAAGTACTTCTTTTATATACTGCTTTACTCACCGCATTTTATGGTTTTCCTTTTAGACTGCTCATGGATCAGATGGATTTACGGTCAGTAAAACGTTGAATGAGATGGGAGGAGGTAGTCATGGTGATTTGTTAAGTGAAGCTGAATTGGCAGCGGCTGCTGAGGAGAAAGATACTCATGCATTTGAAATTGATCCCTCTCAGGTAAACTCCTAATCTATCATCGGTTCCTTCTTATTTTCTGATGTTTTATAGTGGCATAAGCTCTGATTGATATTGGCCCTTGTCTTAACCTGTACAAATTTAACCAAACTTATATGTTTTAATTTGGAGAGAGCACACCTTTATCTGTTCATTGAGAGTATTTTGCAAGAAGGTTTAAGTAGCAGTTTGCTTTTTGACTCAGTTTGAACTTTACTAATGCTGAAAAGTGGCACTGATTTATTTTCTTAAAATATACCACCTCCATTTTTTTTCTATTGCAACAATTACCACTTTGGGTAGTTTCACATCTATTGCAACAATTCCACTTTTGATAAAAAAACTAATTTTAATTGACAATTATTATTCTTACTTTATCTTACTAAAACATCATTAATTACTCACTTTGCCTCATAAAGTTGCTTTTACTTTTAAGAATTGATTTTTCTTATACTCTAGTTAACTAAAGAGCTACCTTTATGCTAAACTACCCACTTTCACCACTTCCTTAAAAACATGCCCAAACCCATTAGTGCAATAGAAAAAGAATGGAGGTAGTATTAAAGAAACTCTGTCGCAGTTCTATATTTCTAGAATTTGGGTGATGTAATCTTTCTTCCAAAGGCTATTTGTTCTTTTAAATCGTTCAATTCACATTCTACTATTTCGGAAATGTAAACAAAATGCTAGTTGTACTAAAGACAGATTTATACAACTACCTTGTCACATATATGCCAAACAACTATCATGAACAGCAAGAGATGAGCTGTTGCTAGAATCGCCAGTTTTGCCCTGTGTCCCTTCTAAATTAATTTTCAGAGTGAACACGTGGGTCTTTGCAGCGAACTTTGATTTCTGTCATATGTTAATACTTGTATGCGACAACAAGGAGCTGTACCTATGTGGATGTTCATTTTCTTGGCTGTTTCTTTTGTTTACATGCAGGTCGAAAATGTTAAACAACGATGCTTGCCAAATGCTCTAAATTATCCGATGTTGGAGGAATATGACTTCAGGAATGATACGGTGAGTCGGTTGAAAATATGTGTTTGCGTGTATAAGAATTCTGTTTAATTTTCCTGTTTAGCCGATACTGGAGCATTATAGACTCATTGCGGTATAAATGCTTCAAAGTTCTTTTTCATACCATCGGGTAATGACTTGAGTTTGAATGAGATTCAGTGCATGGTTTTCATGCATTACCGGTGCTTCAGAATGGCTTTAAACTTGCTTCAATGAACATTTGTGCATTTGGTTTTTGATGAAGAAGGGTTTGGGACCACAATTAGGTTGTTACGCCTTTTCTTTTAAAAACTATGCACAAGGATATCACTCAGCATTTTTTTTTGAAGGTGATTCATACTTCATAGTGCTTTGCAAAGAGTCCCATATGCGAAACGAACGAGACACATATCAAATTCAAAAACGAGCTCTTGTGGAGACCCGTGCATGGCTGCACACTAGGGCTTGCAGCTGCAATTTGTGAAATCTGTCCATAGATGCATGATGGCATACTAGGCCTTCACATAGCTCATTTTTGGTCTTATTTCTTCTAATTTGTTTTATGATGGACCTTAGCCTTCATTATTTGTAATCAAGTAGAGATTCCTTAGAGAGTTAGAGTTGCTTGCTTAGCTCTGTGGTATACCTTTTTAGGAATAAGAGCAACGTTAGAGTTTGTAACTGCTATGAATCGACACATAGCAAAGGCAGTCTAGTGAAGATGATTAAGAATTGAGGATGAGCTTTGATTGATAACCTAGAAAATTGCATAAGATAAATATGTAAAAGAAGCTTTCGAGAGGCTTGTTGTCCACCAAATACAAATGAAAACTGCACGGAACTTTCAATCATATCCATCATGCTTTCCTCTCTTTGGTCTTCTCTACCTATACTCTCTAACTACCCACTTATCTTCGTTTTCAAGCTAACTTATAAAGCTACTGCCTAAAGTGTCCCTCCCCCTTATTTCTAGTAGAGATTGAGTTGTGTGTTATTCCTCTTGTGGATCGATGGGTCAAATTTTGTAGTGGTATTATCTCTTCTTTGTTTTGTTCAATCCTTGTGCTAGTTAGTGAGTTTTGTTCGTAGATTTTGGGTGAAATATATCATCATTCTAATCAAGAAGATTGCAGCAAAATATTGGAATCCTTCATTCAGGCCAACTGTTGATCATTGGCCAATTCCAATCTTCCGCAAGATTCTTGGTTGTCGTGGCAGTCCTTTTCTCTCTTCTGCTTAGCTGTAACTGCTTTTAGTATATAGGGGAGAGTGCAAATGGATTGTCTAAACCATCAAAAGAAACCAACCAAAGGATTTTATTCAATGTGAGAAGACAATTAAGAATTCCATTTTAATTAAGATGGCGGAGTATCAGAATCCCAAAAAGTAGCCCGAACTGACTTCTCTATTGTATCTCATGTTTATCTAACGGTATATGCTTATAGCAATGGTCGGTCTATTGTACATTGTGCTCAATCCAAAGAGAGATAAGGAATTGGTTTACCACAATCATCCGATGTACTGTTGCAGGTCAATCCTGATCTTGACATGGAATTGAAGCCTCATGCACAACCGCGACCATACCAGGAAAAGAGTCTCAGTAAAATGTTTGGAAATGGTAAAGCCTTTTGCTCTTTATTGTTATGACAGACAGATGGACGATAGGGTTTAGACCAATTTCTTGTAATTGAGATTTGAGAGTTTATTTGTTTTATATCAGGTGTATAGCTGTCTTTAGTTTGTCATCTACTCATAAACTTGTGTTCTACACTATCTATCTGCAGGTAGAGCAAGATCTGGTATCATTGTCTTACCATGTGGTGCTGGAAAGTCTCTCGTTGGTGTATCTGCAGCATGTCGTATAAAGAAGAGCTGCCTTTGTTTGGCCACAAATGCTGTGTCTGTAGACCAATGGGCATTCCAGTTCAAGCTTTGGTCCACTATAAGAGATGAGCATATATGCCGCTTCACTTCTGATAGCAAAGAGAGATTCCGTGGGAATGTTGGAGTAGTTGTGACAACATACAACATGGTTGCTTTTGGTGGTAAACGTTCTGAAGAATCTGAGAAGATTATTGAAGAAATAAGAAATAGAGAATGGGGATTACTTCTCATGGATGAGGTAATCACTTGAGTTGGTGGATTTCAGATGTATCCATGAAGATGAATCATAGCATGTCTAACTTCCTCCACTTTTCAATATGATGTTATTTAGGTGCATGTTGTTCCTGCTCACATGTTCCGGAAAGTCATCAGTATTACCAAATCACATTGCAAACTTGGGCTTACTGGTACTCATTTATACTGTAGTTGGATTTATGAAATGAAGTGATAGGTTAATCATACTTGGTTGAAAAATGATACCTGTTTATGATCAACAGCTACACTTGTGAGAGAGGATGAGAGAATCACTGATCTGAACTTCCTTATTGGCCCCAAATTGTACGAAGCCAATTGGTTGGATTTGGTAAAGGGTGGCTTCATTGCAAATGTGCAGTGTGCTGAAGTTTGGTGCCCAATGACAAAGGAGTTCTTTGCTGAATATTTGAAGAAAGAAAATTCCAAGAAAAAGCAGGTATGTAACTGACTGATTGTAGTACTGGCTGAGTGCCGGTGCTTTGTGGAACTTTTGTTTGGTCCTCTTCTTGTTCAACTTCTTTGGTATTGCTCTGTGAACTAGTATGCATGTCTTTTTATGATACCTCATATTTTCTTATACCTGAGTTCCAGTTGTGTTTCTTTTTTCCCCTGCTCCACAGCCCTCTATTTTAGAGGCAACTACAGATGTAAGATCACAGTTGTAGGGGGAACCAACCAGTTTTGCTTATCACCTCATAACTCCTTTACACAAACCAAAGTCGGACCTGGGTCTTGGTGATTGAAGGTGCACAAGGGTTGCCAGAATCACTCATCAGTAAATGGATTCTGTTCCAAATTGGGGTCCATTGAGGGTTACTACCAATCAAAATCTCCCAGAGCGAATTCAGTATTTTGTAAACCATGTTGGTCGCTAAAGGAAAAGGGATTATGAGATCAATACTTCCATAATAGTTAATGATCAACTTAATTTACAATTTGACTCATATTGGTAGATTAGATGAAGAATGATGGTTTCCCTTAAGTATTTAAATGGTTTAGGAATTAATTCTTAGACCTTATTGCATTCGACAAGAATAAGCAACCTACATGTGTCTAGGCGTAATAATTCATGTTTCTGGAAGCTCTGCTCTCTGTCAACTCAAAGTTGTATATTTTTGGTTGTGTAAGTGCAGTTTTTCTCCTTTCTCTCCGATATGATTTCTGTTCTGGTCTTTTCTGTCTGTCTCCCCTAGGCAAAAAAAAAGTGACACAACTATTATTGCAAGATTTCAAGTCTGCAATGTATATTGAACATACCTCTGTATGTAATATAATTACTTATCTGGCTATAATTACTTCGATAACTTAATGATCTGATCTACTTCTCAATAAACTCAGGCATTGTACGTGATGAACCCTAACAAGTTTAGAGCATGTGAATTTCTGATTCAATTTCATGAACGGGAGCGTGGTGACAAGATTATTGTTTTTGCTGATAATCTTTTTGCTCTCACTGAGTATGCGATGAAGCTTAGAAAGCCTATGATTTATGGTGCTACCAGGTATAATTTGTGACTTGTATAGATGCACAGATTCATCTTGTCCATTATAGGGATTGCCTAGTAATACTAATGTGTTCTTTTTGTTTTTTGTCTGGAAGTCATGTTGAGAGGACAAAAATTCTAGAGGCATTCAAAACTTCGAAGGATGTGAATACAATATTTCTCTCTAAGGTGTGATGCCTGAAATTGATTATCTCATCTTGTTTCCAATGGTTTGTATCAGATAAAACATCAGACGAGAGATGTTGTGTACGTCATGCATCATTTCATTGTATATAAGCATGTCTTTTGGCCTTTCGAGGTGCCTATGCATTTTCACTTTAAGTTTATGGTGTTTTATTTTCCTTTTCTTTCATTATAGTACTATATTTGACATTCTATTGTCTTGTTAGTTTCAATTCTGATTCTCTGAACAATTTCAATTGTTACGACGTCCTTTTATAGAGATGAAAATAGATTATGGGTCTCAGGATATTTGTAAATTTGGCAGACACTTGTTCCTTAAATGAAAAAGGTAAAGTAAAAAAATATTAATAAGGAAAAATTTGTTGGGAAATATATAACCTTTTGAAATAGAACTGTATAATTTATTGTGTTTTGTTTAAACTACCTTATTTATTTGGGCGTTTTCCAACTACCAGTCTACCACTCAAAGTTTTCCATCCTAAAATTGTCCATATTGACTTGTAACTTGCTTCACTGGTAATCTGTTTTTGCTGCCAAGTGACATCTTTTTCCTTTCTTCTTTGTGCGTTCTTCCCCAGCAACCACCAACCTCCCTCCCCTATGTCCACCCTAGCCGACCTAGCACCCTGCCAGCATACCCCTCAACTTTCTGATCTTCACCTTCATTGGCAGCCCTCCCTGATCCCTTCCTGCCCCACTCAATTGGCGGTCTTTGACCCGACTCCCCCTCCTCGATCCTTATATCCTACCACTAGAAACAATCCCCACCAACTATCACACTTTTTTCTCATCTTGCGAACTACAGAGCCCGTCAAGTCATCAATTAACATCACGAAGTCTTTCTCGCTCCTTACCCCTTCCTCCCTCACTTTTTTTTTCCCTCCTGCTGTGTAGGCAACCAACAAGCTTATTATTTTGTTCAATTCCATCCAACTCACAACCATAATGCATCACCACCAAGGATTTAATTCCGGTTGCGTCAACTGTAGAGTTTTTGAGCTTACCGCGACCAAGATGTAAGCTCGCAAGGCCGCAACCGCTCGCAACAGCTGCAAATCGTCTACATTACCCTTGAAACCGGTTCCGTGACCATCACCCCGATTGCGATTACATCCATGTTATCTAACTATGATCACCATGGTAGCTATTAATCTCATGGTGCATCTGCGACTGTAGAGCATCACCTCCTATGCATTGCATCATATCGTTTTAAATTTAGGATCATACTTTGACCTCTGCTGAATGGATGTGGCCATTAAGGAGCAATCCAACAACCAAAATTTAAGATCTAGACATGTTTGTTTTTCCTCCCTCCCTCTCCGACTTTTGGTGGTTGTTTTAGAATATAATTGATTTATGATTTCCTTTTGTTTTGGGTTTGATTGCTGGCCTGTTCGGGTGTTCGGTGCGATATATAGTGTTTTGGTTCGAGGGTGGAGACTCTGACGGCAGTGGTAAGGGCCTAAGGGGTGGTGGTGGTGAACTGGTGATGTACGTCAGTTTTAGGCTTGATGTTGGGAAGTGTTGGCCAATAGTAGGTTTGGTTGTAGACTTGGCTGTGATGGCTCAGTGGGACTGGGGCTGGGTTTGGTGGGATCAATAGAGGGGGGCTGGGTTTGGTGGAGAAAGAAAATTAGAGATGGGAGCGGGAAAAGCTACATGAGGCGAGAAGAGGGGTGGTGGACTGGTGGAGGTGAGCTGATTTTTGTCTCGTAAAAGAAAAAATTCTAAGAATAAAAATATAGAATATACCATGCGGACCTGATGATGTGCTATATTGGTTTATGTAGATCAGTGGACTATTTTGGGAAGCATTCCCCTAGTTAATTTTTTTTTGAGAATGTCAATTGTCCGGATTATCCCGGATAGACCAATCATAGTTGATATTATTCTTTTTTTATGTCATTTTTCTGATACTCTGTATTTTATAATGAGTGGTACTTTATAAACACATGGTATAAATTCTCCAAGTCAGTGGTGCTGGATGAACTTATAGGTTGGGTTTGGGAATTCCAGTTTCGTATCAAGTACCAGAATTCAAATCTGAAATGTCCAATTTTAATTTATTTGGGAAGTCAATTGAATTCTAATTCTAGCATTTCAATACAAACCTCATATACAAAGCTCTTGTTTTTGTGAGAGAAAGCTCTTGTTTATGTTGGTTCTAAGAATTTGTTATATTTAATATATTATATAAAATCATTACTTAGCTGATTATAAAATATGACTGACAAGAAAATAAGATAATTCGAAATTGAAGTTCAAAACAGAAGGAAGAAACTGAAAAAAAAATCCTCCACCTTCATGATTATATTAGTCTTGTTTTATCGCTCTTCATCAATTAAGGCACTAACAGATGAAGGAAAAAAAAAGATAGATTTGAAGCAAAAAAAATATAGATCTTTGTTTTTCATAGAATGTGGGTTTGGGAGAGGAGAGAGAAAGAGAAATTTGAGGGACGGAACCTGTATGGGTATGTGGTGTAGTTGATGGGTATGAGCTGTAGAATTTCAATTGACATGTTTTAGTGTCATTTGTGAATCTTCATCTGTGAGTTTTTTATATTACTCTAGGATTTGAGACGCTTACATAATTTAAATTCCTTTCCTTGGATTTCACCCGATTCGAGAATTCAAAATGGAATACTAGTATTCATGTTCCATAGATACCATTTAAGGGGTTTTTAGATATCTAATTCTCGTTCTTCGTTCTTTTCTTGTCACTGATTTCTGTATGCGTCTGACATGTCAAAAACATTGCACTGGGAGCTAATGTCATTGTTTCTGGGATTCTCAGGTTGGTGATAATTCCATAGATATACCCGAAGCAAATGTGATCATCCAAATCTCATCACATGCTGGTTCAAGGCGTCAAGAAGCTCAACGTCTTGGTCGTATTCTTAGGGCAAAGGTATGTACTTAGTTGCTCATCTTCTCTCCCCCCCTCCCTCCCTTCTCCATTTTGTGAAATGTCGCCCATTCTTCATTTCATGATATAGATGTTGTTTATATGGGAATCGTATACAATATGTATGACTTGAGGTTTTTAAAACGGAAGAGGGTGCTTGAATTATTTGGAATTTTTCTTGTGAGGCTTCTCCCACCTTTTCTCCCTTTTTCATAATTTCCCCATTCTTGTGGGTGGGAAGGGAAAACAAAGTTAATTTTCTAAACCTTACTGATGTGCTCCCAGGGGTAACTGGGAATTGAACCCATATTAATGTTGTATCAAGCAAACTAAATGAGCTTTACTTTAAGATCAGTATAGTTTGAGCAATTTTGAACTTGTAATGCTGTACCTGCTGCTCAAAAACTATGACGTTTCTTGGTTTTCAAGAGTGATTCAGTTATATATGCTAACGCTAGTGCAAGCAACTGGTTTCTGTTTCTTGTGCAAAGCGGATTTTAAGGTTTAGCCGCAAAGATCAAAATTGGCAACTAAGAAAGTGTGGTAAGCTATATTACAGTAGTAGGTGTGGTTACTGAATAGAACAACAGAGACGAAGGTCATTCATCAGGTTTATTGGGCCACAGGTACCTGTCAGTTAGTTCTTTGGTATTATGGCCGAAGACAAAGGATGTAGACTACTTGTGTCATGTTTGCATGCAAATTTGTCCCTTTTGGGCTTGGTTGAATAGGGTTGGTTCATTCAGCTGCTTCTGTTTCTATATCTTATTCTGGGGCAATTTAAAGACAGTTCGGTTCAATTGCTAAAAATAAATCCTCTTTTATACTTACTCCTTTTTTTCACATGCATCATATGGGTTGGGAACTTATTTTAAGGAAAAGATAGAGAAGGTAAACAACAAATGAAGTAAAATAACTTAAACACTAGTATCATACTTCCTCCGTTTTTTTGTGGGGAGATTTTTAAGAGAGAGAAAGTGGGGAGCCACCACTTTTTGAATAAAAATACATTTGTTGAGGAAAAAGTATTGAGTATTTTAAAGGAGAAAGTGGAGGACTACTAACTTTTTAATAGTATTTTAAAATCTTTATGGTGAAAAGTGATCCATTTATGATATGTAGCATCTATTATGACATTTTCATTTAAGGAAAATGTAGCATCTATAAAAAAACGGAGGAACCAAAGTTGGTTGGTGTGAGTGGTAAGTGCTCTCATCCTTTAAACAAGTGGTCAGGGGTTCGATTCTTGATTCTTGCGAATAGAGCAACCAAAGTTGGGAGGGGTCTACCCATTAAGTTGACTTCAGTACCCCGAGGGAGATTGCCCCTACTATCGGTGGAGGATACTCCCTGGCTAACTCAAAAAAAAGAAAAAAAACGGAGGAAGTACTAGGGAAGGCTAAGTTGTTAAGATTTTAATTTTTTTAAAGTTGTCCGTTTATCTTCTGTAATAGGGTCGGCTTGAAGATAGGATGGCTGGAGGAAAGGAAGAGTATAATGCTTTCTTTTATTCACTGGTATCTACCGATACACAGGTAATGTCTAGATCTGATTGTGAAAATGACTTTTTCTGGAACATGCTTTTTACTTGTATGATATACTCTGTCTTTTTACTCCTTAAATTCATTTCCTCTTAAATGTAGGAGATGTATTACTCAACTAAAAGACAGCAGTTTTTGATTGATCAAGGTTACAGCTTTAAGGTATTATCCTATATCTTGTGATTTATGGCAATATTGTTGCAGTTCAGGAAAAACATGGCATTCTTCTGTAATATTATTGGTTAGTCCGTCTGCATCGTTTATTTTATGTTAATCTGTGAAGAACATATAAGTTTGTTCCGATGCTTTGTTGTTGATGCTGTATCTTTTTCCTGGTGTTTTTAAACATGTGTTTTCTTTTTGTCTTTTGAAGACCTTTTGTTCCTGTAGGTTGGCTGGAAGCATTTATTCCTCAACTTAGTACGCTTGCTGTCAACTTTGCATATTTCTGTGATGTATCATATGCATTAATTCTAGATAAGCCATTTTCTAGTATAAACTGTAAAGGACTTTATGTTAGAAAAGCCCAGTATAACACGTATTTGTGACATAACTCCTTTTATTTTTTAAACTTTTTTTTCGTGAAGATGTACCTTATAAGACAAAAACTATCAAAATAGGACATTTCACGACAAATTCCAGGCATAAAGTCAATAACTGGCGTCGACTATCACTTCCTCTCCCCATTTTCTGTGCGTTATTCACTCTTTTTTGTTTCTTTTCCTCGCATGTGCTCTCCCAGTCTCTCTCTCTCCTCCTTCTGATCTTCTATTTTTCTTCTTCATTCTGCCTCTTTTATTCTCATCTTCTTCCTCGCTTTCTATCCATATTTTATTCTCACTCTTTCTATCCATATTTCTTCTGGTATTCTCTCTCTATCATGTTCCTCATCTCTGTATTCCCCCGCTTCTCTATCTTCTCCTCCTTTACTCCTGTATACATCTTTACACAGCTATTCTAGCTCCTTAGTAATGGTTTGATGGTTATTTGGGCAAAATTCAAGTGCATTAACCAATGTTGCTTCTTGATGAAACCCTTAAGAGGTCCCCAGAAAAAGATGCAATAACAAGCAAACTGAAGTTTATTCACTTTGGGAAAATATACCAATTTGCATTTACTGCTTGGCAAGACATTCAAAGATAGAAAGGTATATTACTGGTTACACACACTTGTAAAACCTCAGTGCTTCTGATGTATGCCGAAGTGAAGTTACAGAACATCTGTAGATGAAGGGAAAGGGGGTATTTTTGATCCGGCTTTTTTAGTTCCTGCCTAATATTGTTTTGAAATTTGGACTTCCAATGTTTTTGTATGGTCAATGGAAATATTATTGCAATTCTGTATGGATGGAGGCTTTAACTTGTGATAAAGTTAAGCTGCCAACCTTCAGTGATCTGCTTTGCTTAGAGCTTGGACTAGATATGATAACTGGAAATGATGGGACCCATAATCATGGATGTGCTTTATTCACCTTCATATTTGAGAAACGGGGTGTAACTATTGAAATAATGTTTTGATGGCACGGAGGTATCTGTAAGGTGAATAAGAAATGGTTGTTACATGCCTAATTATTACAGCTGTTGAGAGAGAGGAAAAATGAGTCAGAACGTTGGGGAGTTGACTTTTTGGCCCAAATATGCCGTTGGTGCCTTTTTCTTTTTCTAAGATTCTGATTTTTAAGGTACTTCTCGACAAAAAAAAGAAGGATTTGGATATCTCACAGAAAGAGTGTTATAACTTATAAGAGGTACTTCATGACAAAATTCCTATAAAGAATGATCTCTTTTCTGCTTGTGTTGCACACTGATTGAAATGTGCTCTTGCAGTTAACTGAGTTGGTTTTAGTGTTCTATCAGTTTTCTCACTGCAATGAGTATGATGGCTCATTTCTGTTACAGGTAATAACAAGCTTACCTCCTCCTGATTGTGGGGCAGAGCTCAGCTACTACAAACTTCACGAACAAATGGATCTCCTAAAGAAGGTACTCTACTTACAACATTTTGTTGAATTCTTTTTATATTTCTCTCAAGACGTAATTTCTCTGTTCATTGATCCTCCTTGATTCAAAGCGAGAGCATTGAACTGCTTCTCGTTGAGTAATGAGCTTTAGGTACAGGTGGTGGTTCAATGCAGTAGCAAGATGCTGTTGAAAAAAGTTTTACTTAGTGATGTACTTCAGGGAAGAATTGTAATTCGTCTCTTTTTTTTATTTTTTAAACAATTTCAATAACAGGTGCTAAGTGCTGGGGATGATCTTGTTGGTCTAGAGCAGTTGGAAGAAGATGCTGATGAGTTAGCCCTCATGAAAGCACGTCGCTACATGGGATCAATGAGTGCCATGTCTGGTGCTAATGGGATGGTATACATGGAATACAAGTAAGAATATATGGTTTTGGCAGGCCGTTCTTAGGCTCTTTGCATGTGTTACACAACTTGCCTATTGCTCATGGGATTTAGTCAATAACTCTCTTTCATCAATAAATACAGTTGCATATTTGAGATTGTGGTTCTTGGTTGGTGAAGTTATATCTACCATAGTGGTAGGAGTTTGGACCTTACTAGGGGCGTGTGGTGGGTTGTGATGGGGTGGGCTTCTCTTGAGATAAGACGTTCATTGCTCAGCGGTAGGCTGACTAGGCCCATAATTTTACCTGAAAGAAACAGAAAGTTACATGTGATCTTATATCTGTTTGAAGACGGGGCACTCTGTGCTACTCCCATCCCAACCCACCCCACCCCACCCCGTGCTCCCCCAAATAGGCTGTCTGCATTGGTTGTTTTTTCGCAACCATGTACGTTGTGATTTGGCATCTCGTTTCTTCTAATGGTTACTTTATAGCCCACTAAGGTGAAAAACATGCACGAAGACAGTAAACTATATGAAAGAGAACAACATGAATTTGATTTAGGGACACCTATCTTTCTGTCAATAAGACCTGAGGACTACTGTTATTTCGCCTTTCGTTAACGCTCTCCATCTACTGACTATTGTGCAGCACCGGACACAGGAAACATGGACAGAAGAGCAAGCCCAAAGATCCATCCAAGCGGCATTATCTTTTCAAGAAGCGTTTCACGTGAGAACTTGTGTCCGGAGCCGTATGAACTGAGGCCTGAGGGTCCAATTTGGGCTGTGAAGTGAACGCTTATTGATGTACCAAATAAGCATTTTTGAGTACCTATAATATGAGCTTTTAGAGTACTACTAAGATAAATTTCAAGTACATATGAACTATCCGGATATTCCTTTATTATCTATCTATACTAATATATTAAAAGGCGTGCGTGAACCAGAAACGGTGCCACGTGGCGCTCTCCCTAAGGAGTTTTAGATCATGTAATCCATGTACAATAAAAAAAATTAGAAATTGCATAATATAGGTTTTGATCCATTGACCTCAAGTTCATGTATTAAAGTTTTAACCACTAGACCAAATAGTATTTAGTGCTATTATATCAAAGTACAATATTAATAAATGAAAATTTTCTAACCCGGAGCATAGTCCGGGCATAATAACTAGTTACAATCGATAAGCGGAGCTTTTCTAATTCGATAAATTATTCTATAAGATGAAATTTTCGTAGTAAGAAAAACCTAAGTTGTATCAGTGCACATGATTAATACTGAGTAGTAATGATATTATAAAATGGTCCAATAATACTCATGGTAGTACCGTGAGGAGAGTAATTGGTATCATTACTGTAGTACATCACTAAGTAATTATAATTAGCACCTCTTATTGAAATTTTCTATTGCTTTCATTATAAACGGTGAAAGTAATTATAGCTCTTTGATGCACTCTCTGCTTAGTTAGATAAGATTTTTGTTGGTTAAACAACTTTTTTGGAAAAAAAATATTATTATTTACTCTATGCTTCATTGATATTTGCATAATTGTGTTAGGAAAAATAAAGGGAACAAAAATCGAAATTCACATAGGTAAAGCAAATTAGAGCAAAATGGAAAAATAGAGGAGGAAGAAAAACTGACCGTAAATATAAGTGGATGAAACCCACTAGAAAAACGCAAAAAGCTTTTGGTTTATGAGATAGATGACAAATGTAGGTGCCAGAAAGAAGTGAAGACAAATAAGTAGGCCTATTTACTAACGTGTCCAAAAACTAAGAAGTCCATCTGGAAGACTTTTGATTCGATACCAAAGCAAAACAGAGTCTGAACTAGAGTAATTCATTAGGATCAGGATTAAGATTCGGATAGGATTTAGGAACTCAACTTCTATTCATCGCCCTAAAATTAATTAAAATCGCCCAAAAAAAAACTTGAAATTACATGTCTAACCTTTTCCTTCTTTTTCCCTAAACCACCACCTCCACCACCATCAGCCACCTCACTCCACCACCATCCACCTCCTGCCACCACCACCCCATTGCTACAGCCACCCATCATCCACCTGGAAGGAGTCGAATTTTTTTTAGGGTGATGGGCGAACGTCTGGCCAGCAAGTTCGCTCCATGGAGCGAACGTCTGGCCTGGACGTTCGCTCCATGGAGATTACGTCCATGGGACGAACGTCTGCCCAGAAAGTTCGTTCCATCGGGCGAACGTCTGGCCAGGAAGTTCGCTCCATGGGGCGAACGTCTGGCCAGGAAGTTCACGCCATGGAGCAAACTTCCTGGCTAGACGTTCGCCCCACAGAGCGAACTTCCTGGCCAGTCGTTCGCCTTATGGAGCGAACTTTTTGGCCAGATGTTCGCCCATCGCACTAAATTTTTTTTCTATTGCTTTCAGGTCGGTGGTGGAGGAGGTGGCGGGTGGTAGTGGGAGGTAGGTGATGGCGGGTGGTTGCAAGGGTGTCAGGTGGTGTGGATAAAAGAAAGGATAAAATAGTTTATAAAAATAAATTTAGCACGATTTTAAGTACTGTTGTGGCCACGTTTAACAATTCTCATGGCAAAAACACAATTTCCCCGCCTAAAATCCTAACTGTCAACAATTAGTTAATTTGAGTTGCGGTAAAACGTCAAACCAAAGATTTCCTGCAACGCCATTGGTCAATATCCCGTGGATCAACCTCAACGCGACACGTGTCCAAAAGATCTGAATCATCTTCGAAAATTCTAGACAAACATACGCAATGTATTTAAACATTCTCTGATTCTCTCTCCAATTTTCTTCTTCACTCTCCTACAAACCAAAAAAAAAAAAAAAAAGTTGCTGCTAGAAAAACTTCATATTTCCAGAAAATTCAATTTAACAAATATGGGTTTTCGTGTGAAATTCGCATCAATTATAATTGTAGCCTTGATTATCATCGCTGCAGAAGCTAAGAAATCATTAGACCCATATAAGGTACTTCATCCTCAACTTTAATTATTATAACTATCTTTATTTTTTTTTATATTATTGTTATTTCCACAAAATTCAATACTAAAAATATGGGTTGTGATTAATAATGTGTATTTGTTTGAGATGCTTTGTCAATTTCAGGTTTATAGTCAATTTGGGTGGTAATTATTTTAAAGGAAAGAGCCGAAATTTTGAATTTTTTTTTATGGGTTTTGAATTGTCGGAATTAGGGATTTTGTGGGTTATTGTTTGTTTTATGAGAGATGCGCTTTTGGGTTCAAGTTGTATGATTTTGTGTTTCAAGGGTATGGAATTTATGTCAAATTTGTAACATTGATCAATTGAGAATTTTGTTTTATTTTATTTTATTTTCTTTCAGAATCTTAATGTTCGTTGTTGGTATGATGAGAAGGGATGAGTGACTTATTTATTTAGTATGGTGGATGTTGCATTGGAGAGTTATGTTACTAGTCTTATATGCACGCGACATATGCAAAAACAAATAGAAACCACCTTGAAATTTGGCTTGGTTTTACAATTAGTAAAGATGAGTTTGATTGTCTTTTATTTGATGGTATATTTGTAATTTAGGATGGACACCAAGTCCTCCCCTCTTCTCTTATAATAGAGAGGTAAATGATATAATTAGTTTTAGAAGATTGTTGTAAAGAAAAAAATGTGTTTTCTTGCAACCAATATATAAAGGAAATTAGAAGATCCTGAAGATGATTGGAGGCTTTACCTATGACGGCTAGGAGATTGTGAGTGAATGGGTTCGGTGGAGGCGTCTAAAAGACCGTTGATAGCTTGGGAGAGAGTGTGTATTCTCGAATGCTGGTGGCTTTTATGTTTAGACTGATAGGCTTGGGTTTGATTGTAAGGAAAATTATGGAATTGAGGTTATAAGGCAGTTAAGAGGGCTTGCACACTTCAGAGAAAAGAGTAAACTTCTGACAGTTGAAGTAGTTTATGTTATCAGGTTGGGGGAAATTGTAGTGTTTTTAGACTAGAAGAGATTGATGGAGCTGAGTTGCTGCTTTCAGGTGAGGTTATAAGGCAGTTAAGAGGGCTTGCACACTTCAGAGAAAAGAGTAAACTTCTGACAGTTGAAGTAGTTTATGTTATCAGGTTGGGGGAAATTGTAGTGTTTTTAGACTAGAAGAGATTGATGGAGCTGAGTTGCTGCTTTCAGGTGAGGTTATAAGGCAGTTAAGAGGGCTTGCACACTTCAGAGAAAAGAGTAAACTTCTGACAGTTGAAGTAGTTTATGTTATCAGGTTGGGGGAAATTGTAGTGTTTTTAGACTAGAAGAGATTGATGGAGCTGAGTTGCTGCTTTCAGGTGCAAGTCTATTCTTTGTTTGGCCATGTGACGGAGTCTTACTCCTCGATGTAACCAAGTGTGGAGCAAAATACTTAGGTTGCAAGGGGTTAGTGGGAATTTCTCAGAGCTGTCTGCAGAATGCACAATATTTATTCTTTACTACTAAGAAATACGGCTGAGATAGTGAAACCGGAAAGTTTTTCGTCTGAAGTCCATCAAAGTGGATCACATTATTAAGAAGATACTTAGGCAAGTACTTGTTGGATGCATGTTTAGGACATTGCAGGGACATTGTAATGATCTTATTCAGTATCCATAGAAATAAATATGATCCTTATTGTTGTTTGAATCTTTGCAAATACATTCCGTAACAGCTCTGCTTTTTCTGTGAGCTTGGGCAAACTGTATAAATATTTGTACATTTGGTAATATCTTACTATAATTTACGCAAAGAAGTTCAAATTTCCTATATTCTTCACATTTTGAAAATGTTAGGCTGCAATGACTTAATTATTGGACTTGGTGTGGGGCATAAGGCACTGTTTTGGAGTTGCAGCAACGGAATCACTATGAATGATCGGTACTAAGCTATTAGGCGTCTAGAATAAAACGTGTATCATACTCCTAACTCCAACGCAGCAAATCCTCTTCATAGATAAAGAGGTAGTTTGTAGACTTTTATTTAGCTCTGGCAGTATGGAGTCTTGAAACTCTTTCTGACTGATGTGGCTTTTGCCACTCAGGTTCGATGTTGCTGCATCAAGCTTCTGTTTTCTTTTCTTTTTTTAATTTATTTATTACTTTTAATTTTTTTATCTGAAGACTCCTCAAGTAAATATAGGATCTGCTCTTAACATTGTTTAAGCTTCTTAAATTTTTTTTTCCCTTCGCAGGTTTTGGGTGTTGATCGGAATGCTAGTCAACGTGATATTAAGAAGGCATTTCACAAGTATGTTTTTTCATCCACTGTATAAAGTGATTACTGCTGGAAATAAGCAACAAATACAGAAAATAATGGAAGGAAATATGTAGTAAAAAATGACAAAAGCGACATTTTTATGTAGAAAACTCTCTACAACAGTAGGGAACGGTCCCGATCTCCAGGGACAGAACTTCACTATTGATAGTACAATGGTAACTACCACAACTACAATATTAGTACCCTCACCAATGGTACTGAACACTAATCCTAAAACCCTCACAACTAATGTTGTGATCATATTTTTCATCAGTGTTCCCTCACACTTTTCTTCGGAATTTGTGAGCTCTTGAACTCTAATTTACTCTCACGCCCTTCTTCACGCCCAGTGGCAATCCATGCTCTCACATATGTAGAGGAAAAATCTACGTGAATCTAGAGCCAAGAATTGTACAATGTAGCTATTTTGACAATTGCTTCTCACAAGATCCTCCCAAAGATATATGGCCATACTTAGGGCTTTAAATCACTACCTAGAGTCCCTAAGAATAGATTACTATAGCAAAGTTAGCATGAGGAAACTTCATCCTTAGTATCATCGTTGCTTCTCTCATTTTCTTTTACTTTCTTCTTTTTCCTTTATGATTTCCATTTTTTTTCTTTTAACAAAATAAATAAATAATGATAAGATAATTATTAATGGGATTGGGGAGATTATTCAACAATTACAATCATGTCCTCAACAAAAGCATAATGGATCTCAGTGATATCTTTCTTGGAAAGTTGCAATCAAGGAAGGAGAAGGCCATAAGATAACAATGTCTTATTCGCATTGGTATTCTGTGTAGAATTGAGTTAGCCTTAGCTTGGGGTAGAATTTTCAAAAGCATTTCAACTGGACAGTATTCATTGCCATGTTGATGCTTGCTGTCCTTTGGCCACTTGTACCTTTTTACCATAACAAGGCAACATCAACAGTAACAAGATCCTCCACCTTACTACCGAGTTTGCAATAGAGTAAATTAGTTTCTTCCATTGCAGCGTAACGTAAAAAGTACAATTTATTCGGTGCCTCTTGCCCTCTCATGATGTAGGGAAGGAGGTGAAATCAAACAAGTCCTTTTGGATATACGAAGCTCATTGGTTCAGGGGGAAGTCCAAGATTCTGTTAAGTGGTGTCTGATGTCTTTCTTGTTTTGTATCTTTAACAAATGTTAGTTTTCATCTGCCCAATACATCATACAGAAATGGGATTTGGTCATAATGCTATGTTAAAAAACGAATGAGAATCAGCTATGAGTTTTTATCAGCCCATATGTTGATTATATGCCTTTTCAGTAAATCGTTGATTAAAGCTTATTTTTTGTTGGTTTCGGTTAGTCCATCCTCTCATCTTCGAATCTGAAAAATAGCCTTTTAGACTAACGCTTCACATATGATTCTAGAGAGGGTGAAACAATAATCTTCTGGTCATGCTAAATGTTTTATGTTAGGGGGTAGTGAAAATTCTTTCGTGTAATTTCTCAAATGTATGTGTTTCTGACTCTTACCTTTTCTTTTTTAGGCTTTCATTACAGTATCATCCTGACAAAAACAAGAATAAAGGTGCTCAATCGAAGTTTGAAGAGATAAATAATGGTAATTTACTAACTTATAAACCCTTGCTTTCTGTGGCTTGTTTGACTGTTCAATTTAAGATCGTTAATTATTTCGAAAGTGTTAATTGGCAGTCCATGCTTTAGCAGTTCTCAAAACACGCAATTGAAGAGATACACATGAATCTTGCAAAAGAGGTTACTGACCCTTGAAATCTTCCCTTAATTCTAACATATATTCCATATGGTGCATGGAGGAGCGCGTAGAATTACTGTTGGCTTAATGGTTTAGTTCTAGGCTTAAACATCATCAGCCTCGAGGCTTCAAAATTTAGGGTTAGAATGAGGACTATAATTCTGAGGCTATTTGTTAAACCTGACATGTTGCTGTTGCATTATAATGACGAAAAAGTTTCTATGATCTTTCCTTGGTTTATTTTAGTATGAACTGCATATACCTGCTACAGTTTGACATTCTTCTTGCGCACCGTGATGAGCTCTCTTCCTCTCCTTCTTCTACCACGGGCTTCCTGGGGAAGGGAGAGGCATTTAATTTGCTATCTTGTGGGGGAGGGAATATGCTTCTTTGTCTTTCAGGCAACTTATTGTCAAATTTTCTGATCAATGTGTCCATGGTGTCTATATTATGCAGCTTATGAAATTTTATCCGATGAGCAAAAGAGGAAAAACTATGATCTCTATGGTGATGAGAGAGGCGGCCCTTCCTTTGATGATGGGAATGGTGGATATAGGCACTTCACAAATGGTGGATCAGGTCAATGGCAGCATATGGGCGGGGGTGGGGACAGCCAGTCTTTCTCCTTCTCCTATGGGGGACCTGGTGGTGGAAACCCATTTGGTTTTGGTCTTAATGATATCTTTTCAAACTTTTTTGGTGGTGACATGGGCAGTGGTTCAGGCTTTGGTGGTTTCGGCAACTTTGGTGGTTCAGCTGGATCACAATCTGGGTTTAAGAAGCCTCCCAAGATTGTTCGTGCTGTAAGTTCACAAATATTTGAGAAAGAAATAAATGGCAAGGGAATTACCTGGCTTCTGCTATCTTATACACCCTCAGCAGTGTCAGTCCAGCAGTATGAATCAATCTTAGAGGAGACTGCTAACTCATTGAAGGGAGCTATGAAAGTATATTCCTTATGTCCTTTTCTCCTCGAAACATTGCTGATCATAACAATATGGTGTTGATGCTCTTATTCCTTTGTGCAGGTTGGTAAATTAAATTGTGAGAATGAGCCTTCTTTCTGTAAGAATCATGGAATCTATCCACGTAGAGCACCGAGATTGTTTGTGTATTCATACATAACAAGTGTGAGTGGTTCCTTTGTGGAGTATAATGATGAGTGGGATATCAAAAGCTTGAAAAGTTTCTGCCAGGAACATCTGCCAAGGTTTTCAAGACGTATTAGCTTGGATAACTTTAAGCCTTCTTTTGGTGCGGGGGAAAAATTACCTCGAGTTATGCTTCTTTCAACCAAGAAAGATACCCCAATGATTTGGCGTACTCTCAGTGGCTTGTATCGTCAACGATTTATCTTCTATGACGCGCAGGTATTCATTAATTTTATCCTGTGCTGCTCCCTCTGTCCGTCTCCCCTCATTTTCCTCCCCACCACACCACCACGCCAACCCCCCAGTAAAAAAAAGAAAGAAAAATAAATATAAGGAATTTAAGAAAAATACTTGTTTCTTTGAAACATGAGATCTTTTCCATACTCGCTTTAGAAGAAAAATGTTTCAGTATCCCTCTTGAAAAAGTTTATGACAATGAGATAATCTCCAGCTATGTGGCTTCTAAGCAGGCTTCAGTGAACTGTGACTACATGTAATTTGTTAATTTACTCGATGGTGACAATTTTAGTAGAAAGTATTGCTTCTGTTGTCTTCAGACACGATAGTATGAGTGCAAGTTAAAAGTGATATTTGCTTTTTGATCGATTTCACAGGTTTATGATGTTTCTGATCCAGAGGTCAAAAGGTTAGGGGTTAACGCACTTCCAGCTATAGTAGGATGGTTGTCAAATGGAGACAAACAAATACTAAAAGCAGGAATATCTGTAAGGGATTTGGAGTCGGCTGTTCAGGAACTCGGTGTCTTACTTGATGGCTTTGAAAAGAAGAATAAGAATGCTGCAAGTCGGACCAAGAAGTCCGAGAGTGAATCTTCTAGCAATAAAGTACCACTCTTGACAGCATCAAACTTCCCTTCACTTTGCGGAGAAGAAAATACTGTTTGCTTAATTGGTGGTTTCAGATCATCAAAAGCCAGAGACAAACTTGAATCTATTCTCTCAATGGTAAGTGAGATCTACTTTATGATAGTTGCTTGTTTTCCAAGTAAAAAGAGAAGCTATTACTCCCTTTAATCGGTAGTATAAAGTCGTATTTTACGTAGTTGGTTAAGTGTCGAAACTGCATTTGTACGTCTAATGTGGCGTTTAACATTGCCTTGATACTATGAAAGGCATATAGTGTCCTACAACATTTTGGACTTTTGGTAATAACTTTGCAGTAATAATATAGAGTGATTTATTAAGATTGAAACAATTGGTTCTCTAATTACATGATTGAAGTGTTGTGGTGGTGCCTTTATTGTCTTTGATAACTTGCTTAGTTAGAAATCAAGCTGAAATACAAGTTGGGATATTAACTGATCCCGAGCTTCAAATCTTGGCTTGCTTATTGTTTCCTTTAAATCATTTCATGGATGCTTTGATTTCAGGTTTCTCAGAAATCATTATCAAGAAGAAGAAATCTTTCATCTGAATCCAAGGATTCTATCACCTATACTATGGTAGATGCGACGAAGCAGCAATCCTTCCTGGATGCTTTTGACAAATCTGGATTCAGGTTGTCAAATAGTTTCTTGGTGGCCTATAAACCTCGGAAAGGGAGGTATGCAGCATTTACAGGGGATCTGAATGCTGAAGAAGCAGAGAAGTTCATCAGCTCGGTTCTGAGTGGCGATGTGCAATTTAGTAAGACGCGGCAAAAACCAAGAATCAAGTAGAAGGATTAGGATATTGCAATGTTTGTAGTAGAATCTGTAAAAATTAGTGTACATAGAAAATGAAAATGGATTCAATCAAGAGTATTTTGAACAAGATCATCCACCAAAATGCAGGTATGCTGATCAAGTGTTTCTGGGTATTTCGTTTCTGAGTGATTGAAAATGGGTCTTTTATTGTACATCCTGGAAGATATGAAGGATACCCTGTGAAAATTTGGGCTGTATTTTTCAATCCTTGCGAGGGATTTGAATTGGTATAATGCAACGGCAATTTATACTATAATCTTGGATAATGATTATAAATAAACATTTGGATTGTATGGGTGTTAACTAGTTTAGTTAGTTAAAGTTGTAAGAGGTTTGTAATCATTAAGGCGGATAAGTTTTCCTCATTTCCAAAATGTCTGTAAGATGTTTTAGACTATACAATTTTATTTATGATACATTGTTGATTGTCAATCCAAGCATTATACTCACTCTGTCCCATAATATAATGCCTATTTCATTTTGGTGAGTTGAACTTTGAAATTTTTGACCAAATATTCTTAATAATATATATATAAAAAACATACTCTTATGGGATCTTGTTAAGTACGCCTCAATGTGTACTTTCATAATTTCAACTTTTTATACTTTTTTATTAGTAAGAAATTGAAAATATTAAAGATCAAAGTTATGAGATGGAGAAAGTATTATGAAGTCTTATCAAATAATTAGAGGCACCGCCTCGGACCCAACAACTAGTACCTTATCAAAGATCATGACTAAGTTTTTAACCAAATACGACCTCTGAAGAGCTAATTTTCATAATCATCCCTAACTATTAAACCACTTTTAATTGTATGATTGCATGCCCCCTTCTCATTTCTTACGGGAATTAAGGGAAAATAGAAGTAGTAGAATTTCTCAAAAAAATATTTAAGAAAGTGTTTATTTGGTACTCCCTCTGTCGTAATTTATTTGCTACATTTTGCCATTTAGGTGTGTCCCAATTTATTTGCTACATTTGCAAATATTTCCATATATAGTACATAGATCCCACATTTTATTTACAAATTTGCCATCACTCCCTCCTTGTTTTCGTAAATATTTCCATATATAGTACATAGGTCCCACAATTTACCTATTTGCTTTTTTGTTAATTCTTGCTATGACAATGGTCCCCACTCCCTCCTTGGTCTTTGTGATAAAGCAAATGTAACAAATAAATTGGGACGGAGGGAGTACTTTTGTTTTGGAACTAGCTCTTTATTTTATTTATCTTTTTATAAAAATAAAAAAGCAATGAATCTATACTAATATATTAAAAGGCGTGCGTAAACCAGGAACGGTGCCACGTGGCGCTCTCTCCCTAGGGAGTTTTAGATCATGTAATCCATGTACAATAAAAAAAATTAGAAATTGCATAGTATAGGTTTTGATCCCGTGATCTCAAGTTCATGTATTAAAGTTTTAACCACTAGACCAAGTAGTATTTTATGCTATTATATCAAAGTACAATATTAATAAATAAAAATTTTCTTACTCGGGGCATAGCCCGGGCCTAATAACTAGTGTTTCTTGAAATGGTGTAAAATAATAAATAGGGACACATATTTTTTTAAACAAACAGAAGGTATTTTGGAAAGTTTGTGTAGAAATTAAGGATAATTTAGTCCAAACAAATTAATAAAAAAAACAAGCACAACATTTTGGAACACCCAAAAAGAAATGTGAGCATGGGACAGAGGTAATATATAACAAGTGTCTCAAACATATAAATACGGGGATCCACCCTCTGCTTGAAGTTCATCTTGCAAGTACATCTTACCGGCGAGATTTAAGGATTACTATACGTAGCGGCCTCATACCCTCTTATTCAATATCAAAATAACTGTATTATAGGTTGGAGGGAGTACTAAACACGGTGTAAAGACGGTCGTAGGAGTAATAAGGTAAAAAGCACCAGAAAAGCAAGGTAGATAAAATTAAGGGGCACCAAACGGATTGTGAAAGAGAAATCTAGGGGTGTGATGGCAACAACTCATGCAGTATTGCAGTGGGAATAAATGCTCACGGAAAAGGAACAGAATATAACAAAATTAATTAAAGGAAGGTAAAAAAGAGTGAGATGATGTCAAGAAAAAAAAATACAGCTTAAGACATGCATGCAATGATGCAACTGAAAGACGAAGCTTCTAAAGTCTATACCTTCCACCAAGACTGAAAAAAGCTCCACTACCTTTGTTTAACATTGTAAATTCAAAAGTTACCCTATGTGTAATTTTAACCTGTTATCTGCTATTAATCAAAAGTTACCTTCTGATTAACTATGATAATAATTTCTCACTAAGTGTTACTCATTTGTGGTTTTAAAACAAATTGAACTGTATTGAGTTGTATTGGATATGAATTGAACAGAATAATAATCATAATAACAACAATATAACAAGTTAACAACAACAACAACAATAACTAATAATAATAATAATAATAATAATAATAATAATAATAATAACTTTTTAATATTACCGTCTTAATAGTAATTAAACTAATTATAAAATTGAAAATGAAATGAGCTGCGCTGAAAGGATAGAACTAAATCGAAAATTAAGTTTAAAAGAACATGATAAGTATCATTTGCTTTATCAGAGTAAAAAAAAAAAGTTTTGACTATATTCTTTCACATATATTTAAGACTAAACGTTATCATGTGAGATTTTGTTAGATTTACTTTAACATGTAAATTCAAGATTTCATTTTATCAACATTTTTTGATGAATTACGTAATACTACTTACTAATTACGTAATTAAAGATATATATAATTAAATGTGGTGATCGTAAAAAAACGAAGCGATATTTCATATGTTCAAATAAACGACCAGTAATTTATTTTTTTACTACGCTAACTGAAGAACTATACTCAATAAGACCTCCATCATTAATTTTTTTTGCTAACATGGTTGATCATAAGATAAGATCATACTAGTACAATATGGGATAACAATATGTGTCAATTGATGGAATAAATTGGGTGGGAATAAGGTGAGGAACATCATTGGATAGTGCAAAGGTTGTATGCAAGATGTAAAGGAAATGTGGAGGGGAAAAGGGAAATTCCAAAATTAAAGAAACCAAATTAATTTGGCATCTGATTCTATTGAGCTTGTGGTTGTGCTGAAGATTGAAGAGCATAAAGGAGTTCTTCAAAATTGCACAAGAAAGTTACTTTGTGTCTTATTCCATGGAGGCCCAAAAAGAAGAAAATTCCAAAAAAAGCTTCGGTGTTTATTAGCTAGAGCATCAAATTCTTTGAGAATCTTTATTATTAGTCAGTTGATTAGATGATTCAAGCCTATCATGTAGTTATGATTATAAACTACGTGCATATAATCGGTATGGTAAAATATCATGATATTTCAGTAATTTTCATGAAAATTAATATTAAAAAATTATATAAAAAAAAATTCATGTATTTTTATTTGGGAATTTGTTAGCTGAAATTTAGTTGATGCATGTATTAGATCACTAGTATACCATATTTTAACACTATCGTAGCATATCTGTTAGCTATTATATCATATTCTGACTGCATCTAATCATATAGAGTAAATGTTACATTATATTAAGTTGCTAGTAAAATTACAAAAAATGTCATAGTATAAGACAAGTTGTTCCCTCCTAAATATGGGAAAATGTTGCATTACATCTAAAGGTTTAGTAAAATCAAGCTAGATTTGAACTTTTGATAGTAGAATTAGTTCCAATTTGGTTCACTGATTTGAATGATCAATGATTTGAATAGTTTGGACCACAATGTATTTCCTTTTGGGTGAATAGAAAATGTGAATAGAGCTATTAGTCTGCTTTAATAGAAGAAACAAGTAGCATGACAAAGTTGGTCAATAATTGTTACTCAACTGGATCGCGTTAAAATGAACAAAAATTATTGAAAAAGACGGTCTAATTCTAATGTAAAATTAGATCTAGTCACTAAATGGATTAAACTACTTATCAAAAGAAATTAATCTAGTTACGGTTGGCTAATTCTCTTTTTAATATTGGGTTTACCATTACCTAATTTTAATCTAAAAGTAGGCGGTCTCTTACAAGACAAACTCCTTTAATTTATTTTCTTTTATTGATCCTATTGAAATCTTTTTAGAGGAGGAAATAGGTCAAAGTAAAAAAGAACTTTCGGAAACGACGGGAATATAGTTTTTTAAAACAATTACACGTTTGGCACATAGTTTTTAACCATTTCATGAATTTCTACTGACTTCCAAAGAGATATAGAGATGAGATTGGATGCTGTGTGGTCCTGTAAAACAAAAACACCAATCAATTCCATTCATATAATACAACCACTTCAAAAACAACAGCTTAATTTTAGCCAACTATTCTCTACCCTTGTATTATTCCATAGCATAAAGGCATACATCTAACTATTATGTTATTTCACATATCCAACACTTCACCACCACAACTATATTCTTCTAACCCAAAAATTTCAGACCTTAAAATCTTTCCTTAGCCTTCTCTTCTTTATCCATGCACATTTCTAATTAATTCCCTAAAAACAAATTTTATTTTACACTACCTAAACCCTTTAAACATTATAATGAAGGGACTAAACATAAACATATCATCTTGCACTTCACAAAATTCAACAGCTATAATCTCTTCAAATATGGAACCATTCGCTTCCTCTTCTTCTTCTTCTTCCTCCTCCTCGTCGTTCACCCCTGGAACACGAGCCCTCGATCGACACAACCCGATCATCATAGACGAAAAAAGAAGTGGTTTTAGCAATAGTTGTAGTAACACACCTATTAGAACCCCTTGCACTAATCATGTGTTACAATCAAAACCAACTACACCAACAACTAAATCAATTAGTCCAAAACCTCACCCAATTAGTACCCCTCCAAAAAAGGGTAAAAAACTCCCTACATTGACCAAAAAAAGTAGTAAAAAAAATATTACATACACAAAATCACCAGTTTATTGTAGTAGTAATAATGATATTATTATTGATGGTGATGATCTTAATAAGATTGGAAGAAGGAGCTTTTCGAAATCGTCTGATTTGATCATGAAGGCATCAGTATGCACTAATACTAGACCTGGTGTAGATTATATTAGTCCACCTGAATCTTCAAGGTATCTTTTGGATGACACTTCTTTTATAGAAGTGTTATCTGATTTTGATCCTGTTTTGAAGTTGGTTCCTTCTAATAATCATAGTAATAATGATGATGATGTTGAAGTTGTTAAATCAGAGGGTTCTAAACCTCCCAAACCATCTTGCACAAATGGATCTTCTGACCAGGTTTGTACAAACGACGCTTTAGTTTTTCCTACTAACGCCCTAAATACAGCAAAAATACATGCATGGTCCTACTTTAATGTATTTATTATACTCCCATCCCCTTTTCGAAATTAGTACAAGTTTAGAAGTATATTGTCTTTACATTATATAACTAGATATTTTTTGAGATATTAGTGGTTAAAGTTAACGACTTTTTATGAATTATGATGATAAAAATTGGTAGCTTATTATATTGTTTGAGACAGAGCTATTTGTATACATAGTGATAAAGAAAGGGGTTCAAATTCAACAGGCAAATTATATTCATATACAATGACATAGAAGTAATTTTTAGAATAGTTGATACTTGATAGTAACTGAATTACAATAGTCTATCATCTTCGTACTTACTCTGTCTCCGCCTTAACCAAAAGATAATATTAATGGACATATTGGTAACAATAACTTGTTATGCAAAAAAAAGTTCTTTTGTGTGTGTGTGTTTTTCAATGATCTATGAACTATTGTTATGCCCATGTATATGTTGCATATCTACCTGTTTCTGCGTCTTTGTAGTAATTATAACAATATGTGAGGCATTAATTCTGGATTGTTTAGTTTTGTACCCAGTTTCTAAGCTAACTTCTTAACTAACTGCATAGCTACAATTTATTATAATTTACAAGATATAACTTATATGAGCCCTATTGGCTAGTAGTCTAGCTAAGGTTGGTTTTCGGACCAATTATCTTTCCTAATAAAAAAAAATACCTTGAAAAATGAGTTTAAAACATATTCTTAGTAGAATATAGTGACAAAATTTTACAGACATCATTGAGATGCTATTGAAACATAGATTATCATAAAAACTTCGAAAAAAGTAATAATATAATATAAATTTTCACCACAACGTGGGGAACGTGTACGACATAGAAATATAGTTTTCTTTTTATCTTACCTAAAGAAAGTTTGAGATTATTAGTACTCGTTGGTCATGATGATAGTTTTATGAACTATGAGAAGTGGTGGTTGTGAGTTTAAAATGATGATTAATGTTGCAGGTGGTGGTTCTGAGGGTATCACTACACTGCAGAGGCTGTGAGAAGAAAATGAAAAAGCATCTCTCAAGAATGGCAGGTAATGAACTATTCATATGGCAATTCATGATCATATAGTACATTCATTCAAATGAAACCCAATCCGTTCATGTTACTTTGGTTAGCCTACAAGTTTGGATAGACGTCTCATTGTTGAATACATTTTAGACTCCAACAAGGGTATTTGATAATTTTATACGCGGTAGGTATCAAAATAAGATGTAAGCTGATACCAAAACGCAATCAAATTGGTAACAAAATACACTTACTAAATTGTATGTCACTTTTGTATTGGTATCAAAGTGATTATACCAGCACGGCAGCACCTATTGTAATTTGATACTAACTTATATATACTTTGATATCCTTGTTGGACTCCAACAATGAGACACCAGACCTTTCTCTTAGTCTACTCTTCAACAAAAACTTGGGTAAATAGTTCTACTCAATTATTCAGTAGTTGGACTCATTTACTGCCCAAAAAATCAATGTCAATAAGTGATACAAACCAACAAGACTTTGCTCAAGTAGTAAACAGCTTGATGTCGCTTAAGGGATGTCTCGAGTTCGAGACTTACCGTATGTAGAAACTCTTGTTGGGAGACTCACCGACCAAAGCTAGATGTGCAACTCGGGTCAGACTCGAATGGAGTCGTAGCAAAGCTCCGGTGAACTAGGTGGGAAAAAAATAAGTGATACAAGATAGGTTCAAAGTGTATTATTGCAGTTTGGGGGGTAGGACAGGAGGGGACCTTTTTATACATGCAATCCATGTCAGTGGGCGTTAATCAATAATGACAACGTTACTACATTAAGGGCACACATTGCTATCTCCGAGCTCAATTATGAAACAACCTATAAATGCTACTTTCAAGGTTTAATAATTTTGTCGAATTAGATAATTTTGAATGTACAAACTGTATAAAACAGTAATTGGTTAAAATTCTTCGTTTCTTGTTGAACGCAGACAAGAGACAAGAGACCACTACCACATTACACAAGATATTTATCCTTGATCTCTATTATATAAACCAAGGGAGGAGGTGTGGTGTCCTCTTTTGAAGTGACTAAAATACCCTCTAATAATTTAAAATAATATTTATCTTTTTATAAAAAAATGAAAATCAATGAAACTTGCCATATGAGTAGGTCAAAAATGGAATATGCAATACCATTAATAACTTGACAAACTAGATTGACACAATCAATTCACGAAATCAATTAGAATCTTCAACCAAAAAAAGTTAGCAACATATCGTGATAACATAATATTTCATGTTTACAAAGTTCAAAGAATATGGTTTATTAACATCTATAATTGTTAAAGAACTACACTAAAGTCGCTGAAAAGAAAATTATTAAATCATCGACCAAATTTTACATTAATGGTATTGAACAGTCAAAATTCATTCACCTTTAATTTAAAAAAATAATGACATCTACAAAAGAACCTCAATAATTTACATCACTATCAAAATAATTTTAGATAAAAAAAACATGTCAATTTGTATATAACTACATAAGATTGTCGATGCACGCATCGCGTGCATATGCAACTAGTATATATAGGGTTATGCTATATGCAGTCTAAGAGTTGCATATAATATATAAATACACTACTTTAAATAGAAAATAAATTGGAAATTTATGAAAATATTATGCATCAATCGATGCAATAAATGATCAATTAATACATTTTTTTTTTCATTTTTACCTTCTTATATATATGCAATTCTAAGAGCTACATATAGGATATAGCTTTTCTATATATATATATATATATATATATATATAATATATATATATATATATATATATATATATATATATATATATATATATACATACATATATACATATAGGGATGTATATATATATGTGTGTGTGTGTGTGTGTGTGTGGGTGTATGTGTGTGGGTGTGTGAGTGAGATATCACTCTGTGCATATTTCTTACCAAAGAATAATACATATTTCATAGTGTTTATAAACTGATCTCTATTATATAAGGGAAGGGGGGAGCAATGGTGTCCTCTTTTGAAATGCCAATTTTCCCCCCTTCTCTTTCTAAATTACAAAATAGTGTTTGTATTTTTGACTTTGCTAAATTTAAGAGCTGCCTATATTTGGCAAACTGTATTCCTCCTTTTTTTTCCCCTCAAAAAGATATTACCATATCCAGTTCCCACAGCCATAGTCAAGAAAAAAAATATTTCGTGCCATATATCATACAGGTTGCGCAACTTCGATTATGGGCTTATAACTACACAATACTACGATCTAATAAATTTTTTATAACTCATAAGAGAAGCTCCAAACAAAAGAGGGAAAAAACTAAAATAAATTTTAAATGCTAATAACTTAATAGGTCATGATTAGATTAACAATATTCGCAATGACATTTTCTGAAATTTTCAATGATATATAATTTTTTTTTCTAAAATGTTCAAATTTTGACTCTTATACCGAAGAAAATCGAGTTTATGTTTCTAAAAAAAATTCAAACACGCATCGCGTGCAAAAAATTCTAGTTTTACATATTGAAAAACCAATCCCCCACAATTTTCTCAAAAGTTCTAATCTTCTTAAAGGAGATGTACATTGCCTTAATTTATTAAGGTAAAAGAGCAAAGTTTCCTAAATAAACTCTTAAACTTGTGCAATCTACACCAAATATCTTGTGTCATAATTAATTGGTAAAATTGACCTCAACACTCTGAACTATAATTCGAATGCACCCAGCCAACATCACCAACTACGACTAGTAGTCTAAACACCACCAATTATAGGGTGGGGTTCATTCTTTACCATAAATGAGGCCGGAAGTCTAATATGTTACCGAAGACGGCGGGTTTTTGTGGTACAGACTGTAACCCATCCCGTAGTTGGTGGTACAGACTGCACCCCACCCCGTAGTTGGTGGTGTTTAGGCTATTAGTCATAATTAGTGGTGTTGGGTGTACCCAAGTTATATTTCAGGGAGTTGAAGCTAGTTTTACCTAATTAATTTCATATGTATATGTTAAGAGTATTGGGCCATAGCCCATTAGGTTAGGTTGTGTTAGGTTAAATTTATGTTATGTTTCTCTATATAAAGAGTTGTAATCTTTATGATATGAAACAAGCAATAATAACATCATATTATTCTCTCTTCTCTCTCTAATTTAACATGGTATCAGAGCCAGTAGCGTGACAAAAAGGTCACGGGTTCGAATCTCATCCACCCCTCCTTTCTCAGTGGAATATTTAGCGCCAGGTATAAGGGAGACCTGTGCTGCATCCACACTTCAAGCCCAAAGGGCTCTTGCGTGAGGGGGCGTGATAGAGTATAAATCTATTCCTGGGGCTTCAACCATCAGCTTAAGCTTTTGGTTGAGTTGGTCCTTTGACATGGTATCAAGAGCAGGTTAACATCTTGGGTAAAAACTACAAAATATTATTCTCTTGCCGGTGGGTTTAATTTAAACCCACCGGCTGGATTTTTCCCTTCAAATTTTTTTTTCATCTTTACCCCACTTTCTCCCGAATATTCAACAATAAGAATATACCCACTTTAATGTGTTTGATTCATCAGATTCACATCAATCAAAATCTCGAAAAACAAAAACACTCAAATTTACAAAATCTCCAATTTTGGAAAAATCTGAAGTAGAATTGAAGTGGGTTTGTCTCACATTTCGTGATGGGTTCGACAAAGAACTCAACATTGTCTTCTTCGTCGAATGTTGCTGGTCTAATTGTGGATGATGATGCAACACTTGCTGATTCGTTGCCGATTTCTGTCAGAGAATTGAAATTAAAATATTGATGTTGGTTTATTTTTTTCTAGGGTGTGTTATTATTCTTCTTTTCTTCAAAAAGTTAGTGTTTTTTTGTTTGGTATTCTGTTCAGATCTGTTTCAAAACAGTTCCGTTTCTTTCAAATTGTCGATGATGTTCATTCCATCGAAAATTTGTTCTTTGTTTCTGTGATGATGATCATTTCATCACACTTTTCACAAAAATTGGTTCTTTCGTCTCAATTTCAGATCTGTTTCAAAACAGATTGTGAGACTTATTTCGGCTCTCCGTGTGTCATGAGACATGGATTTTATTTGAAGCGACTCTCCATGTGTCATGCGACATGGATTTATGGGTTCTCCTTGTACCTTGAGACGAGGTTTCTTCCTTGAAGATCTGAAGAATTGCAGAATTTGAGTTTTTTTTTTTTTTTTCCTAATAATTGTGATTGTCCAATCGTAACGTTCGTGTTACTGCCGTTACGATTGCGGGAGGGTGTTAGTATTGGGCCATAGCCCATTAGGTTAGGTTGTGTTAGGTTAAATTTATGTTATGTTTCTCTATATAAAGAGTTGTAATCTTTATGATATGAAACAAGCAATAATAACATCATATTATTCTCTCTTCTCTCTCTAATTTAACAGTATATGCTCCATTGCACTAAACAAATCAAATTTTACACTATCTTCATAAATGGGATTATACACAAGCTTTCGTCAGGGGAAGTCCCATTAAATAAAAGCGCATTGAAGTTTCATCATTATTATAACTATTGAGAATAGGTGAAAATCTATATTAATGTATTAAAAAGTGTTCCTAATAACGTATATGTGTTATGTGTCACCATCCCTCATTCAACAACATTTGATCCCGACTTTCTTATATAGTAAAAAAAGACGCATCGTTAACATGAAGATTGGAACCCAGGCCACGACCTTAAGTATGAAAGAAAGAGATCCAACTATCACTCCACCATACTATTATTGCTTATTTAATCAAAATTAATCATGATATGTGAATGGAAAACTTTTGAAATCCTTATAATGAATGAGATGACTATTTTAAAAATTAAATGAGTAGGAGATAACTTATTTAACTACTACTAAATTGTACGTAGTACATAGAAACCTCAAGGCATCGCCCGGGCCTAAATATATACTAGTTCCATCCTAAATCAAATTACAATAGATAAATTAACCCACTAGACTCGTGTAATTTATCATCCTTCTTTTCCTCCAATGTAGGACAAACTCACACTAGAGTTTCCACTACATAAATTAATTATACGATTGTTTTGTATATCTTCTTTTAAGATACATTAAGAAAATTAACCCTTTTCTCATTTTTCATTTCGCTCATCATGAATACATTAGAAAAATTCATGTCTACTAAATTTTATATACATATATTTGAGCATTGTTTAATAAAAAAATATTATAATATATATTTTTAAGTGCAACACTATGACTTTTATACTATTCACATTTCCTATTTTAACCGTATTTTCTATTAATATAAAGTTAATCCTATAAAATATTATTGGAATAGACCCAATAAATACTAGTCTTACATGTACGTAATGCGTGCAATAACGCGTTGTTTTCTCAAAAAATTGATGTTCAGTTTAAATGTCCTACTTTTTCCCATTTTTTCATTCAAATGAAATAATTAGTTATCCTCTAATTTTTTTTCCTTTATTCTTTTTTCTATTTTTTGTTATTCCCCATGTGTTGCCTTATATAATAGAGATTTATAATAATATCGACTTTGTATAAGTTTTATCAATTTACTTAAATTTTCAATGTGAGCAGGTGTGACATCTTTCAACATAGATTTTGCAGCAAAGAAGGTAACAGTAGTTGGAGATGTGACACCGTTGGGAGTCCTAGCGAGCATTTCTAAGGTCAAGACTGCCAAATTATGGGCACCAGCAATGTCTTCATCTTCCCAGCTGAACTCAAGAAACATGCAAGTTAAAAGATAGATCAAATTTATTGTGAAAAATGCTTTAATTTGTGTAGTAGTACCATTTTGTAAGTGCAGTGATTTTCGTAGCGTGTTAATTTTAGTGTGCTTGTTACCTTTTCAGAAAAAACTAAACAAGCTGCAAGACAAAGTTAGTTTGCTTTAACCCAATTTTTTTTAGTATGTTTTAATTAGAAGTAATTAAGATGTGATGATTGATTTGAGTGTGTGTGTGTTAATATGTGGTCATTTTATCAACAAGTTAAGGATAAATGGACAATGATCATTTAGGAGATAGACTTGTTTTGAAATTTTTGCGATTTACTTAATTAAGGTAGTGTTTGGGAATCCGAATTTCATTTCAATTTTAGTATTTCAATTATATAAATTAAAATCATGCACTTGAATTCCAATTCCATTAACTTGTTTGAGATCATGCATTTGAATTGTACTCCGAGTCCGTTTTTGAATAGATGGTCTCAAGTTAGTGTTAACGTAAAACCAGTTGATGTCATGCTAACATCACACACGTGCATCAACCCAGCAACAAAATTAGTTAAGCGCTTGGACCTATTAGTTATGCTAGCCTTAAATTGCTTCCGGATGAATTAGTTAAGCGATGGAGTATATTAGTTAAGCGTTGGAGTATATTAGTTAAGCGCTAAAGTATATTAGTTAAGCGCTAAAGTATATTAGTTATGTCATGTAAACAAGATTATAACACATTTTATTGGTCTAATTTCACTATCAAACATAAATCATTCTCTCTTTCTTCTCTAATCCATAGAGATGCCTTAAAACCTACATTGTTGTCCTCCTCCATTCTCTGCCTACACCTGAATTTGTTGTTTAATTTGAATGTAAGTAAAATAGTTTAGCACGAGCGAGTTTGCAATGGCAAGGTCCATAAATAATTACTTTGTTGTTGTTTCACCTGAGTATACGTCTATGATGTTTGAAGTGAAAGAAGAGCATCATTATCACAAAGGGTAATATATACTTTCCATGATAAGACGATAACTTGCAATAGCAAAAATTTTGAAGAAACAGGTCAAATCACTTTTGGTACCCAGAACTTAACTTTTGCATTTATTGAAAGTTTAACTTTTTATATGAAAAACAAAACTAATTATACCTAAATGTTATTAGTTGTTAATTTATTCATAATAGTTAAATAACATGATGTAAAAGTTCTGCTGTCAGGATTGTTATGTTTTCATGCCTTAATTAACAATCATGCACATGCATTCAATCATAACAATACTACATAGGTACATGTGCAAAAAGTGTGTGATTTTATTATTTAAAATAATTTTTTTTGAGGGTTGCTAAATGCAACTTTCATTTACCATGTACAACCCATCTAAATTCCAAAATTACCCTTATTCACTGACAACTCATTTCTCCCTCTTCCTCTCCTCTCTCATCACCCTCTTCCTCTTCGAAAATTTCTGGTTCATTTCCTCATTTCTAATTCACGAAATTTCACAAATTCGTCTACCATTATACCCCAAATTCGTTTGCAATCTCTTTAATCTTTATGCAATGTTGGAAAATTGATAAATTTAGATCCTTTACCCCAAATTCGTTAGTGTAATTTCTCTCTACGTTCTCCCTCTACTGTTTCTATGGCGTTTACCCAGTTAATTGATGAAAATGCGAGTTACAATTTTGAAGGAAACTGCGAAATTCATTGCGATTTTCTGGATTTTCGTTCGTTTCCTTCAAAATTGTTCTTAGTTTTCTGGATTGTAACTCGCTCTACCGTGTTCTTAGTTTTTTGGATTTTCGTTCAACCCGTTGTTGCGAAATTGGTATTTCGTGCAAGGTGCACGAAATGGATCCAATTGTTTCGTGCAGATTGCACGAAACAGAATCATCTGTTTCGTGTAGTCTACACGAAATGGAATCATCTGTTTCGTGTAATCTACACGAAACAATTGATTCTGTTTCGTGTAGTCTACACGAAACAGACTAATCATGCATTACGAAAAAAATTCAGGATTTGAATTTGCGAAAAAAAAATTCACAACTTACATCAAATTGAAATTCGATTGGGTCAAAATTATGGTCCATTGAATATCACATTAAAATTCGTAGATCTTTGATGAAGTTTTTTTATATCTAACAGTGAGAGAGGAGGAAAGAATATTTTTAGAGAGAGAAAGGGTTTTTTAGAAAGAATATGATAATAAGGGTTTTTTGGGTTTTGTTAAAGCTGTGTTAGTAAAGTGAGGCTGCGTTTAGCAACCATGTTTTTTTTTAATAGTTAGTTGAATAAATTAGCAACTAGTGGCAGTGAGTAGCAGTGGGTGAGATTACTGATTTTTGAATTATGAAACTTCTTGGAATCACTAGTTTGTGTTGGAAGCATAATTGTATCAAAATATTTGGAATTTTTATACTGGTAAATTTGATACAACTAGCTCAATTTAGTCTGCCAGTTTTAGACTATCTAAGTGAGTGGGGCAACCTACCCTTGTGTCTTTTTACTTGGCATTTATTTGATTTTCCCTTACAATTTCACTATATAACCATTATAACTCCATTCATCTCTTTTTAATTTTTTTTATTCTAATGTCATTGACATTTACTTGTTTCACTTAATTATTGTATTTTTTTTTTTGACAGATACTTAATTATTGTATTCATTTGATAATTTTTGTTGCAAATTTCCATGATGGTACTTTGTCACCCCATATTATTATTGTAATTGGCTTGGTAACTAATTCCCTCGTTCTTCATTACTCCCTCCGTTTCCTAAAGATCTTCCCACTTTCCGTTTAAGGGTGTTTCCAAAAGATCTTCTTCTTTTGCTTTATTCCTTATTTGGCAAAACAAATTTCCTTATTTACCCTCTCATGTCACTATCATATGGTCCACCATTACATTATTAATTCAATTTTACTCATTTTCTCTCTCCTACTTTAACCCCTTTTTATTAGTTTATTTATTTTAACCCTTTCTCTCTCCTACTTTACTCACACCATGCCCCACACAACTTGATTTTCCTTGGTATCTGTAGGAACAGTAAGTGGGAAGATCTTTAGGAAACGGAGGGAGTATTTGGCATAATTTATTCATTACGTTTGTCAATGTATAAATTTAATTATCAATATATATAGTAATTCTTGTCAAAAAAAAAAATATAGTAATTCATATCAAGTAAAAATGATATCCATTAGATATTTTGATAAGATAAACAAAACATTATACGACTTTGATTGAGAGATATATTAAAAATAGAGATTAATTGTTAAATATAATATTTATGTTTAGACTATTTGGTTTATATTATCTACTATTCCGTATAATAATTATAAATTTATAATTATCTAAACCTATAACATAATTTTCAGGTGAAGAGAAAATAGGGTTAATTCTTGAATTTTTCGGTTTTGGGATTATTGTTTTTATTGAAGTGTAGTTGTGTTGAATTATTTTTGTTGTTGATTAAAATGTAGTCCGTCCCTCTAACTCCCTAACTTACTCTTATTTAAATTACTAGTAGATTTTGTTTTTTTTTTTTTGGGTTGTTTACATGTTTGCAATATTATTTTATGTCGGTATATATTGGAATAATTGATTTATTTGAGCTGTTTTGTTCCATTAGTCTGAATAATGTTGAAATTTAAGTTAATTGCTCCACATACAATTTTAAAGTATTTCACTCAAATACCAAATTTCTTGCGGGCCGGGGTTGCTCAATCGATCATCTTTCTTGCTTCATTGACAATGGTCAATTACATTAGCAAATTTTTTTAACATATTTTTATTAATATTTACTTCTTTTGATGTTAGCCGGATATCTATCTTGAAAATAATGGGGAGGTACGGCTTCATAAGTTTATTGCCTATCTTACAATTGATTAATTTTATATGATTTATTTTTGTTTAAGAAATAAATAAATAAATAAATGAATTTGAAATTAAGAGAATTCTTTAGAGTTTAGATTTCAAGTTTAAAGAGAAAAGACAGAAGGTAAATTAACCTAATCCCCCACCCAAAACCACCAATAACCAATAAAAATCCATAAAACCCGTTTTCTAGGGTTTAACGGGTTTTCTGGGTTTTTGTGGGTTATTGGCGGTTTTGGGTGGGGGATTAGGTTCGTGGGGTGCCGGAAATTAGTGGAGGGGGGGTTGCGGGAAGGGAGGGTGGGTTTTTGGGCTGTTTTGGGTGTCGGGGTGGGAGGAGGGGTTAATGTTTGGACATTTGGGTGGCGCGACTGGGGGTTTTGGGTGGCGTAATGGGTGGAGGTTTGGGTGGCGCAATGGGTGGTGGCTGGGGGTGGGGGAGGGGTGGTGGCTGGGGTAGGGGAGGGTGTTTCGAGGGGCATTAAGGGTAGTGCAGGTGGTGTCTTGGTGGTTGGGGGTGGTGTCTTGGTGGCTGTAAGTGGGGGATGATTTGTGGGGGTCACGTGGGGAAGTCAACGCCGGAGAACGGAAGTCAACAGTCAAGATCCAACGGGAGGTAGTATTTTACAAACTTTTGTATTTTATTAGGTAGTTTTTCACAACTTTTTTTTTAGGTTGTTTTTCACAAAATTTTGATTTTAATAGGTACTTTTTTCCAAAAAATTAAATATTGTTACTTTGAGTTTAGATTGACTATTAGCCATCAATGCCAGTACTCATTATTATGGTCTTCAGGAAACTCCATTGCTCTTCCTACCAGCTCATTCTTAAACTAAAGAAATTTTGTTTATAAAACCTTAGTTTTATGCAAACCATGAGAAAAAACGTTAGATATGATGAAAACAAGAACCTACTCTCCCAAAGCTCTTATTGGCAAAGCTCTTGCCATGGATAATTTGTTGCATAATAGGCATAAAAGCGAATAGCTGAAAGGTGAAGATTAATAGCAAAAGCAAGTAGAAATAATTTTTTTTAACAACAACAACAACGCCCCAATGCACATGTAAATTATTGTTATAAACACACCTTTCCCACTCTTAAAAGGGTAGGATGATGCATAGTTTATAGTACTACGTACATCTTTTTTAAGTTGATACTCCTTGCAACTATACAAACGTTGTTCAGTTAGCCTTTTTACGATCTCCAAACCATCATATTATTTTTTTTATTAGTAACTGATAACATCTGCAACATAAGAAAAGACTTAAACAACACATTTGAGTATGGAGGTATTATCACTAGTCTAAACAAAAACTAATAATAACAGTAGAGAAAATAGAATCAGATAAAATAAATTGACAAAAATTTAGAAGTTTGCAACATTAATAACTATCATCAATGTTAAAAGGCATACGCACCTAAGGATTGCATCTACCAACTTCATATATCCGCCTAAGATTAGATAAGTAAGGTCAAAAATAAGATAAAATCATAAAACTATTTCTAGAACCAAAATTATCCTTTTATGCATCAATCTGATTTATATTGCCTTTCTTTTTTACTCTAACCATTTGACCTTCACTTGGAGCAAATGAGAATCATTGGGATGTCCTTCTATAATACCCTCAGGGGGTGTTTGTTTAGGGGAATTAGGGGGTTGGAATGAGATATTATATCCCCATGGGTAGATATCCCATGTTTGTTTGAGGGTATATCTAAATTCCCATGTGAAGGGAAATGAGATTAAACCCCTCTTATCCCACCAAAATAAGACATGGGAGGGGGCATGTATTAAGAAGGGGGATTATTTCTAGTTATGTTAAAAGACGAATTTACCCTTTATTAAAATATAATTCACCAATATTGTTTGCTCTTCTTTTGCTATCCTTCATTAAAATGGGTAAATTTGTAATTTAGCAATATATTCCCTACTTAAGTACCTCATACCAAACATGGGATAATAATATTCCCAACATAATCCCACTAACATATCAAACAAGGGATTGAGATATATTTAATGAATTCCCACCTTCTAACTCCCATTCTCAATCTCATCCTCTAATCCCCAAACTCCTAATCCCTCATACCAAACGCCCCGTCAGATTCACCAAACTCAGTAACAAACCAACATGGAGCCCGTCACAATGGGTTTTCCTTCACAATTCTTCAAAAAAGCCTCAAGGATTAGATAACCACCTATAGGAATTACACCCCTTAGCATAGCAAATAACGGAAAATGAGAGGAAAAGGAAAACTAATTTTCATGGAAAATATTTTACACACTACCAAACGGAGCATGAATCCAACTGATTGTAACTGAATTGAAAATAAGATGGAGATAATAGGCTAGGAATAGTAATCCTATTTATATGATAATATTTAGAATTCTAACAGATCATCGATGTACAATAAGCTATTACTAGTCTCATATGCATATTTATGTTAATGTATGAGTTCTTACTTTTTAATTGTTTGAAATTGCTTTAGTTAGATTAATTTCATTTTCAATCAAAAATATCTCTTTTAAGCATATTATTTTGGAAAATATTTTATGTGTACATTATATTTTATTATAAATTAAACAATAATCTTAAGTTTCCTTATTAGTTATTACACATAAATATAGATCAAGAAAGAATTGAATATTTTATAGATAGCATTTTTTTAATAAGTAAATGGTAGAACAGTAATTTTACAAGACGACACCGTAGCTCATCACTTTGCTTATATAATAGAGATAAACTCGTCAATTTATGTTACATTTTCGGGTGTTGTGCATAAAAAAAAATGAGTTTTGCTATTTGACGCCCTAAATATTTTTACTAACGTCCTAAATACATTGTATTTTTATACGGTATTTAGTACTTTACCTTTTCTGTTCCTTACTCGCATATAGTCTTATATAGTCTTAAACTACATAGGTAATTAGGTATATATAGCCTATATGCGAGTAACACTCCAAAAACGCTCACGGTGCCGGTGCTCAACTCATAAGCAAAGCAAAGCAAAGCAAATTGAATTCCTTTAGAACCTCTGGAATCTGGAACCTCTCAATGTCAGACTCATACGCAAAGCTCGAATTGCAGAAGCTCGTTCCAGGTTCTTGTTTTGTTCTGTAGATGAATCTACTTGTTTTGTTGCGGATTTTGGTGTGGAATTGCGATTTTTGAGATATACTTGATGTGATTATTCATGCGATTGGTTTTATGCTATTTGTTTCATGGATTCAACTTATTTTTTGTTTCTCATACATGCTATCTCATGTTTTTAGTGATAATTTACATGTTATAAACTTATGATTCGAATGAATTTCTGGTATAACTTGTTAATTCATGTTTGTTTGTTTCATGATAAGAAAATTTATGTTACAATTTGTAGATGCGCATATTTGTGTTCACTTGTTCTTGTTTAATTTCATGAGATTAATTTTTCAAGTGTTGTGGCTGGAAATCAGTAATGAATGACCTCCTGGCTCAGGGACGGGCCTGTTCATGAGTTCCATTGGTTATTTTCATGTTTTATGCTCTAATTGTAGCTGGACTTCTTTCTGTTGGGCAGTATGCAACTTTGTTAGAAAACCAATGAAGAACAAGAACATTAGGAAACGACCTTCAGCTCTAGATGAAGTTGAAGATGATGATAAGGAGAGTTCCGTGTTACATACTGCTAAAAGGGCTGATATGTCGGACAACAAATTATACTTTTCTTCCGGGACATCCAAACGATCAGCTTCTGCTGAATCAACCAAGAGCTCAAAGAATGTCCTGTTTCAGTACGAATCTTCTAAAGAGATTCAGGTACAGAATGATAGCAAAGCAACAGCCACTCTCGAAACTGAGACAGACTTCTCAAGAGATGCCAGGGCTATTCGAGAGAGAGCTCTCAAGAAAGCAGAGGAAGCCTTAAAGGGTAAGGGTAAGAGTAAGACATCTGGTGATGGAAAGGTCTATAAGGGTATCAACAGTTACACTGATTACAGAGCGGGTTTCCGTCGTGAGCAAACTCTTGCTGCCGAGAAAGCTGGTGGGGCTCATGGACCTCTTAGGGCCTCAGCTCATATTAGAGTATCTGCTAGATTTGACTTCCAACCTGACATCTGTAAGGATTACAAAGAAACGGGCTACTGTGGCTATGGTGACTCATGTAAGTTCATGCACGATCGAGGTGACTACAAATCTGGATGGCAAATGGAGAAGGAATGGGACGATGTGGAAAAATTAAGAAAAAGAAATTTAGCTTTGGGAGGCCATAGTGATGAATTAAGACAATGCTGAGCATAAGAGGTGACGAAGATTCTTTGCCATTTGCCTGCTATATCTGTAGGCAACCTTTTGTCCACTAGGATGTAGCACACTAGCACCTAGACAACACAACCCTTGTTTTTTGTTGAATTTTTTGTTGAATTTTCCACACAATAATGATGAATTTTTTGTCCATATGCTTGCTTTTTCCGAGAAACTGAAAAGAGATGAAGTCCATAATGCTTTAGATCTTCTGCCATTGAAATTTGGTGTTCACTGTTTAGTGAAGCTTCGAGTGTGAACACTAACAGTTTGTCAAGGTTACATTCATCTCTAGTGCTAATTAATAGCATTCTGATTAACATTAAACTAATTACTAAACAAATTACGTGCAGCAACTATGATGTCTTTCTGACATGAGATTGCTTAGCATATTCCAAAATCAAGCCTGCTGTGAACCAGATTGAAACACATCCTTATTTCCAACGTGATTCACTAGTGAAATTCTGTCAGAAGTACGGGATCTGTGTTACTGCCCATACTCCTCTAGGAGGTGCTGCTGCTAATACTGAATGGTTTGGGACAGTATCTTGCTTGGATGATATAATCAAATAGTAAACTGACATGTGTAATGAGAGTTATGTGTAGCTTAATGTATCTATTCATAAACTGACATGCTTTCTTTAAGTCGGGTTATTACGATGATGGTTTCTGCTGTTAAAGTTCCCTCGAATCTTTCGTAGTCAATCGTGTAAAGTAACTGCTACCATGGTCTTAAACTTAGTTACAGAAGGCTGATATTAGTTTAGAAGATTGAGTTGTTTTTTTGAGGGGAGAAGAATGAGTTGTTAGTGGGACATTGTTTTTAAAATGTAGGGTCAAGTTGTTTGTAACGTTATTTTCTGGAAACTGCGGTCCTTGCTTGTGTACCTTTAGACAAAAAAATCGTTGTGCAAAGTCAGCAATCAGCATGAGCTCTGTATCTTACCATGAAGCCGTATTTGTTGCCTTATTCTTCCTCCTTGTCTCAAAATTATACGACATTATTGCTTGTGCCAGCAAAGCCTAGGGATTAAGGTTGACATAAGCAACTCAAGATTCTGCATTCATTTTATCACCGCCTTTGTATTTCGGAGTCTGCAGTAGATTGCAGCTAAAGTTCTGCATGGTGACAATCCATAATATTGTTGCCTCATGATTTGCTTTACCAAAAACTCAGCTAAGAGAGCTGTAAGGTGCTTATCAGATGAGCATGAGCTGTTAAACTGATGAAGCACGAGTGCACGACCTTTATCACTTCAGTAAAGAATGGCATGCCTTATAGAAGCATGATTGGGTAAGATGTGTATAGATAAATAATGCTTGCACACCTAACTGTGGAAATTAAATTATTGATTCCTCACCATAAGGGTTTAACTTTTTTAGGCTATTCAGCATAATTTGTGGTGCTCTTTTTTCGTGTACTAATATTGTATTTGAAGCTAAGTCACCTTTTTCTGTGTGTGTTTTTCTTAGATATACGTATACCAGTAACCTGCAACTTCAGTTTAGTTTCTTGCTCGAAACAAACTCTACTTCTGGTTAGGAACAACTTTGATACGCTATGGATGTTGGGGGGCATCGAGGAGGTGCAAGGCATAAGTGTGATAATATCAGGGAGAGTTGTCCGGTAAGAAACTATAATGTAGATAGCTTGAGATTTCTCTTGTTTATAAATCTTCCCTCCTTGATACAGGAGTTGGATGAATTAAAATTATGCAAAATGATGTTGCTATCGTGTTTTGTTCTAGTGGAATATGGTGGCGTACCAGCATCAGGCTAAGGAGCAGAAATGCAGAATGCTTTGCATATGAACAGAAAGCTTTTGTTTGCTCTGCTGACTGCTCCTATTTTTGTAACTAAAATGTTAGGGAGGTACCTCATGTACAAATGTACAGATCAGTGCAGTGGTCTTTTGACTCTTTTCTGCTGTAACTTGATGATATTAATTGACTGCGTTTGGCCTTTTGATGTGGGAGTTTTGCGGGCTAATGAAAATATACCGAGTGGATGATGGTACGATCTCACCAAGTAAGTTTTCTTTGTTTTAAAAGTTTTTAACTTTTTTGTGCATAGCGAGCTTTGAGTTTATGAACAGATGCATATTGTCACATGATGTTGGCTGGAAATTAATTGTGGACTTGTGGTTACATACTTACATATACTTGTAATTGTTTTTACTCCATTTGTTTTTTAAGATATGATCGAATCAATGTTTTGCAATTTTTGTCTATATAATTTTTATGATATCTTAATTAAACATGCATATTGTTTTTCGGTCGAGATCATATGCCTCATATAATGTCTTACCTTGTGTTTCACTACCTTTTAATCTTGCTATGTCGTCAATATATATTCACATGTACCTTAAATAATATAATGAGAAGTCTTAAAAATGCGAGATAAGATGTAATGTGGGACATAAGATCCATGTAGTTCTTTTTTCTTCGCAATTGATAATATTTAGTACTATGTTTGGTCATTATCATCAGGCTATAATTTGCAAACATAGTTGAGAAAGTAGCTGAAGTGAATTAACTTGTTGCATCAAGATTATGTTTCCTCTAATAAAGAGCTTATATATAAGTGCCTAAAGAAGGAAGTATTAGACATTTAATAATTTTTGCCTCATGATTTTGTCATAAATTTAAGTACTACTGTTATTGGAAGACGAATGCCAATGGATTTCCTTGCAAGGTTAGATAAAAATGATATTTTGTTTATTTTTTAATGTATAGTATTGTTTTCTTACTGGCATAAAATTTATTCCGCTCGGAGGGAAAGGTGGTAGTTTAGTGGAGTACCACCCCAATTTCCAGGCCCCCAAGGTTCGAATCCTCGATTCCTTATCCCAACAATATGTTGGGGCATTCACTTGTGGTGGCAATGGATCTTTTAGTCACTTAATTTTGATGACTCTGTGTCTCTGTCATTGGTTCTTGACACTTTTTGGCAACCAGGCCTATGAGTTTCGTCATACTCTTGCTCTTGTTGCTCAAATTAGGGTTCTAAGAAATGACTTCCTTGTAGCTCGATCAACTTTACAATAGTCTATTAACAGTCGTAACTCTTATACTATAAGATTGCTTAGACTTGTATAATTTTAGTCTAGCAAATGATTTTAAATTGTCAAGAACCGTGCATGTCTAGAATCAAACATCAATAGTTTGTCCAAATTTAGATACTGATCTTTAAGCCAGAATTTAATTTGTTGTGAAGTGTAGTGCATTTTGAAGTTTTAGCCAACCTCAGTTCAGTAAATTTTGTTAATGAATATATCCTTCACTTAGCTTTTCAGAGGGGTCATTTGAGTTAACATATCAACTCTTATTATTGGTGATGCAAAGCTTATATTTTTTCCTATACAATGATCTCACAGGAGTTGTACTACAGCGAGTACGCTGGATAAAGATGGTATGCTGGAAATTGACACAACCATATCCTTGGAGACCACCTGGCATGCCATGGAAGAACTTGTTTCTATGGGTTTAGTGCGCAGCATTGGTATAAGGTAACTTAGATGAAGCTATTCAAATCTTAGTGATTGTTTGTTTGAACGTAGGAAATTGCTCTTACCTAGAAGTTGTTAATTTTAAGATACTAGCAAGAGGAAACGAGAATTGAGAACTGAGAAGGGGAGGCAAAAATGCAATTATGATATTCGAGCAGTTGTTTGTGGGATGGGGGAGGACTGAGGAGTCATAATAGAGGAGGTGATTATGGGCTGGATTGGACTTTGGTTAAAAAAAGTGTCTCGTTTTTTTAGCTAAAATCTCGAATCGAAATTTTCTCGCCAAAACCCATTGATTTGGGCCGGGTCATGTGGGTTTTTTAGGTCATTTTCGGACCGGTAAAATAATAGCCTAGTTTTCATATTTAAATCGTTCATGGCCCAGATTTTTTGCCCTAAAAATCGGGCCGCATCACCTTACCATGTGCCTAAATGTCGTGCCCAAAATCAGTCTATTTTTGGAAGCGATCCATGTTGATTACCTCTAAGTCGAAGGGATAAGGAAAAAATTTTGTTGACCCACCAAGTAATCTACCCACTAGAGATAGACGTTAATATCAAGTGGAGTCCAATTCAGTAGAATATATTATTTCTCAATTGTTTATTTTTAGTGAGCAATTGTATCAATCTCCAAAGGATAAGGATGCAAGTGCCTTTGTTGCAATTTAAGGCTTTCTTTTGCTATAACCATTTTCCAAAAATAGTTAAGAAAAGATCCTCCCTCGCAAAGCCCTTATCAGGAGCAAATTGATTAGGATAGAAATTGAATCTAGAGTACTATGAGAGATAGAAAAATTCATCATTAGAGTCAACTCCAATTCTCTTAATACAACTTATAGATCTCCAATGAATGCGTAAAAAATAGTTTTGATATGACACGGTATAGGTTTTGGTGCGTGGGAGTTAAATTGAACGTCATTGATTTTTCCTAAAAAAAGGTCCAAAATACTTATTATGTTTCATCCACTCCTGTTTTGACCATAATTTGTAAAAATTAACGAAAGGAAAAATATAATCATGTGAATCTTGTTATATTCATCTTGGCCTATATTTTCAAGTTTCTAAATATCAACTTTATAAAAATTTTACTTAAAATTTTAGCGTCCGATTTTTCCATTTAGCGACTGATTTTCAGATGCTAATTAGCGTCTGAAAATCAGACGCTAAATGCAAAAATCAGACGCTAAATGTCCAGTGCAATATGCCCAATACATCAACGCTAATAGTTTCATTTTCTCTTAATACTGTGAACACAAAATGAAAAGAAAAAACATTGGAATTGAAACATGAAAATGAAACATAAATGGAAGTACTTCTTATTAATTATTATGGTAAATGCAATTATTTACATCCCTTAGTATATCTAGAACAAAATTACTTGAACTAAAATGTTAAATAAAAAAATTACATCAACTACAATATGAAACAAAACCAATCTCTTCTCATATGGAAGACAGTATTTCAAAAATACTTCTATTCACTTATCAAAAAAAAAACATCTACTCAACTAATATTTGGATTTAATCTCTTCAAATAATCCTTGAACACATCTGATTTGCAACCACAATATCTGCAACACCAAATCTGCAAATAGAATTAAAACAACAAAACATTAACACCAAAATTTAACCCAAGCATAATTAAACGAGATTAACCAAAATTAACCAAATTAACAAAAAAAAATAACCACTGAAAAATTAATCAAATCCGAACTCCATAATAAAAAATCAGAATGACAAAAAATAAGTACGAAAAATCAAAATAGAAAATAAATTTAAAAAAAAAAAACAGAAAACGAAATTAAAATTAAAAAACGAAATTATAAAACCACAAAACCCAAATTTTTTTTAAAAAAAATCAAACTGAAATATATACAAATATTTTATAGCGGAAGATAGAATTTTTTTTTAGAAAAAAAGGACAAAGATATTCTTAAAAACACTTAGATCTACCACAATACTGACCCCCTAAAAAAAAAATATCGAAAAATATATATAAAAAAAATTTAAATAAAAACCCCACCCACCCAGAAAATTCACCCACCCCACGAACCAAAAAACCAGAAAACCCACCGGATCTTCAATGCTGAGCGGAGATCTTCGATGCTGAGAGACGAACACTTTCGGCGGCGACAAAAACGATGGAGGATGGCAGGGATTCGACAATGGTGGTTAGATCCGAAGAGGGGATTAGGGGTTTAGGGTTCAAAGAGGAGAGAGAGGGGAGGGAGGGCCGCGTAAGTGAGAGAGAGGGGGGGGAGGCCGCGTAAGTGAGAGAGAGAGAATGAGGAGGGAGTTAGGGTATGAGTGAGAGAGAGAGAATGAGGAGGGAGTTAGGGTTTGAGTGAGAGAGGCCGCGTATATGAGGAGAATGAACGGGTTATAAAGCAAAGGGCTGCCACGTGTTTGAACGGGTATATGGTCGATTTTATTTTAATATGGATTATAATTAGCGTCCGCCTTTTCAGACGCTAATTAATCAAACTCGGACGCTAATTACCGTCCGATTAAAAGTCGGACGTTAATTTTCGCAAAACGGACGGTAATTTGCGTCCGCTCCATAGACGGACGCTAATTATAAAAAAAGGGACTCTAATTTGCGTCTAATTGTTATCCGACGGTAATGTTGAATTTACCGTCCGCTTACGGTGCCGGACGGTAAATTCAGACGCTAAAAGCGCGCATTCTTGTTGTGGGTGTTGAAGATATGTTTGGGACAAGTAAGCCCAACAGAATTGTGATCACCCCCAAGGATCCCACCCGACCCATATTGAAAGTCTAGAGAAGGTCCAACGAAGATGTCATGACCTATCTAGATTGCAAGATTAAAGGTGGCTCACATATGAGAGGGAGTGTTAAGACTTAAGAGTATAATCACATGCAAGGTGAGAAATAATGTCCCACATTGAAGAAAGAATTAGAGAGAGATTGACTAACATATAGGTTGTGGGTTACTCCACCTATCACCAATAATTAGTTTTAGGACGGAATCCTGCCAAATGCCAACCTTGTATGTGGTTAATGTCTCCTCCGACATGGGCTTGTGTACAGACCCAATGACGAGATTATGTCTAGGTGATAGAGTGATTATAAAGGTTGACATTTTTTTATGAAAGAGATAGAGAGAAAACATATGCAATAGTTATAAACACATTTTGTCTTATTAAATTATTGAATTTAATATCACTTTTACTCTATTTCTCTTGTGACTGTTCTGTTAATGTTACCAACCTATACAATCACCCAAACATTTTCCGTAATATTTATGGTTGACAACTTGACATGATAATTATGGTAATGTCTAATGCCCCAAATAATGGTTGTCGTCGATAACACTGGATTGATAACCAATAATTGGTGAAATGATGATATTGAACTAGGAAAGGAGGGAAGAAAAGAAGAAAATATTGAAAATGCCCCTCATCTCGAGTAACAAATTCAAGACTTTAATTTATGTGGCGTACTACCAGCCCCTCGTACTCTAAATCTAATGGCTCTATATTCGTACGGTCGTACCTTTCAAGCCTTTGTGCAACTTGTTGCTAGGAAAAGGCTGGCTTTTTCAACGTTTCTTCTAGCTACTTCTTGTTAAAAACTGACCAACAATTGGCAGTTATCTCGTCAATCATGAACACCTTAGCTTTGCATGATTTTCTTATGTTGGTCAACTCCAACTTCATCTCTTTACTAGCTTATTTCATGATAAATGAGACCCGCACAAACGTACGTGCGCAATAATTGATAGCCTGCCACCAATTCATATATATATTTCATCTCCTCAAACTTGGTAACCAAAGAAAAACAAAACAACAATAAAAGATTAGATTTACTCAGAAATTAAAGACAAACAAGCTAAGAGACAATTGTTAATACAATACAATATGGATGAAAAAGGTAACAATGTTAAGCCTACAAAGGTGACGTTTATTGGAACCCGTAATGTTATAGTTGAAGCTAAGGACTTCAAGTCTATGGTGCAAAGCTTAACGGGAAAGAACTCTTATGTTGCATGGGTTAAAGGGCCTTCTCACGCTTTTTCTCTAAGCCAGAAGAAGCGTAAGGTAGATCCAGGGCTAGAGCTGCAGCCACAACGACAACCTAGTGATGGCGGCGTTAGCCATGGAGGGAATGATTTTGTTGATTGTAGTGGTGGCATCGATGGTGGCTTCACTTACTTGTCGACGGCTGATCTTGATGAAATGTTACGAGGATCGCCTCTCATGGAAGAGTTACATAATTGGGCTGATGAGTGATGTAAACATGTAGCTTCTACATGCATACATGGTCTTTATGCCAGATTTTGACCATATTCTTCTATTAATGTATGAAAAGAAATGTTATTATGTAAAATGTTGTATTTGCCATAGACCATAGTATATATTCATAAAAAAATATTTTCTTCGTTCTACATTACTCTTTAATAGACTTTTATATTCATTTGCTAGATCACATTATTCTTTACACTTCTATTTTTCGATATTAATCATTAATCATTATTTAAATCTTTCTAATTTCCAATCTCTCCTCTAAATAAAGTAATACTCCACTAACTCACATCACATATAAAACTTGAATGATACATCCTACATTCTTTAAAGAATGCAACATTTGCATCGTCACCAATGTCCATCTATCAACCTTATCTAATATTCTATCACAAATGTACAAGAAAAAGGGTTTTATTTAATTTGATTCGTCTTAATCCATACTTTCATAATATCAACTTTTTGTAATTTTTACTTATACAAAATTAAAGATATTAAGGATCAAAGTAGTGTATTGGATAGCGTGTACTAGGAAAATGTTACATTCTTTAAAAAACGGAAGAAGTATAGCATTTGATAATTATACAACTTATCATGTAACTAAACTAAGTTTCTTAATAAGTGTAAGGAATACTGTGGGATGGAGGAAGCTAGCTTTAGATCCCCTCAAAAAAAAAAAGCTAGCTTTAGATTATTTATTTAAAAAATAAACTAGTGACTGAATCGAGGAATGATCTTAATGTTCTATATTAGTTATTGTTCTTCTAGTAGTCGTGTTGTTTGTCGTCGTGTTTCTGTTGTGGAGGTGTAATTAGTTTGTTGCTTGTTTAGAAAGGAGGGTCCAACCTACTTTGTTTGTTTCCCCCTAAATAGGTTTTGGTTGTGAATGAGTTTTGGTGTTAATATATTCTATCAATTACTTAGGAAAAAAAAAAAAAACTAATGACGGACTTGATAAATGTGGCCTGAATTGTTTTGTCCCAAACTTTTGTCAAGTGGTGCAAAAATCATTATAATTTTTTTCAGTTGAGAGTTATTACAAATTTAAGATTAATCTAGATGTGTAATGCGTTGTTAATTTTGTGAAAAAACAAAGGAATTATAAGTCGTTTAAATTTATTTATATCATGCATTGAAAATGTTGCAACTTAATCACTTTATTATAATGAATGTCGATAATATCAATATTATTTTTTAATAGGGTTTTAGAGAGGAGGGAATAGGACAAAAAAGAAAAAAAAATCATGATCATGTTCAAATCACTTAGGGTCAATACTGCAAAATAGATTATCAATAGTCGAGAATCCAATATAAGGTAGTAGTTTGCAATAAAAAAAAAAATCATATAAAGTAGTTTGTGACAAAAAAAAAAAAAAATAGAGTTGATAGGATTAGATGAATTTTGACAAATTTTCCTGATAGTATTTAATAGTTGAAAACTAAATTTTACATGCATTATTGCGTAACATTTCTATATATGACTACATAGACAATTCAACTACTAACAAATATGGCAAATTGAAAATAATGAGTTTGTCATCGTAGCATTAATAAGTTTGAGATTTTCATACCACTTGCACACAATATCGTATTCCGTGAATCGTGATATTTCATTTCTGTTTAGAAGCTCTTCAACTTGTTAGAAAATGACCATATTGACCAACAAGGGAATTACCTCGTCAATCATGAACACCTTCGTTTTTGCATGATTTTCTGATGTTGGTCAACTCCAACTTCGTCTCTCTATCGGCGTGCGTACGTACGTAGCTGATTTCATGTTAAAGTCAGACCCGCACAAACATAGGTGCGCAATAATATATATATTTCATCTCCTCAAATTTTGCAAAGAAAGCAAAAACCAACAACAATAAAAGATTAGATTTACAAAGACAAACAAGAGAACAATTATTAATACAATACAATATGGATAAAAAGGGTAACAATGTTAGGCCTACAAAGGTAACGTTTATTGGAACCCGTAATGTTATAGTTGAAGCTAAGGACTTCAAGTCTATGGTGCAAAACTTAACGGGAAAGAACTCTTCTGTCGCGTGGGTTAAAGGACCTTCTTACGCTTTTTCTCTAAGTGGGAATAAGCGTAAGGTAGATCCAGGGCTAGAGCTGCAACCACAACAACGACAACCTAGTGATGGCAGCGCTAGCCATGGAGGGAATGATTTTGTTGATTGTAGTTGCGATGTTGATGGTGGCTTCACTTGCTTGTCGACGGCTGATCTTGATGAGATGTTACGAGGATTGCCTCTCATGGAAGAGTTACATAATTGGGCTCAAAACGATGTAAACAACTAGCTACTACATGCATATATACGCTTATTCTTATGCTCCATGTCGGCGATATTCTTTTATTAATAATGTATGAAAAGAAATCTTACTATGTAACTTGCTGTATTTTCCTTAATATATACTTCTTCCGTTTTTACGTAAGTGTTACGTTGAGTATATTGATACTATTCATCAATTAAATTATTTGACTATTTTTTCTCACTATTATATAAATTTCTATCAAGTGGGATCTTATTAGCTAGATTTGTCTCAATGTATATATACTTTCAAAATATCAACTTTTATATCTTTATTTATATGGAATTAAATATATATAAAATGACAGATAATAAGCACATTAAATTACGTAAAAGTGAATGTAACACTTATAAGAATGGAGGAATTATCTATAAAAAAATTATATATCCTTTGTTCTACATTATTACTAGCTCTTTAGACTCCTATATTCATTTGCTCCACCATATACTTCTATTTTTGAATATTATTCACTAGCTATTATTTACATCTTTCTACTTTTCCCTCAGCTCTCCTCTATATAAAGTAATACTCCAGTAACTCATATCATATCTAAATTTTGAATAATATAAAATTTAATAATTAACCAACAACTTATCATTTAAATTTTAAATGTAATAAGGAATTGAGTGGGATGGAGGGAGCAGCTTTTAAAATATATTATTTTTCTAAACTGAACTAGCGAGTGACTTGATCAAGCAATGCCCTGAGGTGCCCACTGCCCAGGCCAACTTTTATCAGATGGTAAGAATAAGACATTGTTATGTTTTCAGGTGAAAGTGATAATTTGTATGATCAATCTATATGTGTTATTAATTTGGTGTTAAAACAAAAGAATTGTAAGTCATTTATTCATATCGTGCATCCAAAATGTTGTAATAATCACTTTATTATAATTTAGGCCAATATATCACTATATTTTAATTATATAGTCTTAAAGAGGAGGAAATAGGACAAAATAGGAAAAATTATCGTCATGTGCAAGTCACATAGGGGTCAACACTGGAAAATAGGTTGACAATCCAAAATCCAATATAAAGTAGTGGTTTGCAATATAAATAAATAAAAATACTATATAAGGTAATTTCTTATAAAAAAATTTGGTAGTTTTTTTTACAAAATAATTATATACATTTTGACAAATTTCCTTATAGTATTTAATAGTTGAAAACTAAACTTTATACTCAAAATTGGCCTCAAGACGATAATAAATTATAGAGCCGGTGCATCCAGGCTCCAACACCACTAAATTTGACTAGTAGCCAAACACCACGCACGAACTACTGGCATAGGTGCAGTTAATGTCATATACGACGCCGAGCTGACTTTTCTCGACATATGTTGATGTAACCGAGGCTTATAATCAATTAAAAATAGGATAAATGAAAGAAAAAAAAATGGGAAAGCAAAATTAACACGTATTCTTTGCCGTCAGCAAGAAATCATTTATGCCACTAACTGCACCTAGTCCAATAGTTTTATGTATTTTGTCTACTAGTCAAACTTGGTTGTGTTGGGTGCAATTGCGTCATAATTTGTGGTGTTGAGTGCAACCACGCCATAGTGTGTGATGTCGAGGCCAATTTTGCCTAACTTTATATGCATTAACAGTTTTATATATCACAACATATATAGCTAGTTCAACTAATTATAAATATATTTGCAAATTGAAAACGATTGGGTTTGTCATCTCATCATTAATAGGTTTGAGAGTTTCACACCACTTGCGCAAAATCGTATTCCTTGAAATTTCAATTTTGTTTAGAAGCTCTTCAACTTGCTAGAGCGGGTGCTAAGAAGTTGACCCACAAAAGACTGTTTTCGTAAATCATTGACTATTTCGTCTTTCATTAAGTACTAATTTTGGTCAATAAAGTAGCATCTTCAACATCCATCTTCTCTCTTTTTAACGCCCAAGTTATGTAAACCCCAGCTCCTCATAATTATATTGGTATAGCAAATATCTAGTCGTATACTCAACAAAAAAAAAGACTTCAAAATTACAAAAGAAGCTAATCAAGCATTAGTACACAACATAATAGAAAAATTGTGGTATGGATAATAGAGGTAAAGAAGTTGAGCCTACGAAGGTAACGCTCATTCAAACTCGTCATGTCATAGTTGAGCCTAAACAGTTCAAAACTACGGTACAAAGCTTAACGGGAAAAAACTCTTCACTTGCATGGATTGAAGATCCTTCTTACGCTTCGACGACGAAGCGTAAGCCATGTCCTACACTCCTACTCCGATGAGTGATGTTCGACTACGACCTGAAAGTTGTGGTGGTGTTAGTCATGGAGGCAATCATGTTGTTTGTAGTAGCCGCGTGGTTGATGGTGGCCATGACTTATCTACGGTTGATCTTGATGAAATTTTGCATGGTCGTCTATCGTTCATGGAAAATTCAGAAAATTGGTTATGGAATAATGTAAACAAGTAATTTTTTCTATTCTCCCTTTGTTTTTTAAGAATCTTTCACGCCTCCATTTTTGTGTTCTTTAAGATTTCTCCCTGTGTAATATGCTTTACTAGTACTATCTAATTTTGGTTAAAACCGTCTTTTTCTCTATTGCCGTCATAATATTGTCAAGAAAATGAGCTTTTATGATGACTTAGGTTCGTCGATCCCAAGTCATTTTGTTGTTGTTGTTGTATTGCTCTTTACTGACCAAATTGGATCACTTCAACTCAGGGGGATACGAAGTTGTACATAAATTTTCCTTCTTGCCAATTGACAAAAGAATACAAAGTAGAGGCAAAACGTACTTACCAAGTTACCAAATATTATAAGCAACTTGTTATAGACGACTAATTCAAAGCTCTATAAATATGCCTGTAAACCCATAATCATGTCTTCTCAATTAATTATTCTTGATAATTAATTGTATTTTTTTAATAAATACTAATTATTCTTGATAATTAATACTTCCTCCGTATCAAATTAAATGCAACAGTTTCTAAAAACGGATGTTTCAAATTAAATGCAACACTTTTCTTCTTTCTATTTTTGGTAAAAATTTAGAGTGTAAAATTACACATATACCCTTACTTAAACTAATTAAATCTCCCTTAATCTAACCTAACCAACATTAATCTACCAAAACTTCATCCTCCTCCCTCTCCAATACCAACCTTGACCAACATTGACCAACCCCATTCCACCAAACCACCACCTACGGTCACTAGCACCACCATACCACCACCTCGTTTCACCGGTACCACCTCAAACAACCACCAGCCAACCCATCGCAACAACCACAAATACGACCACCACCACCAACCCACTCCATCGTGACCACCAAACCACCTTACAGACCACCAGCCAATCGGCCACCACCAACCCACCGCAACAATTACAAAGACATAGAACACGACCACCACCACCAACCTATTCCATCGTGACCACCAAACCACCACACACGAACACCGGCCAACCACGAGACCATAAACCACGAACCACCTATCCACTACAAAACCACCATCAAGTCACGAACTCAAACCCTAACCACCATAGAAATTTTTATCAAAGGGCGCGATGGTGGGGTCAGAGGTTCGAAATCAAAGCGGAAGGGGGTTAGAGGTTCGAAATCGAAGGGGTGGGGGTCTGCTGGGTGGAGGGTGGGGGATTGCTGTGCTGGCAGGGATGGGGGAGGGGGTTGTCGTTGCTGCTGGGTGGTTGCTGGTAGTACCTCGATGGTGGTGGTGGTAGTGCCTTAGTGGTGGTGGTAGTCTCGGTGGTGGTGGTGGCAGTGACTCGGTAGTGGTGGTAATATGGAGCCCCATTCCACTCCTTTTTTTAGTTTTTTGGCCTCACTTTCTCTCTCCTTATGAACATACCCATATGCTAATCTTTTGCATTGATCTTACCTTAAGAAATTTCGCCTAAGAGTCCGTGTCAAGGGAAACGGAGGAAGTATATATTTTCTAAATTCAAAAATATTATGAAAATCAGATTTATTCCTTACGATAACGGATTTCAAATTCAAAACATAATACTTTCTCAACTTTTTTAATTAATATAATCTTGAAATCGCTTAGATTTGCATTGCACCCCATGCACCAGAATACACTCACACGACATAAAGGCAGTTTATAAAACACAGATTTGGAACTAGAAGCCACACTATAATCATAAATTGTTATACAAACTCAACTTTCTTAACTTTTTTTTTTTTGGTTAAAAAAACACAACCAACCCTCTTAATGTAGTTACTGTGAAACTACGTTGTACCTTGCACTATCTAGTTAGATGCTTGCTAAATATGGATTATGAGAAACTTTTGTCTAGAGAACTTTTGAAGAAAATTTTTGTACGTGAGGTTCTTAGCCTTATGTATAACACAATTTAACTTTATTTTTTCATCACATGTACTATCTATAAAACTAGTATATATGTAAGCCAAAACAAATTGAATAATAGAATTGGAAGCATTACTGCTCGCGTCACGGAGATCAAACCGCTGCCAAGCTCTTCTAGTTAGCCGGATCAAGAAGGCTGACCTCTGTCTGCGTCTAAATCGTGAGATTGTCAAGCTTTCTCTCAAATTTGGTAGAGTACTCCCCCTTCTATTCGTAGAAAGTTACGTCTTTTACAATTTTAGCAAATGACATAATGTCGTCATGTACCCTATAAAAAATCAACTTTGTCTAAACCGATTTATCGTAGTCGATCTCGTCTTGCATAAAAAGCTTCTCAAATTACAAGCATGATACATACAGCTCGCAAGTTCTCAGTGGTTGGTTTGGCATGAAAACTTATGGATTGGCTTTACTTCCATTATATGCCCAAATTAATATCTCCAGTGGGCTATACCCAAAAACTATATAGCCACAATAATTATTGTAGGGTTATCATTTCTCGGATTCGACACTTTTGAACATATGGTTCATGACAGTGTACAGTTTATACCCTACACTATCACATTCGCATACAGTATTATTTTTTTCTTTCTTGTTTTATGTACCTAGGAGATTTGTGGTTGATCCTAGAATAATAGCAGAATTTCTGTCAACAATAATGACATCCTCACGCTACACTTTCTTTCTCTTCTATTCTTACCATCACCTTGAGATCAGAATTTTAATGGAAATCCTTTAAATCTCTCATGAGAATCAACACCACTCGAAATCCCCCCATATTTTCAACAACAAATTTCTGGTATAATTAAGGTTCGCCATTGATAAAAGTTATAGATTTAAACAGTCACCTACATGCTAAAAAGAGAATCCATCCACTCTAAATGAGTTCAAACATGAATTTTGATCATCTATTTTGATGGAATTTGAAATTTAAGAAATTTAGTCTGTTAAATCTTATGAGTAACCTCGTTAAACACATTTATTTATACGATTAACCTCATTTAATCATACGAGTAACCTCAATTGTTCACACAAGTAACCCCCTATTTATTAATATGAGTAACCTCATTTGTTTATAAAGATTAACCATATACATTCATACTAGTAACCCCATCTAATCATATGATCAACCTCATTTTGCTCACATAAATAACTCCAATTTGTTCGCATCAGTAACCCCAATTATTCATACAAGCAATCAGTAACCCCACTTATTAATACGAGTATAATATCTTTCGGTCATCATAAGGAGTAACCCATTTATTCATACTAGTAACTCCATTTAATCAAATGAGTAACCTCATTTTGTTCATATAAGTAACCCCATTTTATTCGTATCCACAATTGTTCATACAAGTAACCCTCACTTATTAATACGAGTAACCTCATTCGTTCATGAGGAGTAACCCCATTTATTTAGTAAACTCATTTAATCATATGAGTAACCCTATTTGTTCACATAGATAATCTCATTTTGCTTATAAGAGTAACCACATTTCTTTATAGGATTGATGCCCTTTTATTGTTAAAAGTAACCACATACTCATACAAGTAACTCCATTTTGTCATAAGAGTAACTCTATCTGTTCATAAGATTAACTCCATGTTCATAAGGGTTTGTGCATAAGGATCAACTTAAAAATATCATATCTCACATCACATGTAATATTTGGGAGTATTCAAGTTGGAGATGAAAATTTGGTTTGATAGCTTTCCAATACCTGGTCAAAAGCTCGATTCCGATGAAAAACGAGTGAGATATGATCATTTGAAAATGAGTTGACGGATCGACAAAGTGTCGCGCGTGTGGCCACATCTGTAATTTCACGTGTGGCCGGCCACACGCAAGACACACTGATATTTATATGGAGTTACAGAGAATCACTAAGGTTACAATTGAAAATTCAATTATTTTATTTTATTTTGGACGAGAGAATTCAATTATTGTTAATGCATATAATAGTATTGGGTTTATCTTGTATATTTCATAGTTTATATTACATAGCCTTTGTATTATCATGGGCCAAAGCCAACTACCTATGTATATAAGTTGTAATTTCAGCCTGACTGTCTGAGTAATTAGCACAAATCATTAAACCTACCCTAATTTTTGTCAGTTGTCACATAGATAGTTGATAACAAGCGCAAATCAAATTACTATTAAAAAAAATACATATAAAAAGTTACAATGCCACACTATTAGTTGAGCATTTTGACAGTATACATATCACACATGACATAAAAGTTCAATAAGTATCACATCCATTTTGAGCATGTTATAAGTAGGACAATGTGACTATGTGAGCATGTTATAAGTGCCTAAGTGGGACAACGTCCGGACCACTTATAGCTCATTATATTAAGGGGGTTGCTAAACGCAGCTTCACTTTACTAACGCAATCTTAAAAAAAACCCCAAAAAACCCTTATTATCATATTCTTTCTAAAAAAAACTCTTTCTCTCTCTAAAAATGTTCTCTCTTCCTCTCTAACTGTTAGATATAAAAAACTTCATTGAAGATCTACAAATTTTAGTTTGATATTCAATGGACAATAATTTTGACCCAATCGAATTTCAATCAGATGTAAGTTGTGAATTTTTTTCGTAATTATGATTCAAGTTGTGAATTTTTTTTCATAATGCATGATTCGTCTGTTTCGTGTAGACTACACGAAACAATTGATTCCGTTTCGTGTAGACTACACGAAACAATTGATTTCGTTTCGTGCAATCTGCACGAAACAATTGAATCTGTTTCGTGCACCTTGCACGAAATACAACAGAACTCCAAAGACGTAGAAAATCGAAGGCATCATCAAAAATATAGGATTATCCAGAGGTTAGCATTTATACAATGTTAACTTTTTAACATATGTCAGACCATATGAAAGCATACCACTAAATTTGACATCAAAAGTGATTTTACCATCCAAAAACTTCAAAATTGCTTTAGTCAACAACTTTATACACAAAAATGAGTATCACAGTCAGGTGCTTTGCAAAGAGACAGCACAATTCTAATGAAATCATCCTCTACAAAGAGAATTATGGAGAGATGGAGAGAGAATTATGAATAATCTATGGAAATCGTCCCAATTTGTTCAAATCTATGGAAATCTAAAGAGGAATAAGAGGTTAAAATCTATGGAAATCTGAAGAGGACGAAGAGGAAGATGGAGAGAGAGAGGAGTGGAGAGAGTAGTTAGAGAGAGAAATGGGTTTTGAGGCAAAGGGTATTTTAGATATTTTGTAGGGTTGTATTAGTAAAGTGAGGTTGTATTTAGCAACCATGTATATTAAATGCACTAGAATGCATGTAGAAGCAAAACAAGACTAGGGCCGTAAAACATTTTCCACGCTATCTAATAGACTAATTAGTGTGTAGCTCAGGCGATATCTCGAGTTTTGACTATGAATAATAATATTTTTAAGTTTTGATCTCACATTCATTCCATATTAATAAAGAGCGAAGTGTGGAAAAGAGAAATGGATAGAGAAATCTCTAGAGTTGTTACAAACAATGTGACCCGTGGCAATATGAAATCACAAGAAAGCTCTACAATCTCATTATCAAAAGTCAAGACAAGAATATGCAAGAAAGAGATGCAAGAAAGGTACTATAAGAAGTCTTCGAAAATATTGCTACGAGTATAAACAAACTCTTTAACCATAAAACCAATTGAAGAACAACAATGCTTATCAAGTACAACTAAATTGGTTATTTTAGACTCTGATCGTGCAAAAACAAAGGGAAGAAATGCAAGGAAGAAAAGTTATTTTGAGAAGACTAAAATAACAAATTTCAAAATCGAAACTGAAATTGGTACAATTACTCCAAGTGTTAGGTTGTTTTAAGTTCTTTTTTCTGGTTGTCTATTGCATTTGGCATTTTAGATTTATCAAAAAGTTATTTCTTCGTTTATATTGGAAACTAATAATGCTCAGTAGATCTTAACTAATATAGAACAAAATTAACTAATGTACTGGATATGTTAACTACAAAATTATATATAAGTCTACATATAGATTACCAGCTCTAAACTATTGTGCTAAAATACTTAACTAATTCACCAAAAATATTAACTAATTCGCCAAAAATATTATCTTGAACTAGGGCAGGTCTTACATTAAGACTAATGTGAGACTGTTTTTTTTAATAATTTCAGTTGTGAAAAAGATTATGGTGACTGAAAAAAATGAGGTAGCAGATATTTGAGTTTCTACCAGCATAATCTTAACTAGAAATATGATCAATATTATCAAAATTAAATAAGGGGTCTGAATAAATTTTACACCCCTAGCTAGGTTTGATGCTTGTTAATTAGTATTTAGTATTAGCAATATATACTATATACTTCATCTGTTTAGAAATAGACCATTTCTAACTTTCACGCATGCCGATGAATGATTTAAACCATTAATATCTTTAATTATCAATAAGTAAAAATTATAAAAAGTTCATTTTAAAAAATCTACACCGAGACAAATCTAACAAGACCTCACATGACTATGTTTTTACTAAAATATAAATCACATACCAAAGACAATCTAAGTGTAAGATGTTATATTGCACAAAATAGAAATGGTGTGCAACTATTTCTAAACGGAGGAATTATATCTTACTAGTGATTTAGTGAACATGTCTATTTACTGTTTACTGTTTACACTTTACACCAGTATTTTGTAACTTTGTAATGCGATGAGCCGATTAGAGTTGTCAGTTTGGTTAATGAACTACTGGTTGAACTGAATAAACTGAAATTTAAACTGAATTAAACTGAATTGGGAGTAACTGTAACTGAAATCAACTGAAAAATGCTAAACTGAAACTGAAATAAACTGTAAATGAAAAACCATAACTGAACTGCAACTGAACTGAAACAAACTGTAACTGAAAATAACTGCGAAAAACTGAAAAGTTGATCGATCAACTGAACTGAATATTTAACTGAATTAACTGAACTGATTCAAACTGAAACTGAAACTGAACTGAACTGAAACTGATTCAAACTGAACTTTTTAAAACTGGTTTTTAATTGTACACGAACCGAATTCACATATTAGCCAAATTCATGATAGTACCTCCAATTCACATAGAAACATAGAAAATGAACTCACACTGTGTCAGCCTTTAATATAGTTGAGCGTCAAAATAAAGCGTCGCCCATGCTTTAATTTTCAACGCTCAAAATTGGGACATAAATTATCTTTTGACGCTAGGTTTGTCGATCTACTAGCGTCGCCCCAAGGCTAGGACGTCAAAATATCAGATTGTGTCCCCCATACTAAGAAGCATGTGCCACGAAATTTATATTTGTTACCCATCTTGGGGCGTCACATCCGTACACTAGGAGTCCACTCATGGTACACCCGGGTGTACCATGAGCATGGTACACCCAGGGGCATTTTCGTAATTAACTAAAACTTTAGTTTCCTAATTTGTTCTTTCTGGCAACTTTCACCACTATCATAATCTTCTTCCTCCATTTCTTCATCTGAATCTCCATGAAACCTTGAAACATGAGGCTGATTATCACCACAATTCGTATTAATCATCATCATCAACGCATGAATCTCTTTCTCTCCTCCATTTCATCTGCTCTCCAGTTTCAGTATTGTTCATTAATGGCGACGCGAGTTTTTTTGACTTTTTATTTTCATTGCAGTACCTTCACTCCTTCTCCTGCTTCTTCTTCGTTTTCTCTCATGATTTTTCCCCAATTTTTTTCGCCATTTTTCTTAATTTTAAGAAATTTCTCATGATGATTGGGGGTTTAGGGTTTTCTGACGCCATTATTGTTGCACATTTGTTCTGTTGTTGTTGTTGTTGTTTTAATCGTTGCTCATTTGTTCAATTAATCTGTTGTTGTTGTTGTTGTTGTTCGGTTGTTGTTGTTTCAATTCTTCTCTCTCCTCCTTCCAAATCTTGCAACAATGGAGATTTAAAATTCGCAAAATAAAAAAAAACAAAAAAAAAAAGAAATTTTCAGATCTGAAAATGAGGAAGATGATGATGAGCAAATGACAAATATTGCTCATTTGGGTAAAAGTGTTTGCTCATTTTCTTAAATGAGTAAAAATACTTGCTCATTGGCTCATTTTTACTCATTTGCTCATTTGATCATTTGTTCATTTTGCTCATTTGCTCATTTGCCCATTTTGCTCATTTGCCCATTTTGCTCATTTGACGAAAATAGCCTTGGGTGTACCATGAGTATGGTACACCCAGGTTTACTATAAATATTCCCGTACACTAGGTCGCCCATATTGTGAGATTTTAGGCGATAGTTACTTCTATAAATTTCTTCTCCCGATATTTTTACGCATGGGCCACACAATTAAAAATTTGTTACCCGTATTCAAGTGGAACTACTATTTCATTAATTGTGGCCAATCTTTTATCTAATTAATCTTACAGTGTTTGTTTCTCAAATTAGAAAGGTTGCTACTACCTCTTCTATTTTTTAGTTGAAATGATTTCAAATTTTTTGTTGTCAATATACATTATATATATGAAAAATATGTAGTGAGGAGTATAGTACATACAATTGAGTCTCAAAAGAATTGGGAGGATGTAATAAACAAATTTATAGCATAAAATTTTTACAAATTAAAATAATCCTAAAAAGAAATCTATTAATACTTGTGATTCCATCCATTAACAACCAAGAAATCAAAATCCACTAGAATTCAAAGCATGACTCTGCAACACTTGTAAGACATCTCTGTCAAAAAGAAGATAACATAGTTAGAACTTAGAAGTTAGAAGTTAGAAGTGGATCTGGAAATCAAGCAAAAACATACAGTTAAGAAAAAAAACAATATAAAAAATCCATCATATTTATTTACAATTGAACTAACCATCGTCTATCGCGAAACTCATGACCAAGTGCCAAAATAATCATAGTATATGAGTATCACCAAAATTTTAAATGCTACTATCATACTACACAATATCATCAATAATTGGAAAAAATTAAAAGCAAAAACGAACATACAGTTACTTGATTCAACAAAAGTTTCTTGATTCCATTAATCTCAAATCAGATCTATACACCAAATTGATTCCAAAAAAACACCAAACAAGAAAACTGAAATTCTGAAATCTAAGAACTAGTAAACTTAGTGACAACCATAGTACCCTCAGAAACAGCATGTTTAGCCAATTCACCGGGCAAAACAAGCCTAACAACAGTCTGAATTTCACGAGAAGTGATAGTAGGCTTCTTATTTTTGAGCAAGTTTCTCAAAGATATCATTAATGAAACTATTCATTATACTCATTGCTGAAACCCCAAAAAAGAACAAAAAAAAATTAAAGAAGAAGAAATGAGAATACTGAACAAAAATAGAACGAACCCGGAAACTAGAAAAAAATAACTCCATCCATCATTTATCTTTCCCAAACAATTACTAGAGAAACCAAGAGATAAAAAATTAATCTGTAAAAGAAGAGAAATAAGAAAGAAAGAAAAGGAGAGTAAGAATTGGTGATTCGATATAATTAATTGCGGAGGAAAAATCAAACATAAATAACAACAAGACATGTAAATCTGAACAAAAAAATTGAAAAATATAAACATGAACTCTGAGAAAACTAGAGTTATCCTAATATTTAGATCTAACACTAAGCATTACATCAAGTATGTAAACAATGAGATTTTCATATTTTTGGCATTTCTTCTTGAATCTTGCGATTTTGACTAAAGATCTTCAACTTTACTTGAGTTATGGCATAAAGAACCCATTTCACAACCCTTGCTCTACCTTGTAGATTTACTTTGATTTCTTGGACTTTAGCACACCAGTAAGAACATATGAAGGTAGGAGATAGAGAAACTGAGAGGTTGAGAGTGAGAGATGAGAGAGAAAATAGATCTGAGATTCAATGGTGTACGTCAAGATGGAAGAGGAATGAGGAAGATGAAGAGGGAGGCTGTGACTTGTGAGGAACGACTATGAGAGAAAAGATAAAAGAGGGAGGGTTTAGGGATAGGGAGAGATTTAATGGTTGGATTTTGATCTTTTTCAAATCAATGGTCTTAATTCATAATCCATGACATTCTTTTTTGACCAATGAGAATTGAGAATGTCCAATTACATGGATTGCTAACTTAATCAATGGTTGGATTTTCATCTTTCTAAAATCAATGGCCTAAACTACTAATAAACTAATATTGTATTTTGATATTATTTTGATTTGAGTATTGTAAATTTCTAATTCTAATCGTATTAGTTTAGTAACTTTAAAAATTAGTAATGTTATTATAACTTAATATAAATTATAAACTTTCAAAATTAAATTAGCATTATTGATTTTTAAGAAATTATTATTCTAAATTTATAAATTAGAAATATGTGAACATGTTACATGCGGTGATTAGGGATTAATTTAATACTAACATGTAAGACGTAACACAATAACAGTTAACCTACTACTACTACTTGTATAGGTCTTACATTAATACTTAAGTTATTGGTTATAAACTTATATTAATCTACGGTTATTTCTTCTATTAAGGTAGATTTCTTATGACCTTACTTATACAATTATTTATTATTACTCAGCTATAATTTGATTGTATTCAGTTAAGTGAACTTATATACGTTATAACAAGTCTTAATCAGTACTAGACCTTAGCTTATAGTATACTACATATATGAATTTTCGCTTTTCATTCAGTATTCAATATTAACTTGTTTCCATTCAAATTAGATGTTTTGAATTTCGATATGAATTTAACTTAGAGACGATTAACTTAAATGAAGCATTGTTATATTGAACCAATCTACTGAGTTATACTGTTATACATCTGTTGCAACTTAATTAGATGCTTTCGGTTCCGAAATGAATTCAACTTAAAGATGATTAATTTAAGTAGAATACTATTATTATCTTGAAATAAACTTAGGGTACTGTTTAAATAGATGTTTTGAACTTCAATATGAATTTAACATATAGAAGATTAACTTAAATGGAGTACTGTTATATTAACCAATCTACTGAGTTACATCATTCTACATTTGTTGTAACTGAATTAGATGCTTTCGGTTTCAAAATGAACTCAACTTAAAGATGATTAACTTAAGTAGAGTGCTGTTATTATCTCGAATTAGTTTATCGACTTACATTGATACACTCATTCCAAAACAACATGTTTCAATTTAAGTGAACGTTTTGAGTTTCAATTACTTTATCGACTTACGTTGATACATTCATCTAATCTAATATCAATTGTAATTTCTTTTAGTTTGGCTAAGATACGTGAGTTTCAAATTGAATATATAACTCGTTAAGATTAACTTAAATGGAGTATTGTTATCTTGATTTCACTTATCGATTCACATAGATACCTTAGCTAATCCATAATCAACTTATTTTACGTGATTATAGGCTTTCAATTTTCAAATGCATAAGCTTAATGACTATATAGATATATTAATCCATGAACTAATACACTAAGAGTAAGACATTAATATAATCAACTTTTTTAAAACGTATAACTCGTCTTTTGAGGAAGTTTATAATAATTTATATTGATATGAGACATCCTTTTTAAACCAAATATGATATGATTTGCATACAACTAAAAGTTTGAATACCGACTTACATAAATTTGTCTTATTCCAAATCATATATATTAGTAATAAAGTACACTTTTACCGATGTCACTTTCATTCACGTTTTTATGAAGTACAACTTTTTTTTGAGGCAATTGTGGAAGTGCGACAACACTTATTTGTTGCATTAATTTTAACCGGCCCGAAAAAACACTTGGCCAAAATCGACATGAAGCTCAATTTTTCCCGAACAAATACAAGAGTGTGATTAACTTCTACCCGAACCGATGCGATTATCGTCGAAGTTATGTGGTTTTCGTCAATAACTGAAATAAACCGAAACGAAACTGAAAATAACCGCAACAAATTTTAACTGCTATGGATTCAACCGTTGGTTGGTTTAACTGTTTGGTTAAAACTGGTTTAAACTGCAACTGAACTGAACTGAAAATGGAAAGGAAAAAAACTGAATTGAACTGAACTGAAACGTTTGTTAACTGAACTGAACTGTTAATTATTTCAACTGATACAAACTGAACTGATATCAATTGAACTGTTTGGTTATAACCATAACTGAACTGTTGAACTGAATTGACACCTCTAGAGCCGATGATGTCAAACACTCGATTGTACGTCAAAGCGCGGTTTCAGAATTCAAGGCTTTTACCAATTCTTACTCAACTAAAACGTTAATGTAGAATTACTAATACTATACCAAATCCTAAATCACAACTTTTCAATGGTCCAAGTCTCGAATGCTCAATGCTGTCATATAACAAGAAAATTCTTAATTCTACCATCCATAATATACTTCATAATTAACACTATAAATTACAATCCAAACTGATTGTATTATTACAAACTCTCAAATCACAAGCTTTCATTTAACTTATTACAACAGCCAATACGTCAATTACATTACAACATACATATAAATACATACATTATCAATATAATCCACCAAAATGAACGTGAACACCCTCAAAACAGTAACTAAGCCTTTGATAATCTTAGTTTTGTTGCTAAGTTTTAACGTTTTTATACAACATGCAAGTTGTCGGGTGCTAAAACAAAGCTTTCTTGATCATGAAGTTAAAGATGAGAGCAGCAAAATGTGGTTTAAAGAGGTCGCTAAACTTTTCTTCCAAGTTAAAAGCACATCTCCTCCATCAACTCCAAACCCTACATGCAACACTCCTGCCTGTTTGTACACGTAAATGAGTATTATTTTTACGAGGTCAAAAAAATTGGTTATGCAGAACTATATGAGGTATATAACAACAGAAGAAATAATTTAATGGTTTATTTATTTATTCCATAATTAGTTATATGTATAAAGTTTGTATACAAGCTAAGGATTATTTCATGTACTTGTTGTTTGCGACTATGTTGTAAAATTTATTTATTATTTTATAAAAAGTGTAAGAATGAAGTGCATAGTAATATCTACGGATTATTAATGTAATTCTTTTTGATATTTTGATTTCAAAAACATATAAATCAGCCAATAAAATAGATTCTTCCTACTTAACACGATATAGTACAAAAATCATGAATAAATGATTTAGTTAGATCGATTCTTCCTTTAACCTAAATGTAATGAAATTTCTCGTGTATCATGCTTCGTGTCCATTCTACTCTTTGTAATTTAAACGTTTATATTATGACGACCCTCCTTCCCTAGTATTTTATCTTATATTTATTTTTCTTTGTCCTTTTGAAAGAGGAAAAAAAAATAATTTAATTTGGTGAGAAATTCTCACCGAGACATAAGATTATCATTACATATAATCCCAATATGAATTTCCAAATTATATTTATGATTTTTACTTGCGCATATAATTAAAGAGCGTAAACATTCCCCATAATTGTGATAAGAGAGAGTAAACACTCGTCAATAGAAGAAGCAACGCTCTCCTCTTGCCTTGTTTCATACGGACCTTGGTAGGTTCCTTCTTAATATTTCGCTCAGCAATTTGAGGATCCCATATAGTTTGATTAATGTCTTGTTGAGACTTGAGATAATGTAAGTTATATAGATCATAAAATAATTAAGAATAAATCATAATGGCTAGCGTAAGACGTACAACAACATCTAAGCCATCATGCATCCTTACGCTTCTTATACCAATTAGTTGATATATTCGTCGTTTGAGGGATGATAAATCACTAACGGATAGTGAAAAAGTAAGTTTTTGACTTTCGACAAAAGTGTAATTTCTCGAGTGAAAAAGTAGTGAAATCTTATAAACCCATATTTGTGTATCAAAAACACTTGTATTGATAAATCAACCCATGTTTATGTGTTTCAGACACTTGTTACTTCACACCAACAAATTTGTCAAAAAGTAAGTCTGTGATTTCCAACAAAAAGTAAAAGTTGTGTCGATTTGCATGCTTTCACCAGCTTTTTCCCAAAAAAAGTACAACTTGATATTTATAAAAATCCATGTTTGTGTATTGAAAACACTTGTTATTGATAAACCAACACATGTTTATGCATGTGTTTCAAACACCTGTTACTTCCACACAACCCTTGTTGGTGTCAAGTAAATGTAACTTTTTTTGTCAAAAAGTATGTGATTTCTGACAAAAAGTTAATGTTGTCTCGATTTGCGCACGTTCGCCAGCTTTCCCCAAAAAAAGTACAACTTGATATTTATAAAATTCCATGTTATGTGTTTAAAACCTGTTTTTGAAAAACCAATCCATGTTTATATGTTTGAGACATTTTTTTACATACAAAACAACCTTATTAGTGTGAATTAAATGTAACTTTTTGTCAAAAAGTAAAACTATGACTCCTAACAAAAAAGTATATATTTCAGCTTTTCACTTTTTCCCATAAGAAAGTACACATTTGCTATGGATAGTGGATTGTCAATCCAGTATACGTTAGTGATTTATCATCCCTCAATTCGTTTAGCATGAGCAACATTGGTGGGCTGGTGACAGGAAGTTTTGCAGGAAAAGCATTTGAAAAGGACATACTCCTCCGTTATTTTTTGCTTAAAAAATATTTTTTCTGTTTTTTGATAGATGTATCATATTGATTTTCTATACTATTTGGATATCAACTTTAATCATAGTGATGACTAGAGGAAAATTCTTGGAAAATAACACAAATTTAGGAACCCTTTGGTAAGAAGATTTTTACTCTAGACTTGTCTCGCACAGGGTCACTCATCAGTAATGAATAGATGTATCAATCTCCGATACTTACTACTAATAAGGTACAATTTGGAAATATAAATTATATATATGATATGCGTTTATTTTATGCAATTACCAAATTATCTACTTCTTCATTTATTTTCCACTCAAAAAACAAATAAATAAGAGCACACAGCCACACAATAAACAAAAGTACGACTTTTTAGATTTTATTTTTAACTATCATAGGATCCCCTCAAAAAAAAAAAAAAAAAAAAAAAACTATCATAGAATAAGTATACCTTCACACGAAGATTTTCTTCAAAATTTAATCACGATGGAGGTTTTGATATCATCTAGTAATTTATATTGTAAATGTTCATTATATATTGTATGCACAACACAAACTTTGTACTCTTATAAAAATACCTTGATTTGGGTGTTTTTAACATTTTCGGGGACGTCTCCAGTATAAAAAGAAAAAGGGTGTTAAAACTATCACGCTAAATTTTAAAACTTGAATATCATTTTAAAAAGTAGATATCTTATATTTATGATTTAACTCATATTGTGCTTTACATCAATAACATATTTAGAAAATATAAAATTATTACTAACAATATATGGATATAAAAACAAACAAAAAACCCGTACTCCCTCTATATTTTTTTAGGTTCTTATTAACTGTGCACGTTTGTCAATTGACTTTCTTGACCATATAGTACTACCTCCGTATTTTTTTAGTTGCATCATTAATTTGCTTTTGTGGCACTATTCATCAACCAACTTTGTTAGATTATCTGTGCATCATTATATAAGAAAAAAATATAGTCAAGCTAAGTGGGGTGATGTTAGATTCGTCGCAATGTGAGAATTCTAAAAATCAAATTTTTATAATTTTTACTTACACCCAATAAGAGATATTAACGTTCAAAGACGCGTTTTGGCAAATGTGAAAAAGCAAATGGTGTAACTAAAAAAATACAAAGGTAGTATATCATTCATCGGGTATTACTAAATATTATAATAATTGAATATTTATAAAATACACGAATCAAAAAAATTCTTATATATTGAAAAGAATTTAACATATTCTTTTTATTCCTAATCAATGTCAAGATTTCAAATAGAAATGAAAAATAAAGAGTATATTACAAGCACGAGCTTTGTACCATGAACTAGTATTTGGGCTCGGGCGTTGCTCCGGGTTGGTACTGTTTTCCGTACTTAATATGTATATTTTTCATTCCTATTAAAATATATTAAAGAAAAATCAACATTTAAAAGGTACAAATATAATAATGTGAGCACTTAAAGCATGATTTGGTTGAGATCGTAACTGTGTCATGTATAATAGCAAGAGGTCAGAGGTTCAAATTTGTTACAAGCTAATTTTACTTTCTGTTAATTGACATGACTTATTTACACATTGGACAATTCTAGTAGAATAACACGTGACTTGTATACATTGTCACGCACGCTTTTTAATATATTTGTATAGATTAATTATCAATCAAACCCCCACTTTTTTAAAACCCAATTGCGCCAGTATGAAGGTCCATGTCAGTATCATATTGGAGAAGGCCCTAGTATTAAGAGAAACTCCACATTCACCTAGTGGGAAATTGTGGTTTGGACTTCGGCCCACTATGATTCCCTATTGGAAGAACTTATATCGTCCTAACAATTTGGCTTCTGTATTACTTTCTTTTCGTTTCTTTTCTTTGAAGTAATTTATAGCCTACAAAGTACAATCTATACAAAGTATAGGTTTTGATCCTGAGATCTCAGGTACATATATTAAAGTCTTAATCACTAGATTAAATTGTATTTAGTGTTAATATCCAGGGCCGGCTATGGGCCTGTGCAAGCAGACCCATAGCACAGGGCCTCAGATTTTGGAGGGCCTCACATTCTGGAGACTTACTTACTCTTCCTCATGTACAATTATTTCTCTCTCCTCAATACCTCAACAATTACCCAACATGTACAGTTATTACTCTCTCCTCAATCAATACCTCAACAATTACCCAAATTATACGTGAATTCTGGTCTTCAAATTATCTCTCCTCTTCATACTCTTGCATTTTTAAAAACTTCCCGTATTCCATTAATTTTGCTATAACCAAGTTTTCATCAAAAATAACAGAAAATAATTTTCGGATTATTTTTCTGAGACAAAAAGAACCCAAACTAATTTCGAATTTGGGGAAAGTATCATTGATTTTGGGGATTTTTTTTCGAATTAACATTGTATTAAAACTCCCCACGTAATCTGAGAATTGGGGACAAAAGAATTGTTGGGTCTGGTGACTCTGGTCTGCTAAGCAACTGGTGGCTGGTGGCCTCTCTATCTGGAGAAGAACATAAGTCTATGAAGAATTCATCAAACCACTCTTTCACTCATCAGGTAAGAATGTAAGATTACCTAATCAGATTAGTAGGAGTAAGACGTAAAGGTTTCTTTGTTTTAATTCTTTAATGTAAATTAATGGTTGATATTGTGTTTTTTTACTTAATAATAGATATTATGTTTATAATTCTTTAATGTAAATTAATAATTGTGATCTTGAATGGATGAATCTTCATAATATATATTTTTGTGAGCCTCACATTTTTAATGTTGTAGAAAGAAGACTTTTCTATTTTATCTTTTATCATATCTAGTATTCTGCTAACTACATGAGTGAAAGTATGGCTGATTTGTACTTTGGAGAGATTCACTTGCCAAGTTATTTACTCCTTTTTGCACTTTTAGTTACATATGTAATATGATTTGTAATTTTGTATTGAAGTAATTTCTTATGAAAATCGCACATTTTTTATATTAAAGGGGCCCAATTTTAGAGATTAGAACAGGGCCTCTGACAAGTTTAAGACGGCCCTGTTAATATCATAAAGTATTATATTAATAAATAAATTTTTTTCTTATACTCGAGGCATAGCGCGAACTTAATAACTAGTTATGATGTATATATTGTAAAAACAATGTTAAAGTGGTCATTGAAAAAAAATTATTACATGGTGGAATTTTTTTAGTAAAATAAACGTAGGGTAAGAGAGACATAGAGTGTATTATTAATTCAAATCAAAGTCCCCCAAGGCTAAATAACTGGGGAAGAGTTTCCAGCAAACTTTATACTCGTTACTCGTATACGGATTGTGTTATAGGACAATAGGAATGCACTTCCTAAAAGCTAGCTCAAGAGGAGGAGAGTCCATTGTCCTATATAAACCACACACCAACCTCCCATACGGTCGATGTGGGATTCTTTCCCTGGGTCAGTCCATAACATTCGTCCCCCCATAAGGACCAAACGTCCTCGTTGGTCACGGCCACGTTGGTCACGGCTGGCTGGTTCCAGGCCACCACTCCGTGGGTCACCACTCCGAGGTTTGGCTCTGATACCATTTTATGGACAATAGGAATGCACTTCCCAAAAGCTAGCTCAAGAGGAGGAGAGCCCATTGCCTATATAAACCACACACCAACCTCTCATACGGTCGATGTGGGATCCTTTCCCTGGGTCAGTCCATAACAGATTGGATCTAAACATAAAATACGGTACAGTTTTCTCCGCCCTATTAGCATTTGAAAAATAAAACATATCAAATATTGAATACAAATGCATAAACACGTCAATTACTATAAAAAATAGGATTTTTTATCCATACCTTACTTACACTCTTTTTTGCGAGAAACTATCTTATTTACAAAATTTTATACAAAACTATCTTTGTTACGTTATTGTTTGTTAACCAATACCTAAAAACTTTTTCGGGCGTTTGACCGTAGTTTTTCGGTGAGTAAAATTCATGTGTAGGTCATGTGACTTATCATTTTCCTTATTTTATTACCCTCTTCGATAATATTTTCCCCTTCTATTTTGTACAAAACCCATGTCCAAATCCTTAGTTAGGTAGGAGATAGAGTGATAGTTTTAGAAAAGGGGATGGAAAAATAGAAGGGGGGATAAAATAAGGAAAATAATAAGTCACGTGACCTGCACATGAGTTTTACTCACCTGAAAACTACAGTCAAATGTCGGAAAAAGTGTAGGTAGTGGTCAACAAAGTTAACAAACAATAACATAGCAAAAGTAGTTTTGTAAATAAGGTAGCTGCAAAAAAAGTGAAAGTAAGGTAGTTATGGACAAAATATCTTAAAAATTAGCACTAAAAAAATAAACTAAGAATTTTATATCAGTTTGCTAACTATAAAAATTATACATCCATGCTCGACTTCGATCAATAGTTGTAACGGTCTGTTAGGTAAGAGGTCATAAATGGTGGGAATGGTAATGATGTGGGTTTTCCTTTACAAATTTACACTATAATGCATTGTCATTACCATCATTTATGACATCCAACCAAACGGAATGATAGTGTAAATTTGTACTAGAATTCCAATGTCATGACCTATGATAATGCTACTTCATCACAAGCTATCCATTTTTTCCCTGAAATCGCATTACCATCCATTACCACTTGGAAATGTGGTATTTGATGGTAATGAAAACTCATGAAGGGAAACCCATATTTTGTGATAAAGTTTCATTCTCATGGTCATTGACATGATAACTGCTTTACAAATTTACACTAAATTTCATTACCATTACCACTATTTATGACCATTAACCAAACGGACCGTAAGTGTAAGGAAGAAAGAGCTCCTTTGAGGAGAAAGTGCAAGAAATTTATAAGAAATTAAATAATATGCTTTCTATACATGGCTATAATGTTATATATGATTTATGAGGAAAAAAACACATCAATTACTATAATAAGGGTTAATTATTGTTTTATATTTTCATTTTTAGCTTTTAATAGGATTGTATATATCATTAGATCACTCTCCTGTTGATTTTATAATAGTTATGCATTCAGTAATCAGATAAATGTAGCATAAGCTAATGAGCTACACAAATCATTTTATCTGAAAGGAAAATTGACACTAAAAATCTCAACTATACACAACTTAGTTAAAAAGGTCCCGACTTTTATTTATCTTATAATCGGTCCCACCTTTGGGGAGAATCTTCTCATAATGAGTCATTCCACTTAGTTAGCTATAAAATTGGTTAAATATGACACATTAGACTCTTCTATCGACTTCAATTGATTAAAACAACTATTTTTTCACCAAAAATACCCCCGACAAATTAAGAAATTCACCATATACCCTTGAGTTTTCAAAAAAGTTCATCAAATGCCCTTTTTCTAACTTCTGTTAACTCACCCTCAGCATTATTTACGATTTTGCCATCATCAAGCCTAAACTCTAATTCTAATCTAACCCTAACCTTAATCCTAAATCTTTACTATAACCCTAACACTACCCCTAACCCTAACCCTTTGGCACCCCTATCCTCCCCCTCACCCACCGCCACAGCACCCCTCCCTCTCCCCCTGTCAGCCCAGCCCCCTCCTCCTTTATGCTCCTCCTTCGCACAACGTCGACCACAACAAGTGTTGCACAACGCCTTGGTCGACGCCAGATCTCCTTCTTCACTCCTCCTTCAGCGTACCAATTCTCGTTCTTTGCTCCTTCTAGAGAAACCCAGATCTCGTTCCATTTTCACGCTATCTCTCTCTCCTCTGTTTTTCGAGGGTGGTGTTGGGACGTCAGTCCTCTGTTATCATTGTTGTTGCTGTTGGCTGGGGAATTCGACGGGGAAGGGGAAGGGGAAATCGATAGGGATGGAGTGGGGGACGGGCAATGGTGGTGGAGGGGGAGGGGTGGGAGAGGGGTTGCGGCGGTAGAGTAGAGAAGAGGGCCGGGGGAGGTTTGGGGAAATGAGAGAGAAGAAGTTTGGTGCGGTGATACGGTGGTGGCGGTCTAGTGTGGCGGCAGGTGATGCGATGGTGGCGGTTTGAGAGTGGGATGGGATGGGGAGGGAGGGGGAGGGGAAGGTGGGGGTTGTGCTAGCAAGGGGTTAGGGCTTAATGATGGCAAAATCGTAAATAATGCTAATGGCGTGTTAACGGAAGCTAGAAAACGGGCATTTGGTGAACGTTTTCGAAAATTATATGGTGAATTTTTGAAACATTGAAGGTATTTGGTGAATTTTTTAATTTGTCGGGGCATGTTTGGTGAAAAAACCGTTAAAACAATGGTTATCAAATGAGTATCATGTGTCTTTATTAAGTTGTCGAGATATTTAATTAAGCTAAATGACCATCCTGGAAGTGGACCCTGAAAAATTGGCGCCATTATAAAATAATCAAAAGTTGTGACCATTTTAAAATAATCAAAATTATAAACTTTTAAAGTGAACTAACCATAGTTGGGTCAAAATTGAAATTTATACACCCACGTCATTATTTGAATATATTTTCAAAGTGTATCTAGCATATATATGCAAGATACATTCAGGAATTAAGGTTTATTCAAGTGGTGTTTTCCATCTTCCCTAACAAAGTTTAGGGTTTAATTCCTATCCCTAAGCATTTGCTTAGGATTTAAAAGGGGGGGGGGGGGGAATTGTGGGTGTCTGGCTTGTAATGGGCATCTAGTTAAGGGCCCTGTACGAGGTAGCCCAAAAGAATTCTTCTTACTAATTTTTTAAAAATATGCAAGATACATCCAATACTATATTTTTTATTTTTTTACTCATTTGAATCTTCTCCGTTTTAAGTATATCTTGCTCAATTGAAAATTTTAAATCAACAATAATAATAATAAAAATTAACCATAACTTTACTATGCTGAGTGCTGATGAATAGCATACTTCCTCCGTTTTTTTTAAGATGTTACACTTTCTATTTTAGGAAGTTTCAAATTAGATGTTACACTTTTATTTTGGGTAATAACTTCTCTCTATCTCTCTCCTATCACATGTTCACATGGGACCCTTTTGTTTTTCATTCTCTCTATCTCTCTCCTCTCCAAAAATTACCTAGGAGTCCGTAATTTGAAAAGTGTAACATCTAATAAAAAACGGAGGAAGTATAATAAAAGTTGTAGCATTAGTTTACTCCAAACTTTTAGTGCTTGCAATTTCAAGTATCCTTTGACTCCAGTTTTAATGAATTAGCCCGTGATTAATAAAAAGGTGGTTTCTCCCAAGTTTGGCATCCATAGTGACACGCAGCTCACTTTGACGTGTGAACTTTTTGTTGACACATGAATAATTGCCTAATTGGCATCCAAAAGTTCAATGAACACCGTTTATATTAGGCGGTGGTTTTCTGCAAACTACGACGTACCAGTGCTAATTTCCACAAACCACGATGTACCACTGTACCAGTGCAGTTGCAGTAGCATTTTACATTTTCACATGCTTCTGGCGCAGACGCGCAGTTTAAGTGGCGGATCTAGAAATTATATGTAACGAGATCATTAATCATAAGTATCCAAAATAATATTTAAAATAATATTGAGTGGGTTCTTTTCTACTACTAATTAACAATTTATTACATTTATCTACTTCCTCTGTTTTAATTGTGACACTTTGAAATCACGGACTTTTAGACAATTTTTGGAGATGAGAGAGATAGAGAAAGAAAATAAAAAGGTCCTATGTGATAGGAAATAGATAGAAAAAAGTTATTATCCAAAATGAAAATATCACAACTAAATTGAAACTTCCTACAATAAAAAGTGTCATAACTAAATTGAAACGGAGGAAATACTAAAAATTAGGTTGTTTTCTCTTGAATGTTAGACAAATTTCTCATTTCTTTTTCTACATTTATCCGTCAAGTCTACAAGCTTATGATCTTAGACAAATGTCTCATTTCTTTTTGTTAAATATATCTAGAATGTTAAAAAGTATGAGAATACAAATAAATTATTAGATCGGGATAGGTAAGGTGTCAAGATGAATGACTTAATTACTATGAATTTTGATGATAATTGTAAAAAAATTATTACTTGTAATTCTTAAAATTAGCATATACAATTTTTAGAAACACAATAGTAAATGTAATTAGGACTGTTCTCCCCAACTTATTTTCAGTTCAGTTCAGTTCAATTCAACTGTTTTACACCGAAAAGAATAGACTAGTCCATTATATAGGTTCTATAGCTAGCGAGTATAAAATCACGATACATGTAAAGGCTAAAAATAAGATAAAGTATGGAGAATGAAAATTAGCTGATCTAATTGCAACTGTACAAAAAATGCAAGTATGAAATATGTCAAATTAATCGCTTGAAAGAGAAAGCATAAAAACTTTTGGTTAAATGTTAATTGGGTAATTATAAAAAAAAAAAATGTTAAGTGGGTAAGTAATAATAAAAAAATATGAAGTAAAATAAGTATTAATAGTATAACAGTGGACTCATATGATAAGGATATAAGAGGGTAAATAAGCAAAAAAATTGTGAAATAAGGAATAAACAAAAGAGGAAGGATTATTTGGAAAAATCCATACTTAAATGAAAAGAGCGAGGATCTTTAGGAATCGAAAGGAGTACAATATTTTCTTTGATTCCTAAAGACAAAAAAAACTGTTATGAAGCTAATAAGTGAGTAAGTGACTAATGAATTCAATGCAAAATTTTAGGACATATATCTTTAGTTTGGTATTTGTAAAAATTATTAAAAGCACATATTAATAGAATACATGTTATAATGAATCTAACAAGATCCAACATGACTATATTTTCATTTGCGTAAAAATCACAAAAAATAATCAAAGTGAAATTTGTAAATAATATAAAATATCAAAATATAACAATTAAAATGAAACGATGGAATATTAAGTAATTAAATTTCTCCCTCACAAGTTAAAGTTATCTTCACATTTACTCCTACTTTTTTTTTCAAGGGAACATTTACTCGAATTTCACTTCCACCATCAGCCTTTAATTATTGCGTCAGATGAGGGGATACAAGAAAAAGGACAAGTTTTGTTAGTTGTAGTAGGATGTTATTGTTAACGGTGGGATGGTTAAGTTGCTTGTTTATAAACCGGTGTGCTACTAAATTTACTAAACCCATAACACATAATTGCGCAACCAAACCAAACGAAACCCATCTTGTTCACTTGTTGCTAATTCTCTAGTTTGGAATAATCTTAGTATACATCATTTTCTTTAGTCGTCTTTGACTCGACTTTTATTCTTTGACATGCCATGATGTCATACTGTAACATATGTAGCATGATGGTAGACCAATTTCTGTCCAATTTCATGCAAACTACAAATCATATACCACTACTATGTTGTCTATGTAACACACTAACACTTGACCAGTTGGCCTCTCTCATTATGGGAGGTCAAAATGGTCTCTCATAAGTATTTACCGTACCAAATGAGATATTAGTGATATCAAAATTTAAAGTTAATACTAAATTATTATATCAAAGTAGGTATTGGTGATACTAAAGTTTAAAGTTGATACCAAAGTAAGTATAATTGGTATCAACGTAAGTATTCAAAGTTGATACCAAAATTCACTTACACTAGGTGCCAATATAAGAGTTATTTTGATATTGGTACCAATTTTACTGAACTTTGGTATAAATTGGCATCAAAGTTTGTTATAACGGACGTGAGAGAGAAACAAATAATGAATGCAAAAAGCGATAAAACAGACAACAGATTTACGTGGTTCACCAATTTGGCTACATCCACGGCAGAGAGAGGGAGAATATTTTATTATGTGAGGAAAAAACCAGATTACAGAGAGAATTTAGGCTAATTCGTAGTCTAAAACCCTAAGATATAAATACATATTTATACCCTCGTTCAGAAAACGCGTTTCCGCGTTACCCGGTCAGCCGCCCGATCGGGCGAGACCCGCCCGATCGGGCGCTTAACGCTCGAAGAATTATGCTCCCGGACCCGATCGGGCAACGAAGCCCGTGTCGTAATTCGGCCTGCCACCCGATCGGGCGAGATAGCCCGATGCCATCGGGCGAGCCAACACAAGCTGCCAAACGCCCAGTTTCACCCTTTTGTTGCGGGCTCGATCGGGATCCCTCGCCCGACCCGATCGGGCGAAACTTAAACCAGCCATAACTTCTTCGTTTCTTATCGGAATCGGGCATATGACCTATCGTTGGAAAGCTCTCGGAACAAGCTATCACCTCCACTTTGAATCACCTCAAAATCATTTATAGATTGAGAGATATGTCCATTCAAAGTTAGCCTTATGTCATTCTTTCTTCACGCATTCTACCAAACACCTTCAAGGCACCATTCAAGTCACTTTTCTTACAAAGTTCAGCGTCTGTTGTTTTTTTCTTTTTGCGCGAAATGTCAAGTGTGTCTCTGTGAGAGGCCATTTTGACCTCCTACGATGAGTGACCTAGACAAGCTCAAATGTTATGTGTTGTGGTTTCGTCTTTTACAAGTATTTTATGGAGTTAATGGCATTAGGGGTAGATGAGGGTGTGCAAGAAATCCAATCGTACAAGGTTCCAAAATTTACGGGTCTCAAAATATATTATTTTTAAAAAAATTTACTTCATATATGAGAACACCCTTAATATATTTCTAAGTGATTAATCTTTGAATTTTCATCTTTAATATCCCAACCTTCCATCTATATTTTTTTATAAATTTGAGAACCTAATTTTCCAAAATCCCCAAAATCTTCAAGATGACCTTGGTTATGACATTATTACTTTAATATATTTTGTGAAAGTATTGGGTCAGACCGTTTGACCCAATACTTTCCGTCGGACGGGCTGAGCAAGATAATACCCTCGACCTCCTTCCATGATTTGGCACTCTACATAGAGCTTATTATAGACAGAAGTCCTGTTACATGAGAACCCAAAAACAGAAAACACCCAAACTCATTCCCCCTCAACTGCTGAAACCATTCTTTGTTTTTTCTCTCGCTCTCCTCACCATTGGTGCCGCTGCGTCGCCTCCCTTCAATTCTCCAGCGTTGTGTCGGCACCGGTAGGTCTATCGCAACTTGTTGTCATTGGGCTAATGGCTATCACCGAATGAAATTGGTGTGTTTTTTTTGCAATTTTTGGGAGGAGAGAGAGAGAGAGAGAGAGAGACAATGAGTAATCAGAAGAAGAAGACTTAGAAGATATTGGGACACGCTATTCATGAGATTTACAATCATAATGCTAGTTGTCTTAGCTTTGAGGAGCTTTACAGGTTTGTTGATTTTTTGATGTTTTCAGTTGATTATTGTATTTTTTCAGTTGGTGTGTAAATTCTTTCACCTTGTGTTGTTTTTCTTTCATTTGGTCTTCTGTGTTCTTTAATTAGTTGGTGTGTAAATTCTTTCAGCTTGTGTTGTTTTTCTTTCATTTGGTCTTCAGTGTTATTTCAATTGGTGTGTAAATTCTTTTAGCTTGTGTTGTTTTTCTTTCATTTGGTCTTCTAAACAAAAATTGAAACCAACTGGAAAAAAAATGAAACCAACTGAAAAAATTTGAAACCAACTGAAAGTCGTCCGACCAAATATTATGGTCGAACGCGTCTGACCCAATACATTCTCAAATATTTTTGGTGCTAATTATTTCTCGGCATTAGCACCTCAAGCTATAAATTGGGTGTACGTAACACAACCTTTAGCTAGTAGTCAAAATATGACGAACTAATTGAACTTGGTGCACCGAATGTCAAGTATCATTAATGATACTTTTTCCTTTTTTTTACATGTTGCACTTTGATCATCGTTTTGTGATTTATACGTGAATAAAAATAAAGTCATGTGAAATCATGTCAAATTCGCCTTAATAAAGTTAAAAATATATACGAAATCATCAATAAAAAATCAAATAACTAACGATTTCTTATTAAGTAATGTTCTCCTTCGCAAGTTAAGTATCTTACCATTTATTTCTCTCATCATCAATTATACTTTCCTTAACTCATGATACTAGTCATCAAAACATCTTTATTTCTCATTTTCCAAAAAAATAATAGTCAAAATCATAAAAAATTATTATAATTCAACATTTTCCCATTTTAGATAATTCTAGATCCACTTTTAGTCCATTTTCCTAAAATCCTAATCCCAAAATAACACTCAATTAGTTGTCAAAAGAAAAAATAACACCCAATTAAAAATATTTTCTTTTAACTCCATTAATTTTTTTTTTTTTAACTCCATTCAACAAAAAGTATTTTTTAAAACTCATAATAGGTTCTGCCTTCTAAACCCACCACCTATTACTATCAACTTACATTTTTCTGACCCTCCAATAATAAAAGACTACCCAAAAAGTTAGCAAAAAGCACCAAAACTAAAACCGCCCCTTGTTTCTTAATTCCCTTCACCCCAAAAAAAAAAAAACCATTTCCACAATTTCACCACCATATATATATACTCTCATCTCTTCATTTCTTCTCAAATCACAAAAAAACTCCCAAAACAAAGAAATCAACAACTACCCAAAAAAAAAAAAACATCTTCTACACTTTTTTTTCTTCCATTTTCACCAAAAAAAAAAAAAACCATTTCCATAAATTCACCACCCTATATATATATATATATATATATATATACACTCTCATCTCTTCATTTCTTCTCAAATCACAAAAAACTCCCAAAAAACAAAAATCTCCTACACTTTTTTTTCACTTTCCCAAAAAAAATGGACACCAAAATAGGATCAATAGACACGTGTAAGCCTTCAAACAGTGACATCTGTTGCCCAGCCAAAAACGGCGACGTAACAACCCTCCAATCATCGGCTCCACACGGCTCGCCGATCGCGCCACCTGAATCAACCTTAGGCCGTCATCTGGCGCGCCGTTTAGTTCAAATCGGCGTGAATGATGTATTCTCAGTTCCAGGCGACTTCAACTTAACTCTTCTTGATCATCTTTTAGCCGAGCCGGGTCTTAACTTAGTCGGCTGCTGCAATGAGCTTAACGCCGGCTATGCAGCCGATGGCTACGCTCGGTCTCGTGGCGTTGGCGCATGTGTTGTTACTTTTACTGTTGGTGGTTTAAGTGTTCTTAATGCTATTGCTGGTGCTTATAGTGAAAATCTTCCGGTTATTTGTATTGTTGGTGGACCTAACTCTAATGATTATGGGACTAATCGTGTGTTACATCATACTATTGGTTTACCTGATTTTAGTCAGGAATTAAGGTGTTTTCAAGCTCTTACTTGTTATCAGGTAATATTTCCTCGAAATAGTCATACTGTTTCATGTTTTTACGTTTGTCGATACATGATTTTACACGTTAATATGAATAAAAGTTATAAGTTGATGAATTTAATAAGATCTCATATAATTTATATTTTTAAAGATAATCAAAGTGTAACATATAAATAGTAAATACGAACTATAATATAATATGATATAATATAATATAGTGCTTGTTTTTTTTTTTTTTACCATGACGACTAATATTGTTGTTGTTGGTGGTGGTGTTTGTAGGCGGTGGTTAATAATTTGGATGATGCACATGAGTTGATTGATACAGCGATATCGACGGCGTTGAAGGAGAGTAAGCCGGTGTATATAAGTGTTGGTTGTAACTTACCGGCGATTCCTCATCCTACTTTTAGTAGGGAGCCTGTTCCATTTTCTCTCTCTCCTAAGTATATTTCTTCTCTTTGTTTAATGTTTTGTTAGATTGTTTTGTTTGATTTGTTTTTCTATTGGTGTTGAGAAGTGTCTTATTGGATCGAAATCTTACACGTGTTAATGTGGTACACATTGACAAGACCCTTTGGAGTGAGGGAATCCCGCCTCAAAAGTGTTTGTTGTGGGGTTTGATCTCGTGCCTTTATCACTAGACCAAGTACTACTTGACTGCGTGTTTTTTTTATTGGATGTCCGAAATAGTAATGTATTGTTTATTGTGTGAAGTGATGACCCATAAAGACTTTCCACTCTAGGAGTCTACGTTGCTTTTAGTGGGCTTTCTTTTTGTTGTTAGGCGTAAAAGTTTTATGGGTGGGGAATGCAAACTTGAATAAGGAAATGATGGTGGGTATATAATAATATTTATTTTGGAGTTTTTTGCTGTGTACTAGAACTTTTGAGAAGTTTTGATGTTTTGTGTTACAAGAAGTTTTAAGATCCCATGTGATGTGCTCAAGGTTTCATTTTATTTATCATTGTAATTACAATGTACTACCTCCGTTTTCTATTATTTGCGACGATTAGACATTTTTTCCTCTCTACTTTATGTCAAATCGTTGCACATAAGAAAAAACGGAGGTAGTACATAGTTTCAAACACATTACATCTACCCGTGTGGCTTGCATTTCGAGTGTCTCGTAAGTGATGTTGTAGGATGACGATTTATCATGTGCGCGCGTCTTGTGATTGTAGACATTGCTCAATGATCAGGGTAGAGAAGGTGTTTGTATGAGGCATTTAGGATTTAAGTCTTTTAAGATCTTGTACATTTGAGATGATGTATTATGTATATTGGCCGATTGATATTTGGTTGCATTCGCAATATCATTTAGTATGGATATTCTTTTGTAAATGTTGTGATAGTGGCATTGTGTTACATATATGTTTCTTTGTTACTCTCTGCATAATGTGACCTTGATTCTGCAAGAGGTGAATTTTTCTGTAGAATTTTCCTCTTGTATAGTGAGAACCAGAAATGATACAATGGCAAATATTATCATATGTTTTATACATATATTTTATTCGTGATGCAGGCTGAGTAATCAGATGGGTCTGCATGCTGCAGTGGAGGCAGCTGCTGAGTTCCTGAACAAGGCAGTGAAGCCTGTCATGGTGGGTGGGCCGAAACTGCGAGTGGCAAAGGCAGCTAGCGCCTTTGTTGAATTAGCCGATGCTTCTGGCTATGCATTGGCAGTGATGCCCTCTGCCAAAGGCCAAGTCCCGGAGCACCATTCACATTTCATTGGGACTTACTGGGGAGCAGTAAGCACTGCTTTCTGTGCTGAAATTGTTGAGTCAGCTGATGCATATATTTTTGCTGGTCCAATCTTTAATGACTACAGTTCGGTTGGGTACTCACTGCTTCTCAAGAAAGAGAAAGCAATCGTCGTGCAGCCTGATAGGGTTGTGATTGGCAATGGTCCTGCTTTCGGCTGTGTTCTAATGAAGGACTTCTTCAGGGAGTTGGCTAAGAAAATTAAGAAAAACACCACAGCTTTTGAGAATTACAGCAGAATCTTTGTTCCTGATGGGAAACCTCTCAAGTGTGAGCCTAACGAGCCATTGAGGGTTAATGTTCTTTTCCAGCATATCCAGAAGATGTTAACCAGTGACACTGCCGTCATTGCTGAGACAGGGGATTCATGGTTTAATTGTCAGAAGTTGAAGTTACCGGAAGGATGCGGGTATGCTTTATCAATGTGATTAACCTATTACTCACCGTCAAATCTATTTTTTCCTTAAGTGTGTATGATTAATTGGATTTGGTTGTGCAGGTATGAGTTCCAAATGCAGTATGGATCAATTGGGTGGTCTGTTGGTGCCACCCTTGGTTATGCTCAAGCTGTTCCTGAGAAACGAGTTCTTGCTTTCATTGGTGATGGGAGTTTCCAGGTAAAAGCAGCATTATTCATCATCTAAAATCATAGTTATTATTGTCTGTGTCATCCAAGCCAAATCTGGTGGCGAGTAGGTATTCATATTATATTCGTCGTATTGACACGAATCGAATAATTATTGCTTAGATGCACTTAATATCATTTATATAATATCTAGTCCTAGATAAATCTGGGTATCTTGTCAGTATATTTTACTTCTGTTTTAAGATGGTCCCGACTATATAATAATCATTTCCTTAAACATGATGTTGAAGCTAGAATGTACAACACTCTAATATTCAACACATAAACACATTTGTTGGGAGAATATGAATATTCCTTGATATGCTCAACATTATGAGGAGAATATATTGAGTCTTATGTGGAGTATTTGCTTCATTTCTTTAGGTGACTGCACAAGATGTGTCTACAATGTTACGATGTGAACAAAAGACGATTATCTTCCTGATCAACAATGGTGGATACACCATCGAGGTTGAGATCCATGATGGTCCATATAATGTAATCAAAAACTGGAATTACACTGCACTCGTGGAAGCAATTCACAATGGTGATGGTAAATGCTGGACCGCTAAGGTGTGTGTCGTCAATTATGATGTGTACAAGTTTATCTTTCATAATAAGTATCATTGCTAATAGAACCTGACCTCTGTGCTGTGCTTTGCATTTTCTTGGCAGGTTTTCGATGAAGAGCAGCTCGTGGAAGCAATCGAGACTGCAACAGGACCAAAGAAAGACTGTTTCTGCTTCATAGAAGTGATTGTTCATAAAGATGATACCAGCAAAGAGCTGCTTGAATGGGGTTCCAGAGTTTCTGCTGCCAATAGTCGTCCCCCGAACCCCCAGTAGATTTTATTCTTCTCACTATATAAATGATAAATCTGAATGTCTCACTTAGTTTTTGGTTGTGTCATGAATTTTACAATGTTTAGTAGTAGCAATTGAGAAGTATGATCATCCTAAACTGCAAGCTAATGCAGATATTATGTACAGACCTTCCTTTTTGATGAGCAAGTTTTCAATCCTTTTAATTTGATATAAAGTTTGATTTTATTCACTCTTTGAATATTGAATTTGCCATTGATGTTTATTTTTCCAAGTAATTAAAGAGATCTAAACGAGGTTACAGGAAACAAGTACAGAACGGAGAGATCATCATAATACGTCAAAGTGCAGGTTCTTTTTTTTTTTACAACGAGAAATTGTACAAGAAAACACAAAGACAATACCTAATGAGTAATAAAAGGAAAGGTATAAAGTTTCGCTAACTCATGAGCTGGAGTCACTTCTTATCGAATGTCGACTAACTTTCATGATACGACATCCTTGAAACATAGCTGCAATGTTGCGAATCTCAATTAAGTGTACATTGGTATCATTGATTTATAAGATGAAGGGTTTGAATTTTGATCGTTATATGAGAGAATTTTAAAGAAGTAATCGATAAGACATTCATTACACATTTTTAAAGTGGTTAAAGATGACCACTGAAGTTGGTTAAAACAATTTGAACCCTTAATTTTGTCAAGTCACTCGTCTTCTTTTTCGATTTCATTTTCTTGTATATATCCAAAATCATTGTGTTCATTATGATACAATATTTACAACTAATATAAATAATTTCTAAAAATAGAGAATCTATATTAAACCTTTTCTTTTCACCTCGCTGAAACTTTCTAAAAATTTATTTAGTTGCAAGCATATTTATAAAACGAAAATGAGCACCTTTTGTAATTATTTATATTGTAGAATTATGAACTTCTCTTCAAAAAACAATTTTTATTTAATGGATTTAGGTTATGTCCTGAAGCTTGAAACCATTTATATTGCATAAATTTCAATAGAAATATTCATATCTCGGTACCCTCGCATCGATATTTATTTATGAAAACTACCACATCAATGTAATATCATCTCATAAACTGTTGTTTTTATTGTGGATGATAAAGTTTTGATGGAGTTAAGTAATGACCTAAGGGTTCTTAGGTAATGTTCGTATATATAGTCCGAATTACAGTTAGGTCATAACGAAATTGTTCAGCCATTACCATTTACCTCGAAGGAATCTATTCCATGACGGCAAAATACAAGATTTTCCAACAACCTACAGGCTACAACAATCAAAATTATGTAATTTTGCCCTTCATCCATCATAGCCTACAATTTTGAAATTGGGTTTTCTTCTGTAAAATAACCTGCCCCTATTATGGTCCTCGACGAACTGTCTACTGCCAGTGTCTGTCACCTCCGAACACCACAAACCACCCCACGACCATTAATTAGCTTAGTGACTAACATTACCCATATACATGACAAAATCACAATCGATGTACCAAAACTGGAATATTTACGAGTTTGCATCTGCTCTAGTTGGTCCTTGGACAAGACGACCGTTTTGAAGTAGGGTGGCAGGGAAGGGAGCTTGGCAATTGTTTACGTGTGATTTCAGACGAGGTATATTAGGGTGAGCACTCTTACAACGATGGCATCGCAGTTCTTTTGATAGAAGGCTCTCGTCTTGTATTGATGGACTACCAAATCTCTCAACTTCCTCAATGACATCAACTGCATCTCGGAAGAATTCCGTGTTGAAGGAGTTCCAATGCTTCTTGTTCTTCAAATGCTGCGAGGTGAAGTCCTGGCTGATGACATGAAGGTGCAACTGTCTCATTGATGGAATCTGTTTATAAAGACAGAAGCAAAGAGGTTAAGATCTTTGCATGACTATTTGGTGATCGTTTTCCGTATATAGGTGTTAGATTTAGGAGCAGTATGTAAAGCATATACTCTTGAACAAGAGTTGCTGAAGTATATATTTTTGGATACAATTTGTAAATCATACTTGTCTAAACATCATAGCCAGGCAAAGAACACTATTGAAAAATGATAGTAGGCATCGAAATAAACTGCAATCGAACTTTTAAAACCAAATAAAACAAGACATCACTTTTGGTGGTGGATAACTTCCAAGTGTATAGCACTTGGTTTCCACAAGTACTAGCAAATTGGAGAAGAAAACTTTGTCAGCAGAGAAGGGTGACATACCGAATGAAAACCAAGGCGGAAAATCAGCGATTCATCTTCCAGTATGAACTTTTCAACCCATTCCATGCCTACTTGGTGCATTTTTTTTAATAACTGAAGGTGCTCTTGGCACACATTGCTGAGGCAATCCAGACCATCCAAACGTGCAAGCACAAGAACGTGCTTTTTTGCCTATCATATAATGTAGAAGTCTTGTCATGAACGTAGCATTGATACAAGTTAAAACACAAGTTAAGCGATGTCCTTACCTTTGGATACATATCATTCAGTACAACGACATCAGTGGTTATCTCTAGCACGTCCCCCTTATGCTTCTCAGAATTCATTGCAATATTATGTAAAGCATGAGCCCAGGATCCCCAAGCTTTAGAAGCACCAATATTTCTATTTGAATCTTTTTGCTGCTCCTTCCCGTTCCCCAGATTGGTGTTAGATCCAGCTTCAAACTTTAGTCCCTTGTACTTCTTAGCTCTTTCTTCGCCATGTACATTCTCTCTCTTCATCTTCTTCTCAGAAGCATCATCATCTCTCTGCGTTCTGTGGTCCCGCAATTCAGACTTCTCTGAATAGAATTTTCCAATGTCTGCTTTGGTATACACTGCTTGGGTCTCAAGGATGGTTGCAAAACCCTCAAAAAGTGATGAGTAAGCCTCACGGAGGATTTTACAGCCTTCATCGTAGTTATCTTTTAAACAGTTTGGTCTTTGAGGATTCAAATTAGGTCCAAGAACATGAATTACATGCGTGACTCCTTCTCTAATAAACAAAGGTGAATTAGCAGGGACAGGTATGACTGCGGCCTTTCCTGGAGAAAGCGTTTTGGCTCTTTCTTTGGTTGCAACCTCTAGACATGGGCCCGCAGCACCAAATATGGCAGCATTCACACCCCCACCTCCAGGTTTTAGTCGCCTGCAGCATGATGTAACGAATCAGAAAATAAAACTACTTGTGTAACCAACATCATATAGCGACACTTTCAATTGACATGATAATTGACCAGTAGTATCAAGACTAGCCGGTCAAACAGAAAACAAATTCCCGCCAGGACTGTACGAAAAGCAACCAACAAAATGAAAAGGAGTTGCAATATGAGCCAACTTCACCTAAATCCTGATTTAGTAATTGTGTTACAAATTGCATATTCAGTCAAGACTCAAGAAGCTTAATTGGATAAAACAGCCAATGACCAAGTAGTTATTGCAGACACCACCACACCGGAGCATTATAATAAATTAGTCTCATCCAAGTCAGCTTCGTATATTAAACGTGCCTTAATCAGCTTCATAAGCAACTCCACGTTAGCAGATATCAATGTCACTATACACTGTTCATGCAATGAATGATCATCCAGAGTTCCAGACTAATAACTATCATCGTTGGTGTTCAACATGAAGGCTCACATCTACATTTCAGAAGTTCAGATATCAAGTTATTCAAAATTATAAGCTCAAAACTCAAAAGTAACCAAACTTCAAAGTTCAAACCAGTAATGGTTAAATACAGAGTATTTTCCTCCAGAGCAGCACAAGGAATTTATGCAGAAAAGCTGTGAAAATGAACCAAGCTGGCTACAAACTAACTAGCACAACTCTCTTCAAGGACATGATATAGAAATATTCTAAGAACAAGGAAGAGAGAGCACACGTGAACCAAAAATCAGAAATCTCAGAAATGGAAAAAAGCAGCAGTCCTGTGAAGCAGGACTAAGGCAGAAATTAGTGAACTTTCAAGTTGAACTTCAAGAGAAACCAACAAGATTGAAATAAATGAAACAGATCTTACTAGGACATTCAGTTGCAAGGCTCTAATCAACCAGGTCTACATTACGGGCATTAATTTACCAGCTTGTCTCTAACTCCTGTAGAGACTAGAGATATACAATTATCATTACTTAAAAGTTAAAACTCCTTCTCTCCATGCGGCAAGTTACAATGAGGCAAGCTCGTAACTGCGAGATGGACATCCAAGGCTTAAGTAACCCTCTATGGCCATACATCGAAAAACTCCATAGTGTCTAGACTCTAGCTCAACAACGGTCATCTAAGGCTTTAGTAACCCATTATATATTAACCGAAATTGAATATAGTCTAACAAATTTCGAATAGAATTGCTGAAAGGATGGGGGGGATAGGTAGTACGCAGAAAATGTTTTTTGCTAATAACACCTTGGTTCTAAACTTTTGTACTTCATCTACTATTCTGAGTACGAACAACTTACTCAACATGAAGCTCAAGAATATGGAAACAAGCCTAACAACATGGATACTTACCAATTAGCAGCATTGGCAATTACATTGCAGCGTAAGCCTCCTTTACTATATAAACAAGTAATGTCTCCCACAAATGTGAAGAACTTTTCAGGATTGATGTTTTTTCTTGTAGCTTTAGCCTTAACTAAAGATAAGATCTTTGATTTATGAGTCAAATCCACCAAAACAAGTCTACCGTTCCTTATCTTACTCATATATTCCTCTACTTTCTCAACAATAATATCAGAAGCCTTCTCGTGGTCGAACTGAAAGTCTGCTGTTGAAATTGAAGGGAAAGCTAGGGTAGGAGCTATGTCCAAGAAAGCAGAACCATCAGCGGAGTTTGTCGAAGCAGCGATGTCAGCAACAGACTCCACCATCATATGATCTCCCTGCTCCCTTTCATTACTGGCACCTCTAAAGCAATCAGGTTTTGACCCTTCACTGTGGGCTTTAATTTCTTTCACTGATTGACTAGAGGGAGAACTCCGGGTCTCACTTGGACCAGGGCCTAAACTAGGAGAATCTGCCTTTTTCAAAAACTTCATTATACCAAGCTGGACCTTAGCATCTGGGCTCTTCTGGCCAAAGCAGCCTGAGGGAAGAGTATCCTGTGCATTAAGCCTACTATATGTTGTAATAGCATCTTCTACATCACGTTCCGTCTGGCAAATGGTTATTCGAGAAAATCCTTCACTCAGCTTTGGCAATTCCTTCTTCTGTAGCATTCTGTTTACAACTGCAGCAGCTTTTCCACCCTGCAAATTTCCTTCATGTCCTGTACGTTTAACAGACCGTGAAATGCAGAGCTTAGCAGGCAGATCAAGCACCACAGCATGTACATCCACTTCAGGGCTGCCAAGCTTGACAAACTCGGCACGTTGTTCTCTATCCAAGTTGCATCTGTCAATAAATATGCTTTTTTTGTCTTTCAGCGCAACAACTGCATTGCTTAAGCATTTAGCTTTAGTTCCCAATTTACCATTATTAATGTTGTCCTGGAAACAAAATCAGCCAAACAGCAGAGGTTCCTATTCAAAAGTTAGACACAGCTTAAAACTTATGATATCTATAAACATACAAGAAATTCCCTGGAAGCTCAGTATCAACTATGAACTCATTGTGAATCATATTCAATTACCATAACTCAATAGTTTATATTATACGCTCTCTCCATCCAGAACTATTAGTCCAATTCCAACAAGTCATGTATACTACTTCCTCTGTTTCTTTTTACTTGCAACAGTTTGACTTTCACGCTTGCCAATGCATAATTTCAACCATCAATAAGTTTAATTACCGATAAATAAAAATTATAAAAAGTAAATATTCGAAAAATATACATTCAGACGAATCTAACAAGATCCCACATGAATATGTTTTTCCTTAACTATAAATCACCAAACATAAACTAAGTAGAGTTGGTGAATAGTGTAAAAGTCAAACCGTTGCAAGTAAAAAGAAACGGAGGAAGTATTATGGGATGTGTGGAAATAAACGTTACATTTTCTTTGAAGTAGAAATAGATTATGATTAGAGATGTACCAATAGCGAAAAGTAGGTCACGATCCTACAATTTGATAGCACTGTTGATATTTCAGCAGCAAACACATAAATAACGAAAGCAGGTCACCATATGGGTACAAGTTCAAACAGCAAGAATGGAACTGGAATAATATCCTTAACTCCTTAATTCTACTCAATGTGGCTCATGCATATATGTTTTCCTTCACCATAAATCACTATGATCCATAATGTAAAACAACATATTAAGCCGAATGGTACTTGCTTTCCCGCATGGTAGATGGTAATAAATTCATTTGTCGTTTTGTTTAGAAAGTATGATGTTAATGTCCTTGGCAATGCTTGTTCACCCTCTAAACTAGTGATTTTCTTCATAAAAAATCATTACCACTTTAGAGGTGGAATTTGAGTGGGAACGGGAACTAGTGAAGATTAACACATATTTAAGGTGGGATTCCATTACCATTACAATGCATACTCAAGTTTCCCTTGTAAACTACATCCGTTTCTAAATACATGCAACATGTTGACTTTCATGCCAATGCACTACTTTGACCTTTAATATCTTTAAATATCGATTAGTAAAACCTATAGAAGATTGATATTTTGATACTAATCCAACAATACATTATATGATAGCATTTGCACTTATATATTAGCTCTCAAATGCGACCCAAGTTAGTATCTAAATCATGCAAAATTTTCAATGTTGCATGTATTTAGAACCGGAGGTAGTATAATTACACTACCATTCCGCAATTCAGTACTACCTACCAAACGAGCCGTGTCGTAAAATCTCATACTAAAATATTACTAATAGGAACACAACTATAACAATTTAACATCAAGATTAATGTTTCTTCTTCCCCTATCCTTACATGGGTAAATTAAGACAATATAATGAAATCAACAAACTACTTACATGGTAAATTAAGACAATATGATGAAATCAACAAACTACTTACATGGGTAAATTAAGACAATATTATGAAATCAACAAACTATGTATATGAAAAATCAGGAGAGAGAAAGAAAAGACCTGGCAAATTCGAACCCATTGACGAGAGGAGGCGCCCATGACAAGGTCACAGAAGGTGGACTTACCACTACCAGGTGCACCCATCATTATCACTACCAAAATCTTCCCATTTCCTTTCTCTTCTTCTGAAAAATTGGAAAACCCAATTCATTTTCATTGGCAAATTGAAGAATAAAAAGGAAAAGCATACAAGTTAGTGCAATAATTAGCAAAATTATTCATAGTATTAGGTTAGCAAATTAGGTTTACCTTGTTTAGGGTTTGAATTATCGATTTCCATTTTGTTCTCCATTGTTGGCTAGTAACTCAGCAGTCTAACCATTATACTGGAGACATTAATGAATGTTCTTAAAGTTTCTTTGGGAAAATTGACATTATTAGTTTTTCGACTATGTTGATCAATAATCCAACCTTAATAGTGGTCTTTATTTTGGGGTTTTCTTTCTCGAATGGTGCTTACCTCAAATGACTACTAGTCTCACATACATGAGATATGTGCGAAAACAAATAAAAGGTCAATTGCGTAATAATATATACAAAAAATTATTCATAAAGTTAATTGTATATTCTTCTTTTGTTTTTTGAAAGTCAATAAATCAATGATGATGTAAATATTTTGTTAATTGAGAATACAATGATAAAAGATGGTGAATTTGTATTTTATTACTTAAGAGTATAAAAGGAATTACCATTTTTGATGTCCCTCTCTTATTCCCTTATATAATAGAGATTTCGTGTCCTCGGCAATAGTCTCGGATTATTTACCAAAAATAGAAATATTATTTTGTCTTGAAATGATTTTTCCTCCAAAAAAAGACCAATTGAGTATTACAGCGTAGTTGGTTAGTGCTTTAGCATATCAAGTGAGAGGTTAGGTTTTCGAGTCTTGAAACACATATATTTTATTATTTAATGTCTCATTTGATTGTGCGGAGGAGGGGAGAGTACATGTGACAGGACATTTATTTATCTTGAGTTTTAATATATATTTGCTAAATCGGTTAATTATAATACATGACACTTATCCATAATCCTTTAAATTAACTAAAAGTCTATCAAAGAGTTTAATGCATCATAAATAAGATATGTATCCAGTTAATTAAGGTGGAATATCGTTTTGGAAAGAAAATTCTTAGAGCACCATTATTCACAATTGAAAAAAAATATCATCCCACCCTCTTTCTAACTTTCTCTCTCTAAAAAATAACATCCCACAATCTTTTCCCACTCATCTCCTTAACAATGAACCATTTTTCAATCATCTCAACTACTTTTTCCTCTCTCTCTTACCTTTTGACCACACCCAACTACTTTTTCTCTCTCATCATCCAACCACCATCATACAATATTTTTATTATTTACTTTTTAATGATATGAAATATTCATTACTAATTGACTGATTTTGAGAGTTAATTAAGCGATTTTGTTGCTTAGGCATTTGGTTTTTTGAGAGATTTTGGGGTTGATTTCTTATATAATTAGGATGATTAGGATCCGTAATTATAAAAGAATTTTAAAATAAAGAGTAATGGAAGAAGAGTTAGAACAAATAGAAAAAATTAGTGAAGATGGAGAAAATTAAGTGTGTCCAAAATATAACAAAATGGGTCTCTATTTATAGATCTCAAAAAAATAGAGCCGTTGGTAATTTTTTTTTTTGGATTTATATTTTTTAAAATATAACCGTTGCAAAATTTACAACGGTTATATTTTAATTGCCCAATTAAAACACGTCATGTGTCGTAAATGACAAATGGCACGCTGCAACTGGCGCTGACACGTGTGTCAGCTGCCAGCTGCAGCGTGCCATTGCTTTAATTTTTTTTGCCAAAGCAGCAAAATGCAGCGTTTTGCTGCGTTGCTAGCCAAAAAAAATTAAAAAATGATGACCAGGCAATGAGTCCCACTCCCACGCCTGATCATCTTTTCACTCACCTCCAACCCTTTTTTTTCCCAATCACCCCCATTCACCTCACAATCTTTCTCTCAATTGTAATTAAGAGCATTTTTTTCATGATCATCAACTTGATTTTATTTCTCACTCATGAATAAGGGTGCTCTTAAAGTTGGGATATCAGAAGTTCGGACTATTTAAATTGAACTGACATTAGTTGGGACTGATAATGTTAATTTGGTTTATTCTGATTCTTGAACCATTTGTTAATGGAAAATGGTGTTAGAAAAACTCTAGTTGTAGCATTGAGCGAAAAATATTCCTTTCCATAATAGTATGAACACTTTCATCTATTTGTAGCAATTTGATTGCTCAATAAAATTATAAATTATTTTCTTAGTTAGATGAGTAATCCAAGTGGACCTAAGTTTTCTAGTACATAATTTATCAATCAAGCCCTGAAGACTCGAAGGTAAAAGATGGAGAGAGTATAAAAAGTAAACTTGAGTTGATATGACGTGATGGAATTTCGTCGAGGTACAAATACACACTTCCTTCTAGTGAAACACTCTCATTATTTTGAAATTGTCATAATAAGTAAAACCAATCTCTAAATGATAAAAAAAAGTTCATTGTTATTACAAATATGCCACCAAAAAGCAAGAGGGGACCACAACTCTTTTTTTCCATCATTCTACTTTATTGTGGTTTCAACTTTCTCTCTTTAAATTCCTTGATAAATCGCCACTTTCTCTATGTTTCACTTATTGTGAAACAGATGAAGTATTTACCAAGAGAAACAAAACTAACAAGATATACAGATTCAATTTGATCAATTTGTGATACCATGCAAGTTCTACAATTTTATTTTATTTTTGATAATTTTGGGCTAGTTTTATTGAGGCTCAGAAGGCCAAATTAGGGGTCAAATACAATGTCCATAACTAGATCGAGTACAAACATTGAAAAAGTTATTGAATAAACTGAATTTCTGATACAAAGATGAGAAGGTATGAGGTGTTAACACCAAGCCAAAAATTCATCCTTCCTCCTTAATCCTTGTTTAGCCAAGGAGTCAGCCACTCCATTAAAGCCCCTGCCTTTGTGAGTTATTGATAAAGAGAGCCATGATTTGCGAGTGTTGCAGATGTAGTTAAGCATGAAATTCAGATTCCAAGGCCCTCCACTATTTTGGTTGCACCAATTCACAACATTAGAGGAATCCGAGATAATAGTAATGTTCTGTGATTTGATTCTTTCCGATCTCATAGTGATTTGTATTGCTCTGAAAATAGCAAATACCTCCGCTGAATTAATTTCTAAGGGAGGGATGGGGTTGGAAAATAGGCAGACAAAGTTTCCAGTATCATTACGGAGTACTCCTCCCACAGTAGCGTGGTTGAGAAATGGTTCAAAGGAAGTTTCGTTTATGGGGCCCACAACCTAGTATATTGTGACAATGTCAGTGCATCTATCTCTCAGGTAACCCAGTTCAACATCAGCGCGCGAAACATATTGAAATGGGTATACACTTTGTTCGTGAAAAAGTTGCTCGTGGTAAGGTTCGCGTTCTTCATGTTCCCTCTCGTCATCAGCTAGCTGATATTTTCACAAAAGGCCTACCATTGATCTTATTTGAAGATTTTTGGGACAGTCTCGGTGTTCGCCCTCCTCCCGCTTCGACTGAGGGGGTGTGTTAGACTATATGTAAATATAGTAGTTTTGTGATTATTGTTTATATTAGGTAGGTGTATAAATCAGTTCCTGATTTCTAGCATGTAATGTATCCTTCTTAGCCTATATCTTTAGGATGTAAATCATTATTGAATCACGGACAATATTCCACATTCTATCATATCTTATCTTATAAGATTTTAAATAAGTTAAAATAAATTGAACAAAATGAAGTCTGACATGTTTGTCAATAACTATAAGGATAAAAAAGTGGGATAAGAATAAAGAACTTCTTCATCCCAATCCCACCAATTGAATGTCTACAGGTCTACAGGAAAAGACAGATAATATATAGAAACACAAATATTCAAATGCAACTAGTGAAAGTTAAAGAGGGACACAATTAGTTAGCATATTTGAGAGAATTCGTTATCTAATCTCAACTGATGTTCAACACCCGCCACATAAGGCCAATAGTCAATTTTAAATTTTAAATTACACTTCTATCAAATTTAGTACACACATGACTTCAGTGTGTAGATATCTCTATTCTATAAGGCAACACACGGGAGACACCAAAAAATAGAAAAAGGGAAAAAAAGAAAAAGAAAAAAGATAACTAACTGTTTCATTTGAATGAAGGGGGAGTAGGACATTTAAAATATCAGTTTTTTGAGAAAATAAAATGTAAAGACAATTATTCTACCCAAATAATTTTATTTTCTACTTCATTTATTATCACACGTTATCGCACGCATCGCGTGCATGTAAGACTAGTATAAATAAAGTGCAGGACATATGTGCCTAGATGAGGATTTTTTGGCCAAAAATTAAACAAACTCCTAACATTCTTATTTTGGAATTCAAATAAATGGTTTATCTTTTTCTTTTCACTACATCATTTTCGCAAATAATTTTCAATTTCACGTTAATCATGAACCAATAAATAATGGTTTTTCACTCTCTCTCATCATTTTCCTATCCCACCACATTTTCTCTCTCTTCAATTCATTCTATGGAGTTGTATTACCAAGATTTTGTGGATAATTTACGGGGTTTTGGTTTGTATTTTGTTGTGGAGTTGTTAGGCCATCTTGTACATGGATTAGGATTACATACATAATTAACATAATTGAAAATCATAATTATGAAACATTTATTCTCAAAGATGACAAAAGCTAGAGCAAAATTATGTGAAAAAAGAAATAATAATAGGAGGAGAAGAGAAAATTGAAATTGTGAATGAAATATAGCAACATATGTGTCGATTTATACAGAATGAAAATTATGAATTTTAGTTTTTTTTTTTTGAATTTTTTTTTGATTTATTTTTTGTAACGTTAAAAATAAGAGAGCCAATGGAAAGCTGCTACATTGCATTTTAAGAGTGGGCCGACAAGAATTTTTGACGCGCGTCAGAATCTCATACTAAGCGCCCTTTTCTTTTTGTTTGCAACCCTGATTCGCCCAATCTACATGTTGCTTATTTTTAGTTTTTTTGCCTTTTCTTTTCCTATCTAGAGACAACATGGCAGTGGATGAATTGTTGAACGAACCGTTCGAAAAACCAAATAGGTTTCTCTCGATTCATGCACAAATCATTTAAAGGTTCAAGATTAAGCAAAAAACAGTTCAAGGCCATGAACCATTTCTTTTGTTCATTACTAAGAATGACTAAGAAACGTCAGACTTTATCAGTTCCGAACTAAATGCAACAAATCCACTTTTACACATGTCGAGGCATTATTTTGACCTTAAATATTTATAATTACATATAAGTAAGAATTGTAAAAGCTATATTTTATGAAAGTACGTCATGAGACGAATCTAACAAGTTCCCACTTGATTATTATTTTTAATTATGCGAAGTATATCACAAATCTTAGTTAAAGTGAAAAGTGTAAATAGTGAAAAAGTAAATTTATTTTAATTTAATTTTAAAAGGAGAAAATATATATAATTGATGTTTTTTAGTCACATTCATTCTAACCACTATTTTCAAACCTTAAATAAATTTGTGTGACACGAAATTCCACCATATTCAAAAAGAGTAGTTTGAAAAGGTCTTTTTGATTAAGAGTACTAAATAGAGCCAAATAGCCGACAAACAAACGCGTTTACTACAACAAATTTGTCTTCGTATAACAAAAGGCCACGCTGTTTACTTTGACGTGCGCTTAGTCCACGGTGACCATTCTTCATTCTTCCATCTCTTCTTTCTAACTCATGATATTTACTCATCGCTTAGTCATTACTACTTCCTCCGTTTTTGACCCGTTTTAACTTTTAATACTATTTACATGTAGAATTTTGACTATCTTTTGTGATTTATACTTAAGAAAACATATAATCATGTAAAATCTTGTTAGATTCGTCTCAATGCATATCTTCATAATATCAATTTTTTGTAATTTTTACTAATAATTAGAGATATAAAGTACCAAGCAAGACTTGACATAGTGGTTTAAAATAGTGCATTTACTGCATTGGCATGTATAAGCAAAACGAGTCAACTAAAAAAAAAGGTAGTGTTATGTACTATAATTCCACATATTTGTTCACACAACTGCTTTCCTTAGCTTTGCAGATATCCTAAACAAGACAAAACAAAAACTTAAAAAAACTAGTCAATTACTATTGCTAGATAGCAGAAGCAATAAAGGAAGAAGTAAATAAACAAATGCACCCATCAAATCTACAAACTTCCATCCTCAGCTTGTGCTAGCATTTAGATGGGCATCTCTGAAAACAGTGTTCAATGAAAAGCTCAGTGTTTTTATGGCCTTATTGGGTATGTTTTATCCAAATAATCATTTCAATCAATACCCACTTGGCTTCAAGCATATGTCTTGATGACCAACAATCACTGCTGCTCGAATTCAGAAGAAATCTCATATATAACAGTTCTGAGCCTACCAAATTAGCCACCTGGAATCAAACCTTGGATTGTTGTCAATGGAATGGTGTCCAATGTAACAGTTCAACAGGGCATGTTATTGGTCTAGATTTATCTAGCGAATCGATACGCGTTAATAGCAGTGACAGTTTCAGTAGCCTGTTCAGTCTGCAGTTCCTGCAGAGACTGAATTTGGCAAATAACAGCTTCAACTCAGAGATACCACCAGGATTTGGTGAGCTTGCTGGTTTAACTTACCTGAACTTGTCTAATGCAGGTTTCAGAGGGCAAGTTCCTTTGGATATATCACAACTAGAGAAGTTGGTCACCCTTGATCTTTCTAGCATTTCCTTGTTGGGAGCTCAACTGAAACTAGAAAATCCGAGTTTAGCGATGCTAATCCGGAACTTTAACAATCTCAGAGGACTTCATCTCAATGGTGTGTTTATTTCAGCTAGTGGGTCAGAATGGTGTAAGGCATTATCATCTTCAGTGCCTAATCTGCAATTTTTGAGTTTGTCCAACTGCAATCTTTCTGGCAAAATTGATGTATCTCTTGGAAAATTGCAATCACTTTCAGAGATTCGTCTTGATCAGAACATTTTGGCTGCTCCAGTACCCGATTTTATAGCCAACTTCAAGAATCTGACAACGTTGACAGTAAGCAACTGCCAGCTGAATGGAACATTTCCTCCGAAAATATTTGAGGTGCCAACATTAACTAGCCTGGACTTATCATATAATGGATTGCTTCAAGGTACTCTGCCTGAATTTCCAGTAAACAGCTCTCTTCAGACATTAGTTGTGAGCTACACAGGCTTCTCTGGGAAGTTGCCAAATTCCATTGGTAATCTGACGCAGTTGCAGAGGATCGAGTTGCAGAACTGCACGTTTAGCGGGTCCATTCCACCGATGGAACAGCTCAACCAACTTGTGTATGTAAACTTTCTGAATAACAATTTTTCTGGCCTAGTTCCTTCCTTTTCATCAGCGAAAAACCTGACACTTCTGTGGCTCAGTAATAACAAGTTAAATGGTACCATAGCATCCATAGGGTGGGCAAGCCTCTCAAATTTGGTCAATCTTGACTTGAGCTCCAACTTACTGCATGGGAATATTCCCGGGTCTTTGTTCAGCTTGCCCTCATTGCTGAGCTTGCAGCTTTTCCAAAATGATTTCAGTGGTTCACTCAGTAAGTTCGATATATCTTCTCCATTACAGACTTTGGATTTAAGTTTCAATAGACTAGAAGGGCCAATACCGAAGTCAGTTTTTGAGTTGCAAGCTCTGAAGGTTCTTAAACTGTCTTACAACAGATTAAGCGGTTTAGTTGATCTCAGTGTGATTCAACAACTCAAGAACCTTTCTGTGTTAGAGCTTTCATTCAATAGTTTGCAAGTCTCTGTAGGAAGCAACAGATTTAACTTGTTTCCTGAGCTAACGTCGCTTAGGCTAGCTTCGTGTAGTGTACGTGCCTTACCCACTTTTCTGGAAACACAATCCAAGATGCAGTATCTTGATCTTTCAGTCAACCAGATAAACGGGAGTATACCCAGATGGATTTGGAGACTTGGTGATGGATCTCTTTCTCAGTTGAACCTTTCTTGTAATAATTTCATCGGAGTGGAACCAAATGTCCAAGACACCCCATATCTAAGGGTTCTTGACCTTCATTCCAACAACCTTCAAGGAGTAGTTCCAAAACTCCCTTCAAATGCTTTTTATTTGGACTATTCTAACAATAGTTTCAGTTCTATCAACCCGGCCAATGTAGATGATTTTCCCAATGACATTTTCCTGCTCTCTCTATCTAGAAATAACATATCTGGAAGTATCCCTACATCATTTTGCAACAATAGTAAAATCCAAGTTCTGGATCTGTCATATAATCGATTTGTTGGAACAATTCCGAGCTGCTTGATTACTACAAGTACGGTGCTGGCAGTATTAAATGTGAGGGGAAACAACCTAAGTGGCAGTGTCCCTGATACATTTCCTGTAGGCTGCAAATTGAGAACTCTAGATGTCAATGCAAATACTCTGGAAGGATCGATACCAAGATCACTGGCAAACTGTACAAGTTTAGAAGTTCTGGACCTTGGGATCAATCAATTCAATGATATTTATCCTGGATGGTTAAAAAACTTGTCTCAACTTCGTGTTCTTGTTTTAAGATCCAACAAATTCTATGGCTCCATTACATGTCCTGATGACTCAATTTGGCCGATGCTGCAGATCATCGATCTCGCTATCAATAATTTGACAGGTGAACTTCAGGCAAATTGCTTCTTGAACTGGAATGCAATGAAGGTTGATGACAAAAATGGTATATTGCAATATCGTGTCTTTGATAATTACTACAAAGATGTGGTGTCTGTTACCTATAAAGGTTCAGAGTTCCAGCTGCTTAAGATCCTCAACATGTTCACTAGCGTCGACTTGTCGAGCAACAAATTTCATGGAGAGATACCAGAAGAGATAGGGAATCTCCATGGAATCCTGGGGCTAAATTTGTCACATAATAGCTTTTCAAAATCTATCCCCTCATCTATAGGAAAGCTTACCTCGCTCGAGTCCTTGGACCTCTCCCACAACCAACTGAGTGGAGAAATACCTACACAACTCACAAAGCTGACCTTCCTTTCTGCATTAAACCTCTCCTATAACAACTTAGTAGGAGCAATACCATCAGGTGCCCAGTTTTCAACTTTTGTTGCATCTTCCTTTGAACATAACCAAGGATTGTGTGGGCAACCTTTGAACAAGTGCACGAATTCAAGCACTTTGACACCCTCAAAAACATCGTCAGCACACGAGAGAAACTCAACCCATGAAGGAAGATTTGACTGGCAGTACATACTTATTGGAAGTGGCTTCGGCACAGGGGCAGCACTAGTCATAGCTCCTTTAATATTTTGGAAGAAAGGGAGGAAGTGGTTTGACAAACGCGTAGATAAATTTGTTTCAGCCATTCTTTCAGCATGTGGGATTAACTATGCCTATGCTACTTTGGATGAAGGAAGACCACAACCAGATGAAGGCATTAGGCATCAACTGTTTGAAATATCTAGTTATCATGAAGACAATAAAGTAAATGAAGGAAACTCTGGCCAATTTTGTGTGTTCTGCTCCAAGCTCGACATCGAAAGAAAGCTGGTTATACATGATCCTAAGTGCACTTGTCATGGCTCACCATCCAATTTGTTATCTTTTTCATTATCTACAATGTAAGCTTCCAAAAACTATCCCCTCTTTTGTACATAAAAATTACACAACATCAACCCTTATAAATTGTGTTGATGAAGGTTGCAGATTTTGTGGAGACTTTTTTTTGAGTTGATTTCAGAAGCATGATTCTATAATTCTTAGAATCAAATTTTCATGTTGGTGAAGTTTGCTTGCTATTCCTGTGATAAAAATCACTAAAATTCGTTGACACATTTCATCAAACAGTAAGTCTGCTGTGTGCATGCTTCTGTCTAACTAAATTGCTCCAAATTTTGTGCATTGTTCACAAAATCTCTCTTTAAGAGTTAGAAATTAGAATGTCTCTAGTTTTTGAGATGGGGTTCACTAGTATTGAAAATTATAGCACCTTATATGTATGATTCAAAGAACCCAGTAATTTGTTGTTGGCATTTGCTCTTTGTTCCTCTACAGAAACGTTTGATAAATTGGCCCATCCAATTTTATTTTGTTTTTGGATTAAGATACCAAAAAAAAAAAAGTTCCTGTAAGTGTACTTTATCAAAATCAGAGGTTGGTTGGCCGTAGGCGTCTCACCGTGAGGTCAAAATGGCTTCTCACAAGGAACATTTTTTATATTTTGCGCAAAAAGACAAAAAATCTAACCTAAACTTTGAGTACCAACTTATACAAAAGTTCAATAAACTGTTATAAGTACCAAAATAATTCTTACTTTGATACCCTAGTGTAAGTAAATTTTGATATCAACTTTAAATTTTGATACAAATTATACTTACGTTAGTACCAATTATCCATACTTTGATATCAACTTCGAGCTTTGGTACCAATAATACCAAAGTAACTCTTACTTTGATACCTCCAAATAACAAAATTTTGGCCTCTGGAATTTTGGTACCAAAATTGCTCTTACTTTAATACATTCTGTGACAGGCCAAAAGTTACTTTAATACCTCCTGTAAGAGGCCTATTTTAGCCTCTCACGATGAGATGCCAACACTTCCTCTCATTCTCAAGCCCGTTTCTAACATATTGGGGGACGTAGGCAAAACAAACGACTAGACCCCTTCCAAAATGTACCTTTTCATTTGCAAACTAGTTTTTAGGTCCGTACTAGAGGTGGCCACGGGTCGTGCCGCGACGGCCCATGTGCCAAGCCCGTGTGCCTCGTGCCACAACATGTCGTGCCAAAACGGGCCAAGAAATGCTCATGTCGTGCCAGGCTCGTGCCAAGTTGTAAAATCTAAGGTCCATGCACGACCCGGCCCACGTGCCGTGCCGTGCCATCGTGCCTTATACAAATTTTAATTTATATTATGAAATTTTAACCAAAATAAGCGTGCCAACTTGTGGGCCGACCCGTCGTGCTCGTGCCAAACTTTTATAATGTTGTTCATGCACTACAAAAAAAACTCGTTTTAGCGACGGACAGAATCCGTCGCTAAATAGGCAAAATCCGTTGCTAAATTGAATTAGCGACGGATTTAGGGACAGATTTTGTCCGTCCCTAAAACCTTCGTCGCTAAATCAATTTAGCGACGGAACTTTGTATTCCGTCCCTAAATTAGGGACGGAAATTTAGGGACGGAAAATAAAAATCCGTAGCTAAATTTAGGGACGGAAATAAAAATCCGTCCATAAAATGAAATTAAAAAAAAAAATGTTGTGGTGATTTTACTCTTAGGGCCTGTTCTCCCCAGTTTATTTTCAGTTCAGTTCAGTTCAGTTCAGCTCCAATAAGTTCAGTTCAGCTCTAATCAGTTCAGTTCGGTTCAGTTCAGCTCCATTCTTTTATAATTATTTTGTTAAATATTATTATTATGTTGGTATAATTTATTTTACTAATTACTCTTATTATTATGATTATTATTATGATTATTATTATTATTATTATTATTATTATTATTATTATTATTATTATTATTTAAATATATATCATTACTATTAAGTATTATTATTATTATTATTATTATTATTATTATTATTATTATTATTATTATTATATATTATTATTTATTATTATTATTATTATTATTGTTGTTGTTGTTGTTGTTGTTGTTGTTGTTGTTTCTATATATTATTTTGTTTATTATAGCTTTATTCATTATTATTACTATTATTATTAAGAGGAACATGATTTAGGTCAAAGCACAAATAAACCCACTTTTTTTAGCCCATAAACCAATCAAATCGTGTCAAGACGGTTTATGATGTAATTTTTGCGGTCCAACCCAATCATTATTTTTATTACTAAATATTTTTATATTATTAAATCTAATTATTAGAATAGTAATATTAATTTACTTCTTAGATATTATTGTTATTATATATCATCATCAAGTATTAATATATTAATACAAATAATATAAAATAATTATTATTAATTATCATTATTATCATTAATTATTATTATTAATTTATGATTATTAATATTATATATTTATAACTATCATTTAAAAATATCCAAAATACTATTATTATTATTATTATTATTATTATTATTATTATTATTATTATTATTATTCATTATTATTACTTATCTTATAATTATTATTTAATATTCATATTATTCTTTTTTTAAATATTATTTATATATTTATTACATTCAGTTTATTTCAATTCAATTCAATTCAGTACAGTTCAGCTCTGATAAGTTCAGTTCAGCTCCAATAAGTTCAATTCAGTTCAGTTCAGTTCATCTGTTTTATGCCGAAGAGAACAGGCCCTTAATCACCAATTTCTAGCGACGGATTTAACTGTTATCCGTCCCTACTCGTAATCGAACTGGATGCGCTCTTCTCCGGAATCGAACTCGTAACCTCAAAGTCATAAGCTAAAGGTCCAACCAATTACTCTGCATACGAACTTGTTAATATGTATCGGTAAAATCTGTTTATATGTACTGGAAGAATTAGCGACGGATTCTAAAATCCGTAGCTAAATTAGGGACGGATTTGACAATCTGTCGCTAATTCAGGGACGGATTTCAAAATCCGTCGCTAAATTTAGGGACGGATTCCAGAATCCGTCGCTAATTTTTCAAAATCAAATTGTTTTGTGAAAGTTCGTAGAAAGTCCCTAAAATTGCTAATTTTAGCTACGGATTTTCATTTCCGTAGCTAAATTTAGCTACGGATTTTCATTTCCGTAGCTAAATTAGCTACGGATTTTCATTTCCGTAGCTAAATTAGCTACAGATTTTCGCTATACGAGCTTTTTTTTGTAGTGATGCATGGCCCACGGCCCACCACTCGTGCCGGCGTGCCGTGCCGTGCTCATAGCGGGCTCGTACTGGGCCGGGCTCAAATCGTGCCATGCCGTGCCGGCCCTCGTGCCGGCCCGGCCCTCGTGCCAGCCCGGCCCATGGCCAGCTCTAGTCCGTACTATGCATTCTTCAGAAAAACTCACCTGTTTCATAAAGAACTTACAACCTTCAATAACCATGTACCCGTAGGAGGAGCTCCCACCAGAAGGAGGCATTCTTCTGAAAAAAGGAGGGAGGGGGAGTGTGAAAAAACTGAGAGAGAAGTAAATAAATATCTAACGTATGTAAGTGATCATATACATTGATGAATATATCTTCAAAAATATGGTGCAAACATCTCATGTGCCATGTGCAACTTTCGTACTTTGAAGTGTCTGATCCAACTCCGAATTGACGAGGTGCCATTATAGGCAAAAAAATCATAATCACACGCGTCCCTAATGGATCATACAGGCCATAATAACACACTATTAGGCTATTCAAAGCGTTCCCAATCTTGAATTACTTCTGTAGATGATGAGATGGAAGGTGGAGTCAGGCTACCAACACCAGAATCAAAAGTTTCCCAGTTGGTGGACACTGATACAGCATTGCTGCAATTATCAAGTGGGTTGGAGTTTCTTGCCTTCAGCGCATCCAGTGTATCCACATAGCCTTGCACACGACGAACCTGTTCAAGCGTGCACATACTCTGTCAGCACTTACAGTGGAGTGGAGGGGAACCAAGGAGATGCAAATTGAACAACCCACATAGAAAGATACAGTCCCAGAAGAAGAGTATGCCAAACCCTAAGTCACATGTTTTCTCTTCGACACTATGCAGTAATAGCACTAAACAAACTACATGAGTTATCCCGGTATGGAGCGATTGTAAATTCGGTCTAGCAAGAGGAATAATGAAACAGATCTCTACAACACCCTAAACACAGACATACAAACATAATGGATGATCAGGTTAACTGAAGGGAGCTGTACATTTAAGTACACTAGATCAAACACGATGCTCAGAAACCAGTAGTATGTCAATTCATTAGAAAGTATATGTGGGCCATAATAAAGTTCCAATTAACATAAAGACCAGCCTTGAAAGGTTGAACTACTCTGAGGTCCTAAAAATTTCATGTTGATATAGAATAGAATAATAAAGTATATATTAGGTACAGCAATCTACTTAAATTCAATTGTAACAGAATATTATTGTATGTTACTCCAGTTCTCATGTTTTCAAAGAGTCCATGTGTTAAACTAGATTACCATAAAACCTCACCGTTGTTATATTCTTTTTTGAAACATCACTTAGTAAAACCTCCATCATCTTGTTGATTTATGAGACTTCTCTGTGTTTCTTGCTCCAAGGATGTTAAAATTGAAATATATGCTATGGGATGCACAGTAGTTGAGAAACAAAAATATAAAAGCAGGGCACTTCATAGATGTTAAATAATCAAGAGCACAAAAGTATTCCCTCAAACATATCAATTTGGAATTGACCAACTTCTATTTCAACCACCAATAAACACATGAAGATGTATGAAAATTGCCATCTCAAGATTCTCAACAAAGTAAACGTCAATCTTATACCATGATTAGAGTAAAACAACTACGAATAAATAAAATGAAGCCAAAAAAGCAACTACAATTCATGAAACTCCCAAGTCATGTAAACAGCAACAAGGCCGTGAGAATCAGCAAAGATGTAAATTGTCTTCCAAGTCCCTCTAATGACATAAAAGAGCGACATGATCCCAGAAGATAATACAATATGAGTGACAAGAACACACTTGCAGTCAAAGATTAATCACATTAATACAGTTTCTCAACTTAAAGAGAGAGGATGACGCATATGGTGCAGGACAGTTGCGCATGTCCAACAATTAAAGTGGGGTTCTCACATAATCCTCCGAAAATATCTCAAATGAAGGTGATAGAAAGTCCACAACTGAAACATGAAAGAAGAAGAATAAAATACTTGTCGCTGAGATGGCTGACATTTCGATTACTAGTTTCTTTTATCCGTAAAGAGCTAACCCTGTGCCGGTCCCAGTCTAGTATATAGGTAATAAAACCATAGTCAAACCATGATTCTTCAAGATTGCAGCTCTTTAGCTTTAATAGAAGAACAACCAAAGTTCACTAGGGAGTACAAGCACTAAAAGGGATGTACATGATAAAATAATCTTAGTCATAATGACCAAAACTAACTCACCTCGGTCTTCCGCTGGATTCTTGCTTCTCCTTCAGCCTCAATGCTATCGAGTTTTAGCAACTGAACCATAAGCAACTCGGTTAAGAGGATAAATTCCTTTTCATCTAGCTTTGCCCCAACATAAACAGATTCTTGCAAGGCGGAGACCTGCTCATAAGTCATAACCAGAAATCGGGATAGAAACATCAGCTTTCACCAACCAACAAAGATTACCCAGCCACACAACTAAAGATATGATACTTCCATGACAGAAATGTAATATTTACCCTCTGGGAAAGCTTATCCACCTCTGCCCGAACTTCTGCAATTGCAGCACATGCCTTTGATATTTCTGCCTTCTTTCTTGCCTCCTCCATTTTTCTCTCTTTGCTAGCAGGACGTTCCATAAGCAACAACTTTGAGTGGTCCTTTAAACCTGCCATGAGCAAAGTCTCAGCATCATCCTTCTCCCTCCCTCGGAAGAACAACTTTTGATCCTGTGGCTCTAACCCTGTTGCTTGTGCAAGAAGCTTCTTCAATTCACCTTTTACCATCAGATCAAAAGCAAGAAAGAACAACAATAATTAGCTATAGAACACAACCGTTCAAGAGCGCCAATTTCTTTATAAAGACATAACACACAAGACCAGAACATTAAGAATAACAATTTTGATCAGATGGCAGTCACAGAAAGCCTAAAAAAAGTAAAAAGGAATGGTTTGCACTAGTAGGCTCATAAGATAACACTCTACTTTGGAATATAGGAAGGTGGAATTGCAAGGAAATTCCGCACTATGCTCAGGTTAACTTTTAGCAAGAAGCTCTCTACATCTAAATTCCTCTTATCTAGACTTATATGAGCTTGTTAGAGCTAATGTGAACTTACTGACTCTAGTACAACTTATTCTACTTACCTACATTGATTATTAGTTCTGAACAAACTTGGTAACCTTTACATAAAGGACTGAACTTAACAATTTCCCTGTTGCCTTCAGTCCAACGTGATATAAATCCCTCCATTGATTATCTCTCTCTCACTCTCTCGCATCGTATCTCATATGATGTGAGGCCCTCTACTAACACGCCCTCCCTCTTCAAATCAAGTTTTGTATTCTTCCTCTTACACTACCTACCACAAAAACTTCCACTCTCCTACCATTGACTCTAAGAGCAAGTTCGGTTCAGCTTTTTTGGGCTCCAATAAACGAAATCAATTACATGTGTTGAATCCCATTGATCACCACATGTGAGTGTCCCACATTAGAGAAAGAGGAGAAACTAAACCACTTTATAAGATTAGGGGTTACTCATCCTATCACCAATTGGTTTTAGGATAGAACCTCCTTAGGCTTGTAAATGGGCTAAACTCTCCTCCTCATTGGGTGTCAACCTTTCCTTAATCCATTACCACTACTTGGTGGTAATCGGACTCCTCTAGTTTGTTACCTTCCATTCCTCCTCAAGCAACAAAATCCATTTCTTGACGGTAATAATTATCATTCCTTTCCATTCCATGGCTTGAACCAAACGCCAACAAAAGTAACAATTTTTGTTACCATTCCACCTCTCTATTTGATTCCACTCCCTTAACATTCCATTACTTGAACCAACCAAGCACTTATTATGCATCCAGAAGCCTAACAGCTCCACTATTTGTCGACGAAAGGCATAAGTATCAATACCTATATCATTTTGCTTTCAGAGAAGAAGCTTAAAAACTAAGCTTCCTTCCAACTCCTTCCAACCCTAAATTCCCACTTATGAAACATAATATAGGATCAGCATGGTTTAATTTCGCTTTTGAATAGCTACCCACCTATTGTAGATGGGCAAGAAACATAATCACTACTTCCCAAAAACAAAAAACTTAAACTCTTTCCTTCCCCTCTATCAAAACCCAAATTCCTCCCAATTAAGCCACTCAAAACCCAAATTTCAATTTCAGCACTTCCGCACTCATACAACCAAAAAAAACTAAACATTGAAAAGTACCCTACATTCAATTTCATGGAAAATTTAAAAATTAGCAGATTAAAAACCCAAATAGTATACAATAACAATCAAAAACACAAACACACGTTAAAAAAAGAGAAACAAAGTGTAAGAAAGTTGAGTTGAGTTTGTACCAAAAGTGAATTTACAAGGAAGGGTGAAGTCGTAAAAAGAAGAACCATAAGAGACCTTGATCTTGAACATAGGAGTATTATCATCATCATCATAACCATTCTCTCTCTTCTGCACTAACATCCCACCTGGTCTCATCTCCCACTCTTCTTTGTTCATAACTTCATCTACTGGATTCATCTTTCAAACACTCTCCAAAAAATTGTAAAAATCGACCAAAATTCAGATTTCAGAAGTGGGGAAATTTGGGGTTATGGCGGAAAAGAAAATTGGGGTTAAATTTAGAGGAGATTTGAGTCGGTTTTTTTGTCAGGTTATGTGTTATTACGCGAATGGCGTAAAACAGCAGGGAGGTGGGGGATGGAATTTTGGAGTAAGCTCTTTTCTTTTAGATCGAATTAATTTGAATTGCACTTAAATGATTAAATGAATAAATTTGAATTAAATTGAATTGAAATGAAGGAGTTTGAATTGAACTGAATCGGTCTAAATTAAATTAATTTGAATTGAACTAAATTAAGTATTATTAATAAGAGAACGTATTGTGTCGGACTCGTCCGACCATAATCTTGGTCGGACGACTTTCAGGTGGTTCCAATTTTTTTTCAGGTAGTCTTCATTTTTTTCAAGTGGTTCTAATTTTTTTTCAGGTAGTCTTCATTTTGTTTTCAGTTAGTCTTCTTTGTTTTTCAGTGGGTTTTTGTGCTTCAGTTAGACTTACTTGGGTTTCAGTTGGTCTTTATTCTTTTTCAGGTAGTCTACATTTTTCTTCAGGTAGTCTTCATTTTGTTTCAGTTAGTCCATTATTTCTTTCAGTTGGCCATTATTTCTTTCAGTTGGTCCAACTGAAAGAAAAGAAGGTCCAACTGAAAGAAAAGAAAGTCTAACTGAAAGAAAAGAAAGTCCAACTGAAAGAAAAGAAAGTCCAACTGATAGAAAACAAAGTCCAACTGAAAGAAAACAAAGTCCAACTGAAAGAAAAGAAAGTCCAACTGAAAGAAAACAAAGTCCAACTGAAAAGAAAACAAAACACTAACCTCTACTTTCTCTCACTTTCTCCTTCTTCTTCATGGTGTCACCAGAATTATCACCATCTCCACTTGAAGGACGCGTTATTATTGTTGGTGAAATATGATTGCGCCTGGCACTCACTGCGGTTCCGATCATCTTCTCGATTTTCTCGGCATTCAGGTTTTTCTATGATTTTTTTTTTTGAAATTTGCGCTAATTTGTTGCTCCTTTTCGTGATTTAGTTTCGACTCATTGATTGAGGAGTCATTGATAGTTATTTTCTTCTGAAATTATGTAATTGCTTGAGTTGCAGACAACTTCTGTGAAGAAGAAAAAGCATTTGGGGAATAGTTATTCCATGTGTCTGCTTTGTCTTGATGTATTTGAGGGTTAGCAAATTTGGAATTGGCAACGTTCTTATGAAGTTTAGAGGTTGATCTAATAACAGACAAGCTTCCATTGTGGTGACCTCAAAGAGAAGCAGAGAGAAAATGTATTGGGCTCAGCCCGTCTGACAGAAAACAATACGTCAGACGGTCTGACCCAATACTTTCACTATTAATAATTACAAGTAGAGTAGTAAAGTACTCCCTCTGTTTTTTTTTTATCTTTCTCACTTAGAATCTTGGCACTATTCATACTTTAAAAAAACTAATATAAACCCGGTGCACACTAATTAGTGTGCACCTGATTCATATCACCTGAGTTTATGATAGTGTATATTGATATGATATAGTGTATGTTAAAATGATATAGTATATATTAAAATGATATAGTGTATATTAAATGATATAGTGTATGTTAAAAGTGATATAGTGTATGTTAAAATGATATAGTGTATATTAAAATGATATAGTGTATGTTACAAGTGATATAGTATATGTTAAATGATATAGTGTATATTAAAATGATATAGTGTATGTTACAGTGATATAGTGTATATTAAAGTGATATAGTGTATGTTAAAGTGATATAGTGTATGTTAAAGTGATATAGTGTCTGTTAAAGTGATATAGGGTGTGTTAAAGTGATATAGGGTGTGTTAAAGTGATATAGTGTGTGTTAAAATGATATAGTGTTTGTTAAAGTGATATAGTATGTTTGTTAAAGTGATATAGGGTGTGTTAAAGTGATATAGTACTGTATGTTATAATGATATAGTGTATGTTAAAATGATATAGTGTATGTTAAAGTGATATAACGGGTCACGTGTCTGGACCTGGTCCACACTATTTTTAGTGTGAACCGGGTCCACGCAAGTCGGATTGTTCATACTTAGAGAGAATCTTCTCAATTGTTTCCAATCTATAAGAAAAAACATAGTCATGTGAGATCTTGTTTGATTCATCTCAATTAGTACATTATTAATATTCAATCGTTGTAATTTTTACTAATATATAATGAAAGTTATTTAAGTTCAAAGAAGTGCATTACGAAGCGCACACAGAAAAGTGAGAATGATAAAAAACAGATCGAATTTAGTTCAATTCAGATTGACAATAATGATAATGATGGTAATCAGTATCATTCATTAAATTAACATGAAAGATATTATCAGTATTAATATATAATGAAAGATCGAATTAATGATAATGATAATAATCAATAAAATTAATGATAATGATAATACTAATACTAATAATAATATTTTTACATTCAAAGGGTCAAAAAATACCCTACAAAATGCTTAAAAGTGACATTGACAATAATAATAATAATAATAATAATAATAATAATAATAATAATAATAATAATAATAATAATAATAGTAATAATAATAATAATATAATAGTACTAGTAATAATAATAATAATAATAATAATAATAATAATAATAATAATAATAACAATAATAATAATAATCATAATCATAATCATAATAATAATAATAATAATAATAATAATAATAATAATAATAATAATAATAATAATAATAATAATAATAAAAAAATATAGTCTGAACTAAACTGAAATGAATAAGTCTGAACTTTGAACTGAACTGAACTGAATTGAATGGTGTGAACTGAAATGGTCTCAACTAAACTGAAATGAATTTCCATTTAGGGCCTGTTCTCCCCAGCTTATTTTCAGTTCAGTTCAGCTCCAATCAGTTCAGTTCAATTCAGTTCAGCTCCAATCAGTTCAGTTCAGCTCAGTTCAGCTCCATTTTTTTATAACCATTTTGTTAAATATTATTATTATGTTGGTATTATTTATTTTACTAATTACTCTTATTATTATTATCATTATTATTATCATTATTATTATAATTATCATTATTATTATTATTATTTAAATATATATCATTACTATTAAGTAGTATTATTATTATTATTATTATTACTATTATTATTATTATTATCATTATTATTGTTTCTATATATTATTTTGTTTATTATAGCTTTACTCATTATTATTACTATTATTATTAGGAGAAACATGGTTTAGGTATTATTATTCGCGGTCCAACCCAATCATTATTTTTATTACTAAATATTTTTATATTATTAAATCTTGTTATTAAAATAGCAATATTAATTTACTTATTAGATATTATTGTTATTACTCATCATCAAGTATTAATATATTAATACAAATAATATAAAATAATTATTATTAATTATCATTATTATCATTAATTATTATTATTATTAATAATAATTTATGATTATTAATATTATTTATTTATAACTTTCATTTAAAAATATCCAAAATACTATTATTGTTATTGTTCATTATTATTACTTATCATTATAATTATTATTTATTATTTATATTATTATTGTTTAAAATATTATTTATATATTTATTACATTCAATTTAATTCAATTTAAATTAATTCAATTCAATTCAATTCAGTTCAACTCCAATAAGTTCAGTTCAATTCAGTTCAGTTCAGCTGTATTATGCCGAAGAGAACAGACCTTTATTTAGTCCAAAAGAACAAGGCCTAAATAGTCCACATAAGTTCAATCAGACTCAAATGCACCCGATGTGTGTTTTAAATTATAAAAAGATGTACAAATAATCATATAGGGGTGATATTGAGCCTGACTAATTCATGAGCAATTCGAGCTCGTCTCGGTCGAGACCTTAACGACCCGAGTTGAGTAAAGCCAAACTTGGCTTGAAAAGCTCGAAAACAAGTTCAGTTAGTTTTTATATATATATATGGACGTATACATAAATATATTTATTTTACATATTATACAACAAATAAGTTAATAATTTTATTGTTAAAGAATAAACTCAAAAAACAAAGATATTCAAAAAATAAATATATAGAAGACAAGTAAACTTAAGATAATAAGAGGTCAATCTTGTATTCTTGTCCATAAATAGCTCGATAACGTCTCAGTCAATGTTTGGTCGAAATTCGACTCGGTCACAGCCTAGTTCGTCAAGCTTCGAGCTCGACTCAAGTTCAATAAAATTTAAATGAACATAAGTCGAGCTAATAAGAGTTCGGGGTTGACTCGACCAGTAAACATCCCTGGGTCATAGTATGTACATCAAATTGTGAACTTTTTTTAAAAAAATAAAGGATTTTGAAGGTATTTCAAGTGCGTGTACCAATTTTTTTTAAAAGTCCAGTCAATATAATACATATATTTTAAAAAAAACATAAAAAAAAAAATCTAACATAATGATACTTATTTTCTACGATCACTCTTTCTTACATCAATTTACTATAATAAAATTATCTTTCATATATAATGACTATTTTCTCAAATAATCATCTTCATAACCTATGTTGCTCATTTTGTAGAGGAAAAGGGTGAAGGAGAGAGAAAAAATAGAAGAAAAACGAATTTAGATTTTGAGTATCATTGTTGCTTCTTTTTTTTTTCAAATAAATAACTGATATGAATAAAATTAGATAAATAATTGATATTGCACTAACTCTACCTCTAAAATTCTCTGATAACTCTAACGAAATCGGACACCATCTCATATTTTACCTTCTTTAACATACCGACCTACATCCACGTGGTCCATATAAATTTTATATAATTTTATTATGAGCAGAAATCCATTATATTTAACAAGATACCTAATACGACAATATCAAAATAGATTAATAGAGACACTTTCCAATGACCGACCATCACATTAGTGGCGATACTACTACTACTCTACTAGTACACATAGCAGAGAAATGAAAGACGGAAGTATTCATGGCCAAACACATCACAAGATTCACAACTCATCACCATACACAAAGTCACAAACAACCCTCTAAATAAAACTTTTTAAAAAATAAATCTCACCATAAACACCCACCACGTGTCACATAAATCCGTTTACTTCTCCTACCGACTAGAAACCTTTCTAACCACGTGTAATCCCCTAACCTCATTTTCCCATCTTACAAAAACAAATCCAAACCCCATTTTCATTATATCCACTATCCCTGAAAGTTCAAAAATATATCTTATACATCTTTTCAAAATCGCAAAAAAAAGAACAACATAGTAGAAAAAATGGCTGGTGTACCACAAGACTCCGATGACTTTCGTATGGTATGTCCACCCGTTAACAAAGAAGATGGTCGGCTACCACGTAAGTACACCGACGAAGGTCAAGGCACGAAGTGCCGAATGTCTCCTCCGATCGAGTGGTATAATGTTCCGGAGGGGACTAAAAGCTTGGCTTTAGTGGTGGAAGATATTGACGCACCTGACCCGAATAGTCCGATTGTTCCGTGGACTATTTGGGTGGTGGCGCATATCCCACCTACTTTAAAGGGCTTGCCCGAGGAGTTCTCGGGCAAGTCACAAGAATTAGGTGGTGAGTATGAGAATATTGTGGAAGGGAATAATGATGATAAGGTGCCTGGATGGCGTGTGCCCACTATGCCTAGTCATGGACATCGAATTGAGTTTCGATTGTATGCTCTTGATGATGAGGTTCATTTGGGCAAGACGGTATGTAATATGTATATGTATATGTATATTCTTTTATCATGTCAATTTTGTTGCTTATATTATTGTTATGGAAAAAGCTAAATGTAGTTCTAAGGACTGCATATAAGAAGTTAAAAATGGAAAAAAATAAGTATTAATTGATCATTTATTACATAGATTAATGCAAATTTTTGTCATAAATGTACAACTAAATTTCATTTTAAGCAATATAATCCAAATCGGAGATAGTATTATGTGTGTGATTTTTGTATGTTCTTCACTTTTAATTATTGGACAAACTACAAAGGTCATGGTGTGTTTGGTTAGAGGAAAGTTCCTTAGGAAAATTTATTTTTCTCACCTTTTTTTATGTTTGATTTAGAGCTAATTAAAGAAGGAAAAATATGAGTTTAGTTTTTATTTTTTTATTTATATGAGCCAGTAAAATTTCCTTTATATAAGAAGACAAGGGAAGTTATACTCTCTCCTATTCTGTCAAATAATATCGTAACCAATGTTGTTAAAATCGAGATTCTAGTTTGAATCGAAAATGTTTCTGCTAAGAAATTGAGGGTGATCATAAGTGTTGATGTGTGCTGAGAAACTTGATATGGCCCCAAGAAGGTACGTCTGAGCTCCGTTATCCGTACATCGGAATCCTGCAAAATGTAAGGTTAGCCTACCCCGGGGGTGGTCCCGGGATCGCCCCTCCGACGCTCAAGTCAGTAAATGATTGAGGTAGAGAGAGAAAGGGATCAATTGTAGAGAGAGATGCTCTGGGTTTGGCAACTTAGAGTTGCTTACCTTTGCCTGGTGAGACAACCCCTATTTGTAGAGGAGAGGAGCCCCAATAAATGAGGGTATATTGGTCACCTCCAGCTGGTGGAGGGATGGCTTCCCTAGATGTAGGGGCATTTTAGTAACTTTGCCCTAGGTGGGCTGGTCCAAGAAATGGGCCCAAACAGAAAACAACCTTTAGAATCGAATTATAGAATTGTAAGATTCTACAAACATGTGTAATCAAGATATTTCACTCAATCTTCATTGAATATGCTAAAATTATACGTTAAAAGACCTAAAAATTGGAAAAAATAGTTGTTTACTCACTATATTGGCAATAACTAACCATATATATCTCTTATTTTCTTTGTTAGCATGATGTAAACTTGCGAGGTTTTCGCTAGTTAGCAGAAATGTATAGAATCGTCTAGAATCGCTAATCGAATCGTCTACCATATTTTAAATCGTAAAATCGTAAGATTTTAAGATTTGAATAGTAATTTTAATAACTTTGATCGTAACACAAATAAAGGGAAGTTGTTTTCCTTACAACTAAATAAAGGAAAAGTTATTTAGAATTGAGTTTTCTTTTGTAAAATAATTCTCATGGAAAATTAACAAAGGAACAAGGGACTTTAACTTATCATCCTTGAAGGAATTATGAGATTGTTGTGTCTAATGGTATGATCGGTCGATTTATAAGGGATTTTAACTTATCCTTTAAAAAAATTAAGAAAAGTAGTTTGGTCTAATGGTATAATCGATCCTTCAAAAGTATTCTACTTGAACATTATATACATATGTATAATATTATTATTTTTATGGGTGATGTTATATGTAACCCTAAGGGCTCTATATAAGCATTAAATACATGTCTTAAAATGGAAACAATTTATGAATTCATGACAAAATTTCACATCATTTGAGGTAATAAATGCTTGATTCATAGCCCTAAGGGACAAAGGCGCTATATATATCATTTTCCTATTTTTATTTTGCAAGGGATAAGATTCTTAACGTAGCATGCATAGTTATATAATATAAAGTTTTGGTATGGGCATAATGCAGGTGACAAAAGAGAGGTTGCAAGATGCGATACAAGGTCATGTAATTGGAGAAGCAGCAATGATCGCCGTCTTTTGATGAGATGATTTCCGATGATTCTGTTTTGAGTTTTGTTATGCAACTTCTTCATTGTAAACAATCTCTACCTTTTCAAGTTTACATGATGCGTACATGTTTGCTATCGTGGATGATGGAATAATTTTGTAAACGAGTTACGTTGACGATCAATGCTATGCTTTCACTTTGCGGATTTTTTTTGCTTATAAATTCGGCACTGGAGTGGTAATCTTTCGGACATTTCTCATTGGAGGTTTCGGGTTGTTCTCTTTTTCGGGTCGAACTATCAAGTTGGATTATATAAAATTGTCAAAGTGTTAATTATAGTTGAGGTTTTAGAAATGATTTTATACTATTTTACGTAAGGGTCTGTTGGGTTAGAAGTATGGATATTATATTACTATCTTATAAAAATAATAATATATATTAGTAAATGTATATTAAATTATACTAATTAATCAAAGTTGTGTAAGTAAAGAGAATTTCTTTTTGAGCACTCGTGCATAGAGGATTGAGATTGGTTTTATTTTATTTAGGAACGATAAATAATTTTAACCTAGTTAATAAATTTTAATATACTTTATATTAATGATTTATTTATATTGATACATATAGATTATAAAATATTTGGATTTTGGGTAGATTGAGTTTATGATAATTTATTTTTTAAAAAAATTGATTTTATTACATAGAATTTGACTAATTAGAAAAAAATTTGGTTGAATTATATGAAAAATTGACCATATAAGAACTGATTATATTATGGCATTCAGTGAATAATAAGTAATTATAAATTTCGACCATTAAAGTTTTTTATATATTTTTAAAATTATATGAAATAAAGTAAATTAGGTGATAATCTAGGAAAAAACTCAGTAAATTTTTAGAGCTAATGTGTTATTGACTATCTCTTTATTTTCTTTTATTCTTCTTACTTTTCTTTACACGTCTTTAATGTACATTTTTGAACTTAAATATTTTTTTATTATATATTCGTAAAAAATATAGCTTGAATATTAATAAAGTATTAAGTGAAACGAATCAAACAAAATTCTATATGACTATATTTTTTCTTAAAAATTGAAAAAGAACAAGAATAGTCTCTTTAATTATTTTATAATGTTAAAATTTCAAGAGTGAGATAAAAAAAATATCTTGGTTCATAAGGGCCATTTTATGAGAGAGAGGTGGTTGCCTAGTGGAGTACCATCCCGAATTCGAGGGCATTGTCCAGGGTTCAAATTTTCATCCCAACAATATGTTGGGCATTTAATTTTTAGACGGTTTAGCCTTGTACCTAGCTCTGAGCTGGTGCATTCTGCAGGTTAGTAGCTTAGCCGGGATTGGTTTTCGAACCAATTATCTTTCTTAATAAAAAAAAAAAAAAAGGGCCATTTTATTATAGCATCAAGAATCAAGATATTAGCCCCTGTCAAAATTGCGGTCATTCATTTTTCCGGGTTTAAATTAGTTGGGCCGTTGGGGTTAGGTTTGAGACAATTTCTCTAATTCTTTTTGTACCTTCGTATGCCCATTGGGAGCTATTGCATTGTTGGGCTTGGGCCCCCTATAACTATAGCTAAAGGCTTGTATCGCAACTTTTGTTGTCCTCCTTATTTAAGGAGGTAAGAGTACTACCAGTACCAGTCATTGTCATTCTTATGGGTTATGAGAAGAGATAATATAAAAGTAATATTAGTTTATTAGGAGAGAGAAAAAATTTGTAAAAAAAATTGATGTTCAGCTCTATATGATGGACCAAATAAGACCAAATAAAGAGAAGCAAAGAAGGAATTGAAGGAGGGAAAAAAATATGGTGGGGTAGGTGTAAGAGTGAGCAAATAAAAAAAAAATAATTACCACCAACTATATGTCAAACATTAGTTGTGCTCCAAGGACTTTTGTTTTCCTGTAATAGCATAACCAATAGTTGCCCTATAGTTTGTAGTCATCAATTATTTTATTACTTCCTCACTCTTCCACCTACCCCACCATATTTTCTCTCTCCTCCAATTTCTTCTTTGCTCCTCTTTTTCGTGGTTCATCCTGAAGAGCTGAGCATCAATTTTTTGGTCAAATTTTTTTTCTCTCCTAATAAACTAATATTACTTTAATACTCTCTCTCCTCATAACCCACAAGGAGTGCAACGGTTGGGAGTACTCTAAAGCATGTTAAAAGACTCGAAATATTTTGATGGAGTAGCTCTCAGCAGTTGGCATTTTTAAAGTGGAAAAGTTTTAGGCTGAGGGAATAGAACTTAACATTTTTGTTTCCGTAGAGTTTTGCTACCTTCATAATTGTGATATACATTTTTTATTCAAATAATTAAGAAATGTAGTACAATATTTAATCAATAATGTTCTATATTGGAACCAAAAACATTATTGTAATAATAATGTACCTATAATTAGCTCATATGTTGGATTTATATATAATACATACTTTTTTTAAAATATAAATATACTACTTTTCGTAATAAATATACTACTCTCTTTATTAACTTTTGCACGATATGTAGCCTCTTCTCTAATCATATTTTTCTTTATATATTTATAAATACCAATGTTAATTAGCATGTTAGATTTTGTTCAATTTGGCTCAACATATATTTTTAAAATATCTATATAATTTTTTTTATAATATTTTACTAATGAATAATTAGAAATACTAATGATTAAAGTTGTATATTGATAAATATACAAGTCAAAGTGAAGCATTTTTAGAAAATGAAGGAAGTATTATTTTTATCACCAAAAATTATTCTACACAAAAAATGTTTAAGACGGTTCCAAATAATCTGAATTTTTTCCTTGAATAATGCTAAAAAGGGGATTAATTCCCAAAATGTGCCACAAAATTTTTTATTTCCCTGCGTACCGTCCACGTAGGACGGCACGCGAAAAAAAGTTTTTTTTTTTGTTTTAACGGAGGTAAACCGCTACTCGGAGTAGCGGTTTACTTCAAACAAAACCGCTACTCCGAGTAGCGGTTCATTCACCTAAACCGCTACTCAGAGTAGCGGTTTTAATGAGTGAACCGCTACTCAGAGTAGCGGTTTCCTCCCTCGGGTAAACCGCTACTCTAGGTAGCGGTTCATTCATTAAAACCGCTACTCTGAGTAGCGGTTTTGTACCCACTCCAACACTCACTGCATTGTTTCCCACATAACTGGCCAACTGCCAGAACGCCAAAAAAATTCCACCAAGCCCAAACAACATCCAACCTGCAATTCCAGCAATTCCAAACAATTATCCAACCTCCAATTTCAACATTATCCAACCTGCAATTCCAGCAATTCCAAACAATTATCCAACCTCCAATTTCAACATTATCCAACCTGCAAATCCAGCACCAAATTCCATTCAACAACACCAAATATAAGCCACACATTGATCACTCATCACCAACTCATACACATTCAAATGTATGTAAAAAAATTTAGTTACAAGTTAGAGTGAGAAAATAATGTTAACTAACTACATAAACAATAAATGAAACTTCTAAAACCCTCTCTTCTTCTTTTGTGAAGGTGTAGATGAGCTAGGTGTGGTTTCATGAGTCTCTGCAATGGCATCAAGAGAAGGGGGAGTAGTGTCAGAACGTCGTCGATAGGCCCTCTGAGTGACTGGAGGTGAAAGCAAAGCTGGCGTGGTAGATATATGGGCAGCAGACGTAGAAGATGTAGAAGTCGATGTATATCCAGCAGAAGTAGGCACGCCCTGTACGATGTGGCCATGTCCAGCTCGGCCAACAGCATCAACACACAGTCCCCTCATAGTCTGCAATGTCTGCGCATACAAGTCACGCACCATATCTGGAGGCAATGACTCAGAAGCCTCTAGCACAGTACCGCACCTATGAGCAATATCAGATAAAGTATGTGCCTGAATAGAAAGAAAAAAATACATATTATATAGTTGTATAAATAAATAAAAGTGCAACTAAAAATCAGTGAACTTACCAGTACTATATCTGCAGACGCAGGCTGATAATGTGTAGAAGGTGGTCGCCTCGATGGATTCGTTAGGCGTAACCTCGTGATGCGACGAAACCATATCATATACTCGTCAAAGGCATGAGTACGACCACTAAAAGGAGTGCCCTGAACTATGTGTCCCTCGCGCTCATCCCAATGTGCAATGTAAGGTCGATGTCTGAGCGGATAGTTCTTGTTCTTCGACCTCCGATCTATGGCATGAAAGGGTTGTGCTCGTATCAGAAGGTGCGGGAATCGCTGCTCGAATCCAAACTGGCGCATAACTCGACCAGGGAAATGGAACTCTACAATGTCGAAACAGATAAGTGGGGCCATTGTGCGCCATACATGTCGATCAGCTCGACATATAGCAGGTAACAACGCCAGTCTCGCATCAGTATATGGCTGCCAAGTCATCTACAAAAAATAGAATCTTACAAATATTAGGCAAAAGAAGAGTCTACCAATATATATAAGTTAGGCAAGTACGAGCCTATGTACCTGCTCGTCCGTCTGATGGTCAAGTGCATCCCTGTAGTAAGGAAGCCCACCTGCTGTGTGGGACCTACTGATGTGTACTCGAAGCCAACTGAAAAGAAATATACGTCATTATCCATGAGAAAAATGAAACTAAAGAATGTCAACAAATGTGAGACATTGAATATTACCTGACAGCTAAGGGGTCAATCCCCGGAACATGCTGGGAGCCTAAAATAGGAACGGCCTCGTCAAACTGTGGAGGTGGGTCCCGCACCCTCGAAATCCGAGGTCTGCCAATGTGTATGTGCTCCCATGCCCAAATCTGTAACAACAACACAGGGCCACCTAACTCCCTCGCACCCCTATGTGATGCTCGACATAGCTGCCGATACAGGTATGCAAGGGTCGCACTACCCCAACTATATGTCCCTGCTACGTCGAGATCAGCTAAAAGCGGGAGATAAAGAACCTGAATTGCATCTCCACTCTTGTCGGCAAAAAGAATGGACCCCATCAATGCAAGAATGTAAGCCCGGGCAAATCGCTGTACAGTCACCTCATTAGCATCATTCGGCAACAAGAAAAAATGTTGCCGAAGCCATGTCAATCTCAAAGACGAACCCTGGAGAACTTTGGGCTCGTTCTCCGGTGTGTTGGGCCAAATCCCTAACATATGTATAATATTATTGTTTTTTTTTTTGGTAAGGGATAAGATTCTTAACGTAGCATAGTTATATAAAATAAAGTTTTGGTATGGGCATAATGCAGGTGACAAAAGAGAGGTTACAAGATGCGATACAAGGTCATGTAATTGGAGAAGCAGCAATGATCGCCGTCTTTTGATGAGATGATTTCCGATGATTCTGTTTTGAGTTTTGTTGTGCAACTTCTTCATTGTAAACAATCTCTACGTTTTCAAGTTTACATGATACGTACATGTTTGCTATCGTGGATGATGGAATAATTTTGTAAACGAGTTACGTTGACGATCAATGCTATGCTTTCACTTTGCGGATTTTTTTTGCTTATAAATTCGGCACTGGAGTGGTAATCTTTCGGACATTTCTCATCGGAGGTTTCGGGTGGTTCTCCTTTTGGGGTCGAACTATCAAGTTGGATTATATAAAATTGTCAAAGTGTTAATTATAGTTGAGGTTTTAGAAATGATTTTACACTATTTCACGTAAGGCTCTGTTGGGTTCGAAGTATGGATATTATATTACTATCGTATAAAAATAATAATATATATTAGTAAATGTATATTAAATTATACTAAAGTAAAGAGAATTTCCTTTTGAGCACTCGTGCATAGAGGATTGAGATTGGTCTTATTTTATTTAGAGACGATAAATAATTTTAACCTAGCTAATAAATTTTAATACACTTTATATTAACGACTTATATATATATATATATATATATATATATATATATATATATATATATATATATATAGATTACAAAATATTTGAATTTTGGGTAGATTGAATTTATGATAATTTATTTTTTGTAAATTAATTTTATTACATAGAATTTGACTAATTAGGAAAAAAAAATTGGTTGAATTATATGAAAAATTAACCATGTAAGAACCGATTATATTATGGTGTTCAGTGAACAATAAGTAGTTATGAATTTTGACCATTCTAAGTTTTTTATATATTATTTTTATAATTATTTGAAATAAAGTAAATTAGGTGATAATCTAGGAAAAAACTCAGTAAATTTTTAGAGCTAATGTGTTATTGATTACTCCCTTTATTTTTTTCTTATTTTTCTTTGCGCGTCTTTTATTGTACATCTTTGAACTTGAATATCTTATACTATATATTCGTAAAAAATATAACGATTGAATATTAATATAGTATTAAGTTAAACGAATCAAACAAAATTCTATATGACTACATTTTTTCTTAAAAATTGAAAAAAATAAGAATATTTTCTTTAATTATTTTATAATGTTGAAATTTCAAGTGTGAAAGATAAAAAAAAGAATATCTTGGTTCATAAGGGTCATTTTATGAGAGACGGGTGGTAGCTCAGTGGAGTATCATCTCGAATTCGAGGGCATTGCCCAAGGTTCAATTTCTCATCCCAATAATATGTTGGGCATCTAAATCTAGGTTGTTTAGCCTCGTACCTAGTCTCTGACCTAATGTGTCCTGAAAGTTAGTAGCCTAAAAGGGATTGGTTTTCGGACTAATTGTCTTTCCTAATAAAAAAAAATAAGGGCCATTTTATTATAGCAACTCGAGAATCAAGATATTAGCCCCTGTCAAAATTGCGGTCATTCATTTTTCCGGGTTTAAATTAGTTGGGCCGTTGGGATTAGGTTTGAGACAATTTCTGTAATTCTTTTTGTACCTTCGTATGCCCATTGGAAGCTATTGTATTGTTGGGCTTGGGCCCCTATAACTATAGCTAAAGGCTTGTATCGCAACTTTTGTTGTCCTCCTTATTTAAGGAGGTAAGAGTACTGCCAGTCATTAGTGAGCTGGTCCAAGAAATGGGCCCTATCCTCTATAAATAAGGGTTGTCTCATCAGACATAGATAAGCAATTCTAAGCTACAAAATTCATAGCATCTTCTCTACATTGATCTCTTTCTCTCTCTACCTCAATCATTTACTGACTTGAGCGTCGGAGGAGCGATCCCGGGACCACCCCCAGGGTAGGCTAACCTTGTAATGCAGGATTCCGATGTACAGATAACAGAACTCAGGCGTACCTTGTTGGAGTCCACATCAAGTCTCTCAGCACACATTAGCATATCCTCAATTTCTTAGTAAAAACAAAACTCAATGGAAGTATGAAGTATGTAACTCATGCGAACCATATTATACTAGTGGGTAATATTGCTGGGGTATGAAGTTGGATGATTCATTACAGAATTACAACGTTGTGTTTAAACCACCTATTACATGCATATCTGATATCTCGCTTATTAGGCACATAAAGAGCAATATGCCATTATGTTTCATACTATAAATTTTGATACTACGAACATGTTTGGCAAAACTAGCGGTTCTATTAGATGTTAGCGGTGGCAGTAGCTGTAGCTGTTGGAGGTAGCTGCTAACTGTCTACTAGTAGCTGTCAGCGATCAACGATTAAATTAGTTGTTTAATTAGAAGTGTTTGGCAAAAGTAGTTGTTGAAATTGTAAAAATAGAAAGACAAGCAATAAATGATGTTTATTCTAATATGAAATGAACTACAAATATTTCATATGTTCATTCAATAGTTAAATTCAAGATTTATTTTTTCAAAGAAGTTACACAAAAAGGAGTATACGACTTTTTAGCTGCTCAAAGAAATGTATAAATCTAAGAAAATATTCAACCCTCGAAATATTTATATACCAATTTTCAAATAAAATACTTGTAAAATATCTTATCTTTAAAATAAATATTTAAATTACAATTATGCTATTGTAAAATAAACATTGAATTGTCATAAAATAAAACAATAAATAAATAGTTTAAGGAAAAAGAAATAAAAAACATTTGGTTAATAATTCTACCTTATGCTATTATATAGTGTTTATTTGCTAAACCACTACCTCTAATTAAATTTCAAACGTTACTTGTAGTAACGTTCTACAACCTGTTGTGCATGCACATGTTATGTTTTATGCACATGCACATGTTATGTTTTGATGATGAAAATTAATATAATATGTTGTAGTATGAAAGTATGTAACAGTTGCAACAGATGCATGAAGAAAGAAATTGATAAACGAAGACTTTGAAGAAAAGAAGAATCAAGAATGAAGTCCAAGTTTATAGTTTCTTAGAATAGTTATTACTTTGGATTAAAATGTAATATGCTCTAACTTAGTGATATGCTATGTGCTAAATATAGAAATATAAAGTTAGTATAATTATTATTTTCTTTGAGTTAAGAAAGTAAATAATTATATTAAAATTATATATCTATATAAAAAAGGAAATAGGTTTTCGAAATCAGAAATAAAAAGAATTAAGGAAAACGTGTTTTTAGAAAAAGATTTTATAAAACCGTACGTGTTTATAAAAGAACTAGCTTTGGGACCCGTGCAAAAATGCACGGGAATTTTTTTGTTTAATAAGCATGTTTATATACCAACTACAGTAAAAGCATACAAAAACTTCTCTACGTCTACTCAATTTAATATAAGCTTATGTACTACTCGAAACTCAAATGAGTTTAACCTCTATGCCATATTAAATTAATAAACTTTGAACGATGTATTGAAATACAAAATAATCCTATACATATCGAACCAAAAACAAAGCATCAATGATGCACTTTACACAGAAAGACAAAAAATGCTCCTTTATTTTAATTATGAAGTTGTTTTGCAAATACATGACACTCTTAGGTTGTAGAAGACCTATTTATATATGTCATTAGCTGTAATATTAGACATATCATGTTCTTTCTCACAAATCATTATTATTATACACTTTCTACCCGTGACTTTAGAAATTACCACATGAAATTGGCTATGGCTGAAAACCGAACTTGGGAGATACAAACCCATATGTGAGAGGGATATCTTTGACTTTTATTTATAGTCATTGCAAAACACAATTCAATGAAAATCTTGTTTCATTTGACGTAATGAGTGTCATACGGGGTATAAATACCATATTACTCCCCTTTCCTTGACATACTCAGGCCCCCTTTAAATGATTCTCTAGGAAATATCAAACATATGTTTTCTACTATATATAGTTGATATATGATCATTTCCCTTTCCCGAGCTAAAAATAATAATGTGATTGATTTTCTTGTTGCTGGCTCCTTGAGCGGTTGATCCACCCCGTGTCCTTGCCACCGCCTGATTGGTTGTTTTTCCATCTTTTTTTATTCTCAATTTAGTAGTGTAGTCTCCTTTTATTCGAAGCCCTTTACCTTGAACATGTCTATGACCTCGAAGATGAATGATCGATTATCCATGTACCACAATTAACCAAATTTAGTAGAAGAAATACGCTACCCATTGGTACAAAATATGATTTGTTTTTGTAGAAAATTAAATAATTCATAATTTACGTTTAATAAAAATGCACGGGATGAGATAGTCCGTATAATAAAAAAAAACTCCAAACAACATGAGATAAATACATCACGTTGATGTCATTTTTGTATAATCCATGTTATTTTAAAGTCATTAATTTTACTAAAACAAAAATATGGTTTTTCTTTAAAGAATTATAAGCGAATAACATAAAGAGTTATGATTACCATAACTATCATAACTTACTAATAGAAAGTGGCCCTACTCGACCAAAATGCACACTAAACCACACCTCAATTATGCAACTTAGTAAAATCAGAATTTAGCATATACTATTTTTCATATTATTTTGTCCTACTCAATGTAAACCAACCTTAAATATAAACCACCCTCATCCCTTTAATTTTATTCCCATAGCCATCCCACTAATGATCATACAATTAACTTCAAATTGAACAAAAATATTGACTTAAATTTATACTTGACATTCACCTATCGCCTATCTCTAGAACAAAGGGGTATTATAAACATTTATTTAGTTCCACTATAATAATCATGATCTGAATATATAGGTGTTAAGGATATTCAACAACGTCAAGTTTGGATTCGTCAATATTTAAACTTATAGTATGATTAATACGATTCGATATGTGTTTCAATAAAATAACCAACCCATTTATTTACATTTGAAAATTTCATGTGATGGAATAGATCTAGTTCGATCTTGGTTATGCATTAGTTCTAGGTGATTATGCTCCACTTATGATGAAACTAATTTTACTTATGTTATAATCTTAACATATATTTATTGAGATATAAAGAGTTTTCTAATTTTCTTCCTTTTTTAATATATCATAATTGCATAAATGAAATCTTCTAACCATCTACGAACTTTATTTAAGTTATCAAATAGTTACCTATTTTTCTTCTCATTGAGATCTAAATAATTCCTTTAAATCTGAACATAATGTTATGATGTTATCAAAATGAACTTTCTTTGATCTTTTTTGTTTTTTGACTAAAATTATCTCATAATCTTTTGTGTTTCCTCACAAGTGATATCTACTATTTTTGTTTGATGACTCAATTTTTTTAGCTTCATTGAAAAATTCTCTAACTTCATACCAACATTTTTCAAGAATTTTGTTTTAGATATAGAGGTATTATAATTCAAAAAAATTAAATTAAATACATACTTTATGAGTAGATAAAGGAAATGTTAACACAATAACTATTATATTTATAAATGTGATCAATTATAATGAAAGTGGAAATAAGTTATCTATTTTTCCACCGTTCCCCCTCCCTATACAATCAGATCTTCAATTTTTATTCAACAAAAAGTACCTCAGATTTCCACCTTAATTTTATTGAATCGCAAAATTGGGAACAATAAATTTAGAAATTTTAGTCCGAAAAAACACTCTTTTATGTTTTCTTTCGTCTTGTTCATATCCTTTAAGTTTCTAAGCTATTATGAATGTCGAGATTGTTTAAGGAATATTATTCAAGATTGTTGGTGTCTCAATGAATAAATTTTCACCTTAATTTTATTGAAATGTGTACTATATTTACACCAAAAAGGGGTTTTGTCCTTAAAGAAGTAAATGCATAGACAAAATTCATATCATTCTTTCATGACAATGGTATGCAATTTTTTAAGATTATTTTCATATACAAAGTTTAGAGTTGTTCTAAGTAATACTATCGAAAAGGAAGGGAGAATAATACATAAAGTGAGAGCATATTGTTTGCATAAATTACCGATGATCAAAGGGATATGATTGTTAATCAAATTTAATAAACTTTTGGAAAGGTATCATGCCCAACTTATGAAGATAATATATCAAGCCAAATATTTGACATCATATTTCTCTCCCGATTATGATTTAAGGATATTATTTTAAAAGCAATAACCTAGTTTTCCTCTGCCAATAAAAAAGGGGCTTTTTTATCCTATATTTGCTTATCTGAGTTTATCTTAATTTATCTAAACTTATTAAACATTATTAGTCCTTATTAGAATTTATCCGAACTTATATGAACATATTTATATTTATTAGACCTTACCGAGTTTGTCACACCTTATAAGACTTTTTTTTGAACTTTTGATGTAGGGTTTTTATAAGGTTTTCAACTTTATGATAATTTTTTTGTTTTTTATCTTAATGTACGCTGAATTTTCTCTTTGATTTTGCGGGGAATTGGTAGAATTTTGTGTACTTGTTTGTTGAATTATTGTCTATGTTTATGATATTGTTTAGTACATGTAGACTTAAAGAACTATAGAAGTTCATATTAGTTGTAATTTTGATTACTCATTATAGAAGTTCATATAGACGAAACTCTAAGGATCGTTTTTTATCATTATTTGTGTAAAACAAATAGCATAAAAGTTGTGACAAACTAAATTGGTTTTTTTTTTTACAAAGCATGCTTAGTAGATGTATTATTACCATATAGTTCTAGTATATTAAAAAAAATCTAACAAATAGGGAAAACCCACCAAGAAAGTTCAAATTAATTTGGATATGTTCAAATTAATATACAAATTAATATCCAGATTTCTTTCTCCTTTCACCATTTTTTCTCCATCAAACAACATTCAGTATGTTTTTTTTAAGTCAATAGGCATGTCACTGAAGGAATTCCTATCTCCTCCACATTCCATCAAACATCTTGTGTGCATTAGTGCATCCCTTCGTTCTCCCACCATCATTTCTCTTCTTCTTCCTCTGCAACTGCAAACCAATCATCACCGGCGTGGTGCGGCGCCCCTTTAAGCCAACAATTTTCTTCTGCCACCATTGTTCCTCTACATGTATTATGTTGCGTCGTTGTGAGATGGTGCTGTATCACCGATGATTGTTAGCTATCCGATCTTCCTCTTCTATTTGTATTGTGCTGCAAGTGAATTTTCATCCTTGAGATTATCTCATATACTCTTATCATAGACTAAAAATGGTGGTTTATTATAAATTTATTATCCATTTGCAAAGTCATTTGCTTGGTGCTAAAAAATTGTTTATGCATTGATGCTTTATGCACTGCGAGACATAATTTCATCTCTCTCTCTCCTCTTCTTCTGATCTTTTTTTTTAGTCCAATATAACTTGCAAAATAACAAAACAAAGTATACTACAACAACCAAATTTTACTCAGACCCATGTTTGATCCCTGAAAAAGAAATCATCTTGCATAATTCAATTTACTCAAACAATTATTGAAGTTTTTTTAGTTTCTCTAACTAAACAATTCTTATCTATTCAAAAAAAAAAAAAAACTAAACAATTCTTATCTAATTGTTGTATAAATTACCATAGAGTTCTCTCTCTCATCTTCTCTCTTTTTTTTAGTTCAAACAACCCGAAAAGTTTGTAATATAATGTTAACAGTTGCAAATTGGAGAAGGTTATCTTTTCCTAATATGTTTATAAAATTCTGATAATTTGTGTTATGGTGTGGTGTGGTGAGATAAAGGCCAAATCACCATTCATATTTATACTACTTATGGTAGGTATAATTTAGGTTTTATATTTAATTTATTTATATATGTAATTTACTCATAGTAAGGAAAAATTGTTTCCTTAATATTAGCATGGTTGGTTGATTTGGTAACTAATTAATTATTGTCTTAATTGTTTCCTTAATTAACCGTGATTGATATTCAATTTTTTTTTAACGTGCAATTTGAGTGTACCAATTACATAAATTACGTGATTGAAATAATTATTTCCTTGATTATATAGATTACGTATCAACTAAAATCCATAATTGACGTCAATTATATAGATTACTGAATCAATTATATGCGTGATTAAGGGAAGGGATATGCATGATTATGAGAATTTCACACTCTTTGATTGCCTTGCCATGTGGACACTCTAAATGAGCTTCGAGGAAATACTGATCAATGGAGCATGCCACGTCATGCCACGTGGGATTAAAATTGCTAACTGAACGACATGTGGCCTCAAGGATTTTATTTTAGATATATATAGATAGATAGATATAGATAGATGCAAAATTTGTTATACTCCATTACTCTTGCAATAACTATAAAGTAAGTGGACTCAATGTTATTATGAAGTATATTTTTGGCGTTAAGTGAACTTAGTGTTGTCATGTTTAAAGTGCTTGGTTACTGGTCAGTATGTGTGGCTAGAAGAGTTGGTGGCGTTGCCATAGACAGAACACAGACTCATAGTAGAGTTTTTTATTGTACCAAAAAATTCATACTGCATTTTTTTTGCACCAAAAAATGAAAAAATTAGCAGTGCGTTCTTTGTCTATTAGCTACTTCTTTTAATGGAACGAAACATTACGTTAAGTTACTGCTGAAAATACTGCAAAGTAGAGTACTATATTTAACCTTTAAAAAAAAATCAAATTAATCTATCCCTTTCCCCCCTCCCTTAAGAAAAGAAAAAAAAAAAAACAACCCAAGGAGGCAGAGGTACCCCAAAGGGATTAGCCTCATTGTCTCTGCATATGCTCTTCTGTAATATTCGATCTTGGTGTTTGAACCATAAAACTCATTTTCTCTCTCTCTCACATCCCGAATCCCACTTCCAATTCCCAACCCTTGTTTATTTTCCATAAGTGAAAAATAATGATATAGAAGAAACTAATGATAAATTGTGTTACAATCACGATAAAAATAAAATGACAAATAACGTTAAATTTTGTTACAAAAAAATATAATGCAATCCCATGCAAAAATATTAAGCAACCACGTGAGATATGATACACTATTTCATTCACGCAAGCCATGAATAACGAATTGATATTCCCATTTGATGTTGTGACGAATTCACCTTCTACAGAAAATTGGACGTTGTTGCAAACCGTGAATAATGATTGAGATAATTTTTTTTTCTCAAATGATGTATGGAAACGTGTTTAGGGTTATGAATTTTGATGTTGTAGTGCAATGCAAATATGAGTAGGGTATTTATAGTGAAAAAAAAGTTGTTTTTTTACTCGTTTTTTTTTTAAAAAATTAATAAAATATCATTAAATCACGAATTTCCATATTAAGCTTGATTGAATCAATCCCTAAAATTACGTCATTCATCTTAGGAATGATTTTGATTTAGGTGATCAACTTGTACATGATTGAAGATTGTAATTGCTTATTTCCATATGGAGTGAATCTCTAAATTTTTCGGTCAAATTAAAACAATAAACATAATTATGGGAATAAACGTTTCCTTAATTATGAAGATTACGTATCAATTAGACTCCTTAATTGACGTCAATTTCACAATCTTTGAACCGTGTGACACGTGGACAGTCTCAATGAGCTTCAAAAAAATACTGATAAATGGAGCATGCCACGTCATGCCACGTGGGATTGAAATCGATAACAGAACGACACGTGGCCTGAAGGATTCTACTTTAAATATATATATAGATTTGATAAAAACGAGTTTTGGAAAAAGATTTTAATATAAAATCGTGTTTTGATAAAACGTGAGTTTAGAAAAAGATTTTATAAAATTGTATTTCCTTAAAACGTGTTTTACAAAATAAAAGAATTTTAGAAAAAAGAATTTTAAAGAAATCATGTTTCCTTAAAATGTGTTAAAAAGATTTTTTTACAAAACAATTTTATCTAAAACGTGTTTTCTAGAAACGTGTTTTCGAATAGATTTTATAAAACTGGAATTTCCTAAAAACAAGTTTTATAAAATCAGATTTTGTTTTGGAAAATACTTGTTGAGTTAAAAAGAAAGTTTGTTATGGAAAACATATCTTTTTAAATAATAAAGATAAAAGATAAAAAAGATAAAGTTTGATTATCTAAAAGATAGAGAATTAAATCCCTTGAATTAAAAGATATCCTCTGGAAGGATATTCGTCCAATCCATGTTCTATAAAAGGGATTCATAATTCACTTTTAGATCTCACGTTTTCAGAGAGAAAAATCGAGTCTATTAAAAGCTGAAAACTATTTCCTCCGGCACTGAGCATAGCACTGAGCGAGTCAGATTTAAGTTACTATTATACGATTGTAATTGTCCTCTAAGAAGCACATTATTGAGGATCGTTCTTTTTCTGTAACTTTAACATTATAGAGAGTGTCAACACTTAGATCTAAGTGTTGGAGTCATTACTAGGGTTAGTAGTGAGGGGAATCTTATTGTATCAAGAGTTTGATATTTTAGGGTTCAAAGAAATAAAGAGTTTTGTTTCTTGTGGACGTAGATCTTAGAGGTGAGATTGAACCACGTTATATCCTGTGTTTGCGTATCAAATCTTACATACTTTTAGTTTATTATTCGCAAAAACTCAATCAGCGATTTACGAGTATTTGGCACAGTGTCAGGCACTGAGCCATCAAATAGATTTTGCGAAAATCGATTAGATTTCACCACTCAATTCAACCCCCATTTTCTTGAGTGTCATCTTGGGTTCCAACACAACCGCTACTCATAATCTACTCCAACTGCTACCCGCTACTACAACCACAACCTTACCAAACACTCATAATTTTCTTAAATAGCGTTTTGATCTTGTCCAACCGCTAACAGCTACCTCAAACGCTAGTGCCAAACAGGGCCGAAGATGTAACAAAGGTGTGATGAGATATACGCCATTATTAGTTATCCTCGATAACATATATGTCATTAAGAGTGAGGAATAGCCTAATTGTAGTTAGAGCTTTTCTTTCGATTCCAAAAGATTTTGGGATCGATTCTCACCTTAGACAAGTTATGATTCTCTCTATTCCCTCCAACTTGTCAAGATTAGTTTATCCTTACCTAAAAAAAATGAAATATAAGCCATTAGTTATCTTCAATTACTAATAAAATGTTAAAAGTAACTTGCGGCATCAGCCTCGCTCAAATTAGTTAAACTTATAAAAATAGTTTGTACCACATTTACATAACTACTAATACAATATTAGTTTTGTTTTATGATCTCTATAATATATGGAAACTCTTGATCATTTTAATGTCCAACTTTTTTGATCAATATACTTCTAATAGTATAAAAGAAAACTCTAACGCATATAACTATATATATTAGTTTATACATAAAAAAGAGGAAACCAATTTAACAAACTACAAAACATGTAAAGGCTAGTTCTCATAATAAAAAATATTCATCCAAATGAAGTATTCTAGAGAGTACAGAGTATCCACTCTACAGAAGAGGCAAATTTATCTTTTTCTTTTTTTAAAAAAAATTGGATACATAGAGTTTTGCTACCTTCATAATTGTAATATACATTTTTTATTCAAATAATTAAGAAATGTAGTACAATATTTAATCAATAATGTTCTATATTGGAACCAAAAATATTATTGTAATAATATATCTATAATTAGCTCATATGTTGGATTTATATATAATACGTACTTTCCCCTCAAAAAAAAAAAAAAAAAAAATATATAATACGTACTTTTAAAAAAAATATAAATATACTACTTTTTGTAATAAATATACTACTCCCTTTATTTTAAATAAATACTCAATTTTAACTTTTGCACGATATGTAGCCTTTTCTCTAATTGTATTTTTCTTTATATATTTATAAATACCAATGTTAGCATATTAGATTTTGTTCAATTTGGCTCAACATATATTTTTAAAATATCTATATAATTTTTTTATAATATTTTATTAATAAATAATTAGAAATACTAATGATTAAAGTTGTACATTGATAAATATACAAGTCAAAGTGAAGTATTTTTAGAAAATAAAAGGAGTATTATTTATATCACCAAAAATTATTCTACACAAAAAATGTTTAAGTCGGTTCCAATCTTGACATATCTGGAGATACACATGATTGTAGGCTGTAGAACTTGAAGAGTAACTGAAATGGAACAGTATACCAATTACCATGTCCTTTTGCTGCAACGCAACAAAACCAAAACTTATGGTCATTCAGTTGCATACTTGCATATGTGAATGTGATCTCTACTCTCTAGTCTAGACTATGTCCATCAAAAAGATATTTCACCTAATTCCTGACCCCCTCTGCCACAAACTTAAGCAAAATGATATTTGATTATTTTGCGCCTTTCACGAAATTCAGTGGATATCGTTTGTTAAACAGTCAAGTCAACATGTCAAGAGTGAAAATCATAAAAGCTATAACACACCAAAGATGTTTTGACGTAACGGTTAAAATTAAGGTGTTGTGAAATGTAAATGATAGGTTATAAGTTTGAATCCTCCCTCCCGTTCTTTGTACTTTGTACTGCCTTTATGACTCATATGAATTAAAAAATAAAGTAAAAGCTATAATAAGGATGCATTTCTTCAACTTATTTATTTTTGAAGGGAGCATTTTTTTTCACTCTATTTTCCTGATTTTATCTAAATTACTTTTATTTAAATTTACTAGAACTTATATGAGTTTATTAAAATTTATTATATCTTATTTTATATAGTTTTAGAATTTATTGAAAGTTAGGCTTTTTTCCATTCAACTTAATTTGACTTAGTTCAGAAAATATAAGTTAAGATAAATTAAAATTAATTCAAATGAGTACAAACAATTCAAGTTAGCTAAGATTAGATCTAATAAGTTCTAAAACCTTATAGAGTTTCAATAATTTTCATAATTTCATATTAGTTAAGATAAACACAGATAAGTTAAAATAAATTAAATACAAAGGATCCTTACTATAACGGATCTAAGCGTTTTTCTATGGGGAACTTATATTAACTTGAGTACTTGACCCAGCTTTGTTTTTTCATAATGAAGAGAATCACCCAAATTTTATTAAAACCAACATGTTAGATCAGGTCATCAAACATGACTCATCTCGAGCTCCCGGCCCAAAAAAAATCCCAATTTTCGGGAAATTATTTTGTCTTGATTTTTGGAAAAAATGATTGGATCTTGGGCACGTAATTTAGGGTATGTTTTCTTCCCCTTATTTGCTTATTTTCATAGAATTATGAAAAAGGTTTAGAAAAATTCGAATAAAAAAGTTAAGAAAAAATAAGAAAAGTTAAGGGGAGAATAAAAAAGTTCAAAAATTTCAGAAATAATATATAAGAAAAGTTCAAAAAATAAGACAAGATGAGTTAAGCGAAAATAAGGTGAAAAGAATAGAGCCTTACTTAGGCCCGAAATATATATTTTTAGTCTAAATTAGGCTTCGTCTTAAAAAAGCCTTACCATCCGGCCCCAATTTACGAGGTTTGGGCATAAAAGACCGACTTGATACCTTGGCCCAAAATGGGCCACTTTCTTTTGGCAAAAATCAGCGTGACTGATAATCACCACTAAAACATTGAGTAACTCACATATGATTGATATTCCGCTGTTTTGTAAAACTTGCATCATTTTGTGTCTTGGGCGCGTTTTGATTTAAGTAAAACACTTCTCTCTTTTATGTTAGAGCTTTTTGTGAGAAGTGTTTCACTTATCTACGGACAAAGGAATTGAAGTATAAATAATTCAAAACCTAACAACCGAAGGCTTTCCTTTTTATTTGTGTTTAAGTTATTTAAATCAATTAATGTGTCTGTTTACCTTATTTTTAAACTCTTTTCGGATTGTGTGCCTCGCCTAAGGGAGGATTGATGTGTTTACCTGAAATCAAAAGATTTTGTCCTATATAAGTAAAAGTAGAGGTGGGCATGGGCCGGGCCTGTTCAAGGGCTCGGCCCGAGGGATTGAGTAAATGGCGGGTCGGGCCGGGCCTGTTCAAGGGCTCGGCCCGCGGGATTGAGTAAATGGCGGGCCGGGGCCCATGAGTGTCGGGCCGTGCAGAGCTAGGCTTGAAATTTCAAAATTTTGTCCACGGGCCCGCGGGCCTGGCCCATATTTTATGTTGCTTTTCTTGTATTTTTGACAGTTTTAGGGTAAAAAACAAAGGAAAGAAGCGTTCAGCCCGCAGGCCGGCCCACGCGGGCTCGTGCCGGTGCTGGTCGAAAATAAAATTTCTTGACCGTGACAGGCCCACTTCCCACGTAGCAGACAACGTGTCGGGTCGGGCCTACATCGTGCCAACCCGGCCCATGCCCACCTCTAAGTAAAAGTTCTTAATATTGACATGGTTTATATCAAGAAACTAGTACACTCATTTACTAAATTTGAAAGTGTAAAAATCATAACCAACATCAAAATGTGGCTCACGACCTCAAAATTTATGCATATTGAGCTATACACATATGAACAAGTTTACCATACTTCAGATATAGTATGATACACATAAATGCATAGTGTGACTAAACTTGTTGAGTTATGCTTGTTATGGTGCTACTAAAGTTATGCTCTTTTGGGCATAATTCTGTTAAGTTAATATAGTTTCTTACTTTCTTGTTATAATTACATACATTTCAATTTAGTTCATTTCAAAATAACAAGTCTAAACTCCATTAATATTATCTCAAATTTTAAAAAAATCCCGACTACCAATTTCCTCAGGAATAAAGAGAGATCCAACATAAGATTATGATGGGATAATTACTTATCCGCAGCATGGGATTATGATTTTCAGTTCAATTAACTTTTCTTAAAGATTCTAATTACCAGAAGAGATGCTTATTGATTAGACCTTAATTATAAGATAGGCAACCGAAGGAGCATCAACCAGTAAAATCAATAAATCATGTTGTCTACAGTGTAAGGCCTAAGGAAACATAGGCATTAATCCTACAGTTAATAGCCCGGCAACAATTTGGTCTATCCGGCTCTCCTTTCCATATGGCCTTCAATTTCGCCAACTTATGCGCAATTCTTTAAATAAAAAATATTAGAAGAGACGGTCTAATTCTAATTTTAAAGTAAATTTAGTAACTAATGGAATAAATAGTCACCGAAAGAAATTAAACTAATTATTATTGAGCTAATTTTCTTTTTAACATTAAGCTTATCATTGCCTTATTTTAATTTAAAAGTAGATGATCTCTTATTACAAGGCAAACTCTTCTTTAAATAGCTTTTTTAAATTAACGTAACGCTTCTATAAGTAGGAAAAAGATATATGATCAACACAAATGTATGAGCAGAAGATATATCTGTACACGAGACTACACACTAAACAATTTTTGCTCTCCTTAATCTACACAATACTCCACTTCCAAGTTCCAACTCCTTCGTAAATTCCTATGCTAAAGACAAGTGTTGCAATAATTTTTGGAGCGTAGAAAGTACATATCAGTGATGGTCGTATAACTTATAAGCATATGACACGTACAATTGAAATGAAATTCAACCAAATCTAAATATACACACTGTCTATTTGATTTTTAAATAGATACTTCACTTTGACTTTTGCATTTTTCATATATTCTATTTTGGCGTAATATATATATATATATATATAATATATATATATATATATAATAATATATATATATATATATATATATCGCAATATAATTAAAAATCAATGTTAGCATACAAGATATTAAATTTGTCTTGATGTATGTATATTATTAAATATTTTCTTTTTTTGTAATTCTTACTAATTGATAGCTAGAAATATTAATCGTGAAAATTGTTAATTGACAAGTGTGTTAGTTATGATGGAGCATCTATTCGACGAACTTTATTTTAACCATATATCTACGAGTAATTTGTTGTTCACTATATTGTCTATATACCCTCCAACTTTACATGATTCACCATAGGTCCTTCAAATTCTTTAAAGTTCATCGATCATGCCCTTCATGAGTAAAGACTATATATTAATATTTTTGTCATTAATCTTTTATATCCTACTAAATACTCATTAACTTCTCGCTGGTCAATCCAAACATGTTATAGCGAGCTAAATAAACACTCTATGAGTAGAGAGGAAGGCTAAGATTATCTCCTCCTCCAAAGTAATACCCCTTTTGGGGATTGAGACGACCAACATACCAAGACCTTAGGGATTGAAAGGTGCAAATTTTTTCACCAGGTCAACTTTAGCTTGGTATATAAAATTGCTGATAGAGGTACAATGATAGCTTTAGATGTATACAAAATACTTTTTGAATGTACAAAATAAACATAATTTTTAATTTGAATGTACAAACATTATATATATGAATGTACAACCAAAGTATTTGGACACATTTCTTTTGAATTCATGCTTAACTTCTACCGTCAATTCTTATTCAGCAACTAACTATCCATTCTTAGGCTATGTTCAGTTCACCTTATTTTTGCTTATTTCAGATCTAATCAGATCAGATCAGATCAGATCAGAAAAAATAAGTTCAGATCAGTTCAGATCATGCTTATATTTAAAAATCATTATATCTTTTATTACATATTAGTAAAAATTATAATAATTGAATATTAATAAAGTACTCATTGAGACGAATCAAACAAGACTCTACATGACTATATTTTTTCTTATATATTGAGAAAAATCTAAAAGATAAGATCTTGTAATCAGAAAAAATAAGTTCAGATCAGATCAGAAAAAATAAGTTCAGATCAGATCAGATAAGTTCATATCAGGAAATTTCAGGTGAACTAAACATAGCCTTATTCCGCAACAAACCGTCCGTCCTATAACAACTTCTTTTTAATGAATATTCAATTACAATAGAAGTAGTGTTGAAAGCAATGCCCCAAGGGGGATTGTATGTTGTATCTTAAATTCTCCTTCACTAGCTAGTTACTGTCTTACTGACTAGGTAATAGGTATTAATAATGATCTTCCTTAATGTTAGGGAAATGAAGTAGTAGCTAGTGCAACTACAAGACAACTAGACTGTTAATGATGTATGTAATATGAAATGTGATATGTGTGATTTGGTCTCTAACCTTTCAACTACCCTATCTGGCATGCAAATCTTGAGTAGCTAGGAGTCACCAACAGTTGAAGTGATTCATGTCACAGTTAAATTTTCCTTCCTTCTCTCATGTGCAAGTGTCAAGCTGGGGGGGTCCTTCAGCCAAACCCTTTAAACGCGGAAGAAAAGCAAAACGTACGCATCAGAATAAATACAAAGTGATTGGACTTTTGCGTGGAGTAGAGAGTAGAGACTATACAAACAAATTTACTAACAAACAAATACTCCTATGTGAAAGTTGGAATTGATTCTGTTAGATGCTTAATTAGCTATATATGCTTAATTAGCTTTATATTCCTATGTGAAAGTTGGAATAGATTCTGTTATTAAGACACCATTTCTCGATTTGTGCGTGTCATCCTTACGCAGGAGCCATGCTACTCTTCTCTATATCGTTTCAATTTTATCAGATGTCTTCGAAGAGACTGTTATTAAGAGGCTTGAGGGTTATTGGGAGAAAAAAAAACATAAAATATACCTATTTCGTTTCATAATATTCGCTACACTTTTTATTGTGGGAAGTTTCACATTATTTGTTACAGTTTCTTTTTGGGCAACAAACTCTCTCTATCTCTTTCCTCTTACATGAGTCCCTTTTTTTTTTTTTTTTTTACTTTCTACCTCTTTCTTCTCATGTTTATTGGTATAGAATTGTAGACATGAAATATTCATCATCTAACAATAAGGTGAGAGCTCCTCTCGTGCGGAAGATCTCATAACCTTATAAAAAAATAATAATTTATGCCTATTTGGAAGACCAATCAAGTCTTAGCTACTAGCCTACTAGAGATAATCTCTCAAAAATGATTTCATATAGATTGTGATACCATATCACTACAGAGGTTTCAGTACTTGTATTAAAATTTTAGATCCTTTACAAGATGATTGTAAATGGCGAATGACTTCATATAACGAATTTGGTTTATAGATAAGTCCCTTTCCTCCAATGTTTTGAAACTTGCATCATGTTCACAAATGTGTAGTACTTTCCTGGTTTCTTTTTGTTCTTCCTATTTGCCTTTTCACATCTAACAATTCACATTTTAGATCATTAGTATCTTTAGTTACTTATTACTAAATATTATAGAACTTTTTTATATTATTAATATACTTATTGAGACGAATCAAATATAACATTATATGATTATATCTTAGATATTGGAAAGAATTTAAAAGAGATTATCTTTACTCCTAAACAGTGTTAAGATTTCAAGTGGGAAAAACAAAAAGAAACATAATCTTGTCAATGTATATTAATTTTTGCTAAGCACTACTTTATTAGAATTTTTAGAAAGACATATATAAAATTAATAATACATGTTAAAAATGTATATTAAAGATTTTGTAAAGCAAGTACATCTAACACATTACTTACTTGGTTTATAAATTTACTCACTTCACTTCGAGGGAGAAACAAAGAGAAAGTGCAAAAGTATAAGAGAAAAACTGAAAAGGTGGAAGAGAAACTGAAAAGTGAGAGAAGGAAACTAAAAATGGGTTAAAAATATTAAAAGTGAATGACATGGGTGGAAAAAGAGAGAAAATATACGAGATATGTTACCATAAATAAAATAAAATAAACAGTGTGTAGATTAACAAAAACAGACCAAAAAAGAAAAGTGTGTAGATTAAAAAGAAACTGATGGAATATTAACATTCCTTAGATGAATTTTGTCAATTAAGGAAACGAAAATAATAGAGAGAATCATATCATACTTTTGCATTGCAAAACAAATTGATTATATACCTTAAATGGAGATATGTGTCCAACTATAATTGATATATTGCATATCATACTTTTGCATTGCAAAACAAATTGATTATATACCTTAAATGGAGATATGTGTCCAACTATAATTGATATATTTCCTTGTATATAGCTTGTTTTCATATATGGAAATTATAAAAATGACCGGATCAATAATATTACAATTGTCTTTATATAATAGGTTAATTACTAGTCTTCTATGCACGCGATGCATGCGTTGATTGTTTGGGTTTATTCTTAATAAATTTTATCAATATATAATTATAGAAGTGTGATTTATCTCTATTATATAAGGGAAGGGGGGAGCAATGGTGTCCTCTTTTGAAATGCCTATTTTGCCCCCCTTCCCTTTCTATATACAAAAGGAATGTCAAAATCAAAATCGGCACTCAAAAAAATCCGAAAATTAATTTACAACACTCACTCACAAATCACTTAAAAGAAGAAACTTTACAAATCACTCATACAATTGAGAAAATCATGTTATAAATACCACACAAATCACTCAAATAATCAGGAAATTTTATTAAAACTAATTAAAATTAACATACAAACTAAAACTACTAACCTAGAACGTCAATACATACAAAAACATTTACAAAAATTTACTTACAAATCACTATTCTCAAGAATCATTCACAATTAATGTAGGCCATGATAAAAAAATAGAGGTGTATTTGTAGTGAAATCAGTTAGAAGTTAGACAAGGAAAAAAATTATTTACTTTTTTTATAGTGTTTCCTATATATAATAAATTTTACATATATTTGGACCTATCTTTTTCTATTATATACTAGCGATTAATTATCAAGGTAAAAAAGTTTATGTAAAATATCATTCAAGAATTAAAGTACAACACATGTGTCCCCGAATGAAGAGACTATGTTACCCCCTTCCCATTCTAAATTACAAATTTACTTACAAATCAAAGGGGCATCAAACAAAAATACCAAAAATATAATTATAACAATCACTCACAAACTACAACCTATGAAAAAATTGACTTGAAATCAAAGTGTCCACTTTCTTTACAATTTATGAAGTACTGTACTTAATTCAAAAATCAACTAAAAAATTATATATTAGAAATCATAAATAAATTCAATAAAATTTCTATTTTGTTCATAGAATTTAACTTTCAAAAGTAAAAAAAAAAAAAAAAATAATGGTGAGAGACTTAAGTGACAGAAACTAAACCAATCAAATTTTGCAACTAAAAACAATTATACTTCGTATGTCTAATGTTCAAATTTCGACTCTTATGCCGAAGAAAATCGAGTTTCTGTTTCGACAAAAAATTCAAGCACGCATCGCGTGCAAAAAATTCTAGTCTTTATTACATAAGGGGAGGGGGGAGCAATGGTGTCCTCTTTTGAAATGCCTATTTTGCCCCCCTTTCCTTTTTGAATTACAAATGGAATGTCAAAATCAAAATCGACACTCAAAGAATACTACCGAAAATTAATTTACAACACTTACTCACAAATCACTTAAAAGAAGAAACTTTACAAATCACTTAAAATAAGAAACTTTACAAATCACTCATATATTTGAGAAAATCACGTTAAAAAAATCAAGCAAATCACTCAAATAATCGGGAAACTTTATTAAAACTTAAAATTAACATACAAACTAAAACTAATAACCTAGAACGTGAATACATACAAAAACATTTACAAAAATTTACTTACAAATAACTATTCTCAAGAACCATTTACAATTAATGATGGTCATGATAAAAATAGAGGTGTATTTGTAGTGAAATCAGAAGTTAGAAGTTAGACAAGGAAAAAAATTATTTACTTTTTTATAGTGTTTAGAAGAATGTAGAAGTCAGTACTGTACTTAATTCAAAAATCAACTAAAAAATTATAATATTATAATTCATAAATAAATTCAATAAAATTTCTATTTTGTTCATAGACTTTAACTTTGAAAAGTAAAAAAAAAGACAAAAATAATGGTGAGAGACTTAAGTGACAGAAATTAAACCAATCAAATTTTGCCATTAAAAACAATTATACTTCATATATCTAATGTTCAAATTTTGACTCTTATGCCGAAGAAAATCGAGTTTCTGTTTCGAAAAAAATTCAAGCACGCATCGCGTGCAAAAAATTCTAGTAGTTATAGTTATACAAACTACTGGAATCTATAAAATTATTAAAAATTGAGATAAACATTTAGATGTAAATTTCTGTAGTCAAATTAAATTTATAATTTTTTTATTGAGTAACCATTTTTCTCATTATGTCAAGTTACTTCGTTGATGTTTATCTAGTTTATTATTGGAATTTTCAACCCATCTTTAAATTATGAAAGGATATAATTGTACAAAATCTGAATATCCAATTAAGTATATATATTTAGCTAAGGATTAAAAAGATATTTTATTGGGGGACACCATATCTTCTCTTGGCTTATATAATAGAGATATTTGACTTTTCCTAAGTTATATAATTAAGTAACCTCAAAAAGTAAAGACATAAGTAATGCCAACATTTTTCAGTTGCTTCTACTATAGTAAATACTAGTATTATATACACGTCATGCGTGTGACAGTATATTAATGTTAATAGTAACATCATAAAGTATTAATAAACTAACTTAAGAATGTAATATCTATGGTGAAGATTGATGAGCGTTATGGTTTTTTATTTGTATTTTCTAGTATAAAGAGTAATGTTTTACAAAAAGGACCATGTCGATGTAGGATATGTTCTCTTGTATTTGGTAAATAATTCAAAACTCTCTTTCTAACAAAATGATCTAGGTTGTTTTTTTATTTATTTTAAAAAACAAATATATAATAGGCGTATCTTTTGAGTGGTAGTTTAAATTAATTTCACTAGGTAATTGAGGGTTTTAGGCATACTATGGTGAGTAGTCTTTAATTAAAAAAATAAATTATAAATTATATTTTCTGATGACATATGTTTTCTCTTTAATTATTTATTTTTCCCTAGATTGTGACTTTGCTTACTTATAATTGTTTGAAAATTGATTCAGTTATCAATTTCTATTTTCAATTGTAAGTTTTCTCTTTTTATCCATTTTTATCTAATTCTTTTTGGTAATATTGAACTTTCTTATTACCCGTATTTATAAATAAGGAAAGAATTAAGAAAATCGTTTCTTTGTAGTTTTTTGTGTGATTAAGGGTATATAAGTCTTTTTAGAAGAGGCCACCATTGTTCTCTCTTGTCTTTTATGATAGAGATAAGTAACTATAAGTATATTAATTTTTAACCTCAAAATACAACAATTAATCTTATATTTGGACAGATCAGGTCCTTAACTATAGGTATGGTCAGCTACAGATAAGACTTAGCATTGAAAAATTCTTATACTTAGGCTATCAATTTATTATACGATACTACCCTTCATTTCTTAACACTTGCAACATAATCCTCAAATAGATGTTTGACAATACTTGCAACATTTTTCTTTTGAATATATTTTTATACAAAACTAGTTTTTTTTGCCCGGATAATGCCTCGGGTGAGTTACAACTAGCACTATATGCACACGATACGTACGACTGTATATTATCTTATATTTGGTAGATAATTCAACAACTCTCGGTTTAAAAAATGATTTAGGTCATGTTTTTTATTTATTTAAAAATACATATATATTTTATAGGCGTATTTTATGAGTTATAGTTCAATTTAATTTCATTAGATAATTTAGGTTTTAAGCATATTATGGTGAATAGTGTTTCAATAATAAAAAAAAAATCTAAATTGATATTATCAAATGATGTATGTTCATCATCTCTTTAATTATTTATTATCTCAACTGATTATGAGCTTCAAAAAATGAAAAAATGAATATTCTCTAAGTTTCTTAATTTTTTTATGGTTTGTTTATGCACGTTAATTATTATTTGAAATGGTTATTAGTTCAAATAGTAATTTTTTTTGTAAATCTTTGTTTTTATAATTGTTTGAAAATTGATAGTCATCATTTTATATTTTCAATTGTAAGTTTCCTCTTTTTACACTTTTATATGTATGTCTTTTTGGTAATGTAGAACTTTCCTTATTACATGTATTTGTAAATGAGGAAAGAATTAAGAAAATCTTTTCTTTATTATTTTTTGTGAGATTAAGGGTATATAAGTCTTTTCAAGAGGGGACATCATAACTCCCCCCTTGACTTATATAATAGAGATAAACATATATGTTATTATTTTTAAATTCATAATTTATTTTGCTATTCGTATTTTTGTTCATTAAAAAATTGAAAAATTCACGTCACGACGTGATAAGTCACTAGTAGAATAAATGCTACTTGCTGCGGTTAAAAAGTGCCCTATTGCTGCGTTTTGGGGCGCGCAGCAATTAAGGGCGCAACAATAGGTATTAATAATATTGCTGCGGTTTTAAACCGCAGCAATATATACCAATATTGCTGCGGTTTTTTAGGCCAAACCGCAGCAATATACTTATTTTATATCTGATTTAGAAAGCATATTGCTGCGGTTTTTCTAGTAAAACCGCAGCAATAGGGTCTGTACAGGTAAAAAAATATTTTTTTTTTTTTTGCATTTTTTAAAATTTTTTTGATAGTTATAATAAACTTGTAATATAAACATTTTTAAATCCAAAGAGACTATTGCAATACAATAGCAATACCAAAGAAACTCACCCAAACTGTCATATATTCAATACCAATAATAAATTACAAATCCTAATTACAAAATATATATATAAAAAAATACAGACTAATAATGAAAAATTTTAAAAAAACGAAAAAGAAGCAGAGATGACGAAAAAAAAAAATACAGACCTTGATGCAAAAAAACGAAAAAGAAGCAGAAATAGAGAATGAACGCTGTACACTATGATGGAAAAATGAATACAAAAATATACAATGAAACAGAGGTACAGAATTAACAAAAAAATTAAAAACTAAATAAAAAAGGAAAAACATCATTAGATCTTGAAACAACTCGCCGGTAGAGACGAACGGAACGCAGTCGGCGCTACCATTGATGGAGATGAACAGACCACGTTGATGGAGCACGTTCGAACGCCGGAGATGAATGCGAACGAATGCAAAAAACGTTGATGGATCCAGATGCGGCGGACCTTTCAAGCTGCTTCCTCTCTGACAGTCGACGATGATGGGAAGAGGGTGAGAAAAATTCGTCGGAGGCTTCAACGTTGGCCGTCGACTTGCGGTCGAGGAAGAGAGAATGTGTGACGACGATTGACTCGCGACGACTTGCGTTCGAAGGAAGGCGAAGGTTGACAGCAGGGAGGCGAAGAGAGGTTGATGAGAGTGATGAGAGAGAAGTGCGTGTGAGGCTGAGAGAGAGATGAGAGGCTGAGAGAGAGAAGAGATGGTTGAGAGAGGCGCTGAGAGAGAGGGAAAAAACCCTAAGTGCTGCTTTTATAATTTCACAGGCCCGCTCTTTTTTTGTGTTAAGTGATAGCAAATATTGCTGCGGTTGCCACATAGGACCGCAGCAATATATTAAAAAAATATTTTTTTAATATATTGCTGCGGTCCTACGTGGAAACCGCAGCAATATTTGCTGTTCAAGGCCCCCACATTATTTTTAAAAAGTGTCATTTAGACAATATTGCTGCGGTTTTGGGCGAAAACCGCAGCAATATTGTCAATTTCTATTTTTTCTTTTCTTTTTGCGTGTTATATTGCTGCGTATAGGTCAAACCGCAGCAATATCACCGCAGCAAATAACATTTATTCTACTAGTGAGTAAAAAAATTTTGAAAGACTTGAGTTTGAAAACAATATCTTAAAAGAAATTGTGGTAAAAGAATATGACATCAATATTCTCTTGTAAGTTAAGTCTTTTTAGTTAATTATAATTATTACAAGACTTCATCATATTTTATTTAAAATATTAAACAACAAAGTCACAATATATTGATAGTTAAGCTCTTACTTTTCATTTCAAAGGTCACATGTTTGATACTTTGCACTTACAATTTTTTTTAGAAGTGATAAGTACACATAAACATAAAACATTTACATTTGAAATTTGAGGAGAGTGCAATGTGACACATAAACTTTCTTTTGCACGCCTTTTAATATATTTGGATAGATAGTTTAACTTTAATTTATTGCTATTAATAACATGCATTGGGCATGTTTTTCTCTCTTTTTCCCTTGATCCATCCGTCATTATCATATGTTGCAAGAATTGGAATCGGTGATGGTAGTGATTAAAATTTGTTGTCAAGATATATAGTTTTACTAATAATCATAGGTTGTTTATTGTGTTACTTTGTTATATTATCTTTGTATTTTTCAGTTGCACCATTTTTTTTTTCACATTTTGTCAAGATTATTTTTTGAACGTTAATATCTTTTATTGAGTGTAAGTAAAATTAAAACTATTAAAAATTTGATACTTGAAATCCTCGCATTGAAACTAATCTAACAAGACCCTTCTTGACTATATTTTTGTTTATATATAATGATGCATAACGATGCGAGATAGCTTAACAAAGTTGGTTGATTAATAATTCCAAAAATGCAAATGATGCAATTATAAAAAAAACTGGAGTAATATAGGAAATGGTTACAACTAACCAAAATAGAATACATGTTTGTTAGAATGGATTACTACAAAGTATTTTCATTTATATAATACAAGAACATTGTATAATAGCCTAGTAATAGTAATCTACAAAAATTAAACCGGAACAAGGTAAAGTTTCTACTTTATATTTACTCATCATTTTTTGTACCTTTCCTTTTCCTGTTACCAGCTATAAAAACCATATCGCTTCCACTTTCTGTTTAACTAAAAACTGCAAATAACATATAGTACACACTCAGCTAGACTCCCTCTCTATGGACTATACTATTTACAACCCTAATAATAGCAAGTATTCCTCATCATCAACCCCAATATTGATACCCTCTTCTTGTTCTAGGAGTATCAATAATACTAAAAATAGTAAGAACAAGAGAAACAACACCACTAGGAGCAACAACAACAACAACAACAACAACAACAACAACAACAACAAAAACAGCAACAACAACAACAACACCAACAACACCACCACCACCAACAACAACAACAAGAGCAAGGATGGCGTAAGGCTTTCGACCGATCCGCAAAGCGTGGCGGCGAGAGAAAGGAGGCATAGAATAAGCGAAAGGTTCAAAATATTGCAGAGTTTAATCCCTGGTGGTGCTAAGCTTGACATAGTCTCCATGTTGGAGCAAACCATTCAATATGTCAAGTTCTTAAAAGCTCAAATTTGGTTGCATGAAGCCATCATCATCAATAACAACAATAATAGTGTTGATAATACAAATAAGTCTTACCAATATGATCATAGTTTGATTAGTAATAGTGGTAATAGTAGTGGTATTTCTATTAATGATGCATATTTCTATGACCATTATTATTATGCATTAATGTATAATTGTCATGATAATAATGTTGGTCAACAAGGTGGTGGTGGTGACAACCCTCAAGGGATCGGCATGGTGTCGGCTCGTAACCAAGAAACTCAAGAATTTTGGGCTTGCCAAGAATATGATCAGCAAAGTATGTATTATAAGAGACCTCTCAACTAGCACGGATTTTTTTCCGGAGTACATGAGGAAAGTTAGAACACCCACTATATGCGTCTTTTTTTTTTATATTTGTAATTTAGTGTACCCAAGTATTTGCTACAATGATTTAGCTAATTTACCTGGCAATTAGAGTGGCTGGTTCTTCAGTTGTATGTTTGATGTGTGATGCCATACTAGTAATGAAGTATTTCATGTGTTTGTTTTGGTGTATCTTTTAGAAAATATTTTTTATTCATTCCCAAGGCATAAATCTGGTCCCGTAGCTCAGTCGGTTAGAGCGTTGGTCTTATGAGCCGAAGGTCGCGAGTTCGAGCCTCGCCGGGACCAATTATAGAAATGAAAATGAACTCGTGATTTTGTAGTTTTTATGCTAAACATTTGCGAAACAAGAACGGAAATTGGGGATGAGAAAAGAAACTCATGTCAAATCTAGTAACATTTTCAGTCACATCCAAAAAAAAACATTTTGGGTCACATCCAAAAAAAACATTTTCTATTCTAGATTGTAATCATTATTGTCCTTGAAAATAGGAAATTTTTGAACAAAAATCTGTGATATGTTTGAGATGGAAAAAAAGGACAAAGATAAACAGTTCTCGTGAATCAGTGCCAGGAGAAAAGAAAATCTTAGTCCCTTGTTCGAAAAATCTGAAAGAAAAAGCCAACTCCACAGCTCACAAAGATGTTGGATCACTGCAAATGCAAATCTACAAAGGTGGACTTTCCAATAAGGTTTTTTTTTCTTTCCAAAACTATCTACTTCTTCCGCTTTTATTTATTTGCTACATTTTGATTTACACAAGAATTTAGGAGATGCCATTTTAATTTTTTTTAAGTGTACTTTTTGACCCTTCTAGCATTAAATAGGGTGGGAAAAGGGAAAAAAATAGTACTTTTTGGTGGAAAAAAGGGGAAACAAATATAATACTATTACTTTTTGGTAGGCCAAGTCTCCTAATAAGAAAATGTAGCAAATAAAAAAAAGCATTCCTTTTTGAAAAATATAGCAAATAAATAAAAACAAAGGGACTAACATATAGCCCATTTCTTAATATAAATTTTTTTATTAAAAAACTATATATAGAATAATATAAAGTTAAAAGATTTGAGTAGATCAAACAATCATTTTGTAAACTTTGTTACTATTACCACAATAAATTATTCTCTTTTGTACAGGATTTTGTACATTCAAGATGATTGCTCTCAAAATTATCGCATTTGGAAGAGTTATGATTGAATGTTCGCAATTAGAAGTTTTATTGTTGAATATATATTTTCTACTAGACTTTTAAAATGAAGTTTTAAAATTCATAATTAAAGGTCTTATGTTTGAAATTCAAAATGTAGGATGCAAAATTGAGTTTGATAGTCGACTACTAAGGTTAATGATTCTAACTTGCTTAAGGGTATTAGTCCATCTATCCCATATTATTAATTAGTATAGTTTAACCGATATTGATCGAGTTTTAAGAGCTTTATTTAACTTCTCTATTTTATAGATGAATCAAATCGGACGTGAAATAACAAATCACTGACAATTGTGGGACAAAAAACATAGAGTAAGCGGATAAGTTAATCGCTTATGCTGGATTTTGTAGGGATATAAAAGAGCATTTATCCTAAAATGATGAATATTCAGAGAGAGTGGTGGAAAAAGATTTACTTGGCAAATAAATGTTGGAGCTCAAAGAAGATGAATTGAGTGTGTGCTCTAATACCATGTTGGATTGTGTAAAGCTCCGTAATCTTGAAGTATTCCATTGATTAATATATATATATATATATATATATATATATATATATATATATATAATATATTTAAATATATATATATATATATATAGTGTTTACAAAATAATAATCCTAACCCATGTTAGGAATCCTAATTATATAATGATAATACTATACAAATATATCCTAATCTGATGAGAAAATATTTTCCTAAATATATTTTCTATCATATATTAATAAATCAATAAAGTTATAGATTATGAAAAGAGAGTTTAATAGACAAAACAATACTACACACTAAGACTAATTTATTAGTGTAGAGATAATGAAATGTTGAATAGGAAAGTGAAATTTTGTATAGTTTCTAATAACACATCAAAATTAGAACCATGCTATCCTTATTTCACAATAATTGTTGTGCCCATGAATCTTATATTAATTGCTTATTTTTCATATTTTTGAACATAATCGATCAAAATTGTATGTTCTCTCATTTTAATAGTTGATATATATATATATATATATATATATAATATATATAATATATATATATATATATATATATTATATATATATATTATATTATATTATATATATATATATATATATTATCAGCTAGATGGTAAATAACAGTTATACATTAAATGAGACATGAGAAAGGAGAAAAAAGACTCATCAAAAGAAAAGGGAGAGAAAAACGATGAAATTTTACAAAAGCTAGATGGTTAATGAAAAGTGGAAGTGGTAAATAGGAAAAAGGAGAAAAAGCAGAAGGAACGGAAAAGAATGTATATACTTTTTATTGTAATATGCAAAATAATGTGAACTGAATTATCTACTATAGATAATATGATGTTAGAGGCACGAAAATTCGATTTTCACCCTTTACAAAGTAGGATTTCCAAATTCCTCCTATATGCAAAGAATTTTCATCTTATATATAAAAAAAGATCTGCAAATTAATATGAAGTTGATCGACAACAAGTCATTAGGATAATATACGGTCAAAGAAGTTAAAAAATTCTAAATCGTTATATTTGGTAATTGAGTCTCTCTATCTTTGCTCCTTTCCACATGTATATGTTATTTATATTGGTTTGAAATTGGTTTTCAGAATAATTTTGATTATCTTTTTTTTCATCTTGTTGAAACAATGTTATTTAGTTAATGTATCAAATTATTGATTATTCACTGAATAAAATTTCTTAATTACTTTGTTATTGAATAATATAATCTAGGAAAAAGCTCAAGAGCACCACCCGGAGCGTTATATAAGATAACTAAAAATGAAATTATAAAATGAATCTAATAATTAAACATTAATTACACCGATCGATATTATGCGTGATTTTGACATACATCCCAAGATTTATACCATTTTAGAAAATATATTCAGTGCTTATCTATTGCAACAAGACCTTTGTTAGCATACATGTGGGATTGCGACCTTCAAACGTTACAAGTTTTTAACCGCAATAAATAAGGATGTATTGCTTTCATCTTAAAATAAAAAAAGATATAGGATTGACCAGGTTTAATCAGCACTGATGAGGTCCAATTAGGCGTAAACATAAAGAATTTCATGTTTGATATATGAGGTCCAATCACGTCTTATAATTTCAACTCAAATAAGTTTATGAAGAGAATACACCCTAATATAGTATTATACATAGTAAGAAACTAAGAATACTTAGGGCGTGTTCGGCGGCAGCTTTTGGAGTAGCTTTTAGTGTTTTGACTAGGTCAAAACACTAATTAAGTGTTTGGCGAAATAGATGTTGGAGTAGCTGTTGGAATTAAAAGTAGCTTTTGGATAGCTGTTCTGAAACGTCATCTTTTATAGCGTTCAATCCATGATATCAGCGTTCTACTTTTTTTTTTTTTTTTCAGAGGAAAATAAGGCGAAAAGCTCTCATCTCCACACCTCCAATCCTCCATAGCTGCGCATAACTCTACAACCTTGAATCTTTGAAAAAAATTCCACTTTTTATGGATGAAAATTTGGAATTAACAGAATCTCTATTATTCAGGCGCTATAACTTCTTCTATGCGCGATTTTCTACATTTCAGTATCATCTTGAAATTTCTTCAGGCGCTATATATACGTTTACAAATTCTTTGGGAATTCACAGTATCATCTTGAAATTATTCACAGTATCATCTTGAAATTTCTTCCTCCAAGTAAGTCTATAATTCCTCTTTCTTTTCCATTATATTTAACTTTATGACTAGAGTTTTTTGCTCCTCTTCTTTTAAAGTATGAATTTTGCATGGTACAGATTCTTTCATTTGTCATTGTGTTCATAATTATCAGAAGAGATTCAATCACCTGAAACAAAGGTATGTGATTTATCTCAAAAATTACCTTTTTATTGCTGAGTTATTGGTTACTTAATTTGATTGCTGATTTTTGGTTTTTTTGGGGGGGTTGATGGTTTTTGTTTGATCGATTGTTAAGTGAGTATGATTTTAATAGTTGAATTGGAAAAAAAATGGGTTTGATTGGGTTTTAGTTGTGGGGATTTGGGGGTTTTTTTTTTGGGGTGTTTGACTTGAGCTTAATTTGATTGATTTTGAGGAAATTGAATTTAATAGGCATTGGTAGATATAGAGCACTGTTCTTTGATCAGCTTTTACAGAGGAATTGGTAGATGTACAACTTATCAGTATAAATGAATGTGATCTCTCTGTTCTCTTGGTAGCTGGAGAAGGCTGCCTTTCCTACTATCGTTTCTTTCTCTCATAGAACTTAGATTAGATCTTTGAGCCGCGTATATAAAAGTGACTGGATTCAATAATTTTTTTTGCAAAGGGTATATGAGTTGAACTTGCAATTTACAAAACTAAACGATTATATTAAGAATAATGTTTTTGCCTAGAATAGGTTCATTGGTAAGCATTTTAAACTGAAAAAAGCAAACCCATTCTAATCGAATCTTGTAATGAATGATGAGAAATAGTTTTTTTAGATAACTATTCAGAATAATACCCTGCGCATCTGAAATTTGGCAAACCTATTGAGTGTATTTCAAAAGCAAACTTCTTTCCAACAAAATAAGGAAATACCTATGCATCTGAGAAGGGAGAGAAACAGCACAACAAGGAGTATATCTGCTATCCAAATTGCATATCAAACATTACCTTAGCTTTAAAGTTTTGTCTTCATACAGTGAACTATCAACTACTGATTTGTCAGAGCAATATGTAGACGGTTCAGTGTCAGCATCTTTGCCACTTACATAATTCAAAATGTCTTCTTTCAATATCCTTCCATCTTTACCACTTCCTTCGATATTGCTTAAGTCAATTTCCTGTTGTTTGGCTAGGCCACGAACTGCTAGTGAACACAGTATGCCACTCTTTGAACATATTATTATAATAATTACATATTATTATAAGTACATTTACAAGGAACCTTGCATGACATCAATTTTAACGGGGGAGATGTGGATGAAAGAAGTGATAAATGGTCACCCTATTCGATGTGTCAATGCATTTAGGATGGAGCCTCAATTATTTTTGAGATTATGTAAGGACTTATCATTACATTATGGGTTAAAAGCTAGTGGTAACATGCCTATTTTCGAGAAAATCGGCATATTTTTGTACGCAATTGCTCAAGGTGCCTCAAATAGAGTTCTTGGTGAGCGTTTTCAACGTTCTGGTGATTCTATTAGTAGAGCAATTCATGAAGTTCTTAATTCAATTTCTTGTCGAAAGGTGAAGAGTCTTGCACATGATATTATAAAGCCTTATGATCCCGATTTCACAAGTGTGCCTGCAAAAATAGCTCAAGATAAAAGATATATGCCATTTTTTAAGGTACATTTTATTTAAGGTTTCTATTTGTGTCCTATATATGTATAAAACTATAATGTTTATATATGTCTAATATGGGATTTATATGATATTCTTACAGGATTGTATTGGATGTATAGATGGTACACATATAACAGCATGTATACCCGAGGATCAACAAATGCCTTATAGAGGAAGGAAAGGAATTCCCACATTTAATGTAATGGCTGTCTGTGATTTTGATATGTGTTTTACATTTGTATCGGCGGGTTGGGAAGGTTCAGCACATGATACTCGGGTTTTTCTTCATGCGATTGAAACTCCAGAATTAAATTTTCCTAAGCCACCTGAAGGTATTTTTATTTACAGATCATTCTTATGTTTCGAATATAATTTTACAAATTTGGGAATATAGTATGTGTTACATGCTAATAAATTATTTTTTCTTCAATCAAATTTTAATGTAGGTAAGTACTACTTGGCTGATAAAGGGTATCCAGATCGAAAGGGTTATTTGGTACCATATCCCAAAACAAGGTACCATCTAGAACAATTTAAACACACACCTCCACGAGATGATCGAGAAACTTTTAATCGCTGGCACTCATCTCTTCGAAGTTGCATTGAGAGATGTTTTGGAGTCCTGAAGCAGAGGTGGAAAGTACTTACTAACATGCCACAATATAATGTTGAGACACAAATACAAATTATGGTTGCTACATTTGCATTGCATAATATATTAGAATAAATTCACCTACTGACCCCCTTTTTAGAGTTTTAGAGGAGTATCCTGATTTTATACCCTCGTCGGAGCTTCCTGATGTTCATGTTACTTCAGATGGTGGAATTAGAACGGGAAGCTCTACTGAAATGCAGATTATTCGTGATAAGATAGCGGAATCTTTATGGCGAGCTAAACGTAGCCAAGTAAATTAATGTAAAGGATATTAGTTTTTGTAGAATGTGTTCCTGATGAAGACTATTTTTTGCTTTTTAGTTAATGCATATGAATGCCATTTTATTATTTTCGTGTTTCACAAGCCTAATTTTAAATTTATGCTAAATTTATTTGGAGAGTTAGACAACATTATTGAATTATTCGAAATAATATTATTTTTTCATATTTTATTCATTACAAGATGGTTTTAGTTTTTATAAAGTGTATACATTTGAATACTATATTAAGAGTTGTAAAATCCAACTAAAATTTATTTGTTATGAAAAGTAAAATAATGCATTTTGTTCATATACAAACATTTGATTTAACCATATAGTAATTAATCATATAATTATAATTAATATTATAATTAAAAAATGTTATTTTTATCATATATAAGCATAACAGCTACTTTTACCGAACACTTATATTGTAAACAGCTACTTTCACAGCTAAGAGTTAACAGCTACTAGCCGACAGCTAACAGCTACCCGAACAGCTAACAGCTACTCCAACAGCCAACAGCTACCCAACAGCTACTTTTGCCGAACAGGCCCTTAAAAGCACATATATAATTTACGATTTGTTCTCTCATCTATATTTGATTATTATAAAGTTCTTAAAATGATTTTATGTCATCTCCTCATTTTGTTCGGACATTACTTTTATAATTAATTGTACTTAAGTACATATCATCCATTCACTTCTACACAAATGTCTATTTTTTAAAATTGGAGTGGTTTTCAGGTACTTCATTTGTTTTACAATTAATATACAACACTTATCCTTTCAATGTTAAAGTTTAACCATGAATATTATTTTCCTAATATATAAGAAATAAAACAGTCATATAAAGTTCGTCAGATTCCTATCAACCTATAGTTTTAATATAATTGTTTCTTCAAAATTATTATTACTATTATATATTTGAAGATATTAATGTTCAATATAATGCATTGGATATTGCAAAAACAAGTGTTGCACTAGTTTTTGAACGAATGAAGTATGTCCTCTCATTACTTTTTAATATATTACTTCACTAAAGATTGGCTTATTTTTCTCGATGGATTTTTCCATTTACCTTATTGTTTTAATGTCAAATAAAATACAATTTAAAATATATCAAGTACATAAATGGACCATATTATCTTACTATATAAGTAAAATGAGTTTACAGGTAAAAGTGATTGTCTATGATATATAGCGAGTGAAACCGTTTCATTTGATCATATCCACCTTTAAAATAAAGGGAATTATATAATGGTTTAATTGAAGGTATATATTTACACACTAGTATTTCTTCAAATCTCCATCCTTCCATCCCTTATACCACATTTTAGAAAAAAATACTTTCAAAGTTCACTAAATGAGTGTATCAACTATCAAGTATTGTATTTCCTATAATTTATCAACTTTTCAATCAACCTCCTCTCTCTTTGTTCCACACCAATGCATGGTAGACATGATTGCTTTTGGGTATTAATTTTTTAGTGATGGAGTGTTGAATTTAATATTATTTGTCACTTTTATTCTTCATTGCTGCCATCCTTCTTTCCTGGTAAGTTATATTCTCTTCCTTTATATGAATAGGTCAAATTCGAACTATTACTTAAAAGACTCGATTTTTCCTTAAAAATAAAAAGCAAAAAATTTCTGCTAAATTTTTTTCAAGAAATTTGTCATTACTCAGTAGATATAGATCTAGTGATTAGGTTTAAAAAATTTTAAACTTAATGTTAATAAATTATCAATCAGATTGCAATTCTAAACCTATTCAACCTATTTATGAGATTAATCAATAGTTTGGATCGAATTAATTCATTTATTTAGGAGCTTAGATGATTGACCTATTTATTATCCCTTTGTTCGTCGAAGGATTTTTCATTTGCTTTTTTTAAAAAGTTGAATTTAACATAATTCTTCACCAACATATGAAAAGACACTGTTATATGAGATCTTATTAGATTTGTCTCAATGTGTGTTTTCAGAATATTAAAATTTGACAATTATAAGTAATACTAAATCACAAATATTAATGGCCAGAATGCGTACCTTGGAGAACTTGAAGATAAATAAATAAATGTACATGCCAGAATTTTATTAAGATTAATAATTTGTCCTATTTTCTATTATAAATAGAGTTTATAGTTCACATGCACAATATAAGTGTGCTCAAGGCACACTCTTATCTTCTTATATATATTACTTCCGTATTTTTTCAGTTATAATAAAATAAAGAAAATAATTTTTGATATGATAATATTTCAATCATAAACAAAATTTTGTGACCCAAGATCCTTTACGCGCCTGATATTATAGTAGATTGAAATCCGACCTTCATCTTGATATTCAATCAATTAATAAGTATGATTCTCACATTTTCAAACTTCAACGTTAACTAGAAAATCAAAACTTTCATGGCGAGATAGAACCATTGTATTGATGGATACAACTTTCACAACAGGAAGGAGAGACGACTCTTACAACAGGAGGGGCTATTTATTCAAATAAACTATAAACTTAAAAACTAGCAATAAAGCAAAGAAAATAACAAAATTTAGAGTTTTCCATCGTTATAAAAATCAACATAAGCCCTATAAGAACACTAATGGAGGCAAGGATTTGAGAGAAATTAAATGTTAGAGTCTGGGAGAGAGAAAGGGAGGAGGGTTTATACTAATAAGGATAATATCATACATCATAATGATAATGTATGTGTTAATGTATAAGAAACTTCTTAGTAACACTATCATAAGAAATTTGTCGTTAAAATTACCAATTGGTTCATGATGTAGTTATCATAAAATAAAGAAAATAATTTAATTATTGTGGATTAATTTAAGATGTACTACCAAACATGTAAATATAATGATTGGTAGAGATCTTTTATTTATCATCTCATCTTATGCCTATTAATTATAACTACACCACAGTAACAACTACTCTATGAATCACAAGTATGAGTGTAAATGAGACGAGACAATTCACTATCTACTCGATATCGAGTCGGTCATGAGTTGGAATCGAACTCAAGCTCGAGTCGAGATGTTGGCGAGTTGTTGAACAACTGGATATTTGACTCGAAAACTCGTGAGAAGTTATAAGACCCAATTATCAATAGCAAAATACCTAGATTCAACATTTTTCTGATTTAGGGTTGCTTTTAATATGAGACACTTGCAATATACTCCCAATCTACTCGATCAAAACTCGACTCAGTCAAAGTTCGACCCGATCAAAACTCGAATCGAGTGAGCTCAATTCAAAATAATACTAACGATGAATCGAGTTAGTTCAAACTCAAACTCGACTCGCATCATTTACATCTCAAATAGCAAGGGTTTCAAAACTAGGGAAAATCATTTAGGGCAGGGAGGAAGTACAAATCTTATTGCTGAAAGAAGGTACTAATAGGATACGGAGAATTCAGATTTCTTGATGGCTAAAACATTTTACTCGTTACTCGTATATGACATATGTTTAACTGATATTGTAACACCTTTATTGATTTAGATTGGTGAATGGAGACTAGACAAAGTCACGAAGGTGCAAGTGCAGAACTTCAACCGAACTACAATAAGTCAATAATGCAAATGCCAAGGCGTATTTCTCAATGGGATAGAGTCGTGGTAATAACGGGTAGGCCAAAACTTGCATGAGATACTTTCGCCTTTGTTTGTTGGTGCGGTGCTTCCTCAGCAGTTGGTAAGTATCTTTAAATATACCGAGTAGTACTTAATCTCGTAATAAGGAGAGCACCCTTCTAACCTCAAGGTTGGGGGTTCAATCTTCACTAGAGGCACTTTGAGGATAGGGATTTTCCTTTCCCCATACTCTAAAGTGCTTGGCCCATTAAGAGCCGGGCGGGGTCCGGACTGATTTTCTATGGCAGTGGCAAGAATGGGGCTAGGGGAGGCAGCTCAAGAATCAAACCTCTCTTGAGCCCGTTATTTGAGACAGATCTATTTCGGCCGGAGTAAACATCAATAGGGATTTTCCTTTCCCCATACTCTAAAGTGCTTGGCCCATTAAGAGCCGGGCGGGGTCCGGACTGATTTTCTATGGCAGTGGCAAGAATGGGGCTAGGGGAGGCAGCTCAAGAATCAAACCTCTCTTGAGCCCGTTATTTGAGACAAATCTATTTTGGCCGGAGTAAACATCAAACCAGCTTTAGGGTGTGTTTGGTTGGACGGAAAACATTTCAAATGGAGAGTGATTTTACGTGAAAATCATTTTCTGGAGAAAAACTCAATTCTAAATTGAATTTTCCTTTGTTTGATTGTAAGGAAAGTAACTTTCTTTGAAATCTATTTTCATTTGTTTGTGTTGTGTTATTGTTTGATAGGGTAGGGGAAAGTGTGGTTTTCCTTGCCTCCCTAGGAAAAGTAATTTTCCACCATCGGGAAATGATTTCAGCCCATATTTTCCCTTTCTTGATCGATCAGATCCAAACAAAACAGAGAAAAGTGTGGAAAAATAGTTTTTCTGGAAAACACTTTCCTCCCAACCAAACACACACCTTAGTGAAAGAAGGGGCGAACCGATGATTAGGCGAATCAAATTACTACGTATGGTGGAAACGGTGAGGGGGTGGTATAATGCTAATTGGTACCTTTGAGATGCCTTGAATTTGATACTTAATTTGATTATTCTATCACGGGGTCTCTTTAGTTTGTTTATGTATATTGGAGAGTACTATTTAAACTACTTTCTGCTACATATATTTCCTTGATCATGATTATATAACCTATAATCTCTCTCCCCAAAAACCTAATATGTTTGGTTGCTTCCTCTATTTATGGATGTAGTTAACACATTATTAGTGAACTATGTTAAATTTGCATTGTCAGTTCTCCTTTTTTTGTTGCTTTTGTTATACTTCATGTGTTGTTCCTTATACTTGCATCATATAGCATGGGATACAATTACTTAGCAGAAGAGAGATAAAAGGTGAACCTTATGTGCTAGAAGAGAGATAGAAATACCATATTACCAGTTTAGAAAATGATGCAAATAATACACAATTTTCATTTGACAAAGTGATAATGCACTGGAAAGCTTGCCTCTCTTCTCATTCATTCATACGTTATATAGAGTACAAAGTCCACTCAATAAGGAGGGAAAATAGGAAGATAATAACTTCCCTAAAAGATAGAATAGCATATACAAGAATATCTCTAATATTCCTAAAATCATGCTAACCATATCCCTAAATAACGTAACACCCCCCCCTCAAGTTGGAGCATGAGGATCACAAATGCCCAACTTGGACATGAGAATATCGAACTGGGACTTTCCAAGAGCTTTGGTGAAGATATCCGCCAGCTGAGCAGTAGTAGGAACGTAGGATAGAGCAATCAAACCATCCTTAATAGCATCACGAACAAAATGACAATCAACCTCAATATGTTTCGTGCGCTCATGAAAAACGGGGTTGTTAGCAATATGTAGCGCGGACTGACTATCACAGAAGAGAGGAATAGCCTTAGGATGATGAACCCCAAGACTAAGCAGAAGGCCTTTAAGCCACTTGAGCTCGCAGGTAATGGCAGTCATGGAGCGATATTCAGCTTCAGCCGATGATAAGGAAACAGTGTGTTGCTTCTTAGTTTTCCAAGAAATGGGAGAGGAGCCTAAGAAAACAAGCCAACCAGATAAGGACCGGCGAGTGATAGGACAAACGGCCCAATCGGAGTCACACCAACCCTGAAGAGTCAAATCACTGTCAGAACGGAGAAGAATGCCAGAGCCCGGGGTACCCTTCAGGTACCGAACCACACGAACAGCGGCTTCCCAATGAGCCGTGCGAGGAGCCTGAAGGAACTGAGAGAGAATATGAACTGAGTAGGCTAGATCGGGTCGAGTAACAGCAAGATATATAAGACGCCCCACTAGACGACGATACCGCTCAGGATCATCGAATAACTCACCAGTGTCATGACTGAGACGATGGTTTTGCTCCATCGGAAAACCGCAGGGCTTGGCCCCTAAAAGACCAACTTCAGAAATAATATCCAGAGTATACTTCCGTTGACAAAGGAAGAGCCCAGAAGTACTGCGAGCCACCTCGATACCCAAGAAATACTTTAGGGAACCCAAATCCTTCATTTTAAAACAATCACCAAGATATGCTTTGAAGACAGAAATAGCAGCGGAATCATTGCCAGAAATAATAAGATCATCCACATACACCAAAACATTGAGCTGAACTCGACCTTGAGTAAAGGTAAAGAGAGAATAATCAGAGTACGATTGCAAAAATCCATACCCTTTCAAAGCAGTGACGAGCTTGGCAAACCAACACCGAGGAGCCTGTTTCAACCCATATAGAGACTTTCGCAGACGACACACCAAAGAGGAATCAGATCGAGAAAAACCGGGAGGAAGCTTCATGTATACTTCTTCCTCAAGGTCCCCATGAAGAAAGGCATTATGAACGTCCATCTGATGTAACTCCCAATTTTTAGAGGCAGCAATAGCAAGGAAGGCACGAACAGTGGTCATTTTGGCAACAGGGGCAAAAGTTTCATTGTAATCAAGACCAGCCTGCTGATGATTACCAAAGACAACCAAGCGAGATTTGAGACGTTCAATACTCCCATCTGAGTTATATTTAATGCGATACACCCACTGACTGCCAAGAGCATGTTTGCCAGGAGGAAGTGGTTCTAGAGTCCAAGTACCATTATCCTCAAGAGCCTGAATTTCCTGCTGCATAGAAGAGCGCCAACCGGCATCCTGCATAGCCTCCTTAAAAGAACGAGGTTCCTGTGTAGAAATAAGAGCTGCAAGAAACTTTCGGTAATTTACAGAAAAATTGTCACAAGTAATGTAATGTGCCAGGGGATAAGGAGTACCTGAAGAAGTAGAGGAACCAGGAACAGGAGAGACGGACGAACTATGTGGGGACGCAACAACGTTAGTAACAAAATCTCGTAAACGAGTGGAAGGAATTTTGGCTCGATGGCCACGGCCCAGGGCCGAATCTGATGTGAGAGAAGAAGGGGAAGGGGCTGTAGTTTTTGGTGGAGAAGGAGAGTGGGCCGAATCGGATGGTGACGGGGAAGAAGGCCCAGAGGCCGTAGGTGGAGCGGAAGAGGAATCGGGCGCGAGGATCGAAGGGGGGGATTTGTTTGTGGGGGAAGATGGGGCGCTAGAAGGCCCAGAAGGTGCGGACGCGGGCCCAGAAGGCTGCTGGGTGGACGAAACCGACGGGTCAGACTCAGGAACGTGGCCCGTGGGAGAAATAGGGCTTGGGTCAGTGTTTGGGCTGGAGGAAGGGGAGAAATCTGGGCTAGCGTGAGGCGGGTCATAGGCAGCGAAGTCTAAGGGAATATCCAGCTCAGTTTCGGACAAGAGAGTGGAAGAAGAGGGGGATGGTTGTTGATTTTGAAAGGGAAAAATGTGCTCAACAAATTTAACATCGCGAGAGACAAAATATTCAGAAGTCTCAAGATCATATAATTTCCATCCCTTTTTGCCAAAAGGATACCCAATAAAAATACATTTGCGACTACGACTAGCAAACTTGTCACCTTTGGTTTTTTGATTGTGAGCAAAAGCAAGACAACCAAGAACACGCATAGCATCATATGAAGGAGGGTGGCTAAAGAGACACTCAAAGGGACATTTACCATGAAGCACCATAGATGGAGTGCGATTAATAATGTGAGCAGCAGCAAGGACACAATCACCCCAAAAGGAGATGGGTAGGTGGGCTTGAAAACGAAGGGCACGGGCAACATTGAGAATGTGTTGGTGTTTACGTTCGACCCTCCCATTTTGTTCAGGAGTGCCAACACAGGAAGTATAAAACAGAATACCAGAGGCAGCAAAGAAATCAAGTAAACATTGAAATTCAGTGCCGTTATCACTTTGAACAATTTTAATAGTTTGAGAGAATTGACATTGAACCATAGCCACAAAAGACATGAACATAGGCAAAACTTCCAATTTATTAACCAATAAATAAGTCCATACAACTCTTGAATAATCATCCACAATTGTTAAAAAATAACGAGCACCACTAGAAGAGACATGACGATAAGGTCCCCATAAATCACAGTGAATTTTTTCAAAAATACGAGAGGCCTTAGTATCACTAGTGGGAAATTTAGTTCTAGAATGTTTAGAACGGAAACAGATTTCACAATTGGGATTTAAATGACCCTTATGATTGCAAAGAAGAGGAAGCATTTTTACAATTTTCTCAGAGGGATGACCAAGACGCTGATGCCAGAGTTCTAGAAGAGAAGTGGAGGGAGAAGCAGTGAGATGATGAATGAAGTTGTCGCCCGCAAAATAGTAGAGTCCATCTTGCCTATTCCCCGTTCCAATCTGCTCCTTCATGCGGTCCTGAATCATACACACAGAATCATTAAATTGAACAATACACTGTAAATCATTACATAGTTGAGAAACCGAAAGTAAATTGCAACTCAAATTAGGAACAAAAAGGACGTTCTTAAGGGTAATAGTAGAAGACAAACAAACCGAGCCGATCAAAGTGGATTGAACCGATGCACCATTAGGAAGACCAACGGGGCAAGCAAATATTTTAGAATCAATAAGCCATGAACTGACACCCGTAACATGATGAGTAGCCCCTGTATCAATAATCCACAATTTTTTATCAAACTTACCATTGAGACGAGTGGCAGGAACACCGGTAACATTACCCAACAGCCCGGCTAGGGCTTTCCACTGGTCCGCGGTGAAGAGAGAGGAGGATGAGGGCGGATTGCTGTGGACGGCCCCGGTAGAGACGTCGGCAGTAGGTGCTGCGACAGCAGCATTCGCACGAGCGGGAGGTGTGCCACGGCCACGGCCCGCCCCACCCTTGGCGGTTTTATCAGGATAGCCGTGAAGGTCATAGCAGTGGGTGCTGCCGTGGCCTTTCTTGTTGCAATGGGAACAGGTGAGGTGGGCCCAACATGAAGAGGCCTCGTGACCCGGTTTATGACATTTCGTGCACGTGGGCCGAGAACCGCGACCCGCAGAATTGGGACGTGCCTGAACCGAGAAGCCAAGCGCCTCACTCGGACCAGACGCAGCAGGAGGAATATGGGCCAGCCGAACCCGTTCATCTTGAACGGCCAAATGATACGCTCGATCAAGCGTAGCCAAGGGCTCAGTAGACAAAATATTAGTGCGAAGTTGAGCATAAAATTCGGAGTACAGACCCATAAGAAATTCATGCAATTTTGCGGTTTCGCGACGTTGAGTATATAATTCAGAAACATGACAATTAGAACAACAGGAACAGGAAATAGGGGGTTCAAGTAAAGAAAGCTCTTCCCATAATGAGTTTAATTTACCATAATATGTCGCAATAGGCATAGATTTAGTCTGTTCACAGCGAGCAAGAGAAGTTTTAATTTGTTGAATTCGGGGGCCATTGATAATAGAAAAATGGTGCTTAAGATGATCCCACAAACGATTAGCCTCACTATATTTAGTTAAAGTACTCTTTACCTCAGGAGTGATGGTGTTTGTAATCCAAGAAACAAGCATGGCGTGAAGAGTGAGCCAGTAGGACTCGGTGCACGGAGGAATAGGCGAGGAGATGGAACCATCAACAAAACCGAATTTGCGGCGAGCAAGCAGTGCTAGCCGGATGTCTGCAGCCCAGTCTGCGTAATTTTCATGGGTTAAACGGGTTGGTGTTATAAAGTCGCCTGGACGATCTTGAGGGCCAAGGAAAAAGGGCGAGGAAGGATCAAGTTTTTGTGGTGGTGGGGGAGGCGGCGAAGCCGCGGCATCGCCAGCCATAGCTGGGAAAAAAAACGAAACTTTTAGGGTTTTATGGGATTTTTATGAACCTGCTCTTGATACCATGACAAAGTGATAATGCACTGGAAAGCTTGCCTCTCTTCTCATTCATTCATACGTTATATAGAGTACAAAGTCCACTCAATAAGGAGGGAAAATAGGAAGATAATAACTTCCCTAAAAGATAGAATAGCATATACAAGAATATCTCTAATATTCCTAAAATCATGCTAACCATATCCCTAAATAACGTAACATCATTTAAAGGAAATGATGCAAATAAAAGATTAGAGGAAGTAACATATATTGATACGCCTAATGCGACTGTGTTTGAGGTCAGGCTTGTGATGCTGGGCAAGGAGAATGTGTGGCGGCGCATGCAGGGGAGATACATATAACTGGGAGAGAGAGAAGAGAGAAGAGAGGGAGATAAATTAGATAAGGGATTAGGGTTTTGTGAATTGTGATATCATGAAAGATTGTGGAAATGACTCTTTGAGAGAACTAGCATAATCTAATATACTATAGTAGTACAACTAGAGGTGGGCATGGGCCGGGCCAGCACGAGCTCGCTCAAGGCCTGGCCTGGCCCGTTGTTCGTTACATGGGCCGTGAGCCTACCACGGTCAAGAAATTTTATTTCTGGTCCATCTCGATACGATCCCAACCCGCGGGCCGAACACCCATTTTCTTTGTTTTTTAGTCTAAAATTGCCGAAAAACAACATAAAACACAAGTCAGGCCCGCGGGAGGCACGACTCCGGCCGTGGAAAAAATCTAAAATTTTCAGGCGCAACCTGACACATCCCGCCATTCATGGGCTCAGGCTCGGTCCAGCTTGTCAATGCCCAAAGCCCACGGGCCAAGCCCGTGAACAGACTCAGCTCATGCACATGTCTAAATATAATATAAGCTTAACAAGGTCATATTACATAAAATATGTATCATATGAGTAAAAATCTGCATGTACATATTGTAAAAGGAATAGTTCACTTATTTTTGTTTTTCCTTTCTGAGGGGGAGGAAAAAAGTTCCCTTATTAGACCTAGATGGTGACAATTATGTAATTCAACTAAAAAAGGCAATTTTTCTAATTAAGTGGCTTTCAACCAGTGCAATGCTCCATGTTTATGAACATAATAAATTTTTTTTATGTAAGCTAGAAGTATTATCATAATTCATGAGTTTGTATGTTGTGTACGATTGATTGGTTAATTAGCATCAGGAAGGAGAATGTTGTATGCTCAATCTCCGTCAAGTGTTGTGGGTTGTGGCAAGTGGGCTTTTTGTGGCACCTAAGCAATCATGGTATATGTCGGGAGGAATCAGAGGGGGAACGTAATAAATTCACTTCATTGAAAATTATTTGTTCCCAAATTTGGCCCCGTATACTTAAGGTAGTTCTCTTCACTTTATTTTTACTAAACTCATCTAATTATATTAATCTAAATATATATTTTAAAACTTAAATTTTGTTTAATTCATATTATATTAGAAAAAATAAGTTTAAACAAGATCATATCAAGCTTATTTATACTACCTCTGTTTTTTTGTAACTGGATCATGTGCATTGCACATGAACTAAAGATAGGAAAAAGTACCAAAAGTTTTAGAAGGAGATTATAAGTATAGAATAAATAAAAAGGTAAAGAAAAAGAGAGTAAAAAAGTGATATGGTGAATCCCCTACCATATAAGGAAATTGGTCAAATATCCCAATTAAAGCAATACCCTAAATGGCAAAATGTCCAATTTTGAAATGAAAGGACGAAGTATTTTTTTAGAGGAAAAGTGGGAAAGCATTCATTAAGGAATGGACAAACTATTATTAGTTAATAATACAATATTTTCATTAATATCTATTATTATTATTATTATTATTATTATTATTATTATTATTATTATTATTATTATTATTATATATCCTGGAAAAATAAGAATACTAATATATTTATCAGATTTCTTATTTATGAAATATTGAAATCAGATCATTCTGATCATATCGAATTAGACAAATAAGCTAAGATGAAATCACATAATTAAGTAGAAATAAGGTAATCGACTTATACATGGTCTTATTAGAATTTAGTAGAACTTAAATAAGTTTATTGAAACTTATTAAATTTTACTTCCTTCTATTCTTTTAAGTGCTTCCCACTTTTTGTTTATATTTATTTTTTTAAGTTCTTCCCATTTTTGTTTTCCTTATATGGTTAAGTTTTGTTTCATATTCACACTACTTTATTCACTTGTTGGATCCACATACTTTTACGCTATCTCACAACTATATCCTATCTCCTATTTAAGTTTTAAAAAAATTACTTGCACATACTCTCTCTTCCTCGGCTTGGTATCTGTTGCTATAGAAGTGGGAAGAACTTAATATAATGAAGTGAGTATGTTGTAAGGTGTTAAAATTATTGAAGCTTATCTGAACTTAAAACTTATTTTCTTTAATGTGAAAAGAATACACCGTGAATAAAATGAAAAACTATTGTTAAATTGTCAATGATAGAAAATCCTCATTTGTTGGTTACATCATTGAATTTCATATGTGAGCTAGGTGTTATAAATATATAGTATAGGTCTAATGCTAATTATATTGAGTCTAATATATTTGTATTTATAACCTAATTAGTAATTGTCTCTATATTAATTACTTAGATACCACCATTACTATGTTGCACATTTATGATTTATATGACCACATTTTAGTAGCTTGTCTAATGAGGAAGAAATGAATAATCTGGTAGGAAATATAATGTGCAAAAGAACCTTCCTATATCTTGCCTGCCTCTGTTCTCTTTTAATCTATACAAATTTTAAAAGTTTTAGCACTATTTGTATGCTCTATTTTGACGATCATATAGGTTTTTTTTAGATTTATCTCAACATATAAATTTGTGATATCAATTTTTATATTTTTTACTTATTGGTAATAAAAAATATTAAAATTATCAATATAGTGAGTTTGCAAATGTGAATTGTGTGGATTAAAAAAACGAGGTATTTTTTTTTTATATATATATGTAGACACACACTCATGCTTAACACAAGCAAGTTACATAGAAGACCTTGAAAGAAAACGGACTTCACCAAAAGTAAGTTTACTATCATTTTCTAGCTTAATTCATTTGCCTTTCTTTTAGTTCCTAGGTACTGTAGTTTTTATCATTGAATTTCGTGTATGATTCTTTGTCTCTTATTATTTATACATAATTTGACCATTGTACATTGGTTCACTTGGTTCTTTGTTAAATTTAAGATGGATTAAAATGATTTATGATAAAATGAAATAATATAATTATTAAGTGGTTTCATGTAGTTAGTGATTATAAGAGAATGATATAACAAATAATAAACGTACAAGATCTATAATAATATAAAGAGATGATTTTTTAGTGAAAAACTTGTAGTTTATTGCATATATATTATTTGATTTAGTTACAACCGATTGTATAAACAAAATTGTATTACTAATCGTTTTGCAAGGTTTCTTGTATGTGTAGTAAATTAAGAATATGAAAGTTGAGATTGAAGTTTTGGAAAATTTCTTATTCTTATTCATAACCTAGTACTCAAAAGTCGAGAGGGCTTAGTTAATTCATGAATAATCTTTTCTTCGTTTTAAATTCAAAAAAATTATCAATCAATTTCAATTTGTTCCTTTTCTTATTTTTATATTAGGTTAACTTGGTTGGTATGTTGCGACTAGTTTTAGCGTAACATCATGATTTGATTTCCTCTCTTTTTCTAAGTTTTGTCACTAAATGTTGAACCTATTTCATCATATATAAAGAGAGGTGGTGGTGTATTGGGTGTTGCTCTGCTATATGTTATTCAGAATACTAGTATATATTAATATATATTTTATCTAAAGATCCTTACAAAAATAATTTACTAAGGGACCGGCTGATAGATAATTCAACTCAATTACATCGAAATCAATCAAACTAATATAGACGCCAGACGGGACAAGATTTGAAGGGAAAAACCAAAGTAGTTGGAAGACATACATACAGTTATATTTGAGTGATCCTGAATGCTGTAAAAGTATTTTCATGTTTTGATCCCTTTTTCATATATATAAAATAATTGAAATCACGTTCATCTTCTTTACCATCTATCGAAGAAGTGACCAACCTTCAAATGTGTTTGGTTCTGGATAAAGATGAAAGATTATACCAATTGTAATATCTCCGATAATAATGTAAGTTAAATAATTTGATAATCAATTTAATTATAAGCTTGATGGTAATAAAAAAAATCGTCATTTAAAAAAATTCCATTAACTGCAAAGTTTAAACTTAAACCACCTGAAATAAAAAATCCTTAAAAGTAATACTAAAGGTTTCAAATTACCAATTTATACCACTCTTAAGGCAAAATACAACCTCACATAAAACTTGTAAACTCTTGTAGACTCATTTGCAAATTTCACGCGGATGTCAAAAATTGTAAATACTATGCATGTAAATTGTAATGCATTATAGAGGATACAACTATAATTTTGAAATAATGTCAACTCCATAGCATGATTTTACCATCAAATTCCTCCTAGTTAATCATATTTGATATGATTTAACCACAACTAATAATAGAACTGACAATCTTTAAGATATTAAGTGGTCACACTAATAGCAATTAGCATGCTTTACCATTTTTATTTTTAGCAAAACACATGGATGCACCCAACAACAATGCTAGCTCGAGCAATGATGCAGCAGAAGACCGGGATATAGTCCCGGATATGGATCCACAGAGATTAAGAAGGTTAGTTACGAGATTCATATATATCTTTTATTAGATAACTTACTCAAATTTATGTTAGGTTTATTTACAAAATGCATGATAATAACAATAATATAGTGTTGCAAAGTTATATTTAGGTCCTCTTATGTAATAATCATTCTATATGTCTATGCATTTTCAGAATGCAAATGAACAAAGTGTATGCCCAAAGATGCCGTCAGAAGAAGCAAGACTACTTCCAATATCTAATGAGAAGTAAACAAGAGGGAGAGGTTCTTTTTTTTTCCCTTTCCTTGGCACCCCTTGTTAAAATTAAGAAGGAAAAGAATAATACTTTTTTTCGTCCGTTCTATTATTATTGCAACACTTGACACGTATTTTCTCTCTATTTTTATCTTATTACATGGATTCCGCCTTTTAAGTTTGGTGGATAGTTAGAGATCTCATCATTGTAGTTTATTGTTTCAAGTTTTTCAGAACTAGATACGAGTAGAAAAATTAACATTATAAAAAGTGATATATATAAACATTCTTGTTACCAATTATTAGAATAATAAGTATGATTACTATATTCACCCTTTCTATAAAAGAAAATATGGACATTAATTAGGAAAAGAGTACAAGTAAGGAAAGAAAAATGAAACTGTAATGAGAAGAAGAGTAAAAGTAAGAGAAAGATGCATTAATTAGGTGGACAAACTTACCATAAAAAGAATAACGGTCAAATATCCTAATTAATAAAAACATATGTATATGAAAAAGTGTCTTATCAAGAAAGGTAAGGCAGTAACAATGAGTTAAATTGTGAGATTCAACGTTGCAAATAAATACCACTATTGTTTTATGCCACTATGATCTGGTAAGGTGTTTAAATTACTTAACATTATTAGTAACAATTTAATTGAATATGATTTACTTTTACTTGACAAAACTTATTTTTATCTTAGGGAATTTATATATGATATTCATATCTCTTAGGACTATGTATAAGGTGTTTAAATTACTTAATATTATTATTTTTATTAAATTATACTCCTTTCGTTTTCTTTTAGTGTTTGTATTTAGAATTTTTTTATGAGAAGAAATTGGTCAAAATGGAAAGAATTTTCAAAAACGAAAAGAGTATATACTTATTTGTACTTAATATCAATTTTTTTAGAAGTATTAAGTGCTAGGGAGGAAGTAGCTAGAATTCATCTTCCCATATGCATCTACTTAAATTGAAATAGACAATGTGAAAAGCCACAAAGTATAATGAAGGGAGTATTGTTTTTCTAGAAGGAAAGATAAACATAAATTCATTTCACACTTCAACTATAAAGATTTATGTCAAATGTGAAAATGAACTCAATCATATTTATCATAAAGCCCTGTTCTAAATGCTAGTTGTGACACTTGTTATATATTCACAGTGTCAACACATAGCTTTGGAAATTAAGATTTAATACTACATTTTGAGATAAATATAACAAGAAAAATAATAAATGCACTTTTAGGGTTGAAAAGCTAAAAATGAAAATATTAAACAATAGATAAATATTAATTACATAAATAACGCATGATTTTATCATAAGTATTAAATATATCTAGTTTTTCAATAAAGTGATTCATTCAGTGCGTAAATGTTAATTTCATTTTCAACTATTCCTAAGCGCCACCATAAAAATACTAATCAACGCTATTTATTTAAAAGTAGGCTATTTGTTTTTAGTTTTATTCAACAAAATTCATAAATACAATATAGTTAATTAAATATGTTATTTTCATAATAGAAAAATACATATCAATTAGATATCAATATAATATTTGTTTTTATCTATAGGTCTATCTCTTGGTCTATCGAGCTATCACGTAACTTATATATTTTGAGTTTAATTTTGACGCATTTTCAAACAAATTTTCTAAAAGGTATAATAAAGGAAATTAGGGCACTCTTCCATCAAAAGACTGAAAGAGTACACTCAAACATAATTAGTTTGTTATGAAATAAGATCAAATTATTTTAATGGATCATGAACCAACCTTTCAACAATAAACTCAAATTATTAATTTAGTTTCAGCTCCTCAAAAATGAGCTTCTTAATTTAAAATACTTTTAGAGGCCCTAAAATGGTTAGAACACATTGTACATGTAGTACATCAGACTAATGGTTTTTTTCTTCATTAAACAAGAGACTACATTTTTTTTTTGGATATCGCAAAATTTTGCATTAATTAAAAATGAAACTACAACCTAGAAATATTACAATGAAACATGAAATAGAAAGCAAACGAATATTAAGGTGAGCTTCACTTGCTCTTACATACCTTACGAAGAAAAACCAACTTGTTGCTCCAGTCCAAATGAAACTTTTCTTAGACGATTTTTGGTGGGTTTGGGTTATATGTCTTGGATAAAAGGGCCTGAAATAATGAGAGCAAGTCTGTTGAAATGTAAAACCCAAACGATCTTTAGAGTTAGATTGTCGCATATCATCTTGTAGAATCCTATTTTCATAAGATGATAACTTTCAAGGTCCTTGAGTAGAAAAATCTTCATAACTCAACTAATTGAGGTAATAAAGAAGTCATAATCTTTGGTGACTTGTGACCCTGTTGTGAGAGTGTCCAAAGTTTTACCTCACAAGGCTGAAAGTCAAAATGCATGGAGGTCAAAAGTTTCCCCAAATCAAGTTGGAGGGCTTCTCACAAGATGTATTTTTGAAGTGTGATGACTCCTGAAATCATCACATGAACTCAGGGGGGATTGTATTAATTTAATTCACCCAACATCTGAATTTGAAGATTCAACCGTGCACCCTAAACTAGAACATCGAACCACAACAAATATGATTTCTACTAGATTGAGAACCTCCTCTTATCTTACCCCCATACTCGAACCCCTATATCAACCAAACAATGGCAAACTTAAGGACCTATGTCATGCATCGAGGGCCTTATATCTGCTATCCTCAAGAAGCAGCAGGCTGATTGGTAAGCCTCTTTGGCTTAGCCAGTGAATAACACTCTTTCACCCTACACCAATGTATCAATGATCGTTCTATCCTGGAATTGCAGAGGATTAGGAGCAAGAATTAAAAGGGCACAGGTGAGAAAACTTATTCGCACTCACAACCCCACTTTCACCTTCATTCAAGAAACCAAATTAGAATCTCTCCACCCGAAACTCATAAATTCAATCTGGCCTGATGATGATGTTGAATGGTATGCTAGCCCTTCGATAGGCAACTCTGGAGGCCTTCTTTCACTTTGGAAGAAAGACTCTTTTATCTTGTCCTCCTGTCATGTGGATAGGAATTGTATTGCAATTTCTGGTTATATAAACACCATAGACTTTCAATGTGCGCTTGTCAACATCTATAATCCTTGTAACATTGCCGGGAGAGCGACTGTATCGCAGGGAATAACCGAATTCAAAAACACATCAAACTTGCCCCTTCTCATAATGGGGGATTTCAACGAAGTGTTATCTGCAACTGAGAGAGGTAGCCTCATCATATCTCAAGAAGGGGTCGAAGACTTCCAGAATTTTGTACAAAACATGATGCTCGTTGAACTAAACCCTGCCAATGGAATTTTCACTTGGTTTCATGGTAACAGGAAAAGCAAACTAGATAGGTGCTTTGTACAACCAGAATGGATCAAAAAAATCCCAAACCTCTCAACCATGCTCCTGAACCGTACTATCTCAGATCACTGCCCACTGCTGACTCAAACCCATGCCCTCAATTGGGGTCCAAAACCCTTCCGATTCCTAAATTGCTGGATTTCACACCCAAATTTCATGCCAATTGTTCAAAAGGCATGGGAGAATGCCCACCACCTCGCCATTTCGGATAAACTGAAGCTTGTGAAGGAACGCCTAAAAAGCTGGAACAAGAATGAGTTTGGCCTTATTGATGAAAATATCAGACAACTGGAGGAAAAAATCCAGTCTTTTGACACCATTGCTCATAGCCGCAACCTTGACGATGATGAACTTGACTCCCGAAAATCAGTGCAATTAGAATTATGGGCTTGGCTTAAACGCAAGGAGACGTATTGGGCCCAAAACTCTCGAGCAAAGTGGCTCAATGAAGGAGATAAAAACACTAAATTCTTCCATACCTTAGCAACTATCCGGAAGCGGAAAAACACAATCTCATCTTTATGTATTAATGGAACTAACATTGTTGATCCTGCAGGTATTCGAAAGGAGGCTATTTCTTACTTTAGTGAAATCCTTAAGGAGGATCTCAGCCCGCGGCCCCGGTTCGAAAATTTCAACTTTAAGCGCCTACTGCCATCACACATTGCAATGTTAACAGAACCTTTTTCTCATGATGAAATAGATGCAGCAGTAGCTTCATGTGAAGGGAATAAGGCCCCCGGGCCAGATGGCTTTAATTTTGCCTTCGTTAAATCAGCCTGGCAAGTGATAAAATATGATGTGTATGAGATTGTAGAAAGATTCTGGAACTCCTCGCAGCTGCCAAGAGGGTGCAACACGGCTTTCATCACCCTTATTCCTAAAACTGAATCTCCTTGTGGCTTCAAGGATTTTCGACCCATCAGCATGGTGGGTGGTATCTATAAGATTGTGTCCAAGATCCTTGCAAGAAGGCTTCAAAGAGTGATGGACTTCTTAGTAAGTCCTCTACAATCAGCTTTTATTAAGGGCCGTCAGATTCTTGACGGAGCCCTTGTGGCAGGTGAAATTATTGAATCTTGCAAGCGGTTCAAAGTCAAAGCATCCTTGTTAAAGCTTGACTTTCATAAGGCGTTCGATAGCATATCTTGGAATTGTCTCGATTGGGTCCTTAGCCAAATGGGCTTCCCATTGAAATGGAGATCTTGGATGAAAGCATGTATTATGTCAGCATCAGCATCAATTCTTATAAATGGATCCCTGACACCTCCCATAAAACTCCATAGGGGCCTTAGACAGGGGGATCCCCTCTCCCCCTTTCTCTTTAACTTGGCGGTGGAAGCTCTTAATTTACTCCTTGAGAAAGGCTCGGGACTTCAACTATGGGAAGGAATTCCAACGAGACCACATGGCTTGAAAGTTTCTCATCTCCAATATGCGGACGATACACTTACATTTTGCCCACCGAATATTGAGTTCCTAAGTAACATAAAGAAGACACTCATTGCATTTCATCTTGCATCCGGTCTTAGTGTGAATTTTCACAAAAGTGCACTATATGGAATAAATGTAGATGACTCTTGACTTCAACATGCAGCTGCTACTCTTCTTTGCCGCACAGGATCTCTTCAATTCTCTTACCTTGGACTCCCCATCAGAGGGAGTGTGTCTAGGATTGGCACGTGGGACCCGATTATTACCCGGATGAGTAACAAACTTGCATCATGGAAGAGTAAGTTGCTATCAATTGGTGGCCGCCTCACTTTAATCAAGGCCTCCCTTAGCAACTTACCCTTATACTTCATGTCTCTATATCCCACTCCTAAGGGAGTCATTGAAAAATTGGTAAAAATTCAAAGGAATTTTCTATGGAGCAGTTTGGATGGCAAGCGTGCCCTTCCTCTTGTAGCTTGGGCCCAAATTGAGTTACCGAAACTGTTTGGAGGCCTTGGAATTGGGAACCTCTTGCATAAAAACCTGTCTTTAATGTTTAAATGGCTTTGGAGGTACTTCACTGAACCAAACTCTTTATGGCGTTCAATTGTTGCTGACAAATATGGATACTCTCCTCTTCTCACCTTCACTAATATGGCAATTCCTTGTGCTGGGGGTCCATGGAAATCTATCTGCACCTCAATCCTCAATCCTCAAACATCCGGTGATGAAAAACTTTGGCACTCACAAAATTAGGAAGGTCGTGGGATGCGGCTCTTCGACTTTATTCTGGCAAGAAACCTAGGTAGGAGACGCCCCTTTGAGATTGAAATTTCCCAGGTTATTTTCAATAATTGTGAACCCTACAGCAACTGTTGATTCAATGGGTTTTCGGGATGGTTTCGAGTGGCATTGGGCCTTCTCATGGCGCCGAGTTCTAAGGCCCCGTGATGAAGAAGAACGAGACTCCCTCCTACAACTCTTGAAGAATGTCTCATTTGATCTCTCCAACTTGGACTCTTTAGTATGTACCCCCAATAAGAATGGCATCTTCTCCGTTAAATCCGCGTATTTGGAGATTACGAAATGCTCGAGTCAACCACATCGAGAAGCTGTCAAAGGGTTATGGAAGGGATTGGTGCCGCATCGTATTGAGCTCTTTACATGGCTTTCCCTAATGGGGAAAATAAACACAAAATACAAGTTGGCAAATCTGGGTATTATTCCATTATCAGATTCATCTTGCACCTTTTGTAATGTAGATTCCGAGACTTCTAATCATCTTCTTCTTCACTGTCAATTGGCCCGACAACTCTGGAATTGGTGGTTAAACATTTGGAATTTTACATGGGTCTTTCCTGCTACCCACAAGGAAGCCTTCAACCAATGGAGTTATCATGGTGGTGATCCTTTCTTTAAGAAAATATGGCATGCCATGTTTTTCATTATCATATGGACATTATGGAAGGAGAGAAATGCTCGCATTTTTAACAATGTGGTCGCATCCTTTCAAGAGCTCCGTGATCTGGTCTTGATTAGGCTATGTTGGTGGATTCGAGCCTGGAACGAAAACTTCCCATATTCATCCACCGAGGTTCTTCGCAACCCTCTTTGCCTAAAATGGAAGATGTCTTCTCCCTCATCCGCACCTTCGAGCATTCATGTCAAGGATTCACAAACATGCATGGTCTCCACCTTCTTCAGGCTGCTTGAAATGGAATGTGGATGCATCGTTCGACCCGCGCTTAGACCATGCAGCTGTAGGCGGGGTGCTCCGAAATGATCAAGGCACCTTTATATGCATATTTTCCAGTCCTATTCCTCTAATGGAAATAAATTCAGCCGAGGTCTTCGCTATCTTCAGAGCAATCAAAATTTCCATTAGTAGCGAACGGATTAAAAACCATCATCTTATCATTATACCAGATTCTGAGAATGCGGTTCGATGGTGTAATCAAGAATCTGGAGGTCCTTGGAATCTCATTTTTTTCCTCAACTTTATCCGCAATGCTCGAAAGTCCTGGTTGACAATCACTATCCAACACAGGAGGCGAATCACAAATGCAGTAGCCGATTCACTTGCTAAACAAGGCTTGAGGAGAATGGATGAGTTTTTGGCTTGGTGCTAGTACATCCCTTTACATTTCAGTAATATATGACTGTTCTATGTATGTTATTTGAATTTGCGCCTAATTCTTGGGCCTTATGTACTTGAAATGTAACTGCCAAGCATTAATATAATGGAAACAAAATTATCAAAAAAAAAATGGCAAACTTAAGGAGCAATATCACTATTGACTGGATTTTCTATAGGAAATCAGGATCTTTCTATTTTCCACCTAACACTATTAAATATCTCCCAAGAACAACCATAGATATAATAACATGACAAGAATAATATAACGCTAAAACATAATACATATAAACTAAATAAACTGAATAAATGACCACCATAACTAAAAGACTATGCCGCCTTCGACAACGACTCTTCACGTAACAAACTAAGGCGGAAGGATTATTACTGTCGAGGAGTCTTTTAGTCAGGAAACAAAAGGACCTCACTTAAGACTATGTTTGGCAATACTGGCTGAAATGGAGTTGAAATTGATAAGGTGGCTGAAACTGATTAGGTAGCAACTGAAACTGTTAAGGTGCTGAAACTGTTAAGCTAGCTGATTGCATAACCTGTTTGGTAAAATTATTTATGATTGTAGCTGAAATATCTTTTTAGGCTTAAAAAGATAAAAAGAAAATATCTTTTTAGGCTTAAAAGATAAAAAGAAAATAAAAAAAGTAAAAAAAATTCAGCACCGAATCTTAGACGCTATATTTTACTCCAACTCAATTTCAGTCAAATTTTGGAATTAAATTTTATTTAAGTTCCTCCACCAAACACCACTAATCATATAAGGTGACTTAAAATTCCAGCACCTTATCATTTAAGTCACCTGAAATGCTTCCCCAAACAGAGCCTTAGTTGTCGTCCTAAGCTTTCAACTTTAGCCTTCAGGTTATGAATTGTTAAATCTCTTTCTTGTATTTGTATGTTGCTCTTGTTCTTGTTCAACTTGCAATGTTTGAGCAACTTGATTCCGTAGTCATGCGTAGAAATCCAAAAGTTGGTGAGCCTTCTGATGGCAACACTAGTTGTCAAACGACGACGGCAAAGCGCAAGATCGAGACGAATTCAGTCACTACCTCACCTTTTCCCACGATGACTACTTCACGGTGGCGCTTAGCTTGGCTAACTAATTAACCTAGACTAACCTCGAAATAGAGAGCAAAAAAAGGGAATAGGCGAGGATGTGTTGGAATAAGGAAATGTCACGTCCAAGATACCACTTGTAAGATCACGTGACTTTAAATTCATGAGATCAAATTGCAATCACTAAATCAAGCAAAACATTGGTTATATATTAGAAATAGATATGAGAAAGAATCTATCATGTCTACACATGAAAATGATTTTGTTACATCTAAATCGACAAATATAGTATATCGATTTTTCTTTTTGGTACATTAGTTAGCCCCACGTCTTAATACCCATCTTAGATATAAGGGAGAGTTATACCCTTGGAAAGTAGGGAACAAGAATCGAACTCTGTACCACGAGTTTGTATGAGTTCTACCATAGGGGGCTCAGCAGCTGCATGAGCCTACTCGAGCGCATCACAATGGGTGTCGATCCCCTCCCCCTCAAGGTGCATTAGTGAAAACTAGGTTGGGGGTACCTTATCAAGACTATCAATACTTCAATATAGGGATGGAAATGGATCGGATTCGGGGCGGGTGGAACACCACCCGCATCCACCACCCGCAATTGTTTACTCCACCCGCTTCCATCCGTCATCCATCGGGTGAAACGGGTGGGTCGGGTGCTAAACGGATGATGATATTTAGTATATTTTTAAAAGAAATTAGTGACATAATATAAAATAATTATATCAAAAAGATAAAATATAAGTAATTTACATGTAAAATTTAATAATTGGGTAATAAGTTGGATGTTAAACGGGTGATAGATCGGGTGACGGGTGAAAAAATTCTCACCTGCCACCCACTTTCCATCCATTTAAATTTGGATTTTCATCCATTTAAAATACCGGGTTAAGCGGGTGATGGATCATCCATCACCCATTTCCATCCTTACTTCAATAAGGCCCTAACACTTGTCTGCTTGCATTTTTTTAAAAAAACTATTATTCTAGTGAGTATCAATTTTTTTTTAAAAAGTTTATTCTAATATCAATTTGAACATGTCATTTGAATTATTAAGGATTAAACATATGTTTATTAGAAATCATGAAAAATAACTAGATATATAAAATTTTAATAATGAAAGAGAATACACCAAAGTTTTACAATGTAATATTAGTTGTTATCTCTTCTCACATATGCTTAGAAATCATCAATTACCATGTGTATCTTACAAAATATTCAAGGACACATTATTTTTTCTGTTTATTAATTATATCTTTCCTACTTTATTAAATCCTTGATTTATCATTCAAATGTAGGAAAATGTGGCTTTATTGTCTCGGCAAATTGCTTTTTACCAGGAACAAAATGGGGCACTGCAAATTGAAAATACTGAACTGAGGCAGCGAATAGAGATGGAAGAAGCAAAAGCCATAGTTGATAATGGTAATTAGCATAGTATCTAATTGATAATCTAATTAATACCTTCCATCTAATTAATGATTCCCAACATATTAAGCCTTTACAAAACATTAAATAAGGGCATCTCCTTCCCATTTTATTTTCAGTTCAATTCTGTTCAATTCAGTTTAGCTCTGGACAATACTTTTACTCTCCCGTATCGGTATTCGTTTCAGTTTAGTTCATTTCAATTCAGTTCAACTGTTTTACGCCGAAAACAACATGCTCTAAACATAGTATTACTAAAATAATTTAATTTTCTTGACTCAGCTGAGACTGAAAGGCTGAAAATCGAGAAGAACTTTCTTACTTATGTGGAGATGATGCAGAAGGAAGCTAGAGGAGAGTAAGCACATCTATGGACCATAAGATCTATAAACTAAGATTATTTATGATCTAAAAACAATATATGCTGTGATGAATAAAAAAATACAATATCATGTTGGAGAGCTACATATATTTTTATATATGTATCCTATCTGCAAAAACATGTGATGAAGGGACTCCATTTGTTGAGTCTACTAGACAATTTTGAGGATAATAGAATTTTGATTTGATATTATCAAATCTCTGCAAATCCATATTCTCAATCACATGGTAATGTCTAGCTAAGTTTTATGTGCTTACCTATTTTAATTTTTATAAGTGCATGCATGTTTTTATGTGTAGAGCTAGTATAGCTGCATATGAGAAATTATGCCATTATTAACAGCATGATTATTATGGGTTCTTTTACCAAATTTTGTTACCCCTCTAATAATGTATGTATTTTGACCAACAGTAAATTTAAACAAGGATTATTTTAAGTATGCATGAAATGAAGTTCTAGGGTAAAGTCTGTGATATGTTATAGTTTCAAGAATAAGGATGATTATATAGTTTCAGGTAGTCATGTCTTGTTGAATAGCTTTTATTTAGAAGATACCCCGTAACTTCTTTAATACTTGGGTCATACTTGATTTTTCCAATTGAAATTGATGTATATAAAAAAATACGATTGGTATATTCTAAAGTAAACTCTTATTATTAATGTAAAAATTATTTACGTAATTGATTTTGGTTTAAACTAGATATATAATGATAATAGTTAATAAATGCTAAATCTTTTATTAAGTATTGATATGTTTTAGAGGAAAACTCAATTAAGTTAAGAATTATTCTTGTTTATTATTCTTACGTAAAACAAGAAAAACAAAGTTGAAAGTTGTAAATGTACTATTCTATTTACTTGAGAAAATGCAATGAGGTTATTTCTTAACTTAAGTCGATTTTAAAAGCGTTAATTTAAAAGTCAAAATTAAGTGAGTGAAATATACGTCCAATATTTTAGGCTATAAGATAATTCATATTTCTTATTTCCAAAACCCAAAAATTAGAAGAAGATTAAAAATAAAAAGAATTTACTACGGGAGTTATGGACAAAGTATAAGACAACAAAGAAACTCTCCTTATGTTACCCTCCAAGGGAGTATAGTGCTATTTTGTATATATAGTTAATAATGAACTACCATTAAAACTGACAAATACAAGAAAACAAAGGAATGCCTTTTTATTTTTTAGCTAGCTTTCCGAAGGTGAAAGTCTCCCATGTTATTTAGCGGGGCTCAAGCTCAACCCTTTTGGAGTGACATTATTTGTCTCCTTCTTTATTTGTTCATATTGCAGCAGGTTCCAAGATTGTTTTTTGAAGATCATGAAATCAAACTATTTCCATTTCTTTACTTGTTTGCCTTCTCTTTTATTTCTCTCTGATAACGAGTTATTACATTTTCAGTTAATACTTCTTCCGTTTTAAAATATGTGAAACACTTCTTCTTTTTTGTATGTGAGAATTTTTTAAGATAAGTATTGTTTCACTTACTTTAGAACGGAGTAGGTATATAATTAAGTTAAGTTTAGTAAGCTTAGAATGTAAATGTCAACTAAGGCTATGTTTTACTCAACTTCTTAAATCAAGTTTTAGAAAAATTTAGGAAAAATTATTTAAGTTTAACATCAATAAAATAAGTTTAATAAAGATAAATAATGTAGCAAAAATATAAGTCCAAGAAAATTTTATAGGAATTAGAAAAGATAAATCAAATTCCTTTATAGTAGTATAGTTACACGCTTCTAGTTTTTCATCCGTCTCAAATTACGACTTTTTTACTATTTTCCATTTGTATATATACAAAATTTAAATCTTGTAATATCCGTTATTATTAGTACTTGTCATAATTTTACTTGACATATTTTTGTACTAATAATGGATAAGACATTCCTACGATAATATATATTTGATGTAATAATGATAGATAATATTCTTCACATCTCTTAGTCTTTTCACAATGGGTTTTGACACAAATACTAAGGTTAAGGTTAGATAGGGTATGTGTAATATGTCTGACATGTGATCATAGTTGAAATATTCAAGAGTGTGAGCGTTTCTATTGAAGAATAGGATCACGTGAAATGAGTAAAAAGTTTTTGAAAATGAGTAAAACAATAAAATGAGCAAAAATTTGTAAAATGAGCAAAATTTTCTTAAAATGAGCGAAAACATAATTTGAACAAAAGTTTGTAAAATGAGCAAAAACTTTGTAAAATGAGCGAAAGTTTGCTAAAATGAGCAAAAGTTTCTTAAAATGAGCAAATAACATAAAATGAACAAAAAGCATAAAATGAGCAAAAATCTGCAAAATGAGTAAAAATGTCGGTTTTTCAGTTTTAAAATTAAAGATAGTTTTCAGTGGATCCTACCTCTATATATATATATATATATATATATATTATATATATATATTATATATATATATATATATATATATATATATATATATTGGCATTTTAGGACTTGGATATTTTATTAATAATAATAATAAATTCAATTATTATTATTTTTTTTAAAAAAAGAGGGAGTATATAATAAAAAACTATAAATAGTTCATATTTAATAAATTTATTAAGACTAATTAAATAAAATTTCATATAACTATGTTGACTTTATGTATAATTCATTAAAGATGGTCAAAAGTGTAGTATGAAATGATGTACAAGTCAAATTGCTATAATTAAAAATTATATAATAAATCATAATTAGTAATAATAAGTTAAAAAGAACCCAAAAGAGTTGTGTTGGATAAACACTTTTCCTAGCTAGATATTCAATATATATATGATATATCATGTACTCAAACGTTTTGTACATGCTTTGGATGCATATTTAATTAACTCATGCATACAAGTGATTTGGTAATAGATATTTTCTAATTTCTAAGTAGGTACTTATGTCTTTGTCAAATATTTTGCATGATTGCATTACTTGCGAAGAATTTAATTTAGACACGCTTTTCCTATCACATAGAATGTGTCTAAATCTTAGTTACCTGGGTTACTTATTGAGATTGCCGTGTTTTCCATATGGTAGTACGATTGTTTCTATGCTAAAATAAGCAAAATCTACTTCTTAAATGGATGTTTTTTTCCATAATTTTGGAGCTTAATGTGCATTTTTATAACATAATGTGGTTTTTTTTTTTTGTAAAGAGAAAGTATTTTCAGCTAGAACTAATATATGTATATTTAGTTCAACAAATATGTACATGTGTCCTCATTCTAAGAAACTTTTTATTGGACCTCTCTAGTGTATTAATATATATATATATATATATTATATATATATATATATATATATATATATATATGAATACGATGCTTAGTTTCTGTGTAAATATTAGTGGAGAGCTAAATGAAGGAAACAAATCACTTAGGGCCCTTTCTGTTTTACTGTGGTTTTTTGTTTTTTGGTTTTTTGATTTTCAAAATCATATGATATACATCCTATAATGAATAAAAAATTAATCAAATTTATTGAGAATATGATGATTTTGAAAACTGACAATTAAAAAGTGAATATCGCTTTTTCTGGTTTCCTGTTTTTGGTTATTAATTTTCAAAAAAACTAAAAACCGAAAACAAAAATCGATAACGAACGGGCCCTTAATTTATGGACATTAGCTTGCTAGTAGATTTAAGTAGAACCCTAATTATGAAGCTAATGTTGTATGTATGCTTTCTTTTTCTTTTTCTTTTTTTTTTGGTAAAAGAGGTATGCTTCCCTATTTTTGCCAATATTAGGGACAATTAATACACATTGATCAACACAAAATCACGAATCAGAACTAATGTGTTTAGAACTGTACAACATATTTTACTTAGATATTGAGAGTCAAATCTAAAATGACAAAACTAAGATGCAACAACAAGATCATGGCGCAAACTAATTCAGGTAGATAAGAAGCTAACACTGGAAAAAAAATGATAGTTATTACCTTTTTGAAGATAGGTTACATTGACATTGAAGCTAAGGAAAAATTGCAAACTCAAGAACAAGTACCTGATCAAGATCTCACTTAGAATAATTGTCACATTCACAAAGTCAGATCCAGGGTACTTGTCCCTCTTGTACAATACTCCTGCTTATTCCTATCACCATGATCATAATCTCCATCCTTCACTTTGAACTCGAATTTCGACGAGGATGACAAAGATAATAAGCTACTCTTATCAACTTCGTCATTAAGAATGGTATTGCAACCTTCATGATCATGATCTTCACTTTGTGTTCTTGGAATTTTTAGTGACAAATTCAAATCAATGTTACCATGATCATCACATTCCAATCTCTTCCTCTTAAGGAGCATTTGGTTTCGGAGACTATCATTACTATTACAACTAATGAACCTTTTTTGATCTACCTTAGCTTGATATTGATGATTGTGTTGCATTGTTAGACTTAAGTCCTTTGCCATTGGTGAAATTCCGGGTTTTTGCCATGCTTGTTGGTGAATTTGCTCAATGATTCGCGGAGGATGTTGCTCAATCCCAAATCGTTGCCATACATTTTCATTCACTCTCGATTCCATATCTGCAGCATACAAACCACGCGTCCAACTAGGATTGGTAGTCGTCCACATAGGGTCTATGGATCTTCAATATCGAATAGATAAATCATGTTAATTAGTATAAATAGAATTTATAGTGATTTTTCCGAGGTATTATTAACTATTGCTAAAGCAATTTTGTTACATTGTCTCAACAAAAATTGCCTTGGCAATAATAAGTATGGTCTTGAAAATCATCACTAATTTCAAAATTAACACAAAATCATTCCATCACTACAAGAGATTTTAGATGCAAATCCCTTCAATCATCCCTAATTAATTACAAGATTATATTGAATAAACAAGATTAAAACTTGGAACTCTTAAATATCTTTACCTATAATTAGAACTTGGTGCTTGGCAATACCCTTGTAGCAAAGGAAGCTGGCTAAGGTTGAAGATATTGCAATCTCTAACTTCAAAAAGATGCTTTTGATCACATGTTGCTGCTACAAAAAACCACCACTTAGTTTTCATTTGTTCAACAACATATATAACCCTAAATCATAACTTAAATTACTAGTAGAAGTGAAAAAAATAAAGGGGATATATATATATATTGTATAGTGAACACTATATACCTTGACTTTGATCCTCAGCTTTTTTGCTTCTGTACATCTTACCAAACAAAATATCCACATATCAAAACCTTCATATATATCAAGAAAAAAAAAAAAACACAAATAACTACAGAAAATGCCAAGATTGCCAAAACAAACACCATGAATATAAAATTTTTAACTAATTAATTAACACTTAAGAAAATCAAATAAAAGCAAAACTTCATGAGATCAGCTTAATAACTTAATTGTTATCATTATTGAATTAATCACCTGTAAATGACTCTTGACATGAGCTATGCTTAATCCCTTGATGTTCATTAGCTGAAGGACTAACTTAGGAGTTGCTTCTACACCAAAAAAATATGATTAAATCATCACTAAACATATACTAAATAACTAATAATAATTACTTGAAGTAATAATATATATAATTATATATATATATAACCCTATGATGATTATGATATTGAAGCTAAGTAACTTACTATCTTGTCCACCAAGCCTTTCAACAGCATGAATGAATCGAAGATGAAGATCAGGAGTCCATCGAAGGCGCGGTGTTTTAGATCGAATATAAGGCCTAACAGCAGTCGATGAGCTTGATCTTTTCATGCCATCACTCATCTCTTCAACTGTGCTATTACTTGAACTTCCTCCATTTTTGCTATTAGTATTTTGTGTTGTTCCTTCATCATTTTCGTCGTTTTCTTCTTCATCTTGATCCTCAGCTTCTTCATCACAAAGATTTGTTTTCGAGCATTCGATTTGATTATTACTTTCTAGCATTGTTGGGTGTATGTTTTTCTTGATCTAATTTTCGCTTCTATGACTAGAACTCTTTAAGTTAGGTGAATGAGAACATTTTTTGTAAGACCAAAAATAGAAGCAAGGACTTTATTTTTTTTGTTAAAAATATAAGGAAGAATACTATATAGATGACCTCTTTGATCAGTTCCTCTTTCTTTCCCCATTCTTCTTTCCACTCCAAGACATAAAAGGAAATTATTTTTTTAGGAGACAAATTTGTTGATAATTATAATATATAATTTAACAATTCACTGAAAATTCTATGACCCCAACTTGCTAAGATAATATATATACTTCATATGGAATTTTAACAGTTTCTATATTATGTACAAAACAAGTGGCAACTGGAACCCTAGGCCTTACATATGATATGAGTGAAAAGATGAGCTCTCTTGCTTTGTTTTGGTTGTATATGGAGTAATTAAATAGAGTACTTGATCGAAAGGCATATTATAACCTGTATGAATGGGTATATAACATATGATGGATGTATGAGAATGTATGATATGTTACATACTAATTCTTGACTCATGCATATGATAATCACGCACTAGCTAGGGGTTAAAAGGACCAATGTTCTCGCGATGCTGCGCTTGCGTGTGTACGTCGAGAATCCCAAAATATTGTGTCTTGGTCCATACACGACATAGAGCTAGGGTCCGGGTAGCCCACTTTGATTTGAAAGGTAGATGTTGATATAATAATTGTGTTTTTTATTGATTAATGTGTTTGATAAGATACATTTAATTGTTATGTGGGTAAATTTAGACTAAGACCATTTTTAATTCACATTAAAATAATAATAGTAATAATAATAATCAGTAATACTTTCTCCGTTTCATAATAAGTGAAACACTTCTCTTTTTTATGTGAGAACTTTTTTAGAGAAGTGTTTTACTTATTATGGAACACAAGAAGTATAAAATAAGTTCATTGTGAAGTCTTAATTAGTTTATGAAGGCATGAACGAGGTTATTAGTGTAGCCATGCGTATACACTCAAATGCTGCACAGAGACGGGAGTTTACAATTACATTATTCTCATGAAGAAGTTTCCTTCAGGTTTGCGAAGCTGACACATGACTTCTACGAAGTGTTCGTGCAATGTAGGTATGCACTTCTAATTAAGTGAACTCATCTCTCTCCTTTTATCAATGTACAATTAATATGGGGCACTCCCATGTGTTATGCATTATACATCATAACTTCAACACTCCTTCTCACATGCGAGGTCCCTTTTTTTCAATTGGCATAGAGTAAATTGACGTTCTGGCTCTGATACCATGTTAAATGTGTGCTTGGTCCGCACCAATTACAAGGAGAGATCAGAGAGTCCACTTTACAACACTAGCTAAGGAGTTTCCACCTTAAAATCATATGATAATAAGGGGAGTAGCCACTTTAAATTTGCATAATAAAGTGAACTAATATCTCTTCTTTTATCAATGTGGGACACTCACATGCAATGTGTTGTGCGATATACATCATAGCTACAACAATAATACTTCCCTAATTAGTTTTGCATGCGTCCAATTCATCTTTATCATGCATGTTTAACTAAGTAGTTTCTGCACTGAATCCCTTACAGTTACGAATTTGATTGTGAGATATTATGCACTATGAGTGAAATCAAACTTACACAGATGTATCATGTCATAATACCAATATCACTAGTGGAATAACAATATATTGTTGCGGTTTTTAGGGCCATATTGTTGCGATTTTAGTGCCACCGCAAATCAAGGCGCATCAATAAGTTGTTGTTACGTTTTCAAAACCGCAGAATAGCTTAACCTATTGCTGCGATTGTAGCCCAAACCCGCAACAACATGTACAGTATTTTTTTTTTTGCGAATTTTTGGTGAGATTGAGCGATTTATTATAAATTCCAATACTCATCTTTTATTTTACAAACTTTAAGCATTGTTACTCAACTTTTCTACCACAAAATAAATTGAATTTCTACAACACAAACTTACAACAAACAAAAATTAAAACTGAAATCAAACAAAAATTACATTATTGAAAAAAATCAAATACACTATAAAAAAACTCAACAAACCTATTAAAAAAAATAAAAACCCTTAAAAAATCAAATAAAAACTCAAAATAACTCAAAGAACTCGATAAAAACGCAACTGAAATCTTGTGCGATTGAATTCAACCCATTTCTTCATTTTGAAGACGACGAAAAACACACTGCCTTTACGTTCATTTCGAGGCAAATTTGGGTTTCACGAGAAATGGACAAATGGGGTTTTCAGAGACTTTTCGAGGCAATGCAAATGGTGCCAAATACCCGCGCAACATTACATGTCACGTCGGCAATCCTAGGCCAGGCATGTTTTGGGAGAAAATATGAATAGGCCCGGAGAAATAAAAAATGTCCCAAAAATAGCCAAAATTGAAGCTTATAATACACGCTTTCGGACTTTCCGAGGCTCGAGTTTTGAACGCCACGGGATGCCTCCTAGGGACATGGGAGTTCATTGGAAAAAAATCATGTTGCTTGGAACGAATATGTGGATGCCTTTATATTCATATCGAGACAATTTTGGGTTTCACTAGAAATGAACAAATGGGGTGTTTAGGGCTTTTCGAGACAACACAAATGGTACCAAGAACCCACGCAATGTTTCAAGTCCCGTCGGCTTTCCTAGGAACGTTTCATAAGAAAATATGACCAGGCCCGGAGAAGTTCATAAATGTCCCAAAAACAGCCAAAATTGAAGGTTATAATACACGCTTTCGAACTTTTCCGGGGTCCGAGCTCCGAACACCACGATATGCCTCCTAAGGACATGGGAGGTCATTTGAAAGGAGTCATGTGGCTCGAAACTAATATGTAGATGCCTTTACGTTCATTTCGAGACATTTTTTAGGTTTTACGAGAAATGAACAAATTAGGTGTTTAGAGGATTTTCGAGGCAACACAAATGGTGCTAAGCACCCGCGCAACGATACAAGTCACGTCGGCTTTCCTAGGAACGTTTTAGAAGAAAATATGGCCAGGCCCGGAGAATTCCAAAAATGTCCCAAAAATAGCCGAAATTGAAAGTCATAATACACGGTTTTGGACTTTTCCCGGGGATCGAGTTCCGAACGCCATGGGATGTCTCTTACGGACATGGAAGGTCATTGGAAAGGAGTCATGTGGCTTGGAAACAATATGTGGATGCATTTACGTTCATTTCGAGGCAATTTTGGGTTTCGCGATAAATGAAAACATGGGGTGTTCGGAAGCTTTTCGAGGCAATGCAAATTGTGCCAAGCACCACAAGTCACATCGTACTCATATGTATGTTTCGGGAGAAAATATAACCAGGCCCGAAGAAGTCTAAAAATGTCCCAAAAACAGCCAAAGTTGAAGGTTATAACACACGCTTTCGGAGTTTACCAGGGCTTGAGCTACGGACGCCACGTGATGCCTCCTAGGGACATGCGAGGTCATTGGAACTAGGATTCATGTGGCTCGGAACGAATATGTGGATGCCTTTACGTTCATTTCGAGGGAAATTTGGGTTTTACGAGAAATGAACAAATGGGGTCTTAAGAGGATTTTCGAGGCAATGCAAATTTTGCCAAGCACCAACGCAAGGCGCAACGATACAAGTCACGTCGGCACTCCTACTAATGTTTGGGTAGAAAATATCACCAGTCCCGGAGAAGTCCAAAAATGTTCTTAAAACAGCCAAAATTGAAGGTTATAATACACACTTTCGGACTTTCCCGGGGCCTCGAGCTCCGAACGCCACAGAATGCCTCCTAGGGACATGGGAGGTCATTGGAAAAGAGTCATGTGGCTTGGAATGAATATGTGGATGTAATTATGTTCATTTCGAGACAAATTTGGGTTTCACAATAAATGAACAAATGGGGTGTTCAGAGGCTTTTCGAGGCAACACAAATGGTGTCAAGCAACCGCGCAATGTTACAAGTCACGTCGGCTTTCCTAGGAACGTTTTGGAAGGAAATATGACCAGGCCCGAAGAAGTCCAAAAATGTCCCAAAAACAGCCAAAATTGAAGGTTATAAGTAGTAAAACTAAAGGTGACCCAATCCGATTAAAATTTAGCATACTAATACTACCTTTGTTCTTTTTCTATTACAACAATGATTGTTGACACACTTTTTGAGGATTTGGAACAAATGAGTAGTTTAGCATAAACGTAACTCTTTAATTAACTAGAGTAGGAGAGAAATCATCTTTCGCAAATAAAAGCAATTTTATAAGGCAAAGTGAGTAATTAATGATGGTTTTAATAAGATAAAGTAAGGGCAATATTGTCAATTAAAGTTAATTTTTGTACCAAAAATTGAAATTGTTGCAATAGATGTGAAACCATCCAAAATAGTAATTTTTGTAATATAAAAAGAACGGAGGAAGTATATTGTAACCTCGTCTCATGTACGAATCTATAATATGTAAAATTTTGTGTATTATAGGAGTTTTGGTGCTTTACTATTTAATACTACCATACATCATCTATTTTAAGATAAGTAAGATGTTGATGGAGACTGAGGAATTAAAGAAAGCAAAGAGATAGAAACAAAAAAAAATGCGACCTATGTGCAAAAAGAGTTAGTCTTATAAGAGACCATCTAATTTTAATTTAAAATTAGGTATTTTTTTTTGGTAAGATGAAGGGGGCTCTCTTGCGGAGAGGTAATATGGGAAATTACTCAAATGAGTCATATGAGGTCTGATCCATATACCTCAGGGATAACAGATGGGAAGCGATACCATGCCACTACTCCACCATCTCAACCTCAATTAGTCAACTACTCAAGTTCAATATTAAGAACAGAACATACCACTTTTTGAATACAGTGAATAGTTTAAGCTATGTCGATTAATAAAAGTAAAATTAGCTTGCAACAAGATTTGAACTTGTGATCTCTTGCTATTATAACATGACACAATTACCATCTCAACCAACTTTTAATCATGCTTTAAGTATCCACATTATTATATTTGTATCTTTTAAATGTTGAGTTTTCCTTAAAGTTGCCTTCAACTTGACGTGAAGAATGCCTTTCAACAACATAAGGGAAGGGAGGCAATGAAATTATTTCTATTCAGCCTCCTCCAACTCCAGGCTTCTCTTCTCCTAGGAATCTTCACTTAGTATGCAAGCTCAAGAAAGCAATTTACGTTACGACCTCCGACAAGCTAAAGCAGGCACCAAGAGCTTGATTTTAAAGGTACTTCAGCATGTATAAAAGCAAAAATAGGAGTAGAGGAAGGAGCCGTTTTCAAAGAAGTCAATCGGATCATTTAATGTTTATAAGGAGCCAAGTCTCGGTTGAAACCATCTCAGTCAAGCAAATGATTAAGACGTCTCAACATAGGTTGTCCTTCTACTTTTTACTCCTCCTCCCTCTTTCTTTGTCCTCCCAACGTCATCTCTACCTCAACCACGTGTGCATCATCATCTCTTTAACCCCTGATTTCAAAGTCGTCAAGAACTTGCTTTAATCTTTTGTTGCGACTATGGTTGGCTTCTCTCAAGTTACAATGATATTGAACGAGGTAGTACCCGATTTAATTTATTCAACCCGAATCTGACTTCTTTACACATGACATGCCTGATTTGAATGCGAATTGAATTTGACTTAACCTAAAATCATTGACCTATTAATATTATTGATCAATTAAAATAAATAAATATTTTGAAAATGACATGAATATTTAGGTTTATGAGTTGGATCTACGTCGGGTCATCTTGGATTGGGTCATGTTACGCCTCTAGTACTCTAGGTCAATGTGCCTTTTTATCAATTCAGTTTCATGTTTGCGCATTTGAGTTTAAGTGAATTCAAGTCATTTATCCTTTGCTATTGGTACCAGTTTAATTTAGGAAAATTCGAGTTATGGTTTAATCATTGGGTTTAGGACATGGTTCATATTGGGTTATTTAGTGTTCGTAGGTTCAAATCAAATTACATCATAAACTAGTTGAATCAAGTATTCAAGTTTAAATTTGAATCAGGTGAACTTTAGGTCAGGTTCAAGTTAGCTCATTTCGAGTTCTTGTCATTTATCAAGTAAGTTTTGATTTGGATTAGATTTATTCAGGTATGATTAATTCCTTGTTTTTTATCATATAAAAAGAGTAAAACATTTATAAAAGTTCTGTAAAAGTGGTTTTTAAATTGGAAATTGACTTAGATAATTATTATTATTGGTGAAATGATTGTATAACTATGTAATTTCTTTTTGACAAAAACTATATGAATATTTCATATGCTTTTATAGTTTTAGAGTAGAATAGTAGTAGACAGTTTAATTCTATTAAAAGTATGATTTTTTTATCACCAAGATGATCAAATCGATTAGCTTTATAAAAATACGGTCTGAAATCGAGTAAGGTTAATAACAAGCCATATTGAAATTGGGTAGGTTAATAACAAATAAAGCTCGAACCAAGTTGGGTAAAAACCAATTTAATATAGACTGAAATCGGGTTAAGTTGATGTCCAATATGGACAAATAGGTAGGAAATCAGCTCATATTAATGTTAGGTAGAGTCTAACCATGTTAGGTTAGAGTTGGACCGGGTTAGATGGGGGTCATATATAGAAGCATATCCAATCTTGGACCGTCACGATCACTTGAGTATAGGTTCAATTTGGGTCTTACTTATTGAATCACTTGCTTATCGAGTTACCCTGGAGTCAAGTTTCAGGTTTGGAACCGATTTTTTTGAGTCAACTTGGGTGACAAATTAATTATATAGGTCAAGTTGAATTCGATTCATTTCATCCCTTTCTATTAAAAGGGTCTATTTATTTTTGGGTCAATTCTTCCGATCCGGTGATTCTTCGTTAGTCTTGATCGGTATATTACAGTAACTTGGCAGTATGCCAAGCACAATAATTTCTCGAGTCCATCAATAATACTCGTGACGGAATATTAAGCTCTCAACAAGCGAATCTCCTATTGAAATATTCAACTTAAAAAATTTATGTAGTTTTCTTAGGAAGAAGTTTGGTTCATATATGTCCAAAATCTTGTATGGTCCAATTTCCACAGCAAATTATTTCACTTCCCGTAGACAGCAACAGTCCCTACGGAGACTCCTGTGCCCAAGCTAAGGATATAAAATTTCCTAAGATTTTCGATAGAATAAAATAGATATTGATATTTATTAAATATTTTCTTCATATTCTAAGACTTTTCAATGTCACATCTTCGTATAACTGGGTTGTTGATCCAAAATATTTTTAGGCTTTGTGGGCCATTCCGTTGAATAAATTTGATGTGATGTATGGCCACATGCATGGTGCACCTAAGGTACTCTGCATGAAAATATTATTGTCAATTTGGATAAAGTCTGAACAAGAGAATATTGGAGAAGGTTGGTTGTCAATCTATGATTTAATTCAAACCAACTCACACAGTTTCAAACAATATATTATATCAACTGATAGTGAATGAATAATATGATAGCAACAACATTGGAAATTTAAGAGTAATGAGTTCCTTAGTTCACATACATACTGAAATAGACATGTAAATATGTTGATGCCAATATGAAGTGTGGAGTTTTTTTTTTTTATAACAGAAATAGTGCTTAATTAAGAATCTACAAAGCAAAATGTACTAAAATTAAACCTATTTTAAATCGATTAAATCTGAAATCTATCTGAATCTAAAATCCACAAAATTCTCTTTGTATTTTTAAGTATAAATTTAAAGGATCAACAAAAATCTAAATTAATTACCAAGAGAATTGGGGTAAAAAGTGTAGGAACTTAGATGCATAATGCGGAAAATCAAGTATCAAATACTTGTACATCTATCCCAAGATCATTGCATAAATTAGTATGAATCAAACATTAGTATAGAATTATACCTTTGATGCGTATGTTCCTCTTTCACCAAACTTCTAGTGGAGATCACCTTAGAACGTCAAGCGCCGTTCCTCTAATGTTGGTCCACGAACAACACTTGGATCACCACGTATGCTAGTACGGAAGAGAGAAAAGCACTCTCTTACTTTTGTGGTGAGGGCCGAAAATGAGTGTGAAAAGACTAAGGGAAAAATCAGATTTTTCACTCTAGAAGTTGTAAAGTATATGCACACCTTTGTAACCCCATATCAATATATAAGGTGGTTACAAAAGAGGTGTTTCATGAGGCTTTATTTTGCCTCATAATGTCATACATTATGAGTCTAATAAACTCATGAGTTACAACTCTTCCCATCCATCATCAAACCGCGCAACCCATTTCACAAATGGATTTGGATAAATATCCAAGTGTCATTATTTGTGTGACCTCATAGGACTCAATGATATTAGTAGTTGGCCCTAATCATATTAGTCCAACAAACCACAATTAGCTTCTAGCAAAACGTTGTGATCATATAATATTATTGAATATATTATCTCCATAACTTATCCTAATATTATTTAGTTTATTACACTTGATCGAGGACAAAATCCTTCAATCTCCCACTTGTCTAAGAACAAGTGTGTAACCTTCAAACTCCTTAAGTCGCTTAATGTCTAACTTGATGAATGATAACATCATATGTTCATCATACAATATTCAAGTCGTTCCTTGAAATCTGAGTTTGAACTGTCGAAACAAATGATTAACTTCTTAATCCATTTGAGCACGGCCATGCATTTTCAGTTCTCACTCTTCAAGAGGCCAAGACACCAATCCTAACTCTTAGGAGGACTTATCCAATCTTGTATGACCAAACTCCCACTAAATTCATAGCAGTTCCGATCGCTGCTTTTATGACCTCCTTTTACGGCACGGCGTTTTGCAGCGTCAAGAACATACTAATCCTTAAGTAAGAACAGTTTCATACTCATGTCAAAGGAATCCACTAAATATATTAATAAGAGTCTCATAAACCTTTTAGAGAACTCCCACTAGGTCTGCCCAGCGTGTATCAACTATACAAGCCTATGCAAATGACTAGACATCTCCATGTCCCTATAGCCCATGAAACTGCGCTATCAATCAACTTGCAATCTAGTCCATGAAATTGAATCATTTACGTTCAACTTAATGATTCGAACTAGGGACTAAGGTATATTATAACTCCTGTTCACTGGATAGAGTTCCATTGTCAAATCACGTATTTGACAATTCTATCAAACGTTATAAAATACTTTGAACGTTTTATTTAATACTAAACCAAGATTAAATAAGAACAAAACTTTTATTGATAAACATAAACATAACATATCAAAGCGAGTAATTATAACTGTGAACTAATTAAAAGTAAATAGTACACAATTAAACCCACTCTCCTATATGCTTAAGCCCTATAGCCCTAGTATGACTCTCATGCTTGGGCTGTGGCAAAGGTTTAGTCAAAGGATCAGCGACATTGCTATCCGTATGAACCTTGCAAACTATTACATCCTTTCTCTCAACGATTTCTCGAATGAGATGAAACTTTCTAAGTACATGTTTACATCTTTGATGTGATCTTGGTTCCTTAGACTGAGCTATGGCACCATTGTTATCACAATGTAAAACAAACCATCTCCAACACTAGGCACTACTCCTAGCTCCAGAATGAACTTCTTCATCCAAACGGCTTCCTTTGCTGCATCTGCTGCAGCAATATACTCAGCTTCTGTTGTAGAATCAGCGACAGTGCTTTGCTTTGAACTTTTCCAGCTCACTGCCCCTCCATTTAGACAAAAGATGAAACCAGATTGGGATCGGAAATCATCTTTGTCAGTTTGGAAGCTCGCATCTGTGTAACCCTCAACAATTAACTTACTTTCACCTCCATACACTAAGAAATTATCCTTAGTCCTTCTCAAGTACTTTAGGATATTCTTAGCTGCACTCCAGTGTGCTCACCTGGATTTGATTGGAATCTGCTACACATGCTCAAGGCATATGAAACATCTGGGCGAGTACAAATCATGGAGTACATAATGGACCCTATAGCTGACGCATAAGGAACATTACTCATTCGCTTAATCTCATCAGGCCCAGAGGACACTGAGTCTTGCTAAGCGACACTCCATGTTGCATGGGTAGGAAGCCTCTCTTAGAGTTTTCCATGTTGAACTTAGTGACGATCTTATCTATATAAGTTCGTTGGCTAAGTCCGATCATCCTCTTAGACCTATCCCTATAGATCTTGATCCCCAAAATATACTCGCGTTTCCAAGGTCTTTCATAGAAAAACAACTTTTTAACCATTCCTTGACTGACTCAAGCATGGGAATGTTGTTTCCTATGAGAAGTATGTCATCTACATACAAGACCAAGAAGACTATGTTACTCCCACTTTCCTTCTTGTAAACACAAGACTCTTCTCCATTTTTAAGAAAACCAAACTCTTTGATTGCCTCATCAAAACGAAGATTCCAACTCCGTGATGCTTGCTTCAATCCATAAATGGATTTTTGAAGCTTACATACCTCCTAGGATTTTCTGGATCCACAAAACCCTCCGGCTGTGTCATATACACATCCTCTTTCAAGAACCCATTCAAGAAAGCGGTTTTGACATCCATTTGCCAAATCTCGTAATCATAGAAGGCGGCGATCGCTAGGAGTATCCGAACGGATTTAAGCATGGCTACCGGTGAAAAGGTTTCGTCATAGTCTATACCATGAACTTGCTTGAACCCTTTTGCAACCAACCTTGCTTTGTAAACCTGAATATTACCATCCTTGTCTGTTTTCACTTTGAAAACCCATTTGCAACCAATAGGTGTGATCCCATCGGGCAAATCTACCAAGTCCCATACTTGATTTTCAGACATGGATGCCATTTCGGACCTCATGGCTTCGAGCCATTTTTCGGAGTCTTCACTCATCAAAGCTTGCTTGTAAGTAGTAGGTTCCTCAAATTCTAAAATCATTATCTCAGAATTTTCAGTTAACAAGAAATCAACAAACCTCTTGGTTGGTATTCTTGTTCTACTAGACTTACGAGGGGCTGCAACAGGAGAAATTTTCTTCTCAACAATTTGAGAATTTTCGCACGAATTAGATTCGAGTGGGACAATAGGAGGTTCGTGTACGGGATGCACGTCCTCCAACACTTGGTCAGTTATGGGAGAAGATTCCTCCAAAGGAGGAACTACTTCAAGCCCAACATCTGGCTCTTGTGTCGTTGTCTCTAACATAGGATGAACTATGTCCATTTGTTGCTCTTCTCGAACTTCTTCGAGAAATACATTACTCCCACTTGCCTTTTTGGAAATAAAATTTTTTCCAAAAAGACACCACGACGAGCAACAAACACTTTGCCCTCAGTGCGATTGTAGAAGTAATAGCCCTTGGTTTCCTTGGGATAACCCACAAAGAAACACTTATCTGATTTAGGGGCGAGTTTATCTGAAAGTAAACGCTTTACATAAACCTCACATCCCCAAATACGTAGAAAAGACAAGTTTGGAACTTTTCCACTCCATATCTCATATGGTGTCTTATCTACTGCCTTTGATGGAGTTCTATTAAGTGTGAAAGTAGCAGTTTCGAGAGCATATCCCCAGAAGGATATTGGAAGATCAGCAAAACTCATCATAGACCGAACCATATCAAGTAGAGTTCGATTCCTCCTTTCCGAAACACCATTCAACTGAGGTGTTCCAGGCGGAGTGAGTTGTGAAAGAATTCCACAACTCTTCAAGTGATCATTAAACTCTTGGCTCAAATATTCACCACCACGATCGGATCGCAGTGCTTTGATTGTTTTGCCAAGCTGGTTTTGGACTTCATTCTGGAATTCTTTGAACTTTTCAAATGATTCCGACTTATGCTTCATTAAATAGACATATCCATATCTACTTAAATCGTGAAAGTAATGAAGTATCCAAACCCTCCCCTAGCTTTTGTGCTCATTGGTCCACATACATCAGTATGTATTAGGCCCAATAGATCACTGGCTCTTTCACCCTTTCCAGTAAAAGGTGACTTTGTCATTTTACCCATTAAACATGATTCACACACATCAAATGGCTCAAAGTCAAAAGATGTTAGAAGTCCATCTTTATGCAACTTCTGAATGCGTTTCGCGTTTATGTGTCCTAAACGACAATGCCATAAGTAAGTAGGATTAGTATCGCTTGATCTATGTTTTTTGCTGTCTATGTTAAGGACATCTTTGTCTAAGTCTAGGTAATATAGACCATTAGACCTCTTAGCAGTGGCATAAAACATTGAATTCAAATAAACAGAGAAACAACCTTTCTCAATTGTAAATGAAAACCCTTCATTATCCAAAACAGGAATAGAAATAATGTTTTTGGTAATAGCAGGAACGTAATAACAATTATTAAGCTCTAATATTAATCCAGAAGGCAAAGGTAGACTATAAGTCCCAACTGCAACGGCTGCAACTCTTGCACCATTTCCAACTCGCAGTTCCACCTCTCCTTTAGCCAAAGTTCTACTCCTTCTTAGTCCCTGCACATTCGAAGTAATGTGAGAAACACAACCGGTATCAAATACCCAAGAAGTAGAGGTTGCTAAATTAATGTCAATGACATAGATACCTGAAGAAGAAGCCCCAGACTTCTTATCCTTCAAGTACTTTGGGCAGTTACGCTTCCAATGACCTATTTGATCACAATAGAAGCACTTGGCATTTGCGGCCACCTTTGGCTTTGCCTTTGCCTGTGGCTTAATAGCAGTCTTAGTGGCAACTTGCTTGCCCTTATCTTGCTTTTTCTTGCCAGCCCATTCCTTCTTAAAACCCTTTTCCTTTTGAACCATAAGAACTTCCTTCTTAGGTGCAATAGTGATGTTTTGCTCGGCAGTCATGAGCATCCCATATAACTCAGCAAGGGTTTTCGACACCCCGTTCATATTGAAATTCAATCGAAACGTATTGAACCCCTTATGAAGTGAGTGCAGAATGATGTCAGTAGCCAACTCTTGGCTATAAGGAAAGCCCAACCTCTCCATGGCTTCGAAATAACCAATCATTTCGAAGACATGAGTGGCGACCGGCTTGCCTTCAACTAACGAACACTCAAGAATAGCCTTGTGAGTTTCATACCTCTCTATCCGAGCTTGTTGTTGAAACATGGTTTTCAACTGTCGGATAATGCTATAGGCATCCAAGCTTGCAAACCTCTTTTGAAGGCTTGGTTCCATAGCCGCTAGCATAAGGCAAGTAACAATTACTGACCTTTCTGCAACGGCCTTATGGGCCTCTTTCTCAGCATCAGTAGAGGTAGTAGTTAAAACTGGGATCGGGGTTTCAAGAACATCCTCTCGACCTTCGGACCTAAGAACAATTCTTAGATTCCTTTCCCAATCAAGGAAGTTGTTCCCGTTCAATTTATCCTTCTCAAGGATTGAACGTAAGTTAAAAGGTGAATTATTGTTGTTACCAGACATGATATCTACATAGAAGATGCAAAAAGTATAAGTATGTTTATCATAATAGCTTTTAACAAATTTTAAACACTTTAAAATAAAAGCTATGCACTTGACCAATTTTAATGTGTCCCTTTTGAATCAAGTGGTTCTAAGATCCTATCAAACATGATTTATAAGTGGACTTTGGCCTCAACTTAAAACCAAGTTTAAAAGGTAAGTAAACTCCTTTACTAATTACAACAATTGTAACTCTTAGTTAATGGGTGTTGCTAAGGTGATTACGCTCCCAGGTAAGGAAGTTACCCACAACGTTGGGGAGAGCCTTCCTAATCCTAGACAGAGCATGTCACCCAAACACAAAACCCATAAACTTTGCTACAAAATCCAAAACCGTTTTGATGATTTTGTTGGGCCAAACCAAACTAAACTTGCAAATTTCGGAAATTTACTCTACTTAGCCCAAGATTGAAAGTAAACTCTGCTTTGGCAGAACCTATTACTAACGATCAAGTTTTAGTAGGTGTTTATTTGGAATAGCAAAAACCCAATATTTTATTTAAGGGACCTAAGTAAATTATTATGTTGATTTAATTACTAGTGAACATTTAAATAATTAAATCACAAGCATAATAAACTTAGAAAGCATTTAAAAGCAATATTTAAATGCATAAAATAAAATGTGATCCTAGTATGGCCCCTAAACCTAAAGACTACTCTTTAAGGCTCCCTTTTGAATCACCATGGATCTCCATCCTTGTGCTTCATAGGATAAGATTGAATCACCATTCTTCTTATTAATACTTGAATAAATATTTTTGGAATTATAAACTAAAATATTACAAAAATACCAACGATGCGTAGATCGTATTTAGATTACAAAAATACATTAACGATACGCAGATCGTATTTTCTATCCAAGTTTTGGGCCATACTAGTCACCGCATGCATTCATAATATCAAATATATAAAACATGCATTTTAATCAACTATTAAAATAAATTATCATGTTTTAACAACTTTAAAACATAATAACACCATGAAGATTTAATCACACATTAAATCCTATGGTTGGTACCTTAAGACAAAATTTAATCATATTAGAATTTCGTCTCACAAAGGCTTTAAAATATTAATCTAACAAATTTAATCATATTAAACTTAAAGAAAAATTAAAGCAATTGTAGGCACCACATATAATTTAATCATATTAAAAAAAACTTAACATGATGACTAACACATAAAAGGCATGGAAGAATTAATCAACTATTAATACTAACAACCAAAAGTAATTAACATCATAAAAGAAAATATAATAATAGTAGTTACTAACTCCTTAGTAACCCCCTTTAAAATTAACTAGTCAATTATCACATATAATTAACTAATAAAATTAAAGCTCATTATTTTAATTCAATTATGACTTAAATATAAAATTAATCACCATTAATTAATTTATTTGCAAATTGGAATATACTCAAAAAAAATTAATTTTTTTTTTTTTATAATAAAGCTGCCAAGGCAGCAGTGTGCAAGCACCACTGCCACCTCAGCAGCCGGCCACCACAGTAACCACCAGCAACGACCGACCGCGCGCAACAGGTCCGGTCACCACCGCGGTGCTGGCGGCCACGACATTGCGCTGGCAGCAGCAGCAATCTGCGCGGCAGCAGCAGCGTCAAGTCGCACGAAGCAACCCGCGCGCCACCACCACGCCGGCCACATTCCGGCGGCGCCTCTGCCACCATGCCGGGCGACCACCGGCGATCCTTCCCCCTTCCCTTTCAATTATCAACAACCCTTGTGCATAATTTGAATGGAAGTTACAACAAATTGATTTGGGGAAAAAAATTAGGGTTCATATCAATTTTGTTTAACAAAAGCTCAAAAAGGATATAAACTAATACACAAAATCTGATATTTTGTGATGTGAGATTTCAATTTTGAGTATAATATATATTTATATATATACATAAAAATCCAATTTTATGTTTCCAATCAATTAATATCATAATATCAATTATGCAAATAAATTCATATATAAAGCCCTCCCTTAATTGAATTAAAAAAATGAAATAAAACATGCATCAACATGATCATATTAATCTATGCAATAGGCTAACTGATACCACTGTAGGAACTTAGATGCATAATGCGGAAAATCAAGTATCAAATACTTGTACATCTATCCCAAGATCATTGCATAAATTAGTATGAATCAAACATTAGTATAGAATTATACCTTTGATGCGTATGTTCCTCTTTTCACCAAACTTCTAGTGGAGATCACCTTAGAACGTCAAGCGCCGTTCCTCTAATGTTGGTCCACGAACAACACTTGGATCACCACGTATGCTAGTACGGAAGAGAGAAAAGCACTCTCTTACTTTTGTGGTGAGGGCCGAAAATGAGTGTGAAAAGACTAAGGGAAAAATCAGATTTTTCACTCTAGAAGTTGTAAAGTATATGCACACCTTTGTAACCCCATATCAATATATAAGGTGGTTAAAAAGAGGTGTTTCATGAGGCTTTATTTTGCCTCATAATGTCATACATTATGAGTCTAATAAACTCATGAGTTACAACTCTTCCCATCCATCATCAAACCGCGAACCCATTTCACAAATGGATTTGGATAAATATCCAAGTGTCATTACTTGTGTGACCTCATAGGACTCAATGATATTAGTAGTTGGCCCTAATCATATTAGTCCAACAAACCACAATTAGCTTCTAGCAAAACGTTGTGATCATATAATATTATTGAATATATTATCTCCATAACTTATCCTAATATTATTTAGTTTATTACACTTGATCGAGGACAAAATCCTTCAATCTCCCACTTGTCTAAGAACAAGTGTGTAACCTTCAAACTCCTTAAGTCGCTTAATGTCTAACTTGATGACATTGATAACATCATATGTTCATCATAACAATATTCAAGTCGTTCCTTGAAATCTGAGTTCGAACTGTCGAAACAAATGATTAACTTCTTAATCCATTTGAGCACGGCCATGCATTTTCAGTTCTCACTCTTCAAGAGGCCAAGACACCAATCCTAACTCTTAGGAGGACTTATCCAATCTTGTATGACCAAACTCCCACTAATTCATAGCAGTTCCGATCGCTGCTTTTATACCTCCTTTTACGGCACGGCGTTTTGCAGCGTCAAGAACATACTAATCCTTAAGTAAGAACAGTTTCATACTCATGTCAAAGGAATCCACTAAATATATTAATAAGAGTCTCATAAACCTTTTAGAGAACTCCCACTAGGTCTGCCCAGCGTGTATCAACTATACAAGCCTATGCAAATGACTAGACATCTCCATGTCCCTATAGCCCATGAAACTGCGCTATCAATCAACTTGCAATCTAGTCCATGAAATTGAATCATTTACGTTCAACTTAATGATTCGAACTAGGGACTAAGGTATATTATAATCCCTGTTCACTGGATAGAGTTCCATTTGTCAAATCACGTATTTGACAATTCTATCAAACGTTATAAAATACTTTGAACGTTTTATTTAATACTAAACCAAGATTAAATAAGAACAAAACTTTTATTGAAAACATAAACATAACATATCAAAGCGAGTAATTATAACTGTGAACTAATTAAAAGTAAATAGTACACAATTAAACCCACTCTCCTATATGCTTAAGCCCTATAGCCCTAGTATGACTCTCATGCTTGGGCTGTGGCAAAGGTTTAGTCAAAGGATCAGCGACATTGCTATCCGTATGAACCTTGCAAACTATTACATCCTTTCTCTCAACGATTTCTCGAATGAGATGAAACTTTCTAAGTACATGTTTACATCTTTGATGTGATCTTGGTTCCTTAGACTGAGCTATGGCACCATTGTTATCACAATGTAAAACAACAACCATCTCCAACACTAGGCACTACTCCTAGCTCCAGAATGAACTTCTTCATCCAAACGGCTTCCTTTGTTGCATCTGTGCAGCAATATACTCAGCTTCTGTTGTAGAATCAGCGACAGTGCTTTGCTTTGAATTTTCCAGCTCACTGCCCCTCCATTTAGACAAAAGATGAAACCAGATTGGGATCGGAAATCATCTTTGTCAGTTTGGAAGCTCGCATCTGTGTAACCCTCAACAATTAACTTACTTTCACCTCCATACACTAAGAAATTATCCTTAGTCCTTCTCAAGTACTTTAGGATATTCTTAGCTGCACTCCAGTGTGCGTCACCTGGATTTGATTGGAATCTGCTACACATGCTCAAGGCATATGAAACATCTGGGCGAGTACAAATCATGGAGTACATAATGGACCCTATAGCTGACGCATAAGGAACATTACTCATTCGCTTAATCTCATCAGGCCAGAGGACACTGAGTCTTGCTAAGCGAACTCCATGTTGCATGGGTAGGAAGCCTCTCTTAGAGTTTTCCATGTTGAACTTAGTGACGATCTTATCTATATAAGTTCGTTGGCTAAGTCCGATCATCCTCTTAGACTATCCCTATAGATCTTGATCCCCAAAATATACTGACGTTTCCAAGGTCTTTCATAGAAAAACAACTTTTAACCATTCCTTGACTGACTCAAGCATGGGAATGTGTTTCCTATGAGAAGTATGTCATCTACATACAAGACCAAGAAGACTATGTTACTCCCACTTTCCTTCTTGTAAACACAAGACTCTTCTCCTTTTTAGAAAACCAAACTCTTTTGATTGCCTCATCAAAACGAAGATTCCAACTCCGTGATGCTTGCTTCAATCCATAAATGGATTTTTGAAGCTTACATACCTCCTAGGATTTTCTGGATCCACAAAACCCTCCGGCTGTGTCATATACACATCCTCTTTCAAGAACCCATTCAAGAAAGCGGTTTTGACATCCATTTGCCAAATCTCGTAATCATAAAAGGCGGCGATCGCTAGGAGTATCCGAACGGATTTAAGCATGGCTACCGGTGAAAAGGTTTCGTCATAGTCTATACCATGAACTTGCTTGAACCCTTTTGCAACCAACCTTGCTTTGTAAACCTGAATATTACCATCCTTGTCTGTTTTCACTTTGAAAACCCATTTGCAACCAATAGGTTGAATCCCATCGGGCAAATCTACCAAGTCCCATACTTGATTTTCAGACATGGATGCCATTTCGGACCTCATGGCTTGAAGCCATTTTTCGGAGTCTTCACTCATCAAAGCTTGCTTGTAAGTAGTAGGTTCCTCAAATTCTAAAATCATTATCTCAGAATTTTCGGTTAACAAGAAATCAACAAACCTCTTGGTTGGTATTCTTGTTCTACTAGACTTACGAGGGGCTGCAACAGGAGAAATTTTCTTCTCAACAATTTGAGAATTTTCGCACGAATTAGATTCGAGTGGGACAATAGGAGGTTCGTGTACGGGATGCACGTCCTCCAACACTTGGTCAGTTATGGGAGAAGATTCCTCCAAAGGAGGAACTACTTCAAGCCCAACATCTGGCTCTTGTGTCGTTGTCTCTAACATAGGATGAACTATGTCCATTTGTTGCTCTTCTCGAACTTCTTCGAGAAATACATTACTCCCACTTGCCTTTTTGGAAATAAAATCTTTTTCCAAAAAGACACCACGACGAGCAACAAACACTTTGCCCTCAGTGCGATTGTAGAAGTAATAGCCCTTGGTTTCCTTGGGATAACCCACAAAGAAACACTTATCTGATTTAGGGGCGAGTTTATCTGAAAGTAAACGCTTTACATAAACCTCACATCCCCAAATACGTAGAAAAGACAAGTTTGGAACTTTTCCACTCCATATCTCATATGGTGTCTTATCTACTGCCTTTGATGGAGTTCTATTAAGTGTGAAAGTAGCAGTTTCGAGATCATATCCCAGAAGGATATCGAAAGATCAGCAAAACTCATCATAGACCGAACCATATCAAGTAGAGTTCGTTCCTCCTTTCGAAACACCATTCAACTGAGGTGTTCCAGGCGGAGTGAGTTGTGAAAGAATTCCACAACTCTTCAAGTGATCATAAACTCTTGGCTCAAATATTCACCACCACGATCGGATCGCAGTGCTTTGATTGTTTTGCCAAGCTGGTTTTGGACTTCATTCTGGAATTCTTTGAACTTTTCAAATGATTCCGACTTATGCTTCATTAAATAGACATATCCATATCTACTTAAATCGTCCGTAAAAGTAATGAAGTATCCAAACCCTCCCCTAGCTTTTGTGCTCATTGGTCCACATACATCAGTATGTATTAGGCCCAATAGATCACTGGCTCTTTCACCCTTTCCAGTAAAAGGTGACTTTGTCATTTTACCCATTAAACATGATTACACACACATCAAATGGCTCAAAGTCAAAAGATGTTAGAAGTCCATCTTTATGCAACTTCTGAATGCGTTTCGCGTTTATGTGTCCTAAACGACAATGCCATAAGTAAGTAGGATTAGTATCGCTTGATCTATGTTTTTTGCTGTCTATGTTAAGGACATCTTTGTCTAAGTCTAGGTAATATAGACCATTAGACCTCTTAGCAGTGGCATAAAACATTGAATTCAAATAAACAGAGAAACAACCTTTCTCAATTGTAAATGAAAACCCTTCATTATCCAAAACAGGAATAGAAATAATGTTTTTGGTAATAGCAGGAACGTAATAACAATTATTAAGCTCTAATATTAATCCAGAAGGCAAAGGTAGACTATAAGTCCCAACTGCAACGGCTGCAACTCTTGCACCATTTCCAACTCGCAGTTCCACCTCTCCTTTAGCCAAAGTTCTACTCCTTCTTAGTCCCTGCACATTCGAAGTAATGTGAGAAACACAACCGGTATCAAATACCCAAGAAGTAGAGGTTGCTAAATTAATGTCAATGACATAGATACCTGAAGAAGAAGCCCCAGACTTCTTATCCTTCAAGTACTTGGGCAGTTACGCTTCCAATGACCTATTTGATCACAATAGAAGCACTTGGCATTTGCGGCCACCTTTGGCTTTGCCTTTGCCTGTGGCTTAATAGCAGTCTTAGTGGCAACTTGCTTGCCCTTATCTTGCTTTTTCTTGCCAGCCCATTCCTTCTTAAAACCCTTTTCCTTTTAAACATAAGAACTTCCTTCTTAGGTCAATAGTGATGTTTTGCTCGGCAGTCATGAGCATCCCATGTAACTCAGCAAGGGTTTTCGACACCCCGTTCATATTGAAATTCAATCGAAACGTATTGAACCCCTTATGAAGTGAGTGCAGAATGATGTCAGTAGCCAACTCTTGGCTATAAGGAAAGCCCAACCTCTCCATGGCTTCGAAATAACCAATCATTTCGAAGACATGAGTGGCGACCGGCTTGCCTTCAACTAACGAACACTCAAGAATAGCCTTGTGAGTTTCATACCTCTCTATCCGAGCTTGTTGTTGAAACATGGTTTTCAACTGTCGGATAATGCTATAGGCATCCAAGCTTGCAAACCTCTTTGAAGGCTTGGTTCCATAGCCGCTAGCATAAGGCAAGTAACAATTACTGACCTTTCTGCAACGGCCTTATGGGCCTCTTTCTCAGCATCAGTAGAGGTAGTAGTTAAAACTGGGATCGGGGTTTCAAGAACATCCTCTCGACCTTCGGACTAAGAACAATTCTTAGATTCCTTTCCCAATCAAGGAAGTTGTTCCCGTTCAATTTATCCTTCTCAAGGATTGAACGTAAGTTAAAAGGTGAATTATTGTTGTTACCAGACATGATATCTACATAGAAGATGCAAAAAGTATAAGTATGTTTATCATAATAGCTTTTAACAAATTTTAAACACTTTAAAATAAAAGCTATGCACTTGACCAATTTTAATGTGTCCCTTTTGAATCAAGTGGTTCTAAGATCCTATCAAACATGATTTATAAGTGGACTTTGGCCTCAACTTAAAACCAAGTTTAAAAGGTAAGTAAACTCCTTTACTAATTACAACAATAATTGTAACTCTTAGTTAATGGGTGATTGCTAAGGTGATTACGCTCCCAGGTAAGGAAGTTACCCACAACGTTGGGGAGAGCCTTCCTAATCCTAGACAGAGCATGTCACCCAAACACAAAAACCCATAAACTTTGCTACAAAATCCAAAACCGTTTTGATGATTTTGTTGGGCCAAACCAAACTAAACTTGCAAATTTCGGAAATTTACTCTACTTAGCCCAAGATTGAAAGTAATACTCTGCTTTGGCAGAACCTATTACTAACGATCAAGTTTTAGTAGGTGTTTATTTGATGAATAGAAAACACCAATATTTTATTTAAGGGACCTAAGTAAATTATTATGTTGATTTAATTACTAGTGAACATTTAAATAATTAAATCACAAGCATAATAAACTTAGAAAGCATTTAAAAGCAATATTTAAATGCATAAAATAAAATGTGATCCTAGTATGGCCCCTAAACCTAAAGACTACTCTTTAAGGCTCCCTTATTGAATCACCATGGATCTCCATCCTTGTGCTTCATAGGATAAGATTGAATCACCATTCTTCTTATTAATACTTGAATAAATATTTTTGGAATTATAAACTAAAATATTACAAAAATACCAACGATGCGTAGATCGTATTTAGATTACAAAAATACATTAACGATACGCAGATCGTATTTTCTATCCAAGTTTTGGGCCATACTAGTCACCGCATGCATTCATAATATCAAATATATAAAACATGCATTTTAATCAACTATTAAAATAAATTATCATGTTTTAACAACTTTAAAACATAATAACACCATGAAGATTTAATCACACATTAAATCCTATGGTTGGTACCTTAAGACAAAATTTAATCATATTAGAATTTCGTCTCACAAAGGCTTTAAAATATTAATCTAACAAATTTAATCATATTAAACTTAAAGAAAAATTAAAGCAATTGTAGGCACCACATATAATTTAATCATATTAAAAACAAAAACTTAACATGATGACTAACAACATAAATAGGCATGGAAGAATTAATCAACTATTAATACTAACAACCTAAAAAGTAATTAACATCATAAAAGAAAATCATAATAATAGTAGTTTATGTAACCCCCTTTAAAATTAACTAGTCAATTATCACATATAATTAACTAATAAAATTAAAGCTCATTATTTTAATTCAATTATGACTTAAATAAAAAATTAATCACCATTAATTAATTTATTTGCAAATTGGAATATACTCAAAAAAAATTTTTTTTTTTTTTTTATAATAAAGCTGCCAAGGCAGCAGTGTGCAAGCACCACTGCCACCTCAGCAGCCGGCCACCACAGTAACCACCAGCAACGACCGACCGCGCGCAACAGGTCCGGTCACCACCGGCGGTGCTGGCGGCCACGACATTGCGCTGGCAGCAGCAGCAATCTGCGCGGCAGCAGCAGCGTCAAGTCGCACGAAGCAACCCGCGCGCCACCACCACGCCGGCCACATTCCGGCGGCGCCTCTGCCACCATGCCGGGCGACCACCGGCGATCCTTCCCCCTTCCCTTTCAATTATCAACAACCCTTGTGCATAATTTGAATGGAAGTTACAACAAATTGATTTGGGGAAAAAATTAGGGTTCATATCAATTTTGTTTAACAAAAGCTCAAAAAGGATATAAACTAATACACAAAATCTGATATTTTGTGATGTGAGATTTCAATTTTGAGTATAATATATATTTATATATATACATAAAAATCCAATTTTATGTTTCCAATCAATTAATATCATAATATCAATTATGCAAATAAATTCATATATAAAGCCCTCCCTTAATTGAATTAAAAAATGAAATAAAACATGCATCAACATGATCATATTAATCTATGCAATAGGCTAACTGATACCACTGTAGGAACTTAGATGCATAATGCGGAAAATCAAGTATCAAATACTTGTACATCTATCCCAAGATCATTGCATAAATTAGTATGAATCAAACATTAGTATAGAATTATACCTTTGATGCGTATGTTCCTCTTTTCACCAAACTTCTAGTGGAGATCACCTTAGAACGTCAAGCGCCGTTCCTCTAATGTTGGTCCACGAACAACACTTGGATCACCACGTATGCTAGTACGGAAGAGAGAAAAGCACTCTCTTACTTTTGTGGTGAGGGCCGAAAATGAGTGTGAAAAGACTAAGGGAAAAATCAGATTTTTCACTCTAGAAGTTGTAAAGTATATGCACACCTTTGTAACCCCATATCAATATATAAGGTGGTTACAAAAGAGGTGTTTCATGAGGCTTTATTTTGCCTCATAATGTCATACATTATGAGTCTAATAAACTCATGAGTTACAACTCTTCCCATCCATCATCAAACCGCGCAACCCATTTCACAAATGGATTTGGATAAATATCCAAGTGTCATTACTTGTGTGCCTCATAGGACTCAATGATATTAGTAGTTGGCCCTAATCATATTAGTCCAACGAACCACAATTAGCTTCTAGCAAAACGTTGTGATCATATAATATTATTGAATATATTATCTCCATAACTTATCCTAATATTATTTAGTTTATTACACTTGATCGAGGACAAAATCCTTCAAAAAGATCGAATAGAAGCAAAATCATATCAGATCTAAGGGCGTGTTCTCCCCAGCTTATTTTCAGTTCAGTTCAGTTCAGTTCAATTCAATTCAGTTCAGTTCAATTTAGTTCAGTTCAGATCAGTTCAGATCAGTTCAGTTCAGTTCAGCTCTTGACAATACTTTTACTCTCACATATCACTATTCAGTTCAGTTCAGTTCAATTCAGTTCAGTTCAGTTCAATTCAGATCAGTTCAGATCAGTTCAGTTCAGATCAGTTCAGTTCAGATCAGTTCAGTTCAGTTGTTTTATGCCGAAGAGAACAGGCCCTAAGTTATGAGCAAAAAAAAATAGAGAGAACACCCCATTTTTGAATATTAAATCCGTAGACAATCAATCAAAGTTTGAGTAGTATTCACGATTGATTGAATTTGAAATCGAAGATGAACAATTTGCTAAATCGAAGATGAAGAGAGAGAAAGTGAAATAGGAGATCTCATGTAAGCAAAATAATAATCAAGAAAGAGATTGAAAAAAATTGAGATGTCATATACACGAACTATGTTTTGAGAAAGAAATTTGACTACTCCCCTAATCGACTTATTCCGAAAATCATAATTGGAATTGACTATTTGTTTTTTTTTTCTTATATCAAGAAGGGCAAATGTATTGATTTGTCCTCTTAGTTGTCTGTGCAACTGGCAAACTAATAAAATTGCCCTCTTAATTGTTTTTCAAAGAGGACAAAGAAATTACCCTTTTTATTATATTTATATTTGCCAAAATAATAAATAATTGTCTTATTAGGTGACATTAAAGAAGGCAAATTTGTAAACTTGTGTTCTTAGATGATATCATACAGGGCCAACTTACAATTACCCTCTTAGGTAATATCAAAGAGGGTATGCTCTTTAGAGCCACATTTTCTCTCCCCAGTAACGTGCCCCCAAAAACCCCAAACCCCTGCTTCCCGAAACTTCTACCCCCTCTTCCCCCACCGAAAGTTGCCGTTTTTTAGGTCGCCGGCGACCGATCTACCCTCTGGTCACCGGCTAGCCTTCAATTTCGGCGACCTCCAGCATAAATTGGTACGTATAGTGTTCGGTGGTGCGATTTAGGAGTATGTTGAACGCTTATCGGCGGCAATTGGTCGGTCTAAAGAGTCAGCGTAGGCATCTAGCTGCTGAGTTTATTTTTCATTTATCATAGTTTCGATCTCAGGTGTGTTCTTCCCAAATCTTGTGTTTTTAACTTTTTTAATAAAAAAAAAAAAAAAAAAATTGGTGGGGGTGTAAGTCATCCTAGTTATCAGAGTGAAGAAGTCATTTAGTCTTTGTAATTTTCATGTCTGGTTAAGCAAGTTTTTTAGGTATGTTTTCATTAGAAGTTTGTGAGAGGTTGAAGGGACAGCTCCATGAGCTCCTTAATAAGGATTGTAATTTAGGACCAGATGAGAATGAGTTCCTGCATTATGTTTCTACATTAGATAATCCCAAGACTTCATTAGATCTAGTTAAGTCATGGAAGGAAGAAGGAAATTCCTGTTACAGTCATGGAGATATTAATGATGCTTTAGAGTGTTATGGTTTTGCTAGTGTGATGCTTAGCCTAATTTTCTTGGAGGAGAAAGATGCTACAAGTTTTTGCGAATTAGCTTTCTACATCTTGCTAAATTTAGCTGCTTGTTTCTTGAAGATAAATGAATTTGATCAAGTTGGTCTTCTTTGCTCTATTGTCTTAAGCTTTGACCCGTGCAATGTTAAAGCTTTGTTTAGAAGAGCTAGAGCATCGGTGGGAATAGGAAGGTATGATTTAGCTCACTGGGATTTGCTACAAGCATCTAAGATTGACCCATCAAACAAAGAAATTGCTAAGAAATTAAATGAAGTTCATAGTTTGTTTATTAAGCAAAAGGATCACCCGGTTGGTTTAGGGGTGGACCCATTGACAACAAGGAAAAAGATGAAGGGAAAACATCAGGAAGAAGACGAATGTTCTACTAAGGTGAAAGAAGGAGTTAATAGTGAGATCCAAAACTTATTGCAGGAAAGCGTGGTGAAGGACCAAGTTGTCTGTGAAGAGAAAGATGTCAAAATAGAGTGCATAAATGAGAGTGTGAGTGATTCCAAAATCAGAAACCCAAATCAGGCGGAGCCTAAATATCGGTTTGTTAACCGAAGAAGGCCAGGCTCCTCATTACAGTTGTCTAAAAACATTACTCAATTGTTGAGGGAAGGGAAATCAGTGCAATTATATAATCCAAAATCAGGGTCATATGTGGTAGTCCGAATTGCTCATTTATCAAAAGGAGGCGCTAGCAAGAAAATTACAATGCAAGACGGTCAGTTGCAACAACATTGTTCTAATCAAATGAATGAGCATAGTCACCCTAACATAGGGGATGAAGACATCAATCCCAACCTAGCCCACCATGAAAGTGAAGATTTATTGATGAAAAGTATGGAGCCCAAGTCAAACAGCGATATTGAAATGGAGATTGCCGCTAGTGGGCTACAAATGGCCCAATCGAGCTCATTTGTTTCATCTGGGTTTCCAATTAAAGGATGTATTGCATTAGACTCCAAAGAAACTAAAGGCCGGAAAAAGCGTAACAAAGCCTAACCACGAATAGGAAATTTCAGGAGAACGCTAAAGAATTGTCGCAAGAAAAATTCCTATTTCCTTCCTAAGTTTGATTTTAGTGGCAGGTTACATGCTGGAATGAAGAGGAAAGTTGGTCTGAGTGCAGATCCCTCCCAAAGCCCAAGGAAAAAGCCTGCTTCAAGTACTTGTGTTGCCAGCAATAAGTCAGATATTAGTAATGTATCAAGTCCTAGTTTGCAATCAGATGTTAGTAGTGAGTCAAATGTCAGTAGTGTATCATGTTCTAGACTGGAGTCGTTTGGTCTTGTAAGTCAATGTACATCGAGTCTCAAAATAAACGAAGTCCAAAACCTATCCCTAGAAGGTAGGTAAATGGGCTCACTTGTAGTTTATTGTTGTTATTAATGCATGATCTTGCTGCCAAAAAAAAAATGTCAAAGAGAGTAAAATGGTAGAATTGTCCTCTTAGGGAAAATCAAGAAGGGAGAAATGTATTTGCCTTCTTGATACTATTACACAAAGCAATTATCTAATTTGCCTTTTTGATTGATAAAAATTGCCCTGCAATGCAAGGAGCACTTGTCACATGCATATCTCTTCTTTTTCCAATGCTTTAATACGCGTGCTAAAGATGATCAACTTTGACCTGTTCATGGAGTCTTTTTGACGTGTTTGGATCTTCTAGAGTTGTAAAATAACTCTATAAGGTAGTGTTTGACCAATATCAACCATTGAATAAAAAATCAATGACTCATATATTTTCTTTCCAAAATCCCCCCTATCTTATCTCATCAAAATCCACCCCTAAATCTTTCCTTTCCACCAATATGAGCCCTTGATTTTAAAATTTATGGCTCAGATTTAACTCTACCTTGTAGAGTTTCATTAAAACTCTAGAGGATCTGCGACTCCATTTTTTTTAAAAAAAAACGAGTCATGAACAACCATACCCTCGTATGTGCATTATTGATAACTCTATCTATACTAATCAGTTTCTATGTATCTTGTACCATCAATTCAATAACGCGCTGACGTGGCGCGTCCGCATATAATTATTTAAATAAATAGTATTCATATATTAAGGGAAAAAAAAAGAGAAGAGTGGCCTATTGGAGAGTATATGATTGCGTCATGAATCCGAGCACGGTTGCAAACAAATATGGCATAGTTTTATAACTCAAACATTATTATTCATGCCATGATCATCAGGTTCAGGACATACACATGCATCTAGCACAAGCATGCATGCATATAACTAAACATGCATGAGTGTACTGTACATATACACATACCATATTTTTTTACCCTCTTTTCTCTCTATATATTTTCTCCTATTTTGAGGATTGACATGGTATATATGCTGTTTATGCTGGGGATTTAACGAGGTCATAACTTGAGATGAGCAATCGTGGATATATAAGAGGACAAACATACTCATTCTCAAATAATGGTTAGATCCGCATTTATAGGTAATCACATTTTCCCATACAACCATATTCTAAAAGTTTAGGAAAAACCAAAGTTTTATATAAAATTGATATAGGATTATGGGAAAAGAGACAAGAGTCCTGTTGGGTGTTGACTTCACAGCTTGGATTATGGGATCAGAGTGAATCTTCTCAAGAATTTTTTTTAATAAACCCATTTATTTCCGATTAAATCATAAACAAAATTACAATTTGAGTAAATTGTTGGATTTACCAAGGATTTTGAAATACTTTTATCATGCACACGATGTATCATGAACATGGTATAGCAAGGCTCTTTTTTTCATTGCACATTTTATACACACCATGAAATACATTAATACATTATCAATAATAATGTAGTATGTAAAAATTTGATGATGATGATTTATAATTGTTATAACGGACGTGATAAAGAAACAAATAATGAATATAAAACAATGAAAAACAGACAACAGATTTACGTGGTTCACCAATTTGGCTACGTCCATGGGCAGAGAGAGATCGAGAATATTTTATTATGTGAGAAAACCAGATTACAGAAAGAATTAGACTAAATTCGTAGTCTAAAACAACTAGGTAAATAACCTATTTATACCCCCGCGTCGAAAACGCGTTTTCCACATAAAACGGGCCGCCGCCCTATCGAGTCGGGAGAGATCTGCCCGATCAGATGGTAATTTCCCAAAATCAGAATTGTTACGGGCCCGATCGGACGAACTTGCCTTGTCGTAGTTCGGTGAGCACCCCAGATACCATCGGGGGGCTTCCCAAAACAGCTGATGACAAAATCGTCTCGGGCCCAATCAGGCAACACTCCAAAATTTCATTTTGACGCATTTTGTCGAACACATTCAAGGCATTAATCTTACAATAATGTATATAGAAACTTATATATTTTTTAAAAATAAAATACTCCCTCCGTTTCCTAAAGATCTTCCCACTTACTGTTCCTACAGATACCAAGGAAAATCAAGTTGTGTGGGGCATGGTGTGAGTAAAGTAGGAGAGAGAAAGGGGTTAAGATAAATAAACAAATAAAAGGGGTTAAAGTAGGAGAGAGAAAGGGAGTAAAATTGAATTAATAATGTAATGGTGGACCATATGATAGTGACATGAGAGGGTAAATAGGGAAATTTGTTTTGCCAAATAAGGAATAAAGCAAAAGAGGGAAGATCTTTTGGAAACACCCCTAAACGGAAAGAGGGAAGATCTTTAGGAAACGGAGGGAGTAAGACTCTTTATCAAAAGTAACTATATGTTAAAAACAACGACAAAAGGTTAGTGATATATAATTTCTAATTGCTTTATGCATTATACGCGTTTCATTGATTTCAAATTATTTACTCATAAAATAGCACAATTAAGAAGAACTAAAGTTATTGAAATGCTATAGACAATTACCTCTGGAAAGAAAAAAAATTTAAGGGTTTAATGCGAAAGAATAACCAACAAAAAAATTTATTAATTAAAGCACGCATCGCGTGCATAAATTGTTAGTATATATAAAAGGAGGGATTCAAATGAGCAAATTAAAAACTAGTCTTCAGTGTACCAGGTACGTAACATGTGCTCATATTGAAGCAATGGTTTCCCCTACTTATCCTGGATGAATTTCTTATCCCACGACACTAGCAACTACTAATATACTAATCTTTATCTTGACACATATATCTTTACGGTATGTATAGCTCTAAATTTATATTTATTCATACAAATTAATTTTTATCTCAATTTCCATTTTCATTGATTTAATAACTCACTCTGTCTGTATCATGATACTTTGATTAAAAATGGTTTTGTTTATTTGTAAAGGTAGATAGATAATGGTTAATACAGTGATACAATAATAAACGCAACGTACTCATAAAATTTTTGAAGAAGGAGCCTCATAAAAGTTTGTTTATATGTTTTTTAGAGGTAAACATAAGAAGATATTATTATAATTTGTAATCAAATTCCAAAAAAATAAGAGTACTTCGGGGAGGAACCCCATACAAGCAATTTTCTATCATATTGGATATATCCCATGCACCTTAATGGCATAATATGAAGTGTGCGATGCAAGAGTGTTACCTCTTATCATCACATTCTACAATCAAGAAGATCAAAAGAAGTAGATAAATGACAAATCTCATTATAGATCATAAATAAATTAGGTGCAACACCTTTTTTCCCTATTTTTAGTGACATTCACGACCCTTAATGCATCACCTTCTAGAATTATCTTTGAGTATCCACATCATCAGGGGCGGATCTAGGGGTGGCCTACCCAGGCCTCGGTCCACCCTATGATCCAAAATAATTATAAGTAATCTATCTGAAATAGTAATGCAAATAAATATGGTAGTGCAGGTGGTTTTCAAAAAATTAATTAATAAATTCGGCCCACCCTATATAGAAATCCTAGATTCGCCACTGCATATCATTGAGGATGTTTGACCCCAAAAGATGCTGCTTGAGCAAGGTTCTGATTATATGTAGGGGCAGTGCAAATAAACTTTAGGATTAAATTAACTGATTGCATATTATGCACATGCTATACATTCATATTAAACTTAGAGTAGGGTCAGAGATAAAACCTATGTTTCATTTTTATCAGGACATAGCTTAGGCGTTAGCTTGAATCAGTTTAATTTGTGCATTTAATTTCATTACGTAATATATAAATAAGCTACTACTTCTATCTCATATTAATATTTTTTACATTTTAGTTAAACCTAAACAATATAATAGATTGTTAAATGTAGAGTAAAACTGTAAAACGAAAAAAAAAGGGAGGGGGGTAAATTGAGATATTCAAAAGTGATAATACAAATTTTTGAAAAATAAGATTTTAAGGTATGCTCAACTCTATAATCAAAAGTGGGAATTACTTAAATTTTACAATAGATTTGTATACTTAAATTTTATAATATATTTGTATATGCCTATTAGTATAATATTGTACTCCATGTAAAAACGTTTCAAGATTATAATTGAAAGTTTCAGGCGTAACAACACAGATGATGCATGACTATTGACTAGATAGTGCACTGAAAATTTCGGTAGACGAAAAGAGTTGATCAAACATTATACATAGTAGAAACTATGGACAATTGAGACGATCATCATTGAGAACAAAAGACATAAGAAACATGGTAATAATTCAACATGCATATGGACAAAGTGATAGCATTGGAACCTCCTCACCTTTAGCTCACATTGTGGCTATAAAAGCCCTGCAAGAGCACTATCAATAATTCTCACAACCATTATCTACCGAGAATATGATAATTGATAACCAATATGATTAAAATAGATCTTTATTTTCATTCTATATTCTACTCGCATTTTAAGTACGTGATGCATGCGATAATAATTTTTTCATTGTGATATACTCCCTCTGTTTTTTTTTTATCTTTCTCACTTGGAATCTTGGCACTATTCATACTTGGAGAGAATCTTCTCAATTTTTTTCAATTTATAAGAAAAAATATAGTTATGTGGGGTCTTGTTTGATTCGTCTCAATTAGTACATTATTAATATTCAATAGTTATAATTTTTACTAATATATAATGAAAGATATTTAAGTTCAAAGGAGTGCATTGAGAGATGTGCACAGGAAAGTGGGAATGATAAAAAAAAACAGAGGGAGTATTTCGTAATGTCGAGTAGCTAGTTTTACATGCACGCAATACATGCAGCAACAACTTATGATAATAGTTTAAGTTGAGAGTTTTTTCAATAAATTAAAGGCTATTTTTGTTCAACATATTAAAAGTTATCAGCAAAAATAAGTTAAGTTAAGTTCTTGATCTAACCTTATTATCCTCTATGTAATTGATTTACACAAATTTAAATTATATAAACCCGTTAAATTGATCATTTTTTTTAATATGATTATAATGTTTTAGAAGTATGTTGTTGATTTTTTATTTTGGCAATTTTTCCTTTGGTGGAAAATTTTGATATTCTTAAATGAATTTGCTATCTTTGTATTTTTTTAAACTTTTTTAGTCTTTCCTTTTTTTAACCTAAAATTTTAAGTTATTGATTGTTGTTTTTAAACTTGGCAAATATTTTTATTGATTGATTACCCATTATTATTTTAAAATTTTAAACAAAATTGATGTAATTAAAGAAGTAAGGGTAATATAGTCATTTAACAAGGGGACACCATGCCTCCCCTTCACTTATATAATAGAGATAATCACATAATCTTTATTTGATAGTTGATATTGCTCAAACTTTACGTTGTAGAGTTTTCTTTTTTGGAATTCTAGAGGATCCAAACACCAATATGAACCCTTGATTTTAAAATGTAAGGTTGTAGAGTTTTATTAAAACTCTAGAGGATCCAGACTCCTTCATAATATTGGTGAGAAGGAAAAAATAAGGGGGTGAATCTTGATGAGAAAAGATAAGAGGAAGTTTTTGGAAAGCTAATATATATATAAGCCATTAATGATTAATATTGCTTAAACTCTACTTTTTTATTTAATATCAATATCTCTTCATTTAATTGTATTAACTATATTAATAATAACAAAGTTGTGGTTGGGACTTTGCCTACAAAAAAAAATTGTGGTCAAGACTTGGACCCATTATATGCCTATAAAAATAATTATATAATAAGTTGAATAATACTTGTTTGCTACCATTTAACCCATATACTCCTACATAATGCTTGCACTACTGTGACAAACTATATCAAGGATGTATATATTGGTCTAGTGGTTAAGATTAAGGTGTTGTGAACGATAGATCACATGTTCAAATCCACCTCCCCTTTTTTTACTTTTTTGTACTACCTTTGTAGCTCATATGGATCAAAAAAACAATTGTGACAAACTATCAATTATAAGAAAACATCATTTTGCCTTACTAAATGATGTCAGACGTCGTTCAGGCCTAACAACTAGGGATGGGCATGGGTCCAGGACCCTACCCGGACCCTGTTGGACCCGACCTTAATTTAAGGGTCTAGGTCCAACTTTTTCAGACCCTAAGGGTCCGAGTCCAAGTGAATTTTTTAGGGTCTGGGTCTTAAAATTTTGGACCCAAACCTGACCCTTAGACCTTAAACTTATTTAATATATACATTTTAACTTTTTTTAAAAAAAATAAACTGATTTTCTAAAAGACTAAAACCTAAACTAAAACACCCATTCCGATTTCTGGGTGAGAGACTCTATAGCGCAGCCGCCGACTTCACCACCTGATTTTCATCGCTAGATTTCCTTCGATCTTTCATCGTTTCATCGTTCATCGCCTGATTTCTTCAATTTGAGTTTCAGTTTTTTGTATCTTCATCGCCTCACGAGTCACGCACTCACGCCAGGTATTTTTTTCTTTGTTTCGAATTTATTTTCTCTTCAATTTTTTTTTAGTTTATTTGCTTGAATTTTGAGCATATTATGGTGAACTCTTATGTATGTTGTGTTTGTTTCGTTTTTTTCAGTTTGTATGTTTGTGTTTGTTTCGGATTTTTTCAGTTTGTATGTTTGTGTTTGTTTCGTGTTTTTTCAGTTTATATGTTTGTGAATTGTGTTTGTTTCGGTTTTTTCAGTTTATATGATTGTGTTTGTTTCGTTTTTTTCAATTTATATGTTTGTGTTTGTTTCATGCGAATTCTTGTGCTTGTTTCATGCGAATTTTTATGTTTGTTTCCTACGAATTTCATATGGTTATTGTCTTATTGATATTAATAATGCTGAAAATTTGGCAAAATAAAGAACTTAGCCCTGGACCCTCCAAACCCTCTAGATCCTCTAGACCCTAAGGGTATAGGTCTGGGTCCAATTTTTCAGACCATTAGGGTCCGGGTCCAGGTATGGGTCTGCAAAAAAATTTAGGGTCTGGGTCTAGGGTCCGACTGGACCCAACCCAGACCCGACCCTTGCCCATCCATATCAACAACTAGCTATTGATAGAGGTGTCAATCTGGGTCACTGGCTGGGTTTGGGTTGACCCAAGCTGGGTCGGAATAATTTGGGTCGGAATAATCTGGGTGACACCGTGTCATGGGTCGGAACTGGGTGGATCGGGTGAACTTGGGTCGGGTGAAACAAGGTGAGAGGAGCTCGGAACTGGGTCGGAAATGGGTCGGGTGAGACTGGGTCGGCCGGTATCTGGGTTGGGTGAATTTGGGTCGGAATGGAATAAGGTGAAGTCGGTCCAAATCGGCTTTCGGAATGACTTGGGTCGGAAGAAATCGGCTTTCGGAATAACTTGGGTCGGAAGAAATCGACTTTCGGAATGACTTGGGTCGGAAGAAATCGGGTTTCGGAATTACTTGGGTCGGAAGAAACCGGCTTTCGGGTTACTTGGGTCGGAAGAAATCGATATCGGAATAACTTGGGTCGGAATAATTCGGCTTTCGGAATTACTTGGGTCGGAAGAAATCGGTTTTCGGGTTACGTGGGTCGGAAGAAATCGAAATCGGAATAACTTGGGTCGAAAGAAATCGGGTTTCGGAATTACTTGGGTCGGAAGAAATCGGCTTTCGGGTTACTTGAGTCGGAAAAAATCGATATCGGAATAACTTGGGTTGGAATAATACGGCTTTCGGAATTACTTGGGTCAGAATAAATCGGCTTTCGGGCTACTTGGGTCGAAAGAAATCGATATCGGAATAACTTGGGTCGGAGTTACTTGGAACGACTAAATATCGAACCGGCGGCTCCGTGGCGTATTGATTTGGGTCGAGATTGTTATAAACTTATAACATGTGGATGTGGTATTGAGGTATTGTGATATTGTGGTATAGATTATAGTCATTATACTTTATACTTATAGTGGTATATTATAGTAATCTGTAATTATATGATATTGTGAATTGTGATTGAGTCATTATTGTGAATTTTTTAATAGTACATTGAATCATTAATACTTTGATACTTATATTACTAATTTGAAATGTTACTAAAGTAAGACTTATACTTATAAGTTATACTTATAATCTTATATTATTGGGCCATTCACCATTATTGGCTATTGGTAATTGGCCTATTGCTTAAGTTACTAAGTATCACTCATTAGTTATTTACTTATTTAGTTATTCTCATTCATGATTGCATATGTATTCAAGTAACCAACGACTCTTCCAACGACAATAATAACGAGTATACGATCAGTTCCAAACTTTATATAAATGATTTATTATTATAAGCATTATGATTGATATATAAGTTTGTAAATAGCTATAATGGTAATGAGAACAATACTACAAATAAACATCAAATGAAAATGATAATAGTTAATCATAGAACATGTAACAAGTAACAGCCATCAGTTAAGTAAAATAGTTAATCATAACTTGTTAAAACAAGTTAACTGTTAACAATAACAACCATAAGTTAAGTAAAATAGTTAACAAGTAGTAACTTGTTAACATTTAACAACCATATAGTTTAATACTAGTATAAGATTAACAACAATGACACTCTATTGATTATCGTGATGTTAGTGTATTCTCTTAGTCAACTCTTATTTCGACTAATCAACTGCGTAAAACCACCCTAATGAGTAAAGGAGTAGAGCGACTCTTCATATGTTTTAATATTATATATCATAATTCATAACCAACGACAATAATAACGAGTAGAATCAATTCCAAACTTCATATAAAGGATTTATTATTATAGTAATACAAATACGAAGAGGAATAATAACAATAATAATAACAATAACAATAAATAGAATAACAAATGATAATCATACATTCATAGATTTACAACGACGGTTCATATGACTATATGAGGCCTACGTGATTATAACGCGGGTTCATATGTTGCACAATACTAATAATAGTAAATTATATCCCTAAATCATTACCCCATATAAAAGCTAACTATAACTTATTAAAAGTAACATCAATAAGTTAATTGCTAACAAGTACTTACTAGTTACTAAATATGGTATTTATGGTATTCTCTTAACTTTGTATATATATGTGACTATAAAGAAACTATTTTATCAGTAGGCTTAAATGTATCAGGACGATTATAATATTGGAACCATTATAGCGAATACGTGATTGATTATTAACAAGTATGAGGAGTACCGACTCTTAATATGCTTTAATAGTACAACTACCGATAATATAATGAAAATTATATATTAACTACGAATATAAGATCAATTACTAGATTTATATAAAATATAAATGATTCTATTATGGTACGCATTACGATTCGAAATAATAATAATAAAATAACACGATAACAACAACAACAACAACAACAACAACAACAATAATAATTCTAATAATAATATGTTAATTAATAAATGATAGTTATGGCTTAAATACTAATCATAATAATTTCAATAAAAATAATCAAAATTTCAATTTAAAGTTAGTAAGTTACTACACCAAGACAATAATTAGTAAGATTATAACTTATAAGAATAGAAGATTATCAATCATGTGTGCTAGGTCATCAATCCATGTGTTGGAGCATTCTCTTTTCCTATTGGTCAAGAAATAATATAATGGATCATGAATTAGAACCCTTTGATTTAAGAAAGATCAAAATCTAACCATCAATCTCTAAAACCATTTTCATTTCCCTAGTGTTTTTTCCATCTATCCTCTCTAAAACCCTAATCCCCACCCCTCTCAATCTTTCATCTGCCCACCGGCCTCCATCTCATTCTCTAATTCTCTAAAACTCTTAATCCTTCAACTCCATTGCTTCAGATCTTCTTTTTTTTTTAAATCCATCACTTTACGATGATCACTATCTATGAGTCTCTCTCATCAATTTCTGATTCTCATCATCGCCGGAATGTTTGTTTAGGTGTCGGCGACTCAGTATTCGATTCCCAGAAGCAATCTAAGTTTTTTATCTTTGCTAAACAACATAAATGAGGCAAGTCAAGACGACAAACCTGATTAATGTTATGGTCAGATGAAGAGCCTTCGCCCTTCCCCTATGTGCAAGTAATTGCAGAACAGGGTCCTCCTTTGAACAACACTAAGAAATGGCCACATGCCGCACATCAGTACATGAGGATGGCACATCTGTGACATATAATTATGATGATCTTGTTTTTATTTCAGTGCTCATTTAAATGTAAATTTGGAACTTACTCATATGTTTTTGTTATTTATTTTAGATTCTCACTACGCATTTTTTTTGTTTTCCGTGATTTGTCTTCGGTTGCTTAAAAGGCGTCGTTCGCACCACCGTCGGATACTCCGGTGGCACTAAGTTTAATTCTGAGTTCCGCAGCTTGTTGAGGATCTCGATGAAGGTTTGCTGACCGAAGGTCTCGCCGGAGTCCGTGGTGGTTGCAGCCCACACGAGAGTTGTCCCTTTTTGATTTGTAATTTCATTTGTTGATTTTTATATACTTATGTTATGTTGAATTAGTTTTTTTGTGTTGAATTAGTTTTTGGTGAGATCTAGGATAGAGTTTTTCTGCTCAATTTTGTATAAATTATTCTGGATTTTTTTTTTCTTTTCAATTGTACCTTTGTCATTGTATCAATTTTCTAATGAAAAAAATATTCAAGTTCGTATTACTCAATATATTACAATTAAGATCTTCATATCCTTTTAACTATGATTTCATATCCTTAAAATTTAATAATAAAGATATACTTATGTTATGTTGAATTAGTTTGGTGATTTACTAGTGATATTACTCTACTACTAGTGATATCATGTTATCAAAAAATATAATTCCATATAATACCAACTTATAAATAGTGATAAAAGGAATGATATATTATATATTTAGTAAAAAATAAAAATAATATATTTAAATAATTTAGTAGATATAAAAAAAAATATTGAATTTTAGTAATATCTGGTTGAGTACGATCGGGTTTAAGTTTGAATGCAGGTCGGGTTTAGTTGGGTCGGGTGGTAACAGGGTTGGGTCGAAACTGGGTCGGTGATAGCTGGGTTGGGTCATAACTGGGTCGGTGATAGCTGGGTTGGGTCACAACTGGGTCGGTGATAGCTGGGTTGGGTCACAACTGGGTCGGTGATAGCTGGGTTGGGTCACAACTGGGTCGGTGATAGCTGGGTTGGGTCACAACTGGGTCGGTGATAGTTGGGTTGGGTCACAACTGGGTTGGGTGGTAACTGGGTTGGGTGATAACTGGGTTGGGTGATAACTGGGTGGGTTTAACTGGGTCATTGGCGGGTGAAGTTGGGTGCGGGTCATTTTGGGTCGGAAACGGGTTGGGTCTGGATCGTTATTCACGGGTGCAACTGGGTACGGGTACAACTGGGTCGGCCCAACTCAGGTTGGATTACTAATTCCACGGGTTAAACTGGGCACGGGTGAACACTGGGTCGGAATGGGTCGGCTTTCCAACCGACCACTCTCGGCTCAGAACAGGTTGGGTCTGGGTCGCATGCGGGTTCACCCGTGGGTCGGCCCAGTTTTTGACACCTCTAGCTATTGATGTTAATATGTCCTGTGTTTCATTATTATTGCAACATTATCCCTTGCCATATTTTTCATGAAAGTCATGTGAAAAGGTGATAGATATTAGATAGAGAAAAGATATATGTAAGGAAACATGGCCATTAATATGAAACTTCAAAATTAGGAAAAGATATTGCAATTAAGAAACAACGAAGAAAGTATATATTACATTCTTTCGTCAATCAAAGATGTAATATCGAAACCGTTGGGGCCTAGTCGATTTTTAAGAAGTCGAGCAACAATATAATAGACCTTATTTCAACCACTCCATTTGTCATACGCTTAGGGTATCAGACATTAAAAATTCTATAATTGGTGATTTCTTAACCACTCCGTTTCGCAAAGGTACCGAACTCAAATGTAATTTCTCAACTTTGATTACATTAATCACTTCATCATTACATATATAAGCAACAAAAATAAAGCTAGGTCTATTTTGGTGGTTATTTTCTTTTGTTTTTTTAGCTTCTTCATATGTTAATATCTCATCCTTCAAACTTCTGTTGTCTGTAAATTGATCAACCCCCATGCTTCCCCTAGTCCTCTAAAAGATGTTGCCAGTTTGGTGTAGCTGCTCATTAGTTTCCTTGCACCACTTGAAATTATCACATTCATCGCACTTATAGTAGAGCCTTTGTGGATTTAATTTGTGTGCTCTCTGGACTTCTTATTGCAAGCCTTTTTCCATATTTACATGTTTTATTTGGAACTCTTATGTATGAGGATTTATATATATGAAGAAGATGAATTGTGTGATTGTAAATTCATGACGTGAAAAAAAGGGGTCAATAAGGTGTTAGATTGAGTAAACAAGAAGAGAGGGTGAAGAAATTAGAGTATAAGTATCACTTATATAAGAAAATGAGGAGAGAAACAAACGATTGTTTCTTTAAAAAGTGTGCAAAACTATAAACCATAGGGTTAAACTGTGAATTAGGTTTGTAACGTACACTTGACGCTAGGGTTACGTTAGTATTTTTTTCAAACCATAGGACACCTGGTGAATTTTGGAAAACACGAGGGTGTACCAGGTGAATATTGTAAAACCTCAGGGGTATCTGGTGAAAAAAAAGAATAATTAAAGAGATAAACATACATCATTAGATAATATCAATTTATAATTTATTTTTTATTGAAACACTACTTCTCACCATAGTATGCTTAAAAAGCATAATTACCAATAGTAGAATAGTGCTTATTGTCGCCGTTGAATTGTTACGGTTTTACTCATACGCAGCAATAAACCACGTCAAAAGAAAAAGAAAAAATCGAAAATCAACTTATTGTTGCAGTTCTGGGTGGAATCCTCAGTGATAGACGTCAACGGGAATTTTTCAAAATTGTCTGTCTGGTTTGACCAAATCTATTGTCGTGGTTCCCACAAAGCAGAACCGCATCAATAGATTAAAATATATTTTTTTATTAATACTATAATCTACTGTTATGGTTTTTGAGAAGAACCGCAACAATATCCCTCCCTTTTTAAATATGACATACTTAGGGTTTCCTTTAATTATGACAGCAATATCATCGTCTCCCTTCACTGCTTTCTCCTTACCTCTTCTCAACCCCGTGCCTCCCTCTACAATCTCTTTCCTCATCAACTTCCTCCCTCTACAATCTCTCTTTCCTCCAAAACACGCCAGAGACTCCGAGCAATCCTCGAACGACGACAAACAAGCACTAGTGGAAAAAAGCCCATGTGATGCGGTCAAAACCGGACTTATAGTAGAATTTGATGCGGTTTTCCACAATGACCGCATCAGATTGTGAGTGTGGTGAAAAATAAATAAAAAATGTGCGACTAAACCTAAATCAGAAAACCAAAACGAAATCTAAATAACGAAATATGTAGAGAAATCAGGATATACAAAATTAGTAAATAACAAAACTATAAATTAGCAGAGTGATTTACATAAATCAACAAAACAAAAATTAACAGAAAATAACAATTACATTACATTATAATTACAAAAAAACAATAAAAATACAAACAAATTTCCAAAATAATTACAAATACCAACACCAACTAAACGAAACAAAAACTAAAGGAATTAAAAATAAATCTGAATATTCAAGTGATAAGTGCGTTCCTAACGCACTTTATGACTTTCTTTTTGCTTGTTTTAGCTCCCTTTTTCCCCTTTTCTTCCCTCTTTCTACTCACTTTTCCCTTCTATTTCATTCACTTGATCATTCTTGATCATAGTGACATTTTGCTAGATTTTCGATCTATTTTGATCGAACTTCTAGCACATATGCTTTCACCATGTTTGCTCGTGTTTTTATTGTAGGTATGACCCTTTTCGGGGACGAGTAATGCGAGACATGGCACAAGGGAATGAGCTAGAGGATGAGAGGGAGCATGAGGTGCGCTTGGTATGCCCCGCACACGATGGTGCTCCCGCACACGATGGTGCTCCCGCACACGATGGTGCTCCCGCACACGATGGTGCTCCCGCACACGCTACTGGTGCGCCCGCACCATCGGCCAATCTTGAAGCAGATTACAGACGACTGTGGTGCGCCCGCACCAAGCACAAGGTGCACCCGCACCTGTGTCAGGTGCGCCCGCACCATCCACGGAGGATTTTCACCATGAGACAAAAGACTCAGGTGCTCCCGCACCTAACGTCTAGTGCGCCCGCACCTATGCATGGTGCGCCCGCACCTCCTTATGGTGCGCCCGCACCATGCGTTCCGGAATAAAAAAAATTACATCATTAAACCCTTTTTCGTGGGGAGTTGGAAAGTTACGCTTGATTCTAGCTTTTTACACAACATTCTAGGGTTTTGTATTAGAGAGAAAACACTTTAGTTTTCATTGGTATGAGATTAGTGATCATAGTTTGTGATTCCATTGATATTGAAGGTACTTTTCGTTCATCTTAATTCAAAGTTTCAGTTTTTAATTCATTCTTTTGGTGTTCGTTTTTGTTCTTAGATTATTTTAGATCTTCATTCTCTTAGTTTATTAATTGCGATTTCCATTAGTTTAATCATTAATTATTCATGTTTAGCCTTAGATTAGTCATAGATTTATTGTTTAATTGCTTTAACTCCATGATTAGTGAGTAGTTTCATAATCTAGTGTTAGGGTGAAAGTATGAATTAGGGTTTTAAATATGTTGTTGATGTGATTGTGATGTTTAGAGAAGTTTATGCATTGATCTTGGTGTTTTGAAACCTTAGGATAGATATTGATCACATTTATACTTTGGTATTTAGATTTCAAAAGTTCTTTAATCGAATTTTGACTCTTTTATCATCCCAAGAATCAACTTAATTTCTAGGCCAAGATATTGGGTAGAAATTAAGGGGATCATTTATTAGGGGTTTTCCGAACTTATTGAATCTCTTAATCAATTGACTAAAGACCATTCGAGAGAGGATTTAATTGATTGATTAAGTGATTATTCTTGAGGACCATTCGAGAGAGGACTCAAGTAATTTAGAGGGAAACTAAACCTTGCATAATCATCTCCGTCCGTACATCACAATCGCATTAGCATTCATTGGCTATTCTTATTCATACTAGTAACCTTAACTCTAGTGTCTTTTATCTGATATCTAAACTCGTGTTATTTGCTTGTTCGTGCTATTAGTTAGACTTAATCGATACCAAAACACTTTCAAACCCCCAAATACCCTTCAATTAGGTAGTCTAGACTTGATAGACTTTAACCAATCCCTGTTTCCCTGTGGATCGACCCTTGACTTGCCCTTACTATTCCCTTAGTAATTGCTTGTTAGGACTATAAATTTTGTTTGGAAAGCGGTTCTTAGTGCCTTAACGACACACTAAAAATCTCTTATCATCAAGTATTAAAAAAATCCAGAAACTAAAAGATGAAAAAAATAACTTAAATCCTCATCTGCATTTTTCTTCGAAATCCTCATCTGAGTTTTGACGGCTTCGAGTAATCGAGTTTTGACGGATTCGAGCAATCGAAATCCATATCTGCATGTTTTTTCTTTGAAATCGCAACCAATTTGAACTGGGTCACAAGTTTTGACGGCGGCAAACAAACCCAAAATCGCAACGAAGAAGGCGGCGACTGTCGTGTGTTGGTGGTGGTTGTTGGTGGTGATGTGTATGTCGGTGAAAGGGCGAGGAGAGATAGTGAGGTAGTGAGGTGAGGAAAGGGAAGATGGGGATGTGAGGAGAGAGAAGATGGGGAGGTGAGGAGAAAGAAGACGGGGAGGTGAGAGAGAGAAGATGGGGGCTGGTGAGAGAGAGTGAGGAATGGTGTGATTTTGTATTAGGGTTAGGTTTTACTAGAAAGATGGGCCAGCGATTTTGCCACATCAATTGGGCCAGTGCGCAGTTTTTTTTAAAAGTATGAAATCTGATGCGGTCCACCAAACCGCATCAGATTTAAAATCTGATGCGGTTTTGTTTGGACCGCATCAGATTTTGTTTGACAACTTTTCCTCCCATTTTTTGGTTGATTTTCGGATGCAGTTTTACAAAAATCGTAGCTGATACTAAGTGACATATAAGGTTTTTTCCACTAGTGAATACCAACTCCTCCTCTTTTCCGCCATCTACAAAGGTGAAGACCTCTTCCTCTTCGTCCGCAAAGCTTTTCGTCACCGGTAAACCCGACGCTTTCCTCCACCTCCTCAAATACTTTTCTCGCTCTAAAGAATTCGAGATCGAAGAAGTCTGCAAAGCTCACTACCAAGACTTCATCCTCCTTCTTTTTATTGATGCAAATTGAGCTTCCTCCATCTACAATTTCTTCTCCTTCAATTTCGAGCGAGTCTGAGTGACTTCGCTCCGAAATTATAGACTTCGACGCTGACCTCCACCATTTTCAGGCATCGTTCGCTGACCTCCACCATTTTCGGCTACTTCGGCGTGATTCCTCAACGACGGGACTTACTTCGCTCGCTCTCCCCTACCTCGGCGGCGCAATAAATCTGATGTTAGGTTTTATTTTTTTTTTCTTAGATCTGATTTTCATCATTTTTTTTTGCTTGTAAGTTGGTTATAGTTTTTAATTTTTTTTTAGGAGATTTTACTTAGATATGATGTTAAGAGTTTCAAATATTTTTCATTTGTTTTTTAGAATTTCGTGATGCCATGTTCAGTTAGAGTTGTCGTATGAATGTAACAAGTATAAGTAACCTACTAAACAAGTCACAAACAAGTTTTTTTTTTTTTTTGCCGACAAGTCACAAACAAGTTAAAACTCAATAGAAGAAAACACATATACAAGCCTAACTCAATCATGGATAATCAAAAAAATAGACTTAAAATAGGAAGATCGTACAAAGATTGACTTATTTAAAACATTTTTTCCTAAAAAATCAACATATTGTTGCGGTTTTGGCTAGCAACCGCAACAATAGGTGTAATGAATTGTTGCGGTTTTTGCCATGAACCGCAACAATAGCTTGGCCTATTGCTGCAGTCAAAAACTGCAGCAATAGGTTAATTAGCTATTGTTGCGCCTTTAATTGTTGCGCGGCCAACATCGCCGTAATAGACCATTTAATGACCGCAACAATAAGCATTTATTCTACTAGTGTACCCAATGAAAGCAAATTGAACTACTACTCATAAAATATGCCTATAAAATATTTTATTTTTAAATAAATAAAAAACACAACCTATATCGTTGTTTAAAAGGAGAGTTGTTGAATTATCTATCAAATAGTACAAGATAACACATCCGACTTCGACATAGTCCTTTTTAGAAAACATTACTCTTTACACTAAAAAAAATGCAAATAAAAAGCACAACGCTCATCAATATTCACCATAAATATTACACTCTTAAGTTAGTTTTTAACACTTTTTTATGTTAGTATTAATATTAATATACTGCCACACGCATCGTGTGCATATAGTACTAGTGCTAATATATCAAAAGGCGTTACTAAACAAGGAACAGTGACACGTGGTGCTCTCTGTAAGAGCGTTTTATTCCATGTAATTCACGTATAATAAAAAAAGAAATTGACTAGTATAGGGTTTAATCACATGACTTTAAATTTATATACTAACGTGTTAATAACTACTAGAAAAAGTGATATCTAGTGTTACCATTTTAAAGTATAATATTAATAGATGAAAGTTTTCGTTATCCGAGCATAGCCCGAGCCTAATAACTAATTTGCAAAGAAATGATGGCGTTTGGTCATATAGTGGTATGGGTTTGGAATCAGAAATAATGAAACCAAGGTGGTATAGGTTTAGAACTTGATACCTAATACTATGTATTTTGTTTTATTTGAGAATGAAACTTTTTCTTCTATTTAATCTTAAATGTATTGGTATGAGTCATACTCACCTTCCCCCTTAGGTTTCTAAATCCCATACCTTATGGGTTTGAGATATGTGTTTTAAATCTATCAAATTATTAAACAAACACGAAGCCCGGTCCTGATTTTTTTGGGACCCTAGGCAAACTAGTAGATTGGGGCCCCTTAAAAATGCAATTTATAGTAGAACAAATTAAAAACATATGAATATATGATGGTACTTCTATCAAAATATAGAAGTTGTTGAAGCTTATGTACTTTTACAAATAAAATCCTCCTATTCAAAAAAATATATATATGACTAAAATATCCACAAGATAAACAAAAATTCATAAACCCAATATTAATAACTCCATTTACAATTCCTTCAAAAGCAAAGATAAACTTAATAGCAACAACAAATTCTTCAAACTTCCCCTAAAACAATTAACACTCAAAATTCAACATAATAATGACACATCTTAGTAGAATAAAACAAACAATTCTAAGTGTTATACAAAAGTTGGAAAAAAAAACCCCCTTTGCAACAAGGCAATTCCTTGCCATCTGGGTGTAAAACTCACGAATATTAACAACCTTTCCGAGACTTTGAAAGCTAAGATTTCACATTCAGAATCAAACAAACAAAGGATAAAAGCCAAACCAGTAGCAAACAAAGAAATTCAGTCGATGAAGCAGAGAATTCTGAACTGGACTCGATTGTTCTTGACTTTTTGAGTTTATGTACGCAATTTTTCAGTCGATAGTCAGCCAAAATTCCCAAAAAATTTCGAAATTTCTTATGGATTGAGAGTAAAATTTATGAGCAATGCATTATACAAATGCAATTTTTCTGTATTTAAATTGTAGAAAAAAAAACTCTCATTGATGTATTTAAGAGGAGGTTAACAACTATTTTTTGGGAAATATGGAAATTTTCCATGATTTTAATGGTGATTAGAGAAAATTATGGAAATTAAAAGAATATTAAATTTGGGTCTTGGAAGTTGGAAGGAGAGAGAATAAATGAAGATGAAGAAGCGTTTGGGGAGGTTAAACCCTTTCTCTTTCTTCTGTATTTCACGCCCCTTTCTAAATTATTGCCAGCTAAATTATTTTTTTCCTACAACTGGGCCCCTTTTAAGCTTGGGCCCTTGGCCATTTCCCCTTCAAACAAGGCTCAGGATCGGGCCTGAGTCAAACTCTATGAATGAATTTTGATCAGTCTAAACCTATACCTTATACCAAAATCATATTAACCAAACGTTCCCTAAACTCTATGGTTAGTAACTTGGTTTCCGTACTTAAAACCTCGTATAGTCGTATGTAGTATAGACTATAGACCCTTTACATGCTCTAATCATGCACCAGCCAGGTAGCCACCGACCAACTAGTCGTTCTTAAGATTAAATGGGCCTCTTTGAGGTTTTAACGCAGGACCTTGGAACTTTGATGACAAGTTTTATGAATTGCTAAGATTAATGGGGCCTATGAGTCCATTACTCTACATTTTTAATACTATAGCCCCATATCTTTCACACACTTAAATAAAGTTGACCTCAAAATGAAGAACTATAAATATAACAAAATTTAAATAAGAAAAAGCTTCAACAAAAATGTGCCAAGCTCACCAATGTGGAAGACCAACTCTTAACCCAAGGTTCGATCCAGACTATGTTAAACCCGAGCCATTTTGAGGGTTTTGATCTAGAATTTTGAGATCCATTGGATCTTAATTGGATTTGTGTATGGGAGTAAAAAAGGGTATAGGGACAATAGATTCAGATCAGACCCATTTTTTTGCACGTCATATATATACAGTATTGAATTGAATACTAGAGGTCGAGAAAAAAAAAACGAGGCTTTAAATGTTTGTATGCTATAAAAACCATGTAAATTCTCACTTTTTTCTATGCAGTATAAGAAATTAGGTAAAAAATCGAGTTGGAAGATCATTGCTCAGTTTTATATATGCATCATATATACGAGCATGTTGTGCAACATGTGTGGAGCTATGTGTCACGTAGCTGTCTCTCGTAAACTAGTTGTTAATTAGCTGACAAGCAAGGCCACATATAACGTGGCAAACCAAAGCATGTCCCCAATCTCTAGGGGATCTTATCTTTTTAATATCGATTTTTCATCCCATATGTTAGAAATCCAACCTTAAAATATTAATTGATTGATTTTTATGAAATGATTTGATATATTTTGAGATAATCGACCTAGTTTTGGGACTGATTGAAATAAGCGGAAATTAATTTGAAATATTTTGAAACTTATATATTATTCTTTTTTGGATTTGGACCAAGTCGACGACAATATAATGTTATCATCCAGTGTTCAATGGATAGGAGAGACAAATTTGTGTGTCTATAGAATCCCGAACTTTGATTGAGACTTGTAAATGCGAAGGTTGAAGTATGCACGTGGTTTCAATATGTGCACTCGATTAATCTCTTAGTTAAGCAAGGTCATTAGGATAAGGCTGACTGGAAAATATCTTCTGCAAATTGCATTGAAATTGATCCAAAGCCTATCAGATTAGTTGAAAATGTTGTACTACAAATTCTGATCGATCGTCCTATGAAATTTATCGTGTTTGTCCTTTTACAATCTCCCATGCACTGATGCACATAATCAAGCTTTATTATATTCTAAAATGCGTATTAGATGATGTAATAAGATCCTACATAGTAATATTTGTTGATATATACTAAAAGTGGAGCCAATTATCGAATCATAGTTTTTTTTTTTCATTTGCTATAGAATGAAAGAATTATATAATATGTACATTAATTGAGAAAAACTACAAGACGGAAAATCTGAAAAAACGTAAATTTTCCAATACTTCATATAAGCATTCTTGAGCAATTTTTTTTAGGTATATAAGAAGAATGCGCTCTAATCGGACCGGAACCTCGCACAGGTCAACCCAACTCGGGTTTGCAGGCAAGGCCCCTTGGGAGCTAGTAGAGGGAGGGGAATGGTAAGGGAAAATCCCCACCCCCAAAGAGGCTCTAATGGGGTTTGATCCCGCAACCTTAAGGTTGTGAGATACAAATCAAACTACTAGACCAAGTACTACTTGGTAACTCTTGAGCAACTTGATATCCACCTAAAATACCTCAAATATCTTTTTTTTTTCTTTTCTATTATAATCCCTCTGTTTCAAAATATAAGTCATTTACGCTTTACGAAAATTTGCTTTGACCACAAATATCTCTCAAATACGAAAAGTAAAAATTATAAAAATTATACCGTTGGATTCGTCTTGAAAAATACTTAATAATATTATTTTTTAAAATTTTATATCAACATAAATTGAGAGTAATTAACGGTCAAAGTTCGACCTCGAACATCGTGCGTGCCTTATACTCCCTCTGTCTCTTTTTATTTGCTACAAACACTTTATCACAAAGACCAAGGAAAAGGGGGGGGACCACTGTACAGTGGGTGTACAGTGGTGTGCAGTGGGTGTTTTGAAGAAAAATAATTGTGGTTAATTAAGTTGTGAAAAATCAGATTAGAAGGCAAAAAAAAGAGTTGGCCCACATTTTTTTTAAGGAAGGCGCCAATTAATAGAAAGAGGGATTTCATTTCCCTCCAAAATTTTTATACAACCAATACAACTAAATATTCTGTTACAATTATACAACCAAAGGGAACAAAAATTTTCCCTCCAAAATTTTAAAGGTAGATTACATAAGAGTATTGAAATTTTACCAAAAAATTCGAACTTAAGGGGGAATTGAATTTTCCCCCTAAAAACATGAAAAAAATCCTAACAAATTCTGGACTATATATACACAACCACTTTTACACTTGCATTTATTATTTTCACCACTTCCATCAACATAACCAAACAGACCAACAGCAGCAGCCACCACCACCATCAAAGACACCAACCAGCAGCTTAAACCACCATAAAAACCACCCAGCAGTAGCCATTTCCTTGGGGGGGGGGGTTTGGGTAGATTAACTCTCAGAGCAAAATCATCATAGAGTTTTAAAAGCCATTTCTGATTTCATAGCTTCACTTGAGGAAAGTGTGGAAGCTTTCTCAGCTTGAACATGTCTGGCATCCATAGCTTAGCTATGGCCCCCCTAGACAGTTCTACTGATAACACTTCAACACCATCCCCATCAGCTCTTAATTCACCACCAACTTACCCAACTTTTGATCTGAATGACCCACTGCCAGAACCAGAACCAGAACCAGAACCAGAACCAGAACCAGAACCACAACCATTACCAGACTTACAAGTTCAACCACAACAAGAGGCCTTTGATCTTAACAGAGCACCAGCAACATCAAGTGAAGAAGAAGAAAATAACTTCTCAGCAATGGAACATGGGAATGATGAAGAAGAGTTGGTGGCTGAATGGTTAGATGATGATTCAGATGTACACGTCTCAGAATATGAATGGACAGATATGGATCAGAGGAAAACATGAAGAACATGAAGAACATGAAGAACATGAAGAACAGCAACAGCCACAAATAGTGGTCAACAGCACACATTTTTTGCACAACAACTCAAGATGTCATGTTGCAAACAGGCTACAACAAGTAGCTTACACAAAATTTAATGGCATATTCACTATACCTAAGGGGCTATCAAAAAAATTGCCATTGAATTGAATACTTCAAGGTGGACAATTGGAAGAATATGGAAGAAGTTAAGACAACAACTTCAAGAAGATGCAAGAATAGATGTGAATCACAGAAAAACAGGGAGGGTAGGAAAAAAAGAATTCAATTAGATCCTCAAAGGTTAATGGCAATTCCTCTAAGAAAGAGGACTACTATAAGAGCAACAGCAGCATCCCTAGGATACACAGGTCTACATTGCACAGATTGGTGAAAAGGGGAGCAATCAAAAAACACACTAATGCCATAAAACCACACCTGACTCCAGCACATAAAATTGCAAGGGTTTTGTGGTGTTTGGGTTCTATCATACCAAACACTATCCAAACAATACCAAAATTCAGCAACATGTATAATTTGGTGCATGTGGATGAGAAATGGTTTTGCATGAGCAAAATTTCTCAAAGGTACTACCTAGCTCCTGGTGAAACAGAGCCATAAGAAGATGCAAAAGCAAGAGGTTCATTGTCAAAGTGATGTTCATAGCTGCACTAGCAAGGCCACACATAGCACTAAGTGGAGAGGTCAGTTTTGATGGGAAGATAGGAATCTTCCCATTCATAGAAGAGGTGGCAGCAAAGAGGTCAAGTTGTAACAGAGATGCTGGGGTGATTGAAACCAAAGCTCAATTAAGCATCACAAAAGATGTCATAAGGGAGAAACTCATAAATCACATACTGCCATCTATAAGAAACAAGTGGCCAGATAATGGATGCAAGCAAATATGGATTGTCCAAGACAATGCAAGGCCACACATAGCAAGTACTGATGAGCAGTTCATGTTGGAAGCACAAAAAGATGGTTTTGATATCAGATTAATCAATCAGCCAGCACAGTCACCAGATATGAATGTGTTAGATCTTGGTTTTTTTAATGCAATTCAAACCTTAAAAGATCAAATAGCACCTAGGAGTGTGAAACAGTTGGTGAAGGCAGTGAACAAGTCATTTGACAACTATGATCCTAAGCTATGCAATCACATTTGGTTAACTCTACAACAAGTGATGAAGGAGACTCTAATAGTTAAGGGTAACAACAATTACCACATACCACATATGGGGAAGAAATCACTTGAGAGGAGGGGTGAGTTACCAACAAGTATTGTCATTAGCCCACAATTAGTAGAAGAGAGCAGAAAATGGGCAGAAGAAGGTCATCTTGAAGATGATCAAGAAGAAGCAAACTATGGGGATGAAGATTCAGATGATGGTTTTGGGATAATTAAAGCAAAAACAGCAAGCAATGGGCATTTGAAGGCCAATTTTTTGGGCATTAGAGTGCAAGAACATTTTGTAAGTAAAATACAACATATATAGGTTGTTAAACATTTTGTATATGTAGTTAAAAACATTTTGTACTAAATCTTACATTTATAATATGTAAACATGTTGGGTTATGTTAAGTTAAAAAAATAAAACACTTGATATATCATCCATAAAAAAACAGTTAGTAAAAATAAAAGTTCAAGTTTAGTTAGGTTTACAAAAACTGTAGTGCAAAAAACAGTTAGTAAAAATAAAAGTTCATGTGAGGTTAACAACAAAAAACAGGGTATCATTGTATCAAACAAATGATCGAGAAAAAAGAAAATCAAATTGAACATTGTTTCACAAAAACTTCAATTAGATTTCATTTTTTTCTCGATCATATTTAAGACAAAATGATAATGAAGGCCAATTTCAATAAAACACAGATAAGGCATGATTTAAGTTCCTCTCAGGGAGTCCCCACTCATCCATATTACTCAACACATGCTATTAAAACAGAGGAAAAGTTGAAAAGAAGAGCACAAAAAATTGGTGGCAACATGAGTATACTGGTCTTAAAAGGCATAATGTCCTTGTATAAATCATCTGACCTCATTCATCATTGAGGAACATAGTGCACCTCTCATGTAAACTTTGTATATGTCATTAAAACTAAATTGGACAGCCAAACAAAAACCAAAATATAACACAAATGCCTCATCAATTCTTTATACTACAATTCTATTCATTTTACCCCTGATTAAATGCAAAATGGAGTAACTATTTGGATGTAACATCCTATTTCATCATAGAGGATCACACCAACACACACACAAATAAAGGCAACAGACAATATATAACAAAATATCATATAAACAAACTAATCAAGGGTCAAATGCACAAGTTTTAACAAATCAAGGCAAACTATCATATAACAGAAAAGTTTATGGCTTCAATGAACATGTTTTAACAAATCAAGGCTAAATATATAAAACAGAACAATTCAAGGATTAAATGAACATGTTTTAACAAATCAAGGCTAAATATCATAAAACAGAACAATCAAGGAAATGAAATGTTTTAACAAATCAAGGCTTATCATAAAAACAGAACAAATAGGATTAAATGAACATGTTTTAACAAACAAGGCTAAATATCATAAAAAGAACAATCAAGGATTAAATGAACATGTTTTAACAAATCAAGGCTAATATCATAAAAACAGAACAATTCAAGGAAAAAAATGATGTTTTAACAAAGCAAGGCTAAATATCATAAAAACAGAACAATACAAGGATTAAATGAACATGTTTTAACAAATCAAGGCTATAATCATAAAAACAGAACAATTCAAGGAAAAATAAACATGTTTTAACAGAAAGGCTAAATATCATAAAAACAGAACAATACAAGGATTAAATGAACATGTTTTAACAAATCAAGGCTATATTAAAACTAATCAAGGTAAAATGCACAGTTTTAACAAATCAAGGCAAATATTGAACAATAAGGTAAATGAACATGTTTTAACAAATCAAGGCAAATATCAATAAACAGACAATGAAGGCTAAAATGAACATGTTTTAACAAATCAAGGCAAAATATCAACTAAAGATTGAAGGCTAAAATGAACATGTTTTAACAAATCAAGGCAAAATATCAACTAAACAGACCTAATGAAGGCTAAAATGAACATGTTTTAACAAATCAAGGCAAAATAGACTAATGAAGGCTAAAATGAACATGTTTTAACAAATCAAGGCAAAATATCAACTAAACAGACCTAATGAAGGCTAAATCAACATGTTTTAACAAATCAAGGCAAAATATCAACTAAACAGACCTAATGAAGGCTTAAATCAACATGTTTTAACAAATCAAGGCAAAATATCAACTAAACAGACCTAATGAAGGCTTAAATCAACATGTTTTAACAAATCAAGGCAAAATATCATATAAACAGACTAATGAAGGCTAAAATCAACATGTTTTAACAAATCAAGGCAAAATATCATATAAACAGAACAATTCAAGGCTAAAATCAACATGTTTTAACAAATCAAGGCAAAATATCATATAAACAGAACTAATGAAGGCTAAAATCAACATGTTTTAACAAATCAAGGCAAAATATCATATAAACAGAACAACTCAAGGCTAAAATGAACATGTTCTAACAGATCAAGTGAAATATCATATAAACAGACTAATGAAGGCTAAAATAACATATAATACAGATCAAGGCAAAATATCATATAAACAGAACAACTCAAGGCTTAAATGAACATGTTTTAACAGATCAAGTGAAAATATCATATAAACAGACTAATGAAGGCTAAAATCAACATATATATATAGATCAAGGCAAAATATCATATAAACAGAACAACTCAAGGCTTAAATGAACATGTTTTAACAGATCAAGTGAAAATATCATATAAACAGAACAATCAAGGCTTAAATTAACAGATCAAGTGAAAATATCATATAAACAGAACAACTCAAGGCTTAAATTAACTGTTTTAACAGATCAAGTGAAAATATCATATAAACAGCACTAATGAAGGTAAAATACATATATATACAGATGAAGGCAAAATATCATATAAACAGAACAACTCAAGGCAAAATAAACAGAAATTAAACAAATCAAGGCAAAATAAACAGAAATTAAACAAATCAAGGCAAAATAAACAAGTTTATAAACAGATCGAGGCATAAACAACATGCGTATAAACAAATCGAGGCTAAAACATGAAAAAAACACAAAAACCTAAACATGCAATCTAATCAAACGCAACCCCACAGGCAAAGCAAGTTAAAAAAACTTCCTAAAATTTTAAAAACAAAGATTTAAGTTAAGGAGTGGACCGATCTGAGTCAAAATTTGAAAGGGGACTCTCCGAAACCATTTCGAGATGGTTTTTATACCAAGAGAGGTAAGCTCGCCATGATTTAAAGCCTTCCGGAGGTGGTTCTTCCAATTTTTCAGGTTTTTTGCCCTCAAATACACCACCAAATTCAAGATCTGGTGGTTTTCTTGAAGGCGCGCCACAAGACCAACAAAACGAACCAAAATCCAACGATTTTTTTGCAACCCTAGAATTTTTAGCCTCCGCATCTAACTCGTCCATCAAATCAAAGAGCCGTTTCTTTGATTTCGGAGTTAACTCATCCATGAAATACCCAAAATCACTCAAAAATACCGAAGAAACAGGGGACTCGTTTCTGAAATCACTCCAAAATGACAAAATCTAGGTTTATAATGATCGCAGAAAAGAGTAGATAATTAATCTACTGTTTTTTTCAACAATTTTGGAGTAAAAAACCCTAGATCTGAGGGTTTGAAGAAGAAGAAGAGAGAGGAAAGTGACAGTCAGAAGGAGAGAGAGAGTCAGAAGGAGAGAGAAGAAAATGACGGAAGTTTGAGATTAGGGTTTTGGAGGGAGTAGTTATAGGGGGTTGGGGTAGGGTTAAATGGAGGGAGTGGGGTAATAAATAGAGTTAGGTGGGTGGGTAGGTTTAGGGAATTGATTAAGTGGGCTAATTTTTTGGGCTGAACTTTTGGATCTTTTGTTTTATTATCATTTGTAGTAATGTTGGCAAATGTAGCAAATAAATTGAGACAGCTCTAAATGGCAAAATGTAGCAAATAAAAAGAGACGGAGGGAGTATTGTGAAACGGAGGGAGTACATATGTTTATACTTCATCCGTTCTGTTTTAAATGAAACATAGGCTGAAATAACACTATTCATTGATTAATTTTGACTCCAATTTATTGCCATTGTATAAAGAATAACATAGTCAAGTGAGATCTTGTTAGATTCGTCTAGGTACATACTACTACATTATAACTTTTTTATATTTTTTTACGTATACACAACTAAAAATATTAATGATTAAAAAATTGCGTTAAGTTGCGTGAAAAAAACAAACACTTCATCTCAAACAAAACATAGAAAGTATTACAAATAACGATGTACAATTATACCTAGCAAATTTAATAATGTAAGAGGTACAGAAAGTGCCTCTCCAATTCCAACGGTTTTTACGCACACGACACCATCACTTCCTATACAAACACAGCAAAAACGAAGGAAAATAATGAATTACAGAAGGTAATAAACTTACAAAACAATTTAAAAAAACAAACACTAAAATAAATTAATATTTAAAATAACTTGATCTAAAAAACAAGAAAAAGAAAGGAATAAGAGAGAGAAAATTTAGACAGAGTGGCCGTTTTAACGGCCACCCCCCACTCTCATTCTTCTCGTTGGCCGGCCTACGTGCTCCGATCACTCTTCCTTTTTTTTTCCAACCCAAAAACAAAAAAATAAAAAATAAAAAAATTATTCTCAATTTTTAAAACATTTTTTAAAATCTTCCCAGAAATTTCCCATAAAGAATTCGTCAATCAAACAACAAATTCCAACACCCATTACTCCATTTTCGTTGTTCTTATCATTTAATGAAATACCCACATCATAAATTTCTTTAATTTCCTCCAAGTTTCCTCCTTTTTTTTAATTTTTTGATTCATATATTATAAAATATTTTGTGGGTTGAACTAATCTTGAAAAAAAGACTTAATCTTTCCCACAAAAAAATGCAGAACAACATTTTGTCAACGATGCGTAGTTTGAAGCTAATTGATGGTTGCAAAAGCACACAAGTTTATGCCATTAATCCTTCAACCGCAAATTCCGGCGCAAATAGTGGTGGTGGAACAGGTGAGAAGCTTCTTCATCAACTTCAAGATCATCTCCGAGTTAACTCAGTAAGATCCAAAACTCGGACATCATCAAATATAGATGCAAAGATAATACAAGCAAATTTATTACAAGAAGCAGTTTTACCATATGGTTTACCATCAACAGATCTAGTTGAACCACAGGTAGAAGCATGTTTAAAATTTGTTGATTTTGTTGAAACCCTAGCTGATATATATAGAAGAATTGAGAAATGTCCACAATTTGAGAAATCACATGTTTATGTTGAGCAATGTGGGATATTTAAGGGTGTTGGTGATCCAAAATTGTTTAGGAGAAGTTTGAGATCAGCTAGACAACATGCTGTGGATGTGCATACAAAGATTGTTTTGGCAGCTTGGTTGAGGTTTGAGAGGAGGGAGGATGAGTTGAATGGGTCATCTCCATTGGATTGTTGTGGGAGGAAGAGTGAATGTCCTAAAGCTAGTTTGGTATCTGGGTATGACCCGGAATCTGTTTTCGACGATTGTGGTTGTTGTAGGAGGAATAAAGGTGGTGAGGGTGAGGGTGAGGGTGAGGATGAGGAAGGGGGGGATTTGGAATGTGTTGGTAGGATGGAGGAGGAAGAATGTTCGACATCTGAGGAAGATTTTGATATGTGTTTTGTTATAGGAGAGGAGGAGGTAAGGTGTATTCGGGAAAAGATCGGTTTGCTTTCGAGGCCATTTAAGACATTGTTGTATGGGAGCTTTGTAGAATCGAGGAGAGAGAAGATTAATTTCACCCAGAATGGGATATCTGTGCAGGTTATGAGAGCCTTAGAGTTATATAGTAGGAGGAGGAAAGTGGATATGTTGGATCCACAACTTGTATTAGAGCTACTTTCGTTGGCAAACAGGTTTTGTTGTGATGAGTTGAAATCTGCTTGTGATGTTTATTTATCGTCGTTGGTTGTTAATAAAGAGAGAGCTTTGGTGCTGATGGATTATGGGTTGGAGGAGGCAGCATCTCTTTTAGTGGCTGCTTGTTTGCAGGTGTTCTTGAGAGACCTTCCTGGTTCGCTGCACGATCAGAATGTTATGAAATACTTCTGCAGCTCGGATGCTAGTAAAAAGTTGGCATTGACTGGGCATTCTTCCTTCCAGTTGTACTATTTTCTTAGTCAGACTGCTATCGAAGAGGACATGAAATCTAATACGACAGTAATGTTGTTGGAGAGGCTGGTGGATTCTGCAACGGAGTCATGGCAGAAACAACTCGTATTTCATCAACTGGGGTGTGTAATGTATGAGAGGAAAGAATATAAAGATGCCCAGAATTGGTTTGAGGCAGCCGCTGAGGAAGGTCATGTTTATTCATTAGTAGGTATTGCTAGGACAAAGTACAAGCGCGGACACAAGTATACAGCATACAAGCTGATGAACTCATTAATATCTGATTATAATCCCACTGGGTGGATGTATCAGGAACGGTCTCTATACTGTGTAGGGAAGGAGAAATTGGCAGATCTCGATAAGGCAAGTGAATTGGATCCAACTTTATCATTTCCTTACAAGTATAGAGCCATTGCACTTTTGGAGGAAACTAAATTAGGAGAAGCCATCTCTGAGATAAACAAAATAATTGGTTTCAAGGTCTCTCCAGACTGCCTTGAGTTGCGTGCTTGGTTTTCTATTGCTTCCGAAGATTATGAAGGGGCTCTTAAGGACATCCGTGCACTTTTGACTTTGGACCCAGGTTACATGATGTTCTATGGTAAAATGCCCGGAGAGCAGTTGGTTGAGCTCCTTCGCCCTCATGTCCAGCAATGGGGTCAGGCTGATTGCTGGATGCAATTGTATGATCGATGGTCATCCGTTGATGATATTGGGTCTTTGGCTGTTGTGCACCATATGTTAGCAATTGACCCAGGGAAGAGTCTCCTTCGATTTCGGCAATCTCTCCTTCTCCTGCGGTATGTGCACATTTTCGTCTGTTCACTTTCCTCTTGCTAAATCTAGATGGAATTAAGCTAACAAAATATTGATTGTTCATGTGATTCAGTTTTCTACAGAGATATGCTATTTGTCTTCATTGAGCCTATTCAGTTCATTAGTTACCATAAATGGTTAGCTTTGATCTAATGATACCTAAGACTTTTGTATGTCTGTTTAGTAGTTCTGATATGTTTTTCCAATTTTTTTAAACATATTGAGACATGTAGTCATGGAATATAAGTAGAAAGATTATTCTAGAATCTCAATAACGTAAGGGGTGACTAAAGTGGAGTCCTTACAAATTGTTAACTTTAAACTCTCTAAGCACTGTCCTGAGTTTCAGATCTGTCCTGATTTCTGGACTCTGTAAAACCTTTGCATAGTTACCATGTTCTTCCTTAGTTACACCCCTTGATTGATTTATAGGTTTATCTTGGTAGTTTTATAATCTGAAATGTCCATCCCTTTCTTACTTCTATAGCCTCATCTGGTACTTTGTTTTCATCTCATTTGAGTTGTTATCCAAAGAACCATGCAAACCAACTTATGCTTTATTGCTAACAAATGTTCCATGTACAAATTTTTCCACTTCATAATGTTATTGGGAATTGGGAAGTAATGAAGACTTATGATCAGCCCAATTTTGCTTCTGGATTTAGAATGCTCCCTTGAATGGGAGAACAGAAAGAGAAACGTATGGAGTAGAGTGGAACATGTGGCATTTTTTCTCCACCCTTGAGTGAAACTCATTTCTACCGTTTAGAAATCAACTGAAGGAAAATGGAAAGATCATACTTCGAAAAAATGTTTTCCCCCAACCAAACATTTGCTTAGAAATAGCAACGGGGGCGGCACCAACATAACAATTACTATTTTTCCATTCCTCCTCACTAAATCCGAAGCCATGCCAAACTCATGACCAACTACGCAAATAGATGACCAACAGTAACTCGCTCCTACTATCTATCCTATTGCACCGTATTTTCTCTTTCTTCCATTTGCACCATATTGATTAATATACTTTATATTATTAATACTAACAATCATATAGATGATATCTCTATTTTCTTTTATGCTATAGAGAAGTTATGGAACAGAGTGTAATACATAATCTCTAATGATTGATGTGTTCTGCATGTTGGGTCTTCTGCTGTTCTGTATTCTCTCTGAAGTGTGCTAATTTCTATGTTTTGTGGAGCTGAGCATCACTACTCTGTAGAATTAATCACTACTCTGCAGGGAGGTTGTGCAGTAAAATGCCTATGGGCGTTACTCTGTCGTAGTAAAGTAGAGTCTGCAAAAGTTTTCAGTAGGAGGGATAAATCAGGGAGATTCGTAATGTCCCTGATTTCTACAGCTTTCACAACTCTGATTATACTTTGTTTTTATGAACTTGATTTCTCTCTCTCTCCTTTTTCATATATCTGAGTCCAGCAGTTTGTATATGTTCTCATTGGGTGACAACATAAAGCCCTGAGTGCGGTAAATAACTGGTCTTGGTTGATTCGAGAAGAAAGTAGACACTCAGATAGATGGCTCGTAAATTTATCTAATACTGATGCTGACACAAAGGCTCTTTTATTGCTTTCCTCACTTTCTTCATTTAGGGATGAGTGGGAACTGAAACTAGTCCTTTGTGATTTGGGTGTTAAATAGGAGTGAAAAGTGAGAGAGAAAAAAAGGAAAGAGTGAAAATGTATATCATAAATCCACCTAGTTGTTTACATGACCCAAAGACATTTTGTTTTTCTGTGATGGGGGTTCCTGTTATAAGTGTGATGTTGAGCGATAATCAGGAGTATCATACTAAAGGAAAAATTCTGTGAGTTTATTGATATCTGATCAGCCTGTCAGATTTCAGGGAGAATGTACTACCATATCTATATTTGCACTGACGATTTGAGATAAAACTAAAGAGTAAGGAATTTTAGAAATTCGGGAAAACGTTCGCATTTTATTTATTTGTTAAGCATCTCCTGAAGAAAACGGAAAACCCTATGCACTCACCTTCTAGACTTTTCTCTCTTCCTGATGATTGTTTTTCCTTCTCTCTTGAAACATAAATGACAGGTTGAACTGCCAGAAGGCTGCAATGCGTAGTCTACGGTTGGCTCGAAACTGCTCCACATCTGACCACGAAAGGCTTGTTTATGAAGGGTGGATCTTATATGATACAGGCCATCGTGAAGAAGCTTTAGCAAAGGCTGAAGATTCGATATCTATCCAGAGATCATTTGAAGCATTTTTCCTGAAAGCATATGCTTTGGCAGATTCAAATCTTGATGAGGATTCTTCATCTTATGTAATCCATCTTCTGGAGGAAGCTCTTAGATGTCCTTCAGATGGTTTACGTAAAGGACAAGTATGTTCTAAATTTTTTCACACAATCGGTCTTGGGATGTATCCTATGATGTTATTCACCGAGCTTTGCGTTTCTGCAGGCATTAAATAATCTAGGTAGTGTCTACGTAGACTGTGAAAAGCTGGATCTTGCTGCTGATTGCTACATGAATGCTCTCAACATTAAGCACACCAGAGCGCATCAAGGTCTAGCACGGGTATATCATCTCAAAAATCAGCGAAAAGCTGCATATGACGAGATGACAAAGTTGATAGAAAAAGCTAGGAACAATGCATCAGCATATGAAAAACGTTCAGAATATTGTGACCGTGAAATGGCAAAAAGAGATCTTACCATGGCAACGCAACTTGACCCCCTGAGGACATACCCATATAGATATCGAGCAGCTGGTACGTTTATTATTCATCTTTTCTTTCCTTTGGTTTCTGACATTTAAAGTATTACTTTTTAGGTTCATCACAGTCCCTTGTTAGTCATCACAACGGTCTCTGAAGTTTGCAATCTGAATTTTTATGAAGTCAACTTGTGTTATCCGTGTCGCATAAATGCTTGATAGTCATGTGTCTTAATGGTAATGAGGTCCGCATGTAACACATTTGGATTCTCTAGCTCTGGGACATGTAGTTTTATTTTTATTATCATTTTTGGGTCTAAAATGCAGTCATGGCAACCTTCCTTGTGTGGATTAGGATACCAAGACACTTGGTTGCAGCTCTCTGTACATGCTATTCTAGTTAGCAACTTCTATTGTGGCCTTTTGTAGTAATACAAAGGAGTTAGGAGCTTGAGCTTGCTGGTTTAAGATAGAAGCAGGTCTTAAAGCCAAGGAGATATCGGTTTCCCCATTTTTGTTGGCCATCTTTTTTATACTTTGATTGGTGCTCATGCTAAAGCTTCCTGTGGTCTCTAAAATAAGTGGTTCCAAGTCTTCCAACTAGTATCCCATCACTGAAATCAGGACCTGTGGCTGCTTGAATGTGTAAATGAATGTTTAATGAAAAATAGGATGTCAAGGCTTTAAACTTTCTTTGGTGGAAGATTTCCGACACTCGAGTTAGGGATATAGTATCTTCAGAATGCTGTAATTGTTTTTACGCTGTACTATGAGAAGATGCTACTCTGTCGTCTTATTGCTAAAGAGTGGTAGCCTCTGTTAAAGTGTACAATGCTTATTTGCTTGAGGAATACGACTAGCTCGGATTGCGCAGATGACAGTTTTTCATCCATCCGATTGCATGTCTTAAAAAAATACAATCACAAAGTTTCCCACAACCCCCTGCCTCCCCGAAAAACAGGAGAGTGAAAAGGACCATTTTTAACAGAAAATGGGGTACCTTAGAAATCTGTCTTCTGTGCTCTACCCAGGCTGTGACAGTCCCCCATGTACCAATCTCATGTCAATTTTCATATGACCTAAATACATGTGAAGGGTTTATCGATTAAATGCTTGAATACTATCATGTTTTCTGCTTGTGCAAGTGGCAGCTTGACAGGACCTTGCCTCTTAGGCTATGTTCTCTTCATCTAATTTTAAAAACTTATTACTTAATTTTGTTAGAATCATATCAGATCAGACCATAGATATTCAGACTACACCAGACCTTATTTCCGTTTACTTATCATTAAATATATTCAATTCCTTATTAGTTTAAATTATAAATTAAATACTAGATTTTTGAAAAGTAAAGAACGGAGATGATTCCAACAAGATCCCACATGAATTTATTTATTTTTATAGTTTAGCGTCAAAATATGTCAAAGTTCAGTCAGATTGGAAGAGACCTGGCCTTATCAGACCAAAAGTTTCACATCAGACCAAACCACATCTTAATAAATTCAGGCTCTATCACCTTATGTCAGGTGATCAGAACATAGCCAGTGTGATCGTCTCAACTCTCAAGTGATTCTTACATTACACCCTCACTTATGATATGTTGGTGGAACACAATTTTTCCTTGACATCTTGTTAAAGATTGATCTTGCGTTGGCAGAAAAGGTTTTACCGATGCTAGCATTCAACTTTTTGGTCCTAACTTGTAGGGTAATCTATTTTGATTATCATATCTATTGTGTTTTCTTCTAACATGCAGGTGTGCAACTGCAAGTGGACTATGCACTGCTTGTGTATGAGCAGAAACCTCTAGGTCTATGCGTACATGATATTTTAAGATTATTTGGAATTCTTTACAAGCACATCTACTATTCTTCCATCATGTTCTTAGGTTATGTTTAGTTCGCCTCAATGCACTTGATCTCATATGATGTGAACTTACATATCTGATCTTTACTTTTCCGACATAAAGAACTTAATAAAAAAACTGTTACTATCATTACCAAAATTATAATAGTTATAAGTCATTACAACTAGTTTACTACAACTAATGATGATAAAAAGGACAAAAATAATAGCAATAACAATGTAATAATAACTCGTGAATAGGTTTTTTTGTTAATATAGGCGTCATATGATTTGAACTTATAATTAATGACTTGATCTCTTATGAACTTGTGTCTTTCAAGTTTCATCCAAATTGATGTGATTTCAGGAGAAATAAACACAGTGATAGTCACCACACAGCAGGCTATGTATTATTGAAATGTCAGTGTTTGATTGATTTAAGTTGCATTGCATCTGTACTAGTAGATCAGTGAAGTTCAAAATTTGTACCCCACCGGAATTAGTGCTGCATTTCATTTTAATAAATTGACTTCCATCTTTTTTCGGATGCTATTAAGTTGTATAGTTATTTTATTAACTGTTTAAATTACCTGTAGTACTAATGGATGACCACAAAGAAGACGAGGCAATAGCAGAACTCTCAAGAGCGATCTTCTTCAAACCAGACTTGCAGCTTCTCCATCTCCGAGCTGCATTTCATGATTCCATGGGCAACTATGCTGCCACACTTCGAGATTGTGAAGCAGCTCTTTCTCTTGATCCTACCCATTTGGATACGCTTAAGCTTTATAGTGAGGCTCAAGAACGAGTTGATGATCAACAACTCAGCAGGCAAGACAGCATGAGCAGAAAAGATTTCCCTGATTTTCAAGGCAATCTTAACTATGCTGCAAGAGCTTCTGAGTAAAAAACAAGAAAAAAGAAAACGAAAATTGGCCATTACCAGTCGGCATTTGCAAATATGTTTGCAGATTGGTTGCTGGCTTCATGTATAAGATGTTCAGGAGAGAGAACATCTGATTTCGTGAAAACAGGATGATATAGGGAAGTCGAGATGTAAATATCCTATCGACTTGGTCACAGCGAGACTAGCAGTGACATTACCGCTGCTGCAGCTGTGTTTTGTGCTGCAGCGGAGGAGTTTGGTTTTTGTGTAGATGGCAGTTGTACACAGGGTTCCTGTCTTGTTGTAACATTATGAATGTCCTCTTTGTATTGTTTTGCATCGGCGGATTGGCGATTTTCCCCTCTTGAATGACACAAGGTTTGTCCTTCATACCAACTGTGTTACACGAACATTCTTCTTGTAATTGAACTCAGCTCTGTTCGAATTCAGTCAATCGATAATGAAAGCTTCAATACTATTTCTATTTATCGTAGTCGCAGATTTATGTATCATACGTTCTACATAGTCATAAAGGTTACAAAAATTAGTTGAACTGCTAGTCTATGAAATAGTTTTAACACAAAAAACCTTCTAAGACAACAAGTTAATCAAGTGTTTCAAAGTGAAGCAAATTGTATCAAAAGTAATGAGGTTCATAATGAAACAAAAAGAAAAAATCAAGTGGGGGCTTAATGGTACAGGCGTACAGCTCCTACCTCGTGGTTGGGTGTTCAAATCTCATCATCCGATTATCGAGGTATTGTGATTTCGTTCCGAGTAAAACACCCAAGAAATTAAGGTATTGTGATTGACTGATTTCGTTCCGAGTAAAACACCCAATAAATTAATCTAATGACTGACGAACTGAGATCGGAACATGTGGCAAATCCATGCTGAATGATGCAGCTATCAATCTTCTACCAAAATAAGCTAAATATTTGTTGTCATTGTTCAACTCTAAGTCTCTTTCATTCCAAAAGAGAAGCAAGTCACTGCCTGAAAATCATTAGCTACTGATCAGTTTGTTTATCAACCACACTTTTCTGCAGTAACTACTTTCTGAGAAATCGTCACTGCATTTGTGCCACTTGTGACTTACCAAAAGCCATAACACATCAAAAACACAAATAAAAGATCACTTGGTTGAATGCACGAGAAACCACAGTTCCATCTCCTTTACAATAAATTGATTCAACCACCTAAACTTTCATCTCTGCTCCAAAAAAAAAATCACACTACAAACTTAACATATGATCATATATCACTAATGCACCACATACATATATCCTAGACAAACTTAGTAGAGATGAAAGACATTGATACAAAACGCCCAAGAAGGTTAGATCTTGATGCTCCACTCATGTCAGCACGACGATGTAACATTATGTCCATCACTAGCATCGAATTTGCACGCACAAATTCGCTACATGGCTCGTGTGATCGAGTTCCCTTTTCATGGGAGCAGAGTCCCGGGAAGCCTAAAGATGCAATAACAAGAGAAAATGTTATTGAAAGTGATAAGGCTTTGCCTCTTCCTAAGCCACCAGTTATACGATGGCAAGAAGATGATAATGAAGATTGTGGTGAAAAAAATGATGATGATGGTAGTTTTTCGGATGCCATAGACTTGTTCTCGTTAGCAGGGTCATTAAACACGAGCGAAAGACTCGATTTAGAGAGTGATTTTAATGGAGATAATGGTTCATTGTCACCAAATTTCATGATCCAAAGATTTCTTCCAGCTGCAACTGCATTGGCTGCATCATCAATATCTGCTTTGGCTACTAACAATGATAACAACAATTCTAGTAGTACTAATAGTTTGATGGAAGTGTACTCAAGCAGCAAGTATATAAGAGAAGGATCATGCGTGCCGAAAGTAACAGGAGAAGCATTTTCTACTTCAAAGGGTTGTGGCTTCCAAGTATTTTTTCCATGGCGTCCAAAACATAGGATTTGTGGAGTTAAAAGTCCAGTAAGAAGAGTTCAAACCAGCTTGAAACTTCAACATGGTCCAAAGAAATAAGTAATACTTAGATGATTGTATAATATTGCAGTGTTTACAACAAAGTAATAGAAGATAGGATCAATATAATCATGTATGTACACTATATATATGTATGTCTAACTACACTATGCTTTGTATTATGTGCAACCAAAGAAAAGGATGGTAATATTAGGTGTTGCAGTTTTATCTGACATCTATGGCCTTCTGTATATGCATATGCAATTTTCTTTTCATGTAATTCTTATGGCTCTTATGATGAGAAATAAAGGATGTCCGTATTATTCTACTACATTTATGTTTGATCTCCTAGTTTAGCAAGACCAAGTTTAACCTTCTTTTTTTGCGCTAACCGTTGTTTGAACTTCAGCCTTTTCACTATACTTATTAGTGTTTAAAGTGAAACTCAGATGGTGAGTCAAAAATGAGGGAGGATATTACTAACATATAAGTCTAGTGGCTACTCCACGTTTCAACATCTCACATACTCCCTCCGTCCCAAAATATAATTCCCATTTCCATTTTGGGTGTCCCAAAATATAGTTCCCATTTCCATATTTAGTTCCACATTTTTTCGTAATTTGTCTAGAAAAACCGTGTCCCATCATTTATTTGCTTCTTGAATTTTGTTTTTTCCTTTGTTTATTCAACCAAAATGTTACAATTAATGTTCTTTCACCAATTATTCTCCACTCTCTCTCCTAAAATCATCTTTTCCCATACAACATTTATCAAAATAAATAAAAAATCTTTACTATTCCTCTTATATTCTACTTGCATAAATTACCGTGAAAAAAGGAAAATGAGAACTATATTTTGAGATGGAGGGAGTACTACTAATTGGGTTTTAGAATCGAATCATATTGGGTTTATATGTAGTCAGATTATGTAAAAACTAGAACTTCCTTATAAAAGAGGTCATTTCCAATGTTTTTTGGTCAATTAAATAACTCCGAATTCTTTCACTTCCTAAAAGCTTCAATTTTTCATTTTGTTTATGCCAATTAATTAAACCAATACTTAAATTAGGTCGAACATTTACTCAATAAAAAATAGGTTCAACATTATGTGAACTTTTATCCTTTACTTTCAAAACATATAAATTTCTTATGCTAAAAAAAACGTTTGAGAGGGGTGCATTTTTCTATGAAGTTGTTTTTCTCGTGTACTTCCATTTTTTATGGAGTGGTTTTTCTTATGTAGTTTCGTTTCTAATGATGTTTTAAAAGTTTGGTTTGACATGAGAAGTTTCACTTACCTTAAAAGAGATAAGTATTAAACTACAAACTTAATGGATACTACTAATAAATCAACAAGTTAGTTTTGTAAGAGACCGTCTATTTTTAAAATTAAAATTAGGCAATTACAAATCTATATATCTATATTATAATAAATATATTAAATGGCGTGTATAAACAAGAAATTGTGCCACGTGGCGCTCTCCCTAGGGAGTTTTAGTTCATGTAATCCATGTACAATAATTTTTTTTAGAAATTGTGTAGTATGACTGTATGAGGTTTGATCCCAAGATCTCAAGTACATATATTAAAGTCTTAACTACTAGACTAAGTTGTATTTAGTGTTATTATCATAAAATATTATATTAATAAATGACATTTTTTCTTACTCGGGGAATAGCCCGGGCCTAATAACTAGTTCTATATATAAAAACAGATTTAGCCCAATAGTGACTAGTTTGATTTTTTTTTCAGTGACTAGTTTTTTTGTTTTTTGAGGGAAATCCAGAGTCGAAATATATTAATCATTGGACAACATGTCCATAAAAACATATGGGGACACCTCAGCTGGACAGTGATATTCCCAGCGTTGTTCAACACCACAGAGTATGAGTCGAGCTAGGTGATGGGCAACAAATTCCATCCCGTAGCACATGCGACCACCTCACAGAACAAAAGTCTCTACACCACAAAAGAGCATCTTCTAACACATCATCTAAATCTGAAAAATAAAAGGCACTTCTAGACAACCTATTAAAAACAATCAGTTTCGAATACAACATCATTTAAACCATGGTTACGAGCCAACTTGATCGCAAAGCACAATCCTCTTCCTTCTGCTACTTCAATGGGCCACCAAGCTTTAACTCTTCGCGTAGCTGCTGCAAATAGGACCTCACGCTTCTCATCGCGGGCAACGACTCCCAAGCCCACCCAACCATCTTCACTGAGTGACGCATCTGCATTAATTTTCACACACCCAGCAGGTGGTGGCTGCCACTGTTTCATGAGCTTTAGAGGGGCAGCTAACGAACCACAATAAAACTTCTTCGCATGCACGCCATAGTCATGAGCTGCGGTTTTTTGCGAAATAGACCACCTGCTCGTTTGGGCGACACCAAGCCTCAATAACCACTTTGTTGCGCCTCTGCCAGACATAGTACGCTAGGTAGCTCAAGCCCCCCAGACTCACATCCTCAACATCTTGTCAATCGTCCCAAAAATCCAGCCAGGTGTCCCCTTCTTCTCTCGGCAGCTTGCAGCTCACGCTCGACATTCCCACACCTCTCTCATCTTCGAACAGTACAACAACGCATGGCTTATAGTCTCGAGCTCCTCATTACACAAAGGGCAAGTGTCATCATCAACAATGTGTCGATGCTTAAGTACAGCTCTGACCGGCAAAGAATTGGAGCAAATCTTCCATAAAAAGTGCCTATCCTTGGAGGAGACCTCCAAGCCCCAAATTTTAACCCATACCCAATGAAAAAAGTCAAGATTACCCGACTTCCCCACCATATAAGCAGTCTTAACTGAGTAGTTTCCATCCTTGGTAAACGCCCATGCCACACGGTCGCCGCTCACTCAAAGGAATCGCCATAATAGCTTTGCCATCTTGCGCACTGAAATCTTCACTCACAACATCGACTTTCCACTCCATATATAGACTCATACTCAATTAAGTTGCACACATACTTGAGTCCCTCAATTCTCTCACTTGTAATAAATCTGATCTCATCATTAATCACCCAAGGATTTTCCCAAATTTTGATATTTGCTCCATTTCCAACATGCCACAACACTCCTTCTTTCACAAGGGCCTTTATTCGACCCCCATATGTTGCGCCACGAGTAATTACCCACGAGTCCCAACTAGGACTCGAGGAAGTTGCACTTCAGATAGTACTTAGCTTTTAGAGCACCGCTAAGTAGAGAGTTTTCACTCTGAATCAAGCGCCATGCTTGAAAACCGAGCAAAGCCTCATTAAATACCACGAGATCTCTAAAATCCATACCACCTAAACATTTTGGGTTACATAAAGTAGCCCAACTCTTCCAATGCATCGATCTCTGGTCACCTTTGTTACCCCACCAAAATCGAGCCATCACAGAATGAATTGAGCGAATGATAGCAACTGGGAACCTATAAACCCCTATCACATAAGTGGGAATAGCCCGTATGACTAGTTTAATCCATTTGGTGATTAGGTCTACTTTTATATAAAAATTAGACCCTTTTTTTATAATAATTTGTATAAATGATATATTATTGTTTTCACATGGTACAATATAGGCAACCATGTGTTTCCCCCATTTTTGCTAACAAACTTAATTAACAAATATTGAATTACATATAATGATTTGGAGCGTCGCTTAATAAGTAAACAATTAGTTAAATCGATAAAAACTGATGCATTTGACTAACACTTTACACCTCTTTTAATTGTCAAGTTTTTTTTCCTAACGGAAACTAAATATAGCATATGTGCAATATCTGATACTACCAATCAACCAAACCATATATATGATATATTATCATCAAAAAATATGAAAAAGGTACTTGAAATTGCTAATTGCACATGATCTTTCAGTATCATTGACATTAATAGTACTAAAAAAACAAGAGTAACCATGTAAACTCTAGAGGATCTCAACACATTTAAAATATCACTGTCTCAAAAGTATAATTCTTTCCATAAATAACCAAATATTTCCTCCATTTTGTTTCCTATTTGTAACATTTTGACTTTTTCACTATTCACACATTCACTTTGATCGAAATTTTGTGAATAATATACAATATAAATTTTAGCATGTAAAATGTTGTTGGATTTATCACAATATATATTTACAAGAATTCAAATTTTTATCATTTTTACATATTCTTCATACTTTCTTTTTTTTTTTTAATTACACCACTTTCCTTTTATTGATATTTCTTTTTAATTGCACCATTTCCTATCATGATAAGCTTTTTGTTCCAAATTTACCTTCCCACCCTCTGTTGCCTTACCCATCTATTGATCCATCCCATTTAGGGTGCGTTCTATTCAACTTATTGGACCTGAACTTATTGGAACTTATCTGAACTGAACTTATTGAACCTGAACTGAACTTATTGGAACTTATTAAACCTGATTGGACCTGATTCAACCTGATTCAACCTGATTGGAACTTATTGGACCTGATTGAACCTGGTTGACCTTATTGGACCTTATTGGAACTTATTGACCCTGATTGAAACTTATTAGACCTTATTGGCCCTGATTGAAACTTATTAGACCTTATTGGACTTGATTGAAACTTATTTGACCTTATTAGACAAAAACATTGACCATGAATAACATAAATATTACCACTAACGTAAATACTACCCCTAATTATTATAATTCATCCTTTAAAAAATAATGATTATTAATTATCTCTTATGATAATTAATTTAACAAAAAAATTACTATTTATATACTGCCTCCGTTTCCTAAAGATCTTCCCTTTTTCCGTTTAAGGGTGTTTCCAAAAGATCTTCCCTCTTTTGCTTTATTCCTTATTTGGCAAAACAAATTTCCCTATTTACCCTCTCATGTCACTATCATATGGTCCACCATTACATTATTAATTCAATTTTACTCCCTTTCTCTCTCCTACTTTAACCCCTTTTTATTTGTTTATTTATCTTAACCCCTTTCTCTCTCCTACTTTACTCACACCATGCCCCACACAACTTGATTTTCCTTGGTATCTGTAGGAACAGTAAGTGGGAAGATCTTTAGGAAACGGAGGGAGTATTTGCCTATACATAACTTTCATCACTAATATATCTAATAGTGTTGTTTTAATTTTATAAAACACTAGTAGAAAATCAAAAAATTAATCTTATAAAATACTAGTAGTTACTAATTTAAGCTGAGCAAAAAAGGCAGTGAACTTTCATTGTAAAGGGCTTGATTATGGGCCTGATTCTCCTTTTCCTAATCAATGAAAATAAGCTGAACATTTATTGCTAACAACTCCTTCCTTCATTTCTTCAGCTTTCTTCACCTTTCATTTATTTGAATGTTACTAGAAGAAAGAGAAAAAAAATGTTCAAAGTCACAGTAGCTTCAATTGGGCGAAAATTGCAGATGAAATATTTGACCATGAAACTTGATTTTCCTTGGTATCTGTTGATGAAGAAAACGTATTGATTGAAGAGGATGATGTAGAAGATGAAGAAAGATATTCCGATGAAGGAAGATACTCCAGTGATGATAATGAAGCAATCAATTGATAACATTTATATCTTTCATAGTTATTACTAACGAAATCATGTTATCTCTAGTTATTTAAAGACGAATTGCAAAATATTGTAATTATTATTATTATTATTGTTAACCTTAATTATTTGACCATGATTATAATATTATTCAATAGCAATATGAATAATCAAATAATAGACAATAATACAAGTATAATACTATACATTGTGGAACTTTAATAAAAAATTCTAATAATAACATAATCAGCTAATAGTAATATGAATAATAAAAAAATAGACATAATACAAATAAATAATAAAATAATAGACATAATACAAATAAATAATAAAATAATAGAGATAATACAAATAAATAATAAAATAATAGACACTAATACAAGTATAATACTATATAATCATTGTGGTACTTTAATTAAAATTCTAATAATAACATAATCCACTAATAATAGTGATATGAAATTATGAATAACAAAATAGTGGACAATAATACAAATGTTTATTAAACATTAACTATTTGGACCTTGTTAGACCTGATTGGAACTTATTGGACCTTATTAGACCTGATTGGAACTTATTGCACCTGATTGGAACTTATTGCACCTGATTGGAACTTATTGGACCTTATTAGACCTTATTGAAACTTATTGCACTTATTAGACCTTATCTGAACTTATCTGAACTTATCTGAACTTATTGGACCTGAAACTTAATTTTTTAAGTTGAACAGAACGCACCCTTAGGGTGCGTTCTTTTCACCTTATTGGACCTGAACTTATCTAAACTGAACTTATTGGACCTGAACTGAACTTATTAGACCTGATTGGACCTGATTCAACTTATTGGACCTGATTGAACCTTATTGGAACTTATTGGACATGATTGAAACTTATTGACCTGATTGGAACTTATTAGACCTTATTGACTCGATTGAAACTTATTACACCTTATTGGACCTAATTGAAACTTATTACACCTTATTGGACCTAATTGAAACTTATTAGACCTTATTGGACCTAATTGGAACTTATTTGACCTTATTAGACAAAATTATTGTTGAGTTATAACATAAATATTACCCGTAACGTACTGTCCCTCAAAATTTATTATGAAATAATAATTATTAAAATTTACCATTTAAAAAAATATTTATTATGAATTATTTCTTACTATCAGCAATTTAACAAAAAAAATATACTATTTATATACTTGCCTATCCAAACTTTCACCACTAATATATCTAATAATCTTGTTAATAGTAATGTGAATAATAAAATACTCCCTCCGTTTCCTAAAGTTTTTCCCTCTTTCCGTTTAAGGGTGTTTCCAAAAGATCTTCCCTCTTTCCGTTTAAGGGTGTTTCCAAAAGATCTTCCCTCTTTTGCTTTATTCCTTATTTGGCAAAACAAATTTCCCTATTTACCCTCTCATGTCACTATCATATGGTCCACCATTACATTATTAATCCAATTTTACTCTCTTTCTCTCTCCTACTTTAACCCCTTTTATTTGTTTATTTATCTTAACCCCTTTCTCTCTCCTACTTTACTCACACCATGCCCCACACAACTTGATTTTCCTTGGTATCCGTAGAAACAGTAAGTGGGCAGATCTTTAGGAAATGGAGGGAGTAATAGACAATAATACAAGTATAATATTATACATTGTGCTACTTTAATTCAAAAAAATTAATTAACATAATCAATTAATAATAATATGAATAATAAGATAATAGACAATAATACAAATATTTAATAAAATAATAAACAATAATACAAGTATAATATGATATAATCATTGTTGTACTTTAATTAAAATTCTAATAATAACATAATCAACTAATAGTGATATGAATAATAAAATAATGGACAATAATACAAATATTTATTGATCATTTACTATTTGAACCTTATTGAAACTTATTGGACCTGATTAGACCTAATTGGAACTTATTGGATATTATTAGACCTAATTGGAACGTATTCCACATGATTGGAACTTATTGGACCTTATTAGACCTGATTGGAACTTATTGCCCTGATGGACTTGATTGAATAAACTTATCTGAACTTATCGGACCTGAAACTTAGGGTGCGTTCTCTTCAACTTATTGGCCCTGAACTGAACTAATTGAACCTGAACTAAACTGATTGAAACTTATTAAACCTGATTGGACCAGATTCAACTTATTGGACATGATTGAACCTTATTGGAACTTATCGGACCTGATTGAAACTTATTGACCAGATTGAAACTTATTAGACCTTATTGGCCCTAATTGAAACTTATTAGACATTATGGACCTGGTTGAAACTTATTTGACCTTATTAGACAAAAAAAATGACGAGTAATAACATAAATATTACCCTTAACGTAAATACTACCCCTCAAAATTTATTATGAAGTAATAATTACTAAAATTCATCCTTTAAAAAAATAATTATTATTAATTATCTCTTATGATAAATAATTTAAGAATTTTTTTTTTACTATTTATATATTTGCCTATACATAACTTTCACCACCAATATATCTAATAGTCTTGTTTTGATTTCATAAAGCACTAGTAGAAAATCAAAATTTGATTAACATTTATTGCTAACAAGTGAGAAATTGGCACATATGAAAAATTTAATATTTTTGCTAACATGTTCTCTAGTTATTTAAAGACGAAATGCAAAATATTGTAATTGTAATGATTATTATTGTTAACCTTATTTGACCATGATTATAATATTTTTTTAATAATAATATAATCAGCTACTAGTAATATGAATAATAAAATAATAGACAATAATTCAAATATTTAATAAAATAATAGACAATAATACAAGTATAATACTATATAATCATTGTGGTACTTTAATTAAAATTATAATAATAACGTAATTAGCTAATAGTGATATGAATAATAAAATAATGGACAATAATACAAATGTTTATTGAACATTGACTAATTGGTCCTTATTTGACATGATTAGACTGGATTGAAACTTAGTGCACCTGATTAGAACTTATTGGACCTTATTAGACCTGATTGGAACTTATTGCACGTGATTGGAACTTATTGGACCTTATTAGAGCTGAATGGAACTTGTTGCCCTGATTGGACCTGATTGCAACTTAGCTGAACTTATCTAAACTTATTGGACCTGAAACTTAATATTTTAAGCTGAAGAGAATGAACCCTTAATTTATTAAGGTGAAGAGAACGCACCCTCAACCTATCCATAGTAATTAAGGGTATTTATCTCCATTTTCACTCTCTTTCCTCACTTCTTGTTTTTTGTACCCGACCCAAATGGTACAATTAAAAAAAAAAAAGGAAGTTTAAGAGTTTAAAGAATTTGATTTCTCGATCATGTTGCTACTGTTTTCCAACAAGCTAAGTGAGGGAGTCCTCTAAAGGCGCCCGAACCTTTACCTTTATGAAGAAGCTAAACGCCAATAATTGTTCCTTTCCTTCACTTCCCTCTTAGGGGGTCAAGAGGGGAAGCTGGGGGTCACAATAGTATTTTTATACCGTGACAACCAATACCGTCTTGTCTTACTAGGCTAACGGATATTGTATTCGAGATCGAAAAATGCGATTTCTTCATTGCACTGGTTAAAATTCTATGTCGACAAGTATAAAAGTCAGACTATTCCAAGTAAAAAAAAACATATATTAATAAATATTCAAAGGTGTAGATATTATATATATCATTAACAAACAGAAAAATCAAAATGTTACATTTTTTTTTTTAAAAAAAGACCCATTTCAAAACTCAAAAAAAATAAAATTCAAATACCTAAAATACCCCTAAACACACGTAACGGGAAACTAATTGATACGTGCGAAATTTCAAAAATCTAGGGTTTGTCAGATGAAAACGGGCAGTACGGGCAGCTTGACTGCAAAAACCTCCACTCTTTCTCTTCTCTTCTCTTCTTTTCTCTTCCTCCATAAACACAAACACAAAAACTCAACCTCCCGCTTCGAAAACACATTCGAAAAAAAAACCCCATTTTCTCTCTCCTCACTATAAACTTGGTTCATAGAAAAACAATTTCTTCTTCTTCCTTCTCTTTTCACTGCAAAAAAACTTTCTCTTTCTCTCTCCTCTTCACTTTTCCGACACTTCTCATAATCCACAATTAGGGTTTTAGCGGTTTCAATCAGGAAATTTTCTTCATCTTTCATATTCTTTCAAGGAGTAATTTGTTTAAAGGTAAATCTATCTCTTTCTTTTTCTTTTCTTTTTGGTTTTGTGGTTGAATTTGGAGGTTTATGTTACTATTTTTGAGTGTAAGTTTTGGTAGATCTGCTTCATTTTGGTTGATTGTTTAGGGTTTTTTGTTTTTAATGGAGTTTTTTTTTTTGCGGATTGTAGGGTATGGTGTAAGTTTAGGGGTTTCCACTGTTTTATTTGAATTTTTTCGGTTGTTTGCTTTTTTAGGGTTTTTTATGTTTTAATTTGTTACTGTATAGTGGATTGCAATATCTGGTAGGATGTTATTTTGTGGAATCGAAGCTGATTTTGATGTTAGGTTATGATTACATGTTTGAATACAAGGGTTTTAATTGGCATTTGAAACTTTATTATGCTAGTGAAGGTGATTACTATCTATCTAATTTGCAAAATTTTAGATTGTACTTTAGTTTATTATGTTGCTGCAGATATCGGATCTTTGCTGAAGTGAGAGTTCGGACTCGATGGGTTCTAGTTTAGAAAGTGGTCCTGGATTCTCCATTTGTATCATTTCTTGTTTTCCTATGTCAAGGAGACAGAAATTGATGATTATATCATACTATGCTATTACTGAATGTTTCGTTGTTTTGGGCATTTAGCAAGTAGTATTGCGAATGATGTTTGCTCAGCAAGATGTAATTGTTTGGATGAATTAGTTTTTTACAACTCTTGCTATCAAAAGGGTTATGTGGAGCCTTTTCCTTTTTTCCGATTTAGGTTTTTAATGCTTGAAAATGAAGCTTTTTTCATGACACAATTGACCTGATGTATCTATAATGAGAATTCTGAATGTGGTATCTAATCATTCATGTTGTCTTTGTTTCAACTGAATGTAATATGGTTATCTGGACATTTATGCCATTTGTGTAGGTGTTAGCTATATCTTTTTGCTTAATCATTATTTGTATTGTCTTCTTGCAAGCAGTGGTAGTAGAAGATGTCGATGGATATTACTTCATATCTGCTGGCAGCACAATCACCTGATGCAAAAGTCCGCACGGAAGCTGAGGCTAGCCTCAGACAGTTTCAGGAACAGAACTCTTCCGGTTTTCTGCTGGCATTGTCTGTTGAGCTCTCAAATGATGGAAAGCCAATTGAGTCTCGGAGATTGGCTGGTATAGTGCTGAAGAATTCATTGGATGCTAAAGATTCTTCTCGGAAGGAGCACCTTGTGCAGCAGTGGGTGTCTATCGATGCTTCTATGAAGTTGCAGATAAAGGAGTCACTTTTGAGGACACTAAGATCTGTGATACAGGAAGCATGGCACACTTCATCACAAGTTATTGCGAAAATCGCGTCCATTGAAATTCCTAGAAAGGAATGGCCTGACCTGATTGCATCTTTGCTTAACAATATGACTCAACCAGATAGTCCAGCTTCATTGAAACAAGCAACATTGGAGACACTTGGGTATGTTTGCGAGGAGACATCACATCAGGAGCTGGAGCAAAGTGAAGTGAATGCCATTCTTACAGCGGTTGTTCAGGGCATGAGCCTTGTTCAACATAGTCCTGAAATTCGTCTTGCGGCAACAAAGGCTTTATATAATGCTCTTGCTTTGCACAAACTAACTTTGAGAATGAGATGGAACGAAATTACATTATGAAAGTTGTTTGTGAAACTGCAGCATCCCAGGAGGTGCAGATTAGGCAGGCTGCTTATGAATGTCTTGTGGCGATTGCATCAATGTACTATGAAGTGCTTGAGCCCTACATGCAGACTCTGTTTGAGCTTACATCAAAAGCAGTAAAAGGAGATGAAGAGGTCGTTGCTCTTCAAGCAATTGAATTTTGGAGCTCCATATGTGATGAAGAGATTGAGATTCAAGAATCATTTGGTGGCCAGAGCGATCAGTCTGAACCTCCCCATTCTCGCTTCATTGAGAAGGCTTTGCAGTTTCTTGTACCGATGCTGTTGGAAACTTTATTGAAGCAAGAGGAGGATCAGGACCAGGATGACAGCATTTGGAATCTGTCAATGGCTGGTGGGACGTGTTTATGTCTTGTGGCCAGGACAGTTGGTGATGCTATTGTGGGGCTTGTGATGCCTTTTGTGGAGGCAAACATATCTAGTCCAGAATGGCGGTGCCGTGAAGCAGCTACATATGCCTTTGGCTCAATCCTGGAAGGCCCTAGTGCTCAGAAGCTCTCGCCTCTAGTTGATGCAGGCTTAGAATTCCTTCTTAAGGCAATGAATGACCAAAATGATCATGTAAAGGACACAACTGCTTGGACGTTGAGCCGTATATTTGAGCTGTTGCATTGTCCAGCTTCTGGATTTTCAGTCATTACTGCTGCCAACCTCCAACCTATTCTGGCTGTTCTGCTAGAAAGCATCAAGGACACTGCACATGTGGCTGAGAAGATATGTGGTGCTATATATTACCTTGCTCAGGGTTTTGAAGACGAGGAAGCAATCTCATCTATCATCACACCTTATCTCCCACAAATTATAGCTTCTCTCATTGCTGCTGCTGATAGAACAGATGGCAATGACTGTAAACTCCGGTCTGCTGCATATGAAACTTTGAATGAGGTTGTTAGGTGCGCTATTGTGCCAGAAACAGCTCAAATCATTGAACAGCTGCTTCATGTTATTAGGAGTAAGTTAGAGCAGTCTTTTGATCTTCCAATTGATAAAGAAAAGCAAGGAGATTTGCAAGCACTACTCTGTGGTGTCTTACAGGTCATCATCCAGAAACTTAATGATGATTCGACGAAGCAGATCATTCTTAAGTTTGCTGATCAGATCATGATCTTGTTCCTTAAAATATTTGCTTCCCGCAGTTCTACAGTTCATGAAGAGGCTATGCTTGCTATCGGTGCATTAGCTTATGCAACTGGACCAGAATTTGGCAAGTACATGTCTGAGTTCTACAAGTATTTGGAGATGGGTTTACAGAACTTTGAAGAATACCAGGTCTGTAGCGTTACAGTTGGGGTAGTTGGTGATATATGCCGTGCTCTGGATGATAAGATTTTACCTTACTGTGATGGTATTATGTCCCTCCTTCTCAAGGATCTCTCCAGTGGTGACCTTCATCGTTCTGTCAAACCACCAATATTCTCATGCTTTGGTGATATTGCTCTTGCAATAGGAGCACAGTTTGAGAAGTACTTTGGCTATGCTATACCCATGCTTCAGAGTGCATCTGAGGTGTGTGCTCAGATGGACACAAATGATGATGAGGTGATGGAATATGGCAATCTTCTCAGGCGCAGTATATTTGAAGCTTACTCTGGGATACTGCAGGGTTTGAAGGATACTAAGCCGGATCTCCTTGTACCACATGCACAACATCTCCTGCAATTCTTAGAATTTGTCTTTAGAGACAAACAGAGGTATGTCTAAATCTCACCCATTCTTGGCATCTATCACTTGCTTTCCTACATCGCTTTTTTTTTTTTGTCTAATGTCACTTATCTTCTGGTTTTGGTGCAGAGATGAGAGCGTGACAAGAGCTGCAATCGCAGTTTTGGGTGATCTTGCGGATGCACTTGGTCAAAATGCAAAGACATTTTTGAAAGACTGCTCATTTTGTGTTGAATTCATCCATGAGTGTCTGGAATCTGGTGATGAACAGCTAAAGGACACTGCATTATGGACTCAGGGTATGATTGGTCATGTTATGGTTTCATGAGGTGAAGCAAGTATTATTGTATTGCTCCAGAAAGAAAAAATTCAATGTGTCATTGCCTCTGTTCTCAGCCTTGCGGGGTATCAGGAATGAGTCATGTCAGGGTTAAAGAGTCTGAGGTCCAGTATTCACGTCTTCACAGACGTAAATTTTGGTCTTCACAAGGTTTGTAGTCGCCTTTGTCGTTTTGGGGTCGGGATCTAGGTCGGGTTGGGGTGGGGGAAGGGTGTCAGGGGATGATCCTTATCTATCAGGTCACTGGATCAAGGGGTGGCCTACTATTGGCCTTGTGAAACTTTGATTAATTCAATGCATCCACTACTTTGGTGGTTTGAGTCTTCTGTTTGCTCATTGTTTAATTATTATTTCATGTAAAGTTATTTGGTAATTTCATAAATTTTTGCATGATCATCATAGCCAGTTATAATCTTAAATTAAACTATTACGGACTTGTATTGTCCTTGATTGCTGTTCAACATGTTTCATTAAACCTTCAAACTCAGTAAGAATTATGGAAACAACACTTGTGACCTGTGTGCAGAACTGTAAATTTTGAATATACAATGATGTAAACTTGATTCTACTAGTTGTACATATATATGCTTATTATCTGAACCCTATTAACTTAAGGAGGCGCCATTAACTTATTTCCAACTCGTTATATAGGCTTCAAGGATGGTAAATTTGCTAGCTCTCACTTACTGCATCAATTCTGCTTATTGAATCTTTTGAAGCAGCTTCTATTATTTCTTTCTCTTTTGTCTGCTGTTCCTCGCCATTTTCGAACTTAGGGTTCCTGCACATTTCAGCCATGCTTTTCCGGTGCTGTGCTTTAGCCTCTGTGTTTTTGCCCCATAAGAAAGAACAAAGCCCTATAACAATAAGAAATGCCCCTACCAAACTGCATATAAACACAATGGTTAGTAAGTTCTAATGCAATGTTGTACATGTACTTATTTTTGTTAATCTTATTTGAATGTATTGGTACTATCCGAATTTATTTTATGAGGTATTATATCTTTTTATAACATATTTAAATTGAACTTTACTTTTTTAAGGTGAGACAATGCACCATGATAGTAAATTTTTAATAATCTATGTTAACTCCGACTCTTTATTTACTTCAAGTACCCATGTTAAGTTCTTGATACTTCAACATGTACAAACACTTCAATTTAGGCCGACATTGTACAGTATTATTGTAAACTAGCTGAGATGAACCCTTGGACATGTGCCCATTTCCGTCTGGAATATCTAGATTTGAATGTCGCTAATAATCTCTTGCTATCGTTTTGCAAAACAAAATAGAAAGTGTAGACCTTCCTAGATGAAGTCTTTCTGCAAAAGCAATGGCGGAGAAAAATCCAACTATAACGAGTTGGAGTGGGTTAAACATTGCGGCAAAAACTGGACCCCTTTTGTTGATGCACCACAGCTGCAGGAAATTCACAACTGCTGAAATTACAACTCCCTGTTGATATTAGTATTGAGGTTTAGTGCCACATAAACTGCAGATATTAGTTTGATTTGACAGTTTTGAACTAGGTTGCACATAGACAAATACGAGTGTGGATTCGGATACGAGGACAAAAAAAGGACAAGATTTTGAAATTTTATGAAAAGGTACGCGTATCTATACATGATATATATCTTATCGGGTGTGGATGCGGGTATGAGTACGTGACCTAGAAGAAGTACCCATGCTATATAAGTTTTGAGTATGTTTTTGCTACTCACACAATAGATGATGTTTAGAAGCTGAACATTCCACTCCAGTCTCCAGACATTAATGTTGTTGCTTAAGAACAGGGCAATTAGGGAAGACTGAAGGGCTGCGAAAAAGCAAATCCATGCATTGAGCGATAAAATAGCTGGATATACTGTATGCACGTGAACCTGAAATTCGAAATTGAGAGGATGTCATGTTAATACTAACTTTGATCTCACACGACCCACAAACATGCGTAAAGTTAGGGAAATAACGAGTCATACGGAGACCTAATGTTGTCATGCTAAGCATTCTTAGATTACGTGAATAAATGGAGACTTGTATATGAGTATGGCTAAACGGCAAACAATTTGTCTGGAAACAAAAAAAAAAGGAAATATAATAGAGTCTATATAAGTGGAATTACCTAAATACGCTCTCTTTTGTTTTTCATGGTTGCTAAACGCAGCCTCACTTTACTAACGCAGCTTTAAAAAAAACCCAAAAAACCTTTATTATCATATTCTTTCTAAAAACCCCTTTCTCTCTCTAAAAATATTCTCTCCTCCTCTCAACTGTTAGATATAAAAAACTTCATCGAAGATCTACAAATTTTAATTTGATATTCAATGGACCATAATTTTGACCCAATCGAATTTCAATTTGATGTAAGTTGTGAATTTTTTTTCGTGATTATGATGCAGGTTGTGAATTTTTTTTCGCAGATTCAAGTTGTAAATTTTTTTTTTCAAAATGTCTGTTTCGTGTAGACTACATGAAACAGATGATTCCGTTTCGTGTAGATTACACGAAACAATTGATTCTGTTTCGTGTGGACTACACGAAACAGATGATTCTGTTTCGTGCAATCTGCACGAAACAATTGGATCTGTTTCGTGCACCTTGCACGAAATACCAATATTCCCTTCGAAATTCTAAAAGAAAGTTGGACGAAATTCAAAAAACTTATTAGCTTGATGTTGAACCCGAAATGTGTATAATATCTAGTAATTTATCAATTTTCCAACATTTTCGAAAAGATTGAAGAGCTTGGAAACGAATTTGGGGTATGATGGTGGACGAATTTGTGAAATTTCGTGAACCATAAATCTTCGAAGAGGAAGAGGGTGATGAGAGAGGAGAGGAAGAGGGAGAAATGAGTTGTGAGTGAATAAGGGTAATTTTGGAATTTAGATGGGTTGTACATGGTAAATGAAAGTTGCATTTAGCAACCCCCTTGTTTTTATAGTTTGTCGTGCAACCTTTTTCATTGTATATAATGAAGTACTATATCATATATTTATATGTGGTGATGATTCACATGACTAACAATATGTACTTGATATAATTATAATGCCGAAAATACATTTGTGTACATGCGTATGTGTAGTACACGTTACAAATCGATTTGCATTTAGTGACCTTTGTGCCATCTTATACAGTTTTTAAAAGAAAAAAAAATGCATCACAATGGGAGACCAAGGTTTGAATCTTGGTGGAAGCAAATTTTAATATTGTTTGGGGGGAGGGTTGGGGCTTGTTGGGCCTCTAGGTGAGTGATCCTATGCGAGAACAGTCCAGATTAGTAATTCATCTTACCGCAAGTCCCGAAAGGGGGCCAAAAAAAAAGTTGATTTGGTAAAAAGAGAGGGTTGAGTTAACCTGGAAGATAAGCCATGCGCTCCAAGCAATGTTGCTTACCAAAATAAGACAAGAACCTTTGATCCAATTTTCTTTGCCATGTCTGAACAATTCATTATAACCAAGAATACTTAGAAGTGGAGTTTTGAAGCCTTTGAAAAGATACTTACCCTTCCATAGTGTAAAAATGAGTGATCCCCCAATGCTAGAGAGTGTTCCTATCACTTTGGCTTGACTTATTCTACTTCTCAATGTAACTTTCTCGATCCTGTTTCATATAGTAATAACACATGCCATCAAATACAACTTCACTTTGGCTTAGAAGCCACATTTCAAGCCTAAAATTTACTCTCAAACAGACAAACAGTGTACGTATTTTCGCAGTTGGAATCCTATTAATTAACTATAACAGTCTAACTCCTATTGTTTAGATTATATGAACTTTCATTCCATTCTTTTTCAGTATATTAGATTTTGGATATTTTAATCATGTTAATTCGTGCAATTATTAAGACTTACCATGCATGCAATCATTTATTACCTTTAATTCTGTTTTGACGGAAAAACATGCTTTAATGGATTCAAAAATTTATAACTTCTGAAAACATGTAACGTCCAAAACTTGGTCAAGTATATATTGTTCTTGCCATTTCTATTCTCAACCCTGATTTCAAAATCTATGTATATATCTAAAAGACTAAAACCCAAGACAAACAGATGTCATGCTGCCACATGTACTCTTCCCTCCACCACACAATCAAATAAGACACTAAACAATAAAAATGTGTGTTTCAAAACTCAAACCCATGACCTCTCATTTGATATGTTAATGCACTAACCAATTATACTACAATGTTCATGTTGGTCTTTGTAGGGAAAAAATCATTTGAAGACAAATATATCTGTTTTTGAAGACTTCAAATGCGCATTAATAAATAATCCCGTACGTATGGCTCAGGACAAGAACTATTTCTAAATCATAGTTGATATATATACTTGTAGTTACATATAGAAAGTGTACCCGAAGAGAAGAGCCATGAGAAATGTGAAGGTAGGAATGACATTACTAAGAGCACTGGCAACTGTTGGAGATGTGCATGCTAAACCAGCATAATACACATTCATATGTATAGTAGTGCCAAGAGAAGCTAGACCAAAAATCTTCAGCATCACCAAAAATGAATATGGAGGTCTTTGATCCCTGATCATTTAAACACACAAACTATGAAATCTTCAACTGACAACTGATACATAACTACATAACTACATAAGCATGAACATGACAATTGACAATGAACAAACAAAAGTATGAAACCATGAACAGAAATGAGTATGCCAGTATGGTATACCTTTCTAGGATGTAGGCGAAAGGGGCCAGCACGAGCAGCGCAATGATATGCCGGTACACCACAAACACGAGTTGATCGAGTCCTTTTACGAGAGCAATTTTGGTTAAGACGTTAGCTGCTGCATAAGCAAATTGAACCATAATCATTGCTACATATATTACAGAATTTTGCACTCCCATACTTGATCACTATAATGCTAAGTTTTTGTCGTCGTAAGACCAGCTGTATAATACAAGCATAATCAAGTATCATTATAAGCATTCATATAAAATTATAAACCACAATGATCAGTGGAGTTCATAATCACTACAGCAATTACACCACTAGGGATGATCTTTACCAACTTGGGGGAAACTAATCAACACATCTTTTGTCCTAAAAATACCTTTTAATACTTAATTTGGTAAAATGTGGATATGCAAGAATACTAATAAAGACATCTATTACATAATCAACTTTTAAATCATCTATTGCAGATTTTCTTTTGTCTAGTAAGAGTAGATGTTGCATTAGCAGACAGATTAGCATCTTTAATCGATTTTCAGCCATTCTAACTTGCCAAAAAGAAATTTGCTGATTGATGTTAGGGATGCATGAAAGAAAAACACCCCATGAAATGTAGCTTATTCAGAGCGATTAGTAGCTATTGATTAAGGACCAATAGGGAGGATTTTTGTAATTTATATTCTTTTGTTAGTATCTAAAGATAGGAAATAGAGGAAAAGAAATAAAGCGCTAATTAGCCAAGGTTTTTTTGGCCAAGTGAGCTTATTTAAATCTTTGAAGGCAATATTTTCGCTACTTTCGGTCCGTCACTTCTTATTGTTAACTCATATACATTCTGAAATGCCGAAAATATATTTGAACAAAAGTCATACATGATCTTTTGTTATGTATTGTGTTTGAACCTTGAAGCATTTTGGTTTTCCGATTATAGCTAGGCAAGTTCACTTTTGTGCCTCTATATTAAACAAGTTAAAATTAACTATTGTGTTAGTTTTAAGCTTGACAATATAACTCGTGTCGTAATTAGAGTATGTTAGTATTCATGATCCATCATCATTATATAAAAAAATGTCTTAGCTATCAATACCATATATGCCTTATGATACTTGCCAGAAAAAATTAATAGTGAAAGAACCTATTGGTCGACCAGAAACAAAAGATTAAGAGATTGACAACCCAAACCAAATTGAGCTGATCCACAACCTCATTGTTATTGCAGGTCTGGCATCAAAGTAACTTCTAACTATAGATGATTTTAAAGTATCATAAGGTTACTCTTCAATTTGTGCCAACATATATGAACAATTCAGCATATCTGACCCGATATGTTTTAAGTGTTTTAAGTGAGAGCATATTGATTTTATGCTACTTTCCAAATGCTCTTCTCAAACGGTCACACCTAATATCAGACACCTACAGGTTACAGCATCTGTTAGAACTGTTAACAAGTATTTGCTAGTCGTCCAACCTACAAATCCGATTTGTTACAACTGCTATGCATGAATACCAATATACACTCCAACATATGCTTGCTAATAGCTGAAAACGGAAGTGCGTGCAAAAGACTAATGTTCTGCAGTTCCATTTAATACACAAATGTATTAACTTCTATCTTTGAAGTCACAATTAGAAGGGTGAATGCCTTCCAATGATTATGCAGAGATGAGCCAAATTAAAACGTAGCAAATGTCTAGAGATCTCAGTTTATATCACATTGTGTTTTTATCACGAACCCTCTATCAGCCTCTCAGCACTGCAGATATACTAGTGTTCTGTCAAAAGTTCCGCATCCTACTTGCCTTACTGACCACAAAAAATGAAACTACTCAAAGTAGACCGAGACCTGGGGAATATCAACATCATTGTCGTCCTCATCTTCACAAGCAACTACAACATCAATATGCTTACGTTTTGCAGGCAGCTCAGCCTTGGTAACCAACTTGGCAACATCCACCAACTTCTTATCCATTCTGTCTTTATGCCTCACAAACATGCTATTATACAGCAAGCAACTGCCATATGAGATGCTGTAAGCACTAAGCCCCTTGGTTTTGAGCCAGTCAAGGAACTGTCTCAATGTTGGATTGTCCTTTACAATCCAACGATCCCACCCTGTCCAGCTCATGTCTTGGTGCTTGATCAATTTGGGAGGGACTGGTTCAGCCATTGAGAAGAGAGGGAGTGCAAGGTTGGCGAAAGTGTTCCGGTAGTCCTCTACTTTGTGCCCTCCGTCAATGACTTTGTAGAGCTCCAGACAGACCAGACCCGTGGCCATTGCAGTGGACGTTGCAATTGCAGGGATGATCCTCCCAGCAATGAACTTTGCTTTGAGCTTGTCAACTTCCGGAATTTGGTAGTTCCTTGCCCTCATGTTAGCTAGTCCAGCGATCATGTCCATGTGGTAGTTGGTATCATCATCCTTCAGATTCATAGGAAGCACAGCATGGTCAGGATAAGTATTGAAATCATGAACTTGAGTCAGCAGGGCAAAAACTACGAACAAATCAATGATATCAATTAGTATGAATCAATAAACCAACTTTCCATCATTAGCATGTTTACTGGCCTTAATCTTCAGCTTCTCAGACCTATTGTGTAAACACGTATTCACTGTGCTACAATGTTCAAAACAAGCAACAACTTGAATTACATTTGTAGATACTGCATTAATTAACTTGAACAAAACTTCAAAACCGTCCCACTGCTTCGAAAGAAAAGAACGAAGAAAGTCTACCAGAAGAAGGGAGAGGGAACCAGAACGACTAAAGTCAACCTCAAGTATGGTGAAAGTCCTTTTTAGCCCGTTTAGTGAAAGGATAACTGAGAATTCCCACTATGTTGAGTTTGTTAGCAAAGAGAAAGTATGGTGATAACAGTCGACCTTTACAAAACCAATCGGCCATCAAATTAGCCCTTAAGAAGAAACATTGCGATAACTTCAATCAAGGCAACAGAACCAATATTAGAAACCATATGTTATTTAACAGGGAAACTTATGGCCAGGCAGTTGGCTGTCTAATCAATCGTAAAAATAGGAACAGCATCTCCGTTCTATCTGATAAACAGCTATACGGTAAACTGGAAGGGCCTCATTATGGTATGATAAATGCATACTAATGGTCATGAACAACAATAAACAACACGAACCTTCTCAAACTGCACTGGGTTCATCCTGAAGCTAGGAGAGAGTTGTCCCCTGCTGTTCTCTAGCCTTGCAATCAATTGTTCAATCACCTCGCCATCATCTATTGAAGATGTAGAAAGTGCTGTAGCTTTCTCATCAGTTACGATTTTTACATCCGTCTTCGGCACAAAATCAGGAACAGTCACTTGAGTAACAGCATCTGAAAATTTTTGAGGAGATGTGGCCCAATCAGGTATTGGGATACCAAAAGTCTGTGCTCGCAATATTGATGCTGCCATCACAAAATATAGGTGGCTTGCGTCATTAATGGAGAACTGCAATGGGCGTGGAAAACGTTTTGGTGCAGACCAGAATGGAGCCCCTGTACTGGTTACAGCATCCTCAGGGAATGAAAATGTTAATTGCTTCACACGGTTGGAGAAGTAGTCTTCAAACCTGAACACATGGAGTACATGAATATTGGTAATGGAGACAACAAAGCTACAAAGTAAAAGAAGCCCTCATGAGTCAAGCTACAATACCTCAAACGTGCCCAGGTAATACAGTCCTGCAAGGTATCACATCTTTCTTTGTCAAGGCACTCAATGACGCGCTCCAGGGTCTCCCTGGCTTGAGCATCACCAGCTTTCCTCATAGCAGATGCATATTCACCGGGGTTGTTCAGGAAGGCATTTACTTCAGCAGGCGTCTTCTCAAGGAGTCCCTCGAACTCAGAGCGTGCCCATGTCAGGCAATGGTCAATGTTATGGGGGAAAGAATGGACGGTACACATAGGTGCTTGTTTCTCAGGTGGGTCACGTGAAGCACCATAGTTTTCTGTTAGATGAGGTATGACCATTTGCGTATTGCACTTGGCACCAAGGGTCCCTGACTCGAGAAGAGGCTTCTGAAAATACACACACCTCTGATCAATGTAAAGCCTGGCATTGACATTATCCAGCGCATTGACAACCACATTCAGATTCTCCCAAAATGCGTCGTCAAAAACATTCTCGGTCTCAGGACTTGCACGATTTTGAAGAGCTTCGACGCGAAGACGTGGATTCATTGCAGCAGCTGCTGCAGCAGCAACTGTAGATTTCGACTGCCCAATGTTCCAATCACGGAATAGAAATTGTCTGCTTAGGTTACTCTTTTCTATCACATCATCATCTGTAATTGTCAATTTCCCTTGGCTGCCACAGGAAACCCCCATCAATGCCAGATTTTTCAGAAACTCGCAACCCAAAGCACCAGAGCCAACGACAAATAATTTTGTGTCCTCAAGTTTTTTCTGGAGCTTGGCTCCAAACACAGAAATTTGGGCATCATATCGACTGTTCAAGGGCTTTAGATCACTTGGATCCAGGGGTTCTGTGGGAAGGGATTCCACAGAGTCAAAGTAGAAAAACTGCAAACAAGCCACATGCAAACATCAGAAAATAGATATACGAAACTTCTAAAGGATTGGAAACACAGATTATATGAAGTAGAAATTTTCAAGACAAACACAGAAGGCCAGAAACATAGATTCTGGCAGACATGCTCTCGCTTTCTTAACACTTCTAAAGGATTGATTGGGGAAATTGTAGATCAGAAAAGAAAAGGGGGGAAAAACATTCTTCCATCCTGTTAATAAGCCGATCTTCTCCTTTTTAAGGCCAATCTTAATTCCACAAGATGTGACAAAGAATAAGGTAGAGGATACTATGGCCTATAAGAGACATGCGAGCAACCACCTTCAGTGCCCATGATCTCTCTAATCAATTGGCACTAGCCAGTCAATGCCCCAAATACCAAGGAGACCAGAAGGGAGAAGAGATCAGCAAAGTAAGATATAAAAAGGGGGTAAAATCTCAGTCGATGATAGCCAGATACAGGTCCTTCCTTTACATATTGGTGACACTGTCTTTCTAATATATTACCCATATACTTATAAAATGAAGAAAGAAGATATAGCAGCGACTTCTGTAACAAAGCAGTAAGGCCAATTACGCGTAACCAAGCTACGCTTTTTTCCTCAAAAGTTAAAAAGTTTATGACTGATGCATTATCAAGTAATTGATATTTTACAAATGAATATATATGCAGTATGGAATATGAGCCAGGAACATGACCACGTTCATTGAGGTTTCAGTTCTTTTGCACTAACCATTACGGGGGGGTTCTTTCTTTAGCTGTTCCCTTAATTAGAGAAACATCTCCGGCTGTTTCTACTTTAAAGTGAAAGGCCTATTAGATAAAGGAGAACATTAAATGAAACAGAAGAACACACTGCAGAGAGAGGGGGCAGATGCGAGAACAAGATATGTTGACAGATTATTAATTTATTTATTTATAAAAAGCTATTTATTCTGTAGATAACATAGCATGTAATAAGCCTATAAATATTCTGTTATAGTATGATGAGCTTCTACTTAGTCACTATAGATGTAAGCAAAATCTCAACTTGTTTCACGAGAAATACAGTATAAGTCACTAACCTGAACAAGTGGATGGAATTTCCCAGAGCATGCCTTTATAACTTCTTGTCCAACAATGCCACCAAACATAGCGGCCATGGGATTCAAAACAGCCTTCGAACCAAAAGCAAACTGCTGAAGTAAGTTTTGGTCAATATCATCAAGCTTACCATCAGTCAAACTATCATTAATTTCTTTCACGAAGGATATCAGCTTCTGAGCATCCTGCTCCGATCCAGCAACAGGAAACCTATCAAATGCCGAAATGAACTTATGCAATCCTTGAAAAGCCAAATGAAGAAGAGGTGGGCGATCAAACTTGGAGAAGTCGCTAAGCAGGAATTCACCAGGGTCCTTTAGAGCTTCGCGCAGTGGTTTAAAATTCACCACCTTTGGCTGCTTCACCTGTGTCACAATCCCACCTTTCTCATATGGGCGAAAACTTGTGGTATCTTCATCAAGAGTGAATGAGTAGGGCCTAGCAGTCTTGATCTTTCTAGGCTTTCCATCATTCAATTCTGTCATCCCACAGACTTCTGAGAACATTACCAGATCTCCGTCTTGAAATTCAAGCCTCTCATCATCCACACAAGTAATCAGAGCAGGATTGTCATTACTAATAGATGCAATTATGCCTGTGTGTGGATCATTACCATCCACATCAACTACAGTGAATTCAGGTCCAAAGTCACAGAAGATGCTGCCAAAGAGGCCACATACTTCTGACTTGATGAAAGCAATAGGAGGCTGATGATTATGGCAATATTCATCATATTCAATTGCCCTATCTAAACTAATATTAGTGAACACAACAGCCTGCAACATAAGAATGCAACAAAAACAGATTATTCAGTTATAGTATTTATTTATGACTACTGAAATTATAGACGCTCAACAGAACAACTTGTATCCTCAACAAAGACGCATTGCCGGCAAAAGAACAACTTGTATCCTCAACAAAGAAGCATATCGGACAAAAGAATTGCAAACACCAAGAACCACAGAACGAACTAGAAAGCAACACTCAGATTATTTGCAACCTCCTAAGTCACTTTTTAAGGTAGGAAAGGACATACCTATCAAGACAGTGTCAGTAAATGTATCATTGACAAAACCTACATAACATAAAATAACTTGTCCTTGGAACCTGTTTTTATGGAAACAATAACCCACAGAACACTGCAGAAATACTCAAAAAGCATTATAAATGACAACATGGTAAGCAAGCCTTTTCACCATAGACTCATTTAGTCCAATGATCCAACCACCACTCAGAGCTCCTCCACAGATCCCATCTCTCTTCGCCTCTGCCACCTCTTTCCCTCACCTAACTTGCCCTGCCCCTTCCAATGCCCGAAAGACTGATATACCTACATCACCACCGCAATACAAACACTACCATCTAAGTAACCACTAGTTTTCGAAAATGCCACCATCGAAAACCCAAAAACCTCCACGCAAAGCACCAACAAGCTAAAGTTTCCCCACGAACAACCGCAACAAGCACCACCACAACCTTTAAAATAAAACAGAATTGCCATAATTGAATTAATTGACATAGCTTCAAACCCTTTCAATATAGACATGTAATTTTGCCACTAAGATTCCGGTCTCAGAAATTTAATAGTCATAATCAACCACAAAAGTCATAATTGTCACATTATTTGATGGAGGAAAAGCAAAGATGAAGGAGAGTTGGGAAGCAACTTGGCAGGTTGAGTGAGAAGAGAAGACAGGGAGCTGCGGATAGCAAGGGGAGGTGAAGAAGCGAGACGGAAATTTTGGGGGCTAAGGAACTATGTTGTTGGTGTGGATCATGGATGTTATAGGGAGGTGTAGAGGAGAATGTGATCCGGACTCTTGGAAGAAGAGATGGAGGAGGTTAGAGAAAAAAATGAATTTTGTTGTTTGGCCACCGACAGAATGGTGGAGCGAGGGTTTGGAGTTGATGCTAGTTGAACGTTATATATTCAATCAAGTGGCATAAGGTACGGGTATCTAGGTATCATCTATTCTAAACCACATAAAATCTTGTGACTTCCATTAATATGGAGTCACCTTCATGTTCAAACTTCATATCCTTAAGGATTAAAGGAAGTAGAAACTAGAAGTCCTTAAAGTATCTTAAATCTAACAAATACTATTGTCACAAATCAATCTTCGATGTCCCACCCTCATTTTTTCAATTTAACATCTATCCATTTCAGGGAAAAAAATACCAGTGACAACCTTGCTGTACATACCTACACTACCAATGAGCTAGCTATATGATGCTGCCAAACACAACCCCCCCCCCACCCCCAAAGAAAAAAGGCACTTATCCATCTCTACTACAAGTCTAGAACGATCAAAAACAGAAGAGAAAGTCCACCTCTAGGAGATACTATAAATATGTAATTCCACGCCAGAAACTAACAAGTGGTTCTATGATTCTATCATATCAAAATTCATTGAATAAGGCCATTTAATCTCGGTGGAGAAAGTCCAATTGCTTCACTAACCTAACAATATATTCCTATATATAGCTCCATTGCGAGCAAGCATCCTCATCTTACGAATCTCATACCAAAATGGTTATATATTCGCCGGAAATATGCCTGCCTGCCAACAAAGGCTTCAAAAGATGCATCATCATGTCTGAACTTTAACGAAAGCAAAAACAGGTTACACCCTTCCCGATTTTTTACCCGGATTATCGGTTTCCTTCCCAACTAACATTTACTTACAAGGGGTTATACAAGTAAGCTTCTTGTCTAGGTGAATTTGATATGTCAAGAGTTAGACTAGTACAAGCCACATAAACAATTCCCTGAATATTGTCCATGATGAGGTTGATCAATATCACAATTCCTTAAGATGGAGCACATTATTGAGTACTCTGTAATACTGTCAAGAGTTACATGTCTACACTCTACATCAACATAAACATTAAACGTATGGAGTGTGAAAAAATATGCAAATCTAGTCAGCTTGGGCAGGCTTCAAAAATGGTGAAACGGAGAATTAGAATACATGCATTGGTAATAGCACAGACAGACATAATGCACGAAGAATCTAAAGTCAAACTAGTAAACATTAAACGTATGGGGTGTGAAAAATTGCATGCAAATATAGTCAGCTTGGGCAGGCTTCAAAAATGGTGAAACGGAGAATTAGAATACATGCATCGGTAATAGCACACACACAGACATAATGCACGGAGAATCTAAAGTCACACTGGTAGACATCATGTACAAGCAAATCAACAAGAAAATGAATATAATCAAACCTTAGCTGCACATAACTCAAATTAGGTAACTCAATGTCAACAAGATTGCCTATATAGAAACATACAAAACTTTAGCTTTCAAATAAAATTCTACGATTAGAACTAACAAATACAAAATTCACAAATGGATATATTACAACATAACAACCAATAACCATCTGTGATCTGTTGGCTATTTACCTGAAATTCAGAAAGCTTGTCCTTGGTCAATTCAGTCGTTAAAGTTGAAACAACTACAGCGTTGTTCAGTTCTTGCAACTTCTGAACAGAAACAAGGGCACGATTTTTTCCCATATCTTCCTCTGAAAATACGAAAGTGCTGGACAAATCCCACAATTCCACAACTCCTTCATCATGCAATGTCACAGACTTGACACCAGCAAGGATAAGATTTTTCGCTGCAACACCCATAATTTATAGCATTAGCATCCTAGACCATATTCTATAAAAATCACAAACTAGATATAAAAGACTTATTATGCTTTGCAATGAAGTAATGATGAATAACATGAACCTAAAGCTCTATCCTATCAAGAAAGAAAACCAAATCGAGACAAACTTTCTTGCCAATCAATCATTGACAGCCAATTCAAAGATTTGTCAGCACAGCATTACATACTTCTTGCTCTAGTTACAAAAGGGTAATCTCCACCTTCCAAAGCACAGAGTCAAGCCCAAACCAAAATACAAGACAATCGAATGCACCATTGCTCATTTGCTCCTGTTCAAGACCTTTCAACAGCTGATTTCAAATATAAGCATTGAGATCCCCTAATTATACTTCTCATCCAACTCCATCAAGTATAGACAAGTCGCAAAACAACTTCTTTTAGCTAATTTAATCAGTAAGACACCAATCTAATAAAACCATACAGTTAAGACACTCAAAATCACAAACCATAACACCAATTCGACATCAGATCAAGTGCAGTTGAACTTAATCTAATTAAACTCTAATTAGACACGCAGAACTCTTAATCCATTGCCTAAATTTGCCTGTTTATGAAGATTATATCAAGCCAACAAAGTACCTAGCACATGAGACTTCTAATCATACAAAAATTAACAACAAACTTCCAACACTTCATTCTAAAAGAGGTCCCCAAGAAACAAACATCTTATGATCTTACATATCTTCATAGCACCAACTTCCACTATAAGGCAACTATATCTTCTCATCTTTATTTCCACATACTTACATATTGCCTTCAGCAAATTATCCTAAAAACAAACATTCTTCATTTCATCATTTTGAGAATAGTAAGTAGTAACCACCATTAATCCATAATTTTCTCAACTAATCATCAAATTAAAAATAATAATAATAAACGTATCAGATAAATCAAAAGGTCCAAGAAAGCAACATGGTAATCTAGTATAATAAAATTATAAAGCGCAAAATAACGTCCAAAACGAAGACCATAGTGTCAGAAGAAATACTAAAAAAATTAATAATAATGATGATAATAATAAACATCTGAAATAATGATAATAAGAAACATCTCAAATAAATCAAGACGTTCAAAAGAAAGAGTATAATAATAAAATTAAAAAGCGAGAAATAAACGTCAAAAATGAATCGCAAAAAAATTATGTCACAAGAAAATAAACTAAAAAATAAGAACCAAGACATCATAGAAACGAACATTCTTCCTTTCATCATTTTAAGTATATTAACCACAATCATCAAATCAAAATTAACAATAATAATAATAAACATCTCAAATAATGCAAAAGCTCCTAAAAACGAGTATAATAAAATTAAAAAGCGCGAAACAAACATCAAAAATGAATCGCAAAAAAATAATATCACAAGATATAAACTAAAAAATAACAATGAAAAAAAAACGAACATTCTTCCTTCCATCATTTTAAGTATAGTAACCACAATCATCAAATCAAAACTAACAATAATAATATTAATATTATTATTAATAATAATAATAATAATAATAATAATAATAATGATAACAATAATAATAATAAACATCTCAAATACATCAAAAGCTCCTAAAAACGAGTATAATATAATTAAAAAGCGCGAAATAAACGTCTAAAATGAATCGCAAGAAAATTAACTTGAAAAAACAAGAATAAAATGAAAAAAAACGAAATGTATACCGATTTCAGCACCGAGGCCTTGTAAACCAGAGACGAGGACATTCGAAGCGAAAAGACGGCGCATCGTCTCACGGCCATAAACGGCGAGCTGACGACTGTGCAAATCTTCATCAATGTCATTCGGATTGTTGATGTTACCGTCACCTAGCCCCATGATCGGCCGTTCAGATTTACCGTTACCTGAATCTTTTCCGTTACCGTTAGTAGACGGCGTAAAATCAGCTGAAACTGAAGTATTCGAAGAAGATGAAGTAGCACTAGAGATTTTGCAAGGTTTCTTGAGAGAAACGTCAATGGCGGTGACCTCCACAACTTCGTCGTTGTCAGCCTCTCCTCCCGCCGGTCTCTTAACTGGAAGCATATAGTGCTTTCAACAACTCTGCATCATTTTTCATCATTTTCCACAACAAAAACAAACAAACCCTCAGAAAATTCAAGAAATATTATGATATTATGATCAAACTCAAATAAACTTCAGAAAATTCAAGAAAATTATGATCAAACTCAAATAAACTTGAGAAAATTCAAGAAAACTACGATTGAAATTGAAAATAACAGTTTCGATTTCCGATTTAGCTGAAGAAAATCAAGAAGTGATTGATAAAGAAAGTAACGTATTGCTTGAGAAAGAAGCAAGTGAGAGAGAAAAATGGAGGAGGAGAGAGAAAATACCGACTGCGGGATGAGGAGGTGGAAGATGGAGTGAGGAGAGAGAAAAAAGGGGGTAAGAAGAATTGAAAGTGGGGTTTGGTTTAGGTAGGTATTAATTTTTTTAATATGTGTAGTGATTTGTAGTGAATATATATAGAGCAGTGAAAGGGTTTGAACTTTGAATATATGCGCAGATTGCTTTAGTTTTTCTTTTTTTTATTATTATTATGAGGTGGTAGAAATGGAAGACGGGTGATTCTTGGGATGTTAATTTTTTTGGATCAAGGCGGAACAAAATAGAAAGAAGGAAAGAGTAGGAGTCGAACATGTAACTAAGACATTATCGATTCTTTGGATGTTAATTGATTGCAGAAGATTTAGAGATGAGAGAAAATGTTGTGCAGGGACGTCGATGGACCAGGATTCGAACTTGCGTTGCGTACGCAATTTGTTCAGAGTTTGGCCAGAGCTCATTTTATTTGCTTGTGAGCCTAGTCTGAACCAACAAATGGATATCGTTCACGTCATGGTGAATCACGTAAACCATCAATTTCTACTAGAATGGAATCTTTTATTTCATAACAAAAAATATTTTAAATAAATTCTAATAATTATACATGAATATGAAAAGCATAATCCAAGGCATGATAGATACATTTTTTAAATTAGGAGCCGGAATAAAAGGCTTCATTATAACTTTTAAAATAAAAAACTAAAATGGACCCGGTGCATACTAACTTAGTGTGCACTAGGTCGGTAATTGATATTAAATTCATATAGTGAGTTTTATAGATAATACTATAGTAAACTTATATACAATATAGTGGATATATTTTATTAACGGAAAACATATTGTTAATTAAATTGTATGCAATAAAGTGGGGAATTTAATTTTAATGTTTCAACATCCAAGAAGATGTAGTTTGTGCATAATATAATGATTGCTGAATAATATAGTAAGTTTCAACATGATATAATGAGTATTTGACTGATATAGTGAATTACTCAAACATGATGTAGTTTCTACATGATGTAGTGTTTTTCTGAATGATATAGTGAGTTTTTTCATAATACAGTAGGTTTCCGAATGATATAGTGGATTGTTTAGAAATGTAATTTCTGGGCGACTTGCCCTTCTTTCCTTTATTTGTTTGTGATATGTAGTAATATGTTTCTGAATGATATAGTGGGTTTTCGAATAATATAGTAGATTGTTCATAAATGATACGTGATATTGACCTGGTGCACACTAATTTTAATGTAAACCGGATCCACGCAAGTCAGATTGACTTTTCAATTGATTGTTACTTTTCAAAAATGTATTATGTATAACTTTGGATTGATATAGGTGATGTTTTGATCTTGTAAAAAAATTAGCATGCCACGTAATTATACAACTTGAAATATACATATTAAATATTTAAAATACAATCCTAAATAGCATGTGATTATACGTTTTATTCAATTGAAATCGTTATCGTAATCAAAACTAAAATCGAAGATGTAATATAACTAAAATATCCAAATTGATACTTTAAGTAGTTTATTATTTCAATATAGGGATTAGGGGTGATAATGAGCCAGACTTGTTCATGAATTATTCAAACTCAACTCAGTTATAATTCGGTAAAAGCTCGGTTCAGGTTCAAGATCGGGTTGGGATCTTATCAAGCCGAACTGAGTTATGACACACTCTATTCGAAAAGATCGTGGAGGTTCGATTACTTTTTTTATATATGAAAAAGAATATAATATATATATATATATATATATATATATATATATATATATATATACTTATTCTAGATATTACACTATAATAAGTTAATAGTTTATTGTCAAATAATAAACTAAAAAATACAATAATATTCAAAATAGAAATTCAAAGAAAACAAGTAAAATTAAAGATAATAATAGGTCGAGCTTGTTCATGGACATTTATATAAACAGCTTAGTCACAACTCGATTCGTCAAGTTTCAAGCTCGGCTCGTGTTCGAATAAACTCAAATGAACACAAGTCAAGTTGCAAAAATTCGGGCTCAGTACCCCTATAATTAAATTAATTGACCTGTTTGACAAATAGAGTTTAGAGTTTAGCTGTTAGAGTTTAGAGTTTGCTGTTAGAGTTTTAACTCATTTTTCAACATATTTGACTTCTGATTTGTCAATTTCATTTATATATGTGTTATGTAACAAGCAATTAACTGATTATTAAAATTTTATTTGTTTGAAATGACATTTATAGACATTTTAATATATATGTTTAGTATTATTAAAATCATTGAACATTCTTTTACCTAATCCTCTAAAGACAAAACACCTATTATGAGCTTTTTTATTTTGAGAATTTTTATTCCAAAAAATCTCTTTATAACTCTCTTTTACCAAACACCCCTTTTAGAGTTTTTGACTAGTCAAAACTCTAAAAATGATTCAGAACTCTGATTGCCTCCATTTTTTTCATCTACTTCCTCCATTTCATAATACCTGCTACACTTTTCATTATGGGAAGTTTCACATTACGTGTGTAACACCCCGATAATTCTCTCTTTTCAGAAATATCTTTTAATATAAAACTTAGAGAATCACCAAAGCATTATCGCCCGTTTGATAACGTATCGGCTTATTCAGAATTTTGCAGCGGAAAACATATAACTAAACTTTAAACTTTATTATCATAAGTAAATAAATAAGTATTTTAAAATCAAACATTCTAAATATGTCTATTAAACCAACTTATTAAAGTACATTCCTACTAATGCAGAAAATAAGATATACTCGATTACACTTTCTATCCATTCCTAGATTCTCAATGAAATACATCTGCGAACTTGTAAATGTCAATGCTTAAAGAAATTTGCTCACCAAAATAGGTCATCATAGGACCAATAAGGCAAAGCCATGATCACAATCACAAACAAAGCATGTAATTAGCAAAGTTGATTACTACATACTAATACATAAGCATTCCTAACATAATAATAATAAATAACATTCAAGGATAAATAAATAATATAATCATATAACATTCTGCATATAACTTTTGCTGAACTAAACTCTAAGCATCTTTTTAGTACTTTAATGGAATAGTTATTAGACTTGAGTTGTCTTATCCACCAATGCCTTCACTAAGAAGATGAAATACGGGAGCTACCACGTATTCCAGAATGACCTGCGATATCGAGGAACCTTTGACAATAATAATAACAGGGATGGTGATCAATCCATCTCCTAGAAAAAGTCATGGGCTTCCATCATGTACCCCAACTACTAATGTCCAACTCTAGACGTGCACCAGCCTAAAGTGTATAACTATACTCGTTACACTTTACGTTATTTACAATTTATTACTTGTTATAATCCACATACAAGTAACACAGAAATACAAATCAAACATTCACAACTGAACTTCTTTTATCTTAGGATTTAATAAGTGATCACAACTTACAACCCAATATTACTTTCTTTTAATCTCAATCTTTCTTATTTGTTGAACCTAGCCAACAATCAAACTTACCTTTAAAAGACATAAGTACATAACTTATCAACTTACCAAATAAGGCCGATAGTCTTCATAAGTTAGTGAACTTAATAAAATAAGGGAACATATGAATAAATATGATTCAATCTCAATAACATATTAATTCCAATTAATAAATAAAGTTCTCATCCACATGTTTGTATCAATAAATCCATACAAACATGACAATCTTTAACTCATAATAAATCTCATAATTAACATGCTTGCACATAGGCATGGGGGTTACTAAATGCAGCCTCATTTTACTAACGCAGCCCAAAAAACCCTTATAATCATATTCTTTCTAAAAAAATTTATCTCTAAAAAAATATTCTCTCCTCCTTTCTAACTGTTAGAGGAAAAAACTTCATAGAAGACCTAATTCACAAATTTTAATCTGATACTCAATGGACGATAATTTTGACTCAAGCGAATTTCAATCTGATCTATGTTGTTCATTTTTTTTCGTCATTATGCATTGTCGGGCGATTATTATGCATTGATTTGCCTTATTTCGTGCAATCTACATGAAACAGAATAGACTGTTTCGTTCAATCTGCACGAAACAGTCTATTATGTTTCATGTAGATTGCACGAAACAGTCTATTCTGTTTCATGCAGATTGCACAAAATAGTTTATACTGTTTCGTGCAGATTGCACGAAATAGTAAATTCGAACCTTCAATAATTTTCGCAGTTTTCTTCCAAATTGTAACTCGCAATTCGCTGTTTGCTGTTTTGAAACCACGAAAATGGAGAAAGGAGGAAGAGAAATCACTGAATTTGTTGTACTGTTATGGAGAAATCACTCGAAAATGGAGGAATTCTTAGAAATTAAATTGGTACAATCCTAGAAAAAAGCCAGAGAAATGGTAGAGGGAGAAAGCAGGCATAAATTGGTAGATGGTGAATGGAATTATGAGGGATATTTTAGGTATTTTACTGGACTACGTTAGTAAAGTGAGGTTGCATTTAGCAACCATGTAAAACATGTAGAATTCAATCATACTAGAAATTACATATGAACTTATAAAGTTCCTATACATGATACTGCAACTTTTCTCCTTAAATCATGATACTTATTACATCGCACACAGGTATGTACGTACCTTGTGTAAACTAGTTGGCAGACCACTTTTAATTCCTTAAAAGTCCCCTCCTCAATATAAACTAAAACGAATACTCTTAAATAAAAAATACAACTTTAAAATATTTAAAATCCCCTTTAAACATATTAAAAAGTTGATTTTACTATCAAAACTTCAATTACTTTTAATTCCTAGCATAATACTACCATACTAGTAATTAAAATTCTTAAAACTCCATTAATAAAGTCTTTTATGAAATTCCAGCAACTTATAAAATCATATAATCCTATTTAAACATATGTAAACATGCTTAAATTCATAATCTAAAACAATCTCATAGTGTACAACATACTACTATGATTTTCTAATAATTAACACCCAAAAAATCCATGCTTTAATGATTAAAACTTCAATCTAACAATAATGAACAAATCTGAATTTTTATTCTTATAATATATAATATATATGATTCAAGATTATTTATTAAAACAGTAAATTAAAATCAATAATCATGATTAGCATTAAAATAAAGCATAAAAACATAGTCTTTTAATGAAAACTTGAGGAAGAAGAAAATAAATTAACCAACAATCAAAGAACAAGGAAGAAGATAACGAAGGCGCCGGAAAACAGGGCCACGCAGCAACACCTCACGCCCAAGATCAATGGTTTGAAGGGTTAGTGACGTTTCTTGTTGAAGAAGAAACGTTATTTGAAGAAGAAGAAAACTTTGAAGAATGAAGAACCGAAAAATAATTTCGTGTATTTTTCCTAATCTACTTAGAATTCGGGTTCCTCAAGTCCACTCAGACTTGTTTTCCAAATCAAATTAGTATATTTCAAACATTTATCAAAGCATGTCTAAATAAAATATTTTTAACTTTCTTAAATTCTTAAAATAATTTCATTTGACTTTTAAAAATAATCAACCTTCTTTAAATAATCAAATAATTTAAAACTAACTTATGTTTAAATATAAATATATAAATACTAAATATAATATAAATACTTCCTCCATTTTTTTTAGATGTTACACTTTCCTAAAATTGCATGGTTGTAAATAGATGTTACACTTTTTAAAATTTCCTTATTTAGTAACTTTTGCCTTGTGAAATGTCCATATTACCCTTACTAACTACCCATTTAAAAATTAAAACACTCTTAATCTATCCTATTAAATCCCTAACTAATCTAATCAGATTTTAACCATTCCCACCAAAATTAAAACCCCCCAACTACCTTTTCATCTTCCCCATGATCATTTAATACATTCAACCCCCCTCCCCCAACTGATTCATCCCCCCATTAAAGTTCTTCCCCAATTCCCCAACCCCTCCTATTCCCTAACCCTAAAACTTCGACCTTCTCTCTCTCCCTCAAAACTTCATCCTCTCTCTCTCCACTTCCATTTCTCCTCTTCTGATCTTCTCTTCCTCTCTCTACTGGACTTCAGTTTCTCTCTCTAGATTTCTTCACTTCCTCTTCAAATTTCCCCTTTAAACTTTTGAATTCTCTATTCTTCTCTTGAAATCCTCACTGTTTTCTCTGTATTTCATCTTCAAGTCTTCAAAAACCCTAGATCTTCTTTCATCTTTTCAGAAAAAAAAACCCTAAAAAAATGCCAAAAAATTATGTGCCTGATCTCCAACCCCTTGTTGACGCCTTGTTCCAAACTGACGATGCTGATGAATCTGATTCCATTCGCGAGTTGATGCTTGCATTTCAGACTGGGTCTCCTTGGCCAAGGAGGCTCTATGACAGTGGAGATGCAAAGCACTTGCTTCGCCCTTATGCCTTCAAGGCTTTGGGTGTGGTGGTTGATGAGTTATATCTGGTTACGGGGTTACCAAGGGAATTCCATCCCTCTTCTTCTTCCAACCCAAAAAAAATGAGTCCCCAATTTAAGCAGATCTTGGACCCCAGACTAATTTCACACAGGTTGAGGCCTAGATCGAGGGTTGAGGAAGAAGGGGATGGGGAAAAAGGTAAGGAAATTCTCCGTTCTACCCATGAGATTGTTTGCGCTTTAAAGGCTCCGTGTTTTTACACTTGTTGGGAAAAATGGTAAAGTTCAAGAGGTGAAGGAGAATGAGAAGGATAAGGGGAAGGAGAAGGAAATTGTGGGGTGTAAGAGGAAGGAAAAATGTCAGTGTTTGGGTTGTACTTCTACGGCCTTCAACGTCTATGGCGATGAAGACACTGTTTATGCTATGTATGTTGAGTCTGATGGGGGGTTTAAGGTCTTCGACGTGGTTGAAGAACTGCTGGATGAGGAGGAGGCTGAGGATGGTGAGGGTGAGCTTGAAATTCCTCAGAGTCCCTGCACTTCATCAGAACTTGATCCTGATACTCATTGCTTCCTTCTCAGGAGAAAGGAGAGTACTTTGACTCCCTGAGGTTCTATCATCCTAACTCTTTTAATTGCCTTCTGTTTTTTGTTGCCTTTTAATTAATTTGAGTCCCTGAAATTCCTATTGGTTTGCTGTTGGCTATTATTGGTTGCCTTGTGTATTTTTGGTTGGCTGTTTTTGGTTGCCTATGAAATATGTTGGTTGGGTTTTGTTTTTGGTTGCCTATAAATATGTTGGTTGGGTTATGTTTTTTGGTTGCCTATAAATATGTTGGTTGGGTTTTGTTTTTGGTTGCCTATAAATATGTTGGTTGGGTTCTGTTTTTTGGTTGCCTATAAATATGTTGGTTGGGTTTTGTTTTTGGTTGCCTATAAATATGTTGGTTGGGTTCTGTTTTTTGGTTGCCTATAAATATGCTGGTTGGGTTCTGTTTTTGGTTGCCTATAAAGATGTTGGTTGGGTTCTGTTTATGGTTGTTGGCTAATATTGGTTGCCTATGAAATATGTTGGTTGGGTTTTGTTTTTGGTTGCCTATAAATATGTTGGTTGGGTTCTGTTTTTTGGTTGCCTATAAATATGCTGGTTGGGTTCTGTTTTTGGTTGCCTATAAAGATGTTGGTTGAGTTCTGTTTATGGTTGTTGGCTAATATTGGTTGCCTATGAATATATTTTGTTGCCTATAAATCTGTTGGTTGGCTTCTGTTTTTGGTTGGCTTCTGTTTTTTGTGGGATTGTGTATTTGGTTGGCTATGAATATTTTTTGGTTGACTCTTTTTGGTTGGCTCTTTTTGGTTGCCTATGAATCTGTTGGTTGGCTTATGTTTGTGGTTGGCTTCTGTTTTTGGTTGGCTTTTGTTTTTGGTTGGATTGTGTATTTTGGTTGGCTGTTTTTGGCTGCCTTGTGTATTTGGTTGCCATGTATTTTTGGGAAGCCTATGGGTGTTGGTTTGGATTGGAGGTTTGAGGATGAACAAATGGCTAATGATGTACTTCTGTTTTTAGTTGCCTTGTGTTTTTTGGTTGCCTTCTGTTTTTGGGTGCTGAGTTAAGTAAAGTCCCCCACTGTTTACACAATGAGTCCCTCTTGCTTCCCCCCTTGAGTCCCAAAATTATTTTAAAAAGTTAAATCCAAATGATGGAGGGACTCATACATTGGGCTTGAAGAGCAATAGATGATTTGCTCCTTATTGGTGTTAAACCAATAAGTTGAGGTTTTAAATCATCCATTGCTTCCTCAATGAGCCATTGAATTAACCCTGATGGATTTTTAAAACACACATCTTACTTTAAACTTGTTGGCATGCAAAAGAATAAAAACAACCATAAATGCTTAACTTCATTAAATGCTTGCATCACTGCTTATACAAACCAATCCTTCAACATGTACAAAATAGTCTAATAACTAAACAAGAACCCCCCAAAAACTTCCTGGTTTGCTTAGAAGTGTTGCTTCATGTTGTCCATAATCTTTAACAAAAAGTCTTGTAAATAGTATACTTGTGTATTTGTGCAAGTTGATCCTTCATCTTCTTCTATACTAGATATATACCAAAAAGTTGCTCCCCATTCTTTTCCTTCATACACAGTGTAGTTATGTTCAAAAATAAGTTGCCACATCTTCTGCCCGTTCTACTCTTGATGTGCATCTAAGTAGTCAAATGCTTCTCCTACATTCACAAACCCGTCATTCAAGTATGTAACTGCCTCATCTATCACAGCTTGGTCCACTTCCACATTTTCTGGAAGTAATCCCAGTCTCTCTAACTTTCTTTTTGCATGGTGTGGATTCTTGAAATTGTTCCCCCTTTGCACTTTAGTATTTCTACCATAACATATTGTAATTGCAACCAAGTGTACTTCAAAACTTCTGGGTCAAAGAAATCATAACAGTCCTGCACTCTTAAAATCAGTTCATCTAGGTTCTTAGGAAATGATTGATATTGTAGTGCCTGAATTGCTCTAAAAAACCCCAAGTCTAGCACATTTAAGTCAGGGGACTGAGCTGGCTGATTGATGAGTTGGATATTGAATCCATTCTGAGTTGCTGCTGCTATAAATTGTGGGTCTGATGCATGAATGTGAGGTCTAGCATTGTCTTGTTGTATGTAGATTTCTTTGGACACGTACACCTTCTGGCCAATTCCTCATTATGGTAGGTATGATAGTGTTAACTATCATATCCCTCATAACTGGTAGTGTAACACTTTCAATTGCCTTTGTCAACATAGTACCTGCCCTTCTGTTTTTTTTGAATACTTAGCTCTTGCATACTCAACAAAAGGGTAGATACCAAATTTCCCATCATGTATCATCATTCCCTCACTGTCCTTAATAGGTTTAGATGTGGCACACATGAACATGGCTTTTATCTTAAACCTCTTGGACTGACAGCAACTATAAGGGTCATCTTCAACAGGAAGCAAGTAAAACCTTCTCATATCTGGACTTAAATAAAACCACTTCTCATCTATGTGCACAACATTTTGCATGTCAACAAATTTTGATGGTTGTGTCCTTGTTGCTGGTAATATGTGTTGTAACACCCACTTCATTCTTTGAATCTTATGATCTTATGTCAGTTTTGGGTGGGTGCTGCTAGTGTGACTTCTCAGCTTGCCCCGTTTTAGTAGACTGTAAACAGTGGAGGGGGGGATTTTAAGATATCCAGCAAATGCCCTTATACTTGTCCTCAGATTAAGTGGGACTGACTGAAGCCATTTGTCATCATATACTTTAAGCTTCCTACCACATCTTCCTGCTTTTTTGTTTCTCACATCTATGGCATGCCCAGCTTCTCTCTGTTTTTTTGCATCTTTCCATATCCTATCTAATGTCATCCTACTTATGCCATGCTTTTTTGCTATTTCTTTTTAAACCCCATGCAAATTTACCATTTATTTCAGAGGTAAGTAGGTCATCAACCAACATTCTTCTTTTTGTTAAAGTTAAATGTGGTTTTTGGGTTGTTGAACTTACATTGTTTTCTATTTCTGTGTTTTGTTGTTGTGGGTTACCCTGCTGATTTGGTTGGTCTGCTTGAATGCCATCTGTTGCTGCTGTACCTCCATCATCATCATCCTCTGTGTCATCATCACTGTTGTAATGTGTCCACATCTCATGCATCAGCAACTCATCCTCCATGCCTTCTATTTCCAGCAGCTCTTGAAGGCCAAACTCGCGTCCCTCATCTGCTGACCCCATGTGGTTAAGCTGAAGCTGATTTTTTGAAGACTGAAGTGTGAAGTTTTTTGTAGGAAACTTCAGTTCTTAATTTAATAGATTTTTTTTTGTAATTGGTCTGTGCAATGTGTGTGCAGTGAATTGTGGGAACAATCTGATTTTTTGTAAAAAACTAAACCATGGTGCTAAACAATATTTTCTCTCTCCTCATTTTGGGAAATAAGCCCCCATTTAATGTTGGGGGTTTATATAGAGGATAGAGTATGGTAATGGTATGCTTAAAGTAACTTTGAAATTGGGTAATTTAAATTTTTTGCAAATTTTCAGCTTTGTGAAAATTTTAGAGGGAAAACAATTTGGTGCGAAAAAAATTTGGCTCCCCCACATTTCTCTCTCCTCAGCCGAGTGAAATTGGGAGGGAACCAACTAGTGGTCCCTCTTTTCTCTCTCCTCCCTTCCCTTAAACCCTTCATGTGCAATGGTCCCCACACCTTTAATCCCCTACACTTATTCTCTCCTAATCACTCCTCCAATTTTTGCCTAGAAAACCACAATTTTTGAAAGTCTAACATCTAAAAAAACGGAGGAAGTATATAAATACAAAAATATATTTATAAAATCATTTAAAATTATGGGAATTTTAACTTGCTACACTTTCTTTTTGCCAATAAACTCTTTTTATCCTTCTCCTCAGACTCTTATATGATTTTTCTCTTTTTACTCTCTACATCTCTTTCTCCAAAAATTACGTAAGAGAATCCGTAAATTGAGAAATATAGCAACAGAGGAAGTAAATAGACTTTAAAAGTTCAACCTGACCGATAAGTACCCCTATAAAAAACCCTACCGGAGTCACATCTGAACTGTTGGAGAAAGAGAAGCGTAAATTCTCACTGTCGCACTAACGATTATGACGCCAATGGCGGCGGCAGCAGCAGCAGCGGCAGTATCAGGCGCAAAGAAAACAATATTGATAACAGGAGTTAGCAGAGGTTTAGGTCGAGCCCTAGCTCTCGAGTTAGCGCTGCGAGGTCACTGCATCATTGGATGTGGCCGCTCTCAAGATTTGATCAACTCTCTTCAACAACAACTCCACAATTCTCCCTCTTCTTGTGACAATTCTTCCCATCTCCTACTCAATGTCGATGTGGTACATATATATACTTCCTCCGTTTAGAATTTTTTGTACCATTTATATAGTGATTACTATTTACATCTTACATTTTGATTATCTTTGGTGATTTATATTTTAGAAAAAACATAGTACTTCATCTGTTTCATATTACTCGTTACACTTTTCAATTAACGGATTTTTAGACAATTTTTGGAGGAGATATGTAGAAAGTAAAAAGAAAAGGGACACATATGGGAGGAGAGAGATGGAGAGAGTTTATTGCTCAAAAAAAGTATAGTAAGTAATGTGAAATTTCCTATAATGAAAAGTGTAGCGAAAAGTGTAGCGAGTATTTTGAAACGGGGTAAGTATATATGAAATTTTATTAGATTTGTCTCAATATATTTTTTTTTTTCATATTATTTTTTTTATAATTTTTACTCATTGATAGTTAAACATCATATTAACGTTTGAAATCATGCATCGACAGACGTGGAATATGTAACAGTGCAACTATTTCTAAAGGACAAGTTGTTAAATAAGATAATGTAAGCACCTAATAGTCCAAGGAGGGAATGGAGATGTACAAATGTATAAAATACAGAGCATTAGTAAGAAAATACAGGTTCATTATATTAGTAGAAAGTTTATTTATTTTTATTTTATTTTGTAGGTAGTGATGGAATTTCTCTGTTTGAAGTCTATTTTTTGTGATTTGGGCAATTATGGATTTGTGGGAAAAAGTGAAGAAGATTGAATTGATGATTGGAAATTTGGGTTGCAGAGGTCTAATAGTAGTGTGGAGGAACTTGCAAAGTTGGTTGCTGAGAAGAAGCGCATTCCTGACATTATTGGTAAGGATTCTTCTTTTTCTTCTTTGAATTTGTGTTTCCACAAATTATTATTGATGTTTATATATTTTTTAGATGGGTTTAATTGGGTTTTTAGATGAGAGGATTATACTAGTAGGAGTACAATAGTTGTTTTTGGAATGTGGCTTTGAATTAGGTTAATTTGGTTGTAAAAGATATTGGAGTTCTTGTCCTAAAACACCAATCAATGGCAAGTATGATTGGGGTTCACACTTGGTTATGTTATTATAAATGTTGTCACCCTGAATTTTCTTATTTTGTGGAATATTACTGACTCAATGTCTTTCCAATCAAGGGGATAATAGAATCGAAATCTCCATGGTTGTGGGTGCAACTATGTGTATACATGGACACCACTTATCCTGTCATAGAGTGGAGCCTCTTAGAAGTACCGGCCTATGTCCTATAGATTTAAAGAATATGCGACCAATCATTTTACCAACTGCTTTCTGTTGATCATGGGTGTTTGATAGTGTGTAAAATTAAGGTATGGTATAAACAAGGCATTCAATTGATTATCAAGTGAATTTAATGCTAAAGACCCCTAGTCTACTACATTGGAGCTTATGTGAAATTAAGCACTTTATAAGAGCAATGAACATGTGGTCTCGAATTAGGTTGCTTATGAGCAACTGATATTCGTGTATTTTTTTCTAATCTTCTCTCTCCTAGTTGAAGAGACAGGATGTTTGTCAAATGATTTCTTTTCATGCTAGCATCTACCATCTAAACCGACATTCTAGTACGTGATATTATATATTTTCTTGCAGTAAATAATGCAGGCACCATCAATAAAAATAACAACATTTGGGAGGTTCCAGCAGAAGAGTTTGATACTGTGATTGATACTAATGTGAAAGGGGTTGCTAACATGCTTCGTCACTTCATCCCTCTTATGAATGAGAAGAAGCATGGTATCATCGTTAATCTGTCATCTGGCTGGGGGCGATCTGCTGCTGCTCAGGTGAGTTATCTTGCTAATATGCTGGTTTAAGATGTATATGCAAAGAAAACTTGTGTCCTTTAATTTTGGGGTTACAATAAAAGCTCTTGTACATGAATTATTTGCTACTACACTAATTGGGTTTCAAGTAATGAGTTGAGAACACTGGAGTGCTTCTTATGTAGTAAGGAAATGGTTCGGGGCACAAAAAGGAAAATATTTAGAATGGGGAATCCTCAAGTTCCAGCCATTTTCAGGCTTCATTAGCACGAAAATGGCTGGATTTTGGGAACGAAAATGTATCAGAAATGGTTAAACCTCATGTCCTTGAGGTTTATGTGCATCCTAGAGTGCTTCTAGGCAAGTGTTACAAGAACAAATATTCAAAGTAAGATAGATTAACACATAATGAACGGAATTAGCCTATAGTAAGTGTGAAGAAGAGGATTGACCTTTTGGGAGCAAACGCATGCAGTAAGCAAGTTGCCAATTCTTCTAGAGTAGTACGGAAAATTGATTTGAGTTGGTGAAAATAGTCGTATGAGGATGGGGGAGTGAGGTTGGAGCTTCACTAATGTGATGTTGGTAAATTACCACTAATTTACATTCATGAAATATGAGAATGAAGAGATCTGATAGCATCATATATGTTTTGCAATTACTAACAACTAACAAGTGAGGAAGATGTTGGACTTTCTAAAATTTTGCTACTTAATAAGCAGATTTTTTTTGTACAAATGTAAACACCTAGAAGAGCCTGAAATAGATGTTTTTGCATTGCGCTTTTCAGGCTTTTAAGGATTTACTACCTTCTAGTATGTATACAGTTGCAACCAATTTTTCTTTTCTCAAATATTCATCTTTCAAAAATGTCAAGTAAACAATTTATGAAGACAATTGAGATGTGGGGTAAAATTATAATATGGGTTAAATAATCATCAAACAGAAATGAAGGTCAAATATCTTACCAGAAATCCTACTTGGTGTAAACCCTAGTAGATGCCCATGACACTCTGTATTGTTGTCATAAGTGAAAAATATGATTTATTAGAACTTTGCGATGTTCATGATGATTTTTCCTTATGGAAGAAACATTATATTATTAAGCCAATAGAATGATATAAGTTGGTGACGTTGCCTAGCATACAAAGTAATGATGGTTCTATATTTGTATTTGCATTGATAATATCCCGGATGGTTGGACTTCGGAAAGGGGGAGGATGCCTTTGATAGGTAATTGTCTAGTTGCAAGTTGCAACAACTCAAGGAATAAGATATGCTGAAATGATGTGGTAAATCATTGTTTGGGTCTCTATATATATATTCTTGGATGAGGTAATTTTCTGCATGACAATTTAATTTGTATATGCTGTCACAGATGTTTTTGTGAGACCAGCCTTTAGTTGATTACTAAATTTGCTTCAGCCTCACCTGGACAAATACACCTATTCTTTCACTTCTTCCCTGGAAAACATATTTTGTATCTCTAAATTACATTTGATATATGCTATGAATCGCTTGAAAGCCTGAAACTATCTTCAGATTTATTCTTTCTGACTAGTATTACTTTCATATTGTTGCTATTGCAACACATGGTCAAGGTGGAGTCTAGCTTATAACATCAGAAGTACTCAACTATGGACATGTTTGAAGTCGAATGAACTCATTAAGTGCTTGTTTGATATTTTACGAAAAGTCCTGGAAAAAAAGTTCTTGGTATGTAAAAAATCGTGGAGTATTTTAGTTGACAAAAACATAGGAAGTGCCATCTCATGGTCATTTATGTTTCCCACAAAACAGAGGAAGTAAGTTACATATCCTTCCTCTTCCACAAGTAGAATTTGGTAAAGCAATTTACATGAGAACTCGGTTAATATTGCAATTTCTTGGGAAGTTGCGTTCAACCAAATAACCACAAGGTAGAAATTTGTAATTAGTTGTATTATTAGGTGCATGCTCAAGAGAACAATTTTGGTGCAACATATAGTTGAGCTTATGAAGATGGTGATGATCCTGTGCTTGGAGGATGTTATTGCAGTTGAAGGGACACTATACACATTATGAGCTTGATGAAGATGAGGAATGTTTAATGGATATGTTTTGTTTGTTTGTGAAATAATTAAAGCATTGCACACAAAAACTTGATTAATTATTGGAGATTTATGAGGGCAGTAGTACTTAAGAAGATCCTGGATGAGAATGAGGATTGGTTCCATTGGTGTACACTTTAATGAAGCGAATGTTGATACTTCAGTAAGTTGGAGATAGATTTTCGACATCTCAGTAATATTTCTCGTGCATAATCAAGCTTAAGTTTTTTTTTTCATTCTCTTCTTTTCCTTTCTTAGCAAATCATAACTCTTGGATCCTAAGTTTTGCGTGATATTCTTTTTTTTTTTTTTGGTGCAATTTGCATGGAGTTCTTAGTGAAGATATCATAGGCGTTATTGGAATAGTGCAAAATTTAATTTCATTAAGAAAGCAGCGTATTCCATGGGGATGACCTAAAATGATATTCTGGCTTATACTTTAGGGACGTCATGGAAAGTATTGGACATAATTAGGAAATCATGAGTACAGTGTACTTGAGGCTTGAATATTTTATCGTCTTTATCTTTACTAGTGAAAATGTAAAAACTGCATATTATTCAGTTTCGGCAGTTCATTAGATTTCCCCTACTTAATGTTGACATTCTGGTCCCCTCAAAAAAAAAAAAAAAATGGTGACATTCTGGAGTCTGGATAGCCTCTTAAGCCAACATAAATCCTGAAATTGGTTCTGTGTTTCTAGGTTTCCCCTTATTGTGCTTCAAAATGGGCGATTGAGGGTCTCAGTAGAGCAGTTGCAAAGGAATTGAGTAGTGGTGTGGCAATTGTTGCTCTTAGTCCTGGAGTGATACATACAGAAATGCTCGAGTCATGCTTTGGCAGTTCAGCAAATGTCTACCAAAAGCCTGATCAGTGGTAATTTTTTTTATCTTTTCTTTATGCAAGTTAGTGTCAGTAATGCTTATCTCTTCCATTTATCATATGCTGTTTGTTCTTCTAAGAGCTTAAGTTCAACATTCTCATGACATTTGCTGGCATTTGTTTTTGATCGGCTTATCTGAAACAATAAAGTCAGTGGATATGGCATCCTTAACCCAGTGGGAAGTACCTTCTTGGTGGCTGTGAACATGTTGTGATTGTTGTAGATGGCTATGCTTTTCTAATAGAAGGTAGGACGTAGGAATACTTACTTATTGGCTGCTCCCACTTAGACTTTTATATATATTGGGAGGGGACACTGACAGGATTAGTGAGCCAGTATGTTGGTTGTTTCATACCAAACTAAAATTGAAGGCCATTTCTATGTGTTGTGGTCTCAAAACAATTCTACGGAACTGGTTATCATACTACGAGTGATTGCAACCGTACACTGAAGCATTTTGCCTGTACGCTTGATTGTTTCATGTGCTGAAGTTTCGTATATCATGATGCCGCACAGCCACAGCATGGTTTCTTTGTCCACTGCTACAATATGTTGTTTCGCTTATCTTATTAAAGAGAATTTTCATATTTACTGCACTATGTTGTGAGACTCTCATATTTTTGTCTGAAAAATGCTTTTCTTTGCTGCTTTTAGTTGAGCGGAAGCTACTTTTTCTGTTACTTAAGTCTGATTCTTTGCATGATAAGTTGACATAGGTTGATTGATGTTGGTCATTGAATTTCCGAAAAGCTCGAAACTAATCGGAACCTTTGGCCATAGGAATACTGATGTTCTAACTCATGCACTTATCATTTATACTAAATCTATTCATATTTTTCAACAGGGCTCCGAGGGCAGCAAACATGATACTTAATCTGACAGCAGCCGACAACGGTGCATCACTGACTGTGTAAAGACTTGAGTAACAGCTAACCTAACCTGTGATTTATTTCCTTAACACTGTTTTTTTGTAATAAGATTGTAAGTTGTAACTAGTTCATGTTAACATCAAAGAATTCTATTGCTCTTTCGGTACAATTGCAAATTTTGGGACTTTGTGAAGTAAGATACAACATTATATCAAATAAGATGATGGATTCTTGCGTTTCAAGCAAAGTGTGACTTCCTTCTGAATATCAGTCTTCTTGCCATATATTTTTCGGGATTTGGCAACAAATCAGCTGGCCCGTGTTTATCTGATTATTTCTCCTTTGTGACACAATCCTAATTCCTTAGCTCTGTTTCTATTTTAATTGCAAAATTAGAGCATGTCGTACAAATTTAAGATAAAAAAATGACCTTATATGTTAGAAGAGAGAAATAAAGTATATATTGCCAAAAAAAAAAAAAATCAATGTTGCGAGTAATATATAAACTTCATAATAGGACAATGTTGCAATGAAAAAGTGTGGAGGCAAAATACATAGATAAGAAAACGTGGTCAGCATAGGCTCATGATTAGTGCAATTTGCAAAAAGTCAAAGCACATAAATGTTTTAGCTTGGCTCTGATTTTTTTTTCTAAAAGAAGATTCATCCTAGGAAGGGGGTAAGAGCAACTCCAGCGGATCATTTGAGGTATCAGTTTGCAAGCATGAGAAAGTTAGAGTTAGTTTCTTGCTTGTTGGAGTGAAAAACATGTTGCTTGAGGAAGCCAAATAGCTCCACAAAGCTACTTGTCTTGTTCTACTTTTTGTGGGTCCCACTTTTCGCTTTTCATTAGTTGTAGCTTTACATTAAGATCTACAAAAACTAGAAGTAATTGTAGCTTTTTATTGGAAGAGGTTGTAGCTTGATAATGTTATAGTTTGAAAATCTGATGTGACACACAAAGCTATAAGTGGTCGTAGTTTTACATTTTAAGTGCTCTAATGAAGGACAATCCTTCCTACAAGAAATCTGGCGAGATTTGATCCATGACCTCTCATTTCAAACTTGGAGATCTAACCATTTATTTTAGCTTCCTATCTCATGTGGCCATGATATTAGGACGTGTAGAGTAAAAAGAATAAGTTTTATGATGTTTTTCTTTCCCCCTACTACCCTACTCTAGTTCATACAGTCAAACTCAGAGTCACAGACTCACAGTCCGATGAACTCTTCTTTACAAAGTACTCCTTTTGAATAGAAAACTCCCAATGTAATTAAAGAATACTCACATACACATACACTACTGTATTTATTAAAAGCTCTTTCTTTCTTTAGTTATTTTGTTCTTTACTTCATTTCTAAGCTCTTTACTTCCAAACCTGCCTATTCAGTATTCCTTAACTCAGCTTCCTCCTAACTCAAGATAGCATCTTTCATTTCATTATTACATTCAAAAAAATGGCTTCTCAATCTTATGGGTATCACCAAATAACTCTCCTTTTCTTTCTTCTACTTCTTCACATAATTACATGTTATGCTCAATTAACTGACCTTAATCAGGAGAAAGTTGATCTGACTTTGTATTATGAAACACTTTGCCCTTATTGTTCTTACTTTATTGCCCATGATTTAGTAAGACTTTTCACTAATGATGGCCTAATTTCCATAGTTAATCTTAGGTTAGTTCCTTGGGGTAATGCTGCTGTTCAGTCTTCTGGGTATTTTCAATGTCAGGTACTTCTTATCATAATGCATGATGCATGATATTGTATACTTCTTCCGTTTCGTTTTAAATGTAACAAATAAATAATTTACATCTCACTAACAATACCCCTTTGTTGTATTTAAAACGAAACGGATGAAGTAATCAGAGTGTGCATTTTTATTAATTATTGTGGGTTTTTGGTTTAATGTTTTCAGAGAATAATAATGTAGTCTTTTTTTTGTTTTACTTCTTTTGGGGTGGTTTTTGCAGCATGGCTCAGGAGAGTGTTTGCTGAATACTGTTGAGGCTTGTGCCATTGATGCTTATCCTGATACTGTAAGACTTCCTGTCACTACTGTAAATTGAAAAACTTGTATGCTTCTTTTAAGGCTCACCAAGTTGGGAAGGTGAGGGAAGAGGGTTTATGGATTATGGTTATGTATAGGGCAAACTTCCATGTTAAACTTTTTCAAACTTTTAGATTATAATTTTTGAATGCATTTCCATGAGTAAAAATTTTAAGTTATAGACGAAATTTTATCTTAGATTTCGGTAAGTAATCTTTTATATTTTCCCATTTGAGCTAGGTTCTAGATGATATCTTTACTTACACATTTTTATAGTTTGCTTGGTGAGATGGCGGGATCCTTCTTGTGAATTTGTGGTCCAAGTTTTAATTTCCGACGTCTATCGATTTTTTGAGGTGGAACTTCATATGTCCTTTTTCATTGTTTGACCCACTAGATTGAAAAAAAATGGGAAAATTAATATTTAAGTGAACAAAAAAGTAAGAATTTAAGAAATTTGTGTTGAATTCACTTTTCCATTTATCTATATTATTATTCTATAGATCTAACCTAGTAAACAACCACCACCACCAGTCCACTGTTTTACTTCCATTACCTGTTAATCAAATCTCAGTCTCCCAAAATCGAGATTGATTTGTAGCAATAATCAAACATTGTGAGATCACATTTTATATAACAATCATAAATATAACTTCCATTAGTGAGAAATACAGTAATTAATTGATTGACATATTCAGAAAATATTCATTTTATATGTTGCATACTTGCATGTGCCAAGATAATATTTTTTTGTTGTCTTAAAGTTAGACTCAGATGACAAGTGGCACTAAGGTTCTAAAATTGTGCAAAACTAGAACTGTTATGCTATAAATACAGGGACAGAATTCAATTCCTTGATTTTAATGTCTATATACATGAGGGAGGTGAGTAGTGGAGTACCAAAATTTGATACATTGTTCAGTATTCGAATCCTCATAATAATAATATATTGGGACAATTATTTTTGAGTTGTTTAGCTTTGTATTTAGCTTGTGAGCTGATGTACTGTGCAAGCTAATAGCCTAGCAAAGGTTGGTCTTCGGACCAATTATCTTTCCTAATAATAAAGAATGTCTATATATACATTAATAAATTAAATAAAAAAGTTATAAGTTTTTTTGTTCATTTAGATAGATATTTTATTATAAGAAATCGATATTTGTGGCAGTTCAAACACTACTTCTTGATCCAATGCATAGAAAGTCTGGCTTATCAAAAAAGAGAAGCAGAATGGCAAAGTTGCTTAACTAAAGTATCACTTGATTCCAACCCTATATTCGAGTGCTACAATCAAGGAAATGGTAAAAGGGTCAGTCACTTCCTCTCCTTTAATATTGCCAAAAAGTTGTTCAAGATGCAAGATTTTATGAAACAGTTGAAAAGATTCCGCAACTCTTATGTACATTCTGTGTTTTAAATTGATCCTGCAGCTTGAGCTACAATATGCATATGAGACTAATCAGCTAAACCCACCTCATGCGTATGTGCCATGGGTTGTTGTCAACAATCAGCCACTCCGCGAGGTTTGTTTTAGCCGCTCTCTCTCTTTCTCTCGCATTGGCACAATATGATCTAATGTAGGTCATTGCAGGACTACCGGAATTTCATCGCATACATCTGCAAAGCGTACAGGGGGACATCAGTGCCCGCAGTTTGTAGAAGTTCATCTCAGTTTGTGATCAACGCGTTTGGTGATGAGACATTGAGTGCATCTCAGCAGGCCTGCTATGTAGAAGACCAGCAGAACTTAACCTCGTTCGTGCCTACAGAAATTCTTCAGCAGAACAGAGAAGTGTTCACCTGAAGAGAACTCTAATATCAACAGTTTTTTTATCTTTCAGAAAGCGAAAGGCATTAAGACTTGTCCAGTAGTTAGCTTGCTTTAACTTGTAGACAATTCCCGTATGTATTAATCACATGTGAAAGCAGAAAACAAACAAGCCGAGAGATCTATTACAATGGGGAAAAAAACATCAGTCTATTGGCTTCCTGCATGTCTCTGAATAGAATGAACCAAGAATATAAAGCATAAGATTAAGAAGAGAAAATTGCGGCCTTGACAAGTACTTTTGATCAATTAATCTCCATTCAAAAGCATATAATTACAATACACCTAAGATCCAAACTAAGAACTAATAAGCAAGCTCTGAATTGCAAACTTTACAGGAAAGCTAGTCTCACTGCAAGAAAATAAATGAATTGCAAAATGATACAATCATACATTAGATGGATATAACATGTTGCATGGAGGAATGCTACCAACCGAGTTATTGATTTATCATCTTCCAAGTCTTGTTGCATATGTCAAAGGCATCTTCCTGCAGTGGATCGAATTCGAACTTCTGCACTGCCTTCTTATCACGCTCCACAATATCTAGGATACAGATCAAGGTACAACGTAGTTTGCCAAAAAGAAATGTCATAAGGTTGCATAGTCTGAAATAGCATAAAGAGTTTGTCTTATAAGAGACCGCCTACTTTTAAATTAAAATTAGGCAATGGTGATCCCAATATTAAAAAGAGAATTACCCCAATAGTAACTAGGTTAATTTATTTCGGTGACTAGTTTAATCCATTTTACTAGGTTACTTTTATATTAAAATTAGACGGTCTCTTTTAATAATTTTTGTAGCATAAATTAATTGAGGTATAGGCGTATAGCAATTACAAGCATAAACTGTAACCAAAATGTATTTGCAATAATAAAAAAAAAGGATACGTCCAGAGATTTTTGATTTACTCTCCAGATTTGGAATAGTCTTTGTGACAGATGCATAAAAAGAAAGTTTCCTCCTGCAATACCATAAGAATCTTCTTGTGTTAGGAATAGGTGTATATCAATTACAATCAAGCCATGGAAAACCAAAATAAGTTTAGTATGTTAGACTGGAAGATGTACAATATAAACAAAATCTTCAAGTACCAAATTTCATAGTATATCATGATCCGGATTAAGGACATTTTGGTGTGTCTAGTGTTCCAATTTTGTTTGGAGTAGGGTCTTACTGCCATAATCAAGAAGGACAAAAGGATATCTCTGAAGTCAACGAAGCTCTTGCCATATAAAACCATCAAATTGAATTCTTAAATCTAGATGCATATTGAAACTGACTACAATGTATTAGTACTCTCTGTGTTAGAAAAATATCCATTACGATATTTTTCTGCCAGCGGTATAACAGGCCAATTATGGTAGCTGATCCCCCAAATCCTAGTATCCTAGAACGATATAGGAATCAATCTTTCACTCATTAAGAATTCAATCCTGTTTAGCCTTTATAACCCTGATTAGCAGTTCGTAATTACATCTCCTGTACTGCTAGTTTTCAATCGCTACTTGGAAAAGAAGATTAAGCAACGACTGAACTACGCAGCAAAGAAAACGCATGGACAAAAGCAATCAAACACAAAAGTAGAATTTATAAAAGAACCCAATATCAAAGCTGCAAAAGATCTACAATGCGCGTTCATGTTCAGCTAATTTGTATGTTGATCACTAGAGAATTTTCTTCCAGCCTAATTTTTAGGCCTCACTAAAGAGTTGTCCTCTAATCATAGAGATAACTTGATAATTTTCGCCACAAACTTTGTCATGCAAGCAAGTACTCAACACTCACTATCAAAGCATGCTTTAACAATAGTATATGTGAAGTAAGTTTTGTGAAGCTATGACAAACTTGCATCACATTTCTCCTGATACTTACTGTTCTTTCTCTTGTTCTTCTTCAAGTTTTTTCAGCCTCTGACTCTGTTCCTCTATTGAATACCGCTGATGATCTAGGTCATTAATCTTGTCAACGATTTCTGTGTTCATATGATGAATATCAATCAGTCCAAAGAACAGTACTAACAGATGACCAGCACATGTAACTGAGATAACTGAATACTTATCTAAGATCCTCTCGAAGCAAACGCTCTTTTTTGAGTTCCTCCTTGAGCTCTTCCTGAAGGCGGTCTATTTCTTCACTGGAAACTACTTCAGATCGTGCCACTTCTATTTTATGCTTGCAATCATCTATCTTTTTCTGATAATCTAAGTAAGATGAGCATGTCCAGAATAAGTAACAACTTCTTCAAAGGCATCAAGGTGATCATATGCACGAAAAGTACAAAACTAAGACATACATATGGAGAATGTACACTGTTATATACATATACACACGGAAACTGTTTCCTTTGCATGCTTTAAAGTAGTGACAGCATAAATATCCTTTCAGAAACAGAATGTCACAGACATCAATATAAAATAATAATAATTTCACAGACAGCACGACGAATAATCAAATAAAGGTGAAAAAAGACTGATCGTATAGGTAATTTATCAGATCTCTTCAACAAGACTCTTCCCATTAGCCATATAAGCATAGTGCGGCACTGCCAATTAAGATGGGAGATTATAGGACAAAATCAAAGTTGTTGCATTGTCAACTACATCCTTCTTAGATATAATTTAACTTTCAAGGGCTTAGAGTACCATATCCCTCAGAGCAAAAACATATTTTTCATGTCGAAACCTGCTAGCCCTATATACTAGAACTTCTCAGAAAATAAAAAAGATTACCTCCCTTGAGCTTTATGGCATTTTACAGATTACAGTTCTGACTTAATTTATCCAATAGTGTCATGAATAGTGATGCCAGTCCCAAAAACACTATTAGATACAATTGATTGCCAGTTTGTCACTAGTCATGCAAAGTAACAATTAACATGCACAGGCATACATAATTGCAAACAAAAGAGGGAGTAATTGCTTTAAACTTTTTTAAAACAAAAAATCAATCACATACAGAAGAATGCAATTTTGAGAAGCAGAGAATGCTTAAAATATTGCACAGATATACTTGGAGATGTCAAGGGTTCCTGTTATGGTTTAGCTTTGTTTTCGCCACTCCCAAAAGAAAGTCATAATGATTTGTGCAACTCACAACCCATGGTTATTGCAACCCAAAGAGCTACGAAAATTAAAATTCAGATAAGCTTCCCACAGTGAGCCCAAATGTTTGCAAAATCTGTATATGGAACTACCAAAAATCAGCAAAGCTGTATTTGGTGGTCGCAACATAAATAAATAAACATTTAGATGAAGGAATTAGCCTATTAGGGCCAAGGAATCTCTAATGTGACGGGCCCAAAAGCTGCAGTCAACATATTAATATCTCAAAATTGAATTTATGCTCTCTAGGATAAACACTATATTTTGTTCGTGTGACATAATTACAGAACAACCAAATGACACGAGAACATAACTCATCCAAAGCAAACAGGTTTTGTAGGTAACAGCTGTATATCTTGCTCTTACCTTATAGTTAGAAAATGAAGATTCAATTTCTTAGCGAGAAGCTTGGCATTATTAGTTTTGTTCCATTAATTACAGAAAAAAGTTGTTGGCAGTATATAAGTAGTTGGAGATGCATTATCATTTTCTTAGAGACAAAGTCATATATTCTGCATACCTTATATCTATTACACTTAATGTTTCTTACAATCTTAGCCATCCTAAACTCAAACAATGTTACTAGGACTCGCCAATAGTGTCCGGGTAGCTAGAAGTCTCACATTTTTTAAAAAAAAAATTTTTTTGGGTACATGAGAAATGTTAGGGCACCCTTCTCTCACTGGACTAGAAGTCTCACATTTATTCACTAAATTATCCAAGATTTTTAATATGGATCATGGTCAAAGATCTATGTCCACTGAATGTGTCGCATGGATTGAGCACGGGACAAGCATATCCAAGAGTCAACAACCAGCCTTTCCAACATGTTTGGGAAGCCGTTCTGCCCGCCTCTTTGCACATGACATGATGTAGAGAATTCAGAAACACTTTGCTTCTACATCATTGTCACGTATTGAGAATCAAATAACAGTATAAAATCAAAATCAGATTATGCAAAAAGTTCATTGCTTCACAGACATTAGAAGGCTCAATCCACACTAATGCTCCCCTATGTGCTTAGGGACTTCAATTTGGCCTCGACAATTAAGATGCTCTGAACAACCACTATAAAAGTTAGAGCCCGTATGAAAATGAGATGCTTAAATTAGACCTCCATATCCTTTTCCAACACTAACCAGTAACCACCTTAAGGTATGCTTGCTTTGCAATAAGTTAGTGACCTGTGACTTATTAGGTTCAAATATTCGAATACATAATCTTAAACACACTTAATAACTCAACCGAACACATGGGAAATGCCTGAGGTATAATATACAACATCTAGCACAAACAGCCATATTTTTATGACTACTTAAACCCAACCATCAATCTAAGGAAAACAAAGCAAAGACTACATCTGAAATCCTAACCTAAACCCTCAAGAATTACAGGATTAAATTTAGGACGAGATAAACGGACTAATAAGATAAATTGTTGCCACAATTCAGAAGATTAAATGCACCTAGTGCCCCAAATTTTATACATATTACATGCTACCCTACTCAACAAACAGCAAATAACTAAGCAAAACACAAATTTTGCAATCTAATTATGCCAGCACCAATACATTCGCCATCTCGAACAAGAAAACTCAATTCGATTCCACTAATTACCAAAGAAAATTAAAACACTTGACCTTTAACATTCAATCATCAAATTGCTTTCAAAATATAAAGCTTAATCATCATATTGTACACCTAAAAGTCCTCTTCTTTGTTTGCACTTGATAAAATTTATCCAACAAACATGAATAAAACCCCCATAAACTTAAACACATATCAAAAACAAAGAAATCCAAGAAAAAGAACCTGAAATTGAGATCTGGGTAGTGTTGAAATCAGAATCAGAAAAAGATTGGATGGATTTAGATTGCTCAACACATTGAGTTAATACATCAAAAGTTCTATTATCTCTAAGAACTCCAACGAGGTCGTCGCAGTAAGAAAGTAGCTGCTTTATATCGATTTGTTGCGAATTTTCGCCCATTTTTGGGCACTGAGAAATTTCTAGGGTTTTCGATTGAAATTATTCGAGAAGAAGGAGAAAAACAAGAAAGAAAATTTGTACTAGTGAGAAATGACAAGGAAGAAAATTTGTGGAAAGCAAGAAAGAGTATGGAGTGATAAAGCTAAGTAATTTGAAAAATGGTAGTTGGCGCCTTCGTTGTCGTCGACTCAACCTCTTGTCAACGTATTCATGGAATCATGGGTTCACTTTTGCCCTTGTGGAGTCCTTTTCTTTTCGAATCCAAATCACGCCGAATTTATTTGAACTGAACTTATTTTGTTAGAATTTAAGAATACTTTCGAACTTATTATTAGACATAACTATCAATACAACAAGAGCTTGTAAATAATTATTGGTTGTATAGAATATGTGTCATTTATTTCTTGCAGTGAGTAATTATAAATTATCATTATTGGTGTTTTATGTCGAAATATAATTTATAGATGTATTTTAGGTTTCATGTTTTTCAACGATTTTCCTAATGGTAATAAGTGCATGAGACTTGCAAACGACTAATAACCATTGTATTATCTTGTTCAGTGTTTGATGCCTTAAATTATGTTTGATGGCTAATAAGAGTTTGTTTGGAAGGGGGTAGTTTTAGCCATAAAAGGCGAAGAAGCTCATAAATTAAAAGTTATACGACTAATAACGTTAGTGCTAAAGTAATATGTGGTAACTACACCAAATATTTTAGAGTGACCACGAACAGATTTGATCAATTTAACCTTCAACATACGAGGGATTTGGGAGGAGGATCCATGCTGTTGAAATACTAATGAGTATATTGAACATATGCATAAATATTGTCTGGTTCCATGCATGAATCAATGTAGCATGCATATCCCATTCTATAGAATTTCGAAGGCCCTAACCCCTAGTATATATATTCATAAATGAGAAGAGAAGACTATCAGCAAACAAGAGCATTACAAGACTTCTCAAAGTACCGTTATTATCTTTTATATTGCTAGCCCAATGTTAGGACGGGTATCTCTAAAAAGTTAGAGGACATAGCTACTTTGGAGTCTACAACCCAATTATTAGATAAAAACATTTACATTGCATAATTCTATAACTTTTAGGTCAGAGTATGAACAAATGAACTAAGACTCCACCTGATTATCATAAAATGGACAACTCAATGCAAATCAATAATTTAATATTAACAAATTGACTCGAATATGAAGGCCATTACGAAGAATTTGCCAACGAAAACTTAAAATTTAGAGGCAATATCAAACTTCTGAAATCCACAAAAATCCCTTCATCTCAAATTACTCCTATATAGCAACTCCAATAGTCTTGTAGCTTTACTTGGTACATCAGTTTTTTAAGCCATAATGCTTTATAGCTACAACATATTATTCTTTGTATGGTCCACATGTCAATTAATATTTTCAATTTTATTTTTTTTATTCAATCATAATGAGAAAGGGAACAAAAAAAATTGTGCTTTGTATTGTTGATGGAGATGCACTCATCAATCATACGAATTGTGAACATCACCTTTTTGTTTTTCAATTTCAAGTCATATTGTCTTTTTAAAGCAAAACAACTAGCTTGGTGGAGTGGGCCTTCCTCTTAAGCAGATACAAGCTCAATTACTTTGCTCTAATGGTTAAGCAACTTGCTTACTATTTTCAAATATTGCAAGCAGGTCCAAATTTACAACTACTGAAGTTGAGCAAACTAGGTGGTTGATTCTACATGAAAAAAGTTATTAATATATACCTCTTTTATCATACTATAGGCTCTAGAGGTGAAATAACTTTTTTTTAAAAAAATCAACCCCCTTCACCGTAAACCTAGTTTTCTCTCTAGTCACCCCCTCTTCTCCCTTACTCCTTTTCATCATGTAGGGGTTGTCATGGATGATTTTCATGCATGGTAAGTCCCTTTTCCTTTTATTATTTTCCCTTTTTAGTTTATTTGATTGTTTTGTTAAATACACAAGTCTTTTTATGAGAGTTTCTCGACCCCCCTTTATGAGAACTCCAATCTCTATTGTGGAAATCTCTTTCTCCCCATGCGAGTTGTGAGTTTAGTTTATTTGTCTTAGGTATGAGAAACTGTTCTAATTGGTAGAAGTTCGAGACTATCAACATGAAGGTATTGTAAACTCGAATGCAGCCGATAAGACTCGATAAAAAATGCTCTTCCTGAAACCATATCAAAATGATAGAGACATTCTCATCAATAGATGCTTGATTCAGCAATTACATGGGCCTGCTCTACATTGCTCGATCTGATTCATTGTAATTTCTCTAAAACAAATATAATTTAATATAATTTAATTATATCTTATTTTCTTTAATACTTAGTGCTCGTTTGGTTGAATGTAAGAAGTGCAAATTCCTTGGAATATCATCTTCCCATGTAATTGTATTTCCTATGAATTGCTAGATGTTGGTTTCGGTGATTCAAGGGAAATGAAAATTTCTATGGGAATTTCCACTAACCTAGGTCCCCTTAGGTAAGTAATTTCCTCCATTTTGTGGGAAGTAAAACTTCCTAGGAATTTCTATTTCCCATGAATTTGTCAACCAAACAATACCAAAGGATTTCAATTCCTAGGATTTCTAACTTCCTATGTAATAATGTTAACCAAACAACCTCTTATTGTAAATGCCGTTTGATCTTCCGTTCGTGTTTTTTTAATTTTTTAGAAAATGTAAAGACAAACAAAGCATAACAAAGATATCCATATTGAACACAATACAGGGTTCAAGCTGCTTCCTACACTGCCCAGGGGGTAAGTGAGCCTGAGCCTATCTTCTCCCGTTAATTCTTCTTTCTCTCACCTGAAACTCCATAGCTAAAACCTCAAAGCTCGAGAAATACACCAAAAATGGCTTCAATTAACTTGGGACCAATTGGTGAACACTGGTTTCACTGGTTCGAAAAACCCTCAAACCCAATTTCAATCCCCAATTTTCTCTCTCTAACTCTCTCCCAAAACCCTCCTAAACCCCTATTTTCCTCCCTCTCTCTCTCCGACCCAAAAAACCCTAAGAACAAAAAACCCTCAAAACCCACAACAAAATACAAGCAAATGCTGGACCAATTCTGGTGGGAATGTGAAAATTTACCAGATGTTCGTCACACCCCAGAAGTAGAAAAGATATTAAATGAAGACCCAGTTTTTGATACCAAAGAAAACCCTACATTAGAAGAGATTGAAGAGAACAAAAAATGGTGGGAAGAGTTTAGGAGTAGTCCAGTTATTGAGTTTTTAATAAGGGCAGAGGAGATTGCTGATGCTTATAATGAAATGGAGCTTAAGGAGAATGATAGACCTTATAGAGGAGAGGATGCTAAGCTTTGGAAGGCGGTTCCGAATGTTCCGGGTTTGGATGGGAGGCCTATGCCTAGGAAAGCTATTCAGTCTCAGGAGGAATCTGATGATAAGTTTTGGGATTTTGCAAAGCAGTTCTTTTTTGGCCTTTGGGGATTTAGCCAAAGGCCTTATCCTCCTGGAAGGCCTATTGATGCTGCTCAGGCTATTGGGTATAAAAGGCTCGAAAATCGGTATTATGATTGTGAGTTTTGGTGAACTTTAATGTCTTTGTTGTTTATGCAATTGATCATTATAGTACTGTTATGTTGAGTTTGCATTGCAAATTGCAATTATATCCTGATGATGTTTTTAAGTTTTAGGTGAAGTTATTTTGTCTGATGGGGTATTTAGTTGAAGTTATTCCATGAGGTTTTTTCTTTGCATTGTTGTTATCTAATGCCACTAACACATCTGAAATGAAGTTATATAGACCATATGACAACTGATTTCTCCATGTTTGAAAGTAACAACCCTAATGTCAGGTAATTGGTCCTTTACTTGTCTTAATGTGCAGTTATAGTGAAATGAAGAGTGTAATCTAGTAAGGATTTTTCTTTTGGTGATGCATCATGGGACTATTTATACATTTGGCTAAGATAGATTTCCTGCAATAGAGTTAGATAATTAGTCTAGAAGTTAATTCAGATTTAGCACCTTCGTTGCTAATTTGAGAGTGATTTCTATATGGTGTATAGGAGTTCAAGCATGATTCATCGCTTTCCTGGCAGGGAGAAAGAAAACTTCCAAGTGATGTTTATCTTTGCTTGGAGCTAGAGGTGGCCTACCAAAAGTTTGCATCTCTACTCTTATTCTCACTACTCAAGCAAGGTCTTTTAAATCTTTTGATAGGGTTAGTTGCTGAAAATGGTCATGGCACTGTGTGCATCAGTGACTAAAGGTTGCTCATATTCTCCCAACCGCCTAAAATACAGCAAGGAGGATTTGAATGGATTTTTGTCACTTTTTCTTTAAGAGCCCTTTGCAAAGGGTATAGCACGATTGCAGTAGTGAGTAGGCATCAATGTTATGGTTTCTATAGCTGTGTTAATCAGGTGAAATAAATTATTCTGGAGGAAAAAGTTATTCCCTTGGTTCTTCTTTCAGCCTGAATCAGAATTTTCGATGATTGTGCTGATGGCTCGTTATGGAAATTAGTCAGTCTATCTGCCTCATGCACTGACTTACTGGAGCTTCTGCTGGACTGTCCCTGAACTTTGCATGTGGGATAGGTGTTGCTATTCCCATTTGACATTTTCAGGACTGATTTTTGAACATCTGAGCTTCTTTAGTCATCTTGCTCTAATGCCTAGCAAGAGGAGCATCTTTAACATTTCTTCATGAAGGCAAACTTCTACACTGTTAGAAGATTCTTTATCACCCAAGAAAAACATCAATTCTCTCCTGTAGAGCTAGCAAAATAACATTTCAAAAACGTTCCTGTAGATATCTTCCTTCCAAGTCTCAACAATCACTGCCTCAAAGATTTGTAGAAATGAGGTATAGTATTCAACATTTGTGAGTAGTTTTACCTTTCTGTAACCAATTGGGAACAGTTTTTACCCATTATTATCCATTATATTTGATATACAGAAGGTTGAGACTTGAGAGGGAAAAGCTATTGAAATGACTAAATATTAAAGAGATGTTGAGTCTGGCTTACAACGAGAGCAGGTTGTGTGGGTTGCTCAGTTTAGAAAGGCGCACATAGATAAAGGAGGCTTCAAGAGATAAAGGAGGGTGACATGGCTGCCTCTCTAGTCTGGCCTGGGTTACTTTGACTTCAGAAACAGCGAGGGAGCGTTGTATTAAATCTTCGTCACAACTCTGCATCAGGACTACATTATAAAGTTTTTTGAGCTTATACTGACTGCATCTTCACAAACCATCCACATTACCCACAAAAATGCTATGCGACTGTTATCGTAATCTCTATCACATCCGAGATTTTAAACCATGAGAAAGAGAGTGAGACAGATTTGAAGAGAGATATAGAGTGACTAACCTAAATATCGGTTGCCGGCAACAGCCACTGGAACTATGTTGCTTATTGGAGATAGATCCCTGGCTGGCTGGCATTCTCGGTCATATACAGCAAGTTGGCGACCATGAATGGCTACCAAATTACCCTTTTGAGCCAAAATGCATAAACTAGGCCAGGCTTCAGGAGCCTCTTTTTTCAAATGAGGGCTTCGAATTAGCGTTCAGCTTGATGATAATTTATGCAATTAACACATGGCTTTTGCTTGAAATTATTTTTCATCTGAGCTTAGGTAATTTTTTTTATTAAGAACTGTTTACTCAAATCTACTCTCTTTTGCACCTCTCTACTAAAAGTAGCCACTCCATAGCACCTTCAGCCTCGCCGGAGGCGTGCATCATTCATTTTAAACCTCACTTTCAGATGCGAAATGCGATTTGCATCTGCATAACGCCCAAGGCGTATTTTCTAAAACTAGGGTAGGTTGGAGCTTTATACTCTTCCGAGGGTGCGTTTTCCTCAACTTAAAAAATTAAGTTTCAGGTCCAATAAGTTCAGATAAGTTGCAATAAGGTCCAATCAGGGCAATAAGCTCCAATCAGGTCTAATAAGGTCCAATAAGTTCCAATCAGGTGCAATAAGTTTCAATCAGGTCTAATAAGGTCCAATAAGTTCCAATCAGATCTAATAATGTCCAATAAGGTCCAAATAGTCAATGTTCAATAAATATTTGTATTATTGTCCATTATTTTATTATTTATAATTTCATATCACTATTAGCTGATTATGTTATTTATTAGAATTTTAATTAAAGTACCACAATGATTATATAGTATTATACTTGTATTAGTGTCTATTATTTTATTAAATATTTGTATTATTGTCTATTATTTTATTATTCATATTATTATCAGCCGATTATGTTATTATTAGAATTTTTTATTAAAGTACCACAATGTATAATATTATACTTGTATTATTGTCTATTATTTGATTATTCATATTACTATTAGTTGATTATATTATTATTAAATAATATTATAATCATGGTCAAATAATTAAGGTTAACGATAATAATCATTATAATTACAATATTTTGCAATTCGTCTTTAAATAACTAGAGATAACATGTTTTTGTTACTAATAACAATGAAAGATATAAGTGTTATCAATTGATTGCTTCATTATCATCACCGGAGTATCTTTCTTCATCGGAGTATCTTTCTTCATCTTCTACATCATCCTCTTCAATCAATACGTTTTCTTCACCAACATCCAACCATATCTCATCTGCAATTTTTGCCCGAGTATAGGCAAATATATATATAGTAAATTTTTTTTGTTAAATTAATTATCATAATAAATAATTAATAATAATAATTTTTTAAAAGGACGATTTTTAATAATTATTACTTCATAATAAATTTTGCTCGGTAGTATTTACGTTAGGGGTAATATTTATGTTATTAATTGTCATTTTTTTTGTCTAATAAGGTCAAGTAAGTTTCAATCAGGTCCAATAAGGTCTAATAAGTTTCAATCAGGTCTAATAAGATCTAATAAGTTTCAATCAGGGCCAATAAGGTCTAATAAGTTTCAATCAGGTCAATAAGTTTCAATCAAGTCCAATAAGTTCCAATCAGGTTCAATTAGGTCTAATAAGTTGAATCAGGTCCAATCAGGTTTAATAAGGTCCAATAAGTTCAGTTCATGTTCAATAAGTTGAGTTCAGATAAGTTCAGGGCCAATAAGTTGAAGAGAACGCACCCTGAATGTTTTATGGAAATGTTAGTAAAAGAAGTTTTGACCATTGTGGAAAATTCAGGAGTTTCAAGGTTTTTGATTATGCTGATTTTTCAATGGCGCATATGCCAAGTGATCTCTGATTTGCAACATGTTGTTTATCAATAAATGGGACGTAAGTTAGTTGAGCTAGTGGTTTTTGTCACATAACATCGCTTATCACTTAAGAATAGTTTTGTACTTTTGTGTGGTGTACAAGCTGTGTTGCAACTGACTGGAAGTTCCCCGCAACAGTCGTATAATCTTCCTGAAAAGAAAAGAAATTCTGAATCCTACAGAATAAGGAAAACTTTATATGATATTAGCAGAAGGAGTTGGCAATCATTGTTTTGGGAGAAAGAACTCTTCGTACTTCGTAATGTCAACTCTATTTTAGATCTTCTTTCCACTTTTTCTCTGCACAGTTGAAACATGATGTATGGCTTCGACCTCCTAGCAATGATGTAAAATTTCTCTTTCTATCTCTCTCTTTCCTTAATAAGTGTGCTACGACCCAACGTTTCATTTATATTGAAATTAAGGTAGTTAAAGTCTTCTTTGACGCAGAAAATAATTTTGTATGGAGAAATGTTGATGTAATCCATGACAACCATATTCTTTTAATTGATGAAGCTAACTGTTATGACTAATAACCCTGTCGTTCCCATTTCTTTGGTGCCCAATCCAGTTTCTGATGTACTATTATTTCATGTCTGTTTCCTTTAACATGCTAAATAATAATATATATAATTTTCTTATAGTTGCAATGAAGACTGGTGGCTGGTTCTACAAGGATCGTTTGGGTCGTTCGCGAGGACCATGTGAGCTGATTCAACTAAAGACTGCATGGGGTGCAGGCATAATTGACACTCATACTTTCATTTGGGGAGAGGACATGGACGAGTGGGCGCCTATAGGCATGATTTATGGCTTAGAGCGCGCAATTGCGACTTGGGAAGGTCTGCTACTTGTTAATTATCTTTTTATGGCTTTTACAACAGTAAGTGCAGTTTGTTAACCTGTCCATCAATGCATTATATAGAATGATTAAATGCAGGTTAATGCTTGCATTTTGTAGCTATAGCTTTTAATCGACAATTTGACTCTGAAGAGCTGCACCGAATGCGAATATATAGATGAAGATGGTTTTTAACTTGACCATTCATCCACGGAGAATTCCTGTTTAATTTCCCTTTCTTTCCCCTTGGTGGAGCAAATCAGCGAATCTACAGGCTGTTTGATGGGATGTAGTGGTGTTGAGTGGCTGGCACAGGAGCACAACATTGCTCAACATTGGCATTGTTCAACTATAATCCACAAAGGAAAATATTAGTCTACTTAAACTTATTACATGAGGGGGTAATATGATCATTTGGCCTTAGACAAGGCTTATTTCAGATTTTGTTATCAGATATAGCCTGCTTCTCATTTTGAGTTCAGTATTTTCCTTGTTACAATCTATACCATCATAGGCTGCGAACATGTCTGCAATTTGCTGATCCTCCAATCGCTGCTCATTTAGAATTTAGAATTGAATTTTACCTGGACCTGGGACTTTACACGGCTCTGACACTCCACTAACTTCTTTAGAGAAGAAACTGCTAGGCAAACTTCAGTTTGGTTTTAACCTTAGGTAATTGATAAATACTCTATGTCCATTGGAAAATCCTATCCTTGTAAACCTGTATGTATTTGGCCTGAGGAATTGGTGACTTGAACTTGTTTAGTACTTGAGTTATCTCCTTAAGATGAGGTTCAGCCTGTTGTTGGTCAATTGGCGAATTATAAGCTTGCCAAAAGCTCAAGCTCGGTAATGTTTAGATCCCCTTCTCCATGTGCTGGAATAGGGGGAGGGAGGGGGGCAGAGTGTTTTGGGGCAATTTTTCATATGGCTTTTCTCCAAGCCAGGTGGGGTGGCGAAATGTTAAAGGGCAGTTTGATTAAGAAACCTTCAAATGTAAACTCTGGGAAAGTGTATGGTTGCTTGATTCCAGAAATCGTAAGATTTGAATGCAAATGTTTGTTTTTCACTTTCTTTCGGAGAAGGGATAATGATGGGGTGAAGGATTTTGAGGAGCACAAGTTTTATGTAGTTACTAATTTCTAAGACATAAATGCTCTGGCTGTGTTCTCTTTGCCTTGTCCTTTCGCTCCATTCGTAAAGTGTAGATAAGAGGAGTCTAGTGGAAAAAAATAATCTAGGTATACGATTATTGATTGTTATTTAGGAAGAAATCATGTAACAAGTTGCTGGAGACTTTCGTATTCTTTTGAGGGGACAGGGAACAAAAACCAGTCCCTGCGGGATTATTAACAGTTCCTTTTTCAGAGAATATTAATAAATTCCAAAATCCATTTCGTTGTCTAGTAGCTAGTAGCTAGTAGCTACAACTGTCTTTTTGGTTGGTACCGTAGTGGCCCTTTGGTTAGGTATTGGAGCAACATTACCCATTGATAAAATCCTAACTTTATCAGAGACTACGAGTGTAATAGGAACATCCGTCGACAAAAGGATCACCATAAGATGATCATCTCATGGCTATTGAGAATGAATCAAATCAGATGGTTCTGAAAAATGAGAAGCTAACTCTAGAGCTGAAATAGATATTGAAAGAGTAAATATTCTCCCGCGAGAATTCCTTTTTTTCTTTTTATTGAATTCGGCATATTTTAGCAATCCAATATGAAAAAAATAAATTCTTATAATAAAGAAAATGAAAAATAAAGATATAATATCGAAAAAAAATAGTCGCTTCAAAATGAATTTTCCCTAGATACATCTATTCAATTAAATTATTTTCATCTTTTATTTTTAAAATCAATTACAAAATGCTTTTTTAAAGTGCCAAATATTTGTTTTACGTCTTCTATGCGAACATGCTCCGTTTTAATGAGATTTTCTTGACTGTTATTCAAGAGGTCCAATAATGTGTGTATATTGGATTTTTTGAATCAATTGGAGTTTCAAGGTTTTTCTCTTTTACTCATAGGTACGCAGAATATGTGGGCCTACCCTCTCTGAGGGCTCCAACCCATGCCTAGAAACTAAGGACAATAACCTCTCCCCTTACCTCCAAACTGCTGCTTCTGGTCTCCCTCCAGCATATGAGCAGTGATACCAACAGACCAAGGGGTTTTCAGTCGGAGTTCCAGGCTATGGTCTAGGGATAAGACAAGAAGAGCAGGACTGTATGGTGCTATCTGTCTGATCACCATTTATAGTTGTCTACTTGTCTGTAGTTGAAGTTGCTGTATGTCATTCTTGCAATAATGTTCTTCTTCGTATACATATATCTAGGATAATATATTGTGGATGTGAAGGGATTGTGTATCCCACTGTTTTAAGTCTTCTGTGAGAAGAAATTTGGATTTTTGTATCAGCAATGAGGTTCAGCATGAATTGGTATAGCAGCATTTGATAGAAGATGTTATCGATGCGCTCTTATCTCTCTTCTTGTTCTGTCTTCTCACTATCTTTGCTGTTCCTTTGCATTTGCCTTGATTTCTTTCTTTCATTTTCTTTATTACGCTGTACTTCTCATCTCTGCTGCTAAAAAAAACATTAATCTAAATGATATGATTTTATTAGTCTCAGCTCTTAAGGATGGGCAACTCGAGTTTGCATTAACTCTTTACCTAGCTTTGTCAAAGCAAAATATATTTTCAGTTTAAGATGTGCAAAATAAATCTCTTCTATTTTGGTATCTGTCGCCTAGAGCTGGCCATAGCTAGGTCGGGGCTGATTCAGTCCCCAACTCCCCACTGAACTGGAACTGGGACTTTATGGTTATAAGCTAGTGTTTCGGATCTTAATTTAAAAGGTTCTAACCATAATTAGAATTAACTGAACTGTGCCGCTTTTGGGGGGAAAAATGAACTGCAATCGTGAAGTTCCCTCTTTAAACCCCATACCAGGCTGATCCAGAAGGCTTGACCAAAACAATTCAAGGGCCATGTGTATTGTTCTTATATCTTTGAAAAATTGATTGGAAAGCTACTTCAAACACTTGTCAGATTGACAGCTTTCCAAGAGTTTTTCTTGGCTGTTTAAAGGTACGTGTTATCTCTGCAAAACTTAATTTTTGCATTGGAGAAAGAATTTCAGGATATGAATTTTGAGAAAGTATATAAGAATTTGAATGCGCAGGATTGTAGGAAGGAGGGAAGAAATATTGTACTGGTAGGGGATGGGATATAGACAGAGACATCTGAAGTATATAAGCTATTATGCCTTTCATATAACGGTATTAATACAGCTCAAAACATGCAGTACATCTAGACTTCCAGGAACATTTTGTCCTCAGGATCATAGTGCCATGAATCAACCCAAACCTCCTCTTGTGATAACTTACAAGAGAAGGCAGAAGAAAGGGCAGAAGGGAAATGAACAACAAATCCAACGGGCATTGGGTCTTTTCCTAGTACTGCTGAGTGTCTCTGACATTTCTGTTATTTCTTATTATTATTCCCTAAACAGATTCTCTGTCAAATCTGCTATATGACAGAGGATGAGTAGTGAGTGGTAGGATCTTGTAATAAATAGAAGGCTGAGGCAGTAGGAAAGGTATTGACTATTGAGAGAAGTAGAAAGAGAAAGTAACTGTTGGAGATCTCTCACTCATCAAATGTGAGAATTGTATTTGGATTGTTTTCCCTATTCAGTCTAATAGAATCCATCCCTTTTGCCGTCATTTCATTATTTTCCTTGTTTTTCTGGGTTGGCACATAGCACATAGTCTGACATGAGCATATAAAGGTTCGTCGTCTATTAATAAATTAAGTTCAAAATTAACTTGTAGCAAAGCTGATATTGTTGCTCAAGTGTGGAACCTTACCTGATTTGCAGTACTGCTTTTGTTCTCGAGTTCTTGATCTGTGTTGTATTGCACTGTTCAGTCAGGTTTGGAGCAGCTGCTACAGCATTTCTCCATAAGCTTCAGAAAGGAATGTCTCCTTGGGTCCCATTGAAGGGGCATGAAAAGAAAACCTATAAGCAACTGCAACAGGAAGCTATAGAAAGTAAGAAGCGTGATATGGCTGTACTCAAAGCCAATGATGGCTACTGGCCTGGAGTAAGAACGCCAAGTCATGCTCTCTTTCTGTGGGCTAGTGGTTCTGAGCTGACAACAATGTTGGAAGGTGATCACATGCCGAACAAATACATACCAAAACAGCTGAGGTGATTTTTTCTCTTTTCTTCTACTGTCGTGACTAATTAATTGACAAGTGTTTTCAAGTTATTTGTGTAACTGAAAATTACTTAGAAGTTCTTTCAATTAGTGCTATATATTTAGCGGAATCTCTCTCCTCTATAATGTAGTGTAACTGAATTCTCTAATTGAAGTTCTGATTCAATGTTGATAAGTTTAGAAGAATTTGTTTTTGCACTTGAGGTTTTAGTTCACTCACTGTGTTGATGATGTGTGACAATTAATTCCGAGCCAGGCAGCAACTGGCCAAAGCCATCCCTGGTTTACGTCCCTGGGAGGTTCTTAGTGTAGAACAGGCCATGGACCAAATAACGTACGGCGGACAATGGTATCGTGAGCCTCTTGGCAGCTATACAACTGGTCCTCCATATATAAGCCACTGGAATGAAGATGTTAAGGTATATCCTTTGTGCTATTTTCTTTTTGGAGCACTTTATATGGTAGCTTACAAACTGTTTCAAACTTATTGTCATTCCATTGTAAGTAGTTTGCAGGAGGTTTGTAAATAACTGTTCCGTCTCTTCATTTTTGTTATTAGAAGGAAACTTTCTATAGTAACCCATGTCATACAGGGGAATAGATAAGCTCCATCTGCCCAAAGTTACACATTGTCTTAATCCATCATAATTATGGATTCCTTATTTTCACCTATATTGTACTTTACAATAGTTGTCTCATTCTCATCCTCTCTACTCCAATCCATTTAAGAGGGAGTTTGTTTATAAAAACTATCAAAATCCACTTCTGTTTTGGGAAATGTGAAAATTGCTGCAGGACTTCCCGAAATAGTATACGTGACTATTAGTTCTGGGTGAACCTATGGAGGGAGTATTTTGCATGCTTCTGTAGCTGATTAAAGTAACTACGGTTTTTTGCTTGTGCAGCTGATTTTCAATATATTCCGTGATCTAAGTTACCAGATCAACAAGAAACTGAAGCGTTTTGTCCCCGGTTTGGATAAACTCAGGGTCAAAGTCGAAGCCGATTCTTCAGAAAGATTAAGAAACAGGGTGAGAAAGAGGAAAGAAGAGAAGGAGGCCATTTCAGAAGCATTGTATGGGGGATATAAACATCGTCCATCTTAGGTCTCTTCACATCATTTCATTCTTGTTTTTTCATGGCCACCTTTTTAATTCAAACTCTTTTTTTCGAGGATCTGATTTGACGTTTAATGCTTACTTAATCTGGGTTTTATTTTGCAGAATGTTATCAGATTATACTACTTGCTTACTAGTGAAGTTAAGTGAAAAGGATAGCAACCGTGTTTCGGGTTCTGCTGTTGATGGTGAATCTTGTTGTGTAGGAGATGGTTTGTTCATCAGATACCCTGTACGTAGTGTTGTAATTCATCTCTTTTCTCCTTGTATATCATATAGTATATTTCATCATTTTTGCTATTGATATATCTGCTGCTATTCTTTTTACAGATTGCTTCACAATTTAAGTCATCTTTAACCTTTGTGTAGGTTGAGTTTTGTAATTACTTTGATACTTTTTAGATAAACACCTGAATTACTTCGTTTTATGGCTTTGCTGGTCATATTATTAGAACTTTGGCTATTATATTCTCTTACTTTGTTCCAGATTACTTCCAACAAAAGGATAATTTCATGCAAGTGCTTTCTATTAAGATAGATATATAAATGTATGATGTTACTCCTACTGTAAGTTGATGAGTTTGTCTGATAAGAAACCGTCTTTTTTTTAATTAAAATTAGGTAATGGTAAGTCCAATATTAAAAAGAGGATTAGCGCAATAGTGACTAGTTTAATCCATTTAGTGATTAGGTCTACTTTTATATTAAAATTAAACCATCTCTTTTAATAATTTTTTGTTGTGAATTTGATTATTTGATACTCTCTTTGTTTTCTCATTTGTAATATTTTGATTTTCACCAACTTATTACTTTCGCGCATCCTTTGTTTTGTATTTTCATTATGAAAAGTAGTTCTACCTAGAAAGGTTTATAAGCCTTCCTATCAGAAAAATGAAGGTTTATAAGCCAATCTATTTGTAAATTCAGCTCGTGAGAAGTTCAGAGGAAGATGAAGTGGTAAACCCCTTAGAATTAGTAAATTATTTCCTTCGAATTTTAGAATAGATGTATCATATTGGCTTTTTATCCTATTAGTTTTATATGTACGATATGCGTATGAAAGCATATAATCTATACTAATATATTAAAAGGCGTGGGTAAACGAGGAACGATGCCACGTGGCGCTCTCCCTAGGGAACTAAAGTTTTAACCACTAGACCAATTTGTATTTATTGTTATCATATCTAAGTACAATATTAATAAATGAAAAATTTTCTTACTCGGGGCATAGCCCGGGCCTAATAAGTAGTTTTTCTTTTATATATAGGAGTAATAGAGATAGAGATACAATTATCTTCTTTTTTTTTTTCAAATTGAAGCACGTAGTTAAGCTTTTTTTTTTTTTTTTTTTTTTTTGGTGTCTCCCATGTGTTGCCTTATATAATAAAGATTTGAATACTAATTTAAATCAATTTTTTTGGTAAGGAGGAGGACCATGTTTAGATTTTAACTTATACGGTGCTTTGGCTTAGCATTTGCTGGTCAAACACTTGATAGCAGGGGAAAGTCGAAAAGGTAAGAAGAATCCCTACTTCCAAGTACCGTAATATACCATATCCAATTACTAATATGTAAAGATAATTCGATAAATGTATAGTTTCAAAGTACATATATTTTTGTAATCTTCAATAATATATAGTAAAAATATTACTAGTAACTAAGGGCATGTTCTCTTCGGCATAAAACATCTGAACTGAACTGAATTGAACTGAACTGAAATGAATAGTGATATGTGAGAATAAAAGTATTGTCAAGAGCTGAACTGATCTGAACTGAATCGAACTGAACTGAATTGAAAATAAGCTGAGGAGAACAGACCCTAAATTAACAAGTTATTAGCGGGGTCCCTATCGGGAACTTCTTGATAAGAAGAATTTCTTTTAGGCGGCCTCGCATAGGGTCACTTATCTAAAGGCTCAATAAGTCCTCATTCCCTTTCTAATATTGAAATTTTGCTTCGATTAAGATTTGAACATTGGTCTCCCATATGGGAAAATGAAAATATGAAGTGGTATAATTTGATCTTAGGGTCCTTAGTATAGGTTAACACGTATGTCTGATTAATATGATGTATTTGATAAGAAATACGAGATAAAATAATAAATTAGAATCTTTCAAGTTACCAAGTGGAGTTAGTTGTATCACTTGTATAAGAATGAGGGATAGTCTAGTAGTTAGAATTTTTCTCCCGTTTACAAGAGATCCTGAGATCGATTTTCACCTTTAACAATCTGGAATTCTCTTTGTTTCTCCTAAGTTGTCCAGATTGTATTATATCCATTTATATTGTTGTAAGGAATATCTTTGGACTCGGGAAACAGAAAAGCGAAAACAGTTGCTGTGAAAATAATAAAGATTATAAACCGACCATTTGGGAGGATGGGAGAGATAAATGGCACCACGTGGAGTGTTTTAAATGGTCTTACAAGCTAAACAGACAACACCTTCGATACACGTGTCTTTAAGTACTTTTTTATTTTTTTACTTTTCCTTTTTCATTTCAGGAAAAAAATAATCTATTATTTCATCCGTTTCTATTTAGTTGTGATATTTTTATCTATTTTAGAAAATTTCAATTCAGTTGCGACGCTTTCATTTTGGATAATAACTTTTCCTTATCTTTCATTTTTTTCTCTATTTCTCTTTTCTTCAAAAATTGTCAAAAAAATCCGTGATTTTAAAAGTATCATAACTAAATCGAAACTGAAGAAATATAACAATCGTGGGATAACTTATCCTTAATCGGTTAAACCCAAACTTCTTTTTTTCGCGTATAAATAGAGATATTGTTGTTATCCTCTTTTCATACTTTACCAAAACTTAGAAAGAATTGAAGAAATAAAAATGGAAGATATCAAAGTTTCAAGAATTGAAGTGAGAGAAAGAGAAGAAGGTGAAAACTATGAAGATGAGAGAGAAAGGGAGAAGAGGCAAAAAGTTAGTGAAGGAGTTGCAAATAATAATGGTGGGGGTTTATGTTATAATCTCCTTTCTAAATTAGCTTCACCTAGGACTCCTAAAAGTAGTACTAGTACTACTAATCATAATGATAATAATCATGTTTTTGATGAGGTTAATATTAATCCTTTTGATCATCAAGATGATAGTTTTCAAGGTTCCATTTCCATCGATGGCGGCGGCACTGATGGTGGTGGTGGCGGAGGCGGTGGCGGAGGTGGTGGAGTGATTAATGATTTCATATCGAATTTCTTCAGTAGAAGTAGTGAGAGTGAAGATGTGAAGAATAATAATAATAGTGGAGAGGATGTGAAATGTAGAAATGAGGTGATTAATAAGTCTAACAAGGTTGATCAAGAAAGTGGTAATGAAAATGGTGGGAGTGAACATAATGGTGGTGGTGGTGGAAGTATCATCTCTAGTCTTGTCCCAGGTATATTTCTGATTTATATTCTCTTTGTATTTCATTTTCTGATAGTAATTATAATAATCGATACACTTCTCTTAAAAAGCTCTTTAAGTGAAAAAAAAATTGTCACTTGTTGAAGCATGGAGGTTAGTGATTTATTGTAAGATTTGTGTGACTATGATTTAGGAGTACTGTCTATATGAAGTATTTGAGGGGTCAACTTTTGCTTTTTTTTGTAGGCATGAGCTTTAATTACTTAATATATTTTATATGCATTTTTATTACAAGTTTCTCTCATCTTAGCATGGCTTTCAAATTCTTTAAGTTGTATATATTTTTTTGGTTCGGTTTGAAATGAAATGTATGCTTTTTCATGTAGCATGTTCATGTCTGCTTTTTCACATAATTCAACGTGCTTTTTTAATAATTAATATTTTTAGCTATGTATACGTAAAAAAATATAAAAAAGTTATAATTTGATAGTATGCATCGAGAGAAATCCAATAAGATCTTACTTGACTATTTTTTTATATAATGGTGATAAATTAGCTTTAAAATTGATCAATAAATAGTGTCATTTCACTTAATGTTTCGTTTAAAACAGAACAGATGAAGTATATTATCTTTATAGCTCCGGAATATATAAATGGTTTGGTAACAAAAATGTTTAGCGGGGTACCTTAATTTTCAAATATTTTCGAGTTTAGTAAGCACGGAAACTGCTAAGGTTTCAAGAAACGAAGCTCTTCCATAACAAGAATTAAAAAGATCTCATGTCATATAGATTCTCCTGCTTCTTATGAATCAAAGGAAAATGTCAAAGATGTCTTGGCCTAGTGGTTAAGATTGATGTGCTATAAGCAATAGGTCACAGCTTTAAATCCTCCTTCCCTTTCTTTGTACTTTATACTGCATTCGTGGATTTATAAATGAAAATATTTTCAAAACAAGTAAACCTTAGGTACCAGCTATCTCCGAGCTTTATTAGCACGAAAACAGCTTTTTTTTATATATTGAAAACGGGAACATTAGGAGACCTCATGTTCCAGCTTTTATGTGTTTAAGGTTTTTAGTACTTTTTTCACTTAAAATGAATTCGACATTTCGATGAAGTTTTTAATTCTTAACATTTTATTTCTATCATTTGCATAGCCTAGATTTATAACGTATATTTTGCTTTGTAATTTATACTCGTCCTGTTTTAAACTAATACTCGTCATACCGTCTAATACAAGAATTTGTGTAAGTTATAAATGGCCGTTTACGCATTAGTAATTGTTGTAATTGTTAAAATTGATGACTAACAATAGAAATGGTTTTGTTTTTGGGCAGAAATGGTGGCTCCTGAAGCTGATGAGGCTTCTATCCTGATTCACTCTGTGGTTCATGACTAGCTCAATCTTCTCTTTTCTTTTTTTGTTTGCAATTTTATGTTATGTTTAACTAACATTTCTAATTTCAGTTTTAATGTTGTTAAATTTGGGATGATTTTTTCTTCTCAAAAGTTTTAGGAAGTATGAGAAGATTGTGTTTCTTTTTTCTTTGATGTTTAAAGGGAAGATGAGATGGGAGTTTATGTTCTGTTACTGTTAAGGTCATGTAAAATTTGTTTATTACGATGTGCAGTATGAGATTAATCAACTTTCTGTTTCAGTAGTCTAGTTTTGGATCATTAATCTCATTCCTGTTAAGCCTTTACCTTCTGTTGGTTGTTATGGTTACTATGATCCGCATTTTGTAGTGATTATATCTCTCTTGTTTTCAATTGAGTGTTTAGCCCTGTTGTGTAGTCTTATATTGTAGGTTGTTTTACTTTTTCCGTGTTTATGTCTTATTGTTTGAGGACAAGTAATGGTTTAGCTTGGAGGAATTTGATAAGTCATTTTATATATACAGTTTTTAGGTGCATTTACGTTGCATTTTAGAGCATTTAGTTTCATATTTAGGTTCATTATTGCATCATATTATTAAGTTATGTTATTCTACTCCTATTCGGCATGTTTTCTTGTTTTTGATAAATTTCAGGTAATGAGAACGTATTTGAAGTATGATTAGCTAAGCTTGTGACTAGGAGCACTTGGAAAGAAGCTAAACTGAATAAGGATGGTACGGACTATGGAAAAGTCATAGAACGAGTTTGAGCAAAAACAAAGTGGAAAATCATTAGAAGAAATGTGAAAAAGGAGTCACGACTCACGTCTACTCTTCTGATGATAACTTTTGATGTGTTTCTTAGAATTGAATGATTCTAGTATATTCGGAAATTAGACTTGAAGAGTTTTCGAACGATAGGTGGCACGCCTCGAGTAGACTTCTAGTCAAAGAGTTATGTCTTTCGGAATGTTGCACTGATTTTGCTGGAATCTGTCATGCGTATGCGCGGATCACTATTCCGCCCATTTAATGATTTATTCAAGACTTTTCTTATCTTTGTAAATTACTTTGCTAGTCATATGAGATTATTTAATATTATTTATATTAGGTTTTTATTCTTTCTCTCTCCTTCTCCTCTTTTCACGTTAGTTTTTATATTCTTAGTTTTTAGTTTCGTTTTATCTTCCTTTTCCTCCCTACTAGTTTTTAAGTAAATCCTAGTTGTTATTTTTCATCTTTAATTCATGAGTTTATTATTTTTATCTATTTTCTTTCATTGATTTCTTTGATTATGCTTTTCTTTGTAAATTTAGATTTCATGATAGAGTAGTTTTTATTTATAGGGTTTGGCAATTCATGCTTATATGATATGATTATTGATTGATTGATTCATGATTTGATTAGTTATTAATTTCTCTAATTGATTAGTGTTTTATTGTTAATCTTGCAATATGATCAATCGTCTGATTAAATATTGCTAATATTGAGTCATAGATCGAGAGATTATACTCTTTCGAGGCTTACCTACAATTAGCAAATCTGATTATGTTAAGCGACCGTACTAGCATTTGTTGATTTGAGAGCGTTAAGACCTGACTATAGGATTAACTTGTGCTCTAGATATCTGATTAATTGAATTATTTAGGATATTTTGATAGATTAGAAGTATAAACATGGTGAACCATTCTCCTAGATCTTTTTACTTTGATTGTCTTTATTTATTAGTTTAGAACCTTAATTCACATATTTTTGATCTTATTTAGTTTTGCCGTAATTTAGAAATTAGATTAAAACGACCATTTCTTTGTGGATTCGACCCTAATTACCTTACTACATTGTTAGAAGGTTTTGCAGGAATTATTTTTGACAGGTGTACGACAACCTAGCAATAACATATATATAGTTCTTTATAATATTTAATTTTATTATTCTTTGTATCTCGAAAAAAATATCAATATCTCTATTCCCTAAAGGAAAAAGAGGGGGACACTAATAAAAAAAACAAAAATGCAAAAAAAAGAACTTTTAGAAAATTATTACTACAATTACACCGTCTTATAAAATCTCTATTTTATAAGTGAACACATGAGAACTTTAGTGTCCCCCTAAAATGCCTAGACCATCCTTATATAATTATTGTTTAAATCATTATTGTCAAAAGAATATCATTGTTTTATTGATAAAATTAATTTCAAAGTTATTTTTTCTACGAATTTTTGTACATCAACGTACGCATCATGTCTCGGACTAGTTCTTTCTCGTAATACAACCCCAAATCAGTTACATGTAGTTTCCCCCATGGGGACTTGTGTTCTAGCTAGATAGCGTTCAAGACTTCAACCAATGCAAATAGAGTTTCGTGAGAGTTGGGACGAGTTGGTTTGCAAATAACATAGTTATCAAAAGAATTCGAGTCTGTTCTTTTCAACATAAAACAATTGAATCGCAGCAGAACTGAATTGAACTAAATTATAACTAATAGAGATGATAATTACAGCTGAATTGAACTTATTGGAGCTGAACTGAACCGAACTTATTGGAGCTGAACCGAACCGAACCGAACTGAACTGAATTGAATTGAATTAAATTGAATTAAATTGAATGTAATAAATATTTAAATAATATTTTAAACAATAATAATATGAATATTAAATTATAATTATAATGATAAGTAATAATAATGAATAATAATAATAGTATTTTGGATATTTTTAAAATATTATTTATATATTTATTACATTCAGTTTAATTCAATTTAATTTAATTCAATTCAATTCAATTCAGTTCAATTCAATTCAGTTCAGTTCAGTTCCAATAAGTTCAGTTCAGCTCAACTCTAATCAGTTCAGTTTAGTTCAGCTCATTCTTTTATTACCACTTTGTTAAATATTATTATTATGTTGGTATAATTTATTTTATTAATTACTGTTATTATTATTATTTATTTTTATATCATTACTATTAAGTATTATTATTATTATTATTATATTATTATTATTATTATTGTTGTTGTTGTTTTGTTGTTTGTTCGTTGTTTCTATATATTATTTGTTTATATTATATTTACTCTTATTATATTATTATTAGGAGGAACATGGTTTAGGTCAAAGCACAAATAAACCCACGTTTTTTAGCCCATAAACCAATCAAATTGCGTCAAGACGGTTTATGATGTAATTTTCGCGGTCCAACCCAATCGTTATTTTTATTACTAAATATTATTATATTATTAAATCTAATTATTAAAATAGTAATATTAATTTACTTCTTAGATATTATTGCTATTATATATCATCATCAAGTATTAATATATTAATACAAATAATATAAAATAATTATTATTAATTACCATTATTATCATTAATTATTATTATTATTATTAATATTTTTTATTTATAACTATCATTTAAAAATATTCAAAATACTATTATTATTATTCATTATTATTACTTATCATTATAATAATTATTTAATATTCATATTATTTATTCATTACTATATATTATTATATTATATATTATTTTAGTTTTTTTCTTTTTCAATTCAATTCAGTTCGTTCGATTCGTTCATCAATTCAGTTCAGTTCAGTTGTTTTATGCCGAAAAGAACAAGCCCTAATTTAAAAAAACAACTTAATGTTTTCAAAATTATCCATAATAAGCCCAACAAAAACTACTATTATGGACTAACAATCTCCAATGTACTGTCCTTAGTACCATGTGTAACTACGTTTTTTGTAAAATCTCAGCTAATAATGGAATGATATGGTACGTTCTGTTTTTGTATGGGGAACCGTGTCAGCAATTACGGCCAATGATGTGGGCTCACCTTTCCCAAGTATTATCTCCTTATCCCGAGTTCTTAATCATTGGTGATCTCAACCAACTAGATCATTATGAGGACAAGTTGGGTGGTGATTCGAGTATTCGAGGCTGGGAGGAATTTACTAATTGGAAACATGATTTACGATTACAAGATATTCCTTTTGTGGGCCCTCGGTTTACTTGGACTAACAATCGCGAAGGATCAGAATTGATTCTTGAGCGTCTTGATCGTACATACGTGTCACCAGCATGGTTGGACAAATATCCCCTTAGCTACGTCAAACACTTTCCGATCCTACATTCTGATCATTCAGCGATTTTTTACCAATCAGAACCGTCCAAACTCATCGACGGCGGCCATACCAGTTGAAAATTGGTGCCTCACACATCCCGACATTCAGCGTATAATTACCTCTGTTTGGCAAAACCGATTGCCGGCTCTCCAATGTACTGTTTCACCAAACATCTTTCCTTACTCCGTCAAGAAATTAAACGTGGTGTTTGGATCATAAGGTGGTCTGGGGTATTGATTGGAAGGACATTTCTATGCAATTAACACCTGCTGCCATGGATATTGATACTATTCCCAAGGAAATGCCTTCATGCACCAACGACAACAGTTACTGGACAAGGCTAGTCTGGCCCACTCCTATTGGTCACAACGCTCTAAGGATAAGTTTATTCAGGATGGTGACCTCTCTACCAAGTTCTTTTTTAACAAAATGAAGCAGAAACAACGTTCTGCATACATTTATCTCCTGAAAAATGCGGAAGGTGAATGGATAGACGACGTCAATACTATTTTTGATACTATCCTCCACCATTTTAAAACGGCCTACACTACTTCCTCTACTCCAATGTTTCCTGATCCGGTGCATGAGGACACTATTGGACTATTGCTTCGGGAACTGAACCTTCCACAATTGTCTGCTACCCAGCAACAACACATTCTTCTTCCTTTTTCAGAGTCAGAGGTTCATGATGCAATGTTTGGGATTGGGAATACTAAATCTCCAGGGTTAGATGGTTCTACCGCGGAATTTTTTAAAACCCACTGGGACCTACTAGGAGTACAGGTGTGCCAAGCTGTTAGTCGCTTCCTTACCACGGGTTTCATTCTGCGCGAATGGAACCAAACGCTTCTTGTCTTACTACCTAAAGGTCCTAATCCTGAAGAGGTTACGCAATTTCGGCCAATTAGCCTATGCAACACAATCTACAAATGTGCGTCAAAATGTTTAGTGAACCGGCTGCGGCCTCTCCTACAACATCTGATCAGTGAATATCAAAGTGCCTTTATTCCGGGACGACATATGGACGATAATATTCTGATTAGTCATGAGCTCACTTATGTTATTAATAAACACCGACACGGCAATGTTCATCTGGCTGCCCTCAAACTAGACATGAACAAGGCATATGACCGTGTTAACTGGGTGTTTCTCTTACGCATCCTCCGTGCGTATGGATTTCCTGAGCATTGGATACGGCTGATTCATCAATGTATCTCTACAGTTACATATCGGATTCTCGTCAATGGACAGGTTTCGGAGGCCTTCAGACCCCATTGCGGCCTTAGGCAGGGTGATCCATTTCCCCTATTTGTTTCTGTTCTGTATGGATATCTTGTCTCGCATGCTTACACTTGCTACGGACATTAGGCACATTGATGGAATTAAAGCACACAGGTATGCACCTCCTATCTCCCATCTTTTTTTTGCTGATGATGCGATTCTTTTTTCAAAGCTTCTGCTTCTTCCTGTGTGAAAATTTCAACACTTCTGGAGCGCTTCTGCTTGGTCTCCGGTCAAATGATAAGTCTTACCAAGTCCTACGTTAAATTTAGCCCAAATATTCCTGATTCTCTGTGTACGGAGTATAAAGGCATTCTAAAGTTGGAGGCTAAAACTTCTATGGGAACATATCTCGGCACACCAGTCGACATACAGGGGAAAAAGACTCAGCATTTTAATTATTTATTGGATAAAATCTCTCAACGTATTACTGCATGGAGTCACTCCCCATATCTCAAGCTGGCAAGTTGATCCTTATCAACTCTGTTCTCATCGCTTCAATTGCTCACATACTCTCGGTTTTTTTGCTTCCTACAACCATTGCGAACAAGGTGGATGCCATGGTCGCTAGATTCTTTTGGAAAAATCATTCAGGTCAAGGGGTTGCGTGGCGACGGAAGGATATTTTGACTACGCCCAAAGGTGCTGGGGGACTCGGACTACGTAGTGTGACGTTTCATAATCGCGCTTTACTGATTAAAAAGGTCTGGCGTATTCATCGGCATTCGGATCTTCTAATCAGCCAGGTCTTTGCCTCCACTAAGATTCCTGCTCACCCAACCTTATCTACATTACATCCATTAAGAGGCCAGAGCTCTTGGGGGGCGCGAGGGTTAGGTCAAGCTGAAAAAATCCTTCTTGATAATTATGCATGGAAAATTGGGCTTAACTCCACTCTACGGGCAGGTCAGAATAGATGGGTTAATGGCCAAGTCCCGATATTCCGCGACCAGATTACACTACGTACTGCAGCTACGGTAAATGTTGGGTCTCTCATATTACCGCAAATGCAAGGGTGGAATATCTCCCGCCTTCATTCTCTATTCACTCCTCAGACGGCTTGTGCTATCCGAGGTTTAGAATTGCCAACACAGGGTCACCAGTCTGACATTCCATACTGGCCTTTCACAGCCTCGGGAAACTACACAACTAAGTCTGGGTACTATTTACTATCTCGACAAAATGAAATCTGTAGCATGACGTCCCCTCGGATTTCGAATTTTTTTCGAATCTTATGGGGACTGCGCATCATGCCAAAATGGAAGCTTTTCCTATGGAAACTCTGGCACAACAGTTTAGCAACAGTTGATAACCTTTCATCTCGGGGCATGTCTGTCTCGAATGATTGCCCTTGTTGTGCGAGGGAACCTGAAACTTGCCAACATCTATTCAGGTTGTGCCCACTCGCTACTACAGCCTGGCGGACCGGTCAGTTGGGCATTATTTCAAACTCCGTCATCTATGTGTCCTTCAGAGATTGGCTCATTGCATGGATATTATATCTTTATCGCATGGATGGATATTCGGGGGATCGCCTACCTAAATTTGTCGCCACCCTGTGACTTCTGGCAGTGTCGGAATAATTTGGTCTTCAACAATGTTAGGCCTGATGCTCACATCTTACAATCAATGGCACACCAAGTTATGCAGCAACATCTCACTTTCCTTGGCAGGGCCGTCTCCTTGCCTCCGGTCCTGGAAGACGGGTCAGGACCACCAGGGTTTCTAATGGCACACTTTGGATCTTCCTTTTGCGGGGTTCCACAAATACACATCCAAGTTGATGGTTCATGGGTTTCTACGTCAGCCTTGGCAGGTATTGCATGGGTGGCTGAAAATGTCAGTACTGCGACTAAGATAGGGGAAGCTACTTGCATTCACGCCGATTCTGCTCTGCTTGCTGAAGCTAAAGCTTGTCTTGGGGCCTTGCTTTGGGCACAAGGCCAAGGTTATCAAGCAATAGCAGTGCATACCGATTCCGAGATCATCGTCCGCAGCTTACTTCAACCACTGACACAACCACTTTCAATAACTTGGACGCTCCGCGATATACGATCAATCGGCCAGCAATTTCAATGGTGTCGGATCACCAAAGTTACTCGTTCTACGGTCCAACTGGCACATGATCTCGCTAAAAGGGCCAGACAGGGGCAACTACCACTGCTCCACCTTTAATTGCTTTTTGTTATTTTTCTTTTCTGGTACGTTTTTCCGATGTCCAAAAAAAAAAAAAAAAAAAAAAAAAAAAAAAAAAAAAAATTATCCATAATATGAGTTAACCCGGAATAGTCTCAATGCTTTGAGCCTTGAGGCTCAAGCCAAATCAGTTCAAAGTTGACCACTTGATTATGATAGTCCTACATCCAATATAAACAATATAATCACGATATTAGATATGATATCATCCTGTACGTAAACATTTTGTTAATATTGTCTAGATCTTCTCACTGTAATTAGAATCCTACTAGGATTATATCTCCACACTATGTATATTTGACTTGGAAAATATATAGATTCTTAGTATCTCAATATATATATTTGAGAACGTATTGTGTCGGACTCGTCCGATCATAATCTTTGGTTGGACGACTTTCAGGTGGTTCCACTTTTTTTCCAGTTAGTCTTAATTTTTTTCAGGTAGTCTTCATTTTTTCAGGTAGTCTTTATTTTTTTTCAGTTAGTCCATTATTTCTTTTAGTTGGTCCATTATTTGTTTCAGTTGGTCCATTATTTGTTTCAGTTGGTATACATATTACGAAACAAAGTCCAACTGAAAGAAAACAAAGTCCAACTGAAAGAAAACAAAGTCCAACTGAAACAAAACAAAGTCCAACTGAAAAAAAACAAAACACTAACCTTTGTTTCAGTTGGTATACATTGTTGTACTTGTTTGCCGTAACTTGATCTTCATACTGCTGTTCAACAATCGTACGTGACCATCATCAACAGTGGAGACATCAACCACGGCCTCCATCTCGAATCTGATCCCTTGAAGATCCTCATCAAAATCGATATTTTCTCGAAGGTATTGCGTAACATTGGCCTTGGCGTAACTCAAAACTCCACAACTCACATAAGAAGGAAAATCATTCTTGCAAGTAGTTAGAGCACCTGTAATGTAACCCTCAAGAATCTCGGGATACTCTGGTGTAATAGTAAAAGTAACCCAAATTAAAAAACTTTGTTTTGAGGTACCTTGCAAAAGATATTATGGTCTTCTTGGTAAGAAGATTTTGGGTTGTTGCAATGTTGGTGGATCTCATGCCAACGACGAAAGAGTAGAGAGACTTTGATCTCATGGCATTCGCTTTTCGACGAAGCTACTTGTTTAATGGGGTTCAGCGGAGGAAGAAGATGAAGAAGCATCATTTTCGCGGCTTCGTCCGACGAAACATATTGGGTCAAACGGTCTGACCCAATAGTTTCACTATATATTTATATATATAATTTAGGCATAATTAAAAATCAATAGAAACCCCTAAGTTATTTACAAATTATTAGAATAGACGGTCTAATTTTAACATAAAATTAGACGAACCCAATACCGATTTTTCTAACAAGCCCATTCCATTTTACTCTAACTCAACACTATTCTAGTCATCCCTTCTCTTTTCATTCCTTTCTTTGTTTTCTTCATTCTTGAACTACAACACACAATTTCAAAAAATAACTCGGTAGTCTTACCAAACGGATTAAATTAGTCACTAAATGGATTAAACTAATACTAAATGGGTTAGAGAAGTCATCACTGAGTGGATTAAATTGGTCACGAAATAGATTAAACTGATTACTAAATAGATTAAACTAGTCACTATATTAAAAAAAGGTTACAAGTTCTCTTCTTAATATTGGGCTTAAAACATGCCTAATTTTAAACTAAAAGTATACGGTCTCTTACAAGACCAACTGTAAGTTGTTTAAGTTATGAAAAAGATTACGGTGATTAATTTTTTAAAAAAAGATGATGTAACAGATTTATAAGTTTTTACCAGAATAATAATCTTAACTAAATATATGATCTTGTATTATCAAAATTAAATAAGGGGTCTGATGTTGATTAGTATTATGCAATATTACTATATCTTACTAGTGAATATGTCCGTTTACACCAGTATTTTGTTATACGATGATGTCAAACACTTGATTGTCAAAGCGCGGTTTGAAAGAATTCAAGCCTTTTACCAATTCTTACTCAATTAGAACGTTATTATACAAGTACTAAATCACAAAATCACAACTTTTCAATGGTCCAAGTCTCAAATCCTGTCATATAACAAGAAAATTCTTAATTCTACAATCCATAATATACTTCATAACACTATAAATTACAATCCAAACTGATTGTATTATTACAAACTCTCAAAATCATAAGCTTTCATTTCCAGTTATTACAACAACCAATACATCAATTACATTACAACATACATTATTACATACACACATACACTCATACATACATTATCAATATAATCTACCAAAATGAACGTGAAAACCCTCAAAAAAGTAACTAAGCCTTTGATAATCTTAGTTTTGTTGCTAAGTTTTAATGTTTTTATACAACATGCAAGTTGTAGGATGCTAAAACAAAGCTTTCTTGATCATGAAGTTAAAGATGAGAGCAACAAAATGTGGTTTAAAGAGGTCGCTAAACTTTTCTTCCAAGTTAAAAGCACATCTCCTCCATCGACTTCAAACCCTACATGCAATACTCCTGTTTGTACACGTAAATGAGTCTTACTCTATCATTTTTGCGAGGTCAGGAAATTGGTCATGCAAGAATTATATGTGGTACATAACAACAAAAGAAATAATTTAATGGTTTATTTATTTATTTATTTATTTATTCCTTAGTTATATGTATAAACTTTGTATACAAGGATTCTTTCAAGTACTTATTGTTGGTTTGTGATTATGTTGTAAGATTTAATTTATTCTTTTATAAAAGAGTGTAAGAATGGAGTGCATATTGCATAGTACGTAATATATATATGTAGGATTATTAATGTAATCCTTTTTGATATAATGATTTGAAAATATTCTTCCTACTTTACACTATACTAAACAAAAATTGGGGAATATAATGCATGCAGTGAGAATTAAATGAAATTTCTCTTGTGCATCATGCTTCGTGTACGTTTTAGTATTTTTCTTGTAACGAAAATTTTCATTAATTGAAGGTCAAACATCATCTACAATAATCTCCGTTCTAGTCTTATAACTTAAACATTTATATTATCGTAATGGCCCTCTGTCCCTCGTATTTTATTTTATTTTAAGTTTTCTTTGTCTTTTTCAAAGAGTATAAAAGATGGTGACAAATTCTCAACGAGTTATAAGTAAAATTATTATATGTAGAAAAGATAATTGGTCCGAATACCAACCCCTCTTAGGCTACTAGCAGGCAGGGCACACTAGCTTAGAGGCTAGGTACAAGGTTAAACAATCCAAAAGTAATGTCCCAACACATTGTTGGGATGAGGATTCGAATCCAGAGAAATACACTGAAATTCGGGGTGTTACTTCACTGAGCTACCACCCCTCCCTCAAATTACATATATAATCTTATAAAGTTCATCTCAATATGAATTTCCAAATTATAATTTATGATTTTTACTTAGCAAATAACTAAAGACATAATCGATCGATGGCACATTGTATATAGATCGTGAATATTCCCCATAGGAAGATTAATATGGGGTTGATACTTGAGAGTAAACACAAGAAGCGACGCTCTTGTCTAGCTTCATACTGACCTTGGTAGTTTCCTTCTTGATATTTCACTCAACAATTTGAGCATTCCATATAAACTTTCTATCTTCTATATGGGAGATCAAAGTTCAAATCTTAGTGGAAGTAAAATTTCAGTGTTGTTAGAAGGAGGGGGGGGGGGGAGGGGGGAGGGGAGGTTTGGAGCTTGTTGGACATGTGGGTGAGTAACCGTGTACGAACACACCCATAAAAAAATCATCTTACCAGTTACCACAGGTTTTCGAAAAAGGACAAAAAAAAAATGTAGCTTGATTAGTGCCTTGTTGAGATAATGTAAGTTATAGTTCACAAAATAATTAAGAATCATAATGGCTAGCGTAAGACGGACAACAACGTCTAAGCCATCATGCATCTTTTCTTTATGCTTCTTATACCAATTCGTTTAGTATGAGCAACATTGGTGGCTGGTGGCTGGTGGCTGAAGTTTGGTAGGAGAAACATTTGAAAAAGACATTCTTTTTCTGTTGATTTGCTCGAAAATACTTGCTCCGCATCTTAATAGATGCATCATATTGACTTTTTATACTATTAAAATATTAATTTTCACCATATTTATTTACTAATTTACAAAGAAAAATATCATCTAATTGTTATTGGGTTAATCTCAATGTATATATATTTGCAGAATATTTTTTTTTTTGTAATTTTCAATAATATATAATTGAGGATATTGATGGTCAAATGTGTACATCAACAAGTGTGTCCAGTCAACATAATTATTGAGAAACAGAGGAAGTATTACCTAAGTTTAGATTCCAATCCAGAGAGCTTGAACTACTTAATTCGTCTTCTCACACTAGGGGAAAAAACATAAAGGGCTGCGCAGGAAGGGCTGCGCTTTTCGTAAAAGCGCAGCCCTACTAGTGAAGGGCTGCGCTTTTTTAAAAAAGCGCAGCCCTTCCTGAAAAAATTTGAAATTTCGGAATCGCGGGCTTTGAAATATTGAACGGAATTCGTCAAATATATTATCCCTCATTCTCTCTCCTCTCTCACGTCCCTCATTATTCCTTTCCTCCTTCTCTCTCATCCTCTCTTCTCTCTCATCCTCTCTTTTCTCTCAAAAACTCCCATAAACATTTGCGACAAAAACCTTGAAATGATTTGCACTAAACATGGCGACGGAGTCCGATTGCCTATTGTGATACCTTTTCGGAAGCGGAACGAGCGAACGAGTCAAACTCACCGCTATGCCGTGACGTTTAGGCTTTTTAAGCCATCCGAGTTCGTTTAAGCCTCCAAATACCCATTTTAAGTTTTTCCGAAAAAATTTTTTCCCCTTAAATTATGTATTTGGGTTTTGTTTTATATATTTAAACATTATTAGGTTGTAGTTCTTGTATTTTCAGATCTATAATGTTCTTGTATACTTCTCTTTGTTTATATTTATATGTTTCTTATTTACTTTTTTTGTTTTGATTATGTTTGTATATTCTCTTTTTTGTTTTGATTAATGTTATGTTCTTGTATACTTCTCTTTGTTTTGATTAATGTTCTTGTATACTTCTCTTTGTTTATTTGATTAATGTTATTCTTGTATACTTCTCTTTGTTTATTTTGATTAATGTTATTCTTGTATACTTCTCTTTGTTTATTTGATTAATTTCTTGTATACTTTCTCTTTGTATATAATTTCTTGTATTTTCATCTTGTTTTGATTAATGTTCTTGTATACTTATTGTATACTTCTCTTTGTATATTAGTTTTTGTTCCTTTTGTTTCATTTCGTTTCATTCTTTTTAATTGTTTTGGGTTTAGTATTTTCGTTTCGTTTCTCTTCTCTTCTGTTTAATTTCAGAAAATGTGAGATTATGAGTAAAAAAATGACAAAAATTTTTTTTTTTGGTAGGAAGGGCTGCGCTAGTTAGGAAAAAGCGCAGCCCTTCTAGCCCAGAAGGGCTGCGCTTTTCTAGCGCAGCCCTACTTAAAAAGTGAAGGGCTGCTACTGAAAGGGCTGCTGTCAAAAAGCGCAGCCCTACATGCCTTTTTTAGCGCAGCCCTTCTTCATTTTTCCACTAGTGTCAAGATTGATCGTATCTAGAAATGACAATGGGTCCTGGAATCAACCCGATCCAAATCCGCTAGGACCGACCCAGTTATAAGGGTTTGGGTCCATATATTTTAGACACAATGGGTCCGCGTCGGGTCTATGTCTCAGAGAGCATGGGTCGGGTCTCGATCCGGGCCCACATATGCTAGACCCATATCCCACACACAGACTCATTTACATATTATAATTTTTTCTTTTACCTAAATTCTAAGGTTTTATGAGTTGTGATTTGTGAACTCGTTAGTGTTGTAACTCCATCTAAGACTTGTAACTTTGAAAGTTGTAACATTTTAAGATTTTATGAATTAATTTTAAATTTTTTTTAGATAGTGCTTTCATCATGGATGTAGGAACTATATATATTAGGGCGAATTTTTTTAATTACATATATTCAAAATGTGATGAAAACCTAAAAATAAGAAGAGCCATTTAGGACCCGTTGACTCTCCCCTCAAAAAAAAAAAAGGTACTATGGACCCGCCAGACCCGTCCAATTGCCATCCCTAATCGTATCATATACTCCCACTGTCTTTCTTTAGTTGCTACATTTACTTTAGCACCCAGACCAAGAAAACATGTGGGGACCATTGAAAAGTAGAGTAATAAAGCATAAAGTAGTTTTTTTTTTATGATGAAGACAAAAATAAGGGTATAAAGGTAGATAATATGTGGGTATCACATTGTAAAAGTAGAAATATATAGCAAATGTAGCAACTAAAAAGAAACATGTCTAAATGGTAAACTGTGGCAACTAAAAAAGACGAAAAGAGTATATATACTACCAACTAGTATCCCTTGGTGACAAAATGCGCAAATAAGTACATGCACCCAAGTGCATGTAGAGCATGGTGCATCATTTTCTAAACTACGTCGTTTTATCATTTTTAGAGTCTATAATTTTGAAAAATTATTGTTATTTGCTTCCTTAAATTTTGCAACTAAAGATTCATTTTTCAAATTTACAAAAGATATATGTTCTTTTACCTTAAGTGTAGATGTTCATTTACTATATGTTCTTTTCGTTATAACCTTTGCTCTTTTATAAATATAAATTTACACATTCTTTAATTTTAAGTCGTGTGTTTTTTTTTTAAACTATAAAAGTTGTTGAAAAAAATTTGTGTTCTTTTATATAAATGTTATTTTTTTTTTTTGGATGCATAATGAGCATTGTGCACCCTAGTGCATAATCCACACTTGGGCCAAAATATATCAGAATATTAAAAAAACAATAGAAAGGTAGATGTAGCAATTCACTTGAATTTAGGATTTTTTTTTCCTTATATATAACATTAATCGATCAATATGGTTGTCTATAACAAATTTCTCATGGCTTTTATTTAATGAAGTTTTTATACATCAAGCATACAAGTAGTAAAAATAAACACAACCCGCTAACTCGGCCCGAAGGTCTTTAGCATGTTTAAATAAACGGACTGACCCGACAACCCGTTTAATAAACGGCTAGAGCAAGGATTAAGGATTTTCAACCCGTTTACCGACAAATTCGACGCGATACAACCCGTTTACCCACTCTACCCAAGCATGACTTAAACTTATTCACTACCAAAAAAAAAACAACCTTCACTATCAAATGTTAAGGAAATACTTCATTGGGCCAAATATTAAGATTACTATACATTATAACATCTCAACATACAAAAAACATAGAAGAAAAAAACAACGGCCCAAATTGAAGAAACCCTAGCAAAGATGTTATACTACTTGAGAACAGAAATTAGGGTTTTTGCTCTGATCTCTCGCTCTCTCTCTCTCTCTCTCTTATTTCTTGAAACATTGAAGAAGTAGCGCGGCTGAAGAGAGAACACTAATTTCTCTCTTTCATTCAAATCTTTAACAATGGTCAGTCTTTTTCTCTCTCTTCTCTTATTCTACAATTCGTTCTTAAGATTATGAATTTTCCGCATTGTATAATATAAATGTTTATAATGTATAATATGGATTAGTATTTAGATCTGTTGCAATCTATATTATTATTTGTGTTTGTAAATTATTCGACGTGGGTTGATTTTTCCTTGAAAAAAAATGAACTGGGTATTATTTTTCTGAGTGGAATTTTAGTTGATGATGTTGTGATGAGTAAGTGTGGATTGATCATCATCTGGGGTTAGAGAAGAGGAGTTTCAATTACAGTTTGATGTAGTGATTTTGGTACATTTGTTTTTTGGGTTTATTTGATGTTGAAAATTGGTAGAAGTTTTGATTTTAGATATGTATCGTTGCTTTTGAGCTCGGGTTATTAGTGGAGGAAATTTTTGACTGAGGATTGTATGTAAGGTGATGCTGTATTAGCTAGTTGGCTAGTTGCTGCCGTATACGACATTATTGGTTGACTAGTAGGTTGGTGGGGATGGTGGTGCTGGGAATGCTGATGATGGTAACTACCTTTTTTCGTCGTTGCCAACGGATGTTTACAGCGTGAGGGATCTATAGATGTAGTTCCCAGGCGGGGAAATGACTAGAGTTTTTAATGTTGGGGATCGTGTAGTGACAATGTTTCTACATAATTTATGTCGAAAAAATGGGATTACCAGTTTCGGTTTGTTGGGAAATTGCATGTGCAACTGATTGCCACCATGAATTACAAATTGCGGTTGAAATAGTGTGGTGTTGTGAATGTGCGTAAGCGTAACTGTGTCTCGGAGTGACTTGTTTCAGATATCTCCTTCCATTAGTTTCCATTGTGGTAGGCATATTGTTTCTTTGGTGAAACATCCAGAGTTATGTTTTTGAACTGATGGTAATGTCAGGTTGTTTAGGAAATGAGCTTATTGGTTTTATCTTCATTGATGATCATATGCATATTCTCATGCTTTGTTCTTTTTCTGAATTGCAGGCGAGAGGGTTGAAGAAGCACATGAAGAGGCTCAATGCCCCAAAGCATTGGATGCTTGATAAACTTGGTGGTGCATTTGTAAGTGGATCAATTTTTTCTATCTGTGTAGCTAGCTAAAGCACGTCAATCATTGTTTTAATTGTTTCTTATCATGCTGTTCAATTGCTGTGCAGGCACCTAAACCCTCATCAGGTCCCCACAAGTCTAGGGAATGCTTGCCCTTGATCCTCATCCTGCGTAACAGGCTAAAGTATGCTCTTACTTACCGGGAGGTCATTGCTATCTTGATGCAACGTCATATCCTTGTTGATAACAAGGTCAGGACTGATAAGACCTACCCTGCTGGTTTCATGGGTATGCTCTCTTTCAAGTGCTACTAAGATTTTGTTTTATAATTCTAAGCATCATATGTATATATATTTAAAATTTAATACTTTGTTTTGTTCATTGTTCTATTTCTACTCAAAGGTGCTGTGTCTAGTAACATACTTCCTCCGTTTTGAAATAAGTGAAACACTTCTCTCTTTTATGTGAGAGCTTTTTTAGAGAAGTGTTCTACTTATTTTAGAACGGAGGAAGTATATTGAGTGTTGCTGGTTTTCAATTTGTTCGTAGAACAATCTTAGAACCTAATATCATTTGAATTTCTTTGGCACTGGTTTAATGGTAAGGGTTTTGTTTTCAGATGTTGTCTCGATTCCCAAGACAAATGAAAATTTCCGTCTGCTTTATGACACAAAGGGCAGATTCCGCTTGCACTCAGTCAGAGATGAAGAGGCTAAGGTTTAATAGCTATTGCTTTTGAATTGTACCATGTTCAGCTCCTATTGATTTATTTTAATGTGCTCTCTTTTTTCTTAAGTTTTTCCCTTCTCTTTTTTCTAACGATCTTTTTGAAAGAGTTAATATCCCGTTCTTGTACAATACTACAACTGCATTTCTAGTATACTTATTTTGAGACTTGCCTTTGTGGTTTGCAGTACAAACTCTGCAAGGTTCGATCTATTCAGTTTGGCCAGAAGGGCATTCCCTATCTGAACACTTATGATGGCCGAACTATACGCTATCCTGACCCACTAATCAAAGCCAACGACACAATCAAGCTTGACTTGGAATCAAACAAGATTGTTGACTTTATCAAGTTTGATGTTGGAAATGTTGTTATGGTGACTGGAGGGAGAAACAGAGGGCGTGTTGGAATCCTCAAGAACAGAGAAAAGCATAAGGGAAGTTTTGAGACCATTCACATTGAAGATGCCGCTGGCCATGAGTTTGCTACTCGTCAGGGCAATGTTTTTATCATTGGCAAGGGCACCAAACCATGGGTGTCTGTTCCCAAGGGTAAGGGTATTAAATTGACTATTATTGAGGAGGCTAGGAAGAGGCAGCAAAAGGAAGCTACAACTGCTTAGTTGGATTGGTAATAGTCTTCTATACGATGTACGCGTTATTTTTTACTCCTATTTCAGTACAATTTTGGCTTTTTTGACTTGCGGTGATAGATGTTTATTTGCTATATTGGAGATGAACATGATTGTAGCTCGACCTTATTATTCTTCATTGCAAGATTTTGTTCCCTTTGCAGAAGTGTTTTTAATGTTTTGGGATATTGTGGTATCAGGATTTGCTGCTTTGCGAAAATCGTAAATTCTTTTACTCGTAGGCGTTGATCTCCTTGTTAAGTTTAGTTGTTTTATTAAAGCCCATATACCAGTTCATAGTTTAACTGTGAGAATGCATATATGCCTTTTGTTGGACGACTGAATCATGTGCTTAGTAGAGGGCAGTATACTAGAACTTTTGGACGATAACGTTGCAAGTACTTGGGTGCTTCTGTGTTGTAGCCATCAACAACCTAACTATTGTACCAATCTGGAAGCCTAAAACTTCCTTTTGTGGTGAATAATGTTGGATGCTTATATCAGTCACATGTAGTCATGTAGAATAATGGAGTGAAAGTAGGTTGCTATCTGATCTTCAAGGCATCAAATGTGCATGAGTTCCATTGACAATCTTTCTAATCGAAATGCCATCTTAGTTTACCAACGTACGGTGAGAATGGAGCTCGATTTTGTGCGATTGCAATGTGATCCAAGATTTGGAGTATCATGTGCAAGGTTTTACTAACTAAACTAGTTGGCATTTTTATGAACATAAGGCAATGTCTTGATTTAATGTGACATAGTAATCTCATTTTTATTTGCAAAACGTTGTAACTTTTGTTTCTCTTGATGCTGTTTTTGAGGTCTCTTCATGATTCTCGACAACCCCCCAATTCGGATTTCGACATCTCAACCCCGTTACTCTTCTTTTATCAACACCAAAACTCCAGCATCCTAACCACCATGAATCATGAACCCAATGCCACCATAAACCACCCACTACAAGCTACGTCACGAGATCTATCCAAGGGCACCATCCTTTGAAACCATCGTAAAATCGACAATATTACTATCATTTACCACCACAACCACGCCATTGAGCACATCAACCACTAAATCTGGAATATGACGGTGAGGAATTATACGATTTGACCCTATCATGGCCAGTTTGGCTAAGAAGGTTCCAAATGCGAAAAGTATGAAGATCTTTTATCATTGAAGTGAAATTGGAGTAGTGATACAATTGAGAATTAGAACCGACGAAAATAACATTATGAGTCCTGGGCGAACTAAGATAACATTCACTTTACCTAAAAAGTCAAGTTTTCGGGTTGATCAAATTCAGTTGGGTGTAAATATAAGGTGGAATAAGGGCTTATTAGTTCCAAAGAAAAGTACAAAATACCTTAAACAAACTATCACTTCTTACTCGCCTCCCTTCCAATATATATTAAGATATAAACGAATGAGCTTTGAACCACAAAGTATCCGATAACTTCGTTTTCCAATTCTTTTAAGACACGTATATGGTGATGAAGAAGGGGGAAGTTACACACATATGGTAGGATCAAGAAGGGGGGAAGTTAGAGAAGTGCAACCACCTTGTGTAGCTTTAGTGGAAGTGAAATGACTTAGTACCCATTATCTTCTATACTTACTACTTGGTTTATCAACACTATAAAGTGGTTAAACTCACATGCAACCGACATTGCGGTTGTTGAAGACATGACCATAAATGTATGATATATTACATGCGCCAATATAATCTCCATTTATAAGTGACAATTAAATGAAGAATCACATTATTTTAAGTGATACTACTATATGGTTAGGACGTAAAACATTTTCAGTGTAAAATAACTTTCATGGAAAACAATTTACAATGGAAAACACAATTCCAAAATTAGTTTTCCGTTATTTGGTTTGATGTAAGAAAAATGATGAAATGAAAGGAAAATGAAAGGGAAAGTAAGGAAGTAGTGAGAGGAGTGTACAAGAGTGATAAGGAAAATAGTTTTCCCTTCATTTTGAAAGGAAAATGGTTTTCCATCATTGGGAGAGGTTTTTTACCCAAGGGAAAGTGGATTTACACTCTTTTGCCAACTAAACAATGTAAAACTGAAAATAGAGGAAAATAGTTTTCCGGTAAAACGTTTTACACCCTACCAAACGGAGCCTTAATGAAATAATTAGAGTGCTAGATGTTTTAGGTGTCAATCAAGAAGAGTATTAAATTTATGCAACTTTGACACACAAAGATCAAATATAGAAGACACCAAAATAGTATTTTGACTTGGACCCACCTACACCATAAAACATTGCAATTGGGAATCTTTGGTAAAGAAGGATAAGGAAGAGGAAAGAATAAAGCAAATTCCAAAGGTAAAAATTCCGCCTTACCATAATGTCCATATCATCGCATGTCCACATATGATGAGCATATGCACCAATCATGCTTTAAGAAATTCGATCTTAACTTCCATGGCTTATCATAGGAGCTCGGTTGAGTTATACTTCCTCCGCCCCAAAAACGTTGCAACACTTGTATTTTTAGAGTTACACAAATTATTATAATAGACGGTCTAATTTTATTATAAAATTAGACAATTCAAGCCTACATTCTCCTAATAAGCCCATTCAATTTCTCTCAAACCTAACACTATTTTTAGGTATCTTGCACCATCATAGTCGTCAATTTCTTCTCCTTCCTTTATTTCCCTTTGAATTTCGAATTAGAACAAACACTTTTTAAAATATTCCGACAGTCTTACAGAATGGATTAAACTAGTCACTAAATGGATTAAATCAGTCACTAAATGAATTAAAGAATGTTATTAATGTAGATTAAACTGGTCACTAAATAGATTAAAATGGTCACTAAATAGATTAAAATGGTCACTAAATAGATTAAACTAGTCACTATATTGAAAAAGATGATTTATTCTCTTCTTAATATTGGGCTTGGGCCGCGCCTACTTTTAAATTAAAAGTAGACGGTCTCTTACAAGACTAACTGTTAGAGTTAAACTTTACAATTTTTGATCGAGGATTTCCGTCACTATATAAATAATAATATCGTGATGTGAAACTTTATTAGATTTATGTTAATGTATAATTGATAGAGTATTAAACTATTCCTAGGATTCTAACCATCAGTTTAAACATTTGGTTGAGTTGGTCATTTGACATGGTAACAGAGCCAGCGTGACATAAAAGTCATGGGTTCAAATCTCATCCACCCCCTCCTTTCTAAGTGGAATATTTAGCGCCAGGTACAAGGGAAGCCTGTGCTGCATCCACACTTCAAGCCAACTATTCCTAGGACTCCAAACATCAACTTAAACTTTTGGTTAAGTTGGTCCTCTAACAGTAGTTTCAAAATATAATTGTTTTGATAATTTTTATTAATACGTAATAAAAGATATTTATGTTGAAAATTATGTATTAAAGAATGTGAAAACTCAAGTATTACATTTTTTGTAAAGCGGAGAAAGTAGAGTATATGTTAAAATCATAGTGATGTACGATCTTGTTAGCGTTGTCTTAGTGTATGTTTTAATTAAAAAATTCAACTATTATTTACAATTTTGATTCATTGATAATTAAAATTAATGTTCTAAATTATGGCTTGAATATTAAGTATATAAAAAAAATTATGGCTTGACTATTGTGATAATCAACTTTGTAGATAAAAAATAAATAGAGAAAGTGTACTACTATATGTCTATATTCCATTTGCTTCTTTTATGTGATTACATGTTACTATTTATAGTTAAAGATCGATTTTTTATTTTCAAAAGTATTTACCACTAAAACAGTGGGTGGACTCAGTTAGGATTGATTGACTATGCTTTTACGATAGCTTACCAATCTTTCACTACAAAATTTGAATAAATTACTACAGCTATTGATCCCAAATAATAAGTCACATATAGGTTGAATTATTTTTATAATAAGAATCGAGGTATAATTCCAAGATAATTGTCCATTGTAAACTTTTACAACTCTTACCAATGTTATCTTCAGAATTCTTTGCTATAGAATATTAACATACTAAATTCGAAATGTAACCTATAAGTTTGGGACCATTAGAGTTAGAATTTTGATTAATTATATAAAACCCTTTTGTTCATATATCTTATCTTTGGCAAATTATCTAACATTTTATATGATCAAAATATCACAAAGTTCAGATTAGAGATCAGTAAAAATAAGGTTAACTAATAACTAACCATATCCTAAGTGGATCACAAATTAGTGAGCTCAATATTTGTGATATTCTTGCTTCAGATTTCAGTCATTATTACATAATTCAAGTAAGATACTCCATCCGTCCCAAAATATAGTTTCCATTTCCATATTTAGTTCCACATTTTTTGTAATTTGTCTAGAAAAACCGTGTCCCATTATTTATTTGCTCCTTGAATTTTTGTTTTTTCCTTTGTTTATTCAACCAAAATGTTACAATTAATGCTCTTTCACAATTATTTTCCATTCCCTCTCCTAAAATCATATTTTCTCATACAATATTTATTTAAATAAACAACAAATATTTACTATCTCTCTTATATTCTACTTGCATAAATTAACGTGAAAAAAGAGAAATGAGAACTATATTTTGAGACGGAGGAAATAATATTTAAACACTAAAATGACAATTGAGTGCTCATTCCTCAAACATAACTCAAAATTTGATGGTGCGCTTTCAATGCTACATCTACCCGGTGGGTAGTTAACCCACTAGAAATATAGCATTAAAAAACTATTAGAATTGATGAGTTGGATTCCACTATTTATTCATTTCTATTAGTAGTGGGTTGTTGACCCACTGGGTAGATAAAGTTTTTTCCTAACATAATCTTGGTACACCACTCATATATTGTTCAGATTATATCATTATTCTGCTATTATCACTTAAATTTCTACCAACTGTAGCCACTAATGTATTTAAAAACCCCACTTTAATTATGAGGTATCATAATTTGTTGGTTGAAACAGGTTTACCCCAGAAACTTCAAGCTTATTTCCTTAATCTCCTATTTAATTTATCATTAGAAATCTTATAATAAAAGTAAAGGGCAAAAGTTAGTAAAAAAAAAAAAAGCCTTGATTTACTATGAAAAAAACCTTCCTTTTCCTTATTTACACCTTTTGTTTTCTTCTAGGACATAATAATTTGTTTATTTTCTTATTTCATTTTATCTTTATTAGGAACATCATTGACTTTGAGTGAATATAAAAGGAGTGAAGAAAGCATAGTAAGGTTAACTAAGATAATGGAGAGACTAAGAAGCTTCCTCTGCTTCAAGCTCAACAATTCATCTTCACCTATCTTACAAAGTACAATCAAGCTAACTAAGCTTCCTTCGCGGTTTTGGCTCAAGGCCAAAGGTAAATCTCCTCCTCCTACGTCTCTTTGCTCGAAAAACGAGTAGTTTTCCTTCATGAAAAACATTGGTTATAAAATCTACAATTGTGTTTTTTCCTTTGGAAAATCGAATTTCATTTATTCAACCAAATGAAGCCCATAAAACATGCAGTTTTCCTACATGAAAAACATTATTGTGAATAAAGGAATATGTTATTGTTCACCACATGATTCTGTATTCATATTCTGATCAATGATTCTGTATTAATATATATGCTTAAATCAGCAGGATATGATACTTTTGGAGCAAAACAAGGTAAAACTGCAGTAACATTTGTTTTTTTCTTACTGATTGTTTGTTGCTAGTTCTATTATTAGCACACTAATGTGATTATTGAATTGGCAGCTACTAAAAGAAAAGGGCTTGTGAGTCTTTACAAAGACAAGGAGTTATGTGAAGGATATGCTGATATCGAAACTATGTGGTCGATGATCCATTCGACTTGTTCTAAGGATATTCACAGCAACGAAAACTGCAGAGGACCGCGATATTTAGTATTCTGTTTCAAGCCAAGCTGACAGAAATTTCTGAAAGAGATAGTAGTACACTAGTACTTGAGATAAATATGGATTACTTCAGATGACTGTCTTGTAAAATAAGTAGGTTTTAAGTCTTTGATTCTCAGTATTGATGTTAAATCAGGTATTTCTGAGGCTATATTTAAGAACATTTCCGACAGCTGAAGGAAATGAGAATATAAACACAATCATGTCAGGGGAATTTTGTGTAAAATAAAGTTCTGATTTGTGTATTGAAGCTTTAGCTGTCAAAAATGATAGAACAGAAGATGTGGATCATTTATAGCTATAATCATAAACACATCTTTCCAAATATCTCCTATATTCTCGCTACAAATTCGAACAACAGATGAGCTGAGTTAGATGACAGAAGCTTATGAAGGGCTAGTGAAAGCTTTATGTTTAGATCATTGTTGAATAGACAAAAAAATCTGTTTGGTTGGACGAAAAACATTTTCCAGAATGACATTTGCCTGCCAACCAATAAGGCAAACAGCGAGGGAAGATTTATCAGACATTAAATTAGTCTGCATCCTTTCGAAAACAATCTCAATCGAGTGACACAATCGATAAACAACTAAACAAAGATTGATTAGCCCCAAAGAGAATCCTTGAAAGTTAATTAAAGTTGTTAGTTACAAGTGAAAATGCCCATTTTATAGCTCTCCTAGCAGATTGATATTGAGTTTACCTAGCTTAAATCTAATTAAAATTAGCTGCTATTAACAATTTAGACCTTGTGTTCTTCTCAATAATCTACAAAGAAAAAACAATCTTTTAACTCAGATGCCATGTTCAAGAATCATGAGGTTAATCATCAATCAAAGATGACTTGTTACACCTACACACGAGTATTTTCGTTCCTTTTGCATCCGAAACCTTCAAGTAATTCAAAAGATGAGAAAAGTTGGTCTTGGATGAAAAATTATTGATGAAACTGTATAGAAAAGTGGAGTACATATTCCATTTTGTAGCATCAAATCAGATGTTCTTCACCAGTCTTTGTGGAAAAGAGGAAGAATAAAGGCATAGCAATAACATAGAGTGCGTCTTCTTTTCCAACATGCCCAATCTTTCAAAGAAGTATGATTCTCTATTATAATCTGCTTTAACTGTCCTCTTATATTCTGATAAACAATAAGGTTTCTACTGTGTTTCCAGAACCTTATAAAGAGAACTAACTAACAAGTTGTTAAGCAACTTATGTTATCACTTATCAGTCCAATTCATTTTAATCTACGCACTTTCTTTACTTTCCGCTCTGTTTCCACCCATATCATTTACTTGAAGAAAGTCCTAATGTCCGTAATGATGTTTCTCTATCTTTAATTATGAGTTTTTGCATTACCATCGATATTGACACAAGATGTATCTCCCTATACGAAGGCATACAACTTTAATACAGTGATCACAACTTAGTGCCGCCTGTTAATACAACGAGATTAATAATATGAAGGGATAATTATAAGAAACTTTGATCAATATGTTTACTTGCACGGCTACACTATAGAGAGAAACATATCTGAATAATTGCCTGCAAAAATACAACCACCCAGGAAACTTATGAATGATGCAACCTTAGCTTTACATTCGATGGGTGCTTTGACTACTTCAAGAAATGTCCCATCATTATATTCATATGGGTTAAAGTTGGAATGGTGATCCATCTCATATACTCTTCATATATACATATAACACACAACTGTTCATAATATAAATTTTACATAAAAGGTATGACAAAATAAATCGTACTCAAAATTTACATATAACACACATAACTGTTCATAATATAAATTTTACATAAAAGATATGGCAAAATAAAAGATACTCAAAATAACTACTTCGTCCATGTAAAAATAACTTTGCAAATTGATGCCGATTTCATTGAGACATCTAACAAACTGGTAGTTGACACTTGACCATCTCTTCAGGTCAAAATCACTGTCAATAATTTACCCCTTTCTACTCCTATACTGTACCTAAAAAACGTTGATCTTTACCATTGAATTACCTCTAGCTTTAACAGCCTTGTTCAAGCCCACTAATTTTAACACTTTTCGCTTTGTCAATCTCACACCTTTTTGAAAACGGGTCCCTAATTGATCTGCAAGTAGATACAGAACAACTTCTTCCGGAGCATCCTGAAAACATTGCACAATTTCACTTCTTCTAGCACCAAGTTTAGCCAATGTATCGGCGCAGTAATTACCTCTCTCTTTTGAGGTTGAAAAATACAATTACCTAGCTCGTTCGACAATTCCCTACATATTAAAACGATCTCTACAGTTTCATTATCTAACCAACGATATTTATCCATGTTAGATGCAAGATTAATCAAGTCAATAGCAGTCTTAGAATCTGATTCAATAATCACACTCTTAAACTGACTTGCTCGTGCTACCAAAAGTCCAATCAAAATCGCTTTAGCTTCACCTAAAATCACTTTTCCTGAATATGAACCGATATATTTGTTAAATTCATCCCCGGTATAATAACCACAATGTCCCATTAACCAACATCGTTGATCGTCTCTAACAACAACTCCAAAATCACTGCTACCCTTCGAATGCTTGCATTTGTGTTGATTTTAATGAATCCAACAGGTGGACGAACCCAATTAATTAACTCTACTGAAGGATCATGCTCCATGTCAAGATTTTGAAAGAAAGCAGTAATTGTATACGTAGAACGTTCGGACATTCAAAAGTTGTGTCGAGGAATAAACTAATAAGCGTGTATATTATATTACTTGGTGTTCAACAGTGAATCTTGGGTACAACCATACAATATATATCGGTGTAAAAGGACTTCTATTAAGGCTTGTTCTCTTCGGCATAAAACAGCTGAACTGAATTGAATTATATACGTAGAAAGTTCGGAAATTCAAAAGTTGGGTCAAAGAAGAAATAATGAGAGTTTGTATTACATTGATGGTTGTTCTGTTTTCAACACTGAATCATGAGTACAATATATAGGTGTATAATAGGAGTCCTACTAGGAAAATATTTCTTATTCCTATCCTAATCCAATACTCATTGGAAATTTACGTAAGATAATAATATATTATAAGGGGATTATCATATCTTTATTATAACTCATATTTCTAATAAAAATTAAAACTAACCATAATTATCAATTATGATAATTATTGAAGTATAGAGTCACACAATTAACGAACCTCTTAAAAATCCTATGACTTATGAATGAATTTTAATTTTTAAAAAAATATAAATATAAACCCTTAGTTTGTCGTGTGAGAGACCGCCTATTTTTAAATTAAAATTAGGCAATGATAAGCCCAATATTAAAAAGAGAATTAGCTCTATAGTAACTAGTTTAATTCATTTAGTGATTAGGTCTACTTTTATATTATTGCTAGGGGTGGAAGATGAAGCCATGTATGATATCCTCATGGAGTGAGATGGAGGCATGTGTGGTTCAAAAGGGTTGCTATATCCTATGGAATGTTTGGGTTGAAAGAAATAGGAAAGTCTTTGAGCATACAAGCCACCCTGCCACTGTTGTGTGCCAGAGGATTATGAGACAAGTTGATGCTTTTAATAACTACGTTGTGAGGATTTATGGAGGAGGTCGGCCCCCTGCGGTTCCTAGTTCTGGTCGTTGGCATGCTCCCCTTGATGACGTTATTAAATTGAACACGGATGCAAGCTTGGCCGATGAAGGTTGGGTGGGACTTGGAGTGGTAGCCCGCGACTCGGAAGGTAAGGTGTGCTTTGCTGCATCTAGACGTGTGCGTGCCTACTGACCTCTCGAGGTAGCTTTGATCTTCGAGTCTGACTCTCTAGTAGCCACGAAAAGATTAACAAAAGCAGCAATCTTCTTTTCTGATTTGGATGCAATACTTGGGGACATTCTTTCTATGTATAATGTTTTTTCTTCTATTTTTTTTTCTCATGTTAAAAAGGATGGGAATTCTGTTGCCCATAACCTTGCTAGAGTAGTGCCTTTTGGTGTTGAGCAATGTTGGGAGCGTCACTGTCCCAGTATTGTTCGACCTTATGTACTTATGGACACCTTGTCCCTTTGATTAATGCACTTCTCTTTCCCCTAAAAAAAATCTACTTTTATATTAAAATTAGACCGTCTATTTCAATAATTTTTGTCAAAGTAGATACTTTCCCTTCTGTTTAAAATAAAATATTAGGGTGAAATACACTATTCATTGATCAATTTTGACATTAATTTATCGCCATTATATGAAGAAAAACATAGTCGAGTGGGATCTTTTTAGATTCATCTCGATGCATACTATTAAATTATAACTTTTTATATTTTTTTACATGTGCACAACTAAAAATATTAATGATTAAAGAAATGCATAAGGTTGCGTGAAAAAGCAAATGTTTGATTTAAAACAGAACGGAGAAAGTATAAGTAATATGAATTCAAGAATTTCTGTCTATTGTATTTTCTTTTCAAAATCTTCGCCATCGGTGGGCCGGCTCTGCTTCTCTGGTTACCTATTTGATTAGTGTTGCATAAGATATTTCCTATTAAAAGCATCACAAATTATTAAAATAGCCAGACTAATTTTAACATAAAATTAGACGAACTCAAATTGAATTTTTCTAACAAGTCCATTCCATATCACTCTAACCCAAAACTATAATAGTCATTCATTTTCTTCTCTTTCCTTCTTTTTCTTGATTATCGAACTACAATAGATAGTTTCAAAAAAACTAACTCGGTAGTCTTACCAAACGGATTAAACTAGTCACTAAATGGATTAAAGTAGTCACTAAATGGATTAAATAATATCATTACTAAGTAGATTAAACTGATCACGAAATAGATTAATCTAATTCCTAAATAAATTAAATTAGTCACTATATTAAAAAAAAGGTGGCATGTTGTCTTCTTAATATTGGACTTGGACCGTGCCTAATTTTAAGTTAAAATTAGACGTTCTCTTACAAGACCAACTATAAAAGCGCAAATAAGTACATGCACCCTAGTGCATGTAGAGCATGGTGCACCCTTTTTTAAACTACGTCGTTTTATCATTTTTAGAGTATGTAATTTTAAAAAATTATTGTTATTTGTTTCCTTAAATTTTGCAAGTAAAGATTCCTTTTTCAAATTTAAATTTAAAAGGTGTATGTTCTTTTATCTTAAGTGTAGATGTTCATTTACTATATGTTCTTTTCATTATAACATTTGTTCTTCTATAAATATAGATTTACACGTTCTTTAATTTTAAGCTGTGTGTTCTTTTTTAAAGTAGAAAAGTTGTTGAAAAAAGTTCGTGTTCTTTTATATTAATTGCATGTTCTTTTTGGGTGCACAATGAGCATTGTGCACCCTAGTCCATAATCCATGCTTTGCTATAAAAGCATTTATGTGGAAGTCAAAGAAAGGGCACAAAGAAAAGAGAGGGAAAAAAGGGAAGTAAATAAGTAGAAGTGCTAATAAAATCACAATATGATATGAGTTATTGGAAAATATTAGACAAAATAAATTTTGATGAAATAATTTATTACTTTTTCTTGAAATATATATTTGATTTTTTTCTAGTATATTTTTGTATAAGATTGTCTTATCTCTACTTTAGCTAGGGTCCATAAAATGTTGGAATCCGTCCTGTAAATAAGTAAAAGTAATAGGTGTGATGTTGTTGCGTGTTTCATCGTAATTAAAGTATGCTGAGTTGAACTTTTTCCTTAAAAATAATAACTAAGATACTATCAATTCGTACTAGATGGATGTATTGCAAACTGAATTTGATAAATTTATGAGAGTGAAATTTATTTTTTTGATGCAAAGAGGGGAAGACTTCAGACACAATAAAGCAAAAAGGCAACAAACCAACTACAAACTAAGAACAAAAACCAAACGAACTGACTAAAAACTAGGGAGCAATGAAGCTGAGGTAAAGCTACACCCACAATATCCTTGTACAAAATACGGCCTAAACTTAGAAGAGGGAGTTGAATCAACTCTATTTTGAACTACTCTTTGATCGGCCAATTACACAAGCCAAAGTTGAGAGAATAACCGAAGTACTCCTCCACACTCAGCAAGATACGCCTCGATTCTGTTATTCGCCTAATGTCCTTGATCCATGAATATGATACTATTACCTAGTGTTTTTAAAGTGTACTCTTATTACATTCTAAATTTTTTAGTATTCTGTTTTTGTTGACATGAAATTCGTTTTGTATAATACAAATATTATCTTTGTATAATACAAATATTATCTTTGCATTAAATAACTGTTGAAATAGATTAAAAGGAAAAGGTTCAAATTATCATCAACTCAAAAAAAAAAAAAAAAAAAAAAGTAACACATGACATGTTAATTGCACAACGTACATAATGGAATTTTCATTACATTAATGAAAATAATCAAAAGAGTAACCTAAAGCTCGAAAGAAAAATTCAAGAACAACCATCATCTAACTACAGCACCATCTAAAAGTGCTTATTTATAATGTAAAAGCACTAGCACATGCAAACACTTTTTCTAACATTAAAACCTCTGGGAAAATAAGAAAAACAATGTACCTACATATATAAACAAACAAAAGATGCCATCAAATTTCTTAAACTGGTACAGTAGTTCTGTTATCAATCCCAGAAAGCTGATACTCTTCAACTTCATCCTCATCTTCATTCTCACCTGACATTTCTTCCAAGGACTTCCCATTAGCTTCAGGAACAAGGAAAGTAAAGAAGAATCCAAGTCCACAAATTCCACCCAATATCATAAGTGCATTCCTAACTCCAATACCTGCAGGATATCCAGCATCAGTCTTACTTGGATCAGTAGGCTGAGCCAAGTACAAGAACCCGAATGCGCCAATAATGGCACCGGCTTTTCCTGCAGCAGACGAAATCCCATGGCAAGTAGACCTAAAACGGGCTGGAAAGATCTCTGCAGGCACCACAAAAGTGGTAGCATTGGGACCAAAGTTCGCAAAAAAGAAGGTGAAAGCATACATGACTACAAACCCAATGTGGTTTCCAGGGGTGGTCCAATAGTTGTAAGGGATAGCAAGTCCAAACATGAAGACTGTCATAAGGAAAAATCCCATCAATTGAATGGTGAAACGACCTACTACGTCGATGAAGGCTACTGTGAACCAGTAGCCTGGAACAGTCCCACATAGAGATACTAAGGTTTGTGCTCGAGCAACCATGTAGAGCTCTTGAAGTGCACTCATTGTCTGAGCTTTTGGTAGCCAACCTACTGCGCTAAAGATGTCTTTTTGGAAGAGATTGTTGCTGTAGAATGCAATGTCTAGTAAGAACCAACATGTGGCAGTTCCAAGCAAATGAAGACCATGTCTCTTCAAGAATTGCTTAGAGAATAAACCAAATTGTTTTGTCCTACTTTCTTCTGTTTTTGCTGCCTTTTGTTGGTCCTCTTTGATCTCAACTTGTAACACCTTTGAACAACAAAACCAAAAATAAGCATATTAGATTCTAGCAGGTGGCAAATTGGCAGTGACGATATATACTGACATGTTGGAGACCTGGCTCTGTTTGGCAACACATTTGAGTCAACTTTAATGAATAGTCGTGTTTGGGGTAAGAGAGTAAATAAAATTTAAGCTCAAAAATTGATTGAAATTGAGTATACAAGACCCCACTTGACTATGTTCTTTCTTATATAATAATGCGGAATAGCTTAACAAAGTATACAATGAACAAGAGTCTCTCTCTCTAGCGTGCGATTTTAGTGCGATTAGGGCTGAGTTTTTAGGGTTCTTGATTTTTCAAGCGTTGGCACCTCTACTGGGGTTTGATCACAGCCCGATGGCTGAGGATCTGATTGGAAAGTGTGCGAACCTGAAGTTAACAGATGACGAAGACCAAATTGTGACATTGAAGGGAGGAGAGGAGAATTTTCAACAGAATGATATTGAATTATCCATTGTTGGGAAAGTTTACTCTGAGAGGCCTTATAATTTTGATGCTTTCAAACGGACTATGACGTTAATTTGGGCGGTTCCAAAAGGAATGATCTTTCGAGCAATTGAGAATGGCTATTTTGTTATACAATTTGCGAATGTACGAGATAGGGAAAAAGTGTTGGATGGGAGCCCGTGGACTTTCGACCAACACCTTGTATTATTGAGTGAAATAAAGGGAAGTGTTCAACCTTCAGCAATTAACATTACCCACTGCCCTTTCTGGTTGCGAATGTATAATCTACCGCTTGATAGTCGGTCAGAAAAAGATGTTAGGACCATAGCAGGGTCCATGGGTGAGATCTTAGAGGTGGAAACTGATGAGGTGTTATGGGATCGATCGGCAAGGGTAAGAGTTCTCTTGGATATCACGAAACCATTACGACGCTTACAACGCATTAAAATAAGTCGGGAGAGATTAACATGATTGAGTTTAAGTATGAACGCCTTCCCACGTTTTGCTATGCGTGTGGAATGATTGGGCATATCGAAAGGGATTGCATTAACATACCTGATGAAGATAGAAGTGTGGAAAAACAATGGGGGACTTGGTTGCGGGCCTCACCAAGGAAGGGCAGATTGAAACTCCAGGAAGAGACTCGAAGCTTCATGGCTGCTCGAAAGCGGCTGGACCTTACACCAAAGTCAAATAAAATGGTGTGGGTGCGAGGGGGTAGGGATAGCCTGAGAGAGAGTAGTGTTGTGGAGCGAACACAAGAAGAATCAGAACTTTGTGTAGATGAGAGAGGGGAGTTTGGAGGGGGAACAAAAAATATTGAAAGTTTGGTGGGCTGGGGGATGGAAACTGGTGCAAAGAGAGAGGGGAAAGGGGATGGCAATGCAAAAGATAATGGAGATGCGACGGTGCATGGTAAGAGCAAGGATGTTTTGGAAGAGGAAGTAAGTCGGAACACTGAGGATGAAGCTAGGGCTGATTTTAGAAGGGACGGTTTGACTGATCAGGGGAGTAAACAAAAAATAATCATAGGCAACGAAGAGAAACTCGTAGAAGAGTATATGGGGGTTATGGAAATGGAGCATGATGCAGATGGGATAAGTGATGGATTGGTAAGTAGTGTGGGAAGGAAAGTGCAAGAAGGGGACAAAAAGAAAACTTCAAAAAACCGTGGCTGGAAAAAACAACATCGAAAGCCAGGGACATTGTGGATTGGGGAGAACAATGCCACGGGTATAGGGGACAAAAGAGAGCGCGATCATGAGCTGGATGAGGAGAAGGATGCTCCAGCTTGGAAGAAAATTGGCATATCCCCGATAAGTTTTGAAAATGAAGGAAGGCTGATTAATATAAGTGAGAAGGAGAAGCTGAATGAAGTGGCGGGCCCCACAAATAGGGCCCTCGGTGATCAATGAGTAAAATTTTAAGCTGGAATTGCCGAGGTCTGGGGAGTCCTCGTGCGATAAATGCTTTAAAGAGAGTTGTAACTCTCGAAACTCCCCAAATTTTGTTTCTCTCTGAAACAAAACTCAAAGCGCGGGAAATGGAAAATGTGAAAAAGAAGGTGCAGGGCATGAATTTGGTGGCAGTCAGCTGTGAGGGAGAGGGGAGAAGTCGAAGGGGGGGTTTAGCTTTGTTGTGGAGTGAAAAAGTTGATCTCAATATGAAGACCCTATCATTAAATCATATCGATGTGCACGTTGTATTAGAGGGGGTGGAAAGCTGGCGTTTCACAGGGTTATATGGACATCCCGAGGAAGCAAATAAGACAAAAACGTGTGAGTTGTTGGAACAGCTATATAGGGCCAGCTCGCTCCCCTGGGTGTGTGGGGGAGATTTTAACCTCATGATGTATGCTGCGGAAAAAAAGGGAGGGAATAGTTTTAATGCTCGGGATGCGCACATGTTTAGAGAAGCGATAGAGGGGTGCGAATTGCAGGACATGGGTTATGTGGGGCACGATTTCACGTGGAGTAACAATCAGCCTGGAGAAGATAACATACAAGAGCGGCTGGATAGATTTTGTGTTAGTAGGACATGGAGGGAGTTATTCCCAGGATCTTTTGTCTCACATCTCACAAAAAGAAAGTCGGATCACTTGCCGATACTCTTACATGTAGTCTCGCAGCTTCATGGCAACCAAAAGAAGAGATTCCAGAAACTTTTTAGATTTGAGGAAATGTGGCTGAGGGAGGAGAAGTGTGGACAGATTGTGAGAGACTTTTGGCGGCATGGTGATACTGTAGCACACAATTTGGGAGCCACGGCAAGTAGGTTGCAAGCATGGGGAAGGGATATGTTTGGAAGTACTATACGAGAATTGAGGGAGTGCCAGAGTAGAATGCAGGAGCTTATGCGTGAGGATCAATCTGAGAATGTAATTGCGGAGATGAGAAGTATAGACCTGAGAATGGATGAACTGGAAGTGCGGGAAGAGACGTATTGGAGGCAACGAAGTAGGCAATGTTGGATGCAGGGGGGAGACAAAAACTCTCGTTTCTTCCATGCAAAAGCGGAACAACGGAAGTCGAGAAATCAGGTGCGAAAGATTCTGGATGAAGCGGGTAATGTGTATGATGATGAAACCGATATTGCGGAGGTGTTTGTAAATTTCTTTCAGGACCTTTTCACATCGGGCGGAAACGTTGATACTAACCCAGTGATTGAAAAAGTGCATACACGGCTGGATGACAGGATGATTGCAGAATTGGCTCGTCCATATACAGGGGAAGAAATTCGAATGGCGCTTTTTCAAATGCATCCCTCGAAGGCTCCGGGACCGGATGGTATGTCTGCTATGTTCTACCAAAATTTTTGGGATGTTGTTGGGGCGGATATAATTGAACATGCTCTCCATATTCTAAACCACGGGGGGGAGGTATCTGATATTAATCACACTCATGTTGTTCTTATTCCAAAAAAGAAAGTGTGTGAAACTCCACGTGACTATAGACCCATTAGCTTGTGTAATGTCTTGTATAAGATTATTTCTAAAACACTAGCTAACAGAATGAAGGAAGTGTTACCATCCATCATAAATGAGGCGCAGAGTGGTTTTGTTCCAGGGAGATTAATTACTGATAATATCTTAGTTGCTCATGAATGCTTCCATTATCTGAGAAAGAAGAAAAAAGGAATAAAAGGGGACATGGCGCTTAAACTGGACATGAGCAAAGCATATGATAGGGTCGAATGGGTTTTTTTAAGGCAAATGATGCAGAAGATGGCTTTTCCGAGTTGTTATATTGATTTGATCATGAAATGTGTGATTTCCCCCACTTTTGCTATACTTGTAAATGGGCAACCTTCTAAGACCTTTACACCTAGCAGGGGGTTGAGACAAGGGGATCCCCTCTCCCCGTTTTTGTTTATTCTTTGTGCGGAAGGTTTGTCGGCTTTATTGATGGATGCTGGAGAAAAAAAGATGATTCATGGGATAAAAATCGGCAAGAAAGTGAGCCCTATTTCTCACTTACTGTTTGCAGATGATAGTCTGTTGTTTGCTAGAGCAACAGTTGAGGAGGTGGATAGTGTGTTGGATGTTCTCTCTATTTATGAGGCTGCATCTGGACAAAAACTGAATATGGAAAAATCTGTGGTATCTTTTAGCCGAAATGTCGAGACTGATAAGAAAAATTTGCTCCTGGCGAGATTAAATTTTAAGGCTGTTGAAGATCATGATAAATATTTGGGTCTACCTACATATATAGGAAGATCAAAGAAAGAAGTTTTCCAAGCTATTCAGGAACGAGTCTGGAAGAAGCTAAAAGGATGGAAAGAAAAATTCCTATCACAAGCTGGACGGGAGATTCTTTTAAAGGCTGTGGCACAGGCCATCCCGATGTACACTATGCAAGTTTTCAAACTTCCAAAAAGCATTATTTTGGAAATTGAGAAAATGTGTCGAGCATTTTTTTGGGGTCAAAAAAAGGACGAGAGAAAGATACCCTGGCTCTCTTGGGAAAACTTGTGTCGATCAAAAAGAGAGGGTGGGATCGGGCTACGCGACATGGAAGCTTTTAATCAGGCACTATTGGCGAAGCAGGGATGGAGAATTCTAACAGATGATAGCTCCCTGATGACGAGAGTGCTAAAGAATAAATACTTTCCATCTTGTAGCTTTTTCGAAGCAAAAACTCCTCCCACAGCTAGCTTCACATGGAAATCCATATTACAAGCACGGGTTTTGCTGCAAAGGGGAGTCCGAAGGGTGATAGGAGATGGTCGAGCCACTCGAGTATGGCAGGATCCATGGGCCCCTACCGAAAGACATAACGGGCTCTTAGCCCCGATAAATGAGGAAGGTCACCAAGTAGAGTTTGTAAGTGAGCTAGTGCAGGGGTGTGGGTGGAATTCGCAAGTCCTATCCAAGGTCCTACCTCCCTGGGACGTAGCAAAAGTCCAGGAGATAATTTTACCACTTTTCCCCTGCCCGGATGTTTGGGCGTGGCGCTGGTCAAAAAATGGAAATTTCACTGTGAAGAGTGCATATCATGTGGCTGTCCAGATAAAACGAGGCTCGCAGGCCAGCTCGTCAACTGAGGATGGTTGTACAGTGTGGAAGAAAGTGTGGCATGCTAGTGTACCCCCAAAGGTACGGAACTTTGCTTGGAGAGCTCTACATAACGCAATTCCGGTTAAAGAGAACTTGAAGCGCAGGCATGTGGACGTGGACCCAATATGCCCTCGCTGTGGGGAGAAAGAAGAGAGTGTGGACCATCTTCTGCTCACATGTAGTGAAGCTCAGGCGGTTTGGTATGCATCTCCACTTCGGCTTGATACATCTCAGAGCAGCCACGGAGGTTTTCGGGAATGGATAGTGGAGAAAATGAAGCTAGTCCGAGAGGCTGAATGGTGGGATGTTTTCTGGATGTTGTGTTGGTCCTTGTGGCTGCACCGAAATGACTGGGTATATAATGGTGTGAGGGGGGATTTTATGGGAAGGATTGGGAAAGCTAGAAGCATTCTGGAGGAATATCATAAAGCGACGATGGTGGATCGAGATAAGGGTCGCTCGTTGCGAGTGCCAACTCAATGGGTCAGACCCACGGGAGAATTGTTAAAGCTGAATTTCGATGCTGCGTTTAAGGAAGGGGAGCTGGTGGGCATGGGTGCTGTTCTGCGGGATGGGGAAGGTGAGGTGCTCATGGCTATGTGTGCCTCCTGGAAGGGGAAATGTGCCATACATGAAGGAGAGGCAATGGCGGCAAGAAAAGGTATCAAAATAGCCATGGAGGCGGGCTTTACGCAGTTCGTACTTGAAACGGATTGTGTGATGGTTTTTGAAGCTCTCAATCGGGGGAAACGAGAGGCGTCCACTTTCGGTTTGATTTTACATGATATTTTTATGCTTTTGTCTCAATGTGGGACTGTTTCGTTTAGTCTTGTTAGGCGAACTGGAAATAGAGTAGCCCATTCTTTAGCAAAGAAAAGCCTAGAGGTGGATGAACTAATTGTATGGCTAGCAGAAGTCCCTACAGATGTAGGGGATGCTGTAGCTGCAGATTTGCTTGAGTAATAAATTTTGGGTGTGTTTCTCGTCAAAAAAAAAAAAAAAAGTATACAATGAACAAAGTCTGATATAATGCAACAAAGTTAGCAGAACAAAACTACAAAGAAATTCACATCTGAGAAAGAAAAAAATCTAGCTAGAATGATCCTTAACCAGAAAGAATATAGTAAATGGATATCCAATCTTAACGAAGGGAGTAAGAAATCATATACTTAATTGAATCCTAATAACATTGACATTCAAACACTCATGAGAAATTTCTGTTAATTACTATTAGCAAACCAAAACCCAAAGTTACACTATACTTTTTTCTTGTTAATTAAGTTTAGAAATCTTGTCTTTGATCATATATACATATCTGACAACAATTTTCATAAACGAACAACTAAGGAGACTAGATTTATGGGACTGATGGACATTGACACAAGAAAAATGAAAAGTTCGAGTAACATAATATAACAAGTTTATAAAGGGATGAATAGCCCTTGTATTACCTTAGACATATCAGCGGCAGCCTGTTCAGTATTCTTGGCAACAAGAGCAGTGTAACGAGCAGTTTCAGGCATCTTGGCGCGCCAGTAGTAAGTTAGCAGAGCAGGAATAGCACCAAACATTAGGATGATCCTCCACACATAGTCAGCCTGTGGTACCAATGAGGCAGCTGCATTGTCCTGATAAGTGGGAGCAGGGTATGCAGACTTAAAACAAGTCGAAATTATAAGAGCAAATATACCACCAGTCAAGTTCCCAAATCCTTGCATAGCAAAAACCGCGGCAATGAAGGCTCCACGAGTTTTCTTATTGGAGTATTCAGACATGATGGTGGCGGAAAGTGGATAGTCTCCTCCAATCCCAAATCCAAGCCAAAATCGAAAGAAGCAAAGAGTCGTCATGACACCTTTAGCATCATGCCCAAATGAAAGGCCTGAAGCAAAGGAACATAGGACCATCATCAATAGAGTCATACCATAGACCTTTTTTCTACCCAATTTGTCTCCGAGCCACCCAAAGAAGAGCTGCCCTGTTAGAGTCCCACAAAAGGCAACGCCGTTAACAGCAGCTGAGACATTTGGAGGTAATGTCCCTGGCTTAAGTGAACCAGGCTCAGTGTAATATATACGACCAAGGAGTTTTGTCACTAAGGATATGCTAAAGAGATCATATGCATCAGTGAAAAAACCCATGCCAGCAACAATAATTGCAGTGAAATGATACCATTGTGTCTTTGCAACATCTAGTGCATTTAGCACTTTTAGTTGTTCTTGTCCCATTTGGATTTTTGGGTGGCCTATATATATCACACCTGATAGAAACAGAGGAAAATAAATTATGTACACTCATATATATCAGTATGGATTTGTCATGATTTTGAGACGAAGGGAGTATATGTTTTTTCGTGTGCATATAAAAGAATCACAAGGAAAACCGCACATACATGATTCAATCACACATCTTGAATTTAGAACAAGAGATACAATCGACTAGCTAGGTGTACCACGTCCAAAACACAATATCATTTAACTAAAAACACTAAGGTTTGTTCTCTTCGGCGTAAAACAACTAAATTGAATTGAACTGAATTCAATAGTGATATGTGAGAGTAAAAGTATTGTCTACAGCTGAACTGAATTGAACTGAAAATAAGCCAATATAAATTATGATATGGTCTCTCGTATTAAATTAAAGCTTAATCTTCGTTCACTCCTAACAAACTACGTACCAATATGATAAGGTAAAAAGATAAGAGTTGAAAATAAATCTGAAAAAAAGAAAAGAATATTTTGCAAACAACTTTATAAAAGAATGGAAGTCCGAAGAAACCTCGCAAACAATTTTTAATAAGTTCCTTGCCAAAAAAATAAAGAAAAACACTCATCAATACAATAAGACCATAATAAGAAGAGATTTCCATTAATTTTATAGTTTTTTGTTCTACATATTAAAAATTCTCTAATTTTACTAATCACGACACTAAGAATACATCAATCATTAAAATTAAAATCTACTGGGTTTTTTTTTTTCATCATAAATTTCCAAGAATTCAGCATTAAGTAAGGTAAATGTTACAATATGAGATATTAGGGATAATCAGAAAATAATATCTCAAACAGTCATACTGTGACAGTAAACCATAAATTCTCACACAATTCATTTCTCCCCACAAAAAAACAAGAAAATAAATTTAAGATTATGAAATAAATGTAATTAACTTATAACGTTGCATGTGCATGAGTGATGCAACTAGAGTTACAACTACAAAATGAATTTGATACTTTGCTCATTTTTTATATAATATTCCTACGTTAAAAGTGTTATTTTGTTGAATATACGTGTTGTTAAAAACAAATATTGCATAATAGATTGAAAGCATACCTTAAAATGAAAAGTCGAAGAAGAGCGTGAAAGTGCAAAAGTTAAGGAAGAAATGTGGAAGACTAAGGAATGAAAATCACTGATTTACACGGACTACTCAGTATTTATGCGTAGGATAATAGGGTTTTTAAGGAATAATTAGAGAATATCCTTATCAGCCACGAAAGCCGTACAAATAAAAAAAGAAGGAATTCGATTTATTTAAACTTGTGACCTATAGTTCACGGCACCTCAATCTTAATCACTAGGTCAAGATATCTTTGATATCTTACTTGTATCTCTAGGTCACCTTTTTGTATGCCTATTAAAGTCTAAAGACGGGCCTTGTTCATCAATACTAAGTTCACTAGGTCACAATTAAGATAATTTTCAAAATTATGCTGTAAGTATTTTTTTTGAGGAAATTATGTTGTAAATATTTTAAATGAAATATTAGACATAAAAGTAATGACATGTATATTATAACATTAAAGAGGAAATGTCTAATCCACTCCTGTTAAAAAAGTGTGTGATTCAAGTTATTAAATAAACAATGGCATTGTTTAGTGGAGGTTTGGGGTAAAATTAGAGGTTTAAACTCATAATAGAGGATATGACTACCCAATCCTCTAATTTGAGTGTTTGGTAAAGAGAGGTTTCAATTAGCTAATTGTGCTTAAAAAGCTCTTTTTGAAAAAATCTAGGGGGGATCTTTTTGACATTAGAGGTTTTGGCATGAGTGGCCAATATACATTTATGTCCTAAAGCTGTTCAAAATTACGTTAATAAACAATAAAAGGTACAACGATAGATTATGCACATATCTTTATTGGTCATTTTACACAATTATGTAACAAACAACTATCAGCTACTTATACCAAACATTTTTATACACACAGCTAATACAATCAGCTATCAACTAACAACTAACAGATATCCGCTAATTGCCAAACAGGGCCAATATATTTCATAGCATCTTACATACAACTACTTCTAATAAAATTGAGATCAAGATTTCACGAATCAAGTCGGAAACTTTCACATTGGTACAAGTTGTAGTTTACTTAAAGAAAAAAGAAATAAAATATCTTCATATATATTATATAAAAAAAGTTAAGTAGAAAAAAACATGAATGACATAATAAATTATTTCAATTAAATATAGTTAGGTTTTATTTGCATAATTAATTTATGTAATGAATCATCTAAGTTTTACTGTTAAGCCAATTTGGATTTTAATATATTAAATTTAGTGTTAAATTATTGAGACCGTAAAATATACCTTTTTATTGTGGAAAGTATATGGAAGTTGATTGGAATTTGCACGAAAGCTTGGATGACTGCGGAGCATTCGGATTGATTGATAGCTTCATTCAGCGATGCTTTTGAAGACCTATTGCAATATGGAGTTGGTGACCATTAATTATCGTGCCTAAGAAGCAAGAAATTAGACTTTTGATAGCAAGAGAACAAAAAAAAAACAGCATAAACCGCCACCTCTTGGATGTCCTTTCAAGCCTACCGCAAGGCGATGGAGTCGAGTAATCCTAGTTTTAGAGTGTTTTAGGAATCCAAATCCTAGTCGAACTAGTTGTATTTTGATAGGATATAAATAGGTTTTAGATAGAAATTAAAAAGAGGGATTTTTGGAGAACAGATATCACGTAATACTAGAGAGAGAGAGGTGTTGGTAGGGGTGTAAATTATTTGGTTCAAAACCGAAAACCAAACCAAACCAAACCGAATTAGTAATTTGGTTTGGTTTTTTTTGAAATTCGGTTTGGTTTGGATTCAAAAAATTATTTTTTCGGTTTTTCGGTTTGGATTGGTTTTGGTTTTGGAAAACCGAAAAAACCGAAAAAAACCGAATTATTGTCACTTAACATACGAATTTTGTCTATTATTTTTTTGTGTTTCTTTTTTTTAATATTAATTACGAAAATACAAAAATATTGTCACTTGAAATACAAATTATCAAAAAATTTGGTTTAAATTCGGTTTGGTTTTTATCTTGGTTTGATTTAATTTCATTTCGGTTTGGTTCGGATTTTGGAATATGAAAAAAAATTGGTTTGTTTTGGTTTGGATTTTGAAAGATAAAAAAAATCCGGTTTGGTTTGGTTTTTGATTTCATATTTTGGTTTGGTTTGGTTTGGATTGAGTCGAATTTCGGTTTGGATTTGGTTTGGAAATTTCAAAACCGAATTTATTTTGGTTTGGTTTGGTTTTGACCTTAAACCAAACCAAAAACCGAACTTACACCCCTAGGTGTTGGATTTGCTGATCTTAGCTTTGAAGAACCATTCAAGACTTCATCTTTTCATCATCAATTCAAGTATTCTCTTTTATAATTTTGATTATTAATCATGCTTTCTCTTATTAATTATTTTGTTTATTCAATCATCATGTGTGAGTAGTTTTCTATTCTAGGGTTAGGTTGAATCCTAACATGAATTGATACATGTTTAATTCCCAATTTCAAAACCTTGATTAATTTATGGTTCATTTATTTTAGGGTTGGTTTTAATTATCAATATATGACTAGAAATAGTATTTATTGAATGTGATTATTTTTGCAACGAAAGTTGAATCTTAATCGAATCTAGAACCTTAATTTAAGATAACGGAAATCGTCACGAAAGTAGTTGATGGAATTTATTAGGATGTTAAGATGCTATGTCTAAAGTCATTAATTTGCATGACTCCATGAAAATCGGCATGATTGCATTGTTAGGGAAGCTATTGATTAATCGAAAGCAATCCTTAGTATCATTAGGGCGCGTCCATCCTATGAGTTATCTATTAATTAATTAAGGGAAGAGGGATTCTTTGTGGCATTAATTCGTGTTAGTGGGGATACTTAAACCTAGATGTTTCTAGTCCATGATTCATTCTCGATAATTTCATTTGCTTTAGTTATTTAGATTAGTTCATCATCACTTATTTTGATTACTTGCTTAGTATTAATTAGAGTTAATTCAACTACTTTGAATCAGTTAGTCTCTTGGGATTCGACCCCTTACTTCCCCGACTATATTAATTAGGAGGAATAGTTAGGTTATTTTTGTTACGTACGCGACACGCCTTTCAGCTATGATCATGAAATCCATGTATGTCATTCATCTTACTTTGTTGCAAATTGAGATACTCTATAGAAAATTACTTGAGTTATAACTGCACCCACTTTACCAACGGCTCCGTGCCATAAAAGGCAACACTAAGAATGTAAGATCACTAGTAGAAAAATAAGGAAGGGTTGCGCTAAAAAAAGCCCCTTAGGGCTGCGCTTTTTGACAGCAGCCCTTTCAATAGCAGCCCTTCACTTTTCAAGTAGGGCTGCGCTTGCCAAGCGCAACCCTTCACAACGAAGGGTTGCGCTTTTACCTAAAAAGCGCAACCTTTCTACAAGTAAAGGGCTGCGCTTTTAGTGAAAAACGCAGCCCTTTTGACCCAAAAAAAAATAAAAAAAATTTTTTTTTTGCATTTTTTATATAGAGAAATATTACTAAAAACTACATAAAATTGACATTAAACATCGAATACAAACACAATTCATTATCCGCCATCACCATTTGCGCAAAAATTGACATAAACATCGAAATAAAACAGAATAATACAACAAAAAAAAAAAGTAATAACTGTAACAAAATATTCAACAAAATCACCAAAATGAAAAATATCCCAAAAAACTACAAAATAATTACAAAAAATTACAGAGTAACTGCACAAAAAGAAATAAATAAAAACCAAAAAACAGTAATTAATATCCTGAAAAGAAAAACCGAAAAAAATTACATCAGAAACAAAAAAAAAATCAGAAACGAATAATGTAACAAAAAATAAACGAAAATGAAAAAATGAAGAAAAAACCCTAAAATTATAGATCAGAAATTGCTGCAACGAACGAACGGAAATAGAAAAAAAAAGGAACGAAAGTAGAACAAAAATGAAAAAAAATGAACGAAAATGAACAAAAAATGAGAAAAATAAACGAAAATAAACAAAAATGAAAAAAAAAACCCTAAAATTATAGATCTGAAGACCAACGAGAGAACGGCGAACGAACGAGATAAAGACGGAGAAGTTGCGCGGCAAGGGGGAGTTCGACCAACAGGTCAACGACGAACGACGACGATGGTTGTTGTTGTTGTGAGGAGACGAACGGCGAGAGAGGAGAGAGAATGGGTCTGATTTTTGCGCGCGACGGTAGTTTTCTTGCGGAGACGAATGGCGACGGTGGTTGTTGTTTTTGCGTAACCCCACTCGTCGGGGTTGAAAGCGACGGTAGTTTTCTTGTTGTTGTGATTGATGAGGATGGTGAGAGAGGGTAATTTATGGTCTAAATGGGGAGGAGAGAGAAAGATGAGAGAAAACATGAAAATGCGATGAAGAAGAGGAGATGAAATGGGAGGAGATAGAGGGTTTCAATAATACAGCGACAATAGAGAGGGAGTATGCGGGCAAAGGCAAAATAGAATTTAAGGCCCAATAGGGCTGCGCATATCCAAAAAGCGCAGCCCTTTTCTAAAAGTAGGGCTGGGTTTTTTGGAAAAGCACAACCTTACTCTTTACAGTAGGGCTGCGGGTTTTTTTTTAACAAGCGCAACCCTTCTATGTGAAGGGTTGCGCTTTTCTATTAAAACGCAACCCTACTTTAATGAAGGGTTGCGTTTTATTTAAAAGCGCAGCCCTACTGTATAGAAAGGCTGCATAATGAAGAAAGCGCAGCCCTTCCAGCGCAACCCTTCCTTTTTTTTCCCCTAGTGGATATAAATCCATATAAGTTTGAGAATGATAATTTTAATTAAGTTGCTAAAAATCAATAAAGAACACCCATGTATATGTAGTTATGTACAACTATCCCAAAACATAAGTGGTTGTCTAGAGGAAATCAATGGTTCAATGATTTAAAATTATATGATCTTGTATTGAAAATAATTTAAAACTGGCTTATGACTCTTATGTTGCACGATTATGACTTATGACTTATCTATAATATTTAGTACTATCGTTAGTATTTTCCTAAATCTAAAATCATGTAAGTAGCAAAAACATAAATTCTAATTATAATGAATTACTCTTTTTTTTAGCCAGCTAAGATTATGAAGTTCGGGATGGAAACATAGCATTTTTATGGTACATAATCAGTATCTTCGTGATTAATATTATATTTTCGATAACATAGTTGAATCAATCTATGCAAATGCATAATATTTTTTTATTTTTCTCTTGAGTATATTTTAAGAGTATGCATATATTTTTGCTTTTTTAAAAAAATCTTTATTATTTTTAGATATTTTTTCGTTGGAGAAATTTAAGTTTGGTTTTAAAGGTATCTATATATATCTTTCATGTCTATTCCATGGTATTAGGTCGAATAGTATTTAGTTGATTTAAACCCAATTAAAATAGCCGATACATGTTTTACTAATTGGTACATGTAGGGATGTTCATCGGTCCAAGACCGAAAAATTTAATTTTAAGAACCGAAGATCGAACCGGTTAACCTAGGACCGGACCCGGATCATACCGATTTTAGAATATATTTAGAAAATTTTCAATTCTTTTTAATTATACTATGAAATATTTGAAAAAAAAAAGGAAAAATCAATTTTTATCGTCCTTTTTTGTAGATCTAATATTAAAAAAATTGTTTTTTTCACCAAATACCCCTTACAAAAAAATTTATTCACCAAATACCCCAACTATTTTTCGAACTCACCATATACCCCCGACTTTTAAAAAAAATTCACCAGATACCCTTAATGACCAACGACGGTTAACTCTGTTAGTCATTAATGTTAATTAATGCTAAAAAACCTAATTAATCATTGAAATAACCCTAATTAACCCAAAAAATCCTAAAACCCTAACTAACCCTAACCTATTTCCAGCCCACACCCACCCCCAACCCCACCAGCCCCCTACCTTAGCCGCACCAGCCACCCCTCCCCCTCGATCTCCCTCGCTGTCGCGCCTCCCTATCCCCACCATCCCCGCAGCCCCTCCGACCTCGTCTGCACCCACCTCCGGTTCTCTCTTCTCCTCCTAACTCTCCCACCTTGATTTCACTCGACGAGTCGATGGTTTATGTGGGATATCATCGACGGTTTCTGCACAACGAGTCGACGATTTCTGCACAACGCACTAGATCTTCCATTCATGTCAAAGAAATCCGAGTTTGTGGCAATTTTGCGGCGGATGAGGGCGAGCGACTGAGTTTGAAAGGGTGGGGGAGGGGTTGGTAGGGGCTGCGGGGGTGGTGGGGATAGGGAGGCGCGACAGCAAGGATGATCGAGGGGGAAGGGGGGGCTGGTGGGCCTGGGGTAGGGGCTGGTGGGGTTGGGGGTTGGTGTGGGCTTGGTGAGCTGTGAATGGGTTGGGGTTAGTTAGGGGTTTTAGGGTTAGTTAGGGTTTTAGGATTTTTTGGATTAATTAGGGTATTTTAAGGATTTTTAGGGTTAATTAACGCTAATGACTAACGGAGTTAATCGTCGTTAGTTATTAAGGGTATTTCATGTCATTTTTAAAAAAAATTGGGGTATATGGTGAATTTTTTAAAAAGTCAAGGATATTTGGTGAATTTTGAAAAAACTGGGGGTATTTGGTGAATAAATATTTTTGTCAAGGGTATTTGGTGAAAAAACCTTTAAAAAAATCAGAAAGCTATAGTTTTCCTAACTTATTAAGAATAATATTAATTATTTTTAAAGATTTTATGCATAGTTTTAAGCAAAAAAAACCGGTCCGGTCCAAGAACGCTTTTTATAGGGTTTTGGACCGGACCGGACCGAATCGAAGATAAAAAAATAATTTCTCAACCCAGAGACCGGACCGGTAGACTCGTTCATTCCATTTCTCCGACCCAGACTGGTTCTTGAACACCCCTAGGGACATACAAGCTAAGGTTGAGCTTAGACTTACCCTATATATCTAAGGCCCAACATGGCCCATCAAACCCATCCTAAGCCCACCCCTCTAAAGTCATCTTATTGTTTCATGACAGTTAGAGTGCCCAACTTGATTTTGGCTCAAAAGTCCACCAGATTTGGCCTCCTCGGCACGATGGCCTTATATTTTGGGTGCAGCCCAACCCAAACCCGACCGGCAGGCCATTTTATTTTTGATATGAAAAGGTCGGTCATTTAATCACCTTTAATTTGTAGTTGTCAAATGACTATCAGAATTATTGTTGATAAGTTCAAAACTCTAATGTGACCACGCCCATCTTCCGTCTCCAGCAAGTCGGGGACAATCGCCATCCTTAACCTTCTACAAGCCAAATCAAGTGCTCCAAACAGCCCCTACTCTGACGATAATCAAAGAGGCATTCGTGGCAGTATATTGGATTTATTCTAGGGGAGGAATAATAAAAAGATGAGACAAAATAGGATGGAGAAAGTTTAAATTGATGATGTGTACCAATAGCATTAAGTGGCACATGTAGCAAAATATTGAACAGTTTTTCCCTTTTCAACAACAAAAATATAAAGGAGTATTCTAGAACACCCAAGAATATAGCATTAGCATCTAGATTCGTTAGGAGTCCCCTTTAAAAGAACAGTGTCTTAACTTTCCTAATGTATCAAATATATATATATATATATATATATATATATATATATATAATTATAATATATATATATATATATATAGCATTAGCAATGGGAGAATAGAACACAATATAACTAAGAAATTTCAAGCATCACTTATAGTGAAATATTATCAAACCTTCAAACTTCAAATACCAGACGAAATCTAAAAGGACTACTTACAATCATCTCCTTAAACATAACTTAAAAATCGAAACACATACATTTATACAAAGCTTCGTATTTTCTAGCTATTCCATCCAAACTAAAGATGAATTTATTTGGACGAAAGAAACTCGACACCTAGAGCGTGCATAAGTAATGTCTAGCTATCCCATTCAAACTAGAGCGTGCACAACCAAAACTTCGAAGTTCTGATGAGTATCCCTAGTTAAGCAACATTTGGTCGAAGTGCCAAACTCCTGCAAGCACACACACAATATGTTCTTAGAAACTGCATTATTAAAAATCATGGTGTTTTCGTGGATAATATGTTACCAGTAAGACCAATAAAAAACACTACTATTAAAAGAGCAATTCATACCATGTCCCTTGCCAACCATTCTCAACTGAGTGACATAATCTGCAATCTTCTTGATTGCCTCAACCTAAGTAAGATTGTAAATCGTGATATGTTAGTGTTACATTCAATACATAGCATCAAATCATTCTGCAAAATAGACTTTTATTCAAGAGAATAAAATCTGCTTGCTCTTTAGAAGAACTAATAGAAGTATAATTTACCTGCTCATTCAAAAATTCGCTTTCGACAAATTCTTGCAACTGGACATCATTGTGTTTCTCAGCCACCTGAATGTAACACAATATAAGAATGATATGAAGTTATGAACTGCTATAATACAACATTCTTTGTTCTTTATTTTACAATGAAAATATCCATTTTAGGGGATAGGGGTGTTCAATAACTTACGCTATGCAAGTTCAACAATTTTTCATTCACGAGCTTCTCCAACGACAAGGCTAGCTCCATTGCTGCCACAAGATATCAAAATAATTAGAACTAATGAATAAGATATAAAACAGAGTTCAACAGAGATATATGTACTTATTCGTAATCATCTCTTTGTTCGCTACCATCTTGGTTAGGGGTGAAAGTTATTCGGATAAAATCTCAATCCAATTCAATCCGTATTAGTAATTCGGATCTGATTCGAACTATGTTTCGATAAGATTCGGATTGAGATTTTTTGAAAAAATGGATTTTCGGATCGGATTGGATTCAGGTAATTAGATCCAAAAATCAAATATAAACGAATAGCAATATGCATTATATTATGTATCCGGATTGGGCTTAAGTACTTAACAATTTTTTTTCGAAAAGCCTCTTTCATAATCCCAATAGACGTATCACTTCAACCCTTCCCCTAAAACCCTAACACCACTTAATTTCTCATTTCCTAAATCTACTATGCTGCTATTATGCTTAATTTATTTCATCGAAAAACTAGAGTGTTATAAAAAATCGAATTTTCAGATCGGATCCAATCTAAATTATGAAAATTCGGATTGGGTCGGATTCAACTCTAATCGGTTTGGATTCATATTGGAAAATTGAAATCCAAATTTTGTACGGATCGAATTGAATTATGCTGTAATCCAAACCGTATACCGAATCTTGGTCACAAACTTTGCTAATAAAAGACAGAAAAATAGAGGCGTACCATATAATGCGTCTCCTTTTTCGACATGCTCAAACTCTGATGGCGGCATAAGAATTGAAAACAGCTTCACCCTTCCTCCTCTCATGTTCTGAAAAAGGATAGAAATGATCAATGATACTATGATTCTATGAACCAGACAAATACAAGATATGATCCTAATTACCATTTCAAAACTTAAAACAGACAAAAGACACTACAACAGTTTGCTAATTACCTGATACTTCATTAGCTTCTCAGCGTGTTCTCTTTCTTCTTCACTTGATTCACGGAAAAAGCTAGATCATGGCAAAATGACAGCATTTATTAAACATTTACATCCCTTCACTTAATGCAGCTATACTGAATGGAGTTTTATAAGTAATCTATTGAGTTTACTTACTTGGCTAAACCTTTAAGAGCAATATTGTCCCTGTCAAAGTATGCAAACAGCGAATGGTACACATAGGACGCACTGTATTCCACACTGTAAATCATACAACCAAACCCATTTAACATTAGAGAAATATAATCATACTTAAATTTACTTCTTTTGCTGGGTAGAGATCAAATTTGCAGACAAGGTACAAGATACCTTTTAAAAAAACTACTGAAGAACAACTTGATATATAATCATGTAAGCAAATAATAATGGAAAAAAACTTTCTCTTCCTAGTCGGTCAACAACACACTACAAATGGAATCATGAAAAAAAGTGGAATCTAACTCATCAGTTTTAATAGTTTTTTAATTCTCTATTTCTAGTGAGTTAACTATCCACCGAGTAGATATAGTATTGCCCAATATAGCCTAATCTGAGAAAATGACCTACAGTTAAAAGGAACATCAATATTAAAGCCACGACTAGTCGACTAAATAAACTTGATGGAATCTTCCACTGGGTGCTCCTTTGGAGGACATAAAGCATGGGAAATGGAAGTTCCTCAGAAGTGGAAAACTGTGGAGTTATTCGAGATGTTGCTTAGCTCTTAGGTATGTGAAAATTCCTATGTAAATTTTTACTTCATGTACTTAATCAAATACCTTGTTACACTTCTCAAGAAAATATAATTCGTCGTCTTTGAAACTTCCTAGGAAGTTAAACCTATTAGGTTCAAACAAAGTACCAAACAACCACTAATATCAAATTAATTTGTTTTAAGTTACGCAACCTCATTGATCCTCAATGTTCCACAACTCCGTGTCTTCCTCAAGATAGTACGTCCTACTTCCTACGTCCCATAATCATTTTAGCTTTCTTCTTTACACATATCATAAAGCTTTTCGGAATTTATGTTTCGACCATATATTACCATTTTCACCAAATTCTCTTGACATTCAGCTATAGAATATATAGACTTAACCAACTAAGATTCACAAATCACAAGTCAAACAATTAGACACGTATTGCTATATTATCCTTACCCAATACCCTTAAACAAGAGTAAAGATTTTGGAGGTGTGTGGTACGAAAAATCTAAGATTAAATTTCGTCTACATCACTACTTCAACACTCTCTCTAGTTGAAATTACCAATATTACTACATTAGATTGCTTTCTCTCCCCAAACTAAAGAAGGTAACTCTCCATGCATTACCTACTTAAAAACTAATCATAAACATAGCTGAGAACATGTTAAGGAATTAATAAACGGGCTTAGTGAAGCTATGCATGATGCAACTACTACTTAAAAGTAGTAATTTCATTATAAGATGAACCACAAAATAAGGCACTACAAAACAGAAAAGACAGCTATAGTGAACAAAAGCTTATAACATGACAACATTTTTCACTAAGACATTTTAACAAACAATTGGTCGGCATTTCCTTTATGTTAAATTTATCATCGCACCAACTTATAGTGGTAGTATAAAACAAAAGGTTAATATAAATAAACATAAACAATATTTTATAAGGAGTATATACGAAGCTAAAAGTAAAAATATTAAGAGGGCGTTTTGGTATGGTATATTTTGATGTAGGAAATGAATTCAAATAGGCGTTTTTAATTCTAATTGTTTAATATGAGTGTTAAGTAACAAATAACGTTTCTGGAGTAAACCATAATCTCTTCATTTGTTATCCTTATCAAACTAGTAACAAACAACTATTAAAAGTAACAATTATTATTTCTATTTCTCCTCCTTATCCAAATCTTTGTCATTCCGTTTACATTGATTATGGAATTGTTTGGTTATTGGCTTCTGTTTGAGTTGGCTTATTTGACTGGCTGGAAGCATTAGCTTGAACAACCAACTCAAAAAGCAATTTATTAGAGAGTTTGTGGCCAACAAACCAAAAGCCAATCTAAAAAGCTATTCTAAGTAACTTTTTCATCTTAGCTAAACCAACCAAAAGGACAATAATCAAAACACTTTTTTTGATTATTTGACCAAATTAAAAAGTAAAAAGCCAACGAAAAAACCGTTTTCCAAACATGACATATACCAAACGCTCCTAGTAAGAAACAAGAACCAATAACATCAATCAACATATGATTATATCATAAACTCCTAAGCCAATAAAGTACTATTATAAAATACGACTTATTTTATAAGAAAAGGATGGCATATATTATAACCGACAACCAAAGATCTACTCCCTCCGTCTCATAATATAGTGCTTATTTCATTTTTGGTGGTCAAACTTTAAAATCTTTGACCGAATATTCTCATTTGTATATATAAAAAAAACATATTCATGTAGGATCTTGTTAGATTCGTCTCAATGTGTAGTTTCATAATATCAACTTTTTATATTTATTATTAATAAGGAATTGAAGATATTAAAGGTCAAAGTTACGTTTTGGAGACCGTGAAAAAAGAAACAAGCACTATATTATGAGACGGAGGGAGTAATAGTATGACTTTCTATCTCCCACATGAAACATTAAGATTCAAAATCGTGATGGAAGTAAAATATTAATATAATTGGGAGAGTTTGGAACTTGTTGGGGCCCTCAAGGTAAATGGTCCTATGCGAAAATAGTTAAGAGGAAATTCATCATAACGCAAATTTCCAAAGGTGGAAAAAAGAAACGACAAACAAAAAACTATTACACATCTTACTTTTTGAGTTTTCACCTTTAATAATGGTATCACATCAAACTTTTTTCATCACAATTTTATGTTTTACGTTTACCCATCTCAACCACCAAAGTAAATACATAACCTTTTTTTTTCCAAAAACAAAAAAAGGGATTTAGAAACTTACTTAATCTGCTCATTAATGGCAGATTCACAGTCATCAACAAATCTCTGTCTAGCAAGTGAGACCTGTGATGAAATAGGCACCATAAAATCATCACTCTTCACCTCTTCAAAAGGCTGAAACACAATCCCAGTAATGGGCCCACCTTCTTGTAAAGCAGATACAATTCTTCCATGACCATTATTCTTCACTCTCTCTCCTCCAAATCCCACAAAACTAGAACCAAATCCATGGCTTCCATTCGTCGAAACCGGGGTTTTCACCTTCAAAGAGCTAAACAGGGGAGAAGGAGACCCTCCTGCAACTGTTCTCATCATCATAATCTTCCTAAAACTGAAAATTAGCTCACAAAAATGGCAGAGAAGGGTAAAATGGGAATGCTGAAAATTTAATTTTGGGAGAAAGATAGATGAACACTAATGAGAATAATGTGGAACAAAAGGGAAGAGGTTATATAGGAGAAAGACAAGTGTTTGAGTAGCATTGGGGATTGATTTGAGCCGTTGGATTGAGTGGTAACGTGGACGGTTGAGATGAAAAGTTAGGAAATGGCGTGTGGTGAGCTCGTGTCACATGGAGAATCTTGCAAATATCCAATCCACGTTGTATTTTGCTTTTATCTCTCCAATTAAATTTGTCGTTTATTCTCACGCGCCTGAGGGAATTAAGTTAGGGTACGCGCTGATTTTATTTGCAGGAAATTAATAATTTTGTGGATTGCATGTAAAAAAAGCCTTATATAGACGAGAGACATGGTACACCAAATTAGCGTGAATTTAATGTTAGTATATACTTCCTCTGTCACATTTTATATTTTTCGTTTCATTTTGGGTATGAAAATTAAGGAAACAATGATTATTATGTACTTATCTTCGGAGTTGTTGTTTTTTTGGAATTATTATCATAAAATAATGAAAAAAAATGAGAAAATTAAATGGTTGGGCATGTGAAAAGAGCAGAGAGAATAAAAATGTTTTTTTGTTATCAACAACCAATGAGAGTTGAAGAATATTAAATGATGGTGTCAAAAACCCATGTAAAAAATGGAGAGAGAGTAACAAAAGATGTTCAAAAATGGTAATAACATATTGAGACACCCAAACTAGAATATCCGAATTATAAAATAGGATGGATGAAGTATAATTTATGAAATAAGGGTCACTATGTAAATATAAACAATAGGTGTAAATTGTAAAAGGTGATTATTGAGAAATATGCTATAAAATGAAAACTTAGCAAGTGGTAACTACATCAATTTAAAATTGTCAAAAGCGATAGGTTAGTGTAATTTAAAATTTTAGAAGGTTATTATATGAAAAAAGAATCACTATGTCATTTGAGTAGTTTTAGTCCAAAATCATATTAGTATGGATTAGATTCACGCAAGACTAACTATACTGGATATATTGTACTCCCTCCGTCCCATATATAGTGCATACTTCATTTCTGGTGGGTCAAACTTTAAAATCTTTGACCCAATATTCTCATTTATATATTAAAAAAAAACATATTCATGTGAAATCTTGTTAGATTCGTCTCAATGTGTAGTTTCATAATATCAACTTTTTATATTTTTTTATTAATACGGAATTGAAGATATTAAAGGTCAAAGTTACAACTTGGAGACCGTGTAAAAAAAAAAACAAGCACTATATTATGAGACGGAAAGAGTAAATCAGATGAAAATTGAAAACAATAAAATTTGTGGGGAAAGTGTTGGTGAAACCAAAAGAAGGAGATGAGAGTGGGGAAAATGTTATGGGAAAATGATGGGATGAAGACGAGTCTAAGGGCGGAAGATGCTTAGCAGTTAGTGGCTATAACAGCCTGGAATGACGTGGACATTGTCCTCTTTTAAGTGTTTCTAGTCTTGTCAAACCCCTCCCTCCATAACTACTGCTCATAAGGAGAAAGCCTTGGTAACCAATTGTTTGAGTCCAAAAAAGATTCAAACACTCAAAAAGTTACACATTGGTACCATTATAACCTGGTATTGGTATCACATTGTTATCAGGATTGGTACCAAGCAACCTTACTTTGGTATCAAAATTTTCGGACAATGGTACCAATCTAACCTAGCATTGGTACTAAACAACACGCGCGTGAAATTTCCAAGGCTTAAAATGACCAAATTGCCCATGTTTGAGTCTCCTAAAAGACTCAAACGGTTGGTTGCCTAGACAAACTCTGCTCATAAGTCATAACTTTATTTTGGAGATTGATATATATATTTATGGGATAAAAAACAACTTCATTTCGGCAAAAAAAAAAACATTTTTAAAGTTAAATTTTGCGTAAACACATTTTAAAGCATTTTTTGCGGAAAAATAACTATAAACTTAATTTTATTTGTAAGATAAACTTATTCCCGTCTATCGTGTGATTTTTGAGATACATGAGAGGGGCTCGTCCATTTTCCTTTAACCCCATATTTCCACTAATTGCAGCAATTCTCTTATGCATCTCAAAAACCACACCGAAAAACGTGAATAGGTTTCATCTTGCACAAAGAAAAATAAGTTTGTGGTTTGTTTTCGCAAATAATGTTTTAAAAGATTTTTTTCGTAAAATTTGACTTTTAAAAGGTATTTTTTAGCAAATTTCTTAATGACATATTGTTGGATTAGCTTCAATTTATATTTCAAAACATCAAAATATTTTTCATTTTTCTTAATTGGATATAACACTAATGGTCAATTATATATGCTGATAACGTGAAAATAAAATGTTGCTGATGAATGAAGTATTCGTCAGAAAAAACTGTCAAAATTAGTAAAAAAGAAATGAATATTTCGAATGAAAAGTATAAGATTGATATATACAATTTTTCAAGATATTAACTTAACTATTAATTTCTTCATTATATATTAGTGAAAGTACTTCTTTTATTGCATGAATTCCTCACACTATCTATCTTCACTAAATAAAGTAAAGAAAACATATGTACCCAATTTTTAACTTGCATAAGACTGTGTATCTACATCAATTGATTAATTTTCTTTATAGAGTAAAGATTGTATAAAAATAAAATATAGTATTAGCTATTTCTTATAAACTAAAACACCTCATTACTTTCTTTTTTTCCATATTAGCTATACGTATTAGAAATCAATAGATAAAAAATATATAGTCCTCAAGGATAGGACTATTTTAAGAAAATCATACCAAAATAATCATGAAATAATTATTTCTATCAATTACTTCCTATGTTTTTTATGTCATCTACTTTACAATAATCATTTTTGAGGCTTAGATTAAAATTAGGATTATGATTATGAAAAGGATCCCCTAGAGTTGGAACATGACTTTGACGTTTTCAAATGCTTCGTGTTGAAGGTCTCATCTCAAAAGAATTGTGACAAAGTCATACTTTGGTAACAAAAGGAAGCAAATTTGATCTATACAAACTCTAAGAAATTTTGGCCGCCAATAGTAGATAAGCATCCGACCCCTTCTAAATTACCTCCCTCATATATACAATGTTCAACCCGTTCTTATCAACCTTATTTTTATATACATTCACTGTTTTTTGATAGGGATAAGGAGATCTCGACTTCTGAACATCATATTTGACAAGATTTGAACCTTACACCTCAAATATCTTAAGTTAGAGTTTCGTCAGATGATCAGATAATACTTCTTGGTATACTTGTGTGTTGTATATATATTTTGCTTTTACATATATTTGTAAGAACTAAGAATAGCTTAATGTAGGTCAATTCGTTGATTATTTCGCTATGACACAAGTGCAATTAAACAATAGTGTCGACCCTCAAGATTTCACACAAATATTCTTTTAGGGTGTACTTAAAAGAGAGAATTCAGAACTCGTATGCTCATATTTCACTAGAAAAGCATCTATAGAAAAGTGTTTCCAAAAAATGAAGGCTAAGACATTTATAATTAAAAACATGAAGTATATAAAATGTCATATGGAATGTATATATACATATAAATACACCATCTTCCTTCGAGACAAATAAACATAATATGTACCAATTAGTACTTGGTCTAGTGGTAAGGAGAGCACCCTTCCAACCTCAAGGTTGGGGTTCAATCCCCACTAGAGGCACTTTGAGGGTAAAAATTTCCCTTACCCTTCCCCCTTACTCTCAAGTGTCTGGCCCATTAAAATCCGAACGGAATCCGGACCACTTCTTCTTACCCAAAAAAAAACATAATATGTATTTTATTTTCAGACATGTATCTTGTCTAAAGACATTTATCATTATTTTCATATAACTATTGAAATGTTTCTGAAAATTGTCATTGTTTAAATTTAGTGGGATAGCACAAGTTAACATGTTAGATTATGAGAGCCAACATATAACCACTATTTGTTAGCTAGTATATTAGTTATACTATTTTTATAACGACTACAAGTTCTATTAGTACGTTACTTTTGAGATTCAAAATACCGCTCATTTTGTTGTTACGAACTCCAATTTATTCACATATGATTTTTTAAAAATTTGAATGAAGTTTATGCACAAAGATTTATTGTGCACTAAGTTTCGTATAATGTGGTCAGATTTTATTTGATATAGTTAGTTTCTATATGATATAGTCAATTTTTAATGACACGATCATCTTTTTGGATAGTCAATTATTGTATGATTAGTCATTTTTTGTATGATATAGTCACTTTTCTCTATTCATTTGGTCTTGTAAGAGACCACCTACTTTAAACTTAAAATTAACCGCGGCCCAAACCCAATATTAAGAAGAGAACATGCCACTTCTTTTTTTAGTATACTGACTAGATTAATTTATATAGGGATCAATTTAATCTATTTCGTGTCCAGTTTAATCTATTTAGTAATGATAGTTTTTAACTCATTGAGTCACTATCCATTTAGTGACTAGTTTAATCCGTTTGGTAAGACTATCGAGTTAATTTTTTTGAAATTATCTGTCGTAGTTCGAGAATCAAAAAAGGAAAAGAGAAGAAATGATTTGGATAGTGTTGGGTTAGAGTGAAATGTAATGAAGCTTGTTAGAAAAATCCAGTCTTAAATTCGTCTAATTTTATATTAAAATTAGACTGTATATTCTAATAAATTGTGTTCTCTATTATAGTCAATTTTTACATGATATAGTTAATTTAGGTTTATCCAATTTCGATATAGTCAATTTTTGCGTGATATATGTGCTAGACAAAGGTCGCCCGACTACCCAACTTAATGGCCTTAATTTTGAGACTTGGAGCTTTTTCCAACCCAAAACCGGACTACATTCATCAATAATCAAATATTGATACATTGGTTGATTTTTGGTACAGTGAAACTGGAAAAGTTGGTTCCTTGATGCAAACATTTGAGTCGAAAGTCTAGAAATTTACCCCAAAAGAAAACAATAGAGATGAACATATTATGGAAGAGTGAATCATGGAGACGTATCGTAGCTAAAAGTCGGGATTCAAAGCCCTTCTTCTTCACTTTTGCTATGGTTTGCGGTGTTATTCCTGGGATCGTTGGCTATGGTGTTATGCAGGTCACTAACTCTCGTAACGACAAGCTTGAGTCCCATCTTCGCAAAAACTCTCGCCCTGAAACCAGGGTTTGTTCTTTAATCACAATATTTTTGTGTATATATATGTTTTTATGTTGTTTTCTTGATGGGTTTTTTTTATTTGCTATATACTTACTATATGATGCATTGATGCCCTTTTCATTGAGTGTTATGATGGTTTTTTGGAAATTAGTTGCTTTTTTTCTTGTTGTGTGATTCAATTGCATAGTTTGAAACACATGGAGTGTATTGGGGAGTTTGATCCAAGAGAGGAAGTTTGCAATTTTATATGTAAATTGTATTATTTTTTAAGTGTTTTTGTTTTGTTTATGCTGAGGTTGAAATGGTGGATGAGTTATGTTGATTGGGTTTTGCAATTAGGGTTATATGATGGATGGTTGACTGGCCGAATTGTGGATTGAAATGAAGGCTAAATTTCAAGTATAATGGCTTTCTTTTGGTTTGATAATGTGTTGGTACAAGCAAGCATTAACTTACTAGAAAATGAGTAGCTCAGGGTAGAAGTAAAACTGTGCAATCTGGAATAATGAGGGTCTTCCTTCTTGGAGTCTACGGTTAGGCTTAGGCCACCCACGAGCGACTTGCAGGATCATAACAATATATATGGTAACTTATACCAGCTTGTGAGCTATGGTACTTGGACTTCTCTTTTTACCTGAAGGACTTGAGTAGGATCCTCTAACACTTAGACGTTGCCACTAGGGTGTGCACATTTGACACTTCATTTGAACCAAAAATTGCAAACGTGTATAAATTACCTAATTATACCCGTGTCTGAGACGTGTAACATTGCTTGTGAAGGAGCGAAGTTGACTTACAGAAGAAGGCCTCAAGCTTGAGTGATATTGAGACCTAAAACTTGCTGAAAGACAATATATCTGTGCAGGAAAGCTTTGAGGCTTCAAAAGGTTTCGTGCTATAGAGCACGGAGCAGACTCTCAAGATATAAAAAAATGTGTCCGTGGCAACTTGGTTTAATAGTCGCAATTCGAAATTATAAGAGCCGGCCTCTGGGAAACCTGAATTCATGTCAACGCTATCTGTTGTTCTTGTGCCCGTGCAAAAAAGTGGTGCAGGCTGATGATTCCATTGAATGATAATCTTAGAAACGGAGAGGCATCAATCAGAATTATATAAATTGGAGTCTTTTCCTTGCATAAACTTTCCCAAGATATATGTGGAGATCCTCAAAGATGAATCTAGTCCACTTCAATTTATGAAATTTGTCTTGTGCTTCTCAAACTCTTGCAAGTTACAACTCTGTCTCATCCATGATAGAGCTGTGATTACTGATTAGTGCCTCCCCAACTAATACGTTAGGATACACTAAGAAGCTGTGCTACTGCTTAATTGTCAAGATTAATGACAAAAGGGAACAACCTACACTTATTGATATGTCAAAATAAAGTCTTGCATGGAGTAGAATAAGAGGCTGTATATTACTTCGTTTTTCATTGTTGAAAGACTGGAGCAGAAAGTTTGACACATAGTGTGGATATCCTTTGGAGGTTTGCAAGAATTTTTAAATGCTTTTCTTTACCTCTCTATTTTGGTTGCGAAGAGCCAAGAGCCAATGCAACCCCTTACATGGAGTAAGGCTTCCTTAGTTTGGAATTTTTGGTTGATTTCTAGGATGAAAATTTTACATTTTTTGAAGTAAAGGTCACTTGCATGTGAAATTTTCAGAACTTTAGTGCTTGTTTGGTTAAATCCATGAAATGGAAAAAGGAATGGAATCAAATAAAGAAGGGGAACGGGTAACCACAATTGTTACTATAATTGGGTGTTTGGTTCCATAGTGGAAATGTAACCATTACCATGAAGAAATGAATTTTGTTACTTGAGGGGGAAGGGAAGGGGAAGGTAACAGATTAGGCGACTCCATTACCATTGATTGAGAAGGGGTTGAACCAAACAAGGAGGGAGTAGATAATTGGTTTCGTTTTTAGAGTTAAAAAATGTTAGAACTAAACATGCTCTTAGAGTGCAATGATATTGCTCGGGAGTATTGCTCCTTTATACATGAGCATCGAGATATCTACGTAGGAAGGTAGGGGGTCAAGTGAAGGAACTATACATGACTTTACTAGTATGCATGCTGACGCACTGAGGAGAGACTCATATAATGGCAAGGGCTCAATGATCCTTGTCATGTACTCTCTCTGTTGCTAGTTATGACTGACCTTTGTGGTCAAAGGTTTGCTTATAAATTTCTTCAGAAGTGTAGTGATTTTTGTGATATGAAGGCCTATAGTAAGAAGTATCATATCTCAAGTTGTATTACTTTTAACTTTCTATTTGAAAAATAAACTTTTAATAATTTGAGAGGTAGTTGGTCGAATATGTGTCCTGAAGACTGCAAGAAGTTTGCTGAGATTTTTGACATAGGACAGAGTATCATTACTTGGAATATGCAAACATGTTACATCAGAATGATTTGAATGGCAAGTAGATTAGAGGTCATTGTTCTTCAAAGTTTGGCCAAGTCCACATCTTTGTCTCTCACTCTATTGTTGTCAAGCTGTAGAATATACTATTAGCTATAGCAAGGTTCTTTGGCTCTACCCACATGGCCACATCTCTTGGCATATTTAAATGAGGGAATCTTTGTAACAGCTGCATGTACTGCTTCGTCTTGGTAATTTTTGTAGCTCTTAGTGGAATTTCTTGAGGAAGTATCTTATTTGATCTTGGAAGTATATGAAAAAAAAGAGGCTTTTTTTTCTGTGTTATACTTTTTCCAGAGGGGACATCTCATTCCTCAACCATGTTTGGTGTAATAATGTCCTATCAAATTTGTGTTTCCATCTTTTTCCGGGGAGGAAAATGTTGTGTCCGAGATAGATGATGGTGCAGAATAGTAAACCTTGAACGTGCTGTTTGCTGTTGATGGTGCAGGAAAGGTCAAAATCTGATGCGATAATGTCTGACATAGTTGCTGCATATATTGCAGAATGCAGTCACATTATGTTGGAAAGAGTGCAAATAGGATAATGTTAAGAATTAGCAGTGCAAGGAGTAATAGAGATAATCAATAACTTATGTGTGGGGACTGGGAAGCCAATATTTAAGATATATTTTGATTTGGCACTTAATGGCTTGTCTCCCATCTGCTAGTTTCATGGATGAGTCTGCTCGAACTGAGTCTATATTGCTTTCACCTAAAGGGAAATGCAACATATATCCTGTGAGATCATTCAATCAATTGGTAGGAAAATTTGCTCTGATCTATTGTTGGGTGAGGTCTAAATTGATGGGAGGAATGCTAATATGGTTGGACCTCAAGCATAACAAGTTATGACTGATATTAATTCCTTATTTTTAGTTTGGTTTGTTAATAATTGATATGCTACGCAGCTACAGCTTATTCAATCTATATCTTATTCTAGTTTAGATAGGGGGTTTGGAAGGTTTTTGAAGCTCTTACCTAAGCTTGTTAAGGAGTTGTTCTGTTAAGGTATAAAGTTTGCGAGTTCTGTTATGAAGCTTCAAAAAAAGTTGTAAAGAAAAATTCAAGGCCAGCGGATAGATAATAAGAATTTGGTTGTGGGGGGTGGGTGGGGGGGGGGAGGAGGGAATGTTGATACGGAACACCGCTCCACATCACATTATGTTTTAGGTGTTATTTTTGCACTCCACATCACACTAGAACTTGGAAACACCGCTGAGGTAATAATGAAAACTGAAGATATGACGGTTCCTTCAAGCCAAGGACTAATGTCAGGAACCTTTTTTTTTGCCATCTTTACTATGGTAATTCCAAGTAGAGCAAATGGATGAGGACAAATGTAACTGTCTTTCATATGTTTTGTGAAACTGAAGTCCAAAGATCACCTGCTCCATTTCTGTGGTTAAATTAAGCGATTCCATCATTTATGTTTATGGAATTCAGTTTTCTGATTGACAAAGTTATATACTTATATATTCATTGTTATTAGGATAGATAGTTAATGTTCTTAAGCGTGTAATTAAGTATTGTCTTTTTCTTGCTGACGGGGAGGAAAACAAGAAGCCTGCTTATTATCATATTATGTGCCTCTTTTCCCTAATGGGAGATGTAAATTCTTGCATGGTTTTGGTAATATGACTTGTTATTGTGCTTCAGATGATGGGACAAGTGAATAAAGAGAGGCTAGCTGAATATCTAGCGGAGCTCCAGCGGAAGGAAGACACAAATGACCGATACGTGGCTGCTTTGAAAGGGGAAACGTTAACTAGAAAGCCATACGTGAGAATTCAACCTATTCCTAAGCAAAATCCCTCTGAACCTTCCAAGGAATAGACAAGTTGAGCAATGAGCTATGAAGCATATTTTTCGTCGTGGTTATATAAAACCCTGTTAGAAGTTGGAACTAACTAGATTAATCTTTTTGACAGTCACTATGTGTGTATCAAATGAAAGTTCTTTACTCACATTAATGTACGATTTTTCTGTTCTACTTGCATTGCTCAGTTGGTTTCTTTTTCTGCGTGTTCATATTGAATTAGTAGCCTTCAAACCAGTGCGACGGACGCCTGGACTGGCTAATAGATGGAGAATAACTATAGTTTTGCGATTGTACATCTAATAATAATGATTATAATTTCAATACTGATAACGAAGTGATTCACATAATACATTAGCTAAGGCTAGACGATTCACTTTAAGACGAGTGCACTCGGATGAATATGGTACGAGTTCGTTACTCTTCTATTCAAGGAGAAAGCAGGAGAAAGTGGTATTGCTGATACAACTATTTCATTGCTATGTTCATCCTGATTCCTGAGTGCGTGCACTCGTCTTATAGTAGAATCGTCTAGCCTTTGCTAATGTATTGTTTCTTTTTTCTTGCTTTTGCAAAGGTAATGTTATTGCGTATGTTACTACATTATGTAAAGTCTAGTTTAATTGTTAATCGTCTATATATGTTGTTTATAGTGAGAAAATGACTAGCTGACATATTTGGCTCAACGCTCGAGATAGATCAATGGCTATTTGAAGGTCGTTGATGTAAATCAGTAAATGATTGCTAACTGTGTGGCTAGCGTGATTAAACAGATGAGCCATATTCAAACGAAATTCACAATTACTCGTAAAACCTTAGGAAAGGTAAATGTGATGCTTGTCTTGATTCTTGATGGTCTTTTTGTGGTTGTTTATGAAATTTTGGAGATGCAATTATATAGTCCTGGTGGGAGAAGAAATTATCCATTTTGAAGTGGTTGTGAAGGTCGTACATAGTAGTGTAGAAGTAGTTTTTAAGAGTTGAATGTGTAAAATTGCCTAAAAGTTTTTTTGCTCCCGATAAAGCACGAGTTAATAAATTGTAGCGAATCTAGCGATGTTGTAGAAACTTTCAAGAAGACAACGCTTTCTATTAATTAATCAGGTAAGTATGTTTGATCCCCTCAAAAACAAGAATAGAATTAGAAAAAGGTACTAGTTTGTTTGATGTATGACTCAAAACAATTAAGATATGTGTTGCACATCCATTAGCAAAAAGGACAAAGTAGATGATCAATGTATATCACCATGTTCATTGGCTTTTGATCCTAAATATGCAATGACCTTCTCTTTATCCCCACCCTCCTACCTTCTTCCCTATTTACACTCTCTTATCTCTGATCGTTGTCGTTCTTATAACTGCAGTCATCGGTCACCCATTAAGGTGGTCGAAAAAAATAGCCGGTTTAGAAGTTTTTCTTAGAAGGGCATAACTTTAGATTTGGGGTAAAAACAATGCATATTTTAAATACATCTCATAACTTTTTTATGATTTATGTCAGTGTTTAGCCTATAATAAAGAAAAAAATATCCGAAAAAAATTATAGAATTTCGATTTTAAGGCTTGAAACAGGGTAAATTATAATAAATTATATATAACTGTTCAAGATCTACGACATGATGTGGAAAAAAACGGAAAAATAGTTCGTCGAAGAACATAAAGGTTAAAAATTTAGCTTTATCTTGCAACACATGGCGAAGCAAAATTAATTCAAGGGCTACTACATGCAGGTTCAACAATAATTGGAGATATCATTTCAAATACTTCAATAGACGACCATATTATATGCCAATATAGTTATCAAAAAAAAAAAAAATTTGAACCAATAATGAGATAATTTATGTAAAAGAATAGCACTAATTAAATTCATACTTCATAATTCATATACCAATAACAATATTATTTTTTGTATGATAATAGTTCTGAGCGTCATATCTAACAGTAGCGACGAAAAGCACTACTAGATCAAGAAATTATTATACGAGACATGTAAAACAAATAAGCACCAGTGGTCTAGTGGTAGAATAGTACCCTGCCACGGTACAGACCCGGGTTCGATTCCCGGCTGGTGCATTTTTTTCATATGCTTATGAAAACATACGTCTAACTGTTCATAAACCAGTAGAATCTTTGTATTTACAAAGGGGTGGTGGCGCAGTTGGCTAGCGCGTAGGTCTCATAGCTTGTTGAGTGATCCTGAGGTCGAGAGTTCGAGCCTCTCTCACCCCAATATTTTTTCATTTTTTTGTCAGGCTAATCTCCCAAATTCAAAATCCTACCAAGCTTAGATATCCTAATGTACAATGGAAATAACACTTCAAATACGGTTATATTTTCAATGGTGCCATCGTCAACCTCTTTGGGTTCCGAAATCTTGAAAAAAACAACCCGTTGTCTTGGCATCCGCCTCCCTAGAGCTAACTAGAAAGCTAATAGGACATAAAAGATTTTGGCGCTGCCATATAAATATCGATCCAAACCCCCACGTTCCATATAATTGAAAAAAGGATTTTCGTGATAATCAAAATGAGTTGGGAGTTAAGGGAATTTTGTTGAGTAACTACGACGGGATGATAATAGATTAGGAAGTGTACATTAGTATGGAAAATAGCAAAATTCGAAGTGTACATTAGTATGGAAAGTAGCAAAATTCGAAGTGTACATTAGTATGGAAAGTAGCAAAATTCGAAGTGTACATTAGTATGGAAAGTAGCAAAATTCGAAGTGTACATTAGTATGGAAAGTAGCCAAATTCGAAGTGTACATTAGTATGGAAAGTAGCAAAATTCGTGAATGAAACCACGTTAATTGGATAGAAATCATAAGGTGGGCCCTACTAACAAAATAAACTTTTGACGAAATCATAGGTTGTTGTTGACGAAAAATCCTTTCACAAAAAAGAATCCATCAGCACGAAAGTAGCAAAATTCGTGAATGAAACTACGTTAATTGGATGGAAATCACAAGGTAGGCCCTACTAACAAAATAGACTGACGATAATCATTAATAGGTAAAGCTACTCAAGTTTTTTGAGATTTTAAGGTAGTTATTTTCAAAAAAAAAAAAAAAAAAAAAAAAAAAAAGAATTATTTAATCATCTTCAAAAATCGAAATTTAATAGGTTGTTTTTGACGAAAAATCCTTTCTCAAAAAAGAATCCATCAGCACAAAAGTTGCGAAGGAGCGGCAGGAATTACTGGTATGATTTTGGAATACGCGAAGCAGGCGTAGGCACATTTCAGTCTTAGATACCGAATTGCTAGTATAAATTACATTTAGAGGCACTCAAAATCACATTACAGTGGATTAAGATACAACGCAAATCTTACATTATATATAAAATTTTTGGGCTCAGGTTAGAACTTGTCTACACCTACTCCATCGCGAAGAACCTGATAAGCCTCCTTGCTTCGGGTTTTCTTCACCCCAACCGTAAAATGGAGCTTCGGACCTTCAGAAGTAATGGCAGTCACTTTTACCCAGATCATTACCTTTGTCTTCAACCCCTCTATATCGGACAACTTCCCTTTTTCAAGAAATCCAATCACAGTGGTAGAAAATCGTAAAACCGACGAGTCCTTGTAGCCAACTTCACAGATTTGTGGTACATATACAGTAAGTTTTCCCGTTCTTTCATCAAACTCGTAGTGGGTGGCATCCCTTGGGAAGATACCCGCTGCCAAATCATACTCCTGCAATAGCTCGGGTAATGGCTTTTGCATCTTCCCTGCAGGTTTATCTTGTTAGTCATTAATTGATCAAATAATGCTTAGACATATCAGACCATCTGCATTACCAGTAACTGTGAAGTACAAGTAGCAGGGTGACATCAACTAATTAAGTAAAATCCAGAAGAATCATCTCCCTTAAAATTGACACGCGAAGAAACCTATGCACAAAGAATTGCTAAGTGAAACCGCAGATTATTTCCCATACATCCATTGCACCATAGGACAATACAACCCTCTCACAACCCTAGAAGGAATTTTAAAGGATTTACGAAAATGAAAATATTACTTTTAAAATATTTTCATAGGGTGACAAGGGTTTGGTTGTATTATGTAAGATTTTCAACGATGTTAGGGGATCTTTTCTTGTGAAACCCAATCCAAGGTAAGGCATACAAGTATGTGACCATATTAAAAGCTAAATCATGGCTCCTTTCTGCTTCCGATTACATCGACCCATACTGTAAATCATGATCAACACAGTGTTGGCAATATGGATCAATTTAAAGAAGAAAGAAAAACATAAAAGCAATGATACATCTATACCTAGTGCTAAGAAAAATAATTACCCCTATATGACACGTCATCCCTACAAAAAAACACTCCCCAATTTGTATTTTTACTTTTTTAGAATTAGAAAATTGAGGGGTTTGGTAAATAAATACTCCCTCCGGTCTTTATTAGATTACCCGTATACCATTATTAGTTTACCCATTTCTTTTGTTTCGATTTTTGGGATGGGACCACTAACTTTCCATCACACATACATCAACTTTGACATAAAATAATAGTTTTTCTTTCCTTCTATGTCCCACAACATTGTTTCTCCTAAAACTTTGTGCAAAAGAAACGGGTAAACTAATAAAGATCGGAGGGAGTAATTTAGAAGAACACTCACCAATATCATACATGTCATACCCACCAACAGTACTCCAGAGTTATTCAGCATAGAAGATGAAAAGTGATTGGGAAGAACTTGTTCCCAGTCACTTTTACTCTTCTATGCTGTTGAGTATATAATTATTTGCTTCCTTGTCTTCATGTTATTACTAGACTAGATAAAAGCAAGCATTTACAACATTAAAGAAAGTAACTTACACAGAGGAATAATTAGAAGGTTACATACCTACATCATATTTAAAATGCTGGTTTAATTGTTCTAAACTTCTTAGTACGCTATTGCACTTGTGTCCTTACAGTTCTCCTTTCCTCTACCAAAATTATAGGAATTTATGAAATAAACAGCAGAAATTGAAAATTTTAGATTCTCCAAATTTACCAAGATTGTTGCTTATGATTTGTTTCACACGTTTTTCAACACATCAAAAATAACATATATATTGAGATCAACAAGATGGGCCTCATCCATAAGATGTCTTAGCCTTTGATCCTTTTTAAGCATTCGATTTCTGAATTTAGAAAAGGTAAGCAAGTTCTTGTATTTGAGTGACAACATTAAAATTTTCCACTAATTTTGATTGTTTTCTTCATCATTTGTAGATTATTATAAATACGTCTTTGGCACAATTCTTGCTGACTTGCAAGGTATAATGCTTTACTTAATTATCTCCATGAATTCTAGCGATAGTTAGACAGTATTTAGTAATCGTGCGTGAAAAGTCCAACAAAAATGTTGTGTGAGGAACACCAATTCGATTACAAAATACTTAGTGATTCTGTTAGGCACAGAAACCTCTTAGGTGTCAACTATTCAATACACCCCATAAGATACTTGAATTTGAAACCACATCCTAAAAAATCTAGATACGACTATTAAGAATAATGCATTGATATTGATGTTCAAGCTGGAAGTAGAGAATATGAGAAGGCAAAAAGCTATTGGTCCACTTGTAATACATGAAGCTGCAAATATTTACCCAAAATAGCAAAAGCATACAAGGGAAATAGAGCCAAGCAATAAGGTTTCAACTGCAAAGCAGATTCGAGAACTTTTGAGGCTTTGAGCAGCAGGAAATAAATTAAGGATAAAAAAAATTCAAACCTTTGAGTTTGTTGACTAACCATTTCGTGCCATCTCCAATGCTGCTTCCCACTGACTAATTACAGAGACATAGTAAGTAGCATTAGAACATCACTTTAACTTCCAATAAAAACATGGCATACCAGTTTCTTGATACAAGAAGAAAGGGGTGCAGAAATCATCATTGAAAAAAGACTGCAATAACACTATCATCTACAACCTAAACTACGGCCAAGTCAGCAAGGGGAAGAAATTTTCCTTCTCCCGTATACAGATATTTTCCATATATCCAGCTATATTATTTAAAAAATTAGCCAATCAAGTGAGACTGCAACCATACCAAGTTTGGGTCAAGAGCTCTATAATATGACATGGTGCAACATGCGCGATTACTGCCAACAAATGATCTTAAATGGAGATCAAGTTAAGGTATCCGAGTTCCGAGGGTACCACTCGTTATAGGACTTCAAACATTTCACGGCATGAGGTCAGCCATGGAACACCTGGAACTTGGCTGTGGGTCTTTTCACGAAGTAGTATAGGGATAGATGTATTGATCGGATCAACATATCCTAACCATGTACAGCCCCAAACTTTCAAGAGGTTAGGGTGCTCCCCACTCTGTAGAATTCCCTTGCACAATTTCTGGATGACTACATCGATTTCCCCATTCTCTATTTATACTACTACCTGACTTCCTTCCCACTCAAGTCTTACTAACTCTCTTGAGAATTACCCAGCTGCACCTCTTTGCAGAACCCTTCGTGTCACTGACTCCAGAAAAAATGTGCTGATGTGGCTTTCTTCCTTTTTCTCATGTTAGAAAATCTAATGGGACGAAAAGGTTGGTTCCTTGCATTACCCCCTTTCCAAACAGTCACCTTGTTATCCGCTGAGGGTAGAGGTTTTGTGTTGGTGACAGATAGTGTAGGCTTGAAAAATCTGAGCAATAATCTTCCTCATAAGCGGCCAGTACCATTCAAAAGCTACCCCTCAATGGGTTTTAAGATCCCCTGTCTACCCTCCTAAAGGAAAGTCATGAGGCTACTTAAGCAATGTAGTAAATAAGAGATAGCTTTTAGGCAAGACTGCAAAACTAAATTTCCTTTGCACTTCACTATATCATGTTCAATTGTGAAGCCTTTTGGGGTGCTGACCGCTTGTTGCAAGTCAGATTTCATTTGGACAATGAAAGGTTCTGCTTGGATATGGTGATTGAGCTGATCCCAAAGCACCCCACAAGTGAATCCGTAGCTGACAGATTCCACCCCCTGTTGCTGTGGGCCATTTCCCAAAATGGTACAGGCCAGTTTAGTCCACTTCTAAGTGGGTTAAGAGTCCAAAAAGGACGAGCGAGTTAGGTTCGTGGAAGAAATAGATTTTCATTCTTGTCCATTCTTTCCAATATTTGCACACTGCAGCTATTTGAAGTTCACAAGGTGTCACTTTGAAAAGTTCACAAGGTGTCCTCAAAGTAACAACCTCTATCTAAAATTCTATATTATGATGACTATCAAATATTCAATCAACTATTCCACTAAAGATCAATTTTGTTTCGTAGAAATTATATAATTGATATTTGATAATTTCTAACCTCTCCTTCATAACCTTTACCACTCACTAGAATATTAAGATACCATCATGATGATCAATAAAAATAGAGTTTGGAAAAATTTCTCTCCCGTTAAAGCATAGCACCCGATTAGATTGGCAACGTGATAAAAAAAAGCAACACACCAAAGCAGCAACAAGAGAATGCAAAAAGAAGAGCAAAGAGGCTGATACAAACACCATGTTGCAATAAATGGTCAATGGTCGGGTATTTATTCAGATACTCCTGCATCAATCAGCAACTTGAAAATAATGATACAAATCCACTTTTTTCTTTGCAATATTCTAAGAAGATATATCATACTCATCCTCAATAGATGACAACATGGAAGTAGGCAAAGCAGCTTATAAAGGGAAAACTTTAGAATTATTTTTCAGCCTTATTGTCAATATTAGCGCTCACAATTTCCTAACAGTAGCCCAAAGATTTGATAGATTCCTATTCTAACTTAGTTTCAACAATCAGACTTCATAGTTTATTACAGTGCATAGCTTAATTTACCTTCTCCATGGCTAACTTACAATAAAGTTTCAAATTAACCTAGGAATCACACTTGGCAAGCAACAACACCGATAAGTACTTCCAACTAGAGAGAACCTAAGCAAATAAATCATCTCAAGCAACAATACCAATAAGTACTTCCAACTACAGAAAACCTAAGCTAATAAATCATTTCACACACACAAACACACACATACACACACACACATAAAAAGAAAAACAACTAAGAATATGAATCAGTCAAATCATAAACCATCTATATACAATAAGTTTAACTAGCGTAGTTGTTCTTTGTTTCCTTTTATGACCTGAAAGTGCTCAATAAAGTAATGTAATGCACTAAAATCAATCTCTAACCCCAAGTCTCCATCAGAGCATCTGTATAGATTATTATAACAAGAGTAATATTAGTCAAAATAATTTCCTATTACCCTCTAAGCCTTTGTTTCCCGTTTCCTTTCTTTTTATTAGCAAAAGACTACCATAGTGTCAAAATAAATTCATCACCTACGCATACGCTTCAAAGTGATTGGTTATAACATGCCTCGGAAATCGTAAAAAAATGAATGGCTAACAAGGAAATCGCTTCATGTAATCTTTCATATCTATACCCAAGCAAAAGCATTTATGTCATATATCAATTTTTAAATTAGATCAAACGGCTCTTGGAGCTATCCAAATTAGATGATCCCAAAACTTGTGGACTGCATCTACAAACAAAACATCTCGGTTAAACAAAAGCTATGCAGAAATATTCAAATATTGCTTAAAGAGATAGATTAATGCAACAATCCCAGCTCATATCCCAGACATACATGATGATGCAAGCTTAACTGAAGAACTACCTAAGCAATTGGCTCCTGGAACTATACAAGTATAAAACTCTTGGAATTGCCCAATAGTTCCTCGAAGAGCTAGATCACCAACCGGCGCACTAATGAATAGATACTCATACAACGAACCTAGCTCATAGTTGAATACAAACAAAGTGTTAAGCTTATTTAATAAATCCCCTAGGGAATTTGAGTAAGATTTATACATACATATTTATGATATCACTTCATATTTCAGTAAGATTTCTCCATTATATGAATAAGTTGCATTATTGATGACGGTATAAACCGAAGCTTTCACATATCTATACATATCATACTAAAGCGGAAAGCCACTAAATATGGTTCCCAACCTAATGTTCCTTTCTATAGAAGAGGTTTTCAGGTTTCCCTCCTAAATTCCGTCCTAAACACATCAAACTTTAATAGAGGACTACACTATAAATGTAACCACTGGCTTTATTAGACATTGATTAATTTACATTGAGATTTTCGATTAGAAACACCTTAAACTAATTAAGCAAATCAAACACATCATTTTTACCATCATGCTCTACACATTTATGTACCACATAGAACAATAACAAAAAAAACTTCAATGATATTGTCAAATTTCACTCGACATAGTCAGTTTTCGTATGATATAGTCAGTTTTTATGCGATAAAGAATCAATTTGAATGCACAATAGATTATTGTGAACTCGGCCCATCCAAGACGTTTGGGAACAAGAATTACAGTTGCCACCAAAATGAACAACAAAATAGAATTGAATTGACAAAAACCCTAAAAAAAGCGAAAATCGATGTGAAATTAGATAAGATAAGGCACGAAAGATGAGGGAAGAAAAAATAGGGGCTTACATTAATGTCATCGCCGACGGAATTGAACTCCTTGTTAGCTTTTTGACCTAACCAGTAAGATCCGACCTTATTGATAATCTGGTCCATTTTATTCGAATTTTGACCTAGAAAAATATCCCTTTCTCTCTCTTCCCTGAGCTTGGAGCTCCGATTTAGGGCTATGGAGTTTTAGATATTTGTTGTGCGAGAAAGAGAAAGAAGAAAGGGTGAGGAAAGAGGGGGGGAAAAGAGAGAGAGAAAAAGGTGATTAACTGCCTAACACGATCTTAAATTCCTACTCTACCCAATTGTAATCGTGTATTGTTAAATTCGTCTCAATCTGTATTATAAGTTAGAAGTACGTTTTGTAGACTGTATAAAAAGAAACAGAAATCTATACTAATATATTAAAAGGTGTGCGTAAACACGGAACGGTGCCACGTGGCAATTAGAAATTGCATAGTATAGGTTTTGATCACGTGACCTCAAGTTCATGTACTAAAGTTTTAACCACTAGACCAAGTAGTATTAAGTGCTATCATATCAAAGTACAATATTAATAAATGAAAATTTTCTTACCCGTGGCATAGCTCGGGCCTAATAACTAGTTATATTTTGAAACGGAGGAGTAATTTAATTCATTTTTTTTTCATATGGTACTCGGTCTACTCTATTTATTGTTTAACAACATTGTAAGGACATGAGCGATTGTAAATTGTATTTTTTAAGGAAGTTGACTTTCAAGATGTGGAGTTAAGATCAAGTCAATTCAATTAATGTACATTCAAACCTACTATTCAGGATAAATGCCAAGGATCTGGGGTTTTAACAGATAATACAAAGATAAAATAAAATCTTAAAATCAAACATAAAACAATTAAAACTAAGGCGGTTTAACCAGCCATTGCTTAAAATGAAAGACTTACAAATCGTCTTGATATGAAACTGAAAATACTAAAGAGAGTTACAAATTTATTTGTGGAAGAAGAGAGAGAGAGAGAGAGATTTTCTGAGGAGCTTTTTCTCGTCTATTTTGCTCTCCCCTTAATCTGAAGAAGAGTCCTCAATATATAGGCAGGGGAGAACTAGTAATGTCACGTTGTTTTACTGTGTATGAACAATTTGTCTTCTGCTTTAAACTGTTCACAATTTTGTCTTGTAGAAGCTTTATACTGTTGATGAATAGTTTTGTAGCTTTATATCTGAGAAACTTGTCTGTTGCTGTTCAAAATTACTAGTGAGACTGTAGTTCTGAAGCATTTTGTCTGTTTGCTGCGTAAAACTTGTTGCTGCTTTGAAGATAGTGAGCGATTTCTTTTCTTTTTTTTTTAAGTCTGGAAACCAGCATCTTCTTCATCGTCACTCAGGTGGATGGAGGAGTCTGCTATTGTTTCATTGTCCGAGGTTATGGAGGATTCAGACATGCTATTAGCTAGCTGTCGAAGGATCCGTGCGTAATCTTCGGGGTTTTAGCTGAGGCAAGCAAGGAATTTGCTTGTGATTTACGGGCTAGGAACTGAGATTGTTCTCCCCTGATGTCATGATACCTGTGTTACTATTTTTCTTTAGCCATTCTCTAATGGCTGGTTCGAGAATAGACTGCGGAGCATTGAAGTTTGACCACCATCTAGTTTTAAATTTTCTTTGTAGGACCATGCCCCCTTGATCTTGGTTTATTTCGAGGAACCATTGACAAACCCAAGGGAGGTAGAACTTCATTGAAAATATACATAAGGCAGGAAAACGCCTTTCAATATTTGAAGGTTTATATTGGGTTCTAAAAGTATTATAGCTTTTTGTGACTTCAGGGTGAAGGATTTCTGTAGAAGAGCCATAGAATTTCCACCAATGTGTAAACCAAGATGGCAATTTTTCTGGCTGTATGGTTTTAGTGTTAAAGTAGATTAACCAAGAATGGGATAATCTATTGTTTTGTATTAGGAAGGTGGAGAACCAAGCCTGTTGGTAATCCCAATAATTAAAGGTTTTACAATGTGGGAAAGTGTTGTTGAAGCTAATAGGGAAGGCTTTGTGTTTTGAAAGGTCTTGATTCCAGTCGTGAGGACTGAGAACCTTTAGGATTTTGATGGTTGAATAAGAAGGCTCAGTATGTTCATTCTTATAGAAAAAGTGCTTGAATTCAGCAGAGTCAGTGGTTTCAAGGATCGTCTGGTAATAATCTGTTGTTTTAGTACGATCCCAGGTTTGTAGAACCAGTTTTTCCCAAAAATCTTTTGAATTGAAACATAAGGATCATCATCATGATACCCATGTTCAATAGTTATAATGTTTTGAGAAGCAGTTTTTACAAAATATTCGGAAGTCTCATTTTTCTTTGGTTGAGCCAACACAACCTGAGAGCTGCCTGTTTTAACAAATTGTTTTTGAGGAAGGGTTTTTTGGGAAGATTCTCCTTCCTCTGGTTTTGAAATAACTGTAATATTTTTACCTGCGTGATTTTTGTCTTCTATGACTGCTTTGTTGGAGTTTTCCTGGCTTTGCTTTGAGCTTTGGAAAGCTTGGAGTATTTGGGGGTGTTTTAGGATAGAAGAAGGGTGCTCAGAGATGGAAAGGAGCCAGTCTTGAACTTCCTGAGTTCTATCAATGGAGGAGGTTTCACTTTCCATATTCTGAACTGCGTCGTACCAGGTTTTTATTGGCTTTTGTGTGGTGCATATGGTTTTCTCAGGAGGAGGTCGGGACTTCTCCTTATCTTTTGTCTTTTTTGGCATTTCTGTAAGAAATTCACGGGTTAAGAAGTCAGGGATAGAATTCTCTTCTCCTTTTATATGCTCAATCTCAAATTCAAAAATGCTTAAAATAGACTGCCATCTGGCAAAAATGTGTTTTGCAGCAATGTTTTGGACATCCTTTTTTAAAACAGCTTTAGCAGCTTGACAATCAACTCGTAAGAGGAATTTTCTATTTAATAAATCAGACTGGAATTTGGTAATACAAAGAACAATTGACAACATTTCTTGTTTTATAGTAGAGTATTTTTTCTGGGTATCATTCCAGTGCCCTGAGGTAAACCTGATAATGTATTCTTTTCCATTGTCGACTTGTTTTAAGATACCTCCGTAACCTTTGTCACTGGCATCTGTTTCAACAATTTTAGATAGGTTAGGGTTTGCTAAACTAAGGCATGGAATTTCTAAAACACGGGTTTTTATTGTTTTAACAGCCTGGGTATGGACATCAGACCAAGGTTGTGGGTTTTTTCTTTAATCTATCATGGAGAGGCTTGGCAATTCTACAAAGATTTGGATAAAAGTCTAAGACATAATTTAAGCTACCAAGAAATCTCTGTAGCTGTGTTTTGTCTAGGATTTTATCAGGAAATTTGCTGGTGAATTGGAGAGATCTATCAATAGGGGTAATAGTTCCACAAGACACCAAGTGACCAAGGAATCTAATTTTTGTTTGAAATAAGGAAATCTTTTTTGCTGAAACGACGAGACCATTTTTTTTTATTAGATAGAAAAAGGTCTTTAGATTTTTGAAATGCTGGTCAATCGTGCTTGAGTAAACTAGCACATCATCAATGTAAACTATGCAAAATTCTGAATAGGGGTTAAAGATATCGTTCATTATCCGTTGATATTCAGAAGGAGCATTTTTAAGGCCAAAAGGCATTACATTCCATTCATATTGGCCAAAAGGAACAGTAAATGCGGTTTTATAACGGTGTTGTGGTTTGATCTGTATCTGCCAGAATCCAGATTTCATATCAAATTTTGAAAAGATGAAAGCATGGTGTAACTTCTGCATCAAGTCTTTTTTATTGGGTATAGGATAACGAATCCATCTAAGGGCGTCGTTAAGAGGTTTATAATTTATAACTAATCTGGGTGTGCCACGTTCAATTTCTGAAGCTTTGTTAACGTAAAACGCTGCACAATCCAAGGGGAGCGGGATTTTGAAATTAAGCCTTTACTTTCGAGAAATATAATCTCTGACAATGACGTTCTAAATCGGCATTCATCTGGGTTGGCCGGGCCTTGGTAGGGATATTCTTCTCATCATAATCTGGTTCATAAGGTAAGTCGACCATGTGTTGCTTTCTATCCCAGAAGGCATTTGGAAGATCAGAGCAATTCTGTTCAAGGAGACTTTGGAAGTCAGCTATTTGGGTTTTTAGAGCACTACTTTGTAACTGATCTTCGATCTTTTGTAAATGGATTTTTTGTTTTAGATCTGCACATCACTTTGCTTTCGGTTGATAAGAGAATTTATCTCACTATTGTAAATAGAACTTGCTTTTATAATGTTGAGATTCCTAGTTTTTGGTTTTTCTAGGAAAAGGAATTCTAGTTTCTTATTTTTGGTTTTGAAGGATATCCTATCATAGCTAACATTGTAAGGGGTTATTATATTTATGAAAGGTGTTCCCAAAATTACAGAATGGTGTATATTGGTAACAAGGACAAACTGGCTTTTTAGTGAAAGACCTTGATTAAGAATGCTGGCTTCAGTTTTTCCTTCTATTTGCATCTTGGTGTTATTAGCCGAGCTAAGTCTTTCAGAAGTTTTTTGATGAAAACGTCTCGGGACAAGACTAGATTTAATACAATTTAAATCTGCCCGGTATCGAATAAAGCTATGGTATTATATTGAAATCACTAGAAAATTCAAGTGTAACCTTTATATAATATTTTCTAGAACTGATCTCTTTTAAAACAAAGAGGAAATCCTCTGGGACTTTTGGGCTATTTTCTTCACCTGGGTCGGTGTCAGGATCACTCTCGTTAGGGGTGTCTGTAGTAATATGAGAGGTTAGAAGTTGAATTATGGCAGAGTCATGCTGTTGTTTTGTTTTAAGATCTCTTATGTCAGCTTTAATGGTTTTAACTTCGGCCTGAAGATCCTGTATGGTTCTTTCTGGCTTCTTTCTAGAACTCCTCTTTTCTAAAATAGAGGTGAGGTTGTATGGTTCAGTGCTGGGGGAGGGGGGTTGAGATCTTTTTCTTTAGGTTTTCTTCAAGGGATTCACGAAGGCGCTCAAGGTATTGTTTTTGTAAATCAGGGTTGCTAATATCCTGGATAACATATAGGATAAGGCTTTGTTCTTTGGTTAGAACGTTTAGGGTATAAGGTTCATATTCTTTCGAAGATGAGGATTCAATTTCATCCTGAGGTCCATGACTCTCAGCAGAATTATAAGATTCAGTCTCTTCATCAGAAGATTCTATTAGAAGAGCTGAAATTCTTCCTAGAGTCTCATCATCTAGGTCAAGATTTTGGATCTTGTTAGAAACTCTACAATATCTGGCAGTATGACCCTTTTTACCACATTTGAAACAAGTTATATTTTTAAAGTCAGGTTTTGGGTGGTTTGTTGGTGTTTCTTATGGGTCTTCCATTTTCGTTGCTCAAAGGGTTTTTTATGGAAGACTTTCTCAGTCTTTTTATAAAACCTTCGGGTTCTATAGGGTTTTTGGTAAGTGGTTGGTTTACTACAACTTCCTTTGCAAGTTTTTGCTTGGGGGAAGGAGTTATCAAACTGTTGGCAGAAGGATCCTAACTCCTTTTTAGTTTCTTTTAACTCCTTCTTAAGATGTTTTTGAAGCTTCAAATCCTGACATATTTGAAGGCCTTGTTTAGAGGTTAGGCTAACTAATTCACCGTAGGTTAGTCTATCATAAGGGATGATATGTTCCCCAAAGTCTTCCCGGATTCTGTTTCTGACTTTTTCTCCTAGGATGGTTGGGAGTCCTGCTAGGAATTTTTCTTTCCAAAAGGGTTGGTTAGATACTTCTCTAAGCATAACCCTAGTGAGAAAAGTATTCTTATACCATTGAAAATCACTAAGTTTTTTGCATCTAAGATTAGATAAAAGATCTGCGTTTTTATCTCTTAGATGGGAGGAATCTCCAATGAAATGTAGAGATAAGGTAAAGATTAGGGTCGAGACAGAATCTTGGGTTGGTTCACCATTCTGGTTGAGAATGGGAACCCCATCTTCTGTTGTTTGGATAGCATTTAAAATGTCCAGTTGCTGTTGTTTGGTGAGATAGAAATCCCACCATCCCTTTAACTGGCCAGAGAAGCCTGCAATTTCAAAGTTCTGCAACCGTTTTATCTGACGTACCCGATTGGGTTTTATAAGCATTTGAAGCCATGGTCATTGTTGTAAAAGGTTTAAAATCTGGTGTTCACTCATGCCATCTATGTTCCATTCATAAATGGAAGATGCTTATATTTTGGTTGAACAATTGTGTTAGGCTGACTTCCAACCTGGAATTCACTAGATCTTATAGGAATAACATCAAGAGGACCAGAATTTTGCCAAGAGAGCTTAGCTATTTCAGGTGTTTTGTCATGGATGGAGGTAGTCTCGGTATCGGTGTCTTCACCTAAGTTTAGGACACTGATAGTGTTATTCTGGACTGTTTCTTCCCTAACAACTCGTGAGGTAGAAGGTTCCACCCTGCTAAGTTGGTCTTTGATAGCTTGAAGAAATTCGGTTTTTGAAGTCATGACCTCGTTTTGTGCCTTTTGGAAATCTGAAAGGTTTAAAAATCGATTTCGGAGGATCTTATCTACAGGGGTTGAGACCGAGTTTGTATCAGTTTTAAGGTTATGTTTCTCAATTCTGGAAAGTTGCTTTCCTAACGTGTTAAGGGTAATGTTGGTGAAGTTGTTTTGTAGGACAATATTTTTGAGGTTTGTGGTATCTTCTTCTTGAGGTATCTTTAGATACTACAAATTTGTCCAAATACTCTCGAAACACTCTATTCATGAGGTCCATAAACATCGCCGGTGCATTGGTTAAACCAAATGGCATCACGGTGAACTCATAGTGACCGTACCTCGTCCTAAAGGCAGTCTTTGGTATGTCCTTCTCCCCAATCTGCAATTGGTGATACCCTGACCTCAAGTCTATCTTTGAAAATATTCCAGCTCCTCTTAATTGATCGAATAGGTCGTCAATCCTCGGTAACGGATACTTATTCTTAATAGTCACCTTATTGAGATCTCTATAATCGATACATAGCCTCAAGCTCCCATCCTTCTTCTTTACGAATAAAACAGGCGCTCCCATGGGGAATAACTAGGTCTAATGTACCCTTTCTCGAGTAATTCCTCTAGTTGCTTGTTGAGCTCCTTCATCTCTGCTGGAGCCATTCTATAGGGTGCTTTTGATATAGGGGCAGTTCCAGGAACTAAGTCTATGGTGAATTCTAACTCCCTCTGAGGTGGCATTCCCGGTATATCTTCCGAAAATACGTCTGGAAACTCATTCACCACTTTCACATGTTCTATCTTAAGCTTCTCTTCTTCCAACCTCTGCACATTACACAAGAATAACGGAGCTCCCTTCTGCACTTGCTTTACCAAACTTAGGGCTGAAATGATCTTAATTCTACCTTCTTGTGGTTTAGTCTTGAAAGTCACCTTTTTCCCATTCTTATTCCTCAATCTCACTTTTTGTTCTCCACAAAGAATCTCGGCTTTATACTCCTTAAGCCAATCCATCCCTAAAATAATCTCCAAGTCTTCCAATGGAAACTCTATGAGGTTGGTTTCAAAGTCTACATCCCCAATTCTCACAAGGACGTTTTCATATACTCTTGAGCAAGTTACTACCTCCCCAGATGGTAACATAATAGGAATTTCAACATCTCTAGGGTTTCCTAAGCCATATTTTGAAGCAACTAACTTTGAAACAAACGAACGTTCGGCTCCTGAATCAAATAAAGCTTTAACAAAAGTGGAATTAATAGAAACATTACCCGTAACTACGTCCTTGGACGTCTCAGCTTCCCTAGCACTTATGACATTCAACCTTGCCACTGCAGGCACACTAGGACCAGCTCCACTCAAAACGGTCTTGTTGTTCCCATTTTGCCTGTTCCCACCTTGATAGTTGTTGCCTCCTGACTGGTTTCGATTACCCTGACCAAATTGGTTTCCGCTCTTGCCCTTGTCAGTCTTCAACTCAGGGTTCTTGGAGAAGCACTCATACTCTCGATGACCCAATTTGTGGCAGTAGTTACACTCCACCAGCTTTCCTTCACAATCCTTTCCAGGATGATTGTAGGGGCACCTCCTTGCAGAATAACACGCGTTCGTCTCCTTTCTTTCTCTTATTAGAACCATTTCCACCCTTCTGTGGTTGATATTGGCCTCCATTCCTTTGGCCACTAGATTGTCCTCCTTGTGAAAGTTATTTTGAGGCTTGAACTTCTTGTCGTTCCTCTGGAAATTCTGACTAGGATTCTCCTTCCTCTTGTTGTTGAGCTCTCAACTCCAGCTTGTTTCAAATAGGAACCTAAATGAGCAGCTCTATCATACACTTCCTCTAAGGTCCTGAAAGTTGAACCTCCTAGCCCAAGCTTCACCTCAAGACTAAGTCCAGTCTCGAACCTAATTGCCTTTCTTTCCTCAGTAGGTACTAACTCTGGAGCAAACTTCATCAATCCTACAAACTTCTCATAGTACTGCTCCACAGTCATGTCACCTTGCTTCAACTCATCAAACTCAGTGGCCTTTTGCCTCCTCAAGAAATTGGGATAAAATTTCTCCTTCATAACCTACTCCAAAGCCTTCCAATCAAAGTCAGGCCGCCATTAACGTCTCCTTATGCTGCGACCACCAAAAGTCAGCTTCCTCCTTGAGGTAATATGCAGCTATAGCTACTTTCCTATTATCTGGACATTGGATAGCATCGAATAGCTTCTCGAAATCCCTAACCCAGTTCTCAAGCTTAACAGGATCACCCTTCCCATCATAAGAAGGGGTTTACTATCACTAACCCTCTTAAACCAATCAACAGACTTCTTCTTCGAAGGACCTCTTCTAGCTAAATTCGTAGTCACTCGGACTAAATTCCTCAGCTGAGCATCAATTCTAGCGTTTCTATCGGCCATTGATCTGCCAAAAAAAAAAAATTTGACTCAAAAATCGCTTATTGACCCTCAATATAGGTCAAAAATACTAAGCAAATGCCACGCTGACATTTAATTCGCAATCTCCTTTCTAAGGAACTTTTATACTAACTCTCTTACTAGAGTAGTAGATTAGAGCAAAACTAGCACTTTCTCGTAGTCATACTACACCTTTAAGTCCAAACTGGACTCCATGCAAGTAGAAAATACCAATCACGTTGCAATCAAACACTTAGTCACATAAAACACATCAAAAGTGCTACTAGAATTAGAGCACTTACTAATCTAAGACACATAAAGACTTAGTGACTAATGCGACGCAATGTACATATGTCTAAGACACATAAAGACTTAGTGATAATGCGACGCAATGTACATATGCATATGCAATTCCCTTCCCTTTTTGCTATTCGACTTTGAAATACTTTTAAGTTCGAAAACTTTTTGTAAGATAAGGTAATATAAACCTTGGAGCTCTGGTAACCACTTTGTAACACCCCCACGACTCCTCCTTTTATAAACTAGGAGAAATTGCGGGAGTTGTTATGCCACGCATGATAATACGTAAGGCTAATCAGATAATACAGCGGAAGTCTTTTAAAATAAACTGAAAATACTTTAATACAATAGAAATAAGAAAGCATGTAAATGAATTACAAACTCCGAGACTATCCCATACTAGTCCCATTTCAAAAGTCAAACCTTGACCCCATTGGTCAAGTAAAGTCAAATATAAAATTCAAGATAACTTAAATAAGAAAGTACTCGTGTACTAAAACTCCCATCCGGATGCTTATGATTTCCATGCACATCAAGAACTTGTACCTGCAACTTCTTCTCTAAACTCTGCTCACCAAATGGATCATCACAGGGTTGTTGAGGAAAAACAACAACCAAAAGAAACAAGAAACACATACATCAGCAACGCTGAGTACATAACACAACAACTAATGCGAATAATAATGCATGCAATCCTCAATCACTTCGGCTTGCTCTTCTTACGACTCTACATGCGACAAGCATATAACTGAACTTACTAAATACTTTCTTTTTTATTATTTGGCAATGAACGGGCACCGTCCTCCTCTTGGAGTCATACGGGCTACTATTATTGTGTAAGAGATCCCACACTTTTACTAAAGTTCCATGAACTTTAAATAACTTGACTCGAGAAATTTAAGCTTGTTAGTAATGAACGAGGGTGAGAGTGAGCCTCTAGACTCAACATCTCAGAGATAAAGAATACGAGTGACACCTAGTCCACTCAAAGATCTTGATAATTGGAATTCCATAAACTTGCTTGATAAAATAAAAGCATTAACATCGTCATGCTAAGCTATATGCAGGAGTATAGTTTCACACTAACTCCCCCTTATGTTCAATACTCATGGGGGATCCATCCCAAGAGTTTTATTGCCAAAGCCCATTATGTGAGACACAATCACAATAATACATCTAGCAAATAAATTAATTTCTTATCTTTCTTTAACAAGTGAATGCAACAAACACCATAATTAACTCAATTCTAAATTCTTTGAGACCTTGCTCATCTTATTACTTTTAATGACTCCATGAGTCCTTTTTCTTACTTTCTTAAGGATCCATGATCCAATCAATTGAGTCTTGCTCAATGATTAAACTACTTGTGAGTCCTTGCTCAATAACTTTAACTTTGAGACCTTGCTCAATAACTTGAAACTTGTGAGACCTTGCTCAAACAATATAATTCTATGAGACCTTGCTCAATAATATATATAACTTCTAATGAGACCATGCTCAATAAATATATAACTTCTAATGAGACCATGCTCAATAAAATATATAACTCTAATGAGACCATGCTCAATAAATATATAACCTCAATGAGACCATGCTAATAAATATTCATAGGCAAGCCATAACTTCAAGAGTAACTTTAATAACTTTAATCATGCTCAAAAGCAATAATCATCAATCACATGCTTTTCAAATATAGGAATAACTCAAAAGTTCCATTCCTAATCTCCTTTCTAAGTTCTCAACATATACTCAAACAATTTCAAGGCATAAGCCTCTCCTTACTCCTCATGCTCAATAAATAATATAATCCTTTGAAACTACTAAAGTCAAGGTCAAAGTGTATGTACCTTGATTACACAAAATCAACAGTCAAAAGTTTGACTGGCTTTAATTATTCTTGAAACCTACCAACAATAAAGTACTATCAATTAGTACTTCCAACAACAATTCAAAGCTACTAATAAAAAAATCAGCATTTTAAATAAATAAATAAAGCTGATTTTATTTTAAAAAGCTTTAAAAACTATTTTTCATAACTTGAAAACCTTTACTAGTAGGCAAAACCCACTACAAACTAATACTTAAAACTCTTTAAAATTAATTATTTATTAATTTAATTACTGCTGTAAATTTAAATTAAAATAATAACAGATTTTTTTTTTTTTTTTTTTTTACAAGTGGTTCGAAAACCACAAATCTGAAAAACCACAACCACGGCGCCACCACGAGCACCCACCACACCACCAGCTGCGCGCAGTGGCAGCGGCGCCGTGCCCAGTCGGTTGCCACCACTGCTGTCCGACAGGTCTGTCGGACCTGTCGATCTCGCCGGCGAACCACCCTTGTGGTGGCCGGAAATCGTGAACAAAGAGGAGAGAGAAAATAAGGAAGAAAAACCCCAAAAATTCAGAAAAAATCATTACCTCTTTGCTTCCCTTTGATAATTGCAAGATCTTCCTATAAATTTCAAAAACAAAACTAGATTAGAAGCTAGAATTATTGAAGAGGATTACTTGAAAAACTTACTTGAGGAAGAACAAAGGTTTGAGAGGAAAAACCCACTTACTCCTTTTTGAAAAATGGTGGCTAGTGAAGAGATGGAAAAGATGGAAACTTTAGGTTTCCCTTTTTATAGTGGTAGTCAATTTGGGTAAAAGACCAAAATGCCCTTACTCATCAAATTGCCAAAATCATTTGATGATAAATTTCCAAAATAATCTTCCTACTAATATTAATAAAATACTTCTTGAAAATACTAAAATACTTCTTTGTGGAAATACTCAAATACTATTTTGGTAAAATGACCAAAATACCCTTCTGCTCTTAAATACTGAAATTAAATAGCTTTAATAATTAAAATGATTAAAACTATTTAATTAAATATCTTAAAAATATGGGGGATTACAGTCTACCCCCTTAAAAGAAGTTTCGTCCCGAAACTTAAACAAAACCCTCCTCTCTTAATAACTTTCAACTTTGAAATTTGATTAGCATTACGCCATAATATAGTTCTTTCTTAAGAAGTAGCCAAATAATACGCTACTAAGTAAAACAAGTAGCCAAATAATACGCTACTGAGTAAAACAAGTAGCCAAATAATACGCTACTGAATAAAAAACTACTTTTGCCTTGAATTTCAAACTATGAAATGCTTACTTTGCTTGAAAAGTTTTCCTTGAAAACTCTAAAAATAGTGCACAAATGCAACAAATTCTTACTAATTTCTAGCAAAATGCGCGCACGCACTCTACCCCCCTTAAAGGAGTTACGTCCCGGAACTCAACTCACCTAGTCGAAGAGCTCAGGATACTTCTTTCTCATCTCGTCTTCAGCCTCCCAGGTAGCCTCTTCGGTACGCTGGTTAGACCACAAAACCTTGAGTATCTTTATATCTTTATTTCTTGTACTCCTCACCTTAGAGTCCAAGATCTTTACTGGTCTCTCTTCAAAAGAAAGCGTCTCATCCACTTCTATAATCTCGGGATCTAATACGTGAGACTTATCGGGCACATATCTCTTTAGTTGGGATACATGGAACACATTATGCACCTTTCCCAAGTTATTTGGCAAATCTAAACGATAAGCCAATCTTCCAATTCTTTCAATGATGTCATAGGACCTATAAACTTCGGGCTAAGCTTTCCTTTTTGCCCAAAACGCATCACCCCTTTCATAGGTGACACCTTTAGTAAGACTTTCTCGCCTACTTGATATTCGCTATCTCTTCTATTCTGATCTGCATAGGCCTTTTGACGATCCTGGGCCGCCCTCATCTTCTCACGAATATATCTCACTTGATTTACGGTATCTTCAATCATTTGCGGTCCCAAAGTAACCGTCTCGCTAATATCGTTCCAGCACAATGGACTGCGACATTTTCGACCGTATAGAGCTTCAAAAGGAGCCATCTTAATGCTAGAATGGTAGCTATTATTGTATGAGAATTCTATTAAAGCCAACATCTCATCCCAAGTCTTAGGGTAATCTAAGGCACACGCCCTCAACATATCCTCGAGAGTCTGAATGGTTCTTTCCGATTGACCATCAGTTGCTGGATGAAAAGCTGTACTCTTAAGCACATCGGTCCCAAAAGCTTTCTGTAATGCCTCCCAAAAATGAGATAAGAATCTTGAATCTCTATCAGACACAATAGTGGAAGGAACTCCATGATGCCTCACCACTTGGTCCACATATACTTTACCACACTGTTCCATCGACCAATTGTCCTTCATTGGAACAAATTTTGCTACCTTAGTTAGTCTATCTACATCACCCACACTTTGGTGAATCCTTTCGCTGTCTTAGGAAGACCTACAACGAAATCCATTGCTATGTCATCCCATTTCCACTCAGGCACTGGTAACGGTTGAATCGTCCCTTGAGGTCTCTTGTGTTCGCTCTTCACCTTCTGACAAGTCAAACACCTAGCAACAAATTCAGCTACTTCTCTTTTCATATTGTTCCACCAGAACATTAGCTTCAAGTCCTTATATAATTTATCCCCTCCAGGGTGGATAGAATAAGTCGTGTTGTGCCCTTCTTTCATCACTTTTTCTTTCAACTCGGTGCAACTTGACGGTATGCACCATCTTCCATTGAATCGGACACTTCCATCATCATGGATACTAAACTCCTTTGTCTTTTTCTCTCTGATCAGCTTCTTTATCTTCTCCATTTCCTCATTCCCTTCTTGAGCCTTTAAAATTTCTTCATTCAATTCTGACTGGATTGAAATGGCATTTAAGCATGCTTCCACTCCACTACTCCAACAACTTCAATGTTGAGCTTCCTAAACTCGTCACACAACTCTCTCTGGAAGTACCAAAGTACTTAAACTATGGCTAGACTTACGACTTAACGCGTCGGCAACGACGTTTGCCTTTCCTTCATGGTATAAGATCTCAATGTCATAGTCATTCACCAACTCTAACCATCTTCTCTGTCTCATATTCAAATCCTTTTGAGTATACAAATACTTCAGACTCTTGTGATCTGTATACAACTTCACCTTCACTCCATATAAGTAGTGTCGCCAAATCTTCAAAGCAAACACTATTGCGGCTAATTCTAGATCATGGGTTGGGTAATTCACTTCGTACGGTTTCAATTGCCTAGAAGCGTAGGCTATAACCTTTCGATTTTGCATCAAACACACCCTAAACCATTTTTCGAAGCGTCACTATATACCTCCAACTCAGCATTTCCTCTGGTAACGTCAAAATCGGAGCTGTAGTCAACAACTCCTTAAGCTTCTTAAAGGCTTTCTACACTCCTCGGTCCATATGAACTTCGTATCCTTCTTCATAAGACTAGTCATTGGTTTAGCTACCCTCGAAAATCCTTCACAAAACGTCTATAGTAGCCAGCTAGACCCAAGAAACTCCTTATATCAGTAACATTCCTAGGTTTAGGCCATTCGCTCACTGCGGTTATCTTCGACGGATCTACGGAAATTCCCTTCTTTGACACAATGTGGCCAAGAAATGCCACTTCTTCCATCCAAAATTCACACTTCGAGAACTTTGCGTAAAGCTGATTCTCCCTAAGTGTAGACAATACTGACCTCAAGTGCTCTTCATGCTCCTCCTTGTTCTTCGAGTAGATAAGGATATCATCGATGAATACGACTACAAATTTGTCCAAATACTCTCGAAACACTCTATTCATGAGGTCCATAAACATCGCTGGTGCATTGGTTAAACCAAATGGCATCACGGTGAACTCATAGTGACCATACCTCGTCCTAAAGGCAGTCTTTGGTATGTCCTTCTCCCAATCTGCAATTGGTGATACCCTGACCTCAAGTCTATCTTTGAAAATATTCCAGCTCCTCTTAATTGATCGAATAGGTCGTCAATCCTCGGTAACGGATACTTATTCTTAATAGTCACCTTATTGAGATCTCTATAATCGATACATAGCCTCAAGCTTCCATCCTTCTTCTTTACGAATAAAACAGGCGCTCCCCATGGGGAATAACTAGGTCTAATGTACCCTTTCTCGAGTAATTCCTCTAGTTGCTTGTTGAGCTCCTTCATCTCTGCTGGAGCCATTCTATAGGGTGCTTTTGATATAGGGGCAGTTCCAGGAACTAAGTCTATGGTGAATTCTAACTCCCTCTGAGGTGGCATTCCCGGTATATCTTCCGGAAATACGTCTGGAAACTCATTCACCACTTTCACATGTCTATCTTAAGCTTCTCTTCTTCCAACCTCTGCACATTACACAAGAATAACGGAGCTCCCTTCTGCACTTGCTTTACCAAACTTAGGGCTGAAATGATCTTAATTCTACCTTCTTGTGGTTTAGTCTTGAAAGTCACCTTTTTCCCATTCTTATTCCTCAATCTCACTTTTTGTTCTCCACAAAGAATCTCGGCTTTATACTCCTTAAGCCAATCCATCCTAAAATAATCTCCAAGTCTTCCAATGGAAACTCTATGAGGTTGGTTTCAAAGTCTACATCCCCAATTCTCACAAGGACGTTTTCATATACTCTTGAGCAAGTTACTACTTCCCCAGATGGTAACATAATAGGAATTTCAACATCTCTAGGGTTTCCTAAGCCATATTTTGAAACAACTAACTTTGAAACAAAGAACGTTCGGCTCCTGAATCAAATAAAGCTTTAACAAAAGTGGAATTAATAGAAACATTACCCGTAACTACGTCCTTGGACGTCTCAGCTTCCTAGCACTTATGACATTCAACCTTGCCACTGCAGGCACACTAGGACCAGCTCCACTCAAAACGGTCTTGTTGTTCCCATTTTGCCTGTTCCCACCTTGATAGTTGTTGCCTCCTGACTGGTTTCGATTACCCTGACCAAATTGGTTTCCGCTCTTGCCCTTGTCGTCTTCAACTCAGGGTTCTTGGAGAAGCACTCATACTCTCGTGACCCAATTTGTGGCAGTAGTTACACTCCACCAGCTTTCCTTCACAATCCTTTCCAGGATGATTGTAGGGCACCTCTTGCAGAAATACACGCGTTCGTCTCCTTTCTTTCCCTTATTAGAACCATTTCCACCCTTCTGTGGTTGATATTGGCCTCCATTCCTTTGGCCACTAGATTGTCCTCCTTGGTGAAAGTTATTTTGAGGCTTGAACTTCTTGTCGTTCCTCTGGAAATTCTGACTAGGATTCTCCTTCCTCTTGTTGTTTGAGCTCTCAACTCCAGCTTGTTTCAAATAGGAACCTAAATGAGCAGCTCTATCATACACTTCCTCTAAGGTCCTGAAAGTTGAACCTCCTAGCCCAAGCTTCACCTCAAGACTAAGTCCAGTCTCGAACCTAATTGCCTTTCTTTCCTCAGTAGGTACTAACTCTGGAGCAAACTTCATCAATCCTACAAACTTCTCATAGTACTGCTCCACAGTCATGTCACCTTGCTTCAACTCATCAAACTCAGTGGCCTTTTGCCTCCTCAAGAAATTGGGATAAAATTTCTCCTTCATAGCTACTCCAAACCTTCCAATCAAAGTCAGGCCTTGCCATTAACGTCTCCTTATGCTGCGACCACCAAAAGTCAGCTTCCTCCTTGAGGTAATATGCAGCTATAGCTACTTTCCTATTATCTGGACATTGGATAGCATCGAATAGCTTCTCGAAATCCCTAACCCAGTTCTCAAGCTTAACAGGATCACCCTTCCCATCATAAGAAGGCGGTTTACTATCACTAACCCTCTTAAACCAATCAACAGACTTCTTCTTCGAAGGACCTCTTCTAGCTAAATTCGTAGTCACTCGGACTAAATTCCTCAGCTGAGCATCAATTCTAGCGTTTCTATCGGCCATTGATCTGCCAAAGAAAAAAAAATTTGACTCAAAAATCGCTTATTGACCCTCAATATAGGTCAAAAATACTAAGCAAATGCCACGCTGACATTTAATTCGCAATCTCCTTTCTAAGGAACTTTTATACTAACTCTCTTACTAGAGTAGTAGATTAAGCAAAACTAGCACTTTTTCGTAGTCATACTACACCTTTAAGTCCAAACTGGACTCCATGCAAGTAGAAAATACCAATCCGTTGCAATCAAACACTTAGTCACATAAAACACATCAAAAGTGCTACTAGAACTTAGAGCACTTACTAATCTAAGACACATAAAGACTTAGTGACTAATGCGACGCAATGTACATATGTTCTAAGACACATAAAGACTTAGTGACTAATGCGACGCAATGTACATATGCATATGCAATTCCCTTCCCTTTTTGCTATTCGACTTTGAAATACTTTTAAGTTCGAAAACTTTTTGTAAGATAAGGTAATATAAACCTTGGAGCTCTGGTAACCACTTTGTAACACCCCCACGACTCCTCCTTTTATAAACTAGGAGAAATTGCGGGAGTTGTTATGCCACGCATGATAATACGTAAGGCTAATCAGATAATACAGCGGAAGTCTTTTAAAATAAACTGAAAATACTTTAATACAACGGAAATAAGAAAGTATGTAAATGAATTACAAACTCCGAGACTATCCCATACTAGTCCCATCTTCAAAGTCAAACCTTGACCCCATTGGTCAAGTAAAGTCAAACATAAAATTCAAGATAGCTTAAATAAGAAAGTACTCGTGTACTAAAACTCCCATCCGGATGCTTATGATTTCCATGCACATCAAGAACTTGTACCTGCAACTTCTTCTCTAAACTCTGCTCACCAAATGGATCATCACAGGGTTGTTGAGGAAAAACAACAACCAAAAGAAAACAAGAAACACATACATCAGCAACGCTGAGTACATAACACAACAAACTAATGCGAATAATAATGCATGCAATCCTCAATCACTTCGGCTTGCTCTTCTTACGACTCTACATGCGACAAGCATATAACTGAACTTACTAAATACTTGCTTTTATTATTATTTGGCAATGAACGGGCACCGTCCTCCTCTTGGAGTCATACGGGCTACTATTACTTGTGTAAGAGATCCCACACCTCTTACTAAAGTTCCATGAACTTTAAATAACTTGACTCGAGAAATTTAAGCTTGTTAGTAATGAACGAGGGTGAGAGTGAGCCTCTAGACTCAACATCTCAGAGATAAAGAATACGAGTGACACCTAGTCCACTCAAAGATCTTGATAATTTGGAATTCCATAAACTTGCTTGATAAAATAAAAGCATTAACATCGTCATGCTATGCTATATGCAGGAGTATAGTTTCACACTAACTCCCCCCTTATGTTCAATACTCATGGGGGATCCATCCCAAGAGTTTTATTGCCAAAGCCCATTATGTGAGACACAATCACAATAATACATCTAGCAAATAAATTAATTTCTTATCTTTCTTTAACAAGTGAATGCAACAACACCATAATTAACTCAATTCTAAATTCTTTGAGACCTTGCTCATCTTATTACTTTAATGACTCCATGAGTCCTTTTTCTTGCTTTCTTAAGGATCCATGATCCAATCAATTGAGTCATTGCTCAATGATTCAACTACTTGTGAGTCCTTGCTCAATAACTTTAACTTGTGAGACCTTGCTCAATAACTTGAAACTTGTGAGACCTTGCTCAACAAAATATAATTTCTCATGAGACCTTGCTCAATAATATATATAAACTTCTAATGAGACCATGCTCAATAAAATATATAAACTTCTAATGAGACCATGCTCAATAAAATATATAAACTTCTATTGAGACCATGCTCAATACAATATATAACCTCAAATGAGACCATGCTTAATAAATATTCATAGGCAAGCCATAACTTTAAGAGTAACTTTAATAACTTTAATCATGCTCAAAAGCAATAATCATCAATCACATGCTTTTCAAATATAGGAATAACTCAAAAGTTCCATTCCTAATCTCCTTTCTAAGTTCTCAACATATACTCAAACAATTTCAAGGCATAAGCCTCTCCTTACTCCTCATGCTCAATAAAATATATACATCCTTTGAAACTACTAAAGTCAAGGTCAAAGTGTATGTACCTTGATTACACAAAAATCAACAGTCAAAAGTTTGACTGGCTTTAATTATTCTTGAAACCTACCAACAATAAAGTACTATCAATTAGTACTTCCAACAACAATCTAAAGCTACTAATAAATAAAAATCAGCATTCTTAAATAAATAATAAAGCTGATTTTATTTTAAAAAGGCTTTAGAAACTCTTTTTGGGCATAAACTTGAAAACCTTTACTAGTAGGCAAAACCCACTATAAACTAATACTTAAAACCTCTTTAAAATTAATTATTTATTAATTTAATTACTGCTGGAAATTTAACTAAAATAATAACAGATTTTTTTTTTTTTTTTTTTTTTTACAAGTGGTTCGAAAACCACAAATCTGAAAAACCACAACCACTGGCGCCACCACGAGCACCACCACACCACCAGCTGCGCGGCAGTGGCAGGCGGCGCCCGTGCCCAGTCGGCTGCCACCACTGCTGTCCCGACAATGGTCTTGTCGGACCTGTCGATCTCGCCGGCGAACCACCCTTGTGGTGGCCGGAAATCGTGAACAAAGAGGAGAGAGAAAATAAGGAAGAAAAACCCCAAAAAATTCAGAAAAATCATTACCTCTTTGCTTCCCTTTGATAATTATAAGATCTTCCTATAAATTTCAAAAACAAAACTAGATTAGAAGCTAGAATTATTGAAGAGGATTACTTGAAAAACTTACTTGAGGAAGAACAAAGGTTTGAGAGGAAAAACCCACTTACTCCTTTTTGACAAAATGGTGGCTAGTGAAGGAGATGGAAAAAGATGGGAAACTTTAGGTTTTCTCTTTTTATAGTGGTAGTCAATTTGGGTAAAAGACCAAAATGCCCTTACTCATCAAATTGCCAAAATACATTTGATGATAAATTTCCAAAATAATCTTCCTACTAATATTAATAAAATACTTCCTTGAAAATACTAAAATACTTCTTTGTGGAAATACTCAAATACTATTTTGGTAAAATGACCAAAATACCCTTCTGCTCTTAAATACCGAAATTAAATAGCTTTAATAATTAAAAATGATTAAAACTATTTAATTAAATATCTTAAAAATATGGGGGATTACATTATGTTAGACCTAGAAAGGTCGGTTTGGAGGAGGAGAGTTTCTCCTTTCTTGCTATGTTGTATGTTTTTAGTATTAAAAGCAGACATCATGGCTTTGTAGTGGACTTTATAAATCAAAGCTACTGGTATAGAACCATCGAACATTTTGTAATTATGAGTTTTGATTTGCAAAAGCAAGGAGGATAAGATATTTTTATCACTTAAAGAGACACTGAAATTTGGATAACAATCGAACGAGACTGGACCCATGCATAAGCTTGACTCTATTGTTCCTAATAAGGAATCATTAAAGTCTTTGAATCGGCCATCTCTGAGAGCCACAAGGACTGAAGAATTCAATCCTTCTTTTGTAAGAGGTTTTAAACCTACTTGAACCAATCCTATATGGATGTAACGATATCCCTTTTCAACATGTTTTTGCAAGGTTTTAGCTGAAAAAATTTTATAGTATCAATAGGCTTTGTTAAATGTATATCACGTTCTTGGGTTTTGATAATATAATCTGTTTTAAAAATTATATATCTACTCATTTTGTAAATTTGGTCTTTATTGACTCTGGGTATTTCCCAATTGTCAATACTTTGTTCAAGATTTTCTATAGTAAAGGTTTCATTTTTTACCAGTTTATTGGCTTTACTACTATTACCATGAGAAGAGGATGAAGTTCCTCTGCTCCAAATAGAACTCATGAATCTGGTTAAAAAAAAAAACTAAGACCAGGGTTAACACTTGGTACAAGCCCTATAATCTACTTGCCATAGAGAAGGTGTAGCCCTATGGTCTGACCGCCACTTTTGGACTTACTGCCTCTACAAACCTTAAAAATAGCCGAAATAAAAAGACTGCAGCAAGAGTTAAGAAGGAAAGTATATAACCAGAAAGATAAAGTTTTATAAGGAACAAAAATACTACAACCCCTTGGCTCTGATACCAGGATAAATGCCAAGGATATGGGGTTTTAACAGATATATATATATATATATATACATATATATATATATACATATATATATATATATATACATATATATATATATAGAGTCGGGATCCGGTGAGAATGAATAGTTATGTGAGAATAAAGTAATATGTGAGAATTAACTGGGAGCGTTAGAGTAAAAAAAAACTAAGGGCTGTGATTTGCCATAACAGTAATAACAAAGTCACAATTTTCTTAGTAATTAAGCGTGAACAGTACGTACTCACTGAGGAAAAAAAAAATCAAAAATCCATACCTCTCATCATCGATTGATTGATTGCAAACTAAAGTCGAACTTTTCTATCGATTGATCGAAATTCATCCATCAAAGTAATTATCATCAGGTACGAATTCATGGATTCTATAATTATAGTTATGGTTTTTCGCATTTTTTAATAGAAAATTAGGTCTTTTAGAGAGTATACTTGATGTGATGGAGTCATGGAATTTGTTCATCAACTTTTTCTCTCTCTATTATGAGTAAATTTCAATTTTAGGTTTAATTTGCATCTTTTGTTCTGTCCTGATGATTGAATGTGTGGATTGTGTTTTTGGAGGATTAATTATTATTAGTTATTGAGCAAATTTTATGACTTTGCTTGCTATTCTTTCCTAAATTCGCTTGTATAGACTGCTTGTTGATGGATGCCATGCCAGTTGAAATAAATTTTGAGACTCGTATGTGTTTGTACTGCAATCTGATAACTTTGGACATGTACATCATATGTTTACTACATGTACATCATATATTTACTACATGTACATCAGTTTTGAATTTACTAAATGATTAAGAAAAGCATATAAATGATTAACAAAATGAATTTATGTTTACACTCATTGATACGACACCTAGGGGAATGACATTGCATTATATGGGCATTGGAAGTTTCGGTGATTCAGAAGTACAGAATTCGTACCGTGTCGTTTAGAGTATCCGACATGGGTTTTAAGTAAAAAATAAGATGCGAGTGACATAAGATTTAAGACACATATATACATATATCTAGCTTTGTTTCTGATGCTACATATGTTGAATCATCTTACTCCATATCACTACAACTGGTTAAGTAATTTGACAGAAAAGGCAATGAAGAGCAGCCTATAGTACTGATAAGTTGATTGGCACTCTTGAAGGGTTTTATGAAGAGCAGCCTATAGTACTTTAGCTCAAGATAGCCGCTTATCTCAATTGCACCACAGAATGAAACTTCACCATCCCCCTGAGAAAAGTGCATATCGCCTGTGCTAAGATTTGCTCCTTCTACAAACACTGGAAGGTAAATCTTTGAACCTTTGCTAAGATTCTTAATGTCGCAGTTTCCTCCATTCTCTCTTCCTGGAATTGTTCTTGCTGCCTCTGTAGCAATTCTTTCCCATTCTGGCGTCCCCTTTACTATCTATCCATGATCATTATAATACATCAGAATCATCAATTTCTTTCTTTTTTAAGTACACTAATAAACTGCTCCTTAATACTCTTACCTTTCCTAATTGGCAACCTTTGGGTGATGGTAAATTTGCTAATGGTCTAGAATGCAGAACCTCGCACAGCTTTAGGGACTTGAGACCGTTTTCTTCAACTTCTCTTTCTCTCCCATTCCATATATCCAGGAGCTCCTTTGATGGCGCTGTCCCAATTATTCCAGGGTGAGTCAAACCCGGGAAACATACTCCTGATAAGTTGATTTAATACGCCTGAATAATTATAAGAAAATAAGCTAAATGATGGCCTGTTCAGTATTAACTTGTAATCATCTTACTCTGTTTTTTGCTTTTGCTATGAATTAACTAGATTAAAGGTTCAAGAAGGGTAGTTAGCTTAATATGTTTTGACCTCTAGTCTAACACCTTTTGATGTATGATTCATGGCTAGTGTTTGCCTTCTAACCTTTGGTTTACCAATACAACTCATGTACATTATATCTTTGCCATATATACATCATTAAAGACCTACAAGTACATTAAATCTCTTATAAAAATAGAAGTTGGATTTTTTGGCAATATCATACACAAACATGAAATGTGATCTATGCATATCTAATTTATTTTTGTGATTCTTTCAGTTAAGTTTTGTATTGTGTCTTTCAACTAAAATTATTATGTTCCTTTCTCCAGAGGATTTCATGGAAATTCAACTTACTATGGAAGACCATAATCAACTAAAATTACTCTTGTAGATGATGAACAATTTGTTAGGAGTAATCTCTTTGTACTTTAATTAATTATTCGTAGTATTGCTAGGTTGCATAAATGAGTATTAGATAATAATTAATGCAAGAGTGCCAATAGCTATACACTTTGGTCAATTATAGTACATGATACTTAGAAGAAAACATTGTTATTTGTTAATACGCTCTAGAGTCTAAACTCTAAACTGCATAAATTAACGAGTTCTTTCATTTTTTAAATGAAACTATTAATTTGTCAATTTATTGTCCGTTCCATGAAATGTATACGTACTTACTTAGTTTATTCATATCGTAATATGCACTATACTTCTATTATTGTGATTCTTTCAGTTAAGTTTTGTATTGTGTCTTTCAACTAAAATTATTATGTTCCTTTCTCCAGAGGATTTCATGGAAATTCAACCTACTATGGAAGACCATAATCAACATACTCCAATAATACAAGTAGCAGGTGAATGATTGGCTTTCTCCGATGTGATAATAAGTATCTTAATCATTAATGTTTATCAAATTTCAAATCAAAGATTTCTTGTATGTGATAAGTTTGGGATCACAATACTTTCTATGAGTGAATATCTGATTTCTAGCATAAATGTATCCTATCAGTCATGTGAAATATCAAATATGGCTCTTGCATAATTAGGTTTCTTATTTGAAGGAAGATGTCAGATAAGGCTAAAAGTACATCACTAATGGCATAAAAGTACATCATCGATTAAAAATGTTTAGTTTAAATATCATAAACACATTAAACTCTCATATAGTCATAAATTAGGACTTGATGATAAGTACATCATGATAGTTTAGTATTAAAATAGTTGGTACTATTAGCTAATACATGGCTTTCAAAACTTTCATTAATGTAAAAAATGATAATATGATATAATGAGGTTGATGAATTAATTGGTTAATTTTATTTCATGTAATCATGATGAATTAGTTGGTTAAATACTATTTCATCATGTGGTTAAAATTCTGTTTTTGTGCATACATAATGCGTAAGATGCAGCTATTGTATGCATTGTCTAGTGTGCGCATAAGATAAAAATTGTATGCATTATTTTCTATTGTTTTACATAAGTTAAGCTTAATTCATATATGATATATGCTTTCCTTTCCAGCTCAAACGAATACTTCCAATACAGCTACATGGGGTTACTCCTAGAGCACGCCTTTTGTTACCCGGGAGGAACAAGGGAGTGGATGCCTTTGTGTTCTAATGAGTTAAACCTGTGTTAGGGATGACGTTTGATAGTTTGGAAGAAGGGATTAAATTTTATGATGCTTATGCCTACATTGTGGCTTCAACACTCGAAAGTCGACGACTAACAAGAACAAGAGTGGTGTTGTTGCAATAAAATATTGCTTATGCAATAAGGCGGGTTTTAAACAGAAGCGTAAGACAAACATTGAGGACAAACCGAAACAAAAGGAAGATAAAAAGCTTCTACTAGAAGAAGGTTGGTGACAAGAGTGGGGTGTAAAGCTCAGTTGGTTCTTAAGATTCGGGAGGAAGGCGGATATTTTGTCAAAAACTTTTATGAAGGACATACCCACCCTCTTTACACCCCAAGTTGTAGAAAATTTCAGAAGCAAGGTAGAAAAATGACAATTTTGCATAAGAAGTTCATAGTTGATAATTCAAAACTGAATATTGGGCCAACAAAAAGTTTTAGAATCTTAAAAGAGAATGTTGGTGGATATGATAATATCGGGGCTTCAAAACAAGATTTCAAGAATTTCTCAAGAGATCTAAAAGCATATATTGATGGCTCTGATGCTCAAATGTTTGTGGACAATTTTAAAATGAAAAAATTATTTTGGGGTGCCTTCTTTTATGATTTTGAGGTAGATGATGAACAATGTCTTACTAAGGCTTTTTGGGCGGATCCCATTTGTAGGAAGAACTATGCTTTGTTTGGGGATATGGTCTCCTTTGATACCACTTATGAGACTAATCGGTATAATATGGTCTTTGGGCCTTTTACTGGTGTTGATCACCATAAAAGATGTATCACATTTGGTGCCGGTTTTACTGCCAAGGAAGACATAAGCTCGTTTGAGTGGTTGTTTACCACTTTCTTGAAGGCAATGGGAAATAATGAACCCACTTGTTTGATAACGGACCAAGATCCAGCAATGAAAATTGCAGTGAGGAAAGTTTTCAAAGAAACGGAGCACCGGTTTTGCATGTGGCATATTATGGAGAAGGTGTCTGCCAAAATGGACAGAAATCTTTTGAGTGAGACAGACTTCCATGAAAAGTTACGATTATGTGTGTGGGACCTAGGGTTGAGCCTTTAGAATTTGAAGAAAAATGGAACAAATTGATTGCTGAATTTAAGTTGGAAAAACATGAGTGGCTAACTGAGTTGTATAAGATAAGAAATATGTGGATCCCGGCTTATTTTAGAGATTTATTCTTGGTGGGATCATGAAGACAACTTCGAGGTCGGAAAGTGAAAATCACTTCTTTACCTCCTTTACTAATCCCCATGTTACTCTTGTAGAGTTTAATATGCGCTTCGAAACTGCGATGGATTCACAAAGACACTCACAAGCTGAATTTGACAATGACTCAAAGAACAAATTTCCAGAATGTAAGACACCGTTGCTCATTGAGAAGCATGCTTCAGAGGTATTTACGCACTCCATATTTTATCAGGTTCAAGAGGAGGTGTATAGTGCTTGTTTTTCTTGTGGGATTATAGAGTTCAAAAGAGAAAATGACTTAGAAATGGCCACGGTTAATGAGGTGAATCGTAAAAGAACGTTTGAGGTAGTGTTTAATAACACAAACTATGAAACAAAATTGTTCATGCAAGGTATTTGAGAGACATGGTTTACCTTGTAGGCACATGGTTTGGGTATGGAAGGCAAAGAACCTAGCCATGATTCCTGAGAAATATGTTCTTAACAGATGGACTACAATGGCAACAAAAAAGCCAATATTTGACTTGGAAGGCAACATTTTAGACCAATGCACAAGAATGGTGGACAAGAAAAAATCTTGAATGAGCTTTGGTCAGAAATTTACAATTGTGTAAGTGAGGCTGAGCAGAATGAAGAAGTATTGCTGAACTTGTTAAAAACCTTCGGACCTTGAGATTGGACATGGAAGCCAAAAAGAGTGCAAATAACACTCGTAGCAAAGCACAAGACATAGAGCTCCTAATTGGATCTGTGGCTCCTAGTGAGACAACAATCAAACCCCCTAAGATATCAAGTAACAAGGGAAGTGGCACTAGAAGCGGAAAAAGGATCAAGGGAGAGAGGGAGAAGGCAATTGAGCAACATCAAAAGAAAAAGAGGTTATGCAGCGCTTGTGGAGAGCTTGGATACCATGACCTTCGAAATTGTCCGTCAAAGATACCTTCATGATCTAAGGTAACTAGAAACTCATTTCTATTATGATTTTATGATTTCTAGTATGTTTATTGGTCCTTAAATGTTACTTTTACTTGGTTCACATTAATTAAGGTATGATAGAGTGAAACAACTGGTATACCGATGTACATTAGAGATGGCTTGAATGTACATCAGAGATGGCTTGAATGTACGTCACTGATATCTTCAATGTACATCAAAGGGTATAGTCTCAAGCTTGAATAGATTTATGATTTTCCAAATGGGTCAGATTTTTTACCACCTTTACGATGATATGGTTTGTATATCTAGATTTGGTTCAACAAGAGCAGCTATTGTTACATTTTGCTGTCTCAAAGAACTTGAACTTGAAAGTTTGAGTCTTGATTTGTATATCTATTCAAACATTACATGGTAGAAGGGGGGGGATTTGAGTTTGGAGTTTATACCTTCACATTATAATATTCATGATCAGGCCCTAGATTCCCCTGTAGCAGTTTCCAAGTTCGACGTCAGACTTTTGAGTTTGGAGTTTTTTTGTTTTGATTGGTCTAGTAACTTCTATTGATCATTAGACTTCTAGCAAAGTAAGATAGGAAATTATTTGAGCTCAGACATTAGGACTTAGAGCTCGAAAAAAGCGAAACAGAACCTGGCTCAGACGCTTATGCAGTGTAGGCATGTGATCTGCTCCATTATTAGAGATTGGAAACTCCCCCACTAACCTGCATATATGCATCAAAAAGAATCAAACAATTCGTAATACTCCTTCCATCGTAAAATAATAAACTTCCCATTTCTTTTTACAAATTCAGACCTTATAAAGTTTTGGGAACATCTAATGTTGACTTGTTAAATGTTCATGGTATATTTTAGCTAAAATATAACTAATGGTGGCTAAAAATACATCACCACTAGCTTAAAAGTACATCAAGAATGGATTAAAAGTACATCATTGTTTTATTAAATTACCAGAAAAATCTATCTATATATATTTTCATGTTCTCAAGTAGCTTAAATCAACCCAAGAACAAACACAAACATGACTGTTTACCCGAATTAAGTAAGTGTATACTATTGCTAAAATCCCACCTGTCAATCAAGTAAGTTTATCTTCTTGTTGGCACTTTCTAACTAGTTGTCTTAGTAAAGTTCGTTCTTTCTCGTTTTTCGTGGCTCACTTTCTAACTGGTACCTTTATCATGATGTTTCAGTTATTACGTGGTTCTTTTTGTGAATCATCCATATCACAAGATGGTGCACACATCGACACAGAAGCAGGAATCAAGATGATGCTCAAACAATGAAAGTGTTGATCTTCTCCGTTTTTCTCTAGTTATTTATACCAGCTTGCTTGATATATATGGGTCCTTTTTGAACTCTTTAAACTAGACTTCAATTGTGATATTTGAATATATTTTGCCTAGAAAAGATTACCAAATTGTCGTCTCTTTTTGGCTTCCATGATCTTTGTGAATTTTGTTTCATGATAGTTCCATGATCTTCCCCGTTTTTCTCTAGTTATTTATACCTGCAACTATCTGGACTTTGATTCTGTCCGGATATAGTACACGAGAGCTATCGATATGGCTCCTAAGAAATTATTTTCTTCTGACTGTACAAGTGTCAGACTGTAAGATAGGGCACAAGTAGTTGGTTGGCCTCCAGTTAGATCCTACAGGAAAAATTGCCTTCAAGCAATTAAAAAAGAAGCAGAAGTTGGAGGAAATTACGTTAAAGTTAGCATGGATGGAGCTCCTTATTTAGAAAGATTGACATGAAACTTTACAATGGCTATGCAGAACTTCTTAAGTCCTTGGAAGAGATGTTTAAAGTTACAGTTGGTAAGTGTCAATATCATCTATAATTAATTTTAATAAATTATTACAATAACATTATTATTTGATATTTTTGGTGAATTAAATTACTTAACTATATCCTTGTTTTTGTTTTGATTTATTAGGTAAATACTCATAGAGAGAAGGGTATAATGGATCAGAACTTGTACCAACTTATGAAGACAAAGATGGAGATTGGATGTTGGTAGGAGATGTTCCATGGGAAATGTTCATTAATTCTTGCAAAAGGCCGAGAGTTATGAAAGGATCAGATGCAAGAGGCTTGGGTTGTTTGGCTTAAATATTTATATATAAAAAATATATAGCGGAGTCTATTTTTTTCGTAAAGGAAACTTTTTTACTTTAAATTTTTGGAAAAAGGAGTATTTTTTTTTCATGTACATTTGGGAGATTATCATGTTTTGGATCTGTAGCATCTCATTTTCATGTATATAATGCTCCTTATATTCTCAAAAAGATCTTTTTTTTTGGCGCAAAGCTCTGTATGTAATATATATATACATATATATATTGATGAAAGAAAAAGTTTTCTTTTGATTTTGATTTCAAGTTTCTTTGCTCTTTCCTGTTCTATGTTCATAAGTTTAACAAATTCTAAAAAAATAAAATAAAAAAGTCATGGTTTAACAAATTCTAGTAAAGCAACTTCTCGTTAAATTTCTTTCTTGATGACTATTGCCTTTTAACTAAGTCATGGTTTATACTTTGTTTGACACCCTTTGTTTCTTAGTGTTTTCGAATGTATATTGGGGAATGGGAAAAATGAATTGTTTGGAGGGCTTCCTAATCTAGCACCTGTAATATGGAGATATTTGCATATCGGAGTGGCATATTTTGTAGTTTGGGCCTTTGAGGAATATAGGAGGGTATTTGCCCAACTTATCATTAATGAACAAGCCCTGCTTCTATAAATAATACTATTAATTGTTAAAACTGTTTAGTTATGGTGTTATGACAATAGTAACAACATCATAACACAAACAAAACTATCAGTTAAATTAACTCATGAAAAATTTACATTGTAGTATCAAATGTAAAAACATCATAACAAAACTATCAAATGTAAAAACATAAAATTCATAATACTAAGTGCTATAGCAGACAACACAAGTACATCAACGATGTCTTACAAGTACATCACCGAAGGCTCACAAGTACATGAATACTGAAATTCTTGCAGCTCATTTCATCTCCTTAACTTTCTTTAGCATAAGTTGTTTAACTACATTGGAGTCGTCCTTCAAGATCTCACAACAATACTTGGCTCTCAAAGTTTTCAGAAAAAAAACCTAAAAATAAACAAATATTAATCAGCTTTAAAATCAAATATAACTAGAAAAAAACAACCTAAAAAAAATTTCTTACGTTGTTTTTAAAGTTAGTATCCCACGAAGAAGTCCCTTGCGCCATATACATTTCCATGTACCTCATTGCACACACACCACTATCGATATCATCATTCTCATTTGATTTACATTGTAGTTTGATTAGTTTTAGGTCGAAGTTCAATACTTTTTCGGCTCTTGGATCACCGCTTGACTCCAAATAGTTAGAAAATGCCTTAGCCTACAAATGCACATTGTTAATGGTATTCATAAAAAAGAACAAAGTAGTTGAGATAAATATCAATAAATTACCAATATTGTTGCGTAGCCACCATAATTTTCATTCAATATTCCGGTAAGCATCCTTTGGTCAATAATATCAATCTTGGAATGCTTGAAATTGAAACATAAAACTACGTAACAACCCCTTTGAAGAATAGGACAAAAAACCTGCGATAAGATAAGAAGGTACGCTTTTAAGTCATAGCATTCAATCATCTTTGGAATAGGGGTAACAAATTAGTCGGGAAACATAAAATTTCAAATGTATGATAGGAATCAAAGAGGGGCTAATAAAAAGGGTGTTGAATGGGAGGAGTCTGGAGATGATTCTGGGTTGTAGGCACCAGCTGGAAGAGAGAAGAGGGAAAAGAGAATAATTAGCTTTACTAATTACTATGATTTCATGATGAGCCGATACTTAATGCCATGGTGCACATATTATTTAAGGAACCATTTTAATTCAAATGAATCTGAAATCTTGTATTATGAAACATTTGCATCATATAAAAAACCTATTCTAGTTTCGGACTTCAATGAAACTATTGGAATTTTATAATTACTGTCTACTGATTTCAAATATTTGTAAATTGAGAATGTTAGTGTGCTTAGGTGGTGTATTTTCATCACAGATGCACATACACAACTTTGTGGCTTTCAAGGGGAGAAAACCGGAACATCTCTGTCTTCTGTTTATTTCTGCACATACACATCCACATCCACATCCACATATGCAGTATTGCACATCCTTTTACACTTTAGTGTACATCTACATATTGAGTTTTGCAAAACCATTAGCAATTTGGTCCACATCCATGTATTGAGTACTCACATCCACTTAAGGTTTACCCTAATGAAGAGAAGAATAAATTATTATTATTACTCCAAATAATGAAGAGACCGAGCCCTATGTAATTGCAAGCTCTTATTTGCAAATCGATTTTCAAATTTTATCTTCTAAATCCATACCTTAATTTAGGTATTTCATGTAATAAAATCATCAAATTTACTTAAGCAAATGAATAGGATGTTGAGGGATAATCTTGGGGAGATGAATTGAAGAATGATTGACTAGATGTTGATAAACATGGACAAACCAGAATAGATAAAAGGTTCAAGATGAACCAAAAAAAAAAAGATGGTAAATATAAGGTGTGCACTCCAAACTTGGAGATCTCCAGAAATCTAGGCACTCAAAAGGATTACAAGACATGAACAAAACTACAATTACCATTTGGAATTGGGAAATATCCAACATCACTCATGACTTATAAGTACATCACTAATGACATAAAAGCCTTGTAAAATGAAATTCATAAATCATACTCCAAGAAGATGCACCTACCGAATTAATTGCCTGTAAACTCAAAATCGAACCTTAAAGAAAGATTTTTCTGTGGAACAACAAATGGTGCGTATGATTATAGAATTGGATAACTATATATATATAACTAGCTGATCTGATTTTTTTTTAAGCTGGAAAGCATTAATGTGCTTTTAATGTGTGGAAAGCATGAAAAAAAGAAAAACTTGGGCTTTCTTGGACTAAAACTATTAATCTGAGCAGCTGGTTTGATTGTTAAATTAGATAGGTCTCCTGTGTTACAATGTTAGAAACGTGAAGAATTATGTGATTCTTTTACTACATTTTCTTGTATGTTGTGTAGGTTTCCATTTACTGTCTCAGTGTCTTGCCCACAGGAAGGACTGATTTTTTCTTTTTCCCCAGATGTTCTAATGGGCACGTAGATATATAGCGAGGTTTATGAACAAGGTGGAAGTGAAGACGGCATTAGGGGTGGAGAATTCGACGGTTTGGGAGGAATGTAGCCGTGTAGTTGGCTCGATTTTACATGAAGATGTGATGAAGAGTGTGAAATACATGGTGGAATTGTTGGTGAGAGAGAGCAAAGTATTGTTATATCAGGGCCAAAGAGACCTCAGATGGGGTGGTTTCAGTTGAGGCTTGGATGAAAACATTGAAGTGGGAAGAAAATGACAAGTTTGAAGATGCTGAAATGAAAGTGTGGAAAGTGAAGGGGGAAGTCGTTGGTTATGTGCAGAAATGGACGAGTTTAACACATGTTGTAGTGTTGGGAGCAGGCCATTTTATCCCTACTGATCAGATTGTTCATTCTTAGCATTCTTAGGTCATGATTGAAGATTGGGTCCTGGAAAGAGGGGTTTTTGATCAAGAAGTTGATTTGGTCTAATGACTTAAAAGTACATCACTCATGACTTATAAGTACATCACTAATGACATAAAAGTACATTGTCGATTAAATCATAAACACAATAAACTCCCATATAGTCATAAATCATGACTTGATGATAAGTACATCATATTAGGCTAAAAATTAACTAATTACTTACAAGATCAACATCTGACATATCTCCATACTCGGAGCAGTTGAGCATGTTCAACAATCTCTTATGGAACTCAAGCTCACATTGTAGCACCGGTTTTTTCCGTCTAAGAAGTTCTTCAGTCAAGTTAACCTATAGATTAAATATAATAATTATTAAATAATATGAAGACTTAGAACAAAAATTTAATCGATTAGAAACTTACACAAGCTGTAGGAGGGATAAAGAATCTCTTTGGGGACCCTAACCCACGTCCTGATTCCTTCCGATTTAAAAGCAATGACCATATATCAATGATCCCGGTGTCCACATACTCTTCCAAAAGTGATGAGAAAAGATGTCGTTCACCTTGGAATCCTTTGTAATGATACAATACTTCACTGAAGAGACATGATTTTTTTTAAAAAAAAAAGAATGACAATGAATTGAAGTTTGTAATTTATAAATCAAGCAATAAATTAGACAAAAGAAGTAACATAATCATCTTACTTTCTATCTCCATATGTCAGAACATATTTGCAGATTTGCTTCTCGATGATAGTCAACTTCTTCAACACGTCAACAACTCGATCATAGTATGGAGACCTAATTTGCAAAGGCAGGTTCTTTGGCTTCCTTAGAGGACGTTGTCTCTTATTTTCGAGTTTTCCCTCTAATTCCGTATCAAAATGCACAACTTTGTTCTTCCCCTTTTTGTTGCCTAGTCAACCTTGTAAAGCAACGACTATGGGTCTCTCGGTCTCAATCTCAGGTGCATCAAACTCAGGTGCATCAGTGGATGAAATTAGATTGATATCTTTAGTTTGAGGCGCATGAACAAACGGTGAAAGGTCAAGTCCAAGGTCAAAACTAGGAACATCCGGTTGTTGTTGTGGAGTAGCACAAATCTCATAAGGAATGTTCAATTCCTTCATAGTTTCTTGTTGATTATGTGTTCCACAAGTCTCTTGATAAGCATTCACAAGAGCATCAACTGCTTCCAGAACTCCAGGTTGATCAAAGAAAGCATCATACTCGTCTGAATTTGACTTCTCATTAAGATTAGAAACGGAAGGCTCTACTTCCGGTTGAGCTTGTTGCTTCTCTGAGAATTTAGTGAACATATCAACCGCTGTGCTTTGTATTTTCTTTATACATTCACTACCCGGGTATTGTTTTTGAACCAAGGAGAGAACTTGCCCAAATTGAATAAAGTTTGTAGCTAAATTCTTTGTCACACATGAAAGGGTATCAATCAAATCCTGTAATATCAATTCATAGCTTATGTAAATTGTGGAACAAAGAAGTGGAGGATACTATTAAAGCGAAAAAGTGAACATAGGAACATTTTGAAACAAGGAATAAAGAATAATAGTAAGAATGACTTCATGAAAAAGAATGATTCAAAATACATAAACTTTGTATAATAATTTTAACCCTAGAAAAGTTTTTTTCTTTCTTAGTGGTAGCCTTAGTCAATTAGCTCAAGCATTTGGGTGGATTTTAATATTACACAATGAATCATAATAATTAGCATTTGTATAATAAGAATCATACTCCACAAAGGAGCTGTATGCTATTACTTGGAAGCTCTTAACAGCTCCTTTGTGGAGTATGGTGTTTTTTTTCCTTGTTTCTTTTCTTGTAAATCTAATGAATCAATGCTGAATTTGCAGCTGTTCAAGTTCATGCCGAAACATCACAGAAGAAATATTTTTCACCAATAACATACAGAATAAAGGCAGTACGAGCATTTTTTACCCTTCAAATTCTTTGGCCCTCTTTTTCAGAGGCTTCTGTCAGAGACGATTACATTAAAGTTCACAAATTACTTTTTTCGTGTTTCCGAGTTCAAATTAACACAAACACATGATAGTTGAACTTTAAGTAGACCTTAGTAGGCTTTTCTAAGGTCAAGTTACTAAATTAATTTATTACTGATGTACATATGAGAATCTAAAAGCAATTATCAAACATAACCAAGCTAGCTAGAGTCCAAAGAAATCTTACACTTTCTAGACAAGCACATAATTAAATGAGAATTGACAAAGAAACTAAGGAATGTGAGGTGTACCTCTGTAGATTTTTGTGATGAATCTCCTTGATCATTTGTTGTAGAATGGACTGGTACAAGATCATTAATAATTGTGTCGGCATCACTTTTGATTCGTATAGGAGGCAAAATCCTTCCAAACCCAAATTTCCGGCTTTTATCTCTGCCTTACATCTTTCTTCTATAGCCTTAGCCTTCCAACAACATATAATCGGAGCCTTCCTTTCAATTTGTGATCCTATAAATTCCACCCTATCCAAGTAGAATAACTATTGAACAATAAAAATGAATTAGTAATGACAAAAACACAAAAATAATATATATGCGTATCATAAAATAACACGTACATCAGATTTCTACAATATGTACATCAGATTTCTACAATATGTACATCATATTTCTACTACATATACATCACCAATACCACTTATTTCAAATATATATATACACCTTCTATGTACACCTTATTTGTAAAAAGAATGAAGCAAACAAATATCAACATGATACCTTGAAAACATGATCTAAAAGCGTATTTTATTAATTATACAATAGAGTATATGAAAGTGTCATATACCGTGAGAAATAATAGAGATCCCGTGAAAAAACCACATGGATTTTTCTTCCAAATCAAGATTGCATCGATTAAACAATCAATTGTATATTGACACCAATCCATCCGACTTATTTCACTTGTGTCATGAGTGAAAACAAAATCTTGTAAGTGCAAATTGATTCTTTGCCCATGCAAACACGAGGAAACAACAAAAACAACAAAACTTCTCTTGAAATCATCTCGGCCCCCAAAGTAAGAATCCTCTCCGGCATTTTTGTAGTTTTAGGGCATCCTTTCTCCAAACCCCATATACTCCTCCATTGTTCGAAAAGAATACGGAATTCGTCATTGTCATCATCCTTCATTGCTTCCTTCACAACCTTAGGACCCATAGGAAGGCCAAGAGTCACTTGGACATCTTCTCGATCTATCGTGATCTTCCCATCTCGTACATATAATGTACGACTATATGGGTCAAAGTTCTCAATAAGCCAAAGACTTAGCTTATTGTTTAGAGCCCCAAAGCCCAACTCAAGAAAAACACCGAACCCGATATCTTTTACCGCTTGTCTTTGTTCAGAACTCATATTTTCAATCATAGAGTGAAGTCCGGATGGAGACATACGACTTCCAAACTTACGGACAGAATTTTTTCTTTCAACTTCCTCCATTGAAATATGATGTACAAAACCAAACCTGGTGAAAATCATATAAACAAATTATATAAACTCATAACCGTTGTAACAACAACTGAAATATAAAGCAAGGAATGAATTATGCGAAATTTCACTTGGTACAAATCATGTAGTGACTAGGCAATTTCAGAATAGAGAAACACAGAAAAAAAAGTCACAATTGCACAATCCAATTAAGAAACATCGTACGTGCTTCAGTTTTTTAAGAAACATCAATCACCCGTCTAATTATGCGATTTCACAAATTCGTTCTCCCTAATTGCACTTGGGATATTCAAGTCTAAAAGAATTACTTTCACCCCACCTAATAAAGACCACTAGAGGAATCTCAATTCTACTAACTTAAATTTTTTTCTTTTTTTGAGAGGAATACCACTAACTATTAACTAACATACTCTCAAGAGCATTTGATTGAAACCTTTATATTACATGTTGATTACAGCTCAAGTTTATTTGAGGAGTTTTCACTTTTCAGAAGGGATTCATCTTTCTTAGATGCAGTGTACAATTCCCGTTGTACTTCCCTCTCCAAGTGTGCTCGTACTTCCTTCTTCATTTTTAACATGGCTAGTCTTTGTGCAATAGCTCCGACGAGAAGAAAGAAGAAAGCATAAATAAACTGTCCTGGCAGAACCCAAGGGTCTCTGATAGTTGAGCCTTTTTTTCCTGTGTCTGAATCCTATGTTACTTGGACTCGACTATTCTTGTCAGGTACATTTAATTGTGTTATACTGCTTTTGGGGCTACAATCCAGCCAGTTGACAGCAATCTATATAGAAGCGGTGCTAGTCCTTTTTCCCTTAACATACAACTTTCGCAGTTTCATCAGTTAAAACAGCGCTCTCACGAGCTATATAATATTAAACAAGGTTGGCCTTCTTCTTTCTCATTGTAACAAGATCACAATTTTTAATCAGCTAAGCTTCATACCTGACCTTTCTAGTTGGTAATCTGTTCTATTACTTTCTTTTTGGTGTTTCCGTTGTGATTTTCAGCTAAAATCTCGAACACTAAAGCTCTGCCAAGGCCTGAAGACTTCTCAAAGGCTATATACATGTTTGATATAGGACAAAATGACATTGATCTTCTGTTGAAATCAATGACAGAAACACAAGCGCGTGAATCTCTTCCTGACTTAATCAATTACTTAGCTTTAATTTGGCCATCAAGGTAACTGCAACACAATCGGGGTTGTCCTAATTTATATCCGATGTATCTCCATTTTATAGTTGCAATATTTTTGGTCATTTTCGAGAAATTAAAGGATGTTTAGTGATATTCTGAGAAAGATAGGGAGAGTTCTTGGGAAGCTACTAGCGCAAAAATTAACAAAGACTAATACTATTCTGTATACATCATGAATTGCCTAAAAAAACATCACAAGTTCACTACAAGTACATCAAAATGAAATAACTACAAATTTCAAAAGAGACAATGTAATCAAACTTACAATTCTCAATTGCAAAAGTCAGACCAATTCATCAAAATCCTCCCACTTATTCCAGCATCAATAACAACTGTATTTCACACCAAACACACAAGAATTTCAAAATGTATAGAGATAAATGATGCAGAAAGAAAAAAAAAACATAAGATGAAAATAAATAAGGCAAAATGAGAATGACATTTTCCATAGCTTAATTTCAAAGTAACAACATCAAATTATCAAATTGAATCATAAAATCCGAGATATAACTGAAAAATAGAGCAAAAAAAATATCCGAAAAATACAAGAATGAAATAAAACGAAACATTACAAGAAAATAGGCAAAATGAGATGACATTTTCCATAACTTAATTTCAAAGTCATCAAATTATGAAATTGAAACCCTATAATTCCAGATGTAACTGAAAAATGGAGCAAAAAAATCTGAAAAATTTACCACTTTAAATCATTTTCGAGCTTCAATGGAGAATTTGGAATCTTGTTCGAGCTTTAATTGAGGATAAATTGCTAGTTTTGGATGTTGTTGAAGCTTCAACAATGGACGAAAATGGAGATCTTCAATGGGGTTGCACGAAGAAGATACACGTAATTTTTTGAAAGTTCGGTGGTTTTTTTTTTTGGGGATTAATGAGCTACAGTACAGTAGGTCGGTTGTTGTTTTTGGGGATTAGTAAGCTATAGTAGTGTTAATGAGCTACAGTACAGCCGTTAGATGAGAGGGATCTAAGGGCAAGGATTTATTCTCATATAACTAAGTATTCTCACATAACCATGTTATTCTCACATGAGCCCAAATCTATATATATATATATATATATATATATATACATATGTATATATATATTATTTATATATATATGTATATGTATATATATATGTATATGTATATATATATATATATGTATATATATATATATATATGTATATGTATGTATATATATATATGTATATGTATATACATATACATATATATATATATATATATATGAGAACGTATTGTGTCGGACTCGTCCGACCATAATCTTGGTCGGACGACTTTCAGGTGGTTCCAATTTTTTTTCAGGTAGTCTTCATTTTGTTTTCAGTTAGTCTTCTTTGTTTTTCAGTTGGTTTTTGTGCTTCAGTTAAACTTACTTGGGTTTCAGTTGGTCTTTATTCTTTTTCAGGTAGTCTACATTTTTCTTCAGGTAGTCTTCATTTTGTTTCAGTTAGTCTATTATTTCTTTCAGTTGGCCCATTATTTCTTTCAGTTGGTCCAACTGAAAGAAAAGAAAGTCCAACTGAAAGAAAAGAAAGTCCAATTGAAAGAAAAGAAAGTCTAACTGAAAGAAAAGAAAGTCCAACTGAAAGAAAATAAAGTCCAACTGAAAGAAAAGAAAGTCTAACTGAAAGAAAACAAAGTCCAACTGAAAGAAAACGAAGTCCAACTGAAAGAAAACAAAGTCCAACTGAAAGAAAACAAAATCCAACTGAAAAGAAAACAAAACACTAATCAAACATAGTTTCTGGTATTATTGAATTTGAAACCTGAAGAAGAAGCGATGACATAGACGTTGACAAAACACTGAAATATAGTTTCTCTTTCTCTTCTTGCTTCATTTTTCCCTCTCTTTCTCACTCTCTCTGTCTCTCTTTCCAGGTGTTCACTCAATTTTTGAAGTACACTGTACAAGTGCCGCAGATTGATGAATTCATCAACTGGTGGCCTTTGAAAGCGTTCGCGGGAGACTGGGACTTGCTTCTTCTGTGCTTCTCTTTTTTCTTCAACATGATCTTTTTTTTTATTCACTCATCCTCTTTCTTTGTTCTGATTTGTTTGTTGTTGCAGTCGCAGAGTCGCAGAGATACGTTGTTGATGTCGTCGTCAACTTGCCGTCCGACGAAAAGTATATATATATATATATATAATATTATATATATATATATATATATATATATATATATATTATATAGGCAAGATCACATGAGAATGCTCCTTACATGAGAAATGAGAATGAATCTCAACCACACGATTGGTTTAGAATTACAACACTTATTCATTAGAGTTATATCCCTCTAAAAAATTTTGAATTCAAAAAAAAAATTGTTTTTTTTGAATTTTGAAAATTCAAATATTTTGTTTTTGGAGTTACATCACTTTTTCATTAGAGTTACATCACTTATTCATAAGAGTTATAGTGTGTAAAATTCATTCTCATTTCTCATATAAGTATGCATTCTCATATGAACTCACTTCTATATATATATATATATATATATATATATATATATATATATATATATATATATATGCACAATATATATCTGTATAGCACTAGTGCTAGGTCTAATGCATCTAAGTAAGTTTTATCATCACCAAGGATCCTTTGGTCCAATGGTATAGTAAGTCTTTTAATCATTCTGCACTTGTATAGATCTAGTTCAAGCCCAGGCATAAAAACCCAATATACATTCATAAAGTTTAAATCTAGTGCAATGGTCCAACCATTGACTCAATATGCACTCACATAAGCTTAATCTAAACCCTTTGTGCACCCATGTAACTTACAACCATCATGCACACCCCAGTCCCCATGTATTATTCAATTTATATCCAACCCCACCATGTACTTCTTCAGACTAACCAATCCAATCCAAACCCATCATGCATCCATGTAATTAAGCAATTCAACTTTATATTTAATCCAAATTGGATATGCTCTAATCTAGGTTATTCAACCCGATCTAAGCCCAACTTGCACTTATATAGCCTAACATGCTCTCGACATAATAATTGCATCAACGTTAATCCAAATACCACTTACAACAACCAACAGGAATACACTACCCACACAAGTCACGATGACACCAATCAATCTACCTTTTGAGCAGAAAATGTCAATGCACATATAACTGGTAGTCTTTAATTGGATTCACAATCCTCATCACACACACCTCAATATTATTTAGTGGTTTACTAAAGACAAGAGAATTATGGAAAGATCATGTAAGGGTTGTAAGGGACAAAAGACTTCTTTATCCAAACGGGACATCAACCACAAAAACCGCTACAAAGAAAGATGACGATGGTGCCTCATTAAGCAAGTAAAGGAAGGGGGAACAATTCCATGGATAAGGTACAACAGAACAACATAGTAGATCACGATTAATCGTCAGAACCTCATCATAACTTGCCCACATAAGTCGTTGCTAGCTAATGATATGTTATTCATACAACCTACCCTTTATAACTCGTGAATCATTATAAGCACATTTAAAAAATTGGAAGAATCTCAACAAAAGAGACATGCAACACTCACGACCCACCTCGGCAAACCCAAGCATCACAAATAACAAGCTCGAAAAAGCTAAACCCCCACCCCTACCCAATGACCCAATAAGATCATAAAACAGTTATAAACAAATCCCCCCCCCTCCCAAAACATCCTACACTATCATTTTGCTCATTTAAAACTCTTCCACAATTAAAATATCTCCTACCATTCTACCATGTCGACAATTCACTCAGACACAAGCATGACAAATAACAAGCTCGAAAAAGCCAAACCCCCCACCCCTCACCCAATGACCCAATAAGATCATAAAACAGGTATAACAACCCCCCCCCCCCCTCCCCAAACATCCTACACTATCATTTTGCTCATTCACAACTCTCCCACAAAAAAAAAAAATCTCCTATCATTCTACCATGTCGACGATACTCCCAGACACAAAACTATTATCATTACTATTATTTTAATATCATTATACACATTATAATTTGTATTTTGTACCCTACCTTTATCCCCTCCCCCCCACCCCCTCATTCATTATTTAAATCAAACTTTGGAAAGTGACTAACCCCCCTCTCATATAAAACTCCCCACCATCCCCCTAAAAAGTCCATTCCATCCATCCCATCTCATCCCATCTCTCTCTCCTCAAATCAAACTCCTTTAACCCAAAAAAAAAAAAAAAAAAACCAACAAAAATGCCAAAATCCTCCGTCTTACTCCACCGCATAACCACCACAACACCCACCCACCCAAACACAACCTCCCCATTCTCTCACCTCCACCACCACAACAACAACCACACCCACAACCACAACCACAATCACAAACCATTCTATGTCCCAGACGACGTCGTTCGTTACCACTCTCAACACGTAAACTCCATCCATCAATGTTCTTCCGCTGTCATCCAAGAAATCTCCGCCCCAATCTCCTCCGTATGGTCCGTCGTTCGCCGCTTCGACGCTCCTCAACTCTACAAACACTTCGTACGAAGCTGTGACGTCATCTCCGGCGACGGTGACGTAGGCACTCTCCGACGTGTTCGTGTAGTTTCAGGTTTACCTGCTGCTACCTCCGATGAAAGGTTGGAAATACTTGATGATAACCGACACGTCATCTCGTTTTCCGTTGTTGGTGGGGACCATCGTTTGTCGAATTATAGGTCTGTTACTTCTTTGCATCCTTCTGTTGATGAAGTCGGTGATGAATCTACGATTGTTGTTGAATCTTACGTTGTTGATACACCTGCTGGAAATACTAAGGAAGAAACTTGTGTTTTTGTTGATACTATTGTTAGATGTAATCTTCAATCTTTGGCTCAGATTGCTGAGAATTTAGCTAGACGAGAGAAAACCATCAACAAATAATCATACTCTTTCTTCCCGCTTAATATGGATCTTAAATATCGTAGGCGAATAGTTTATCATACACCCAGATGTACCGTGCGATTTCGAGGTGTATGATCAATGAACTCTATTTTTGTTCATTCTTTTTTTTTTTTTTTTGTTCCCCTCTTTCTCTAGTTGTTGTTGTTCATTCAGAGAGAAAGTTGGTTTTGTTGTTTGGGTTTTTATGGAATCTCGAGGAAGATGAACGACGTTGAACTGTTGAAGTGGTGATTATATATAATTTTTTTTTTTGTTATCTTATGTTAATTACTACTTTATTATGATTTCACCGTTTTTCTTATATATATATCTTGATACTGGGTTTGTTTTTGTTGTATTTAAATCGATCTTGTATTAAATGTATTTTGATTTTGGGTTTCCTGGTTTAATTATCATCATCTTTTATAGAGTAAAATTCTATGATTTTTTGTGTATAAATCTTGATGTTGTTCACATTGTGGGTGCTTAACTGCTTATGTTTTCTAATTTTGATTATGTGTTATTTAAGGGTGATAAAGATGATAATGTTTGTTTAAGATAATGTAGAGATGATGAAAATCAAAATCTTTTAGGGTTAATTAGAACTCTTGAGGATCTACCTACTAAATGTGGGTGCTTAACTGTACTTTGAAGCTTTTAAAGCTTTGAGATTGAGTTATTTTTGGTATATTTAGAAAAGTAAGATTGTGTGGGCACTTTGATTTTATGAGAATGCATCAATCAATGGAAAAGATTCGGCATGGTTTTTTTAGTTATTATTGTATTTTTGGTTCATAATATACATGACTTGGGAGGTAGTAATAAAAAAATGTTATTGGACTAATTTTATTAGTTATTTATTTATATTAATGTTGTGCATTTTGGAAGGTGCTGTGAATGATAGGTCACAGGTTTGAATCCCCTCTCCCCTTCTTTGTATTTTATAGCGCCTTCGTGGCTCATATGGAAAAAAAAATGCCGTACACTCTGAGGCACAGTTTAAGTTCTTAGATCGAATTGAATTGAACTGACTTGAAGTAAAGTTATAATCGAATTGAACTAAACTGAATTGAACTGAATTAAAATGCGTTGAAAGAATCAGGCCGAAGAGATAGGAAGGTAGCGAGTTTCATGTAAGTTGAATTTATGAAAATGCTCCAACTATAGTCAAGATTGGAGCAAAAATTTAGATTGTTAAATAGCCATGTATTATAAAAAAATGGATGATGAGTGGATGACTCCTTGGTACAAGCTGTTTTTGATCAACTTTCATGGTGGAAATTCGATATTATATGTGTCAATAATTGTTGTTAATTATGTTGAGATAAGTGTAGCATATAAATTTCTTATGTGCAACATTGGATTAGTTCGTCCTTGCATTTGCACCCACAAATTGTCCTTTTATTTATTTATATGAAAGGGAAATGCAATATTTTTTAAATACAAGTATGGACGACGAGGTTTGGTGATGGCATCATTCATCATTGATGCAAAAGAATGGATGATATAGGTTGTTGACATGCGAGAGATGATTTTATCAATAACTAACTCTAGATGGAGGAATTATCTGAATATTTGGGATTCTAGGGATTTAATTTAAGGGAAAAGTTATATGCAGTCCTAAGGGTTGTATATAAGAAGCTAAAAATAGAAATAAATTGCATTAATTAATCATTTATTACTTGATGCAAATTTTTTCCATAAATTCACAACCTATTTCCATTTTAAGTAGTGTATTTATCTCTTATATGCAACCCTAAGAGCTGCATATAGCATAACCCTTAATTTAATTAAGGGAAAAGTTATATGCAGGGTTGTATATAAGAAGTTAAAAATGAAAAAAATATGCATTAATTGATTATTTATTACATCGATTGATGCATAATTTTCTATAAATTTACAACTTATTTCCATTTTAGGTAGTGTATATATTTCTTAGACTGTATATAGTATAATTCTTTAATCAATTATGAAGATGATCGTATCCTTCGATCTCTTGGTGTTGTTGTACTTTATTTTACATAATTGCAATTCTACTTAAAATTCAAACGGTTAGTATGATTTCACCTTGTGATATAATGGTGGTCAAATGTGTAAAAATAAATTAGAGTCAGGCTGTTTAGAGAATTGTTCTCCATCGAGAAAAATTAATAAAAGTTTGGTAATTTCAATCTAGAGTGAATTTTACCATCCTTCGTACTTTTTTTTCTTAAACTTTGTTGGAGATTCTGATACTAATTAAAATTAATGTGAGTCCACATCGTTGCGTGGTTTTGATGTGATGATATATTAAGTTTTTGAATAGGAAAGTTAATGAAGATATTGATAAAACGAAGTTAGTACTACTTTAGGTAGAACGTACACTTTTAAATAGAAATAGAAAATGGATGCTTACTTCACCTTTATGTTTTCCTGGCTTGTTGCTTCTTAACTCATAATACCAACATATATAATAGTGGTGTGTCCAATTGATTAAAGAAATTGATAGATCAAGTTAAAAGAGATTTTATATGCTTTGAGTGCATGTGATGCAAGTAGTAAGCAATGCATAATAAGATCACTAACTCCCACTAGTTAGTAATATGCTATGAATTTCCAGCTCTATTAATTTGTCTCTCTTAAGTATAATCATGTACTTCCCCATGTGCCTCAACTTTTGTTCATCTAGAACTAGCTATATTTTGCTTTCTTTTTTTTCCATGTAGTGTTAAGCTAGCTAGTTGACATCTCATGATAATGTTTATGATAATATCTCAAGACTGTATTTATCATATATCTGGATGTATTTATTAGATAGCATTATATGTAAAAAAAAATAGAATAGTCTGTAACTAGTCATAGGTCTGTATAAAACACTATATATATTGAATGTCAGGTTAAAAGTTAACACAATGATTCTCCACGCTTACACATGGTATCAGAGCCTATTTTTTGCTTATTTGGGGTTCCAGACGAACAAAATAATAATCTTAGATGTTCCTGTTCATGAATGTATAATAAAGATTATAAGCGGATTATCAGATCGGAACATTTGATAGATGATGAGATTCCGTTCTCCAAAGTGCATCTAGTGAGGATTTGACTTATTATTGCCTACTAGTCCATGCGTGAACTGGATAATGCAGCCAGCATGGAAGAAAAAAAAGGATCAAAGTTAGGAGATGGGAAGAAAAATGGATATAGTTTGAGATTTTGAAAAGCTAGTATTATTATCACTTCATATATCTATAAGTATAAAGAAAAAAACAGAAGAAGATATTATTTAATATTATCTAGTAATCCATAAAATATAATCCTAGTGAAATAAAGAAATAAAAAGATAGGCGTCAATACTCGATATATAGACATTGAAAAATAACGTGAAAGGTGGGAATTAATGGGGTGGAAGAAAGAATCAGAACGGTTTTTTTGGCCGGTATTCATCTTTTTTTCTTGCAAGTTGCAGTCTTTTTTTTAAAAGTATATTAAAAAAAAAGTTCTTTATATCTTGATCAACTGGGTTGTTGGAGATGATGTTATTGTTTGTTGTATTACATATAAAAATAGAAAAAAAAGAGCAAGTTGCAAGTTGTTTGTTTGTTGAATAATAATAATTTTCTCTCTCTCCTAATTTGCTTAAGGTGGTGATAATAGTACTTGTACTAGAAAGAGAAATAGAAAGAAGTGCAACTTGCATGGGGACGATGCAGAGAAGAAAATATCAAAATATCTCTACCATCGCTGTAAATTTTACGCGTAGAATCTCGTTAAATACTAAATCAACTAAAAGTTTAAACTCATAAGTGCGAGGATTAGTTTTATACTCTATCACGCAGTTACGCTACAGTCGTAGTACTTAGAAAAAAAGTGATGGATGAGAATTGAATACGTGACTTTTATGTCATGTTGGTTTTGATATCATGTCAAAGGATCAATTCAGTTAAAAGTTACTTTAAATTCATGATTGGAGTCCTAAGAGTACTTTTATACCTATTAGAATCAAATGGTATTAATCCAATTAAAATAGTTTAAAAGTTTAACTTTTTATTAATTTCAACCACGGCTTGATTTATGCGGTGTTTGGCAATTAAAGTTTTGAAGTAAAAAGAGAGTTTTGGATAACTTTTAGAGTTTTGACTAGTCAAAAACTCTAAAACGGGTGTTTAATAAAATGGAGATTTAGAAAGAGTTTTGGAATGAAAACTCTCAAAATGACTTTTTTGCCTCTAATAATAGTACTATATATATATATATATATATTAAAATGTCTGCAAATGTCATTTTACTCAAACAAATGACAATCAGTTTATTGTTACCAAACACATTTATTAAAAAAAAAGTTGTCAAATCAATAGTCAAATCTATTAAACAAAAAGTTAAAACTCTAACAACAAACTCTAAACTCCAAACTCTGTTTGTCAAACAAGACCTTTAATTTATGTTTTTAGAGTTGTAATAGGGTTATATTTTCACGTGACGCAACAATTATATAGAGAAATTCCTAGCAGGTTGAGAGAGGAGAGAGAGAAGTGCAAGTGGGAGAGGAGAGAGAATTGGAATTTGTAAGTGCATGAGAGAGACTGAGAGAGAGTGCAAGTTGAGGAAAGGAGGGTGTGGGAGGTGGGGGAATTAATGAATCTCGTGTGGGTATTGAGAATGAGTTGTCTCTATGCTTTTCTTCACGCTACCTTCCACACCCCATCCCTTGCTTCTTTCTTGTTTCTTCTCTATTTCACTGTTTTTTTTCTTTTAGATTAGATAAAGAGAGAAAAATAGGATTTTGTTTTCTTTAACTTTCTGTACAATTTTGACTGCATGTACTTCTATTCATCACTTGCACTGTCAACTGATCTATTCCATAATTCCATTTGGTGCATTTTTATAATGCTTTCTTAAGTCTGCCGTTGTCTTTGAAAAGCACTACAATTGTTTTTTTTTAGAACAAATTATTAGACTGTAGAGTTACATATAGTAGTATAACTTATTAAAATAAAATACTTCCCCCATTTTTTATTAGATGTTACACTTTTTAAATTATGGACTCCTAGGTAATTTTTGGAGAAAAGAGAGATAAAAAGAATGAAAAACGAAAGGGTCACATGTAAACATATGATAGGACAGTAATTACATAATGTTAATTGGAGTGCGTAGAGTTATGTACACCAGATTTATCTAGTTACAGAATGCTAATTGGAGTGCATAGAGCTATGTACACCCGACTTATTATTCTTATCTTTTTAACCAATATTTATCCAACTTTAACTAAATTAGTATGTTTGTTGTTTAAAAGCAACTCGCTAGTAATTTTATTAATTTTTCACTAGAATTTCATAATTTGATTAGAAGTGCTAGTAGAGGTCGTTTAGGAATAGTTTGTAGCATATCTCAACGATTGTCACTTTTAATACTCTCGCTCGCTACTAAATTTAATATGTGGTTTCTTTGAATTTTATTAGGAGACGTTCTCTAAAAACAAAATGGAAATTAAAACTATTACTTGGTTTTTATTCAGTTTTTACGTCTTTTACACAAGTTAAATTACTAAAGCATAGTTTATGAGTTTTTCGTAATTTAATTATAGAAACTAATCCAAAAGTCCAATCCAATATAAATAGAATTACCAATAATTTAGGCTTAATTTTTTTTCAAATTGGATTGAATTAGATTGAATATATTTAAAAATAGAATTTTAGATGTTTGGATCCATATAAAAATAAAATCGAAATATAATTTAAACCAATAGTTCAGTAGAGATATTTTATTAAACTCGTATAATAAAAACTCATGGTTTTCTTATGATAAATCAATTGTTTAATCCAAGGTTATGAATTATGATAATTTGGTTGTGATTTAAGATCATTTTTTTTCTTTATCCTATTGAAATTCAAGATCTCTACAAACAGTATTCCTTATGCCCTAAAAATGTTGCTACATTTGCTTTTTCACAGTTTACGAGATGTAACTTCAAATACCAATATTTTGAGTTACATATATGAAAAAATATAAAAATTATATATTTGGAAAATACAAATTGGGATGAATCAAATAAGATTTAACATAACTATGTTTTTCAACTAAAAGACAGTCAAAGTTACCAAGTGAATAATGCCAATGGTTAAAATGTAGCACCATTTTTGAGACGGATGGAGTATGAAGTTTTGAGCACTATCAAGTAATTCTTTATCCGATTGATATATTATAGGAGTAGGAGTGATCGAGAATAATGTGTTGACTCATTTTTAGCAAGAACACCTCAAAAGCATGGTTTATTATGTTTTATGGGTTCATTACTCGTGTTTGTTTTGTTTGATGTGGCTTGTCACGTGGTGGGAGTGTCCTAGTTACAGGTTGAAGCGATAAAAAAGTCATTTTCTTGAGGTTGGATGGTGGTATGGTAGAGGTCAAGTTTAGATTGTTGTTTTGCATTTCAATTTTCAAGATGATTGGAATGTTTAATATGTTAAGGCCGTTATGTAAATCTAAGATTTACTGTTAAGACTTAAGATTATTATGTTTTGGCCGCCTATCTATAGCTGTAATTGCAATTCTATATAAGAGTACTCCCACTCGTTGTCCTCCTTGTGGGTTATGAGGAGAGAGAGTATAAAAATATTATTAGTTTATTAGGAGAGAGAAAAAAGTTGGCCAAAAAATTGATGTCCAGCTTTTCATGATGGACCAAGAAAAAGAGGAGCAAAGAAGGGATTGGAGGAGAGAGAAAATATGGTGTGGGGTAGGTGGAAGAGTGAGGAAATTTTAAAATAATCAATGACCACAAACTATAGGGCAACCATTGATTGTGCTCTAAGAGTTTTAAGGTTGTTTTCGCTGCGAGTTATGGTTCAATAATTTGAATTAATATTGTTAAGCGTGATTAGTTAGCAAATTAATAAGGTAAATTGTAATAAGAAAGTGGGATGTGAATACCTATGTGCGTGCCTAAGCAATATGTAAGAATAGATGTCATGAGTGAACTTGTATGTATTTTTTTATATTATGTACAAATGTCCAAAATGAATAAAAAAGATAATTGTTGGTGTTATTTTATTTTTTTGAAATCCAAAACCCTATTATGGGTAGGTAATTTAGGTTTAGTACATGATTCAACATATAACTTAGAATCACCCTAAAATCATAAAGTTTGTATACTACAAAAAGGTGATATATATCAAACTCATTGATTGTTGGTTCTGCTAAAAACAGTAGCGTGAATGGAAGTAGCAAGTCGGACTTTGCTAGTTGGATATGAGAACAACGAATGCTCGTTGGAATCTCCACATTGGCTGTCACTTGCAAAACAAGAAGACCAACCTCGGGGTTTTCAGGCCAATCCTCTCCGCAACTAAGTAAGAGAGATGAGAGAATTACCAATTGTATGGATTTAGTTTAGATGAAGTTAATTACCTTTCTTTTGATTTCGAATTGGTTATATATAATGGAAGGTCGGTCTAAAGGACTTGGGCCGGTCCTCTATGAACCTTTACCTCCACTGACCCTTCTTTGGGCCTGATTGCTTCACAATGGCCGTTTGGCCACATTGAAATGGGTTTGGGCCGATATTTAGACCGCAACAATTGTAATGGTCAATATGTTTTTATGTATAACACATTTTTTTATAGATAAAATGTTAAAAAAATTTAGAACCTGAAGGAGAGTTTGACTATATACAAGATTGGTAGGGTTCGATATGATCCTAAAACTAATTGATAATAGGTGGAGTAACCTACCAATTTATATATTAGTCATTCTCTCTCTAATCTCTATTATATAAGGGAAGTGGGGAGTTATGGTGTCCTCTTTTGAAATGCCATTTTTGCCCCCCTTCTCTTTCTAAATTACAAAATAGTGTTTGTATTTTTGACTTTGCTAAATTTAAGAGTTGCCTATATTTGGCAAATTGTATTCCTCCTATTTTTTCCCTCAAAAAGATGTTACCATATCCAGTTCCCACAACCACAATCAAGGAAAAAAAATATTTCGTGCCATATATCATACAGGTTGCGCGAATTCGATTATGGGCTTATAACTACACAATGCTACGATCCAATGAATTTTTTATAACTCAGAAGAGAAGCTCCAAACAAAAATAAATTTAGAACGCTAATAACTTAATAGGTCATGATTAGATTAACAATATTCGCGCATTTCCAGAATATTATTATGTTCGCAATGACATTTTCTGAAATTTTCAATGATATATATATTTTTTTTTCTAAAATGTTCAAATTTTGACTCTTATCCCGATGAAAATCGAGTTTCTGTTTCGAAAAAAAATTCAAGCACGCATCGCGTGCAAAAAATTATAGTTCTATAATATGAAATCGGACAACTATATCTTAACTTATATGGAAATTATACTCTTAACAATATCCTATACCTGAAGGACTCAACCCAAGACTATGAAACTTTTGATAATGGAAAGATGACCTTATCCAAGTGGATCTTGGTACACAATTATAAACTAAGGCTAAGCAAGAGATTTCTTCCTTCAAAAAGTTGCAAACTTATTGAATCTGATAAAGTATTCCATGTAAAGGGCAACTCCTAGAAAAGAATTTGACTCAACTAAGCTGAAAACAACACCAAACTGCTTTTATGTTCCCTTCAGCTACCAACTTAATTGATCTTCTCATGTATGCCAATGCCACCAATCATAATAACTGGTTGTAGAAGACATGACAGAAAAAGCACTGTTACTAATATTAGGACGGAAATTGACGTTTTTTTATTAAAAAGTTTGAGGTTAGTTATCACTTATGAGAGCAGTGCGTCAATACACAGTAGACAGTACAACAAGAAGGTCCACCCCAACCAATTGGGGTTGGCGTGAGTGGTTAAACACCTCTCGTTTCTTAACCAAAGTCTCGAGTTCGAGTTTTTGGTATGAAAAAAACCCAGCTAGAAGGAATGCTATCCTTCGAGATAAATATGCAAACTTCCGTGCAAGATTAGTCCATTTGACGAAGACAGTGGGAAACTCCTTATAATAGGAAAAGAAAAGTAAAAAAAAATAAAAATCCACCCCAAGATAACTTTATAAGGTTTCTAACCATCATTTTTTGACAGGTCAAAGTAAAAAAATGTGTATCCATTACCCATTAAAAAGTGGGGAGTTCAAGCTACTGTTCCTTAGTAACAGTGCATTGCCAATTCTGCCCTCCCAACTTCCTAAAACTACTGGGCTACCATTAATCACCCTCGTGGCTTCTTCATCACCTGGAAGTTTCCACCTCACCCAGTCACCACCTTCGCCATCTCCATTTTTCCTCCTCTACTTCCTGGTGCCGGCGATTCACATCGCCACCTTTCAAAAATCGCCGGCAATTCACCCTCACCATCGTTATCCAAACACATTAATATGAACCTGGATTGTTCTTTCATTTTAACCTAATTTTGTTTTTTTCAAACAGGACCAAGGTTCAGTAACATTACAGGATACAGCAGCTCCATTGAGAGATCGAAAGATTAACTCTTCGAATATTTCTGCTTCATTTTCGTCTTCACCTTCTCTTCTTCTACCTTCACTGTTACAGGTTAGCTTTCTCTCTCCTCCCTCACCCGCATTATAAAATTGGCCTTTTGAAGCTTCAAACTTTAATGGGTAATTCACGTAATTGTTTATAATTTGATTGATATTTGGTTTTAAAGTTTAAAGCTTTAAAGGTTTATTGTTTGATTGAATTTTGGTTTAATAATTTGGTTGGGTTTTGGTTTTAAAGCTTAAAGCTTAAAGCATCATTGGTTAATCTGATAAACCCCAAATTTTTGTTCATCTTTTTAGGGGGTTTCATGGTGAATCTTTACAATGTCTGTAGTTTTCTTTTCTCTCTCTTAACCTTCCAAGTTCCAGCCTTGGATCAGATTCCTCTTTCATCTGGCTTCTCCATTGCTGAAATCTCTCAGTTTTTTCCTTCTGTTCTTACACTGGGTTCCTTTTATTTCAATTAATTTCATTTTTACATCCTCTCCAAAAATGGGTTTCACCCACTCAGACTTTCAAGCTACTACAGTGAGTAGTGACAGCTAGGTTTTACTCTCTCTGTTTAGTGTTTATGTTCGTCACTATCGTTTAAACGTTCCTCTCATTTTTTTTCTCCCCACATATATGGATCTTCGTTTGAAGCTACTTCAGTGATATTTTTGGTGAGTTAGTTGATGTTTTAGAAATTGTAGCTTTGATGGCTGTTTTCTACTCTATTAGAAGGTTTGATTTGAGGATAGGGATTTATTTCTTCAAACTGACATATTGTGGGGTGTATTTTGTGATTAAAAAGATGTTTTCATAATGTTGGATTTTGTTAATTTGTTTGTATTAGCCTATTAGGTGCTGGATGATTGTTTTTTTAAAAAACTTGGTTGATCTGAACAATTTATTTGGCTCCTTGCTATGAAATTAGGCAATCGCCTTTACTTATGGAATGCATGCATTATCAAGGTCAGTTCTTAAAGTTTCATCTATTGTTTGTGCAATTTGTGTTTGTTTGCATATTATATTTTGTTTTTGTCTGGCTATGTAGTCTAGATATTCAATATAATTCTTTTTTTAGGCTTCTTGATGCTTGGTTGATTGTTTGAATGCTTTGCTTGTATAAAGTGTTGTAATGATAGCCTTAATTGGAACAATATGCATTTGCAGGTAACTAATTTATGTGATATGGAGATTGATGACATGATATGCTTAGTAGGATTGGCTCAGCATGGGACACATCGGCAATTGGTGCAAACAATGGCAAAGTTCAAGTAATTAATACTTTTCATAACTGAATAATTTTTACTTTCAAAATATGTATATCAAAAGTTGAAATGAGGATGATATAGATTGCTATGTATAATCAATTGGTAGCATTAATATGTGACATAGCTGATATCAGATTTGGGATGTCTCTCGAATGAAAAAGCATTCAAACTATGGAGGGCCATCAGTTCCATGTCGGTGCACGAATGTTGTAGAATGCCGTAGAAAAGCTGATAGTACTTTTTAGGCAAAGTGAAAATGACAAGAGGTGCTGAAGTTGTATGCTTTTTGTTCATGTTTGAACATGCAAGTTGTAACTTGTAATTTCAAATGGGTTGAATTAGTAGATTTTTCTAGATATTTAATGCTGGTCTTTGATGATACACAATTATTTATATAAGACGGATTAATAGCAAATTATGTGACCAGGTTGACTTATAAAATTTGAGGGGTGGTTTATGAAATTGGTCATATGTATTAGTTAATTCACTTTGATTCATTCACTGTTCCCATTACCAGTTTGATTTGTTTCCATTTTTTGAAGTTAAAGTGCTATTTGTATAATTAAAATTTGCCCATTTCTTTAAGCTGAATTTGCTTCAGAATGTCTTGTGCTAAGAAAATTGTGGGTATGTCTACTGGTGGTAAGACTCCCAAAAAAGTAATTTGCTACTAAGGTGTGTTGAATTAGTGGTAGTATTTGAAATACATATTAGTTAACAAGATCCATAATGTAGTTCTTCATATTTCAGTGACCCCGGTGCTACATTGTGAACTGATTTATATTTTATTTTAGACAAGATTATCAGAAGGAATTAGCTAAAACAACTCTTTGATTGGTGCAGAGTGTGTACTATAAGACTGATGTTTGGTTAATTTGTAAGATACAGATGACGAGAAAATCTAATGGTACAAAGTCTCTCTATGAACCAGTCGGGTGTGTACTCCTACCATTTTGCTGTTGTGTTTTTGCCAAAATTCTAGATCATCTACTTAGAAATTCAAAGTCTGAACTATAATTTCGAAATTTTTTCAAATCATAGGTACGTCTTGATTATATGGTGTTCAGCTGTATAATTCAACCTGACCCTCGGTTGCGAAATAATCAAGTTCGATCACTCAATACCCCCATTTTTCATCTCATTCAACAAGAAAAATAAAAAAAAAGGGGAAAGAAAGAGGAAGTGGCCTACTCCAGGTAATCTCTATAGTCTTTTGGGTTCCCTTTTTGATATATGATTGGTGATGTTAGTGGTCTATTTCGAATGATGTTGCAATTAGTTTATAGAAGTTTCTTAATTGTAATTAAGCAAATTTATATGCCAGATCAGTTTTTTTGGACATTTCTTAAGCTGAAAATTTTACTGTAATTTGGACATTATCTACATAAGATTAGCCAATGAATTCCAGAGTTTTAGTCTTCTCTAATTGTATTGACTTCAAGAGTTCCCTTCAAGATGTTGATATATTTTTCCCCTGAGTTTCAGTTTCCACTACGTTATTTTTTTAGAAAATTTTGTTGGCATTTGCAATACATTATCGTGAATCCTAGCATAGACTTGAATTTCTGATAGTAAACCTAACATAGACTTGTATGCCTCTCTTTAGAGGGTTCCAATTTTGCAGTTAGATCAGAGTATGTTTCACTCTCTCAATGTGATAAATGGGTTCGAGCCAATCAGATCTTTAGATTTTTCAGCTCACAATGAGCTTATCTCAGTTATGAAGGTGCAATCTTTATCTATCTCCTTTTTATTTCCCTCGATTTATAAACAATAAGTGAACTGTTGTCCATCATTGATATCCTAGACATATGTTGAATGTCAGCAATATAGGATGATTCCAGCGTGTTCTCGTTGTAGACGCTCATTGTTGTCTTGTTTCATCAATCGATTTTTTTTTTGAGAGTTTTCCCTCTGCATTGTTAGTTCTTTGCATGCAGTAGACAAAAAGTTCCTTTTGTCTTTTACCTTTAAATTGCTCCTTATCAATTACTAATATCATCTTCTTTTTTCCCTTCTCAAAAGATGGAGGATGAGCTGCTGCAGACCTTTGGCTGTTGAAGAACAATATGAGTCTATTCTTGCAGTTGTTACCGTTGGTAAGCAATACGAAATTAAGAATTGATCAATATTTCGTTTAATTGTTTTAGAAGCAAAGTCATTATCTTTTCTCTCTATTAATTTTGATGATCATGCAAAGTACTCTTGCTCTACATCCTAAAGCCGTGAATAGTATTCAAGTTGCCTAAAAAATTACACTTTTGACCGTACGTGATGAATTAATTCCCAGTGTACATTGACTAACAAATTTCTATTTAATTCACTACATCGCTCCAATTTGAGGAGCATTAAATTTTACACACGTTTAGTCCGTGGATTTGTGCTTGCCCAAACAATCCATTATCTTATTCTTAGTTCACTTGATCAATTCCTTAATTCGACCATTTCTCTTGCTTGCAACCTGCTTTTTTCCTCCACACCCAACTCAACTCAATTTTGCTTATTGTTTTTATGAATTTTGCTTACCCAAATCAAGAATTAAGGTATAACCACAACTGGTATTATGCTTTAAAAGGTTATATGCTTCCTCCGTTCTGTTTTTTAAATGAAAAATAGAGCCTTGGCACGGGGATTTAGGAGAAGAGAGTGTGCTATGATTTACCACAACTCACAAAGGAGTAATTGAGCGGGACACTGGAATATAAGGGTATGGAGATTGTGTGTATGAAAGGATCTAATTGCTCAATTTCTTAGAGAGTCAAACATTCTCCTAATAGGTGCCAACAATTATCTCGGAAGTGGAGATAACTTACATTGTAGGTAATTTCTAAGCCAAAATATTATGGGTATAGGAAGAATCATTGAGGCTCGGAGCCTTGGAGGATAATCTATGGATTATGTTGGTGGATCTATGTAGCTTCTTGTGGATGCCCAAAATAGAACTCAATTGTTTATAGAGGTGCCTAAATTGGTTGACTAATGTCAAAAAGAATAGAGAAGTCTCTAGCATTTATTCCATAAAAAAATGTAGAATATTTTGCCTTTTATGCTCTTCATATCATATTTTGCTCGAGATTTCTAGATTAAGGTGTGCACTTGGAAGATATCTAGATGATCAAATCCAATTTGTAAGAGCGCCGACCTTCATGTAAAGAAGTTTGAGATGTATCCTTGAATAGGAAAACATAATGTAGGCCATAGAGGAATTTGGGCCACACAAACCCAGCAATGAAAAATAAAACAGTTTTATTTACCCAGACAATGTGATGGTTGATATACAAGTTCACATTGTGCATATAATGTGAGAGGGTGGGAAGGGAGAGGGGAGAGGGGAGGGGTGAGGGGGGGGGGGGGAGGGAGGGGGAGGGAGGGAGTGAGGGTAAAGGGTGAGAGGGAAGGGAGCGAGTGTGGAGGGTGAGAGGGTGAAATAAGAGGGTGGAGAGAGGGAGGGAGCGGAGGGGGGGAGTGAGGGAGAGAATGGGGAGTGAGAGGGGATGAGAGGGTAGGCAGTGAGGGTGGGGGTTAGAGGGGGAGAATGGGGGGGGTGAGAGCGGGGGCAGTTCTTGGCCAGCGCGGGCAGCGCGACCGCAAGGCCCCAAAATTCTGTACTTAAAATTGTACTACAAATAGATTAGCAACAAATTGATGTGGAGGAGTTGGTAAGATAATGGGCTTTTTAAAGCTTAGTGCAAGGTTCGAATCCTAGCATACACAAAATCGCCCATTTTTATTTTTGACAGCTAGCTAGCCATAATTACTCTCTTTTTTTTCGCTCCTTGAGAGGTAGTAAGCCATTTACGAGACAATTCATTAATGTCTCCAGTTCTCCAGATTCATCTACTCCATGAATTAAATTTCCCCAATTCTCCAGATTCATCTACTCCATGAATTAAATTTCTCCAATTCTCCAGTTCATTGAGTTCATCTTCATTCTTCCAGTCTTATAATTCGAAGAGACGGTTCCTTTGGTACTAAATTGTAACATTTTAATTTTCAATTTTATCATGTAAATGATTATTAAAACGTTAGAATTCGTTAAAGATCCGATCTTTGTCTTATATATTCAGCACAAGATTGAAATCTGTACAAGGAAATTTACAAGTTCCAAAAATACAATAAACAGTCTTTTAGATTGGGGGAAAAGTTGATAGTCGAACAATGGAAGGTGAATCGCTAAATTTCTCAATGGTCTGTTCTCAATTCGTTATCTGTTTTACAGTAGATTCTCTTAGTGTTAGTGTTTTGTTCCAATGTTTATTGATGTGAAATGGTTTACTTGATTTATCACCATGGATTCTCGACATTGCTTAGAGGGGAAGTCCATTTTTTAAAGTTTAATTTTGATATCAAATTACCTTGTGAAGTATTAGTTTGGATAGCCTCTTTGCTCATTTATGTGCTATTGATGATTTAGTTAATGTCATTATATATGGTTGCCAAACATTCAATTATGATAGTAAGGTTCTATGGTGGTTTGATGATAAACACATTAAGGATCAAGTTTTGCTTGCCAATGTCAGTGGATAAGTAAAAGAAGTGGTGCGAAATATTAAGTGCAGCTTATGAGATAACTTTCTTATATACTTCATTAACAAGTAATGTAGGCTGTTTATATTAGGATTTTGACGCTTTACTTAGCTCTTGTTCATGAGATATTGTTAGTTTACTCAATAGTTAGAGATGGCATACCAATTATCATCAAATCATACGATAAGTTTCTAGCGAGAAACTAGGTACTATTGAGAAATAGAAAAACCCATTTTAAAAGAAGTGCGAAAATGTAGAGCTAATCTCCTTTGTTTGGTAGTTTTTATCTGATCAATTGAGTGGCAAGAGCACTTTTGAGTTTAGCATGCTGCATGTTGTTGTTCTTTGTAAGTTGCAATCATGTTCCAAAAATTTCAAATTCGGTCATGATCGCATAACCGGTTGTGGACTCGCAAGAGTAAAACAATACGTTGATTCATGAACCACAACATAGCTCAAATTTGATTCTAAATTTAGTTTTTACTAATGGATTGCTTTGATCCTACTCACAGCACTGCTTTTTATTTAGCTTCCTTACAAACTCTTATGCCATTTTGAAGAAGGGCATGATTGATGCTGGGATGCACAAAGTGTTCACCTTCATGGCCCTTGGTTGAGGTCATTTTGATAAGGTCCAGTCTAGACGGCATACATAGCTTTGGGTGTCATCAAATTCAATTGGAAATTTACAAAAAACATACATTACATTACTCCATCGTGCTTAGTAACAACCAAGTTCTAAAAAACTTAAATTACATCTCTCGTACTGATAATAACTTCAAGTTCTACTACTTTCTCAACATTGCTTCATTTAAATTGTCTTTGCCTTCGTGTAGGTTGAAACCTGCGCCCAATAACTGTTCAATAACGAAGATTTCAATAACGAAGATTGCAGGAACATCAAGTTCTTTTACTCGCTATTTTGCTTTGCGGCCTAATGGTCCTTGTTAATGATGTGCCACCTAAAGTTAATCAGTGCCTAATATAAACTAATCTTTTTTGCTGATAAGCGTGATTTAATCCTTGTAATAGATATAACAAATTAGACAAAGCACAAAACCTTGGGGCAAATTTTGTAACAATCAAACGGTTTTCAACCAACGCATATATGAAATATAATCTAATTGCCTTATTATCTTTACCTATACGTTCATATATTTTGAAATACCTTAAATTCAATTCACTGATATTTCTATAGAGCTATTAATAACAATTTTCGCTTTCTTGGGGGGCCGTGCGCGATAGCGCGCGGGCCAACAACTAGTAGTATTTAAGAAAGTAAAAAATGGTACAGTTAATAACAAATTGATGAAGTGTAATTGATTTCATAAAAGTTCGTAACTAAATTCACCAATAAAATTATTTTTTAGATATATACATAAGTGTTAAAAATTACTAGAAGAAATCCTTTTTCATACTATTTAAGGTGTGTTCTCTTCAACTTAAAGAATAAGTTTTATGTCCAATAATTTTAGATTAGGTTTGATAATGTCTAACACAAATACACAACACTCAAAACTAAGTTCTATTAAGAGTCAATCAGGTGTAATAAGTTCAACTCACTTAATTCAGGTCTTTTCAAATGAGGAGAGTATCGTACTCTCACCATATCGTTTTTTTTTTCCTACTCTGATCTTTTAGGTTTTACATGATAAAATCTAACTATGTAACTCTCATGACCCTATCTTTAACATTTCTAACTTGGTACACATGGAAAAAAAGAACATAATCCAATACAAGACAAATCAATTTAAGGAGTATGTACGACATAACTTTATATATATATATATATATATATTAATATATATATATATATATATATATATATTACACATTTACTATTTTCATAATGTGATGCTTTCTTAATTAATTTTAAATTACTTGTAACAAATGACACTTTTATACACTCTTCATTCACTTCCTTTTAATCATTTAGTATGACTAATATGTTATGTTTAACATGGTAATGCAAATCTTATTAGATTTGTTTTCACCTATACTTTTAAAATATCAATTTTTATAAATCGTATGTACTTATACAAATTAGAAAATATTAATGGTTAAAATTTGAGAGTAAGGAGGGGCATAGGGGTGTTCATAAAAAATCGAAACCGAAATACCGTACCGAAATACCGAAAAACCGGTCTAAATGGGTGGTTACCGTACCGACAAAAAAAGTTTGAACGGTACGGTTACCGAACCGAAAAAATTAGCGGTTAAACGGTACGGTTACGGTTATGATTTTTGAGAAAACGGTTAACCGAAATACCGAAATCTTTTTTTCTGTATTTAATTGTTGTGAAACATTTTCAAACAATTACAGTAATTCTAATATTTGTTGCTAAGTTACAACAATTAGAGGAAGTATGTAAATATTTAGAAACTCTAGTACTAGTATAAACACTGTAATTAGGAAATGAAGTGAATTCTTAGTGTTAGTTATGTTTTCCAATTGATTTATTATCCACTTTATAATACATTTTATATTAGAGTATATATAATATTAAAATATATGCAAAAAAAAATTGAAAATATATATGTAAACTAAGTAAAACATAATAGTATAACTTAAACAACGGTTAATGGTTAACCGAAAAACCGTACCGAAAAAACGGTAACCGCTTAGGCGGTAACCGGTTTGAACGGTTACGGTTACGGTTCGCAAAAAGAGCGTACCGAAACTTCCGGTTACCGAACCGAAATATTGTTTCGGGACGGTTAACCACCCATGAACACCCCTAGGCATAGGTAGGGTTTGGGTCGATCGGGTCTGACCAGACTCTAGACCCCGACCCTAAAATTTTTGTTGGACTCGGACTTGGACTCTAAGGGTCTAGAAAAGTTGGACCCAAACCCAGACTCTTAGGGTCTACAAGGTCTAGGGTTCGGGTATAGGGTCTAGCCTATTTTCTTTATTTTTGTCCAATTTTCAATATTTTTATATTTCTTGACTTACGATACTGCCTACGATGTGTAGGGTCTAGGATTTGGGTTAGGATTTAGGGTCTAAACGACGAAAATTGAAATTTTAGGATAAATACGAAAGTTTTTCGCTAAAACACAAAAACAATAAGAATATTAAATATATTAAGGTTCAAGTATAAGGTATGAGTAGGATCTGGGTCTAGAATATTAAGACCCAGACCCAGACTCTAAGAAGTTCACCCGGACCCTTAGGGTTCATAAAAAGTTGGACCCAAACCCTGAAATAAAGGTTAGGTCCAATAGGGTTCAGTTGGGATCGTGGACTATGCCCATTCCTAATTGTGAGGCATGAATATCCCTAGTATAACAAGTAAATCAAAATGGATATAGTATTTTATAATTGTGTGTCAATATGAGAATATTTATAGTATACCTGGGTGTACCATTGGTACACCCAAGAGAGAATATTTATAGTATACCTGGGTGTACCATGCTCATGGTACACCCAAGACTATTTTCTCCAAATGAGCAAAATGAGCGAATGAGAAAATGCGCAAAATGAACAAATGAGCAAATGAGCAAATATTTCTACTCATTTAAGAAAATGAGCAAACACTTTTATTACTAATGAGCAAATGAGTAAATGAGCAAAATGCCCATATGAGCAAATTTGGTGTTAAATGAGCACCTGAAATTCTAATTTATTACAAAAATACCCCTGGGTGTACCATGAATGAACTCTGTCAATATACTTCAAGAGAAAATAACCATTGAAATTAAAATAGATCAAAATAAATGTGATCTTTATGTTATAGATCGAAGTATTTTCAGGAGAGAGGAGAGGACTATCTTGCTGTTGCTTTCAGTAAGGTGCTTACTTCAACTTGAACACTACCCTATGTCCCATATATACACATAAAGTTCTAATCCATTCACCAAAACTAACTCCATTTAACTAAACATAAAAACAAACAACTTTTTCACCAACTACACCACACCAATAACCATTTCCAAAAGCCTAAGATCAGTTAGACAACATAAACAACCTACCAAGCTTATAAGAAATTGTGTGACATGATATAAATTTCAATCCACAAAACAAGAACAACAAAGAGAATAACAACAATTAACAATGGCTAAATTACCTCAAATAAATCATAATAACAATACAAGTAGCAGCACTAATATATTGTTGTCTTCAACATGGGGAATTAGAACCAGTTTTCAAGTTCTTATAATGATCCTCATTACTCTTGTCATCTCTGTCCTTTACTTCACTCAGGACTCCGATGGATTAAGATCGTTGTCGCCGTCGTCGTCGCCATTGCCGTCATCGCCGAGAGAAGAGCATGATGATGTTGTTAGGGATACAATGGAAGAAGTACAAATAATGATGCAAAAGTGCGATTATTTTTCAGGGAAATGGGTGTTTGATAATAAAACTTACCCTTTGTATAAAGAGAAAGAGTGTAGTTTCATGTCAGATCAGTTGGCTTGTGAGAAGTTTGGACGTAAAGATTTGAGTTATCAATATTGGAGATGGCAACCTCACCATTGTGACCTCCTAAGGTACTTTTTTTTTTTTTGAAAGTTTGTATTATTACATATGTCCAAATTATGTTCGTTGTTGCTACTATTATGGTCTATAACTTACTTTTGATTTCATTTTTAATTTCAAAATGCACCAAATAAAATGAATGCCATGTCAATGGTGTGTAAGATGTGAGATCACTAAGGCCCTATTTTGTTCAACTTATTTAAGATTTTATAAGATCAGATGAGATAAGTAAGATGTTATGTTTAACTTATCTTCACTCATTTCAGAAAAAATAAGATAAGATAAGATCGCATAAGATAAGATAAGATTAGATAAAACAAGTTGAGATAAGATAAGATAAGACAAAATAAATTGAACCAAATAGACCCTAAATAAATAAATCGTAATTGTTTAATAGAAAAAGTTGATAGGTTATGAGTGTATTGAAAAGAAATGGAGGGATCAAGTATATATATATGGCATGAACTGGTTGCATCTTACTTCGGGCCTGTTCTCTTTGGCATAAAACAGCTGAACTAAACTGAATTGAATTGAATTGAATTAAATTGAATTGAATGTAATAAATATATAAATAATATTTAAACAATAATAATGTGAATATTAAATAATTATTATAATGATAAGTAATAATAATGAATAATAATAATAGTATTTTGGATATTTTAAAATGATAGTTATAAATAAATAATATTAATAATCATGAATTAATAATAATAATAATGATAATTAATAATAATTATTTTATATTATTTGTATTAATATATTAATACTTGATGATGATATATAATAACAATAATATCTAAGAAGTAAATTAATATTACTATTTTAATAATTATATTTAATAATATAATAATATTTAGTAATAAAAATAATGACTGGGTTGGACCGCAAAAATTACATCATAAATCGTCTTGACGCGATTTGATTGGTTTATGGGCTAAAAAACGTGGGTTTATTTGTACTTTGACCTAAACCATCTTCCTCCTAACAATAATAGTAATAATAATGAGTAAATCTATAATAAACAAAATAATATATAGAAAAAAAACAACAACAACAACAACAACAACAACAACAACAACAACAACAACAACAACAACAGCAGTAGCAGCAACAACAACAACAACAACAACAACAACAACAACAACAACAACAACAACAATAATAATAATAATAATAATAATAATAATAATAATAATAATAATAATAATAATAATAAGAGTAATTAGTAAAATAAATTATAACAACATAATAATAATATTTAACAAAATAGTTATAAAAGAATGGAGTTGAACTGAACTGAACTGATTAGAGCTGAACTGAACTGAACTGATTAGATCTGAACTGAACTGAACTGATTAGAGCTGAACTGAAAATAAGTTGGGGAGAACATGCCCTTCATATGACATGAAATGGTGCAACATGTACCTACTTAATTCTTATTTTATCAGAATAGTGTCATTTGAAAATCATGTAATTGTTATTAGTTATTGTATTGATATTTATTGTATTGATATTTAAAGCAGTTATTGAAAAATTAATCAATATTGATATGACGATAAATAATAGTGTAATGAATGAATAATTAGGAAATACTACATTTTAATCTATTGTCTACACTTTAATTTAATGCACAAAAAATAGATGCATGTCATGTTTGTGTCTTACAAGTGCATACCATATTATTTCACATAAGATTTTTTTCTTCTTATTTACGTATAAGTATAACAAAATATAACTGAAAATGATATTGACTTCAAAAAATTAGAGCGTTACAAACACAAAAAATAAGAATGATGGAGTGAATAATTTGTATGTAACAAGAGAAAAATTAAACAGTCAAAGAGACAAATGATTAGAAACAGGGATTGATATATTTGCCATTTCATCCGATTCCACATAAAAAGACGCTTGACTTTGAATCAACAACTTTATCTACTTATAAGTCAAAAGTCGAATCAACTAAGAGATCGATCAGAAAGTCTAATTAACCTAATTTATTTGACGATTTGCTAAAAGTCCAGAAAAATTTCATCCTGATATTACCATCATAAAAAATTATTAAAAGAGACGGTTTAATTTTAATATAAAAGTAAACCTGATCACTAAATGGATTAAACTAGTCATCGAAAGAAATTAACCTAGTCACTATTGAGCTAATTCTCTTTTTAATATTGAACTTACCATTACCTAATTTTAATTTAAAAGTAGAGGGTCTCTTATAAAGATAAACTCATCATCATAATCGTATACATAACTTCGATCTTTGTTATCTCTAATTGTATATTATTAAAAACTAAAATAAGAAGTAGTACTTTGAAAGTATAAGCTAAGATTAAACCAATAACATATAAATCATGACATTATTGATCTTTATATATGTGTACTTATATACCGTCAAAATTAATATTTAACTAGTATAAAAAGTCAATCTTATGCATCTATTAAGTTACGAAAGAAGGATAATCCACTGATAGACTAATAGTAATAAGCCAATCTATATTCTTTTACATTTTATTTACAAGTAAAGAAAAACATAAATTCATAAAACGCTATGTTGTTATAAAAAAGACATATTTTTTAAGCTATCTCTGGAATTTTTCCTTCTTATGTTAAAAAAAAAAGGTTCAATGCCACAGCATTACTAGAGAAGCTGAGGAACAAGAGACTGGTGTATGTTGGAGATTCCTTGAATAGAGGACAATGGATTTCTATGATCTGTTTGGTGGACTCCATAATTCCATCTTCCCACAAATCCATGCAAACTAATGGCTCTTTGTCCACCTTCAAAGCCATTGTAAGTTCTACCATACGTAATTGATTGACAATATTTATCCATGGTTTTAATCCTAGTTTTGTGCCATTCATAACTTAAATGAGGACAAAGAGATATATAGAGGTGATTCATATGATGAGGAGAGAAATAGTGATAAAGAATACTCAAAAAAAGGTAATGTGCGAGTAAAAAAAATCCAAAATTGTAAGTGTTGTAGGTAAATAAGAACGGAGGAAGTATGTGTTAGTGTGTTATAAACTTAAAGTAGAAACCAATACTAAATCACACATACGTTTATTAATTTTTTCCACTTAACATCTATCTAAAAAGTACTAATAATAAGAGTGCTTGAAATTTCTTCTCAAATATGAAAATTTAGTTGCCTTCAAATGAGTAGGGATATATACATTATTAGTGGTGACAAACATTAAGTGCTAATCACGTCATTTTAGATTCTTTAACTTCTAACTGTAACTTAATTATTTAACTTCCTATTAAGATACAATATAATACAATCCTTCATGAGGATTGCCTACTTCTCTAGTTCTCCACCAGTATCCCATGAGTCATTTGAAAATGTTTTATGTAAGCTATTTTGGTCCAAGTTTTACAATATTATGTTGATTTGCTACTATTTAGCTAGAGCCTTTGCCAGTACATTGATATGCATATAAGATTTGGTGTATGATTTAACTAAATGTTATAAGATGATAACATAACACTCAAGTACTCAACCCTCGTACATGAGCTGCAAAGTGTCATCAAAAGCACATATATAGCTAGCTAGGGCTAACAATTGTGTACATAGAAGAAGAGTTGTGGAGTATTTTAGCATATGAGCTTTGTAAAAAAAAATGGTCTCTTGGATATTGCTTACATCCCAATCTTAGCACTCCAATGTCAACTGACATATATTATCTGAGGCGTCATGACCTATGATACAATCCAAAATCCTCCCCCGCTACGCTCCTGAACTTGGGCTCACTCAAGTACAAGTTGATACGTGGTCTCGAGATTGCTTTGATACCGTTTTTAACACCCTGGTAAAACTTGTGGTGTTGGTTGCAAATTATTACTATATGCACACTAAAGGCCAATAATTGTCCTAATAGACTAGCAAATATCTTTTGGACGCATTTTATCCACACTTATACACATTTAAAAAACACACTTGAATATCAAGCATCTTACAATATGATAAGTTTCTTAAATGCAAAGTGCACCTTACATGTATAGTTATTAGTTAGTGCTCTTGTAAAAAAAAAAAAAGTATAGTAAGTACAATTAAATAATTTTTAAGCATTTGTTACAATAACCTTGGTCCTTTGACCTTTAGTCTGTGTATGTCGTACATGGAAGTTGACACAATTACTTGCGTGGATAATACAAGAAAAATAAAAATAAAAATACTAAATTGATGGGAATTTGGATTTTGTACTACTTTTGAGTAGGTGTCATTAATATTCGGGTCAATTTGAGTTAGGTTTATTTCAGGTCAAGTCAATATCATGTGAAATCAATTTTGAGTCAGGTTAATTTTGTATCGTGTCGATTTTCGAGTTAACTTTGAATCTCCATTTTGCAAGTTAGAATCGAGTTTCGTCTTATCCGAACAAGGTTAGTTGGACCAGGTCAGTTTTGTCAAAGCTTTTCTGATGTGAGTTTGGGCCGGATACATGTAACCCAAGCCTTACTATTTCACCCGAGCCTAACTTATTGCCCTTACCCGCTATCTTTATCAAGTCAATGTGGGCTTCCAAAGAGTTGACCCTTTTTCAACTGGTTCCATCATCCATGCTTCCATGTATATTCCAGAACTACAGAAGTACCTGAAATAAGAGCTTCAAATTGAAAGCATCATCTCATGTACACACACATACAATAATATATTTTTTGGACCCCCAATAAAAACTACAGGGTAAGATGAAAGGCCTTGTCAGACTGTAATCTCTCGCAAGTTAATCCACCCTGGGTTTGTGGGCAGACGCTTTGAGAGTGGGGGTGGTAAGAGGAAACCCTCTCCCAAAGTGCCCATATTGGAGATCGAACCTCTAACTTTGAGGGTGGAAGGTTCTTCCCTTACCACTAGGTCAAGCTTAGCTTGTTATGCACATATATATTGGAGAACTTATGTTACATACTAACTTATTGTTACGAATATACTGGATATGGATAAGTTGCCGGGTTATGGAACTTATTCTGTAGGGTACTTGAATCGAAAATCGTTTACATCACGTTTCTATTGGGTGCTGGGTCCGAAAACTATGAACATAAATAGGTTATGATCGAGTCCAATTTTTCAGTTTCGGGTTTGATCTCAGAGGTATCAGTTCTAATTTAGCACCCGATGCATATTCACTAGGCCCGGGTTGATACCAAATACCTACTATTTTAGCCTATTCCTTATGTATAGCGCACATTTGATCAAAAGTTTTACATCTATTGAGTATCAAAGGGGTTAGCTTTATTGTCCCTGATATATATTTTCTCTATTTTTTTCTAGTGTATCATATGGGGTTTCACTCTTATCAATGTATAACTTCGGCTACTAATATATAAGTATATAATGAAATGGATGGATGGATAAGTAGTGTAGATATAACTTGATTACATATTAAAAGGACACTTTTTGTGAATATGAAGGAATATAATGCAACAATAGAGTTCTATTGGGCTCCACTATTGGTTGAGTCTAATTCAGATGATCCTATAAAACATCGGCTGCCTGAGAGAATTGTTAGAACTCAAGCAATTGAGAAGCATGCCAGATATTGGACTAATGCTGATTTCCTCATTTTCGACTCTTACTTGTGGTGGAAAAGGCCCATTATGAAAGTCCTGTAAGTAATTCCCTTTGAATACTTCGTCCGTATCATAATATAATGTTTGTTTCTCTCTATTAAAATCAAACTTTAAAATTTTTTATCGAATATTCTCATAAATATATACAAAAAATATAATCATATACGATTTTGTTAGGTTCGTCTCAATATGTATATTCATAATATCAACTTTTTATATTTTTTTATCAATATGAAATTGAATATATTTAAAATTAAAGGTATATCTTGGAGACTGTGCAAAAAGAAACAAACACTATATTATGAAATGGAAAAAGTAGTATAAAATCTAAATCCTTATATTTCGTAGTCAATATTTATATTTATATTACAAAATTTATGAAAGTAATTTCTAATAGGATTATATATTGATAGTAAATTATCATTGACCCAACATATCAATAATAGATTTACCATTGAGACAACTTAGTAAAAGAATTCTTCACAAACTTTAGAAACGCGAGAAGAAAGTAATTCAAAACACATACTACAATGTGAATATTAGACTTCAATGTGAAAAATGACCAATTCAGAAAGTACTACAATCCATCCGTTTCAAAATAGTTGCATCATTTGCTTTTGGCATGTTTGTCAAGACATTTTTTTGAATGTTAATAGCTCTAATTACGTATAAGTACGTAAAAACAAGTTATATGAGTTAATATTTGAAATTCTTGTATTGAGACGAAGTTAACAAGATTCCATTTAACTATATTTTTTCTTATATAATGGTGAGAGATCACTTATCAAAGTTGATTAATGGATAGTGACTAGATGTCAAATGGTACAACTATTTTGAAACGGAAGAAGTACCAACTACTCCAACGTAGGCCAAGTCGAAAATAAATTTAAGCAATTTTCATGTTTAATTTTTTAGGTGGGGAACATTTGAAAGTTCTGACGGAATATATAAAGAGGTAGAAATGCTAAAGAGTTATGAAATGGCACTAAGGACATGGTCAGATTGGTTAGAAATCCATGTCAACCATAACAAAACTCGAATGTTTTGGATGAGCATGTCTCCTACCCATGAAAGGTACAATTATCTTACAACTATCCTCTATGATATTCTTTCTTATAGTGTTTCTTTCTCTTCTTTTAATTGGTCTCATGTCCAATGAGATGGCAACTTTGTCGCTCATCATTTAGCTAAGTTAGTACCCTTTGAGTTTGAACAAGTTTGAGAAAACCACCCTACTTCGAAAGTGGCACCCTATGTACCCATGGATTCGTCGTCCTTAATTTAATGCTAGCTTAAATTTTCCCTAAAAAGAAAACCTTAACCTCAATTTTAAAATCCGAAGTTATTTGATTTATGTCCAAATGTTTAAAGGTAAGGGAGTTTGTCTTCTAAGAGACCGTCTACTTTTAAATTAAAACTAGTATTTGGGTCCGAACGTTGCCCCGGGTTGGTATTGTTTTTTCGAACTTGATATGCATTTTTTTCCATTCCCACTGAAATATATTAAGGAAAACTCAACATTTCAAAGGTACAAATATAATAATGTGGACACTTAAAGCATGATTAAAAGTTGGTTGAGATTGTAATTGTTTTATGTATAATAGCAGATGTCACGGTTCAAGACGCACACCTTTTAATATATTTGTATAGATTAGACAATGGTAAGCCCAATATTAAAAAGAGAATTAGCCCAATAGTGACTAAGTTAATTTTTTCGGTGGCTAATTTAATCCATTTAGTGACCAGGTTTACTTTATATTAAAATTAAACAATCTTTTTTAATAATTTTTGTAAGGTAATTAATATGTGGTACGTTATACATTGGAATTTGGATGCATGTATGTAGGAGCGAAGAATGGGGAGGAGTAAGTGGGCTAAATTGTTATAATGAAACACAACCTATAAAGAAGTTAGATTATTGGGGAAGTGGATCAGATCCAAATATGATGAGATTAGTGGAAACAACAATTGACAAGATGAGCAAAAACGGGTTAAACGTCCAACTACTCAACATAACTCAACTCTCTGAATATAGAAAAGAGGCCCATCCATCAGTTCATAGAAAGCAATGGGAGCCTCTCACAAAGGAGCAATTATTAAATCCGTATGGATATGCGGATTGTATTCATTGGTGTCTTCCTGGTGTTCCTGATACTTGGAATGAAATTCTCTATACCTATATTTTTAGTTCCTTATGACGACACATAAATACGTATTTCTTTTTGAAGTGTGATACATAATATTTTGTATATGTAGTATATGTTTAAAACTACCCTAGTTAATATTGTTCATTTTGCAATAGCCAAAGGGCTCAAGCAATGTCGATTGTTAGTGAGATCTCCACAATATTCGATTAATTGTATATATCACTTTAGAGTTTAAAGGACATGCTTCCATTCTAATGTATTTGGTAATGAAGAATGTGCCGATTTTCGAATTAAAGATGAGGTCTTCAACCACAAACAATAAAAGATGAGGTCTTTAACCTTAGATTATGTGAAAGTTTAAATCCTTAGCGTACCCTCAATTCAATTATATTACATGTATATCAAATATTACTCCCTAAGTTTCAATATTGAACCTTTTATATTATTTTACACTTATTATGACTATTCCAAATAAGAAGAGTGTTGCACTTATCAAAAAACAGAGATAATATTATTTATTAAACATAATTAGTTTAAAATATCAATAGTGAAAACTATGTTTAGAATATTGTGCAAAACTCATATGATGAAAAATTACTTATGTGACGGAAAAATATTATATACTCCCTCTATTTCAAAATATAAGGCATTCACGCTTTATGAAAATTTACTTTGACCACAAATTTCCCTCAAATACGATAAATAAAAATTATAAAAATTGAATTCGTCTTGAAAAATACTATGATAACATTATTTTTTTAAATTTTCTATCAACATAAATTAAGTGTAATTAACAGTCAAAGTTCGACCTCAAACATCATGCGTGACTTATGTTTTAAAACTAGAGGGAGTAGAAGAAATTTTTTAGGGTGATCGATTCATATTCAGACAAAGAGTTCAGAAATCTACAGAAATATAATTAAAAAATTCATATCCAGGAGTTTTATGCTGTTGCTTTCATATCCTTCAGCTAATTCCGGGCGACCCATGTACTCAAAACTAACTCCATCACAATAAAGTCATAAAAAAAATCAATTTTTTCAACAAAAACCCAACTAATATTCAAAGTCTAAGAGTTGGTGTAAAAACCTACATATATACTTATATACTTTAGACCATATAAACACACTATACAAACCACAAAAACAATGGCTAAACTACCCCAAATAAACCAAATCAATACAAGTAATACCACTATCAATTTATCTTCAACATGGGGAATTCGTAGCACTTATCATTTCCTATCAATTGTGCTCATTTTTCTTGTCATTTCCATCTTTTACTTCAACCAATACGACGGATCAAAACCACTTCCGCCATCGTCGTCGTCGCCGCCGCCGTCGAAAAACAATGATTTTGTTAAAGAAATGGTGCACAAGTGTGATTATTTTTCGGGAAAATGGGTGTTTGATAATGTAAGTCATCCTTTGTATAAGGAGAAAGAGTGTAGTTTCATGGCAGATCAATTAGCTTGTGAAAGATATGGACGTAAAGACTTGAATTATCAATATTGGAGATGGCAACCTAACCATTGTGACCTCCTAAGGTATGTTTTTATATATTTCTTCCGTTCTAAAAAAAGTGAAACAATTTTCTCGAAAAGCTCTCACATAAAACAGATAAGTTACTTATTTCAAGTGGGATGAATATATTTTATGTTTTTGGCATGTTCATTTATTTCTAATTACATAAAAGTGTATTGGTAAATTTTATACTAGTTGGGATATAATAAGTTGAATCTTTGGTGCATTAAATTTCTCCTTCTTATTAGTATTAATTTTTAATTCATGATCATATTAGTTTCCCTTGATGGTCCTCTATATATATGTATGGAAAAAAAAATATGAACATTTGCCTACTTATTTAAGAAAAATTCGAACTATTTGCACTATAAGGCTGAAATATATTTCACTTCAAAATTTCATAAAATTATTAAGATTGACTTTATTGTCAGAGGAGTTGGTGTTTTTACAAAAGAACTGATGACAGTAGGTAAAAAGCACCTTAATTCATGTGCTGATGTGCATAATATGATTGATCAAATAAACAAACGTTTAAGTTTTATGCAAAAGTTGTAATTCTTGCATTTCTTTATTCATGTAATTTGTAATAGTTGAAAAATGTGGTTTCTCTGGTTTTTAAAATTGAAATATGAGTGTGACAGGAGAGTTTAAGAGATTCCTTTAATGAGAAATTAAGGACATAAAAAGATATGTTAAGTACTAGGCACACTTATGAGATGAGAAAAAAGGAAAACTTCAAGCTAAAATATTTGATTCAGATTCTTAAAGTGATACAAGTAAACAGATTTGAGGAAGTAATATAATTCTTAAAAAATAAAAGAGTTTTTCTAACCTATACATCAAGTGTGTATCCAATTTTAATCAGATTTGAGGAAGTAACATTTACGTTTGCCGATGTATTATTTTGACTACTAATATTTTTTTTATTATATGTTAGAGTTAAGTGTAAAAATTTGATTTTATTAAAAAGTACATCGAAATGAATTTAATAATATATTATATTATAACATTTGATTTTATTTAATACAAAATAATGCATGGTCAAACACGCAAACCTCATAAATGAATAGTAGAATTTGCAAAGTGTAACGACTAATTTAAAACGGATGAAAAAGTATGATAATTCCATCTTGTGCTCTATCTATTTCTCTTAAAATCTCTCATATAAATGTTTCACTTATTTTAAAACGAGGATAGTATGAGCTTTATATTCTTAATTGATTAGGAGTATCATTTTTTTTGTTGAGCAGAGCTAAAAATAATTAACTGAGGAAAAATCAGAGAAAATAGTAGTATATAATTTAAAAAATAGCAAGTTTTCTTCCCAAAGTGTGATGACTGATGAGTCATAAGTCATAAGTACAAGTGTAGAACATGCCATTGCCATCCCACGAGTCGTACAGCGTAAACTATAGAATTCAGTTTCACATGCAAGCCATTATTAAATCTTGACTTTGGATCAACCAATTTACCAACTTCTAAATTCTAACCCAAATATCCCGTCAAAAAAAATTCTGACCCAAAGATCCCGTTCAAAAAAAAAGAGACGGTCTAATTTTAATATAAAATAAAATTAGTTATTAAATAGATTAAATTAGTCATCGCAAGAAATTAAACTAGTCATTATTGGCCTTATTCTCTTTTTAATATTAGGCTTACTATTGCCTACGTTTTAATTAAAAAGTAGGCAGTCTCTTACAAGACAAATAGGTTGTTTAGCAATCGGTTGTTGGCTTTTGGCTGGTTTAGTTGGCTTGTTTGACTGACTGGAAGCATTGGTTGTATGTATTGGCTTTTTAAATTGGTTGTTTAAGCTAGCTGTTTACAAAAGTGTTTGACAAAATTAATTGTGATGGTTGTTGTTTATTAGAGAGTTTGTGGTCCAACAAGTCAATCCAAAAAGCTGCTCCAGGCAGCTTTTTCATTTTGGCTTAAAAGCCAACTTTTCAGCCAACCAAAAAGCCAATAACCAAACACTTTTTTTGACTGTCTGATCAAATTGAAAAGCCAATGAAAAGATTATTTACCAAACATGGCAAAATCTAAAATCTAACCCAAAAACTAGAACCAATATTTGGAAATATTCAATTAAGAACACCAAAAAATTTTCCTCTAAAGAAATATTATTGCTTTGTTTTCTTAGACTTATTTTCAGTTGAGTCACTCTTTTATATTGTGCTTTTTTCCAATTCAATTCAGTTTCAATTTTCCTTAATTTATTTCTATTTCTCTCAATCTAAAAAAACAGACATTGTATACAACTAGAACGTTTTATGATTAAATTTCTGACATAGTAATCAGATATGATACCATAAACTTATATTCTATACCAATTACGATGCATGTTCATTTACTGTACAAAAAGTCATGATAAACACACGAATGTGAGCATGTATAATCTCACATTATCTCCTAACGAAACTAAGATCGACTAATTATTTAACCCCATGTTCTAAATCATAATCATTGAAAGTTAATTAATATGCTTTAACAGTACTTATTATTTTAAATGCTGGTTTTTAAGCTACTTGTGGTTTTTTTTTTTCTTTTGTCTTTGTGGTAAATAAAGGTTCAATGCCACAACATTGCTAGAGAAGCTAAGGAACAAACGACTTATGTTTGTTGGAGATTCCTTGAATAGAAACCAATGGATCTCTATGATGTGTATGGTGGAGTCCGCAATTCCTCATTCCCCAAAATCCATGCAGATGAATGGTTCCCTATTCACCTACAAAGCCATTGTAAGTATCTTCGTTATATTGTTCTACTTAAATACTCCATCCATTTTAAAATATAATTCCGGTTTTTATTTTGGTAGTCAAATCTTAAATTTTTTGACTAAATACTCTCATTAATGTATATAAAAAAACATACTTATACGGAGTCTTGTTAGATTCGTCTTAAATGTGTGCATTCTTAATATCAACATTTATATATTTTACTAATACGAAATATAATATATAGTAGGTCAAAGATACGTTTTGAAGACTGTGCAAAAAGAAACATAAAGATATTACAGGGCAGAGGGAGTATAATATTAATAGTCAAAGTTGTGGGTTGGCAATAGTAAAAGTCAAACTTAACAATGATTAAAGATCGGAGTATAAAGTCAAAAGATATATATTTATACACACCCTCCGTCCCATATTAAATAAGTTTTTTTAAAAAAAAGTCAAAATCATATGTCAAAAATATATACTCCCCGTCCCATAATATAATGCTCACATTTCTTTTTTGGTGTCCCAAAATGTTGTGCCTATTTTTTTTTTTTTTTTTTTAGGGGTTGTGCCTATTTTCTTCTTTATCAATTTGTTTGGACTAAATTACTCTCACTTTCTACACAAACTTTTCAAATACGACCCCTTCTTTTCTCTCAAAGCATGTGACCCCATTTATTGCTTTATACAATTCTAAGGAACATTTAATTTTGTTATCTTTTGATTTTGTTTAAAGGAAAAAGAAAATAAAGACCTAATTTCAACACAAACGTATCAAAAAAGCACTTCATTAAATATTTTTTTGGAAATCCTACTACTTAGGATATGTTTAGTTCACCTTATTTTTGCTTATTTCATATCTAATCAGATCAAATTAGAAAAAATAAGTTCAGATCAGATAAGTTCAAATCAAATCATGCTTGTATTTAAAAACTCATTATTACTATTAATACTATTATTTACTAGTACATATGTTCAAAAGGATTATTATTGTTGCTGTTGTACTTATTAATTATTAATATTGGTAATTATTATTAATCTTGTTGTTACCATTATAAATGTCATTGTTATCATTATATTAAGTTATTTTGTTGTTATTAAATAATAGAAAATTAAAAGCCACGTGTTAAGAACATAAGATTGACGCAAAAATAAGAAATTTATATAATATGATAGCTCAAATTCATGACAACGAAACTACTAAATTCGGATTACATTTCAAAATAAGATAAGTGCGAGATACAAATTATAAATTTAGATCCGGCATACCTCTTCCTACCGAATTCTAAATCTCTCTAGCTATTTGAAGTTGCACGCTATCCATTTCTTTCTTGCGCAAGTCATTATTGTTTGTATATCTTATTTTATTTTATATGGAAAAAAAATAGTTGAGTCTGTTCAAGTGTGAAACATTTTATAAGTGCTCTTATTAATTAATGACTTGGGTTATATAATTATTTTTAGTAATAATTATTATTATTATGATTATAATTATTGTTGTTATTATAATAATGATAATAATTATTATTATTAATAAAAGTTGTGTAAAAGTTGTGATAGAAATAAAATGATAATAATAGTAATACTATAAACAAGATCTTATAATGTATTGTATAATAATGAATTACAAAGTAATAATATAATAGTAATAATATATTTATAAAAGATAAGACCTTATAAATCTGATCAGATCAGATCAACAAAAATAAGTTCAGATCAGATAAGTTTAGATCAGAAAATTTCAGGTGAACTAAATATAGCCTCATTCTATTTTCTTAATTCCCGTGAAAAATGACAAATAAACACTATATTATGGTACGGATGGAGTACATACATTTCTTTCCAATATATAAGAAAATAAAAGTACAATTATGTGTGAGCTTGTTAACAAGTTTGTTGCAATCATGTGTAAAATCTAAATAAATTTGTTATAATTATTAAATTGGAATTAGATTCATTAATGATCATTTCTTGTTGATGGTAAAATTAAGAGGTCGTTTGGTTCATTTCAAATTTTGCTGGAATTTGGATTTTCTAGAAAATACAAAATAGGATAGTTGTTTGGTAGGCAAAAAATAGGAAATTCATGGAAAATAGAATTTTCAATGAAATAGAAATTTCTATAAAGTATAGGAAATTAATTATCAACCCCCCTTGGTGATTAAAATTTCCTGTATCAATTACAAATTCCTATGCTCAATCAAACACCAAAAGCCATTTTCTAGGAAATAAACAAGGGAATTTATTTCCCATGAAATAAGATTTTCCATGGAAATTAAGTTCCAACGATAACCAAACGAGCTCTTGGAAAATTGATACTTTATTCAGGGCGAATGGAGTAATATACTCCCTCCGTTTCATTTTAATCTACACACTTTGACATTTTACACTATTCACAAATCGCACTTTGACCCTCATTTGTGATTTATACGTGAATAAAAATATAGTCATGTGGGATCTTGTTAGATTCGTCTTAGTATGTATTTTATTAATATGTACTTTTTATAATTTTTACAAATACAAAATTAAAGATATATGTCCTCAAAGTTTTGCATTGGCATGCGTGAAAAGTGTAAGTGTGTAGATTAAAATGAAACGGAGGGAGTAAATCACAACAAACAATTTGATATTTGTGGTGTTTTTATTGTTTTTTAGCGGGTCAAGTTATTTAAATTGGTAAATCTTTAAAGGCAAAAAATATAATAATACTCAAACTGAGTAAAAGAAAAGGTGGTAAAAATATATATTTTGTTAAGTCGAATTGTCATATTTCGAGGGAGGGAAGGAAGTAAATATTCAGGCAATATTCTTTTGGATTGAACTGAACCGAACTGCGCTGAACCGAACTGATTGAAAACTATGAGAGGAAACTACTATACTGAACTGAATTAAAATTAATTGAGTTGAACTGAAAATAAGTACAAAAGAACAGGGCCTCATAGAAGATTATTGGAATTACACTTGTCCAAATCCGTACCGGACCGGCTGGAGCGGAATCTGAAATTATTTTGGATGGGATCGGACTGGAATTTTCCGGTCCGATTTTGCATCGGTTTGGTTGAAATTTGTATTTTATTATTTAATTTTTTTTTTTTTTTTGCTAAGGTTTAACTATATCAATAATTCGATAGATTAAAAACTATAATACTAAAAACAATAATTTTAGACAATAAAAATGAGGTTTTAACTTTCTAAATTTTCTAAATTTTTTTTTTTTTTTTTTAACCTTCAAAGCTATCTTTTTAATAAAAAAATCCAGTCCATTTTGATTTGGACCAGAAAATTCTGGATTTAAAAGTATCGGACCAAAATTCGAAATCCCAAGTTTTCATGAACAAGAGACCGGAGCAAAATTCCGATCCGAGTCCAAAACCACACTCCTGACTGGGATAGTATCGGGAAAGGCAGCTAGGTTCCTGGAAAGTTTACAATCATATTCGTTGGAATGCAAGCCAATCTGGTAATGTCAGTGCATTTATGATTGTTGTCTAAATTTCTTGGAAATTGAAACTTCTACATTAATGACAGCCGATTTATATTTAAAATAAGCTTCATCTGTTTTTTTTGTTTAAATTAGATTGAACTGAACCAGATTTAACGAAACAAAATTAGATTGAAAATGTATCGAGAAGAATAGGGCTTAAGATGATTAATACGTTGAGTCAACTATAAAAACAAGTACTAAAAAGTTTGGAATTTTTATAGTTCAGGAACTAAAGTTCCAAAACTTATTGTTAAAGACCTAAATTTAGATAATAGTACTACCTCTGTTTTTATTTAGTTGCAACGTTTTGACTTTCACGCTTGCCAATGTACAATTTCAAATCGTTTTATCTCTAATTGTATGTAAGTAAAAATTATAAAAATTTGATATTATGAAAGCTTACATCGAAACGAATCAAACAAGACCACACATGACTATATTTTGTTTAACATATAAATCAATAAATGTGGTCAAATAAGAGAACATGAATAGTGCAATTTGTCAAACGTTGCAACTAAAAGAGAACGGAGGTAGTATTAGTTATAAGTGTTAATAAAATTATTATAGGTCCTTAGCTCAAAAAAGCTCATACTTTAAGTCCCCAACTATGATAAAATGAAGAAATGGGTGTAACATGTTACACCGTAACTTATTGTATGACATGAATGAAATGAAATTCAACTAGAATAAATTGGAGTATACAAATAATATGTCTTCTTGTCATTTTAAGTTCTTTTTTTTTTGGAAAAATTGACAATAGAGGTCTGAACTTTGGGTGATAATTTTTAAAAGGTCTGAACTATTGATTAACCTGTGTAGGTCCCAACTTTAGGGGGTCTTAACTTTCAACAGGCCTCGACGACTTAAAATTGAAGATTTTTTTTAAACTATCACCTAGTTCCTACATCCCTCCCTCAATTAGCCCTTATGATGTGACCCAAATTTTACAAGTGATGACCTATTAAGCCAGTTTTAAGTCACTAAGGCCCGCTAAAAGTTAAGACCCCCTAAAGTTGGGACCTACACAGGTTAATCAATAGTTCAGACCTTTTAAAAATTATCATCCAAAGTTTAGACCTTTATTGTCAATTTTTCCTTTTTTTTTTTTACAAAAAAAGCAGTAGTTAGTGAGTTGTTACTTGTTACATCATAAATTATAGTGTAACAGTTGCACCCAATAATTGTATGGAAATTCAAATCTCTAAATCTGCATTTTTTTTAACTCTAAAATATGATAGCATATAAAACTAATCTTGGAACTCCAACCATTAGCTTAAGTTATCACGGGTAATAATCTCGTATCAGAACTTAAGTTTGTGGTTGAATTGATCCTCTGACATGGTATCGGAATTCAAATCCAACATGACAAGAAGGTCACACACATAGGTTGAAATCTCATTCACCCCTCCAACCCAAATGCCCAATAGACTCTCGTATGAGGGGGGATATACATGTACATATATATTGTATCTTGAAGAGTTATTGTATACTCCATCCGTTTCCTAAAAATCTTTCCTCTTTCCATATAAGTGCGTTTCCAAAAGATCTTCCCTCTTTTACTTTATTCTTTATTTGGAATTTTTTTCTTTTTCACCCTCTCATGTTCCTATCATATGGTCCATCACTACATTATTAGTTCAATTTTACTCCCTTTATCTCTCATACTTTAACCCCTTTTTATTTGTTTATTTATCTTAACCCCTTTTTCTCTCATACTTTACTCGCCCCACACTCCCACACAAATTGATTTTCATTGGTATCTGTAGTAACAATAACAAAGAAGATCTTTAGGAAACGAAGGGAGTATATGTATATGTATGTAACATGCATTAGGAATCATAGTCTCCTAATAATTTTTATTTTACTATTCACTATGAAATTGATAGATTTATAATATATTTGGATCTTGCTAACTTATTAAAAGGTGAAAATTGATGGAAATGAAGGAATATAATGCAACGATAGAGTTTTATTGGGCACCATTGTTAGTGGAGTCCAATTCTGATGACCCAATAAACCATCGCGTACACGAGAGAATAGCAAGAACCCAAGCCATTGAGAAGCATGCCAGATATTGGACCGATGCTGACTTCCTCATATTTGACTCTTATTTGTGGTGGAGAGTGCCCTTCATGAAAGTATTGTAAGTCATTCTCTCTTGTCTTCTTTACTACATTTTTTATGTTTTATGACTTGAAACCCATTTATAATTTTCACCAAGATTCAATTTTGTTGTAGATGTTATCTAGCTCAATAGATAAAATAAAGTCATACAGGTGGTGCTCAAGACCTGGATCGAATTTCGTGTACATCACTGCATTTAGTAGCTTATTTACATCAAACAAAAAATTTCCACTTCTTTCTAATTACGTAAAGATAATGGAATATAGATTTTTAGAAGTAATTCTTGTAGTTATTGATACAAAAATACAAGTTTCACGATGTTAATTAGCATCATTACTAATTACATTAATATTCAATTACATTAACATTATTGAAAATATAATCATTTTAAAATCATCTAGATGGTATTGACTGTTATTGTGCATTTAGCTTCGAATGACCTTGGTGGCTTTTCAAAAAAATCTTTTCTCAAAAATAATAATTACTAATATATTAGTGTTAATTACGAATTATCAAAATAACCAAATATTTAATATTGGGGGATTTTGATTATATTTCAGTTCCAACTTTTAAGAACTAGTTTAACTGGAGTTCAATCATGGTACACCCGGGTGTATTATGAGCAAGGTACACCCAGAGGTATTTTTGTAATAGATTAGAACTTCGGGTGTTCATTTGACACCAAATTTGCTCATATAGGCATTTTGCTCATTTACTCATTTGTTCATTTTGTAATAAAAGTGTTTGCTCATTTTCTTAAATGAGTAAAAATGTTTGCTCATTTACTCATTTGTTCATTTTGCTCATTTGTTCATTCGCTCATTTCGCTCATTTAGAGAAAATAGTCTTAGGTGTACCATGAGCATGGTACACCCAGGTGTACTATAAATATTTTTGTTTAACTGGGTCTATTATTTGTTACAAATTATATGAAATTGGTCTCGTTCGGCTTTAGTTTCAATTTTTGAAAATTTGACCGGATACCCCATCTTGCTCGCCTCTATTTATAAAATTTGTAATCCCAAAGTTTAAACATTTATGTGAATATGATTTTGTATTTGTTCATCATTGAAGTTAAATTAATGAGTGTAACTATTTCGTTTTTAGGTGGGGAAACTTTGAAAGTTCGGACGGAATATACAAGGATGTAGAAATGCTAAAGGGTTATGAAATGACATTACAAACATGGTCAGATTGGCTAGAGATTCATGTCAACCATTCTAAGACTCAAATCTTTTGGATGAGCATGTCTCCCACCCATGAAAGGTATAATGGTCTTACAAAAATGTTATTCATATGAAATATTAATAATGACATTAATTTTCAAAGAGAAATTTTTTATAAAAAACTACCTTTTATAGATAACTTTTTTAAAAAAATACTTTTTAAAAATTTTCTTTTAAAAAATTATTTTATATAACAAATTTCTTTCAATATACTACCATTTTACCATTAATGGAGTTAAATCACAATAATTGAATCACCGATCAATTGTTGTTCTTTCTTCCCTTCTCTTTTCTTTTCTCTTTTCTCGCAACACCTACGGCGATTGTCATTTATCGATTAGTATGAAATATCAACGTAAAATGGTAGTATATTGAAATAAATTTTATAGAAGGTAGTTTTTTGAAAGAAAATTTTTAAAAGTTAGTTTTTTTGAAAAAAGTTGGTTACATAAGGTAGTTTTTCGAAAATTTTCCATTTCGAAAATACTCAAGGCAATTGGTATGTGATCATAAAATGGATTGTAATTTGTACATATCTATATACAGAAGTGAAGAATGGGGAGGAGCAAGTGGGTTAAATTGCTACAATGAAACACAACCAATCAAGAAGAAAGACTATTGGGGAAGTGGATCAGACCCAAATATGATGAGATTAGTGGAAGCATCAATTGATAATTTGAGAAAAAGGGGGTTAAACATCCAACTACTCAACATAACTCAGCTCTCAGAGTATAGAAAAGATGCCCACCTCTCAATTTATAGAAAGCAATGGAAGCCTCAAAAAGAAGAGCAATTATCGAATCCAAGTGGATATGCCGATTGCTTTCATTGGTGTCTTCCCGGTGTTCCCGATACTTGGAATGAGATCCTTTACACTTATATTGTTAGTTCTTTATGACAAATAATATTCTTTTTTCTTAATTACTTCAATTGAAAGGATTAGATTATATTTGGTATGCACAAAGTAATTTATACAAAGTGCCCTTAATTTTGTTGATTTTATAATGGGCTAAGGGCCTTGATAGTTGATAGTTACAAGAGAAAAGTGTAAGAAATAAGTGAATTTAGGTATTGAAAAGGAGAAATTGTTATTTTCTCTTTATACTTCACCTTGAAGTTTGTTTGAATGATAAAATACACGTTTTAAAAAATTAAAGCTTGTAAACACATTAATTTGTCTCGATCCCCGATCTCTACATGAACACTCGATTATAAATAATACCTTAATCTAGTTGATTTAGATCGTCTCCATCTACTTGATCATAATCCAAAAAAAGAATAAAGAACGAGTTTAAAATCATTTTGGTTCAAGTCTTTCTAATTTTCAAATCCATTTTTAACTCATTTCAATAGCCAAATTCAAAAACCTCTTTAGTCCCCTTTTTTAAACCCCTTTTAAGACCCTTTTAAATTTATGAACATCATTAATTGGCTATACTTCCTGCATTTTTTTAGATGACCCGTTTTGACTTTTGACATTATTTACATGTGTAACTTTGATTATCTTTTGTGATTTATACTAAGAAAAAATATAGTCATGTGGGAGTTGAAAAAAATCCTAATTACACCATTAATAAAACAATAATTCAAGCCGTCACCCTAGTCCAAACACTAGTATTCTATTTCAAACTTACTCCCACCCATCTAATAACAAAATTTAGGAAACTTTTCTAATTAGTACATAAACACGTCTGTATGATGAGAATTATATGCACGATGAACATTTTTTTTTTTTGAAGGTAAGATGAAGTCCCTTACAAGAAGAGGGGGAATTTGCGAATCTCTCCTTGCAAGGGGTGAGACTCGATTTCATTACCTTTGGAAACGGAGGTGATGCCAATACCACTAGGCTATCACCTGTTGCTCATATGCACGAATGAACATAAAGGACTAGATTATTAACACAAAATCCAATACCAATGAAAATGAACCAACAGAGATGTACATGTGACCATTTAACTTGTCATCCACGTACATGTACGCATCATAGTCTATGTACTAGCGTGTGCACCATCGAGGCCTTGGGGGAAATTCAGATGATTATTCACTCATTCTTCAATCAATAAGAAAAATACTTCCGATTTAACAAATAACATGTTCTTAATGAAGTATAATATGGGTATTAACAAAATCCATCCTTGAAAAAATAATACTACAGACTACAGTCTATTCTTCAGGTTTTCCATTACCAGTCACTGTCGGTAAACGTAAACCCTTGAGGACAACCCACACACTCTCCTTAGTCCTTTTATTTCTTTGCTTCAGCTTCAATGGTGCAGGGTTGGAAATGGAGTAGAAGAAGGTCTTACTTTCCTCTGATTTCCCTAATTTTTATGGTTTTATTAACTGTTACAATTCTCTTCAATGAATTCAAAATTCATCAATTCCAACACCCAGATCATGACCCCCATCTTCAACATACCCACAACTTCTTTCCAAGTAAGTTACACTCACTAATTAGTACATTTCATTTGTTTCTTTGATTTCTTGCATTTTTAATGTTGTGTACTTTTTTAAAATTCTTGAATTTGTTCAAATTGTGGGTTTTTTCTGAACTGGGTAGTGCTAGAAAATGGGTAGATTTCTTGCATTTTGATTTTTGAGTATGAAGTTTCTTGTGTATGCTTCAAAAGGTGAGTTTTTTCTGATATGTATATTTTTTTGTTGTTGCGGGATTTGCACTTTGCAGTTGAGTTGGATAGATTCACTACTTGCAGCTCCACTGTAAAGTATAATGGTGGGAAAGTGGGGTGGAATGGAGGTGACCGGCTTTTGCCGGTTTCGGGTGGTGTGAAGGAATGTGATGTGTTTTCAGGGAAATGGGTGTTTGATAATGCTTCATATCCTCTTTACAATGAGTCACATTGTCCATACATGTCTGATCAGTTAGCCTGTCATAAGCATGGAAGACATGATTTGGGCTACCAGTATTGGAGGTGGCAGCCTAATGACTGTAACTTGAAGAGGTAACACTATGTATTAGTGATTGATTTTGGATTTATCAATTTTATGATGAGACATTTCTCCTACTTTTTGCAGTTGTTTGTGAATTATGGTTGTTTATAGTGAATTTGATGATGATTTGGTGTTTCTAGATGGAATGTTACTGAAATGTGGGAAAAACTGAGAGGAAAAAGATTAATGTTTGTGGGAGATTCACTCAATAGAGGGCAATGGATCTCCATGGTGTGTTTGTTACAGTCAGTGATTCCAGCTGAGAAGAGGTCTATGTCCCCCAATGCTCATCTTACTGTCTTCCGAGCTGAGGTAATGTGTAGTAGTTTTCTTTTTGAATGTTCTTTCATGTATGTTTTAGTTGTTGCTGGTCATGGAGATGTAGACTATAGAGTTTATTATTATAAATGCCCTCTTCTATGCAGGATTATAATGCCTCCATTGAATTCCTATGGGCTCCGTTACTTGTTGATTCGAATTCCGATGACCCTGTAAATCATAGATTAAATGATCGGATAATTCGTCCAGATTCAGCTCTAAGACATCTTTCCAAATGGGAGAATGCTGATATACTCGTGTTCAATACGTACTTATGGTGGAGACAAGGGCCAGTTAAGTTGTTGTGAGTATGGTTCTTTCATCTTTGGCAAAGATTTAACTTGAGGCTGGGATGTAACTAATAGTTATCATGCATAATTTCAAATTGCAGGTGGAGTAAAGAAGAAAATAGAGTTTGTGAAGAGGTGGATGGTCGACCAGCCATGGAGTTGGCCATGAAAACCTGGGCTAACTGGGTGGATTCTAATGTCAATCCTCTTGAAAAGAGAGTGTTTTTTGTTACCATGTCACCAACTCATCAGCGGTGAGTTCCTAACCATTCAAACTCTGTAGAACCTTGCCATTTGGTTTCAAACGAACTCGGCTGATCATCAAACACGGTCACTCCTTGTTTTTGTCATATACTGACATATGGAAGAATCTGAAGGTTATGTACAAGTGTGTGCCTCCTAAAGCTAAAAGACAATAATAATCCATGCACTTAGGAGCAACCAAATAACACTAGTTTTAGAATCCTCATAGAATAGCAGATCAAGAATATATATTTATCCCGAACATTATTTGATACTCTAGCACCTCCTGTTGCTTCATAATCATATGCCGTGATTGTCACTTAGGGGATGGTGAACAAATGTCTGTTATTGCTTTTCAATGTTGCGGAGGTTCCTTGTGAATGAAGATGAAATCTCTTTATCATAACTAGTGTTTTGAGTGTTGTTGGTTCTACTTGTTTACTGTATATCTTTATATACAGCATTAATCCTCTGAAATTGCGCCTTTTTTGGCACATATTTGAAGTTGTTTCAGGATATGGCCTTCCTAGATAAAGTATGATGTTCGTTAATTCTAAGTGTTGATGAATTTTTTAATCTTAGTTTCTTTTTTTTTTTTGGTAATGTGAGTTTCGTCTAACTAGTTGCTATAGCCATTCTATTGTGCTAAAGGTTCTAGCTATGTTTAGTAGTGTACTATTGTGCTTAAGCATTGTGGAGCACCTCCTTGGTCTTTCTCGCCTCCCCTTCATATCAGGTGTTATGATTACAAGTTTACAACTCTACTCCTAGCTTGTTGTATATATACTGCTACTGAGACTAAAGAATTACGATAATCTCGCTCTGACAAAGTGATATGAATTAATGGTTATACACTGAATATGAAATTGGGAAATACCATTGCTTACTGAAGCTGTGCTGAAGTGCAGGTTGGAGCAGCAATCTTATGTCAGAACCTGTTATCTAGCTGTTATTTTTCAGTTCCTATTTTCTCATTGCTATGCTTCTAACATCATGATATTATCCGTGGTTTTGACACTTTTGGTCTCATAAATCTGACTTGTTATTGATTGACAAAACAAGGTTAATATAGGTAGCGTTGGAAACTTCCTGCGTGCATTTTCAACACCCTCCTGTTTATTACTGAAAGCTCCTGACTGCATTTACAAAGTAGTCCTGTTTATTGTGGAAAAATCCTGCTTGCAATTACGTATAGTCGCCCTTATTTATGGTGGCGCCCTTCAGTATCCAAGACTTGTAATCTCTCCCATATCTCGTACGTTCTATGTTTCAGACTAGTCAAGTAGCTAAGTCTAGCCTTCTTGTGTCCTGGGTCTTGAAAGAAGTCAGAAATGTTGCATTTATGGATCAAAATGAAACTTACCATTATTGCCTCTACATTTTTGCTTAAGGAGACCCATTAATTAAACGTAGGAGTCTAATGAAGCTTGTACCTGTTAATCACTTTTAGCTACGTCCTCTTTCCTCTCTTTTTTTGTTGTATTGTATTTCTGCTAACTGATAGCTTCCATTTCAATTTCTTCACAATCAGGAGCCAAGAGTGGAATCCAGAAAGTGAAGGAAACTGCTACAACGAGAGTAACCCCATTACTCGGGAGAATTACTGGGGAAGTGATTCTGACTTGCCAACAATGAGCATGGTGGACAACATCCTTAGCCAATTAGGTTCAAAGGTCACAGTTCTCAACATCACTCAGCTTTCTGAGTATCGAAAAGACGGGCATCCTTCTATTTATCGCAAGTTTTGGGAAACGCTTAGTCCTGAACAATTGTCAAAACCTGAGTCCTACTCTGATTGTATACATTGGTGCTTGCCTGGTGTACCTGATGTATGGAATGAACTGCTCTTTCATTATTTGTAAATTGTAACAGAGATACAGGGAATTGTAATTAGCACATTACATTGTCAAGTTTATCTTAACCTGAAATTTAAAGATGAGTATTTGACACTTTCACTTTCTCTAAGTTGAATTCATCTTAAAACCCAGATTATGAACCTGATGATCAAGCAATTGTATGACAAAATTTCAACAGTAGTCTTGGTTAGATATCCGTTGTTAAATTTCTCCTTAAGAGGTGCTAGTTGGTAATAAGTTACCTCTATAGAGGCTTATAACGCAGTTTAGCGATGAGTTCTTGGTCCAAGATCGACTCGAACCCATTTCGTTGGTTATCCCATTACTTGACTTTCGACGTCTAAATTGAGCAGTAATTACAGGTACAAATTACAGAATGCTCAAATAGTGAAAATGGTTCTGTAATTCTGTTGAAACTGCAGCAATCGCACCAGTCATAGGCAAAATCAATAATGATCAATGCCTATTCATCATAACCTCGAAAATGATCTTTAAGCTGACTGTTAATCTTAATTACTATAATAATAGTGAATAGTCAGGACTCCCACATCTCTATCTTATGTACTCATTACAAAGTTTTGCCTAGTTCATAGCTGCTATCAACAAGTTTTTGTATTAATATAGCTAAAGCCTAAAAGATGTTAGTTACTTCCTCCGTTTCATATTACATGCAACACTTGTATTTTTTACACTATTAACAAATTTCACTTTGACTATCGTTTGTGATTTATACGTGAATGAAAATATAGTCATCTGAGGTTTTGTTAGATTCGTCTTAATATGTATTTTTGTAATTACTTTTTATAAATTTTACAAATACAAAATTAGAGATATATTTTCTCAAAGTTTTGCATTGGCATGCGTGAAAAGTACAAGTGTTGCATGTAATATGAAACGGAGGAAGTATATGTTTGTTTTTTTGTACCACTTTTTTATCATTTAAAATGCAACCATTATGATTAAATATACTACTATATTTAAAGAAAATTATACTAACAAACATTATTATAAATATTTTAGCGTTTGTAGTGGCTATGAACCGAACATTTCTCATTCATAGATAGATTTCCAAACAGTATTATGAACATTCTAGCCTTTATAGTGGGCTATATGAAGGGGGCATTTCTCATTCATAGATAGAGTTTAATGTGCACATTCTTGTATTTGTCAATAAATCACATCTTATATCTTCTATATCTATTAATCAATTAGTAGCTCTCTATTTTTGACACTCTTGAATTATAACTAATTATAGCCAGGTAGAGAAAGTGAAAGTGTTAAATCAATCCCATATTCTCCAACAGATTCTTGAATGCATCCATCATTTTTGTTACACAAATTAGATTGATCTTCAGAAACTGCAACATCACCACCACTTGAGATTTGAGTCTTAAGCTCACTTTTCAACCCTGCTACATTCTCTACTACAGCAACCTAAAACAGAATCAAAAACAGTGTAAAAAAACCATTAGTGAATCACTTATAAATCAAACACATAGAATCAAACCAAGAAAGCTAATAACACTCAGAGTTCAGACCTTCCTACAGACTGTACCATCCTCCTGAACGTACCATCCGGCTTCGTCACAGAGAGCCTTCAACAAGTCATTGTTATCAGCATGTTTAGGCAACTTGTAATTTCCATGAACTCGAAGTCCTGCATAGATTTTCCGGGTGATTTTCCTGCGATTCTTTTCCCTTTCCTTATTGTTTTCGCGTTCCCTATCAGTTGGAAACCGGAGGGACATAACAACACCCTTCTTAGTGTTTCTATGAACCACCCAAGGTCCTCTGCTTGTCTTAATACACCCTCTTACCTTGTTACTTTTCTTTCTTACACCTACAAATCCTTCCATTTCATGTAACTTGAAAATTCATCTTCTTTTTTCTTGCTGTCCTATTTATGCAAAATGAGCAAAGTTTAGCTTTCACATGGTATGTCTTCTCTGAATATTCGATCAACGGTCTTAGGTAGTTCATTGCAGACAACATCTAAGGGATGAAATTTGAGATGAAAAAAAAGAGAGTGGAGTTGTGTGGGTGTACTTAGTACAGTACTATAGTGTACTAGAGACAAACTCTAACAGAAGAATGTTCTAAAAAGTTGAGAAGAAAAAACAGTGAGGAATATAGTACTGAGTACTGACAGGAATATATACTGTAATATGCATCATGGCGGCTTATCTGTTAATAAAGCTCATACTGTCAGAGTTTGGAACATGTTTTTCTTCTCTATAGCAATATTGGTCTGGGAAAGTATGATTTTCTGATGAAATTTATGTTTTTGGGATCAAAACATAAACTAGACAGACTTTTTTTAGTGGTACCTGAGTTACATACTTGTAAATGCACAAGTTACCTATATTATGGTAATTTGTTACATGAATAGGAGTACTAAATAGTAGATAACCATGAGTTTTTTTAAAAAACTATTATTTGGGCACTTCCACAAATCACCTGAGACTACTACAGACTATATTACCTGGACTCGTATACTCATGTCTGATACGGGTACGTGTCCAAGTGTCTGACCCCGTTATTCTATGAAAAATTTCAATAATTTTGGCCCAAAATGAAGTGTCTAAGTGTCGGTGTCCACGTCTGAATGTCAAGAATCCAACACAGGTACTTGAGGTGAATTGAAGAGTCCATGTAACTATGACTACATATTAAAAAAATAATTTTCTCGAGTTATACTATGTGACTTAATTATTTGATTAGATTAGACAATATTACACAAAAGACACATAATATCTACTGAAAATATATAATTTATGTATTTTGCTTAACTTTTAATATCTTATGTGTAACTAATCTGACCATTTTCCAATTTTTTATTGAAATATGAAGATAAACTTTTAAAACTCTAAAACATCACAAATTTTTGAGTGGGACAAAACCACCTTTTACAAACTTTTTTTTTGAAAAGCCATATTTTGCCGCAATCTCAGTATTCACTTCAGTTTTCTCTGGTTGACTTGCTCTAACTTGACAAATTTGACAAAAACCACTTTTGTAAATAACATCTTTTTTAAAATAAATCCACATTGGTCAAAAAAGTTGGCATCCTACCACCTTTTACGAATAATTCATCAGACACAAGCAAGTTAATGTGAATATTTGAAGTCAACTATGAAATTCAGTCATAAGGTGAATTTTAACAATAAAAAGTTCGTAAAAGATAATTTTGTGTCAAATCAATATATATAATTAAAACGTGTGGGTACAAACTGCACCCGATCATATATCACCTCTACATCTTCTCAAGTCTCTAGTGCTGACCATCTATTCAAAATATCATCATTCTACCACTAAGCTACATTACATTTTTGTAATTAAATTAAAGTCTAAATCTAACTACTATGTGTTGTTGCTTCATTAAAGAAAAAGAGAAAGACATAGCCCAAACAAAGTACTCGAGACATCATTCGAACCAGCAAACTAAATTTTTTAAAGGTGAATTTTGACATAATATGAAATTTTAAAGATTTGAATCGAACAAATCTTCCAAAAAAAATCTAAAAGAGACTAGAGTAACTTAGAATTTCTTTTCAAACGCTTCCTCCCAAGTGTACGCAGAACTGTACAACATATAAACATAAAAATCAATATAATAGGAAACATTTTCTGACTCATCTATACATTTCCTATTTTAACTTCAATAATTGCAATCTGAAATCAAAATTTTCACAATTCTTTGCAAAATGCTCCATCCTAATTCTTAAGTGTAAACTGTTCTTTTCAATATCTACCTTTCGTTGTGGCAGGGAGGGGGCTGCTAACAACATGCTGAATATACACAACTACATATTTTTGTTTACATTAAATACCTCATCAGCCTTACTTTACTATACAAATTTGGCATTGTCCTGCAACAAGTCCGCCAGCATGATTCCTTGCCTCTATACAAAGTCAACCAGCAAGACAATACTCCGGTGTAGTAGGACACGGACAGACCTCACTTAATAGTGTCAACTATGTCGCATAAAGGTTGTTACTAATACCATCGCCATATGAACATGATCTTAGCACAAACTTTCATGTCTCTGTTAGACTTAGATGCTTGTTATCCCCCGTAAACTGTTTGGCGCTTGGCCATGTTGAAGGAGAGTAACAATAGTCAGCCAGCAGGTTGAGTAACAATGTGTTGCAGCCTATGGGAGGTGGCTTGGAGAATACAGGACCTGGGACAGATTTACATATACCCTCTTGTAATGATTGGAGCTACTAGAATGCATGCTTCATATATTTCATATGATGTATGGATGCTCCATGTAAATGTCAGAGCATTAGTATAAGCGGAAGTAATTTAGGACTTCCAAAACCTCATACTGGAACATTGAGTTCAGCTCCTGTTAATACTCGTGCAAAAATTTAGGACTTGCAAAAGCTCATACTGGAACATTGAGTTCAGCTCCTGTTAATACTTGTGCAGAAGTTCCCCTATTCCTCGTGAATTTCTGGTCAGAAAGCCTCTGGAAACTGAAAAGGTACACATGCAGGACATCAGAAGAAAGAAACATGTTAGCAGCAAAAGAGTTCCTTTCAGTCTTGCATCAGGTAACTAATTCAGAAGAAAAATTCCACCATTCGGAAATTTTTTGGCACAATCCATCCACCCACCAAACCCCCTTTAACAGTCTTTCTTTTTGAGATGAAAAATGAGTGAGCCTGTCATGCACACACCCAAGCCACCTATACTATTCACTTACTCTAGGCGCAACCACAAGAAGAGGGGTAATTCTGGGCTTTCACAAAAAGGAGGAGGAAAGAATGCTGACGTGGAGAATAACGTTGGGGATTAGGAGAATTCTGTTATGGGCACCTGATGACAGCAGGAGGGCAGCAGAGATGTCAGTACTTTTGGGCAGAAAAATATCTTAGTAGGCCTATAAATAAAGGGGAGGAAATTGTAGGAAATCTATCTGAAAATTTAGTGAAGTTTGTATTTTTCTTTGGGAGCTTTCCAGTGCTCGAAATCTGTGAACTTGGTTATCCTTTGCAATACAAAATCTTTAGTTTCTCTCTCTAACCTTCTAGTCCTTGTGTGTGTGTGATTGGTATTTTTGCTGTGAAACTCCTAGGAATCCAGGTCATAACAACTTGGTATCAGAGCCAAACCTCGGAGTGGTGGCCCACGGAGTGGTGGCCTGGAACCAGCCAGCCGTGACCAACGTGGCCGTGACCAACGTGGCCGTGACCAACGAGGACGTTGGTCCTTATGGGGGGACGAATGTTATGGACTGCTCCCAGGGAAAGGATCCCACATCGACCGTATGGGAGGTTGGTGTGTGGTAACTATCATGCTCGTGCTAACTTGTCAAAATGATGTCCATGCATGGCTCATGGCCCATCATCTGCCTCTTGTGATGGGCCATGTTAGACCTCGTGTTGGCCCAGCCTTCCAGCTATTTAAGTAACTAAGTCTTCCAGTCACAAAACGTTAAAGAATGATGGAATTATGCATCAAGAACAAGTTACTTATACATGCAAACTAAAAGTGGAGAAAATCTTAGAAAGATACTATAACATTAAATGTAATATGACTTGAAGTTTCAACCGAACCTATACCCTTCCCCTTGGCTATATTTTGAAAACTGATAACAGCCAACATTTCAACTTACACGACAGTCAGGTAACCATCTTGATGTACTAGCCTTTAGGGCCACCAACTATATGCAAAACCTTCTCCCTCAGCTTCTCAATCGTCTGTAAGAAGTAAGCAAGGGCCTTAAGAACACTGAGCATTGAGAAAATAGAGCACAAGTATAGTATATAGAACATGCATACCAAACTAGCACTCTGCTCCCATTTCTTAACACGAGCAAAGGCATCTTTGAGATGGGAGCAATAATGATGATCATATTTAAGGTAATATGTTGAATTTTCAGTAGCTTCTGCTACCCACATATGGTTCACGTGATCCTTAGCTCTCTTCACAAGATTACAAAAGCCAATCTGTTACAAAAGCAAAAGAAAGTCAAGCTTGGGATGTAAAATCCATAAAAAAGCAACTTCATGTTAGTAATCATCAATTTATGACAATTTGAATTGATAACGAGCTAAAGATGAGCAAATGGCAATGGAGTTATGCAACTACATAATTCAGTGCTCATAAGTATTTTGGGGCAAGCAAAATTCTTATTCCATTCTATGTCAGTGCCTCAGTGGTCAATTCACCAGGGTCACTGATTAACCCTTTGTAAAGAAAAGAGGGGAGGAAAAACAAGGGAAGAAGAAGAAGACCAAACACTCCTGGCTCCATCTCCTCCCAAATACCATTCTAAAATGTCAGTTATACCCACATCCTAACTGTGCTGCATTGAGGGAACTCAATCGATAATTATTTGCACCCTAAGAAAAAAAACAATTAAAAAATAACAGATCCCAAGTATACATAAATCGAGATGCATATAGGCTCTTTTCCTTTACCTCAGTTTCCAATGAGAATATTTCAACAGTGATATGACAGGAAACAAATGACTATAAACCTAGAAGCTAGTAAAGCATCTCTAAATATAGTTTTCTTTTCGCAGCAGATATGTGGTGAAGATCATCTACTTCAGGAGCAGAAATCTTGCTCAGTACTAAGAAAGAAAAAGGAAGGATTATTATCATGCTTGATCCTGAGCATACTTGATGAGGATAATCTTCCTTGCAACTTATCGTACTCTCCACTGCCCCCTTCCAAGCTAAAATCGTCCTATCAAATGCTAAAATCCCATTCATACACATACTGCTAAAAAGACACCATTATAACCAAGTTCTCCAGCTTTAATATACTTACTATGCTGCCAAGAAGGTTATGGTTAATTGGAGATGTTGAATCATCATCACTGCAAGGGGAACAGAAGCTAATAGCCAACAAGGAGATTGTTGATACTTCTGTTTGTAACTCGCACAAGGTTCCATCAGTAACAAACACCCATTGTCTCTTCTGCTGACCAGATATGTACTCCAGGCCCACGTGTAAAACTAACACAGCAGTATCAAATTCACTGCACAGCCAAAGTATGAGAGTAAGCATGACCACATAAATTCACGACTTTCTGGAAGCACACCTATGAATTTTATAATTAAAAAATTGCTACCAAAGTATTATCACCTGGACAAAGGAACCTCTCCCATTCTTGATAATGATATCCGCTTGCGAGGATTGAAGAAGGGCCTACAGAAAGAACACAGCGAGCTTAATTTTAGCCTGAAATATAAACAATTTCACCATCTAGTGAACAGATAGTTACCCAAAAGATTCCTTCTCTTTTATAGTCAAAGGCTTCCATTTAATGCTTGATCCTTTAGCTTGAAGATAGAGTGTAGTTGAATCAGAATGCAGCGGTATGAGACCTGAGATAGCATAAGCCTCCCCCTCTACCAGCTCAAGTTTCTGATAAACAAGAATTTTTTTTCAGAATGAGATGCATTCAGACAAGAAAGGCAGTAGGTCCAGATGATATGTGAAGGCAGAAGCTATGTCTAAGTGTTGAACATGCAACAGATATTCTCTTAATTTCTACCTACCTGCTGTTCAGTAGGATTCCAAATTGTAATTAATCCTTCTCTTAGAACTTCACTTGCATACTGTCCTCTACTTCTTAGTCCAACAACCCTTACTCGCATAAATGGCGTGACTTCTCTAGCACTTAATCCTGCATCTTCAAGTGCTTTCTCGATCAATCTCTGCATGTTGCACTGCCTGGTTTCCTATAGTCAGGACAGTAAATTAGCTAGCAAAAATAATCTAGATTCTCATCAAAAAAAAAAAAAAAAAAAAAAAAAAGCAGAAATGCACCTCCACTTTTGCTCGATACTTGGAGAATGCTGCTAGCTGCTCAGAGCTCATTTCTGCCATCAACAGTTCTGGTTCAGCAGCACTCTCAAGCATCTTCAGGATATTTGCTCCTTCATTGTCATAGTCATTCTCTGTACAAGAACCGACCAGACCTCTCTGGAAGTCTGACGTCATTCCTTCTATGATGTTAGTCCGCCTACTCGAATAAGCTTGAGACAATTAGTATGAAGCATTTTCAGAATCAAAATATTGAAAATATTTTGTTAGGTATATATGTTCTTAAAGAAGCTATGGTCCCAAAATTTCCATCTGCTTAGAACAAAATTTTGTATATCATTTGTTCGAAATTTTTAATTTTTTTCAGGGGGAGAGGGGAGTGGTTGGGAGGATCCCCCATCAAGGAGTCTGAAAAACACAACAATATCACAGCATCTCTATAAAGGCTGGCAGGATACAGCTCCGGATATACCAAGATTTGGAGGCCCAGTGTGTTTTAAGAATATATCTTCTATCACCTTCAACTTAAAAAATGTTTCCTTGTCTAATTACCTTTCTCCAGCAAAACTTTCGGAACCAACCTCCCCTACTAATCTCCCCTTATTAGGGATCCGGTTGCATCCATCCAGAGCTCTCTACTCTTAAGGCCCTGCCAAGTGCCAATGGTGGGATAATAGCTAGGTGGTTGCTGCTGTCATTGTGCAGACTTGCATCACCAAATCCCAAGCTTTTTATATATAGAAACAGTCAGCCGAATTGATCATTTATTCGTAAAGTATATATATAATTAATTGATACTTTCTGACTTGCACGAATTTAAATTTTAAGTTACCCCGATTTATGTCAGCCGAGTTGATCATTTATTTTATTCGTGAAGTATTTATATAATTAATTGATACTTTCTGACTTGCCGAAACTAAACTTTTAGTTACCCCGATTTATCCAATTCAAAGTACTCATAGGAGATAGCAATGGATTATCAAAACAATTGGCGTAGCTAAGTTTTGTGTTTTTGCCTTTAACTGTATATGCCTTAAATCAGAGAAGCTTGCAAGATAGGGAAAGATTCAAAAGTAGAAAATTATGCAGAATTATATTCATGTACCGTGTCGAGATAAGATTAGCCAACGAAAACAATCATGAAAGATAAAACTTTAATGGTGCAAGTGATTATGCTAATTTAAGAATGATACATGGAATAAAATGGCGACTATAATTCCAGCGTGACTAAAAACTGATCATTAAAACAGGAAGGAAACAATTAGGCATCTTACTAGCAATTCAAAAGCAAATGGTACCACAACACACAAGTAATCCATCATAATTAAAAAAGTGATCATTGATTGAAAAGCGAAACAATTTCACCTCACCAAAAATGACAGACAATTCACGGTGACTAAAGATGATCATTAGTTCAAAAGGGGGACAATCACACATCTAACTAACAACGACAGGACAAACCTCACCTCTGGTTGTAAAGCTGGGTAAGTGAAGCCTCCATCTTCTCGGACCTCACAATACATCCTCCACTCTTCAACCTACAGAAAACAGATTCGATCTAAATTAAAACATGAAAAGCAATATATATTGTTCATATGTGCAGCAGCAACATGAGAAAGTTACCTTTCCTTGTAAAGGACAGGATATATCCTGGTAACTCCAACTAGGGTCCTAGGGATTAGACCTCCCTTACCCTTGATGCATCTAAATGCCAAAGGTGCGCATGCCCCTCTACCTTCAATTTCAAAATAGAATCAGACAAAGTGCCAAGACCATGAGACTATTACTAAGCTAGGACAAAAGGCTATGGGACAAGAGAAGTAAGTCACTAAATGACACTTACAGAATCCTAAACGTTCATGCCAGCTAACTCTGTACGTCCCATTTATATGCAGCATTAAACTAATCGTTGGTGATGCCTGAGATTTCAGTAGAAGTCCTGAGAAACCATTCAAAGGGAAATCGGAAGTACTCAGCTATTCTAAATCTTGAAGAAAACCAGAAGGGAAACAAACCTTGAGGGGAGATACAGGTCCATCCCAGCCAATTAAACCAGCTCCACATATCTACAGGACAAATAACCATTAAAAAACTGTCGTTTCAATGACAGTGCTCTCAGAAAAATAAGGAGTGCTTCAAGCAGAAATGCAATACCCGTAGTTTTTGTCCCACAAATAACTTTCCTGCAGCAAGTTGCTTTGATAGCAAGACATCCAACTGGGCACATACTGAGTACCACCCATCAGTCAGTTCTATTCTGGAATTGTTACTATTTTCAGCCATACTTGTACTGAGATTCTCAATCTCAGAGACACATAGCACCAGCATGGAAGAAGGTGATGCGTCTCCTTCTAAAATTCTCTTAATTGCAGAACGCTGACCATGATTAACTTCACGTTCATATCTGCAAAAGTGGATTGGAGAAAAAAAGTGATGTCACCTGGAAACACTTCAAGCTCCTAGGTCAATAAGGGACAATAATTATAATTGTCATTTACCTATATCTTAATTCCTCAAGCACATTTGAAACAGTTAAAAATCTCATCATAAATTTAGATGAATAACACCTATCATAGCTTGCAAGTTTCCACACAATCCACTTGCAATGATTTGCAACCCACCTACCGGAAATGCAAAAAAAAAAATTAATTTCAATAAACTTTATGAGTAACAACTAACAACGCAGCATAGCTCCATAACAGCTTAGTATTGGAAATATGTTCTCCAACTATGTTGAGAAAGCAGAAAATTTGAAACTAAATTTCAACTGACCCATATAATTTATATCTTCATAGATTATTAATTCTGCAAAGCAGAATGTGGTCTATCTCATTGTGTCCTGACTGTCCTCATCTAACAAAAAGTTGAATATCACATAAATCTGGGAGCAGCGTGGCACAAAGGACTGTCACTAGTTTATAGAAGTGGCTTCCGCTAAAGAAGTTCATGGCCATCCCGTGAAGGGGAGGGGGGTTAAGCCAACCTAGGTCTCCCGATAATCTCTATAGGTAACTAACAGACGCAATCAATCTTCACAGTATAAACATTAACATAAATGTCCTTATAGTAACTTGACTCATGCATCTGATTCCATTTTGATGGAAGTAAGGCTCTAACGTTGTTGTTTTTGTTGTTGTTGTTGTCATTGTTATTGTTGTTTTCTTATCGAGATGAGGTGTTCATCATTCTGCATGTCTTGGTTGGTAAAACATCAGGTAAACAATGCAAGCATCAAAAACTAGCTTGAGCTCAAGAAGTCCAAGGAAATATTAGATATAAATGCACTCCATCCATTTAGGCCAAGAATCAAATTTTCTATATCCCCAAAAATAATACAACTCTGCAAAGACAAGAAGTCTGTGTCTAGTAGAGGGAAGATCTGAAAAGGAATATAATCAAATATAAATTTACTCTTTTGATGCATGTTGCACGGAAGCTCCCGACTGAACCAGCATATGATATAAATTTTCAGCACCAATTGGCTGGGATCCATCACAAAATATGTATTTCTCTGAAGCTCGAGAAGTTATCTGCCGTACTTGCTCTGATAAATGCTCCAGCTATATTCATTAAAGTTCCATGAAACATTTAGCAAAAGTATATGAAGCATTAGAAGTAAAAATGCATCAGGATACCTTTGCTTACCATTTCTGGATAGATCGGAGGCTCTTTAAAAAACTCCTTGACATATAATCTTGGAAGCTGAAATGGATAACGGGTACAAACCCTTTTTTTAGAATTTGAAGCCTCGGGTTCCATGTTGGGAAATCCTGAATCATGAAAAGCCTGTTAAATGGGGATGGATGATTCAATTTTGTCAATCCCATCAGATGATCTCGTAAACTCACCGTTAGGCGCCGAGGAAAGGTTACAGTTTAAAGGAGTAATGAACTTTGAACTTCTTGGCATCTTGAATGGAGAGGCAGAAGTTCTTGTCCCAAATCTCCTTATCTCAGCGGTTGTTCCTTTCTTAGTTGAAGAGTCAATGCCTCTGGTGTTTGTAATATCAACAAGTGGCCCCCCGGATGGCTTTGAGAATCTATGGAAACCTGGACCTGAACCAATTCCCATAGAGTGCTGCAGTACTGTATCAGGAACAAGGGGCTTTGCTTGCAAACTCTTTGTTGGACAATATGAGGATAGTTTACCATTTGATTTACAGATGCTTTCCTCAGCATCAAATTTCCCCATCAAATTGGTCCCTGAGATCAATGTCTCTGATTTGGCTTCTGATGACTTTCTGCTAGAAGATGACTTCATTGGTGATACAAAGATTTTTGGATTTTCTTCAAATTGATGAGAAGAATCAGTCTTGTTCTCTTTGTTAAAGAGGCTCCCATCAGAATTGCTATACTTCATAAATGAAAACATGGAAGCACCTGCATCTCCCTCGTTTAAAAGACTGTCCATGTCTGGGTCACCAAGAAGGTTTTTTGCTCGCTGCAAAGCATCCCTCGAAACTGAAACAGATCTACCACCTGCAGTCTGGAACTTAACTGCAGACTGTTTGGTAGTAGAATTAGACACCTCTGGTCGTAGAATTTCACCAACATCTTCCTCAACCAACTCAGTTCCTGGTGAATCACCCTTCAAATGGAATGGAACCTTTGCACAGAGTGTATCATTCTCAGTTCCCATACTGTTGATCCCCATCTGTGTTTTCTGTAAATGGAATCTTTTCTCAAATGTAGACTTGTCCACTCCACGAAATTTCTTCTTTGCAGGCTCAAAGCCTTGGATGGTGCATTCTTCATTACTTTCGTCGACACCCAACAATGCTCTAGCTCTAAGAAGTCCAGTTGAAGATATATTGACTGTCTTCCCAGAGCCCGTTTGAAACATGGAATTTGGAGAACTGAACCCATTTCCTTTATAACATGGTTTCCCTGAAAAGTAGTTGATCCAAATTTACATGTGCTGTAATACTAAAAACAAAGGAACCTATTAAGCATATCATGTAGAAATCTCATGTTAATCTGATTGCATGAACCGCTCCAATCCTAACACCCCAATTATGTGTCGCATTCCACTTATCCTTTAGAATTAAAAATGTATGATTTAAAAAGCATAATGAAAAACCTTTTGAAAGAATACGGTGACTCCCAAAAGGAAGTCCGACTTGTTCACTAAAATCTAAGAAACATCATGCAAGAAATATCAAAGATAACCTATGCTGCTATAAAACACCGAGCATCAAATATGATAAAATATACAAGTGTCAAACACTCTGAAGCTCGAACTATTGACACAGGTGCGGAGACACAACATTCATAAAACATATTTCTGATTGTAACAGGCTTTTGAATGTGTGCTACTTCTTGTTAAATTTCTCATCCCAAGCCCAGTTTTGAGCACATAACTCGCTCTTCCTTTTCCCTTTATTGGCTATTAATTTTTCTATGACTTTGCAGATCAACAGAATTGAGATTTCACGCGTCCAAGTGAAAATCAATGTGTCTGGTAACCATTCCAAATCCTTGTCGAAGTCTCAAATGTCCGACACAGAGTACTAAAGTTAATTACAAGAGTTAAAGTATCATGAATAATGTATTCAACAAATAATACTCAGTAACTCTTGCATATAATTAGCTTATAATACAGTAAAATTTAGACCATCAAAATCCAATTCCCAAATTTTCAATCACATTAATATCAATCTCAGCTAAGATATAAAATTAATACATCAATTAAAACTAAAACCCTAACCTGTGTCAAATTTACTGATACAATCATCTCCAAGAACAGCAGAAGCTTTAGCAATCGACGACTTCTTTATAACAACAGAGCTTCCGAATCCAGTTCGAAACATCGGAATATCATCATCAACATTTCGTTTATCACAATCCTCCAAAATCTTCGAACAACCTGCGCAAATTTTCCAACATTCAGCAAAATCAAAATCGACAAAAAAATGAGTGAGGACTTGAGGAGAGAGAAGAAATACCTTGAACCAAAACATCATGGAATGAAGGGAGAGTAGTAGGAGGAGGAGAATAGTGAAGTTGATTATCTTGATGAGAAGGTTTAGAAATTGGAGATATTTCCCACCGGAAATTATCTCCGGCGTCGGAAAATATCTGCCAAGATGACACCATTCGGTGTCGACGGCGAGATTTCGTCAATTTTCCGGTGAATTTTGGGATTTAGGGTTTTTTTTCCCTTTTGGTGGAGATTTGCAGAGTTTTTTGTGTGAAAAGTTTTCTCAAGGCGGGAATTTTGAAGTTTTTAGATTGTAGAGTGTAGAATGTACTGTAGTACCTCTATATATATAGAGTTTGTCTTGTAAGAGACCGTCTACTTTTAAATTATAATTAGACAATGGTAAGCTAATATTAAAAAGAGAATTAGCCTACTAGTGACTAGGTTAATTTCTTTCGGTGACTAGTTTAATTCATTTAGTAACTAAGTCTACTTTTATATTAAAATTAGACTATCTCTTTTAATAATTTTTGATATATATAAATGAAAATCTTGTACTTCCTATTCCTAGAAAGTAAGATGATGATTTTTGTCAAGTGGGGGGAAATTTCGGGATCTTATATTGCAATGTGTAAGAATCGGACATCTGTTATAGTTGAAGAAGGACTTTTAATCAACTAGCTCGCTTGATTCTTATCGTGATAGTTTACTAGTATGTAAATGTATGTTGATGATGCACGGTTTTGACCCACGGATAAGAGGTGGCTGATCATTAAAAAAATTCAAGTCGCGTGAGTTGTAATAATGTACTCCACAAAAAAATTTCTAGTTATTTATCTATAAAAATTGTGAATAGTTACTATTTTGAAGATATACTTATTTCGCTCTTTATTAATTGCAAACATTTGAGTTGTTATATTTGTCCATCCATGATAGGTTATCATACACTTGTTAAAAATAAAATTCTAGCAAAACCTCTTAATAATGTAGGGGGGTGAGTAGGATCAAATTCATAGACGGATGGTTGCTTTAATATAGTTTTTAAGGTATGGAAAAACTAAACAAGGACACAAATATAGGAATCAGGTTCTAAACTAATAAAGTATGTGTATATGAATCGCCAACAATCGACCGTCATTGTTTGCCTCGTCAGTATATCAATGGTCGATATCCACCAATTTTAGTGCTTTGCAAATGGAGGACCCAAAGTTTTAATGACGACCAAGGTCGCCATTGTCATTGCTTGGAGCACCTTACACCATGAGCAATACAACAAACTGAGCAATAAAGAAGAATACATGTCAGGCGGTCAAGATGGGATAAGCACTTGTGATCCGCTACAATTCACGCCACCACCCGTAGAAAAGTTTTAGGAAAAAAAAATATCCGGGCCCAAATAAGTTAGAAAATACTCCAGAACAACCATAATTGAAGGTCATAATACACGCTTTCGGACGTTCACAGGGTCTGGATATCGTAAACATTTGGATGCCTCCTTAAGACATGGGAACTCAAGTTAAGGACTGCTATAGTTAGGAAAGGACATATGATGACTTTCACGTCAATTTATGACAATTGTGGGTTGCATCGAAAAAGAGTAAATGGGGGTGTTTAGAGGCTTTTCGAGGCAACGCACAGGGTCCCAAACACTTGAAATACGTTACAGGTCTTGTCGGCTCCCCTAGGAAGATTTTAGTACAAAAATATGGATGGCCCCAGAGAAGTTCGAAAATATCACAAAACCGCCAAAATTGAAGGTTAATACACGTTTTCGAAGGTTCCTAAGGCCTTAAAACTGGAAGACATGGGGATGCCACCTGGGAACATGGGAGGTCAATTTAAGATCTGCCATGACTTGGGACGGGCATATGACGACATTCACGACCATTTTGGGGTCATTCCGAGGTTGCACCGGGGAAAATATAAATGGGTTATCTAGAGGCATCGAAGAGTTCCAAGCATCCTGCATAGTTTACAACTTATGTCGAATCCCTTACGAAGGTTTTGGGAGAACGATATGACCAGGTCTGAAAAATTGAAGGTGATAATACACGCTTTCGGATGTTTCCGGAGCCCTGACACCTTAGGCCATGAGATGCCTCGTTGGGACATGGGAGGTCAATTATAAGAACTTGCATGGCTTATAAACGGGCATTTAACGACTTTCACGACTATTTTGGTGCCATTCGAAGGTTGCACCAAAAAAGTATAAATGTTGTATTTAGAGACTTTATAAGGCAACACAAAGGGTCCAAGCACCTTGGATACATTACAAGTCATGCTGGTGTCCATAAAAAGTTTTTAGAAGAAAATTACGATCGGGCATGGCAAAGTTTGAAAATTCCCTTAAAACCGCAAAAAATCAAAGCTTATAGTAAACATTTTCGGATGTTCTCAAGGCTTGGGCATATGAGGCCATGGGATGCAACTCGGTAACAATGGGATGTAATTTACGAACTCTCATAGCTGAGAACATGCATAAAATGACTTTCACGACCATGTCGACGCTGCATCGACAACGTATAATTTGGGTATTTAGAGCTATTCTAAAGCTACGCAATTGTTTAAAGGCCGAAGCACTCGGGATACATTACAAGACGTCGAAGCCCATAGGAAGGTTTTAGGCGAAAAATATAACAGGGCCTAAGGAAGTCAAAAAATACCCCAAAACCGCGAAAATTAGATAGATGGCTTATTCTGATGACTATTGTGTGTGAAACTCATAAGGGATAACACCAAAGATTAATATATATATTTGTCATTATTTGTTTTTTCATCGAAGAAGAAGTGCAATTATTGATCCTACTTTAGGAATTTTACGAGTTGATGATGTTATGATATACGACCCGTTTGGTAGTCGTTAATAAATTGCGGTAATGGGAATGAATTTTAAGTGTAATTTTATTAGGGAAGCACCCTTAAAATCTCCATGGGGAGGCATTTTTTCTCCATGGACAAGCAATCTCACCCCTAAACGTGTGTTTTTGTCTTCAAGGGGAAGCAATTTTCATTACCACTCATTACCACCCTACAAGGTGGTATTGGATAGGAATGAAAATTCAAGAAGGAAAGTAGACACTTTAGGATAAATTAGCATTACCATGGTAATGAACAATGATATTTTTAACAAATTTACACACAAATTCATTCCCATTACCACCATTTATGACCAACTACCAAACGGGCCGTAGTGCTATTCATCATAAGTTTCATGGCTTCTTTTCTACATTGTGATATCTCCTATGCAGCCTGACTGCTCCTAATAATGCAGATCTCAAAATTTCCTTCATAAGAAATCTTTTATAGAATTAAAAAAAAAACTACACAGTTCAAAAAGTTTTATACAAATTCGTAATCATGAAAAATGTTCAGAAAGTCAAGAAGAACTCCAAAAGGCTGCATATCTTAGTTTAACCTATAACATAATAATTTAAGCAAATATCTATCAATTAACCCATAACATGTATCCGTTTGATAGTCTTATACACAACCTAGTGCGGTTACGCCCATAAATTGATAGTCATATATGTCTATGAACTTTAATAATTTATGCTCATATATAAACTGATAAAAAGATAATACTTCCATCTCATAATATATAGTGCTTGTTTTTTACACGGTTTTCAAGACGTAACTTTGACCTTTAATGTCTTCAATTTCGTATTAATAAAAAATATAAAAAGTTGATATTATGAAACTACACATTGAGACTAGAGGTGATTATTTTGGCCCGCCCCGCGGGCTCGACCCGATTTTTGAGCGGGGTCTGGGCAGTTTTTTTTGCCCGCGATCGGGCCCGACCCGATTTTCTTGGCTATGGGCAAGCCAACAAGATTTTTAGTCTATTTTCTGACCCAGTCCGATTTCGGCCCGAAATAGTATCTTTGGGCACAAAATTTTGGCCCGACCCGACCAATAGGCAAATATTTGTAGACGCGACCCAACTCGAATCTGGGCCGGCTCATGTTCACCTCTAATTGAGACGGATCTAACAAGATCGTATATAAATAATTTTTTTTATTATATATGTAAATGAGAATTTTCAATTAAAAATTTTAAAATCTAACCCATAAAAAATGATGCAGGCCCTATATTATTGGAGGGAGATTATGTGATATTTTTACTACCACATCCGTTAAATTAGTTGCTACACAAAATAATAAAAATATCTCTCTCTCCTTCATTCTGTAGAATCTGTAATGGCTACTTCTTCTCTTCCTTCTTATCACCTCTTAAACTTTCACTCATTCTCTTACTCCCGCCATTACAATCATCTCCACACTTCTTCTTTCTTCAATTCAATTTCCATCAAACGAAACCCTAATTCCTCTTTTCGTCTTCGAGCTCTCCCAAAATCCAAAGAAAATCCCAAATCCTCAATTCCTCCTTCACATTCTTCTCCCTCTAATTCCTTCCTTCCTCCACTTTTCCGCTTCAGGTACTATTCAATTTTCAATTTTAATATCACTCTTAATGTTTTCTACTTTTTTTTAAATTTTTTGTTGTTGTTAATCTTAATTTTGCAGAGATGCACTGAATTCAGATGATCTTGGTGTGGAGATATTGTCGATTGCATTGCCTGCTCTTTTGGCTTTAGCTACTGATCCTATCACTTCCCTTGTTGATACTGCATTTGTTGGTCATTTGGGTATTGATGATTTTTTATTATATCTCTCCAATTTTTGTAGAATCAGCTCATTATTTGGTATATATGACGTCAATTTTCTTATCTTAAATCAAAAGTATTAATCTTTTAGGTATGAGAGAAGTAAATGAGGGCGTATTCGTGTAATTCGAGTGATTTTTTCTTGTTATGTTTGGGTCCATGGTGATTTCATGGAGCTGGTAAAATTCATCAGATATGATACTAATGGGTAGGAGTACATTATAAACTGATTTTTTGGCGTTATGTTTGTGTTATCTCTCATGTATTGATTGAGCTATATTGTTGTGTCACATAAATCCAAAACTCTGTTAATAACCAAAGTGCACAAGACACTGTGAATAGATGGTAATTATTGTCCCTTGAATTTGGGGAACAAAGTGTTTATTGAATATTTTTTTTAATTGAAATGCATGTTGGGGGGTTTGCAGGTTTCTGAATAGTATATAGAAGTTGCTGTTTTATTGAAAAGTTTAGTTTTTTCCTTTGTGATACCGCAGGGTCGGTTGAATTAGCAGCTGTTGGGGTGTCAGTATCAGTGTTTAACTTGGTATCAAAGTTGTTCAATGTTCCTTTGCTCAATGTGACAACATCATTTATTGCTGAAGAGCAAGCATTAGTCAGTATGCAAAATGAAAGTTCCATTCAAGTTGGCCAAGGTATTCACTCAAGTAAAGATCCTTCAAGGTCTATACTCTTAATGAAGCTCTCATGTTTGTTTGATCCATGGAGTTTGGCTCTTATACTGTATCGTTGTATATTGCAGATAATGGAAAAAGGAAAAAAGTCCTTCCATCGGTGTCGTCATCTTTAATTCTTGCTGCAGGCCTCGGATTGGCTGAAGCTGTCGCACTTTCAGCTGGATCTGGATATCTAATGAATATTATGGGTATATCTGTTGTACGTCTGACTTGGCTATTTGTTCATTTTATGCTTCTCTTATATTAATTTGACTCAATAATCATTTTATCGTTTTCCCTTTTTATGATTTTAGCTTAATTTTTTGATGGATGAGCTTTAATAACTTTCTGACATTAATCATCCATAATATGCAGCATCTACAGGAAACATTTTCATTCATATTACAATTGCTACAATATGCTTCCAACAAATGATACTCTATTCTACTAGTTTTCAGGATGAATTTGAAATGAATTCATAGTTGCAGGATATGCTGGGCATTATCTACTAAATTATTTACAGTTCAGATTTTAAGCAGTTGCTTACTTCCTGCAGTTTTTTATTAGTCTCATACCTTTCAGATCTCTGAATATTATCACAACCTTGGAGTTTAAATCCAATACACGTCAAGTGCTTCCCTCCACTATGAGCATTAGAATCGTTATTAAGTAGCAAATACATTTATTTATGTTGTAGGATTCACCGATGCGCAAACCAGCAGAAGAGTTCCTTACGATGAGGGCTTTTGGTGCTCCACCTATTGTTATCGCACTTGCTGCACAGGGAACTTTCCGAGGACTTAAAGATACCAAGACACCTTTGTTTGCCATTGGTAAGTATTCACATGGAACTTTTTTGAAGACATAAAAGCACGTCAGTATGAGGCACGGCTTTTTGAATTCTCAGTACTGTTACCTGCTTACTTTTCATGCACTGCAGTAAAGGCTTGAAGCCTGGAGAGAAAATGACTTGCTCATCTCATCTTCTTTGATATTACACATTTTCAGTTACACTCATCTCATCTTCTTTGATATTACACATTCATAGCCTAAGAGCTATTATCTATATGCTAGTGACTTGCTCATCACTATATGAACATCTGGAATTTGTGTTGGCGGTTCTGTATTCAAATTCACTCTCTATCTACTGAAGTATGAGCTATTGGCTATATCGGTGATTCGGCAAAAATATAGGTTATAAAGTAGATTACTGTAAGACTTACCATACAGTCAAGTCATGTAGGAGGCAAGGATCCCAGTATCTGATCATGAGTTTTTACATGCTTATTATTTTGGCTTTCTGTTGTGTGCTTATGGTTGAACTTTTGCCAGATAAGGTACTTGTGTCTTGCTCTTTTAATCTTTGCGATTTCACATGTGCTTTCGATTGGCAGGAGCAGGAAACCTACTCAATGCAATTCTTGACCTGATCTTGATATATTTCTTAGGCTTTGGTGTTGGTGGTGCAGCAATAGCCACCGTAATTGCTGAGTAGGTCAATTTTGTAACATAGCTCTTGAACTCTAGAATCATGAATGGATTATCATTTGCCGTTTTCTTCAGAACTCTATCATACTAATTCATTACTCTTCGTATCAGATATGTGATAGCTTCTATCTTACTCTGGAAGTTGAATGTACAAGTATCACTTACCTCTCCAAATATCGACGGTGGAAGATTTCTCCAATATCTTAAATCAGGTAGGCTCCTGCTGATAAAGTCTTGATTTTATAAATTTTTTCATGTTTGCAGATCTAATAATATTGCTTGGGAGATGAAATGATTGGGTTGATTTGTCAGAGTTGGAGTATACGTATAAATCCTTACAATGGTCATGTGAAGGCAGCCTTAGTGGGATATGTATACTTTTCAGTTGGATGGTTTGGATATTGAAACAGTTTTTATATGTTCCTACTTCCTAGTTTAATTGTGGAATGATCAGCCAGCTGTATAAGCTGGACATCAAAAGAGCTAGAATTTTTCTTAGTAATGAACTAGAAGTCTTATGCATATGAAGACCAACTAGGACTTAGTTTTTGGTGTCAATGTTTTCCTTGGTTGTGAAGCTGTAGTCGGATGATTTAGCCATTTAGGAAATGGCAGTCTATATAACCATTTTGATGTGCACAATAGTTTTCCTTTTTGTCAAGTTTTTGTCATGTTAATGGAAAGATGTGTACATGTGCTTGTGATACATTGTAGCCTCACAACTTTCCTTCTCAATGTAATATTCTTCAATTTTATTTATAGGAGGGCTCTTGATTGGAAGGACGTTATCAGTCCTTGTGCCAATGACGCTAGCTACATCTATGGCTGCAAGGGAAGGTCCTGTACCAATGGCTGGTTATCAAATTTGTGTTGAAATTTGGCTGACTATATCATTGTTGACTGATGCTTTGGCACTTGCTGCGCAGGTAAACCCCCTCCCAACTCAATTGAAGAATTAATAGAGTGAAAAACTATCTTGTGCTTATTCTTTGTGTATAATGCTGGATAAAAGCCTACTACAATTTTACCATACACCTGAGATATTACACTTGTTTCCAATCACTAAGATTCCATGTCTGGTCCTGGTTTTTATGCATTTATTGCTATGCTCATCAAAAAGGAAAAGATGAGTCTTTTTGATACGTGTGCTTTTAATTTTAGCTCTTACCTTTCAAATTTCAATATATGATAGTTTGATGAATCTATGCAAATTACATTCCTCTCCTTGGCTTCCTCCCTTTAGACTTTCGTGAGTTGCTCTTGGGTCTTTGCTCATTTTCAACTTATTGAGGCAGAAGCTCTGTCTTGGATCTTTTAAGTTTTTTTTTTTTTTTTTTATCATTATCAGTTTATAACATGGATTAGCTGTGTTTCTTGTAGAATTACGTTAGTTGAAGAGATGCTTCTGACTCTGATGCTAGACTCATACTCTATGTACGTGAATTCTTTGCTTTTATCCTCCTTGCGGACCCAGAATATCTTTTCACCCCTTCTGAAAATGCTAAAATTCTGGACAAAATTGAGGTATCCTGTGGAGGCAATGTCAAAAGCAGAGTTCAGAAATAGTAATTCAGAGTGGAATCAGCATAGACTCTTATGTATTTACCACTTTAGATGATGACAAGTTATGGAGACATTACTGGTAGATTTAAGCGAGCAGTAGATGTCAGCATGTCACAACTGGTTCTCTTCTGACATTACGTTTAAGATGTACTTAAGGAAACAATATTTTCTTATGGACAGTGGGAACAGTTTCATTCAATAAGGTTGTCCCAATTAAGTTGTCTCAGTTACTTTTTATGGTTACTAATTTTTTTCCCCTTTATTTAGAGAGAATCTTGGTTAGTTACAAGGTCGACTTTGATCCTTGAAAGCACTACAAAGTGTAAGTATTGGCTGTGTGGATGAATTTGGAGAAGTTATAAGTTGTCACAGGTTGTCGCTTGATGTTTAACGACAAGGAAGAGAGGACGTGCTACTAGGCAGTTGATACGCCGGCATCAATAGTGACTTGTCCGTGTTGGGATAGGCATGACTTTGTTGGTTGCAACACCTCAGTGTGCTGGCTGTGTTCTGGGGTTACTGAATTGACAACATGACAGCTACGGATGCGATAACATGACCATGAGGAGTTTGACGCGTTCGTGTTGTTCAGGCTCTGACTTTGGGAGTTACCTTATCTAAGTCTACTGACTACTTACACTAGGCTTATATATAGGGTGTTTGTGACGATTGTTCATGTGGTTGTGTTTGGTGTTTATGAGAGTTAACACGTTGGGGCTTAGATATGTGACCCTGTGAGATTATAGATAGATCTGGAGAGCCTTGTATTTGTCTCACATACTTCGTTTCAAAGTCCTAGTGCATTGTTGGTTGTTTTTCTCCTAGTTCCTGTGTTTTCACGTGTGTTCTTTATGATTTTTGCTTGTCTGTTACTTTACATAATTATTCTTGTTTGATTGAGCAAGTAGTGTGCCTTCAAATCTAACAGTAAGTCAATAGAAGTCGACAACAGAGTACTAGATGTGGCCTTTATTGAATTCAAGCATTTATGATAGAGCTCAACATAGGTGATTGATTTATTAAAATGGGTAAGCTTCAGAAGTAAAATGGCTGAAGTGTACAACTCAAGAGCAATTTCAAAGCTGCTAGCCTGCTTAGGATTTCATTTTATGCAATTGTCGCGTTCTGTCCGATTATCCAGTGTAGTTCAATACTTCAATCAGTTTATGAGTGGATGTTTGTGATGTAAACGGCAGGAAAGTAGTGTTTTCCTGGCCAAGGCCAAAAATTTCTCCAACTGAGAAGAAGTTTATCTGTATATACCTGGACTCCAAAATTTGATGCTAGTATTCTACTTGTATTCAGTATCTTTGTCGATAGTCAAGGGACCTAGTCTTTTGCTTGACTGCTGATAATTGCAATTTCAAGTCTATTGATTTGTCAGTTATTGAAGCCTTCACTTTTACGCTCTTTCTTTTTACAGGCTCTTCTGGCTGGTGGTTACTCCCAAGGCAATTATGTGCAGGCACGCCAAGTTGTTTATAGAGTGCTGCAGGTTGGAATTTTCCTAAGCTGCCCCACACTTTTCCTTTTGATGCTCTTGCTTATTCATTCCTGACAATAGAACTTGGACTTACAATTTATTGTTTCATTGTTGATATCATTGACAGATAGGTTTTGTAATTGGAATGGGTTTGGGTGCCACTTTGTTCCTTGGTTTTGGAGTGCTTCTAAACTTATTCACCTCAGATGCAGAGGTCACAAAAGTTGCCTGGTCTGGCGTCTTGGTATGAACTCAGTTCTATAATTGCTCTTAGATCCACTTCCTTTTCTGTTTTGTGGTGAATAAATAACTCTGCTATAATATGATGTAAATATTAAGTTTTTATGGCAGTTTGAGCTGATGTTATGGCGTTCTTTGTCTCTCTGTACAGAGTCACTGCTTAGTCAAGTCAGACTTGTGCATCTATCTGTATAAGGTTTAGTAGAAAGACAGAAACATTACCATAGTTATCCTGATGTATTTGTTCTTTCAATCTCCTCCAATGCAGTTCATCTTTGTGCACTCACATAACCAATATCTGTTCGTATAGGAAGAGTGCTACTAGCTTGCCTTTGGATCCTTGAAACTAGTGGGTCTGGTTCCACCGTTTAGACTTGTCAAAATTGGTTGTTTGCAGCTTTACCTTTTCAGTCGCAGAAGTCGTACCATGTAATTCTGCCATTTGCAATATTGAGGCAAACCAAGTTGATTATGAATCTTTTAACTCTTCTATTTCTTGACTTTCTAGTTCCTACCCTTTAGATGTATTTGAACATTCTGCTGCCTTATGGACAAATTATGGGATTTCACTTGAACACTTTTTTGACAGGATCTGGGTTATTTTTGTCGTCCAGTTGTGTATGAACTGCCAAATATGATGGATAGTTGGATCAATTAGAATTAAACATGTCGAGTCACAAGACGGTCTCAGATAGTTTAGAAAGCTTCTAGATTCTTAATGTGCACCAAAAAATCCACTACTAACATGGTTAGTTGCATTTTCAATCACAGGACTAGAGGTCACTTTCACACTAAACATGTGCCTCAATTAATAATTTTTTCAAATAATCTACGATTAATCTAATATTATACATTTATGTTTTACATGCTTGCCTGTGTATATTTCATGATTTATGCTACTTGGCTTCCCTCTCTTCGTATCTGCAATTTATATTATGTTTTTTGTAGATAATTAACGTACTGTGTAACCTTAGTTGTTTGACAATTAATTGGGGTCTTCAGAATGAGTTTCCAATCCCTTTTGCTGAGGGCATGCAACACCGAATATGCCGGATCACCTGATATATACATTATTCTGCAGTTTGTTGCTGGATCACAGCCAATCAATGCAATTGCATTTGTTCTTGACGGGCTCTACTACGGGGTTTCAGACTTTGAATATGCTGCCTACTCTACGGTATTTATAGTTTCCGAGAGAAAGTTCTCAAGATAGTTTCATTCCATATCCGAGTAGCTTTATCTTGTCCAAAGCTTTTGAACCCGAAAAAAGATAAATTTATTCCTTGTCGTGTTTGGTGCAGGTTGTAGCTGCATTACTTTCATCAATTTTTCTGCTAATTGGTGTTCCTGTTTATGGTCTCCCTGGGGTCTGGGCAGGGTTGTTTATGTTCATGAGCTTGCGTGTAGTTGCTGGAAGTTTGAGGTGAAATTTCTGTAATACTTGTACCAAAGATTTACAACCGATGTTATTATTTATCCATCGTCTATCTGTTAGATACTTTTGCTTGATAAATTTTCAATATTATGCTTGCTGAATGTTGAAATCTATGGGGCTTTCATTGCCTTACAACATTTTATTTTCCCCCTTCTTTATCGTGTCTTTTCATAATATTTTTTTATACTAATGTATCTAGGTTGGGCACAAAAAGCGGACCATGGAACAAAATTTGGTCTGAATTGGAGTAGGGGACAGGTGTGCTTCAGTCATGTCCTTGTGGCTAGCCTTGTTTATCAGGCAGCTCAATTTCCCATGCCAGCCAGCATAAGGTGATGAGATGTTGAGACGTTTGAGCCCTTTTTGAACTGCTCCTGAATTTCATCAGCAGAAAAGGCTTCTGGAGCCATTGAGCAATGAGGTCATCATGATCTAGTATGATGCAGCATTTCCACATTCAAATGCTAATAGAGTTACGTTGCTCAGGATCACACATTGTTGGAGCTTCCATTGACTATTGTATGCTGCTTAATTCAGTTACAGCTCACAACTCACAATCATTGAGGTGCATACTTCTGTAACTCTCGACTGCTATTTGAAACTGCACATCATTGCTTTTCTGCTTCTATATGTAAATAACTAGATACTGACAGAAAGAAAAGTATCATCTAGATTTAATAATTGTTATGCTCTGTTTAACCATTGATATGAAACTACTAGAAATTTGATGTTAAACATCAGGATCATATATGTTATACTGATGTACATATACAGCTAAAGAGAAGACCGAAAAAAAGTGTACAATGATAGATGAATTTATATTGCATTAGAAATTGTATAGATTCCGATTAATCTGCTCCTATCTTACCTGCTTGTATCATCCTTCCTCAATGACTAACAAAATTTTAATGTAAACCAAAATCCAGAACTGCCAGATGTGAGAGGAGATTGTATCTCTTTGTACAACTATGCTAGAACAAAACCTAACTGAGATGCTATCAGTAAAATTGATCACTTCAGCCAACGATATGCTGTCTGACAATTTAACCTACAGGTCAGGGAATAGGACATTCTTCACTTCTTGGGTGTCGCTATTATCAGATTTCATAAAATCAGATAAGTCATCGAAATTGAAAAAATCTCTATCAAAGTTGATTAAATCATCAACTTGGCCAATATTGAAAGAACTTTCATCAAAGTTGATTAAACCAGTCAAATCATCCAAATCCAAAGAACCTTCTTCCTCTTCCTGCCGATATCCACCACAATCACGACTTGTTTGTTGCATAGCCACGACATCCATTGAATTTACTAGACTATTCTTCGAATCTCGAGTGCCTGTTGCTCCATCTTGTTCTTTTTTCTGTGAACACTGAATATCATCAGCACTGAAAGATTCTGTCTTGCTTGTCACTTTGCCTTCTAGATCATCAATCTGTTCTTTACTGTCCTTTACTATATGTGTTCTCTTATTCTCCAAGAACTCAGGCTCACTATCACCATTGCATACATGCAGAGAAGCTGATGAATGTGTTTCTAAAGATATAACATTCTTTTCTGATGATAGTCCATAAACAGATGAACCTGTTGATTCAGACCCGGCGTCAGGAAAATTAAGAATAGCAGATGGGCCATAGAGAACCCGAGCAGCCTCATCATAAGCACAAGCTGCTTCAAAGGCAGTTGGGAAGGTGCCTAGCCATAGACGTCGTATCTTATTACCACTATTTTGTAGTTCACTGGAGATTGGTTTGCGAATTTCTGCCACCCATTTACCCCAAACCCTCTGCCTAACACCTCTGTATCTGCAACTCGAATTCTCTGGACCACCTTTTCCACTCATACAACCCCTCTTCGAACCCATAGGCTTCTGTTTTCGCTTTGTTCTAGACTTCCCCTCGCACGAATCATCAGGCATTTCCTCACTTCTCCATTTTGCTAGTGTTTCTGAAACTGCAATACGTGCATCCTTAATCCTTTTCTTCCTTTGCTGGGTATTCCTGATTTCCACACATAAAAAAGTAGTCCAGTTAAAATAAAGAATCATTATTGCAAGTATACTCATTTACATAACAAATAATCTTCCTATTATAAATTTGTAAAAACACAGAAAGTTCATTAATCATCAAATATAGAAAAACAAAGAACACATGTACAAGAAAATGCCAAGAATTTAACAAAGAAAAGAAAGAAAACTAACCAACCTTTTTTCTTGGTCTTCATTTCCAAATGACATGGATTCTTTCTCTATCTTCTCTGTTAAATTGGTATTTACTTAAGTTTCTGGAAAAGAATTTGAAGATGAATTTGTTTGAATCTTTATAAGTGTGTTTTTGAGAAGAAAAGCTGGAGTGTTTTTTGTGTATATCATTTTGGGTTAGTTGATGACGTGGGATATCTTTGTTTAATGAAAAAGGGGTGACATGGCGTTTCCTTGGCCGCCGGTTTTTGCGAAACGGTTGAGGTTTTGCTTGTCCTTGGTGTAGCCTCTTTACTAGTTGCACTTGTTTTCTTGGGGATCAAGGCAACATTTGCCATTGGATAATTACTTACATAAGAAGAAATTAGGATTACCGCTACAAAAATTATTAAAAGAGACAGTCTAATTTTAATATAAAAGTAGACCTAGTCACTAAAGGAATTAAACTGATTACTGAGAGAAATTAACTTAGTCTCTATTAGACTAATTCTCTTTTAAATATTGGGCTTACTATTGTTTAATTTTAATTTAAAAGTAGGCGGTCTATTACAAAACAAACCCTTACCACTATGGCCATTTATAAATTGAAAAATCTATTTGTGGTTGTACATGAGAAATCTTATGATGCAAAAATGATTTTCGATTTAAAAAGAAAACTTAGAGACAATGTTTGCATGACATAAAAAGTACTTCCTCCGTTTCATTTTAATTGTTACACTTTGATATTTTACACTATTCACAAATTTCACTTTAACCATCATTTGTGATTTATACGCGGATGAAAATATAGTCATGTGAGATCTTGTTAGACTGATCATACCATGTATATTATTAATATGTACTTTTTATAATTTTTACAAATACAAAATTAAAGATATATGTCCTCAAAGTTTTGCATTGACATACGTAAAAAGTGTAAGGGTGTAGATTAAAATAAAATGAAAGGAGTAAAAAGCAACAGTTAGCAAACTAAGTAGCCTAAAACTATCCTTTCAAACGTTAATATTAAACTTAGCGACAACGCTAGCATGATATAAAAAATAGAAGGCAACAGTTAGCTAACCAAGTGGTCGAAAGCTATCCTTTTCAAGGATCTTGTAAGAAAGGTGAGCGTGACAACAAAGAACTCTCCATAACTCGGGTGATCAAAAGAGAATTGTGCAAATAATGATCCAACTCACCTTTAATGGGAGCCCAGGAAATATATATATATATATATATATATATATATATTAGGATATCACATGTGAACTAATTTTCTTTTTATTCATATGAGCCATAAAGGCAGTACAAAGAAGGAGAAGGGGGATCCGAACCTGTCACCTATCGTTCACAGCACCTCAATCTTAACCACTAAGTTAAGACATTTTTGATTACATGGGCAAACTAATCATTACTTAGTAGTAATATAACGTAAAACCATATTGCCATGAGAAGCACAGTGCCCGACAAATTGATAGTCGATAGATATATGCTTCTTGTGATCATGCTTAATTAACATGGTTAACCATTATATGTTCACTAGAAACATTATCACATAAAAGCTTTGTTGGTTGACGAATGAGTACTTAAACCTGCAACATGTATGAACAATTGTATAAGCAACAAGTCAGTATTATGCATCTGTTAAGCAATACTACTATATATCTACAATTCTACAAGCTAATAGAACGATGAAACCAAGCTCTACGTACTTGTTTTAATCCACTAAACAAAATTTTCGACACGACAAGCATGGTTAGGATAACCAGGAAGAAGAAAAATGATAGAGTATACATCTATTTATGGGGCCTCACTGATGGTTGAGGCCCCAGGAATAGATTTATACTCTATCAGAAAACGAGAAGGTTATTTCATATGCACCTACTCAGTGAGGAAGCTTGGAAGAAAAACATTTTTGATATCTAATTGGCATATTCAAAACAATCAAATTAGCAAAAAAAGGCAAGAGAGGAATTGATAGTAGATTTATTTAAAAGGCTATAGTTTTATCCATTTTGTTCTTTATATTCTTTGAAATACAAGCCTGGTCAAGGTTGCTTACCATTATACCAAAGGAAGTTAGATTTTTAAGTTTAAACGAAGATATGATTTGTAAAATCAGTTAAAATTATATAATTTCAAACAAATAAACTGACACAAATTACCTTCTCCTAAGAAGTCCATTTCATTTCTCTCTAACCTAATACTATTTGTAGGTATTTTGCATTATCCTAGTCATCTATTCTCTGAACAAATAGTTTTAAAAAATAGTTTGACAGTCTTACGGAATGGATAAATTAGTCACTAAATGGATTAAATCAGTCACTAAATGAAATAAAGAATGTTATTAATCAATAGATGAAGGCATTAAGCTAGTCACTAAATAGATTAAAATGGTCACTAATAAAGTAGTCACTATATTAAAAAATGGTCCATTCTCTTCTTACTATTAAACTTGGGTTGCACCTACTTTTAAATTAAAAATAGACGGTCTCTTACAAGACCAACTGATAAACCGAACATAAAGTCAAACTCTCTTCCTACTTTGATGCCATATTAAATCCCAAAAAGCCTACTAAACACATGCCTCCATCAAAAGAATGTCGCACCACATACAAAAGTAGCTTCGATCCATCCCCTACTTGGGTACAATTGAGTACCTCCCAACTTATAATATTCATCATCATCCCCTTTTATCAAATATGAAATTTTCTTGACAGCTCCTCCCTTGTAAACAATTATCACCGTAGACAGACATAGGCCCGTTCTCTCCAGCTTATTTTCAGTTCAGTGTAGTTCAATTCAGTTCAATTCAGCTTTGGACAATACTTTTACTCTCACATATCACTATTTATTTCAGTTCAGTTCCATTCAGTTTAGTTCAGTTCAATTTAATTCAGTTCAGTTAAATTCAATTCAATTCAGTTATACCGAAGAGAACATGCCCATATACACCCTCGTATCCTATTAATTTATCACTTTTCTTTTTGCGTTGTCTCTTATCGATTTACATATTTTTTTTATTGTTTTCGAAATGTATCGCTAATATTATCTCATTTTTCTATTTGTTACTGTTCTTTCTCTTTAGACCGACAACAAATTAATATTTTCTCGTTCTCTTTCTCTTTCTCTTGGACACCCGCATATTATTTCTTCCAAAACTCTAGAATCAAAGAAGTGGATAAATTAATAAAAGAATGCACATTTTATCATATACTCAAATGTATCGTGCGTAAAACTTTGTCTTGATACACCCAAGTACGTAATAAATAATATCATAGAGAAAGTAATCACTACTATATTATGCTTCACCAACTACACACAGTTTTTATCATTACCAAAGATGGTCTTAACCTAGTGATTAAGATAGATTGAGATGCTGTAAATGATAAGTCACAGATTCAAATCCCCCTCTCCATCCTAATACTGTCTTCGTAACTCATATGCATTAACTCATATGTATAAAAAAAACGAAGTTTTTATCATTTCCCAACCCAAATATAAACCAAGAAAAAATAGTTGGCCTTTCAAGAAAGGATTGTTTACTCGAGAGTGAAAAAACAATGAGGGAATTTAGGAGGAATAGAGGCTATGAAAAATGTAGACCAACCAGTGTTGCAGGGGACAACTGAAAGAATTTTATGAACACGTGAGGGAAGTTGAGGTGTCAATATAGGGAGAGATTATAGTGTCCGCTTAAGCCTACAAACACCGCCACGCATATATATAACCAAACATATCACTATATTCACTTATTCAGAGGTTGTTAAAATCTCACGTCTTTCTTTGCACTCTTATGTATATTTTCCTATAAATATCTTTTCCCACTTTCATCTTTTTTTGCTGCCTTTTTCTTCTTCTTTAAGAGACTTACCTGCAGGTTGAATTCACTGTTTTTTTAACAGAAAATAAGAGATTTATTATATCCCAACTATTCATCAACATAAAATGGAGTCTCATCTTTCTGAAAGGTCCGTTTTTGTGCAACTTTCTTGTTTTAGTTTCTTATATAACTTGCATTATACTAGTTGTCTGCCTATGTACCACTACTCTATTATGGAATAAGCGAAATATTATGAAATAAGCGAAACACTTCTCTTGAAAAGCTCGCATTCAAACGTTTTATTTGTTTTGAATTGGAGCAAGTATGCTAAATTTTTGAATGTAAATCTTGCTTTGAATATTCATGTAAAGATTTAGTGCTTCATTCGGAAGTTTCTTCTATATACTAGTTACATGGTCTTCTATATACTAGTTACATGGTCGATGGAGATTTTTACATATACTCGAATTTACTTAGAAATAGGTAGATGGTATATAGAAGTTGCACTATACCTCTTATTTCCCATTATGTAACTCTTATACATCGTGTTCCGTTGAAAGTTAATTACAAATTTTTTAATTTGGATTGCACTTCCACCTTAAGGTAAATGGACCAACTCCTACCAATTGATTGTTCAATGTGTCAGCCTATACACAGGCCAACATAAGAGTAAAGTTTGACCACGTATAATTCCATCTAGGTTAGATGATAATAGATGGAGTAGCATTAAAGCAGAGTTTGACCAGGGAAGAGTTAGCTTCAGCGTCATTTATGACACTTGCCGTATCAAGGCTAATAGTAATATAGTATGTGGTATTTTAGCTATTAGTTAAAGTTGGTGTTGTTGAATGCACCAGAGCCAATTTTGCCTTTTTTTTCATGTTGGACAACTCGGGTGTATTTTTCTTAAGACTTGCCAAAGATGTTTAAAGGGTTGATTTTGCATTATTCTTAAGAAGGTGATCCATAAGGATAACTGACATAAGTTAGATATACACACTCGAATTTTGAGCTGATGTTTGTCCGGCCTAGCTAAACTGTGTAATGTGTGTGTGTGTGTGTTTCCAGGGCATATATGAACGCCCGTAGACGACGCAATGGGTACAACTCAGTGGCAGAGATTCTAGCAAAATGGAAGATCCACAATGAACAAGTTGGTGGTGCTACTACAATTGAGGAGCCTAAAAAAAACCCAAGAAAAGGTCCAGCAAGAGGATCAAGAAAAGGATGTATGCCAGGAAAAGGTGGTCCTGAAAACTTAGAGTGCACTTTCAGAGGAGTTAGACAGAGGACTTGGGGTAAATGGGTAGCCGAAATTCGCGAGCCTATCAACAGTACAGGTGGATATGGTAACAACAATCAACAAAGCAAAAGAAGCAGAAGGTTATGGCTTGGCACTTTCTCTACTGCTATTGAAGCAGCCTTAGCTTATGATGAAGCTGCCAAGGCTATGTATGGCCCTTCCGCGATCCTCAACTTCCCTCATCAGAACGAACAACAACACGTTGATCAGCTTCCGTCTTCAGAATCGAGTCAAGGGTCGGAAAAATACAAGGAAATGAATGAAGAACTTAAGTCACCATGCACGTCTCAGGTGCAGGGTGGTGGAACAAAAGAGGAGTATGTCATGCATTCAGGTGGTGGGAATTACTTGAATTTAGGATTTGATTATAGTCAAGATTGGGTAATGGAGCCACTAGATGGGTTTGAAGGTGGTAGTTTTGGGTTGAAGCAAGAGGATGATTATGAGTTTAATCAAAATAATTTGTTTTATGGTGACTGCTTGTTTCAACACAACAGATCTTCAGATGCTATGCCAAATTACAAGATACAACAGCCTCTGAGTGGATCTTTAGGGATTGATTTCATCAGTTCTTCAGATTTTTTAAGGCCTAATACCAATCTCGGCGATTTAAACTAAAAGCCGCAGGCACAGTTCCGGTTCTTCCGGCAAGGACCGAAACATGTCTGTGGTTTTCTTTTCCAAGTCTATGGCTTCAGAAAAGTTTTTTTTGTCCAGCTGCAGCCTAAGAGTTTCGTTTTCCGGCTGTTCATGCAAGTCATTGGCTTCGAGGCGTTTTTAGGCTGCTTCCTGGGATAGTTTTTGGCTGAAATTTTTCTTAGGATTAATAATTTCATGGATTAGTAAGTCTATCTGGTAATAAGGCTTGGTAATGACAGTAGGATCGGAATGTAGGTTTTTACCTTCTCTAACAGAGGAAGGTGGAGAAGAGTTTTTTTTACCACATATTTGGTCCTAATACTAGTACTAGTAATTTTAGATGGTTCTCTTTTGTTCTATAGCTAAAACATGTAACATCAACCAGTGTTGAATCAGTGGTTTTCGCTGTGCGTTTCACAAGCAGCGTTATCAATGTTCCAACTAGTACTTCTGCTAAAATTATTCGACGCCCCCATTAAGTTCTGCTTTTCGTATATTATCCTCCCTGATTAAGGATGCAGAGATAAGATATTACTGGATAAAGAGAGCAAATTCATCATACTTTCACACTCCTGTTATTGAAATACACAAAGATGCTCATAAAGTTTTAGCTATGCGTAGATAAAAAGTAAACTGAACTATATTCTCCATGTACATCAGATAGACATGCAACTAACAGTTCCGCGGTCATAGATTATGTACTCATGTGCTTCCAGTCTCCAATACACATATTTAACTGTTCATATTTTGCTGTAAGTAATAAAAATTGTGAGATCCGCATTCTGAATATAAAATATCGAAATAAATCTGACAAGATCTTATATGGCTATGTTTTTAGCTTATTGTACCTACTAAGTACTTATATCTCTTACCACCCTGTAAAAAAAAAAAAATCTCTTACTACAAGTGCAAAGAATAGAAAGAAACAGAGGCAATAGATGTGTTAGGATCATTGTCTGTCATCTGTCATTCAAATAAAGCCAACAAGCATATTCTTGAGCCAAGCATACTCTTGAAAATTAAGATATGCTTAAAACCGTGAGGTATGATAAATCTATATCAGATATAGGTTTCATAACCTATATCATGGGCAATTTTGTCATTTCAAATAACTTAGTAAAATGGAATGCAAAAGCAAGGGAATGGGGTATTCCCCCTCATTCCATAAGTTAGTTCAATCTCTCTCCTCAACCTAACTCCTCAACCTCAGTCATCATCCCACCCACCGGAGACCCACCCACCAGAACCGGAAGGTTTGAAGCCGGAATTCGCCGGAAAATTCGCCGGAAAGAGGCGTAACTGTGTTTTTTCGTGAATTGAAGGTATGTTTAATTACTTGAAAATTGTGTGGTGTACATCAAGAAATTTCTTGGGTTTTTTAAATTTCGTGGGTTTAATTCATGAAAATTGCATGTTAAAGTTCTAAACATGTCTTAATTTCGTGTATTATAAGTAGCAAATTTCATGTTTTTTCCATTCGTGGGTTTGTTTTATGGTGGTGTTAGAGCAAATTGAGTGGGTTTTATGCTGTGGAATTTGATACGAGTTATTTGATGGTGATTTTTGTTCTGAAATTTGACTTTTTACTTCTTGAAATTGCTTATTTTCTGGTAATTTATATTACTTTGTGTTATAGAACTTTTAGCAGTTCACCTAAAAACATTACAAAACGTTATAGAACATTATTGGGTCTTTACTTTTAAGTTTATGAGTTACATTTTAATTCTAACAATTTTTGTTCATAATTGTAGCCGATAGTTTAATGCAAGTCAGGGGTGGTGGAGGAAGATTTCACAGCGAAATGAATAGATAACAATGACATGTTCGTTGTATTTTGCGCGTCGGATTGCTTTCTTTTGTAACGATCTAATGCAAGTGTAATTTTAAGTACCTCACTTAGCATTCTAATGGTTGTATGGATGATGTTAAGTACTTTGTATGATTATTGTTTTATGAATATGTGAACTTATCATTTTGTATTTAAAATGAAGCATCATATTGTGTTTATCATTTCCGCTATATTGTCAACAACATATCTAATGGTGTCAAAATTACAACATATTTTGTTTCTCCATTGTTATGTATTGTCGAAATTGATTTAATAATAGAGAGAAATAGTGTTATAATTGCAATGTATTGTGTTTCTGCGTTGCCATATATTGTCAAATATGATAGATATGGTGTTAAAATTGCAACATATTTTGTTTCTCCATTGTTATGTATTGTCGAAATTGATATAATAATAGAGAGAAATAGTGTTATAATTGCAATGTATTGTGTTTCTGCGTTGCCATATATTGTCAAATATGACAGATATGGTGTTAAAATTGCAACATATTTTGTTTCTCCATTGTTAAGTACTGTCGAAATTGATATAATAATATAGAGAAATGGTGTTATAATTGCAACGTATTGTGTTTCTGCGCTGCCATATATTGTCAAATATGATAGATATGGTGTTCATGTGAACATTTTCCACGCATGCCTTTTTTTTTCTTAATAAACCACATCGTAAATTACTTACATATGTGACATTAAAATAGTGTTATTAGTAGTCAATCCCTCAGATTGAAAAATGAAATGCGTAAACTTTTTTGTCATTAACGTTCAATATAATATTGGTTTTGGGTAATTTATTGTTAAAAGGTTTATTAGTATATATATATGATGAGTTACAAAAATTAAGATTATACACTAATATATAGAAATGGTGTTATAATTGCAACGTATTGTGTTTCTGCGTTGCCATATATTGTCAAATATGATAGATATGGTGTTCTTGTTGTGAACATTTTTCCACGCATGTCTTTTTTTTCTTAATAAACCACATCGTAAATTACTTATGTTTGTGACATTAAACTAGTGTTATTAGTGGTCAATCCCTCATATTGAAAAATGAAATGCGTAAACTTTTTTTCCATTAACGTTCAATATAATATTGGTTTTGGGTAATTTATTGTTAAAAGGTTTATTAGTATAATATATGATAAGTCACAAAAATTAAGATTATACACTAATAGATAGAAATGGTGTTATAATTGCAACGTATTGTGTTTCTGCGTTGCCATATATTGTCAAATATGATAGATATGGTGTTCTTGTTGTGAACATTTTTCCACGCATGTCTTTTTTTTCTTAATAAACCACATCGTAAATTACTTATGTTTGTGACATTAAACTAGTGTTATTAGTAGTCAATCCCTCATATTGAAAAATGAAATGCGTAAACTTTTTTCCATTAACGTTCAATATAATATTGGTTTTGGGTAATTTATTGTTAAAAGGTTTATTAGTATATATATATGATAAGTCACAAAAATTAAGATTATACACTAATTGATAGAATTGGTGTTATAATTGCAACGTATTGTGTTTCTGCGCTGCCATATATTGTCAAATATGATAAATATGGTGTTCTTGTGACCATTTTTCCACGCATGTCTTTTTTTTCTGAATAAACCACATCGTAAATTACTTATGATTGTGACATTAAACTAGTGTTATTAGTAGTCAATCCCTCATATTGAAAAATGAAATGCGTAAACTTTTTTTCCATTAACGTTCAATATAATATTGGTTTTGGGTAATTTATTGTTAAAAGGTTTATTAGTATATTAATATGATAAGTCACAAAAATTAAGATTATACACTAATAGATAGAAATGGTGTTATAATTGCAACGTATTGTGTTTCTGCGTTGCCATATATTGTCAAATATGATAGATATGGTGTTCTTGTTGTGAACATTTTTCCACGCATGTCTTTTTTTTCTTAATAAACCACATCGTAAATTACTTATGTTTGTGACATTAAACTAGTGTTATTAGTAGTCAATCCCTCATATTGAATAATGAAATGCGTAAACTTTTTTTTCATTAACGTTCAATATAATATTGGTTTTGGGTAATTTATTGTTAAAAGGTTTATTAGTATATATATATGATAAGTCACAAAAATTAAGATTATACACTAATAGATAGAAATGGTGTTATAATTGCAACGTATTGTGTTTCTGCGCTGCCATATATTGTCAAATATGATAGATATGGTGTTCTTGTGACCATTTTTCCACGCATGTCTTTTTTTTCTGAATAAACCACATCGTAAATTACTTATGATTGTGACATTAAACTAGTGTTATTAGTAGTCAATCCCTCATATTGAAAAATGAAATGCGTAAACTTTTTTTCCATTAACGTTCAATATAATATTGGTTTTGGGTAATTTATTGTTAAAAGGTTTATTAGTATATATATATATATGATAAGTCACAAAAATTAAGATTATACACTAATAGATAGAAATGGTGTTATAATTGCAACGTATTGTGTTTCTGCGTTGCCATATATTGTCAAATATGATAGATATGGTGTTCTTGTTGTGAACATTTTTCCACGCATGTCTTTTTTTTCTTAATAAACCACATCGTAAATTACTTATGTTTGTGACATTAAACTAGTGTTATTAGTAGTCAATCCCTCATATTGAAAAATGAAATGCGTAAACTTTTTTTCCATTAACGTTCAATATAATATTGGTTTTGGGTAATTTATTGTTAAAAGGTTTATTAGTATATATATATGATAAGTCACAAAAATTAAGATTATACACTAATAGATAGAAATGGTGTTATAATTGCAACGTATTGTGTTTCTGCGCTGCCATATATTGTCAAATATGATAGATATGGTGTTCTTGTGAACATTTTTCCACGCATGCCTTTTTTTCTTAATAAACCACATCGTAAATTACTTATGTTTGTGACATTAAACTAGTGTTATTAGTAGTCAATCCCTCATATCGAAAAATGAAATGCGTAAACTTTTTTTTCATTAACGTTCAATATAATATTGGTTTTGGGTAATTTATTGTTAAATGGTTTATTAGTATATATATATGATAAGTCAAAAAAATTAAGATTATACACTAATACATAGAAATGGTGTTATAATTGCAATGTATTGTGTTTCTGCGTTGCCATATATTGTCAAATATGATAGATATGGTGTTCGTGTGAACATTTTCCACGCATGCCTTTTTTCTTAATAAATCCCATCGTAAATTATTAACGTCGCATTAAAATTGTGTTATTAGTAGTCAATCATTCAGATGTGAAAAACGAACTAATATGCAACAACTTTTTTTCCATTAACATTCAATGTAATATTCGTTTTGGTTAATTTATACATGTTATAAGGTTTATTTGTATATAAATGATTTTATTGGATGATAACTCACACAAATTAAGATTATACACTAGTATTGTTTTCTTGAAAATATGATGGTTTTGTTGTATAAAAAAATAAAAACAATTTTTTATAATATAAATTTTTTGTAGCTTAATGTTATTATTATCAATTTATTAACTAATGAAAATAAAGACATGGTATTGTGTTTATCAGTTAGGCTATATTCTGAACAACATATGTGATGGTCATGTCTTTTTTGTACAATGCAGATACATATTGTGTTTCTACGCATGCTTTGTTCATCTTTGAATTATCTAATTTTTGTATTGAATTGTTCATCTCTGAATTATCTGATTTTTGATTCTTCTCCCAGCTCTCGACCTCCATGAAAGCCCAATTTTATTCTCCAAATTTCCACAATATCTTCAAAACAAGCAAATTGACGAGGCCTTTTTTCCACAATTCAACAACATTTAATTTCCCACTTAATTTAGTTTTTATTTCTCTCCATAATAAAAATAAAGTTAGCTGTAAGAATTTTGGAGTTTTGGAGAATGGCTTTCTGTTTGGTCAGATCAATTGTAAGAGAGGAGAGAGAGAGGATGTTACTTTTTTCCCATTCCCTTCCATTCCCCCTTCTATTCCCTTTCAAATATGTTTTCTGAATTTAATACATTATTTTTGTACTTCAACCTTTTCACAACATTACTTTTTCAATTTTATATTGGTGATATAGGTTATGCTGCCTATATCTGATATAGATTTATCATACCTCTTAAAACCGTAGTATATAACAAGTTGCGTTCCATTCCAAGTTTGACAAAGGCACAGATAGCAAAAAGTTGTTACTGTATCTGAGCTCAATGGCTGTACATTTCAAAAACAAACTGTAATCTCCACTTGTATACCCACAGAAAAAGTACCAACGCTTCCTTCAGTCAAATTGCAACAGCAAGACATCTGCCAGTCGTTTCGTCCAATCACAATAACGCTAGCACACATCTCAGAAGCAGTGGCAGCATGCTGATGCTTCATTTACAAAACAGCTGCCCTTTCCAGCTGAAAAGTACAAACAAGAGTTCAAAATTGGATTGCTGCTAAAACAAATATCCATGACTGTTCTTAGGCAGATATAAACTCACATCAGCAGATAAGGCATGTCATCTTATCAACTTTGAAATTATCAATTTCATTTGTTAGTGACCAAAATACCCCTATTTGCTGTGGTTTTATCTTCACCATAGACAAAAATCCTGAACTGTGATTCTATCTCCTGAGTTTCAATGACCCCTCAACCCAGGGTCAATTCATGACGTTTTCCTAGCATGACAGGGAAGAGAAAGACGGACAAGACTCTGCAGTGTAGTTGGCATATCTAAGCCAGATGGAGGGAGGGTGGGACGACTGTAACTGAGAAGTAGCTTCAACACCCGCGCGAGCTGCACATAAGCGGGTACAGTTTGGGAAAAGTGACAATTTTCTCCCTATGTTAGCAATCATATAAATGATGATGAGTCAATTAATACTCCTATTCAGTGCAGAGATTTAAGGATGTTGCCAGAATAGCAACTTACTTTTATGATTCCAGAAATCTATAGCTGCAGAATACCCAAGCTAGCTCTACAACATAATTGTTAATTTCCGCAGGGATTCTTCTATCAGATATCTAGAGCGAGTTACAATCGTTTCTACTTTCTTGGCCATATCCAGCTCTAATAGAAAGAGATTGATTAGTGCAACTTGTTTATCCAATCCTACCATTTTGGCTCTTCTTTTTCTAACTTTCTTATACTTCTATTTACCTTCAATCACCATTTGATTATTCTCGATTTCTACATATTCACCTAACTTCCTCTATCCTCTCCAGGTATATCAGCTAATAGAGGGACAGACAATCGGTTTTAAGAAAGATGAGTCGGCTGTTGTAATTTCCTTGTATTTGCATGCAAAGTCCGGATTGCATTTATCTTATTCTCTTTTCCATAAAGTTATAATGTCTACAACATCTAGCATGAATCAATCTTAACAAAAAACCTGAACATTAGTTACCAATAATTTACCATGTTAAAAACTGTACATAAAGATCTCCAAGTTTTAGAACATGAACAAGGCTTAGCATCTGACCAGGTTCAAATTTCAATGCAAACAGAAACTGATTTAATAAAAACATGCTAATTGCCGGGTCAACTATTACACTGAATCAAGTAAAAAGTTGCTGACTTTAGCATCTATAAGCAACAACAGTCTCAGTCTCTCAGCAAAAGAAAAAAGGTATTAAGAAATAGGATCTCCACAAGACCACCATCGCACCACCATAACATTGTGAAATCTTCACAGAGAAAATTTTGAACTTCAAAACTTTATATAATTTATCTTGTCTTATCTCTATATTTGGAGCTAGTAGCAGAAGGCTATACCAAGGAAAGAAACACAACTGGATGAATGGGAAGAGCGTCTTGTAAATCTGTAACCCTCATCCTAACCCCCCCCCCCCCCCCAACCAAATAACGACAAGCACGAAAAATCTGATGGCAAGAGGTAGCACTCGTAAATTTGGAAACCCCCACACTACACTAACCCCAACCCCCCCCCCCCTCTTCTCCAAACACAACGACAAGCAGGAGAACAAAATGTGTAAACTTCAAATCTCACACTAGAATGGTAGAACCCAAATACTTACACAGGTATAGATTTGAAAAGATGAGGTAAGTTATCAATAGAGCACGTACAAGCAAGCCTGTCTGCCTCAGTGGATGCAACTAGTCAAACGCACTTATCTAGAACCAGGACTTCCCAATTTCGAAAGAAGATACCCTTTTCTTTTTAAAGTGATCCCTTTTGACTTAAAAGTCACCCTTTTGGGCTAAAAGTGACGTGTCTTACAATAAATTATTGTGCACACAAGATTTGTTGTATACTCATTACTAATCTAAGAAACAAAGAAAAAAAGAAAACAAGCGTAATTACAGAAGCAATGTTAAAGTGCTTCTTGAAAGTTGGTCCAAGCGCTTATGGCTGAATTGGCAGTATCTGTCACAAAAGCAGAATCTATTCAGCCACAATGTCTCGCTCTAAACATGCAGATAAACCCTGAAAAGCTCTATCTCAATTTTTTTATAAGAGCTAATTAACCCTCATTTAATTATATCTTTATCCAAAGCTGTCTATCAAACTGAAAATCAAAGATAGGCAAAGAAAAAAAAAGGGGCAGACATCAAAACAGCCCTGACTCTAAGACCTATTTTACTATTCCATGTATGAGTTGCCCAAAAGTGACACCTTAACACTCTTTGACCCCTTGCTATGAGAAACTGTCTCTCATATGTTAGAAAAGCCCACCCTTAAAAGTATGTTACTCAAAGTCTCCATTTCACCACAGGCGTCTAGTGGACATGGGTATGGACACTTGACATTTCAGTTTGAATAAAAATTTCTCCTTTTTGCCACGAAATAGCTGAATTCAACACTTGTACTCTGACCCCTGTCTAACACAAATATCCCGAGTCTGAGTAACATGGCTTAGGAGTTAGAAATCTCTCACCTTAAGTTAGTCTTTCAAACTGAGAAGCAAAGATCCGTGGAAAAGATAAGGGTCAGGAAAGCCTTCACTGTTGGACATAATTTACATATATACTCGTCAAGCATTGAATGAGAAACAATCCCTCCTATTTATTTGTGCACGCTGTGTACCCTCGGAAGCTATCAAAGGCGAAAATGAGCAACAGGGAGGATTAGAATAGCAACAAAAAAAGACCTAGAAATATCAAAGTTCCTCAAACACGACCGAAATTTCAATAAGGTACAGCACAAAACATCCTAATTAAAATAGGAAATTGTTAGATTATATTCTCCAAAAGTCCAAAACCAAGATGCAAGAGACGGAAATAAATAATAAATAAACCAGCACCACACAAAGTATAAGGTTTCGAGATAGAGGACCTAGACATAATGAGCAAGGAGGGGACAACCTGTGCTTGTTCTCCGAAAACTAGTACCAATATTCTAATCAGAATAATCCTTCATCCAAATTCTAACCGTTTCCTTATATTGAGCCATTTTGGACAGCTGTCACCTTAACAAAATGATATTAGGGAGAAATATCGAAGGGATTATCTAATGCATTGAGTATACAGTAATGGTTGACTCTTTTCAACTCGTATTTTTTCCGACTTACCAGAAATTGTCTTAACCAAATTAAACTTATCTTGGTGAGCTGAACTTGCTTTGGCTAAGCTTGTTTTTATAAATGATTAGATATCTAGTTTGTTAAAAATAACAACAATGATAAACATCAACGGGTATACACAGAGAACATTGAGCACTCCTAGGAGGTTTTCACTATGACACTAGCCCAATACCCATTTCTTCCAGACATTCATCACATCTGCGTATTAAAAAGAGAAATTTTCATATACTTGCACACTATCAACCAATTATAGATAAATCTAAACCCACTAGAACAGAAAGATAATTGGTAGGTACAATACTAAACTCAAAATACACATAATCCAGTAACAATGAAATTCCATAGTCTATCATCATCTTAGAATGAGCTTGCAGCATCATATTCAACTTTTCACAGTATGATAAGCAATGATAATGAAGTCATAAGAAATTCAAGGAGTGTTACCTGAAACTAGAACAAAAATATGCCCAATTTTATCCACAACCACCCAATCATTCAAGCCCAGCAACTCTGTGCCTTAACTTCATGTTGTGATTTTCCTATACAAAACAATCAAGGAACACAATAAGTTTCTTGGTACCACAGCCCAGCATTGTTAGAAGTTCAAAATTTGAAATATCAGTCAACCCTCAATATTCCCAGTTACCATTGAATTCAATAAAATATTAGAGCAAACTTTGTATCTTTTCCGCATAATACAACGTCAATAGATAAACGATATTCTTTAATAGCTACTAAAATTCTGGAAAATGTCAGCCTTTATACATATCAAATTCAATCCAAGTCTTTCAAAAGTTCGTAACCGAAGTCATTAATAGTATAATTCCAAATTCCATAGCATGTTAAGACAACATTTGTGCAACTCATATCTTAGTTGACATCAAATGCATCCACATTTCCCAATTTTCACAGCATTTAACAAAGCAATTAGTACAAACCCTACATAACTTTTAACATAAAAAACAATGCACATTTCTCAATTCAATTCAATTCCAGTTCCAATCAACTCAAAAGCAATAGTTCCAACACGATTCCGAAACCAAACAATACAATCACTAAAACCACCAATCACTACACAAAACATACCATCAATAACCCATCAATGTCATTTCGATATCAATCCAACAAAATTCAATTCAATTCCAGTTCCAATCAACTCAAACACAATAGTTCCAACACGATTCCGAAACCAAACAATACAATCACTAAAACCACCAATCACTACATAAAACTTACCATCTCAAGAACTTTCGAAGACGAGCTTTCGACTTGTCTCGCCAAACAATCAAGCTTAGCAAGCATCTTCTCATACAACTCCTCAACTCCACCCATATAACTCACAGCATCAACTCCCATTAATCTACTCAAACTCCCAAGCTCATACCCCTCCACATACGCCCCCAAATCCTTCTGATCCTTGGCAACTCTCTTCATCTCTTTCAAATTCATATTTTCTCTCTCCTTCTCATCCTCCCTCATGGGGGACCCACCTTGAAACTCACACGGAAAACAAGGAAGCTCCGAATTCGGCGAAAACGCACTATAATGCCCTCGAAACGCCGGACCAATGTTAACAACATCCAACGACATCGTTTCGAACGAATTATCCGATCTCCTAAACTGATAAACCCTATAATCGTGAGTGTGAATTAGGGTTTGAGAATCCTGAAACGGCGTCGTAAGGATCAGGAAAATCCGAGGTGAATCCGAGGACATAGAATGAGTGACGGCGAATTCACGGAGAGATGGCCGGAGATGCGATTTCCGGCGACCGGAAAACCATCCTATGACTTGGCGGTGGTGATTCCGGTGGAGGAGTGAGGATATATCGCCGGAAGAGTTAGCGGAGGAGATGAATCCGGTGATTGTGGCGACGAGAGAGTCAGGGGAAGGAGAAGGAGAGTCGTCGGAAAGAGAAAGTGGAGTTTGGAGAGAGAATTTTCCGAAGAGAAGACCCTCAATGTTTGATGGAGAAGAAGATAAGCGATTGATGAGAGAAGAAAGAGTTGGACCTGAGATTGTGATTTTCTGCAATGGAAGGTCTTCCATGGCGGAAGAAGAGAGTGAAATTGGGGAAGGAAGAGAGGAGAGAGAAAGTGAGGTGAGATTGAGGTTGGGAGGTGGTGGGATGGGAGCCATTTTTTCAATTTGTTTTGGTATTGTTAATAGGTGTGGAGGCGTGATTCCCTGATCTCTGAGAGTGGACTCATACGTAATTTGTTTATATAAGAGCATTTACATTGGTGGTTAAAAATTCTAAATGATTTTCATGTTTATAATGTCAACTGTAGTGATGACAAATGACAAGTGGATAAAGAAATTGAATATTTTTCATGTGATGAACACAAACTCATGTAAAAGAATTCAATTTTTTTTTTTTGATTGTTTCTCTTTCATCGTATTCGTTCATTTTTCCTTTATTTTCAAAAGAAAAGTTAAATAATTATATTTATTTTATAAGAGGTGTGTAGCTATTAAAAGAAAAAGGTTAAATAGTTATAATTATGAAACACATAAACCTATTTCACAAAATACTTTATCAACTAGACATAGTTTTAAAATATATGTAATGTTGTCGTTTTGTAACGATTATATTACAATAAGAAAAAAAAAAGTTTTTTAAAATGATAGTATTCAATTTTAAGCTTGGTAACTCTTTGGGAAAGTTTTCTCTTTGCCATTTCTCTTCCATCATATTAGTTCATCTATCCTTCATTTTATTTCTAAGAGAAAACTTGAATATCTATGGAATATGAAAACCTATTTCACATTATACTTTACCAAATATCAACTAGTATAATTAGTTAGGGTTTTACAAGGTGATACCTAAGACCCGTGATTAAATTCAAGTCTACATTGATTGTCATTGTTGTTCTCTCTACACCAAAAAGAAAAGAACGTTATTTAATGGACATATTAGTTCCAAAATATGTGTATTAATGTAGTTTTATAACAATTGTACTCTCACTAAGATAGGTATTTAAGGTGGATTTGAAACCTTACACCAATTTTCCTAAACCCAATTTCTCTTTGTGAAAGTTCAACATAATTATTGGATTTTTAATAGACAATAATGGTTTGTCTCAAATTCTTTAAGCATATTTGAGCTACTAGAAAGTTGAATATGATACTAACTCGGATTATATAGCTTTCTTTTAATTACCTGTATTTGCTCATTTGAAACTATCTTTCTTTACTATATAATGCTTATTTCTTGGTAAAAAAAGAAGAAGTATATATTGCTTAGTTGGATGATATCAAATGACCAATAAGCCACAAAAAAAGCCTTGCCTCTATTAGGGGGAGCAAAAATTTCGGGAACCCGATCCAAGACCCGAACCTGGTCTATTTTTGGCATATGTGAGGTGGTTAGACGTTCCAAATATAATTAGGTAACAAGTTCCTAAGTAAAAAGTTCGTAGGCTTTTAGGCCCGTTTAATTGTTTTTCGAATTTCACACCTCAATAGTCCCATTTTGTATGATGTTAAACCGACAATCGGGTAACTAGTTCTGAACCCGATACCTAGTGGTTTCAAATCTGGGTCCAAAAATTAGTACCCGGTTGGATCAATTTCAATTCCAATTGCAATATTTTGGGACCCATCCCAGTTTCGGATCCACAAAATTCCACCAGATTTCTGGTTGTACTCACCCCTCGCCTCTATCATGTTCTTCATACACCCAATAGATCAATAATTCACACACCCCAAACAGAGAAAAGAAGAAAAAAAAAACCACATCCACAAACACACAAGTCGTACTAAGAATATCTTAGCGTAGTGGTTAAAATTAAAGTAACCTGAACTACAAGTTACAAGTTCGAATCCCTAGCCTTTTTTTTTTATATATACTGACTTCGTATTTCACACAGGCTATGTTTAGTTCACCTGAAATTTTATGATCTGAACTTATTTGATCTGAACTTATTTTTTCTGATCTGATCTGATTTACAAGATCTTATCTTTTAGATTTTTCTCAATATATAAGAAAAAATATAGTCATGTGGGGTCTTGTTTGATTCGTCTCGATGAATACTTTATTAATATTCAATTATTATAATTTTTACTAATATGTAATGAAAGATATTTAATATTAATAATGATTTTTAAGTATAAGCATGATCTGAACTAATCTAAAGTTATTTTTTTGATTTGACCTGATATGAAATTATTTTTTATGATCTGACCTGATCTGATTAAATCTTGCACGATGAAAGTCTCTCCCTAGGGCGAACTAGGGTTTGAGTGTTCTAGTCTTGGTAGTCCATTGTTTCTTCTCGATCTTTCGAGGTTTTGATCCCTTCTTGGGATTGAAACTGGCCATTATGGCTGAAGAAATCTCTCTTAAAGTCTCTAATATGCGAATTACAGAAGCGAAGACAAACTGTTAGTTCTCGACGGAAATTTGGAAAATGAAAATAATCAAGATCTTGCCCTATCGTTGGTGGGGAAACTTTTATCTGTACGATCATATAACTTTGATGCTAAGAAGCGAACTCTAAACCAGATATGGTCTATCTCTAATGGCGCCTTATTTCGGGTGATCGAAAATGGCCTCTTTGTGGTCCAATTTGCGAATCAGCGGGATAAAGCAAAAGTCATGGCGGGTCTCCCGTGGACTTTTGATCAACATCTAGTTTTATTGAATGAGATCGATGGTGACCAACAACCATCTAATATAACCCTAAAGTTTTTCCCTTTCTGGGTTAGGCTTTATAATCTGCCTCTAGGAAGTCGGTCGGAACGCCATGTGCGGCAGATTGGTGGCTGTTTGGGGGAGGTTCTGGAGGTGGAGAATGATGGAGTTCGGTGGGACAAATCTGTTAGAGCCCGTATCTTGCTTGATGTAACCCTACCTTTGCGCAGGGTTCAACGTATTTCTTTAAAGAATGGGAACTCGACAATGGTGGAAATAAAATATGAACGGTTGCCGACTTTTTGCTATGTCTGTGGGACTATAGGTCACATAGAAAGGGATTGCATGATGCCCCAAGATGAGGAGAAGGATATTGAGAAGCAATGGGGATCGTGGCTACGAGCCTCGCCGCGAAAGGGGCGTCTGAAAATGGAAGATTAAGCACGACAATTCCTCCGTTGTGCAGAGTCTCTTGATTTTGCGAGTTTAAGGAAAGGTAGGCAGGAAGCAACTCCTTCTAGTGTGTCTACGGAAATGAGCGAGGAAAATGGGCCTGTAATTTCGACTGTGAAGGAGCCGAATCTTGTTTGCATTAGTGGGTCTGTTGGGGAAAAGAGCCTAGTCACCCAAGAGGTGGTTGTACCTTTTTGTGCAGTAGCAAATGGCCCAGCTGCTAGGGTGGAGGTCTGTTCCACGGTTCTTGGAGCCACTGAATTGGGGGATGCGAATCCCAAGATGGATGACTCATTTCCTAAGGAGTCTGCCCCACCAGGTAATTTCATTCCCCATATGACTAATGACCCACCTTTATTTGCTTTTAATGCTATCTCCAAACAAGCTGTACCAAAAACAAGAAAGCATAAAGTAAAATCACGTGTGGTCCTTATGGAGATTAATGAAGCAGAGGGGTCCATTAATAATGCTGTGAATGATTTCTGTTTGGGGGAAAAAAGGAAGTTACCTGATATGATGCTTGTGAATGACAAAACTGGTACTGAGTTGCAGAACCCAAAAAAACCAAAAAGTGTGCCTAATTTTGATCTTGGCAGTGGTCTGGTAACTGTCGAGGCGGAGGTTGGAGAAGACCAACCCCGCCCGGCATTATGAATGTTTTGTGCTGGAACTGTCAGGGTTTGGGCAACCCTTGGACAGTTCGTCAACTGAAGAGATGGTATACATCTCATCTCCTCGACATTATGTTCTTGTCGGAAACGAAAATTAAAAAAGTTGTTGCAGAAAAGTTGAAGGATAGAATTGGTTATACTAATGCTATTGGAGTCTCAAGTGTGGGTTTATCTGGTGGGTTATGTCTGATGTGGAACCGGGAGACTATTTCTTTTAATATGATTTCTTTTTCCCAAAATCACATTTGCGGCGATGTTGTGAGTAAGGGTGAATTTCGTTGGAGGTTCATTGGTGTATACGGTTGGCCGGAGGAATCTAATAAGCACAGAACATGGTCACTCCTGCATGATCTTTGTCTTTCTACTTCTTTGCCTACTGTGATTGGGGGAGACTTCAATGAGATTTTACATTATGGCGAAAAGGAGGGCGGTTCGAATAAAGATAGGCGGGAGATGCGAGGGTTCCGTGATTTTACGGACGCGTGTGGACTTGGAGACCTGAGAGTTGTTGGTCAGTGGTATTCCTGGGAGAGGGGAAACAGTCCGGAGACGCGGATAAGAGAGCGGCTAGACCGCTTCCTAGTAACTCATTATTGGAATATGCACTTTCCGGAGGCTCATATCGAGCATCTTGTTCGATACCGATCCGATCATGCGGCCATTATACTCCGAGATTCTGAGCCGAATGGTGTTAAGTGGGGGAGACGGAGGAAAAATTTCAAATTCGAGACGTGTTGGTTGCTTGATGAAGGCTGTGAAGGGGTGGTGAAGAGAGCGTGGGAGGCGGCGGAGGGGGAGACAATCCAGGTTAAATTGGAGCAGGTGGCTAAGGAGTTGGTGAGTTGGAGCAAAGGTAGCTGTGGGAACTTGCCTAAACAGATCGACAAGGTGGAAAAAGCGCTTCACGTGGCGCAAGGCCGACCAACCTCTACGGCAAATTGTGAGGAGTGTGCTAAATTGGAAAAACAACTGGATGATTTGCATGCTAAACAAGAAGCCTACTGGTATATGAGATCTCGAGTTGCGGAAATAAAGGATGGTGATCGTAATACGAAATATTTTCACCATAAGGCGTCTCAGCGGAAGCAACGGAACTTTATCAAAGGTCTGTTGGATGGAGAGGGACAGTGGCGAACTGAGATTGAGGACATTGAAGTAGAGGTTGGGAATTACTTTCGGAATATTTTCACGTTGAATAAGCCATCTACAGCTCATCTCGACGAAGTCCTGCAGTATATTCGGCCTTCTATTACTCCAGCTTATAATGCAGAGCTTATGCGTCCTTATACAAAGGAGGAGATTTACACTGCACTGAATCATATGCATCCCTGCAAGGCTCCAGGTTCAGATGGTATGCACGCTATTTTTTACCAGAGGTTTTGGCATATTTTTGGAGACGAGGTATTTTCTTTTGTGAGTAATATTTTACATCATCAATTCTTCCCTGATAATGTTAATTGTACTAATATTGCTCTCATCCCAAAAGTCAAGTCCCCTACTGTTGTCTCTGAGTTTAGACCAATTAGTCTGTGTAATGTTTTGTATAAGATAGCCTCTAAGGCTTTGGTGATTAAACTAAAAAATATTCTGCCTGCGATTGTAACGGAGAACCAGAGTGCCTTTGTTCCTGATCGTCTGATTACTGATAACTCTCTGATAGCCCTAGAATTGTTTCATACTATGAAACAACTAAAAAGCAGAACAGGGATTATGGCTATGAAGCTTGATATGAGCAAGGCGTATGACCGAGTTGAATGGGGGTTCCTGCGAAAACTTCTTCTTACCATGGGTTTTGATGGCAGATGGGTTAATCTGGTGATGCAGTGTGTCTCCACAGTGTCATGCTCCTTCATCATTAATGGGAGAGTATGTGGTTCAGTAGTACCTGCCAGGGGTCTGCGGCAGGGAGATCCTCTCTCTCCCTTCCTATTTATCTTAGTAGCTGATGCCTTCTCTCAGATGATCCAGCAAAAGGTTGACTCCAGAGCTCTCCATGGGGCTAAAACTAGCAGGAACGGTCCTGAGGTTTCTCATCTTCTTTTCGCAGATGACAGTTTACTCTTCACTCGTGCTACCTGACAGGAATGCTTGATAATAGTTGACATTCTCAACCAATATGAAAAAGCATCCGGATAGAAAATTAACTATGAGAAGTCGGAAGTATCTTTTAGTAGAGGAGTTAGTAGGGAGCGTAAAGAGGAACTGATTAATCTTCTTTAGATGAAGCAAGTTGATAAACACCAGAAGTACCTGGGCATTCCTACTGTCAGTGGTCGATCAAAGAGAATGGTTTTCCGTAATCTGCTGGATAGAGTGTGGAAGAAGTTGGGGGGATGGAAGGAAAAGTTGTTGTCTCGAGCTGGGAAGGAAGTGTTATTAAAAGCGGTGATTCAGGCGATTCCTACATATCTCATGGGTGTATATAAGTTTCCAGTGGCAATTACTCAGGCTATCAGTTCAGCGATGGCTCGATTTTGGTGGGGTGGGAAAGGGGAAGCGAGGGGTATGCATTGGCTGAGTTGGGATAAACTGTGCAAACCAAAGTGTATGGGAGGAATGGGTTTTAAAGATATCACGGTATTTAATGATGCTCTCCTTGGTCGACAAGTATGGCGCCTGATTCATTTCCAGGACTCTCTTCTAAGCCGTGTCATGAAAGCAAAATATTATCCAAATGGTGATATGCTCACAGCAAGTTTGGGGCATTCTACTAGTTTTTCATGGCGTACTATATGGAGTGCTAAGAGTTTGGTGAAAGAAGGGGTGATGTACCGAGTGGGTCATGGGAAAGACATCGATATATGGCGTGATCCTTGAATTGGAGATGAGCGGGGAAGATTTATCGAGAGTGCAGTAACACCTGATTTAAAGAGTGTGGGAGACTTAATTGATCACGCTAGGATGGAGTGGAGACAGGAGTTGCTAGAGCGATACTTTAATGAGAGAGACAAAAAATGTATCTTGGCAATCCCACTTAGTATGCGCGGTGGCAAGGACGAGTTTATGTGGGCTTACTCCAAAGATGGGAAGTATACAGTGAAAACTGCATATATGCTGGGCAAGGGTGGTAATCTTGAGGATTTTCATGGAGCTTGGGTTAATATCTGGAATATGGATGTGGCCCCAAAAGTCCGCCATTTCCTGTGGCGAGTCTGCACAAATACCCTCCTTGTGCGAGCGTTGCTGCGATACCGTCATATTACTAATGTTGGCAATTGTTCGTGGTGTGTCGGGGTTGATGAGACCACACATCATGCTCTTTTCGAATGTCCAAGGATTCGACAGCTTTGGTTTGACAGTGGGTGTGGTGATATGATTACAGGAATCGAAGGATGGAGTTTTTTCGAAATCTTTGATCGTTAGAGTGAGTTGGACATGAAGATGGTAAGAAAAGGCTGTTACCTAGCGTGGAACCTGTGGTATGAGCGGAATAAGTTCGTCTTTGACGGAGTGGCTACCCCCATAGTCATAGTAGCCCAGCGCATTCATCGTCAACTGGAGGAATTTAATGCATACTCATGTAATATTTACTCACGTCCGCGAACGTGTATAGTGGCCAGCTCGAACATATGGAATGCGCCAGCTTTGGGAGTTGTGAAGATAAATTCGGATGCATCTTTGAGTGAGGAAGGTTGGGTTGGCATGGGTGCCATTGCACGTGACAGTACGGGCTCGGTAATTTTTTCAGCGGTGAAGCGAGTGAAGGCCTGGTGGCCTCCGGAGATTGCCGAAGCCAAAGCCATCCTCTTGGCGGTTAGCTGGGCTAGAAGACAAGGTCTTAAGAAGGTGGTTTTTGAATCTGATGCTCAGATCCTTATATCTCGGCTCTCCCGGGCGACCATCTATCTATCTGATTTAGATGCTATTCTTAGTGATATTCTTTTTCTTGTTAAAGATTTTGATTTTGCTAGCTTTTCTCATGTTAAAAGGGATGGGAATTATGTTGCCCATCACCTCGCGAAGGTAGTGCCGTTTGGTTATGAACAATGCTGGATTAATCATTGTCGTAGTGTTGTTGCTCCTTATGTACTTATGGACAATTTGTCCCTAATATAATGCACTACGCTTTTCCCTTAAAAAAAAAAAAAAAAACGCGTTAGTCGTAACCTTCCACGAAATATCGTCGGTCAATATCCATTCCCCAGAAACTCCTCGTTTATTTCAACTACATTCGACCGTCACACATTTCTCTACCTTAACTTGTAAGCAATAATCATCTTTTTCTTACTGCAAAATTCTAAATCTCATTCTCATTTCTCACAACCCATCTACCAAATCACAAATTTTATTTTCTCTCTCCTCATTTCTCAAATGGCAACAACAGCTCCACCAATCCTCCCAATCTCCACCCCCACCACCACCCCAGCCACAATCACAACCACCACAACCACCACAACCTCCGACACCACCATCACCCCAACCCCCGCTTTCCGCGCATTCATCTCTCGTCTCCACGACCAAATCAAAGACGCTCTCTCCCAAGCCCGCCCATGGCCCGAACTCATCGACAGATCCGCCATCTCTAAACCCGACTCTTTCTCCGACGCAACTACACGTCTCCGCAAAAACTACTCCTACTTCCGCGTCAATTACCTCGCATTCATCTCCTCCGTCGTCGCTCTATCTCTCGTTACTCATCCTTTCTCTCTCCTCACCCTTGCCTTCCTCCTCGCTACATGGTCCTTCTTTTACCTCTTCAAGCCCGACGATAGGCCCGTTGTTCTTTTTGGGCGGACTTTCTCTGATCGTGAAACCCTAGGATGTCTTACTCTTCTTAGTATATTCGTTGTTTTTCTTACCAATGTTGCGTCTGTTCTTATGTACGCTGTATTTGTCGGTGTTGCTGCTGTTTGTGCGCATGGTGTTTTTAGGGTTCCTGAAGATCTTTTCCTTGATGAACAAGATTCTTCTATTGGTGGTGAAACGACTGGGTTTTTGTCGTTTCTTGGTGCTGCTACACGTGGAGCTGCCCCTGCTCGTGTTTGATGATCGTTTGATTTTGGTGGATCGTTTGTTATACGGTAAAAAATATGAGATGTAATTGAATTCTTTAAGATTTGGATGAATGTTTTAGTGTATGATCGATCTGATCTTTTTGTTTGTGTTTTCGTCTTCTAATTACAGATCTATGGTAAATATAATGTTTTTTTTTTTTTGAATGTTAATAATAATAATTAGTAGTTGATGATGTGTGTGATGAATGATTGCAATACTTTTTTTTGTAAGAAATGTGATGGATCAGCAAATAATGTAAGGTGATTGATTTTGATGGAATTTGATTGCAATAATAATTTGTTTTTACCTTAATTAATACTATGATTATATATGAAGTTTTATATATAATTGAAGAATGTAGGAATGTAGGTGAGTGTAGAGGAGATAATTAAGATGACGAGGTATGAATCTGGGAATGTATATGAGTGTAGAGGAGATACTTAAGACGACGAGGTAGGATTTTAGATGAAGTTGTATCATTGAAGAATCTGGGAATGTATATGAGTGTAGAGGAGATACTTAAGACGACGAGGTAGGATTTTAGATGAAGTTGTATCATTGATGAATCTGGGAATGTATATGAGTGTAGAGGAGATACTTGAGACGATGAGGTATGATTATAGATGAAGTTGTATTATTGAAGAATCTGGGAATGTATATGAGTGTAGAGGAGATACTTAAGACGATGAGGTATGATTATAGATGAAGTTTTATCATTCAAGAATTAAGGAATGTATGCGAGTGTAGAGGAGATACTTAAGACGAGGTATGATAATAGATGAAGTTTATCATTCAAGAATTTAGGAATGTATTTGAGTGTAGAGGAGAATCAGGAGATACTTAAGAGGAGGTATGATTATAGATGAACTTGTGTCATTGAAGAATCTGGGAATGTATATGAGTGTAGAGGAGATACTTAAGACGATGAGGTATGATCATAGGTGAACTTGTATCATTCAAGAATCTAGGAATGTATATGAGTGTGGAGGAGATACTTAAGACAAGGTATTGCAACAAAACACATTATGCAAGTTGAAGGCGGAGTTTCTCCTCTCCTATTCCATGTGTTTCAGTGAGAAGTTGAGAACTCTTAGTTAGTATATTCAATGTGTGCAGGAAAAATTAAGAACGAGTATCAATTATGTAAGAATGCACATACCTGATCCTGTATACCGCCCTTGCCTTGGGGTGCAGGACTTTAAATTGGGGGGGGGGGGGAGGATTTGAGGTTTGTTTGGTAGAAGGTTGTTGCGTTGCTAGGTGCAGTATGATGTTTACATGCGGTTAGAGTTATACTTTGTATGTTCATGACTGGTGGCATTAGTAATTACTTGATGCAGCCCCTATATATTGATACGGGTTGGCACTTGGCAATATGTTGTCTTTTCGGGTACATGTATCCTATCTCAGGACAGGGTAAAGCGTCTAAAGCTACTAGTTAAAACCTCAAACCCTCGTGAGCATCAAACCTGTGACCTAGGTATGGGAGATAGGTATGCTTACCACTAGGGTGCCACTCCAAGCTCTTTGATTGTGCGAGGAAAAATAAAAGAATGACTAATAGGATATCAATTGTGTGAGGTAAGATTTATAAAAATACTCATATCAGATATCATGACACCTTCGCCTCAGAATGTGCATGCCTTTCTGGGTTATGTGTGGTTGATTTTGAGGTCTGTCTGTTGGAAGGTTTTTGCCTTGCTGGGTGTATGATGTTCACAATGTTGGTTGTCTGAGGCAATACGCTGTAAGTGTTGCAATTTCACCTGCCAGGGTGAAGGGGATGAGATAAAGATAAATGAAAACCGTAGAAAAATAGTTTGCATCGTTCCTGTATATTTTGGACTCAGGTATTTTCATTGCTTTTGAACATTACATCTGTCTAATGTACTCCATATTTTCATGACATGCGTGGTAGTAGTTACTCGATGCAGCCACTATTCTGGTATGGATTGAACTTTTAAGTGATGGAGTATGATTTTGTTCAGTGATTAGATTGAGTTGGCAGTACAATATTGTTTTTCAGGTACATGTATTTTGTTTCAGGCCAGGATAGTGGCATCATTATCGAGAGTTAAGTGTCGGGAGCACCATCGGCACACACAGTGTACACCCAAATCATGTTGGACGATCCAATTTAAGTATCGGGAGCACCATCGGCACACACAATGTACACCCAAATCGTGTCGAACGTAGAGTTGTGCCTTGTGGTCTACCTAATAACTCATAAATACAAGGATTTAAGATTATCATTATCTGTCCTTGCGCCATTGACCATTCTTGATAATCAACAACCGATCTGGCTATTAATACTACATGGGATCAGAGTTTAGACTTTAGAGTTGGCTTCATACCCAAAATTGTTGGATACTCACTACTATCTTCCTAGACATCAAGATTCAAGAGAAAGCAACTGAAGTAGTATTAGAAAAAGTCGAAAATTCGAAATTACTCCTTGAAACAAATTTAGCAAGATTCCAATTATAGTATTCTACTGTGTATTTACTGATGCAAATAGTGAAAGAGGGGGTTAAAATAAGTGAACTTTAGCCATGAAAAAGCCTTTGTTTCCAAATATATTGAAAGTAGTAGTAAAACAGACCAACAAACTTACACAAGAACAAATTTCAGTAGTAATTGAATAAATGTGGTTACTGCCTTATTACATCGTACGTGCATCAGCATCAAATAAATTGTTCTTGCAATAAAAGACTTTTGGGTTGTGATGTAATGAGTTTTTTAGATCCTAAAATGTATTACTAAATTAGGAAATTCTCTACTTCTTTTCCTTTCATTTAAAAATAGGAATCATTTGAATGAAATATAAAACAAAGCTTTATTAGTAATTTTACTATAATATAAATATAATACAAACTTTCCATTGACATCTTCCTTAAAACACTTTATAAATATAATAGAATGCATTTATAATTTCATAAATATTCGGGATATTATAGGTATGTAAAGGATCAATAAAGAATGAAATGAATTTAGAGAAAATATGTTGAAAGGGTAGCAATAGCTCCATTTTTGGGTTGTGGAATCATGGAAACAAGGTGGTAGTGAGACGACACCATTATTTCCTAGCTAATTAATATGACTTTTTTTCTTTAAGTTTGCAAAGTCACTGTAATTTTCTGCAGGTTTAATTTCACTAGTTGTTATAATAGACAACTATTTTTTTGTTTACATTGTTGTGATTCATGTGTCGGAATCATAAAAAATATCCGATTCTATGTTGACGACATTTAATGAAATTAATTTTTAGCAAACTAAGAATCTATCATCTTTATAACACCATCATAGAAAAAGGAGGCTATTAAATAAAAAAAAATTCAATCAACAAATTCAATTTCAAAATTCATTGGATGACGTGAAATGATAATGGCTCTAATATGTTTTATAAATCCATTTGTAGGTTGGAGCACATTGTACCTTAATAAGCCAACATGTTTAAGAATCTTAGAGTGTATAAAATACTGAAATAGATTTTTCTTATATAAATAATCATAAAAGTACTTTTTCGAGCTAGAGGTGGTAGTTCAGTGTACTATCATCCTAAATTATAGGGCATTGTTCAAGATTCAAATTCTTAAAACATTTATTTTTGAGTTGTTTAACCTTATACCCAATTTCTGAACTAATAAAAATTGGTTTTCGGATCTATTATATTTCCTAATACAAATGAGCATGACAAAGTAACAACATGACAAATTAAAAGTTAATGGAGTATAACTCAATAATTATAAGGCGTTGGTTCATAATAACATCCACAAAGAGCCGTTATACGTTAGATCCGTGACCTCTTTCAACAATGGGGACACTAAACTAAACTCCACGACCAATTTTCAACGCAAAAGCCCGTTAAACTGACTATCACCTGAACAAATTAACATTAGTTTTTGTTTCTTCTTCCTGCAATACCTTAAAAAAAACATGAAAACTAGCCGTTGGAATCTACCCAAACCCTCCATATCACTCCCCTTCACCAACTCTCACTTCCTCCATTAATCTTTCTTCTGTCTTTATCTTTCTCTCACTCTCTATCTCTCTCTCTCCTCCTGATCTATAACATCAAAAGAGAAGACAAAGCAAGTTAAAGAAACTTGCTTTGTTGTATTTAGCATCACATTTTTGTTACTATTATAGTATTTATTTATACATACATATTATTATTTTTTTGCATTGATTTTGCATTTTTATAGCATTCTAATTTATGGGTAATCACTATCATATGAGAAAGAATAGAGGGTTAATCTGGAAATTGCTTCAATTTGTGTTATTCTTCTCAATTTTTCATGAATTGTGTGTGTTACCTAAGATTGTTACAGGGCAAAATATTGATGAAGAAATAATCAATGTTTCTGATTTTCAAGCACTTCAAGCATTTAAGCGTGAACTTGTTGATGTTCGAGACACGCTTAAGAGCTGGAATGGATCAAGAAATGGAGTTTGTTCAGGTAGCTGGACAGGAATTAAGTGTATGAAAGGACATGTTATTGCTATACAACTTCCATTTAAGGTTTTAGGAGGAAGAATTTCAAACAAAATTGGGCAGTTTAAAGAGTTAAGAAAGCTTAGTCTTCATGATAATTTTATTGGGGGTACTATCCCTTCATCTTTAGGGTCACTCCCTAAACTTAGAGGACTTTATCTTTTCAACAATCGTTTTTCTGGGATGATTCCTTCTTTAATTGGTAACTCTCCTCAACTTCAAGCTATTGATCTTAGTAATAATTTGCTTTCTGGGTTTATTCCACAAAATCTTGTTAGTTCTCCAAGGATTTATAGGGTTAATTTGAGCTTTAATTCGTTTTCGGGTTCGATTCCTAGTAGTTTTTCTCATTCTTCATCACTTACTTTTCTTGCTCTTCAAAATAACAATCTTTCTGGATCAATTCCTAGTTCTTGGGGTACCCAAAATTTAAGGTCACTGACCCTTGATCATAATTCTTTTTCTGGGAGTATCCCACATTCTTTGGGTAAGTTGGGTAATCTTGAGGAGTTGTCTTTGAGTCATAATAAGATTAATGGTGTTATCCCAGATGAGATAAGTAGTCTTTTGAAGCTTAGAGCTGTGGATTTGTCTAGTAATTCTATTAATGGTAGTTTGCCTAAAGGATTAGTTGGTTTGAAGAATCTTTCATCTCTTAATCTTAAGAAAAATCACCTTACAGGAGATGTTCCTTCTACTATTGGTAACCTTTCTAGCATTAGTCTCCTTGATTTATCAGAAAACAATTTCACAGGAGAAATTCCGGCCTCGCTTGAAAATCTCTCAAATTTGACCTCTTTCAATGTCTCCTACAACTCTTTCTCTGGCCAAGTACCCATTCGCCTTTCGAAGCGATTCAATTCTTCTTCTTTTGTGGGAAACATTCAGTTATGTGGGTTTAGTGCCTCAACTCCATGTATTGCAGCATCACCAGTGTCTGAGGCTCCATCAATGAGTCCATCAACTAGTGAGGAACCAGAACACCACCACCGAAGATTGAGTACTAAAGACATAATCCTCATAATAGTGGGAGCACTCCTTGCTATTTTGTTTATACTCTGCTGTGTTTTGCTGTTTTGTTTGATCAGGAAAAGAGCAGGTTCTAAAGCTAGAAATGGTAAGACTGCTGGTATTGAGAAGGGTTTTGCTGCAGGAGCTGCAGGAGGAAGTGCTGAAGCTGGACCAAATGGCGGTAAATTAGTATTGTTTGATGGACCATTTGTGTTTACAGCTGATGATTTGTTGTGTGCAACAGCTGAGATCATGGGGAAGAGCCCTTATGGGACGGTGTATAAGGCCACGCTTGAGGATGGTAACCAAGTTGCAGTGAAAAGGCTTAGAGAGAAGCTTGCAAAGATTCCTAAGGAGTTTGAAATTGAAGTTGCTGCTCTCGGAAGGATTCGCCATCCGAATCTTCTCCCCCTTAGGGCTTATTACTTGGGACCTAAAGGAGAGAAGCTATTGGTGTTCGATTACATGTCCAAGGGTAGTGTTTCCTCTTTTCTTCATGGTAAGCAGCAACTCAACTTTCACACCAGCAATTGTGTGTTACAACTTACAAGGAGTATATGTCATGTTAGGGATTTAATGAATGATATTTTTAAGTTTTGCATTATTAAGATGATGATGGTTTATTAGGAGAATGCCTGGTTCATAACTGTTTAGGGATTAAATGAATGAAATTTTTATGTTATGCATGACTAAGATGATGGCCTATTAGGAGAAAAGCCCAGTTCACAACTGTCAAAAATGTACAAAAAAATAGTATTTTGATTCAACAGACTACCTCTTTTTTGTTGTTATCAGTTATGCAGTAGGCAACCCTCGTACTTAGTTACCAATTCACTCATGTAATAATAGTCTATAATAGTCTATAAGTACATAGAAGTAACATTGTGATCTTGATTAAAATGATAAAGATTTGCATAATTTGTCATGGATATGACGTGGAGTGTTTTGCTGCAGCTCGAGGACCAGAGTCTACCATCGATTGGCCAACAAGGATGAAGATCGCGATAGGAATTACAAGTGGACTGAGCCATATCCATAACCAAGAAAACTTAGTTCATGGAAATCTCACTTCAAGTGATGTTTACCTAGATGAGCAAAACAACCCCAGAATATCAGATTATGGAATTCACAGACTGATGACTGATACTGCAAACACCAATGTTATTGCCACAGTTGGCTCAGCAGGTTATCGTGCACCTGAACTTCCAAAGACGAAGAAGGCAACTACAAAAACTGACATCTACAGTCTAGGGGTGGTTCTATTGGAGCTTCTGACAGGGAAGTCTCCTAACGAAGCAGTGGACGGTTTAGATTTGCCACAGTGGGTGGCATCAACAGTTAAGGAAGAGTGGACTAATGAGGTTTTTGATCTAGAGCTGATGAGGGATGTTTCAACTACAGGGGATGAAATGCTTAATACATTGAAATTGGCATTGCACTTGGTCGATCCTTCGCCTGATGCAAGACCAGATGTCCAACAGGTACTTCAGCAGCTAGAGGAGATCAACCCTAAGCTCATTGCTGAAGCTTCTGAGGATCCTGCTGAGAAAGACCATCACCTTATCTGAAAATTGGTTATCCTTTTTTTGGTATAGTCTTTGTACTATATACTTGTGATATACTATATACTTCAATTCTTTCTAGTACATAGGCCTTCAGTTGTAGTCTTATAGATGTGCCATTTGTTATTCTTTGAACATGGGAAATACTAATAAGGTCCATATACTGTAGAAGATGTAGCATTTGTTATTCTTTTCAGGTCGAGATGCAGTAATATGTTGTAAGAGATCTGTGGTTTGTAATATATTGACTATGTTATTAGTTCTTAGTTTCAACTTTCACCTATGATGGTAGCAGTGCACTTGGTTCTTTGTGAACAATCTGTTGTTAAAATTGGTGCACTTACGTATCAAAGGTAGCAACTGCTACACAGTAATACCACTAGGTTCTTTGTGAACAATAATCAAAATCGGAATATTAGGTAGAGGGAGATATGACTATATGAGAACAAATTGCAATATATAACTCCATTGGCTATAAAATTGATTTATAATTAAAGTATGTGTTTTTTAATATTCAATATGAATATATTATATTTTAATATTTAGGATATACTTAGATATATATGCATTCATTCTTTTTTAAAAAAAGCAGATATATCTTCATTAAAAAAAGTGCTTAATATGAATAGGTTTTGATTGATTTATTTAATTAAATTGATTAGTATTGCTATTTTATAGATAATTATAGATGTTTATGATTCTATAGAGTATTATAAAATAAATATTTTTTGGTATATTTGTTAAATGAAGATGGATGAAATTTTTTTTAATCAGGAAGTGTCATGTGGCACTTCTGGTTTTATTTTAGTACTAGTTTTGAAGCCCGTGCGTTGCACGGGTTGTTTTTTTTATATTTTTTTTTGTAATTTTTTGTTAACATTATTGATTTTGTATTACCTTTACTTTATGTTAATAAAATCATCATCAAATTGCCTCATAAAGTTACGCTTACTTTATTAAGGATTCACTTATCCCCTACACTTGTTAATTAAAGGAGTACCTCTATGCTAAACTACACATTTTTTTTCATTTTCTTAAAAATCATGCCCAAATCCATTATTGTAGTAGAAAAAGAATTGATAAAATATTTGTCATTATACCCTTATTTTTAGATTATCTTTAATATCTTTAATTATCTATTAATAAGTTTACAAAAAGTTGATATAAAGTTAGTATTGCAATGGTTGTTTCCATCTCTAATAAGTGAAGGCATGTTGACCGGTATTGTCAACTAACATATCAGTATATCACTATAATAAAAGTTTGAAAATAAAATAAAGTAGATATTGAGTGGCCACAATTCCACAAATGCAAATTGCAGCAGTTCATTAGATGTTATTGTATGGTTTAGGCAAATCTCAAGAATCGGGTTTTCTTATTTTATTTTGTGATTTTATATCTGAATCATAGCCGTAGAGTGAATATAAAGTATAGTAGTACTTATAATAGATTCCTAGTTATAATAGATCCCTAAAAGATAAATTTTTTTGGTTTTTGTCATAGCCGTAGAGTGAATAAATTTTATTATCTCTCAAACTCTAAATTTTATTATCTCTCAAACTCTAAATTTTATTATCTCTTAATTAATAAGATGACGTGGCAATCTTAGGTGGTGCGCTCTATACTCCCGAAAAGTTCCTCTTTTATATATATATATTGATTATCTCTATTATATAAGAGAGGATAGGATGTGGTGGTTGGTGGGCACTTGAAATTACCACCTTACCCTTATTAATTCTTCTGCAATTTTTATTTTATTAAGGTTATTTTAGTAAATTGAATATATTATAATCACGTGAGATTTCACTACTACCCTTACTAATTCTTATTCACTTTTTATTTGATTAAGGTTATTTTAGTAAATTGAATATATTATAACCATGTGAGATTATTACAATACTACCCTTACTATTTCTTCTTTACTCTTTATTTGAGTAAAGTTATTTTAGTAAATTAAATATATTACAATCATGTGAAATTACACTACTAACCATATTAATCCTTTTTCACTCTTTGTTTCAACTAGAAAAAATTGGTCAATGGTTATTGAATAATGTTGATAACGAATGTTTCAACAATTTACATGTATTTTATAATTCACTTGCATCACTTGCACAAATTTTTTATTAAAGTGTATTTAATAAAATAATTCATGTAATGTTTAGTAGCAATATAAAAGAACTCGTAAAAAGTTTAATTGAATTCATAATTTAGATGAAATTCATAATAATTTTGTCATTATTTTTATTTTATAAGTTATTCATTTTTTTCATACATAAAAAAGTATTTTATTTAATTGCATGTTTTTAACAATCATAGGATTATAAAATTTAATTAAGGTTCCTATTTGGCTACCAACATTTAAAAGAAATTAAAACAAAGGCTTGGTAAATAAATATATTGTATATGCCAAATGACCCATATTAAAAGAAAAGTCGCTAAATTCTATTCCCAAAAGAAAAGTCGGGCATTACTTGGGTGTTAGCTTTTGCAACAAGTGTGGTTTTTTCTATAAGACATAAAAAGTTAATCTGTTGTAAATTAAAAGAAATATAAGAATGAGTATATTTTTAATTACTACTCATTTAAGTTCCAAAAAAAATAAGATCATTTCTTTCATTAGTTACCAAGATAATTCTCTTCTAATAGTAATTTAATGAATATTTAAACATAAATATTATACTTCCTCCGTTTCTTTTTACTCGCTACACTTCTCATTTCACGGACTCCTAGGCAATTTTTGTAGAAGAGAGAGGTAGAGAGTAAAAAGAAAAGGGACCCATGTGGGAGGAGAGAGATAGAGAGAGTTTATTGCCCAAAAAAAAGTGTAGCAAGTAATGTGAAACTTTCCATAATGGAAGTGTAGCGAGTAAAAAGAAACGGAGGAAGTACTTCTATATTTACAAGTTTCTACACATAAATTTGTTAAAATCGTGCATCGCAGGGAACCAATCTATTTTGTGGTGGAATATAATTTTATTTTATTTTATTTTTGGATAAAAAGGGGTGGGATATAATTTGATGCTCAACTCAAATAAGGATGGCTAGATTAGTAATCATAACCTCATACAATGAACGGGTTACGGGTATTGATTGAGTTTAAAACTGATTTATGCTTGTGTTTAGATTTATTTTTTATCATAAAATATGACAAAGTAGAAACGATATCCTCCCATAAAACCAATAGATTAATCACTTGATATGTTGTGCGTGCATTTTACAAAGCAACCCACAAAATCTGAACAAATAAATACATGTTACATCCAAATGGCCCCTAGTAAAAATAATAATTGCATCAACAAAAATTACAATGAAAATAAATACATGTCTAAGACTAGGAGGGTTGGCAACCCTAAGTATTACTCAAACATTTTTCGTGGCAGTCGAAACTTTTTTGGCTCATCAATTGCCCAATTTTACATGCATTTTGGCTCATCAATTCAGTTTTGCCTGCATTTAAGAGATCATTGGATGACTATATTCAATCTACAACAATGCTTCTAAGGCAGAGATATTGAAAAGAGGAGAGAGGAATTTTATTAATATTGAATTCTACACACATTAATATCAGCTTATATACAAGTAGCTGATTTTCTAAGCTAAAGAATTAACTATAAGCTTATACAACAAAGTTAACTATATGCTGAGGAATTAGGAAACACGCATTTGTATCTCTCTGTTTTTCTTAAGTTTCTCTCACACCAGAAAATATTCACTGTAAGAAACCAAGAATACCTCACAAAGGTAATGAAGTTTTCTTATTCTTCAAGCTTTCATTTGAAGTTGTTCTAGCTTAGCTTTAGTTCTTTGTTGCTGTTTCATTGATTTTGACAGATTTAACTCTGTTGTTTTGATTCTTGATTTGTTCTGAACAATTCCTCCTGTAATTGCTCGATTGAATTGATGTTTCATTGTTCTGCTCAGATTCTTCTTGCAATTGATTAAATTCTAGTGTCTGTTTCTCATTCTTTTAGATTTCTATACTTACATTTGAAGTTGTTTTTAGCTTAGTTTTAGTTCTTTGTTGTTGTTTCATTAATTTTGACAGATTTGATTCTGTTGTTGTTCTGAACAATTTTTCCTGTAATTGCTCGATTGAATTGATGTTTCATTGTTCTGCTCAGATTCTTCTTGCAATTGATTAAATTCTAGTATCTGTTTCTCATTCTTTTAGATTTCTATACTTACATTTGAAGTTGTTCTAGCTTAGTTTTAGTTTTTTGTTGCTGCTTCATTAATTTTGACATATTTGATTCTGTTGTTGTTCTGAACAATTCCTCCTGTAATTGCTCGATTGAATTGATGTTTCATTGTTCTGCTCAGATTCTTCTTGCAATTGATTATATTCTAGTATTTGTTTCTCATTCTTTTAGATTTCTATACTTACATTTGAAGTTGTTTTAGCTTAGTTTTAGTTCTTTGTTGCTGTTTCATTAATTTTGACAGATTTGATTCTGTTGTTGTTCTGAACAATTTTTCCTGTAATTGCTCGATTGAATTGATGTTTCATTGTTCTGCTCAGATTCTTCTTGCAATTGATTAAATTCTAGTATCTGTCTATCATTCTTTTTGATTTTTACATTTGAAGTTGTTCTAGCTTAGTTTTAGTTCTTTGTTTCTGTTTCATTAATTTTGACAGATTTGATTCTGTTGTTTTGATTCTTGATTTGTTCTGAACAATTCCTCCTATAATTGCTCGATTGAATTGATATTTCATTGTTCTGCTCAGATTCTTCTTGCAATTGATTAAATTCTAGTATCTGTTTCTCATTCTTCTAGATTTCTATACTTACGCACCAATTGTTTGTGAAAAGTCACCATTAGATATCTATTTTCTTCAATTCTGACGCATTACTTTCATAATGTCAGTTTCAATTATATTATATGTTCTTTTATTTCAGTTTGTATGATTGCTGCTCAGAAAATTGCTACATTTTCTCCAAAGTGCGTTTTTTGTACAACACGCCACACGGAACCCAAACCGTGTGGCCACATTATGTAGCTCCTCCTGCTTCCCTGAGCCACTTCCTTCACTCCTCATTTCTGCCATTTTCTCTCTCCTCCTGCCCCAATTCCTCATTTCTGCAGAATTCCCTGAAGAAAATCCAAAAGAATTCCACAAATCCTTCAAAAACACGCGAATTTTCCTTCTCTTTTCCCCAATTCCTCATTACGTTGCTCTTTTCTTTTCCTTCTCTTTTTCCCAATTCCTCATTATGTTGCTCTTTTCTTTTCCTTCTCTCCTCATTTCTGCAAAGCATCAATGTATTTGCAGGCCACAAATTTTCCACCTTCATTTATCTTTCTAAAAAAAACCCCAGAAATTGTTTTTCTCTCTCCTCCTTCATCATTCTGCTATGATGCGAGAATTCTCGTCGACAGTTTCAAGCCATATACGTTTTCTTCTTCAGAGCTTCAATGGATGTTTTTGAATTTTTGATTGTGGAATTGATTTCGTTGTGATACTGTTATTTGATAAGGAAACCCTAGCTTTTTTCTGATTGACTTTTATTTTGCTCGGTGAATTTTGTGGTTTTTAAGGATTTGATTTGTGTTTGTTATCGCTGTGAATTGTGCCCAACAACAAGCTTCACCTGGCGCTCAATCATGTCAGCTAGACATTTTATGCGAAATTTGATTAATTTTATGATCAAATTAACAAAAAAATTGAGAAGCTCACAGTGAAAGAATTTCTTGGTGATAGATTAATGGCGAGAATTGAACCAGTCCATGAAGAAGAAGGACAATTGCTGAGTTTTGAGGTGGAGGAGAGAGAAGGAAATTGGCAGGAAAATGGAGTTATCGCTGTGAAATGAAGTGTAGCTTCCATGGAAGTGGATGTTTAACTTTTTTTTTTTTTTTTTTTGTTGTTGTTGTTGATGATTTTCTCTCTCCTCTGAAAAAGGTTAGTTTTAGATAGTAATGGAGTAAAGGAGAGAGAAGGTCTTATCCAACTGAAGAAGATGAAGCAAATAGGATTATCTAATGCTCTGTAAAAATCTGATGAGACTCACGAGTAACTCTTTATAATTATAAAAAGTAACCTCTAATTCAGTAAAAGTAACCTCTTATAATGACACTTACAAGTAAAAGTAACCTCTTATAATTATAAAAAGTAACCACTATTCACTGTAGAAGTAACCCTTCATAATTACAAAAGTAACCCCTCATAATTAAAAGTAACTTCTATTTACGGTTGAAGTAACCCCTTATAATTAAAAAGTAACTCCTAATTTCAATAAAAGTAACCCCTTATAATTACAAAAGTAACACTTACTTTTAGTAGAAGTAACTCCTTAACATTACAAAAAGTAACCCCTAGTTATAGTAAAAGTAATCCCCTTACCGTTACAAAAAGTAACTTATACTTTCAATAAAAGTAACCCCTATGTATAATAAAAGTAACCCCTATTTACAAAAAAAGTAACCCCCTTATAGGTACAAAAAGTAACCTATACTTTCAGTAGGTACAAAAAGTAACCTATACTTTCAGTAAAAGTAACTCCTTAGCATTATAAAAAGTAATCCTTAGTGTCAGTAAAATAACCCCTTAGTATTGGATAAAGTAATCTCTAATTCACTAAAAGTAACACTTTAACATTGAAAAGCAACGCGTTTTACTTTTTATGAATAAATGAGATTACTTTATATATATAACGGGGATACTTTTTATGAACTAATTAATGGGTTACTTGTACCTTTCTTATGATTACTTTTTATAAACATTTCAAGCTATTATATAATAATTAGAGTTACTTTTACGAACATATGAGGTTACTCGAACAAATAAATAAGGTTACTCAAACATGTAATTAGGGTTACTTTTATTAACTAATGAGGTTACTTTTATAATATAATGGGTCATTTGAAAATATATATGAGGGTTACTTGTAAAATAAATGGGTTACTCGTATGATAAAATAAGTGTACAAATAATAATAGTTACTTATTATGAAGTAATGGGTTCCTTGTATCATAAAATAAGGTTACAAATAATAAGCATTACACGTACATTCAGATATGGTTATTCGAAAACGGATTCACGCTTGGCTTTTTCTAAATGGGACACGAGCATCATTATAAGGCATAGCTTGGACTTATTATTAGATGGCCACGTCCTTATTTATCAATGTGTTAATGGTAAAATTTTAGAGGAAATAAGAGGAAGGTGTGGCCCGCCTCATATAAAAGTTTGTGTTTTCTCCAACTGTTTGAATAATAACAAGTGTATATTACTCACAATTTCCATTTATATTGATATATTTGTTGATATATTTTCATTGGAGTTGAATTGTTGCTTAATATAAGGAGATTTCATTAGTAACCATTGGTATTTGGCACTGATGTGTGATGTCTGTGTTCATAATATGCAGTCGATCACAACAAATGGCTACGCAAGCGGAGTCTGTACTTAAGGTAATTAAACTTGAATACTTAACTGTTGGTTATTTGATTGTTATTGTTTATTTCTGTTTTTTTTTAGTGTTTATATTTTTGGCAACACATAATAATGATAATGTAGTGTATGTGATCTGGTTTCAAGTGGCACATTAGAAGCTTCTATGCTTAGTTTTAAGTTAATTTAGTTTCTGGTTTAAGAATAATAAGCTTGGACTTTATTTTTGCTGTTTAAATGTAATTAGTCTGAATTACTTAGGCCTTTGTTAGTTGAATAATTCAGACTTAGGCTCTTTAATTAATGTTTGGGCTGATTTGTGATATGAATTCTGGCCTAGCCTTATTCGGATTTGAGCTGCTGATTACTTGGTTAAATTTCGAATTGATCAGGCTGAATGATAATACTCCTAGTTTGTTTAGGTTTGCATGGTTACTACTTACTAGGATGAACTTGGATTCCCAAATTAAGTGAAATAACTTGTTAATCCGGCCAGCTTAGCATAAGGATTTAATTAGTTTTTTTATCAGTTTAAGTAGGTATGTAATCCTAATTCAGATAGGATTAAAATTACCTTGTAAACACACTTTTTTAGCTATAAAAACGTGCTTCATCATGCTGGATAAAAGGTGTTATGAACTCTGGAATTTATTTGCTTCTTCCTCTTAAGTCCTAGTGTGAATTTGAGTAAAATTGTGGAGAGAATCCTTGTTGAGCAGTGAATGCAAACTCATCCTAGTTGATATTGGACTTTGCTTAAGTTTAATATCTTCATATCCTTTGCTATTAATTACGTTTTTCCAGCCTTTAGAATTAGATATTCAAGCCTAGGAACGCTTAATCTTAATCAACTGTAATCAATTCTTCTTTGCAAAGTGTGCATGAGACATCCCTAATACATATCAGTATGTTATTCATTACTGAAACTCAATAGTCTCTAATAAAAGGCTTATAGTTCTCTTGAGATGCCCTAACCATGAAACCCATGAATATTGAGGTTCATTCATTGGGCAAGAGATGGATTGAATATTGATGAGGTTCACTCATTGGGCAAGTCCGCTGCTGGGCAAGAGAGATTGCTTGCAGATTATAAGTAAACACCTTTGGTAGCTATAGTGACAAGCTCTCCATTGTTTCTACTTTCTAGAGCAAGTATCTGACTGTGATTGATGCTAAAACTACTACTTGCAGGTCCAAAAGCTGCTATCCATAGCTATTGGTGGTTTTCTTTCCGGCGAGAACGCATCTGCCGTAGGTAATGATTTCCATTCATACTTTATTGTAGTAGGCTTTCTATTTCTGAGAAATGTTAATTTTTCAAAATTGTTAAGCCTCGAAGATGGAGACAGGGGACTCTGGTGCCCCTGAAACCATCCTACCAGCCAAGTTAACAGAAGTAATAGACTATGGGCGTGTTCGGCAACAATAGCTGTGGTGGTAGCTTTTAGCTGTGAGAGTAGCTGTTAGCTGTGCTGGTAGCTGTTAGTGGTTGGTGTGTAGCTGTTAGCTGTTAGATGTCCAAGTAGCGGTGTAAAATATTGATGTTCGGTAAAAGAAGCTGTCAAAGTAGTTGTTTAAGAATAACTAGTTAAAAACTCAAATAAAACTTTAACATATAATTTATACACCACTAAAAGCTACCCAAAAGCTACAAATTGTAGCTTTTGACAAACACTACTAAAACACTACTTGTACCATTAAAAGCTACTTACACCACTATCTTGCCAAACACTTTTATTTTTTCTAACTAGCTTTCCACCCGTGCAAAAATGCACGGGAGGTTTATGTAGAAATGATTTGGAGCCGTGTATAATGTACAACAATTGTTTTGTATATTATGTAGTTGTTTTTATTCGAAATATATTAATCCGTAATTATTAGAATCTATTTATTTAAGATTAAAATAATAAAATGTAAATTATATTATATATAAAAATCCTTTGTTACTATATTTTAAACTTTAAAAATCTTGTAATCGTGATATATACATCTATAAATACGTACATGAAACAAAAAACACATTAAAATGCGGGGGAATACTTTGTTTATAAATTTAAGATTTTAGGATGTTTCTCACAAAATCATGATTTGAATAGTAGCTGATTGATTTCAAGTTTTCATAATCATATCGTGTATTAAAAATAAATTTTAAAACCGACTTATGACCCGTATGTTAAGTGGTTGATGTAGCTAATGTCATGATAAAACATGTGACCAACCAACTCTTTTTTTTGTTCGCTTCCTCTTAGTTGGTTTTAGGTTGTAATCGTTTGCTCTAATTAATATAATTACTTGCTTAGCAAAAAAAATTTTTTAAACAAAAAATAGTTGAATGAAGAAGCTTTTGTTTTGCCATTGTTTTATTCAGAGGCTTCATATGTGCGCTACTTGTGCACTCAATCATGCAACAACTTTCACTCCTTGCTTTTGCAGTCTCGCTCAACCCTCTCTCTTATTAACTATCTTATTACAGATTTTATTTTTTGTATGATATGATTATCCAAATTGTATTAAAGAACAATCTCAAAGTTTATATAGCATGATTTTCATCACAATGAATGAGGTTATCTCTAAATCTCTAAGTGAAAAAATTATTTTAAATATGGCATGTTTTTGTCTTGATTTGCCTTCTATTTCTTAATCACCATATGACCTGTTTTTTTCTATATTCTTTTCGATTTTTAGAATTGAATTGTAGACCAGTTTCAAACTTCTATATTTACATTCTAACATACTCGTGAATGAGGTGTATCTCGGAATTTTAGGTTAAAATATTTATTATGGCCTTGAGATTAAAAAATTTAGAATCTTGTAATGAGAATTGTTTAAAACTGGCTTACGACCCTTGTGCTGCAAGATTATGACTTGTGAATTATCTATAATTAGTAGTAGGATTTTTCTTTTTTTTTCTTGAAACGGGCCCTAAAAAAATGGACCTTCTTAGGGTCATTATTTAACTTTAACTATTTTTTCTTGTTTATTATAGCTTTACTTATTATTATTACTATTATCTATAATTAGTAGTAGGATTTTTCTTGTTTATTATAGCTTTACTCATTATTATTACTATTATTGTTAGGAGGAATATGGTTTAGGTCAAAAGCACAAATAAACTCACGTTTTTTAGCCCATAACCCAATCAAATTGCTTCAAAACGGGTTATGATGCAATTTTGCGTGGTCCGACCCAATCATTATATTTATTACTAAATATTATTATATTATTAAATCTAATTATTAAAATAGTAATATTAATTTACTTCTTAGATATTATTGTTATTATATAATCATCATCAAGTATTAATATATTAATAAATAATATAAAATAATTATTATTAATTATCATTATTATCATTATTATTATTATTAATTTATGATTATTAATATTATTTATTTATAACTATCATTTAAAAATATCCAAAAATACTATTATTATTATTCATTATTCATTATTCATTATTATTACTTATCATTATATTATAATAATTATTTAATATTCATATTATTATTATTTAAATATTAATTATATATTTATTACATTCAATCTAATTTAATTTAGTTTAATTGAATTCAATTTAATTTAGTTCAGTTCAGCTCAGTTCAATTCAGTTCAGCTCAGTTCAGCTCAGATTAGTTCAGTTCAGCTGTTTTATGCCGAAGTGAACAGGCCCTAAGGGCCTATTCTCCCCAGCTTATTTTCAGTTCAGCTCAGCTCAGTTCTGTTCAGCTCCATTCTTTTATAACCATTTTGTTAAATATTATTATTATGTTGGTCTAATTTATTTTACTAATTACTCTTATTATTATTATTTATTGTTATATCACTATTATTAAGTATTATTATTATTAGTATTATTATTATATTATTATTTTGTTTATTATAGATTTACTCATTATTATTACTATTTATTAGAAGGAATATGATTTAGGTAAAAAACACAAATAAAGCCACGTTTTTTAGCCCATAAACCAATCAAATTGCGTCAAAATGGTTTATGATGTAATTTTACGCATCCGACCAAATCATTCTTTTTATTACTAAATATTATTATATTATTAAATCTAATTATTAAAATAGTAAATTCAATTTACTTCTTATTTATTATTATTATGATATAATCATCATCATTTATTAATATATTAATACAAATAATATAGAATAATAATTATTAATTATCATTAGTATCTTTAATTATTATCATTAATTATTATTATTATTATTATTTTATGATTATTAATATTAGTTATTCATAACTATCATTTAAAAATATCCAAATACTATTATTATTACTTATCATTATAATTATTATTTAATATTCATATTATTATTGTTTAAGTATTATTTATATATTTATTACATTCAATTTAATTCAATTCAGTTTAACTAAATTCAGCTCAGTTCAGTTCAGTTCAGCTGTTTTATGCCGAAGATAACATTCCCTAACTTGTCTTATTTATGGCGAAAATTCACAATGCTTAAGGTGGTTGATTGATTCAATATATGCTTGATTGATATAGTGTGAATGATTAAGTCAATAACTTATCCTCTAAAAATAAAAGTCCGTAACTTATTAAGTTACATGTCTACCATTTCTCATTTCATTTACCTCACTTTATCTGCGAAGATGAGTATCATTCCCAATATATCAATTAAGTATTTTATCTTCGTAGTTATTGGTGTACCTCAATAACATAAAATTTCTTTAATTATCCTAGCTTTGTATTATACTATCCTAAAAAAAGCTTTTTATTATAGTACTCAGTATTAGTATTACAAATATATAGTAAAACAATTTCTCCTTTTCTCTCTCTATTATTTAGAATGTCGTCCCGTTTTCTTTTCTCCATATAATATTTAGAAATCCATTTCCTATTTCTTCAATGAAGTTCACCAAATGATACGAACCTGATTTCAATCAATCCACCATCCTAGATCTTCCAGATTATTCACCAAAAAAATCTTTTTCTTAATATCTAAACCAATTTTCTCAATTGGGACTCTCTTAAGTCCAACTCATTTTCATTTGCACAACTATATTTTTCTCTGCTTTTTTTGTCGAACTTGAAGCCACCGGTACTTCCACCGGAGTTCTGCCACCAGCGATCGGACAATGGTTAATTGTTGAGTGTTGCATGTTCTTTTTCGCTCTACTCTATTATGTATCTATTGCTGGAATACCCTTATTTTGTGTGTGCAATGGTGCCTCGAAAATTTCTGCATAATAATATCGTATATATATAACTGCAGAAAGTTTTAAAATCTCTTGCATTTCTCTCGAGGAACACAATCTAGCCTCTTTTTTTTGGTGTTGAACAATCTTGTCCTTAATCAAGACATTTTATACAATCCATTGATTTGGCAAATGAAAAGGGAAGTTAAATATAATAATTTTTTTCAACCAAATCAATCTTTCCTTGATTTAAGGAACCAAATTATTACCTTATCCAATTACTTTTAATTTCCAAAACTTATATGACCATGGCACATGCATGGATTGATTCTGGAGTCTACCCATCAGCAAATTTAGAGATAGAGACGACACGTGGTATTGAAAATGTGAGGATAATTGTGGAGACGACATTTGGCGGAATTGATATTAGCTTGACAAATAAGCATTATGTACTTAGCTTTATATATATATATAGATTAGTGTTTTGACCAAGTCAAAACACTAAAAACTACTTGAAAAGCTTGTGCCGAACACGCCCTATGAAGAAGTTAAGAAGTACCTTCAAGATGTGCTGCTCCAAATGCAATGCGGTAATAGGCTTATCATGATCATGGAGAAGATTCCAACAGAGGTATGAAATGTTGTACTTATATGACACTATCATGAAAAAAATAAAGATATGTTAGTTAAGAGAGCAGTAATAATCTTTGTGTTAATGTATTTATAGACATATGCACTTAACCTACCCTTGTATATTCGCAGATCGCAAAGTATCTGATTTCAAAAGTGATTAATTCTGTAGCTACTGATCAGAAAGATTTGGTCGAATATGCAGAGGTAATATATATGCTGATTTTTATTGCATCAATTCTATACTTTTTCTTTAATAAATTGATGATATACCTAATTTGTTTTAAATTATGGCAGGAGTTCTATTATGGAGGATTAACTCAGGTGTGCTTTCAAAACTTTGTGAAAGCACATGGCAAATTTGAGGATTGGAAGGCCTACCTTCAGGAAAGGGAATAGGAGATTGGTAAGATGAACAGTGGATGGATAAAACTCAACTCGTCCAAAGTAAAAAAAGCATAACAAAGATAGCCTTGCACCATCCATTAGGAAGCAGTTTAGCAAGGAAAGGAACAAGAATAGGGAGATGTTAAGCCAATTGGAGGCTGACCTGGAGAAAGAAATGGACTACATCTTCAAGAAAATGTCTAAGTTTGTATTTCTAGTTGGGTCTCTTAAGGAAGTCAACGCCAGGGCCGTATTTGGGCATGGGCGAGAGGGGCAGCTGTCCACGGTCCAAAACACATAACCCAAATAAGTAAAGGTAAAAGAGAATAAAAGGAAAAATAGAAAAAAATGGTCCTTCTCCAATGGATGGTTGCAACTTTTTTTGGTTTTGCAAAATTGAACTTTATTTGTTATTTCTTTATTAATCATTTAATTGTGCATCTTTTCGATTTTTTTTTTTTGGATTTTCTGTTTGACATATTAAATGATCAAACTTTATTTGTAATTTCTTTATTAATCATTCAATCGTGCATCTTTTTGATTTTTTTTTGTTTTTGAGTTTTCTGATTGACATATTAAATGATCAAGTACTTACATCCTTATTTTAACGTCTCTTTCAAAAATTTCGGACCAAAAAATTGTTTATTTTTCGGTCTAGACCGAAAAATAAAACATTCAAAAAACTTGGACTTAATTAGGTCCATAATATGTAGGCTCGCCCTTGGGCCTCCAAAATCTCAGAAACGGGGCTGGTCAATTTTCTCAAAGAACAATCTAAATGGATGGGCATCCTGGTTTTAAAAGAAGATGTTGCTGAGAAACCTGAGATGATAGAGTTGGCAGCGTCTAAGGGAGTGAAGGTTGACAAGATGTTTCCACTTGACAGTGACAAGTGAGGGTCTAGTACACTGAGTTAGTGGGTTAGTCCGTATGAGAGTGTTTGCATGTGAACTGGGCCTATTAATATTTTAGCGCTAAAGATAAATGGACCAGAAATTGTAAAAACAAGTATTCTTTCGAGAAGGTGGAGATATATGGCAACTTATTCCACAAATTTGAACTTCGATATTGCGCAGATACTGGTAGATAATAGTCCCAAACCCAATAAATGGACCAGAAATTGTAAAAACTAGCATTCTTTCGAGAAGGTGGAGATATATGGCAACTTATTCCACAAGTTTGAACTTCGATATTGCGCAGATACTGGTAGATAATAGTCCCAAACCCAATAATATTTTCGCATATTGGATATCAGTTTTGAATAGAGAACAGAAATTCCCAAATTGGGTGAATGGGGTTGTGAACTTGCATCGACTTTAACTAATTAAAAATGTAATTAGTTAATTTTCTTTGCCTTGTTTGTGTATGACTACATGTAAAACTATGTTTTTAACTAACTTCAAGTTTAATTAGTTTTATTTAATTTAATCAATAATCTATTTTCATTATGCTTAATTCTAGTTTCGAGTTTAATTTAACATGTTTATAATTAGTAGAAACCGACCTAGTTTTTAGGCTAATTTTCATGTTAATATTTTTAGGCTCTTAATAACCTTATTTTCCATGTCTCTTATTATGCAATTTCTTTGTCCCATATAAGTTCTGATCATTTGTCACTTAAACCAATGTATTTTTGGCCCTTTAGTTTATCCTATAACTTTTGTCCATGATCCATAGTCACCTTTGCAATGAGGTTTGTTTTAGGATTTTAAACCTGAACTAATCGTAAGTGGTCACATTCAATTTTAGTTTAAATTTGCATCAACTTTAATCCACCTAGTAATTTAGGTAGTATGCTTAGGCCCTGAAACTGACATACCCATGTTGGTTAAGTCTTATTACGGTGACATTACAAATGAGGCCGAGTAGAGGCCGCTGCAGCGGGCGAGTGTGGCTTATTGATTCACACTCGTACCCTGTCCCCGAACCTATGACTCTGGTTTATTTGTCTCGGGTGTCCACGAACCTTTAATCCTCATGCCAACGCACTCATGTGCGATGTTAACAAGTACTCAGTCCCTTTGTGACGTGGGCCCAATAACCACGCCTATAAATTTATACAAATATATTAAAAGGCGTGCGAAAACAAAAAATCGTGTCACGTGGCGCTCTCCCTAGGAAATTTTAGTTCATGTAATCTATGTACAATAAAAAATTAAGAAATTGCACTGTATAAGGTTTGATCCCAAGACCTCAAGTATGTATACTAAAGTTTTAACCACTAGGCTAAGTTGTATTTAATGTTATTATCATAAATTTTATATTAATAAATGAAATGTTTTCTTATCCGGGATTGCAAGAGTGGTTATTGGCAAATTAAAATGGAAAAAGAAAGTATTCCATTAACTGCATTTAGTGTTCCTCAAGGACATTACAAATGGTTAGTTATGCCATTTGGATTAAAAAAATGCACCTCAAATCTTTCAAAGAAGGATGGATAATATATATAAAGATCTTAATAATTGTTGTCTACTAGCTATATATTGATGATATCTTGGTGTTCTCTGAAAAGCTTGAACTAGACAATATAAAAATGATTTGAAAGCTGGTAACTCAAAGATGATTAAAGCATGGGATAATACTAGGGATAGATAAATGTGTCTTTGCTAAAATTAATCATTGTGTATTATCAAAGAATGACATATTGAACATGACATGGGATAACCAAAGCTAGTTTCCTTGCACGCCGTCTACCAGATTCTTCAATTCCACTAGTATCACCACCACGCTTAAGAAAATTATATGACAAATCCCGCGGATTGCATATGAATTTTTCAAGGTTGATGGCATTCTTCAGACAATACAAGGCTAATGTAAATTCTAAATTTTCATGAACACTAAAAGCTCCCATCCATTCGAGTTTTCGTAAGTTAGGAAGGGTTGCACTAGTATCATCTAGTGTCTCCAACCAATGCTTCACATAATCCAGATTGCACTCCTCTGACTCTGACTCTGATTCTAACTCTGATTCTGACTCTGACTCTGATTCTGATTCTGACTCTGACTCGTTCTCAGAATTCGATTCAACATCCGGTCTCCTGCAAGAACGACACCACCACCACATTACCTGTACAACCCCTCCAAAATTAGAGATAACATGCAATACATGACAAAATAATGACTAAAGATTAAAACTAGCAAGTACAGCCAAAAAGAATGCTAGCTAGCTCATTCACCTGCAACTTTAATTCATGCAATAAAGGACAGGCCTCTGCAAAGCACATCAACGGAAGAATGTTTCTATGGCGATCAACTATAACTCGCAACTCCAAGTATTTGACACAAGGAAAGGAAGGAATGCTAAGATCACCAGTAATCTATCAATAATAATTGAAAATTTGAGATTAGTGTGAACCAAACAAAATGATAATAATATATTAGATGCTGCTGACTATGTTTGCTATATACAGACCATGTTCATATCAAGGCAAAGCTTAGACAGCTGTGTGGGGAAGCATTTGCTCCGCAAGATATTTGGAAGCACGCAAGCATCAAAATACCTCCAACGGAAACTTAATTCAACAAGCGATGGTACACAAGCACAAACCAGATCTAGCCTTTTGGTGATGGATGAAATTTCAAAAGATCGAAGATTCACAGCATGTATTTCAACTTTACCCAGCAAGAAGCAATTGTGAATAGCCAAATATTTCAACTTTTGTGACAAATTCATGATCTTCGCATTTGACAGATTGTCAGCTCTTTCGATGTGTAGCCGTTCTAACAGATGGCACTGAGACAAGAGCGCTTCTAGAACCTCTTCCTTCACATCAACACACTTTAAACATATGGATGTTAGGTAGCTAAGCCCATTCTCGTATAAAAAATCATTCAAGACATTCAATGGTAAGGAGTAATCACGCTCATAAACAGATGTTCCACCACTCAAATCGAGCTCCAAATTCTTAACTCTTTTAGAAATAGCAAATTTAATCCACATATTGATATAATGTGTACAAGACTCACCTAATGGAACGCGAATTCTAAAGTCATTAATGAATGGAGCACGATGCAAGTTCAAAACCCCATTCACCCAATTTGGGAATTTCTTTTTTCTATTCATAGTTGATTTCCAATATGCCAAAATATCATTGGGGTTGGGACTATTATCTACCAATATCTGCGCAATATCGAAGTTCAAACTTGTGTAATAAGTTGCCATATATCTCCACCTCCTCGAAAGAATGCTAGTTTTTGTAGCATCTTTGAAGTCAACCAGGGATAGAATGAACCAAAGAATATCGTCTGGCAAATTGGTGAGCCTGTCATTTTTATCAATTTGTTCCTTTTATTTACAACCAGCAGCATGGAAAGGAAAATAAAGTGGTTAGAGCCTTGGGTGACCAAAAAAACAATGATAAAAGAGTCTAGGTGCTGCAGGAAAGTCACTACAAAGTACTCCCTCCGTCCTCTATTAATTTACCCCTTAGAATAAGGGACATCCTTAAAAAGAATACACGTAAACTTATAGAGGACGCAGAGAGTAGATTACAAGTAGAAGTGCACAATTTAGCAGTAACACCGAGTAACCATAACATACACTACTTATCATTATCATGTCATGTGTTACCAAAAAAAAAAAACATAAAACATACCAAGTACAAAATAAACAACCAAAAAATAGAGAGTAAACTAATTACCATAAGCATAGAATCTTCCATTGCAGCATCAACAACCTAAGCCATTTGTACGACCAAGATATGTATCATGGATTCATGGCAAGTGTTAGATGAGATTCAATATATATAGAATAGCAATATTCAAGAGAATATACATATACAAGTATTTTTGTATCTTAAAATTAAAACATACTAATATAAAAAGTAAGTCTTACCATGAACAATTAACCACAGATCAAAGATGAAAGTGGTCAGTGGATGGTGGTGGAGATCGAAGACGGCGGTGCCGATGGATATAAGATTATTTTTGGTGATTTATTATTGAGTATCGTTAGAGATATATATAAATACAAACTAGGTTAACTTAAACAATACAAAAAAAGGATATAAAAAAAGGAGAGAATTATTTTTGGTGATTTATTATTGAGTATTGTTAGAGATATATATAAATACAAACTAGGTTAACTTAAACAATACAAAAAAAAGGATATAAAAAAAGGAGAGAATTATTTTTGGTGATTTATTATTGAGTATCGTTAGAGAATAGAGATATATATAAATACAAACTAGGTTAACTTAAAAAACATATCAGAACCGACTCCACCCTTTTTTTCTCTCTCCCCTCTCTCCTCTCTACTTTCAAAAACCCTAGCCTCCATTGTTGATTTTTTAAAGGGGCTTCCATCGGTTTTTACCGTTGGAAAGCCCCCACCTTTGCTTTTTTATTTGTTTTTTAGGTTTCCAATAACGATTTCTCCCTCGAAAGACAGGGTTTTCGATCTCCTTCTGAAGAAAAGGTTTTTCGATCTCCTTCGAAAGACAAGGTTTTTCGACCTCCTTCGAAAGACAGGGTTTTTCTCCTGAGGGGGAATTTCTATAGGTTACAATCCGGGATACTAGATCTAATGGATTGCGGTGAAATTATTTTGTTGGTGAAGAATTATGCGGGATCACAAAGGTTATCAATTTTTCGAATACGGTCAGATGAATCCGACGGAAATCGTCCTCACGACTACAAGGGATCGTTAGATTGTCTCTCCAACAAGGCTGTATTTTCCAGCGATATAAGCGGGAGATGTTCCACATTGCAAGATTTGTTTGACGATCGTAGTTTTTATGAAGGAAATTTTTGTTTGATTCAACTTATGTATTTGTTTGATTCGATTGCTTATGTAGATGTCGTATGACTTTTTATTAATGAATTAATTTTACTATTCAAAAAAAAAAAAAAACTAGGTTAACTTAAACAATACAAAAAAAGTGGATATAAGAAAGGAGAGAGGATTATTTTTGGTGATTTATTATTGGGCCGTATCGTTAGAGATATATATATAAAACAAACTAGGTTAACTTAAACAATACAAAAAAGTGAATATAAGAAAGAAGAGAGAATTGTTTTTGATGATTTATTATTGGGTATCATTACAGATATATATGAATACAAACTAGGTTAACTTTTTACAAAAAAAAGTGGATATAAGAAAGAAGAGATATCTATTATTGAATATCGTTAGAGATATATATAAATACAGACTAGGTTAATTTAAACAATACAAAAAAGTGAATATAAGAAAGAAGAGAGAATTATTTTTGGTGATTTATTATTAAGTATCGTTAGAGATATATGATTATATGTACCCTTGGATGCACAAATACGAAGAAGAAGAGAGGTCAAAAGGTTTATTACTTTGAAAATTGAATGATCAAGTAGGTGAGTGCCATTTTTGATTTTTTTTATATAATCTTAATTATATAAGGTAGTTCCCGTCAAAATAAATAAATTATATGAGGTAATTCCTGCGGGATTTGGTATCCATATGAAATTACCAAATTAACCTTTAAAAGCTTTTCATTTTACACAAAGTAGTTAGGGCATATTTGTAAAGTTCAATCTTAAAAAATAAATAAGAAATAAATAAAGCAGTTATCTTAATTCTTAACTCATATGCACAAAATTCTTTCTGTAATCTCTTCGTTGTATATTTTTTTTGGCGACACTCTTAGTTATATTTACTCTATTATATTTTTGATATAGAATTTTATCTACTATATTTTTTATACTACATTACTTTTCAAAAATTTATATGCTTTGTTTTTCTAAATTTATATACATATGATGTCAAAATACACTATCATGTCAAACACTATAACGATCGATTGTGATAATTTTGTGTAATATACAAATAAACTACATTATAACATTTTAAAATACACTATATTATGTAAAAACACATTATATCATGCAACACTATCATATCAAAAAAACACAGCAACACACTATCATGTCAAAATACATTATATCATGTCAATATACACTATATCATGTCAATATACACTATAACATGCAACACTATCATGTCAAAAAACTCAGCAAAACACTATGATTTTAAAATACACTATATCATTTTAAAATATACTGTATTATTTCAAAATACGCTATATTATTTTAAAAATACACTATCAGGAGAGTGAAGTTATCAGACGAGAAAGAAGTTATCAAGAGAGAAAAAAGAGCGAAAGACTAAACGCGGCAAAAACGAAAAGTTGTAATCATTAAAACTCGTGTGAGATGAATAAGGTATACACTAAGTAAGTGTACAACGGGTTCATATTAGTTTTTTTAATGTTTTGAAGTTTGATATTTTAAAAACAAATAGTAATAGTATTACAACTAAGAAAAAAATAATTAAAAGTTCCCTTCAAACAAAAGAAAAAAAAAGGATCAAGGTTTTCCTACTTTTTATTCTCTTATTTTTCCTTTCTCTTTCCTTCTTTTCCTTAATTGGAAATAAACCATTAGGAAAAGTGAAAAATGTATTCGTATAGAAGAGATTGGCGATAAAATCCACAACCTCTAGCTTTCCCCCTCATGATTGATTCCAACAACTACATATTTGTCACAACATATGGCTAATTAGCTTTGACCATTTGGTGATTTTGTAGAAAAATAACACTAGACCCCTTCGATTTTTTAGGAAATCTCCCAAGTGTCCGTAATTTATTTCAAAAATGCACAAGATACCCATCGACATGCTACTATTCACATATAACCATTAGAAATTCGGACAAGTTTTTATATGTTACTCATATAGAACAGCAAGCCGACAACAAAAGACACAGATAAACAGACTGCTAATCCACTCTAGGCCACCAAACCTGCTTGTCGAGCAAACCAATCTGCAGCCAATTATTGAAAAACAAGCCAAATATACCTTCAAAGAGTGCACTTACAATGATCAATTGCTCATTGTGGCTCCAGTGAAGACTAAGCTATGGGTTACTTACACTTCTGCTGGTTCGCGAATCGGACTTATAAGGGCAAGTACTAACATTAACAACTTCATAACAGAGGTTCTAATATGAGGGGCAATGTTAATTATAGTATCATTTCATTAATTGAACCACAAGGCTACATAATATTCTACTACCAGGTAAGAACAGAAATAGCTCCACGATTCAAGCTCCAGCTAGCGGCAAACTTGAAGACATAGATAATAGTATCCTTCAACCATACATCCTTTTAGAAGGTGGTTCCATTCCATCCAAAAAAGGAACCCTGCAAAAGTTCAGGAAAAGGATTCTAAATCAACTGGTGAAATGCGAGATAATGTTGGACAGTGACTCATGGCAGAACTTAAACCTGCAACTACGTTACTCCCCCGACCATTAATACAGAACTTTCTAGAAATAATATGAAGAAAAATAGCAACAAAGAAAAACCGGCAGATGCAAGGGAAATGAAAGACTAGCTTTGAGGACAGTTTTACATGGTGAAAGCTTGTTTACATGTTCTATTACTGGCTAGCACTGGTGTAAAGCATGCAAACACTGTGCATGTTCTTGAATTGGATGGTCCTAAACAGCAGGAAGAGTGCAATGATAAGAAAATGAGGGTGTGATGGGTATTCCACTAACATGAACAAGATGATCAAATAACTTGCCTTGGTGTCATAGAATTTGAGGAAGAAACGGTTTTTAGGAACAGACAGCTGGCTCTCGAGGATGGAGGCAATCGCAGCACTCAATTTCTTGTTCGTGTCAGGGTTAAGTCCTCCAATGGAAACAAGCTCACCATATGCTGCAGGCTGTTCAGATCCGCCAAATGCCATGGGCACTGATCCTTTGAGCACCACCATAACATACTGCAATGTTTTGTTCAAGGTAGTAGGCCAATTTCAATCTCAAGATGTACACATCTAATACACAAGGTAATTTTCAGCAAACAAAAAGCAAAATCAGAATTAAACAAGGACAAAACAGATTTTCTTCATAGTTCAGGATACAAAGAAAATGGCCAATTATATATTGATGACACAAAATACACGTATGAAGCATCACTTGCACTAGTCAGCATCAAACAGAGATTAGCAAGCATAGCCTGACACATGAAGGAGTTGGACGATAGGTTATGAGCAGATAGTAGGAAATAAGCCAATCAACCAATTCCAAATGACATTTCACAGGCATCAATGTCCTTATCTTGATCTGGAGAAAAGGAGGGGGTTGGATAAACTATAAGCCAACGTCTCATTTCTATTAGACTTGTTTGGAAAGTAAAGCTTGCATCGCCTGTGGCTAATATTGAACATACGTCAGTTCAATCGAGACTAAGCCTGCAAGGCACCAAGATACATTAATTCCTCTGAAGTCACAGACCCTCAAGAAACCAGCGAAGGTGGAGCTGAAATTATGAACTCCTCGCTATCCCATGAACTTTTCTTATCAGGTTATAATGGACTAAGAATAGAAGAGACAACATTTGGATGATGATATAGTAAGGTAGCGATCAAAGAAGTTAAATACGGATTAACATCATGCAGGTAACGAAAGGTTATGGAAAACAAACTCAATCACATTCGCCACAGCACCTAACACCACGAAAAAAATTATTTACCCCATGCGACAGCTAACTAGACAGAGGCTCCTACTGAACAAAACCGAGTAGCTGCAGTTTAGCGGCCCGTAATAAGAAAAGAGTACTATAAGAGAATTCAGTCTCACAAATAAGGATTGTGAGTGTGATCATTGATCAATTACATGCCACTCTTGATGATCTATTCACCATTTATCAAGAAGCACAAAAACAATACGGACCACTCATATCTAACGATGATACCGCTAGCCGCTAAGGATCCTTAAGCAACCCCCAAAATATTCTAGTTGGAAATGATATCTTTCGATAAATGACAATAGTAAGGTCACTAATAGTCTGATCAGAAGAGAGCCAACTGAATTGAGGGCTAACACAGCGATCATAAGCCACCGGCAGGTTGATAATTCATACACAGCACAAATGACATGTCGTGCTCACAAAGCCATTTTGACAAAGACCCAGAAATTGTGGGTTTACAAAATAAAGGAGCTCTAAGAAAAGATTGTTGTGTCAGTGTAACAATATCACTTGCATAGCTGAGGATGCAAAACAAGGCAATTTGGAAGACACACATATTAAGGAATACGAGAGAGATACAAATAGATAATATAATTAATATCAAACTTCCAAATAAGGGAAATATAGCAATTAATAAAGAACAGAGGAAGTAACTAGAATTACCTATAACATACTCATAAAAAACCCAAGACAAAAGGATCTTACTAATTGCAAAAAATTCGCTACTCGTTGAAATGTGCTCCCTAATTCCCTATGTCCCCCAACATATTTGCCATTTCTAATTTTAGCACTATTAATAAGTAAAGAAAATCTTCCCTTTTCCAATTATCCAATATATAAGAAAAAGAAGTAATTGATTCTATTAATACAACATTTCTCCAATTAACTAGTTTTTTTGCCCGGGCGATGCCTCGGGTCAGTTACAATAACAAATACGTTATTATTTTTAAATGTTATAATTTATTTTGCTACTTTTCGTATTTTTATCCATTAAGAAATTGAAAAATTCACGTTATGACGTGATAAGTACAAAAAATTGAAAGGTTTGAGCTTGAAAACAATACCTTAAAATGAATTGTGGTAAGATAATATGATATAAATATTCTCTTGTAAGTTACGTAATAAGAGTGTTGGAGATGTATATACTTGTTTAAGTCTTTTTAGTTAATTATAATTATTACAAGACTTCAACATATTTTATTTGAAACATTAGACAACAAAGTCATAGTGTATTAATGGTTAAGCTCTTACTTTTCATTTCAAAGGTCACTTGTTCAATACCTTACACTTACTCATTTTTTTAAAGTGAGTAGTACACAATTACACATAGACATAAAACATTTGTATTAGAAATGTGAGGAGAGTGCCACATGACACATAGACTTTCTTTCGCACGCCTTTTAATATATTTGTATAGATTGTTAATAAACCGACCTTTCAGTTATTCCTGAATAATGCAACTTTTATACCCTATTTACTCCTAATGAGTGTAAACGAATGAACACCGTCTAGAACATTAACATTTGCTAAGGGAAGTAGAAAATTGGACGAGTTGGAAAATGTGACTTATCAAAGAAAAACTGATTATCAACACGTCAAAGCCCATTAAAAGCAAATACCTCCAAAAGGTTTACATTATTCAAGAATAATCGAAAGGTTGACTTATTAAAAATTAATCGGTAAAAGTTTTATTAAGGGCAACACTATTACCATGTTATTAGAGCTAATTACTTAGTGATATTTTGTCCTTGTCCTTTATTGGTTTTAGCCTATAAATATGTAATGAGACCTTGGTAGTGGGCAGCATTAAAAGAGAATATTAATTCCGTTATTGCTCATCTATTTCTCTCTCTCTTCTTTAATATTATTCCTTTGGATTTGTGCTCTCATTGTATGACCTATCCAGTCATCATGGTATCAGAGCCATACACCTGTCCAAAGGAATGAAAATTCTGTGGAAAAAAAAAACCTAATCCCTGCTTCTGTGCCTTCATCTCCCATCTATCCAAAATTCTTTTCTTCTAAAATTCTCTTCTTTCCTCTTTCTTCCTAAAAGTGTTGACCTTTCCCTGTATTTCTCTCTGAAATCCCTCAAAAATTCATTCTTTTCTACTAAATTAGTAAATCTTCTCTCCTCCTTTCTCCCTAAATCCAAACCTTCAATGGCAAGTGGAAAAATCACATACCAAGATATGATGAATCCACTGTTTCTCCATCCTTCAGAGAGTGCCACATCTATACAAATTGATAAGCTTCAAGGGTCAACAGACTATAGAACATGGTGAAGAACAATGGAGATCAATTTATCTTCAAAACGCAAGCTGGGATTCGTCAAAGGAACAGTGGAGATGCCAACTGATGATGAAACAAAGGCGGAGCTATGGGAAACGTGTAATAATATGGTAATTGCTTGGATTACCAATAATCTCTCTTTCAATGTCAAAAAATCTGTTATGTATATGACAAATGCTAAATACATATGGGATAATCTGGAAAAACGTTTTGCTCTTACAAATGGTTCTCGAAAGTACAACTTGAACAAAGATTTGTATGAAGTAAAACAAAATGGCATGCCTTTGAATGATTATTACACCTTGATGAAATCCATATGGGAAGAGTTAGATTGCTTAAATGTGTTGCCTGTGATTTTAACTCCCACTGATGAAGTGAAAAAACTCCTTGAAACAATAGAGCAACTCAAAGAGGAGTCTAGACTGTTTGTGTTTCTTAATGAAGTAGATGAGACATATAGTCTTCAAATAAGTCAGCTTCTTATCCTGGACCCTCTTCCAAGTGTGGAAAGTGCTTGTGGGATGTTAATGCAAGAAGAATCTCAACGAGAAATCTTGCATAAACCTAAACTGGATGACACCATCTTTGCTATGTATGTTCAAGGGCAATCTAGCAAGTGCACACAACACTGTGTGCCACAAAAGAGGTCACCTTAGTGATACTTGTTGGTTTGTTGTTGGTTTTCCTAAACCTAACCCAAAATACAAATCCTACCAAACCAAACCTAAAAACCCATCACAAAACTTTGCAAAATGGAACCCTGCACCACAAAAAAAACCAACCTAAACTACCAGCTACAGCTTAAATCTCTAACAATGGAGGCCTTCTTTTTACACCACAACAGCTGGCTCAGATTGCTCAACTCCTTCCTAAAATAGCCAAAACTACTATTAACCTTCCCACTGGTGCCACCACTGCTGTCACTCACATAGGAACTGTTATTCTTCACAATGGCCTAATCCTTCAAAAAGTCCTCTGTGTTCCACATTTCAAACACAACCTCCTATCAGTCCAAAAACTTGTAAGAGAATCCAACTGTGAAATTCAGTTCTTTCCCTCTCACTGTTGCATCATTGATAGCACCACTAAACAAGTTAAAGGTGTAGGCAAAGCTAGAAATGGCCTCTATTATCTCACAAACTCCACTGTTCAGCCAAACCAAATTTCTTCACACTTCACAACCAATACTTCTACAGATGTTTCTCCAAAAATTCCATCTCAACCTGACATACATGATCCCATAGCTTTGTGGAATCACAGACTAGGGCATGCCCCACTAGCCAAACTTAAACTTCTCCCCTGTGTTTCCCCTCACTACCATTAAGGATCACAAGGTGTGCATTACCTGTCCAATAGCCAAATTCACAAAACTCTCATTTTCCCTCAGTGACTCCCATGCTCTTGTTCCTTTTGAGCTCATTCACATGAACATATGGGGACCATACAAAGAATGCACCAAAGGAAAGTATAGATACTTTCTTAACATTGTGGATGATCACACTAGACATACATGGGTATATTTGATATAATACAAATCTGATTCCTTAACCACCTTAGAAGTTTTTCTCTCTTATGCTCAAACTCATTTTAACAAGAACATCAAGTAACTAAGGTATGATAATGCCTTAGAATTTGATGATGCCCCTTGTAACAAGTTTTTTTGCTGATCATGGCATTATCTATCAAACCTCATGTGTTAAAAGACCCCAACAAAATGCTCGAGCAAAGAGAAAACACAGGCATATACTGGAAATCAGTAGAGGGTTGAGATTCCAAGGTGGTTTACCTCAGTCCTACTCCTACTGGGGAGATTGTATTCTTAGTGCACCTAATTAACAGGCTTCCTACCCCTGTTCTCAACAATATAACACCCTATGAAGCTTTATTTGGCACCAAACCTTCCTATGACCACCTGAAATTTTTTGGATGTCTTGCATTTGCTACAAACCCAGCTTTCTCCACTGATAAATTTTCTCCCAGAGGTGTTCCCTGTGTCTTTCTTGGTTACCCATCCACTCAAAAAGGATACAAACTGTTGAATTTGATCACTATGCAACTATTTGTGTCAAGAGATGTTAGATTTCATGAATCTATACTTCCTTTCCTCACAGTCCTATATGCACCCCATACCTAACCCCCACCCATCCTCATCCTCCCCTCTCATAGATGATTTCACTTACATTGATACTGATCACCCTTCTACTCCATCCACTCCTATCTCATTTTCTCCTCAACCTACTCCTCCTGCATCACCTCATAAAATTCCTACACCTCCCCCTCCAAGAAAAAGCACGAGATAACATATCCCCCCTACCTGGCACTCAGATTACATTACCAATCTTTCTACCACTCAACCACCACACATCTCAAACCTAGCCTACACCACCATACAACCACTTTTTTCCTCATTCCTTTCCACCCTCACCACAACACATTGCATCTTTCAAAGCTGTCATTCTGCATCCTCACTGGATTACAGCCATGAACACTGAATTGGCTGCACTTGAACAGAATCAGACGTGGGAAGTCACCACACTTCCACCTGGTAAATCCAGACTAGTTATACTTGGTTGCAGACAAAAACCAGATGAGGACTATGATCAAACATTTGCTCGAGTAGCCAAAATGGCTACTGTGAGAACTGTGCTAGCTGTGGCTGCAGTTGAAGAATGGTACACCATTCACATGGATGTTACCAATGCCTTTTTACATGGAGACCTCCTTAGGATGTCTACATGAAACTTCCTCAAGGCTATACCGATTTAGGATGCAGAATTACCCCACACTCCTCTTCATCTACCACTGCTCCCTTTGTTTGCAAACTCAAAAAAGCCCTTTATGGCCTCAAACAGGCCCTTCGTCAATGGTTCTCCAAACTTTCTAACACCTTGCTTCAACTTGGTTACACTCAATCTAAATCAGATTATAGTTTCTTTGTGAAAACTACCTCTGAAAGTATCACACTCATTCTAATTTATGTCGATGATTAGCTGATTTGTGGAAATCAATTCACTGCCATACAGCACCTCAAGGATATGTTATCCTCTCAGTTTCACATGAAAGACCTAGGAGACTTGAGGTACTTCCTAGGCATTGAGATTGATCGAAGTGAAGCTGGATTCTTTCTCTCACAAAAAAAAAACACACCACTCATGTACTTAAGGAATTTGGCATGCTCAATGTCAAACCCCTACACCTTCCCATGGATACTCACCTTAAATTAACCCCAGACAAGGGTGACCCCCTACCAGACCCCACTATCTATCAAAGACTACTTGGTAAATTAATTTACCTAACTATTACTAGACATGACATCAGCTTCACTGTCCAGCTCTTAAGTCAATATATGCACCAACCCACTACTGTGCATTTTCAAGCTGGTAAAAGACTTCTAAGGTACCTCTCTGGTACCCTCTCTCAAGGCATCTTCCTTGCTTCCAAGTCCGGTGCTCAACTCACTGCCTATTGTGACAGTGACTGGGCAAGTTGTCCTGTCACTAGGCGCTCTACCAGGCTTCTGTATCTTTCTTGGGCAATCTCCCGTTTCTTGGAAAACAAAAAAACAACCAGTGGTGGCTCGTTCATCTGCTGAGGCAGAATATAGAGCCATGGCACTTACTGCTTGTGAAGTTACCTCGCTCTCCGCTCTGTTGAAGGATCTTGGGCTCACAAATCTCCCCCCCACAGTGCTCAAATGTGATAACCACACAGCACTTGCAATAGCTGCTAACCCTGTCCAACATGAACGAACTAAACATGTCGAGATTGACTGCCATTATGTTCGAGATCAAGTCAAAGCAGGCACAATTATCCCCCAACATGTCTCTTCCTCTGACCAAGTGGAAGACATACTCACTAAAATTCTATCTGTGAAGCAGCATCAGAAGCTAGTCACCAAGCTGGGAGCTTCAGATGGTCTTCCCTCCTCAGCTTGAGGGAGGGGGAGTATTAAGGGCAGCACTATTACCATGTTATTACAGCTATTTACTTAGTGATATTTTGTCCTTGTCCTTTATTGGTTTTAGCCTATAAATATGTAATGAGACCTTGGTAGTGGGCAGCATTAAAAGAGAATATTAATTCCGTTATTGCTCATCTATTTCTCTCTCTCTTCTTTAATATTATTCCTTTGAATTTGTGCTCTCATTGTATGACCTATCCGGTCATCAAGTTTGTATTACTAAAAAAACATAATCATGTAGAGTCTTATTTGATTCGTTTCGTATAATTGAGTAAATTACGCAAATATAAATGTAATTAAAAATAATAATTATACAAAAAGTGCATTAGCAAATGTGAAAAGGAGAAATGAAAAGTCTATCGATGGAAAAAAAAAACCAGGAATTCAACTCAAACGTTGTAACAGTAATGTGTCAGCATAAAATCCCTTAATCAGGAAAAACAAATTAGGGTTCCAAGCAAAATCAAAAGCCAACATCTTTTCCAGTACCTAAAACCCAAAAAAAATCAAAAATTGAAGCCGTAATTTCACCACAATTCAAATACCATACAAAACCAGAAATGGGATAACAAAAGCACAAAACCCAAAATTCGGAAATTATCAATATAGCGAGAAAACTTAAAAGGAGGAGAGAGAAAGAGAGTACAGCTTTAGGTTTTCCGATGAGATCGGCGACAGAGGAAGTAGCGTCGGAAAGAATGGCGGAAGTGTCAACACCGTCGAGATTAACGTTGGTAGAAATGTTGAGGCACGGCATCTTCTCCTGCTTCACTGATTTTTTCTATCTTCTTCTTCTTCTTCTTTCTTTGCTAATCAATGAACCAGCAAAAACCTCAAAGGTTGGGAATTGGGATATGGGAATTTCTAAATGATCTTTTTGTTTGTTTTTGTTTACATGCACTTTAAAAAGAAACTTCTAGAAATTAATCCATTATGGGCCACTATGATTGGGCTTTGTGAGGATCCATTTTGGCCCAAGCAAACAAAATTGTTATTCATCCAACTCAAATAAAATGGGTGCCAAAGTTTCATAATGTGCTCATGATTAGGCCACATTCTTTTGGAACGGGAGAAATTGAGTGGAATAACTTGAATTTTGAGAAGAAATGAACTAAACTATTACAAAGCTTAACAAAGCGTTTGAAGTAAACGAAACTGAAAACAAGTCCAAAAGAGCATGACCTAAATATAATTTTATTTGTTGAAGTATGTATGTTGTATTTAGATTTTGTTAAATTTCAAATTTAATTGGTAGGAATTGTTTTCATTTGTATTCGGTAATATAGCAAAATTACACCATCTTTCTCCCATTGAAGATCTTATCTCCACCACTGCTTATGAAGGAGCAGATTCAACTTTACATGCAGAAAGGTATTGCTTGTCTTAAAGCTATGGGGGTTTTATGTACCGCATCGAACAACTCAATTTTGGATTGTTTTGCATAATTTGGTAAGTTTATTACAAAGTATAAGAGTTGAGACGAACGTTAGGCTTATGGTTACTAAGTAGAGCCTTACTCGAATTCAACAACTCTCCAAGAGCAAAGGTTGGCGTGTCATCCACAAAGTTACTAGACAACAAGTTCACCAAACACATAACCTAGCTATACGTGAGTTTATTCCTTAGACATAACACCAAATTTCAGTCTGTGGCACATGAGCTTTTCACTAATTTTTATTAATTATTTTATTTTTCAGACTTGTTTCAGTTTTATACTTGATCGATCAGATTCTCTCCAACTCCCTTAAACTCATCAAAAATATGTAAGAATATTTGATTCAATTATTATTTATGCACGATAAAATGGATGCTACTTGGGCTTGTAATGGGTTGGAGGAAAATATATTTGCTACCCACATGACTTTCATTTAACATTGACAATCTCGAATGTAGTTTGAGAATTAAAGACCAACTTCCAAACTCTCTCAAGTTTTCGAGAAAGTATTGGCGTCCCCGCATATGACATCTCACACAAAAAGGCAAAAAAAATTGGTACCAAAGCTAAGTCAAAGTGGTAACTTTCAGTTTGGTACCAAAATGACAATCTTGTATTGTGATTTTATTTTGGTATCACTTTGACTTCGCTTTGGTAGCAAAAATTTAGTCTTTTTGTGTGAGATGTCATTTTGGCATCTCACTATGAGATGCCTATAATACCTCCAAGTTTTCATACTCCTTACCGCACAAGACTTAAGTGTCTTGACAAAGTCTCAACACTATACTCACCTCCAGCATTCTTTTGACAATCACACCCTAAAACTTGAGTTGTCATATCATTGAATTTTGTGTTTATTAATATTTTTTAATGCCTTCCACCTCATGTCAACAAACAAAAGAACATGGTAACCTTTGAATAATATTCTATCTACTACCGCTAAAAAGCATAGGTAACAAATCGAGCGAACTAGATTGCAAATAGTTTCACATATTTGGAGATGAGATTTCATTATCATGGCAACAAATAGGCAAGCCGCTTCCAAATTATATAGTCGGTATTACCATAGAGTACCCTGTACCCTTTTTGCCATATGGACCGTAAGAAGATATAAAGAATCACATGAAAATTCACTTCAATTTCGACATAGATCTTGAGATGAAACCCTTGAATCATAACTCATAATACAAAAAGTTTTTAAAAATAAAAATTGAACTAACCAATAACTTAGCCATCTACCACACACTAGCTAGCTCTATTCCAATTGGTACATTTTAAGTTGAATTTAAGCAAAGAAGATGATGTTCAATTAATCACCATGCATAAGCATAACTTATTCAAAGCTTAGATTGCTGACGACCAGCAGTAGTATCAACAACATGGCAAAAGAATCTAGTAGGAGGGATAGAAAGGTGAGTTTCAAGGATAATTCCAAGACTCTTTATTAGCTTTTTCTTTACTACTTTATCAATTCCACCCATTGATATTAATTGTGCAAAAGCTGCAGGCTCCTTTGTTCCTGTAAATGATATTGGAACTGATCCTTTCAGCACCACCATCACCAACTGCACCCACACATCGCAACAAAAACACACAAAGTTAATTATTTGATCCATCATTTTCAGTTACCTACCTAGCTTGTACAACTCCCAAGGTAAGAAATGTCCCAAATGAAAAAAGACAATGGAGTAACCAATATCATTTACAAAAATTTGAACTAAGTTAATAGAAGTTGTCATGGTCCCTTAGCTTGTTCTCTTCTACATAAAACAGCTAAATTGAACTGAACTGAACTAAAATGAATAGTGATATGTGAAAGTAAAAGTATTGTCCAGAGCTGAATTGAACTGAACTGAATTGAATTGAACTAAACTGAACTGAAAATAAACTGGGAAGAACAGACCATTATGTGTGGTTGTGTCATCACTTGTGTACTTGGGTTTAGATATATAAAATAATCATATGATGGTCATTGGAACCTTAATGAGAAAACTAGGGGGAAATAATGGTCTAATTATGTTCGGTTTTGTTTTTAAAAAATTACTTTCGATCAACTTAGAATGTGTCAACTCTAAAGACATTTTTATAAAAGAGTCATCAAACTATTTTAAGCTCTTAAATTGATTTAAAAGTGCCACACATGTGACACAACTTTATCGACCACTTGATTATATTTAGAACTGTATATTTCTGATAGAGTATAAAATTATTCTCGAGACTCCAACTATTAACTTAAATTTTTGGTTGGAGTCTAAAAAATATAGAGTATAAAACTATTCTTGAGACTCCAACTATTAGCTTAAGCTTTTGGTTGGAGTCCTAAGAATAGTTTCTATCAATCTCTTTACAGCCCGCCAACAACTTAAGTATCCAAAAAAGCCCCATAAAATCATGCCATGGGCGCCTCATGGTGCACTTTTTATCTTTTTTAGCACGTGAGTTTAACATGAAATTTATTTTTGAAAGAAATTTCAAAAGTGGATAATATTTTTAATTAATGTTTATGAATATCACCTTTACTTAGGGTTCAAAATTATACTTCTACAAGCCAATCAAAACAGCTTTTGAAAATGTAAGGATCCACTGTTGATTGGTACTAGGTACTAACTCCACTGTATATCTTTTCTACGCAAAAGAAACCTACTTAAGGCCTTGGTTCCTGTTGGTGTGGTTTCCAACGTAGAATTGTCGTGGAATATATTACTCTTTCCGTTTTATAATATAGCGTTTATTTCTCTTTTTTAAGGTCAAACTTTAAAATTATTGACCAAATATTCTCATTTGTATATAAAAAATTTTATTCATGTGGGATCTTATTAGATTTGCCTCAATGTGTATTTTCATAATATCAACTTTTTATATTTTTTTATTAATAAGAAATTGAAAATATTGAAGGTCAAATGTTTATCTCGGACACCATATAAAAAAGAAACAAGCACTATATTATGAAACGGGGGAAGTATACGGTAGTACTACATTAAGAGATGTATTCACACACATGTTAATTTATACTACATATATATTACTTATAAAGTAGTACTACATTAAGAAAAGGTCTTAGACATCGATTTTTTTTTTTGAGGTGTAGAAATCATATAAATCATAAAGGGTCTTAGAGAAAATGTGATAGAGGAACAAGAAATTATAATACTCTCAACTTTGGTAATCAATAAAAATGTGAAGTGACACGTTTGGTGTTGATTTTTTTTTTATTTGGTCCTAATATTACTAGCATGGTAGTCAAATAGATTTTATATAATACTTCGCCTCCCCCAGCTTCTTTCCGCTAATTCCATTTATTATGTGTACAATCTTCCATATTTGAACATTGATTAACATCTTTTAGGTACATATAGAAAAGTTAGAACTATATTTTATTTATTCAAAATAAACATTAAGAGAGAATTTAACCATACTTCATATAACCATGTGGTAATATATATACTTTAGGGAATTTCCAAAAATACCTTTGAGATTTAGCTTAATTATCAAAATACACTTATTGAATTTTGAAGTTCAAAGTTTAAGTTTCAAGAGTACCTTAGGAAATTAATGCACTTGAATTTGGGTGTATGATAAGGGTATTTTGAGTCCAAACACAATATTCAGGAGTATTTAAGGAATTCTCAAATGTAAGGAGTAATTTGAGAATTACATTAAATCTCAGAGGTATCCGAGGAAATTTCTCAATACTTTATGATATTATATGAGGTGTTTTTTGAGGGAAAAATTATAACCTATAACCTATAACCTATAACCTATAACCTATAGGCTATATGTAGCTATAGTGGTATTGTGGAAAACACATTGTTGATGTTACACTCCGCTCCATAGTCAAATTGGCAATAGACCCCATTACAAGACTAATTGAAGTCACCATAACTTGATAAAGTGATATTGATTGGTTGTCTAGTAACAAACTAATAAACTAACAAAGTAACAATCCACTATATTTGGTGTACTATACTACGATCTATCTCTCTACATATAGTAGCCTTGTAGGCCGGCCATCAATATTTAGCAAGCTTATGTAGCAAACTAGCAATACTTGACTTCACAGCTACAAAGTCGAATATATATGCCCAATAACAATAATATCACCGGTCTAGACTCGAGTGTGTAGGTTGGATTCAGGTCATATTAGGTTAAGATTGAGTTGACATGTGCCCGTTTTGTCTATTTAAATTTGGTCGGCTAAATGAGAGTCGTTTGTCGACCTTTTGAGTTTTGGTCAAGTTAAGTTTAATTCGAGTTAATTTGGATTCACGTAGAGTTGTATATACAATCAAGTCTCGTATTGGATCAACTTCCGATCGAGTCAAGTTAGGATTAGAACAAGGTTGATTCTCGTCGAGTATGATTAAATCAATTATATAGCAATGCATTTTAGGGAACATCTGGTGCATTTGGGCCATTTTACGCTCGGGTCAAGTTCACCTTACAATTGAATAAGCTAGTTGTAACTTTAATTAGTCCATAATTTTTAAGTTTAGATAGGAGTATAAATTTTACGTTCTATTGGTTAATTTAGACAAATGACCATTTGAATCTTAGCTTAGACAAAATTAAAATGCAGAAAATTTTCAAATTTTGGACATAAAAAAAAATATTATGCGTAATTCTAATATTATGAGTATGACATATATTTTCAAATGATTTCAATTGACTGATAACTGTAATTTTTTATTTTATTTTTTCTATCTGTCTCTAGTTCCCTTCTTCTTCCTAACTAGCTAAGATTGACATCATCGATTTAACCAATTGAACCAGTTTTTTCACATCTCTAGATCAAGATGAGAGCACCCCAATACTCGATAGGTTAGATTATGATTATTGGATAACATATCTATACAAATATATTAAAAGGCGTGCGATAGAAAGCTTATGTGCCACGTAACACTCTCCTCACTTTTAAAAAAATGTGTAAGTGCAAGGTATCGAACACGTGACTTTAAAGTGAAAAGTGAGAGTTTAATCATCAATACACTATGACTTTATTGTTTAATGTTTCAAATAAAATATGATGAATTCTTGTAATAATTATAATTAACAAAAAAGACTTAAACAAGTATATACATCTCTAACATTCTTATTACGTAACTTATAAGAGAATATTGATGTCATATTCTCTTACCACAATTCTTTTTAAGGTATTGTTTTCAAACTCAAACCTTTCAATTTTACTTATCACGTCGTGACGTGAATTTTTCAATTTATTAATAGACAAAAAATATGAAAAATAGAAAAATAAATTATGAAATTTAAAAATAATAACATATTTGTTCATCGTAATTGACCCGAGGCATCGCCCGGGCAAAAAAAACTAATTATTAGCATTATTATGAGAAGATGGAGCACAACTAGGATCAATCCTAGAAATCTTCTTGAAAAAAAATCGCTTAAATATATACATAAACTTTCAATCTTTATTCTAATACTTCCCTCGTTTTTTTTTTACTTGCAACACTTTTTTTCATCAACTCCAATGCAAAATTTGGGGTAGGAGAGAGATAAAGAGGAAAATAAGAGAGATATTTATGTAATTGGAGAGAGATAGAGAGAAAGAAAAAGCAAAAATAGAAAGTGTTATAAGAAAAAATAAATAGAGGAAGTAGTTTTTTGTATTCACACTATATAGCTAATATTTAGTTAGTTATCTTCCTAATCATAACTAACTTGACATGTTAACCATTGACAAACTTCAACTATAAAATTCTTTCTTTCACACATCATCCAATATGTTAACTTACTAGCTAGCTATTGCCCTCAATCTTTAGCGTTATATATATCGAGACAAATCCAACAACACTATGTTGCAGACTTACAACAAGTAATTACCAAATTACGTACCAAGATAAAACAAACAGACTCATTAGAGACTAGAGAGAAGAGTACGTACATGTTGGGGTCGGCCAATTATAGAAGCAACAGCAGCAGCAGCTTCAGAAAAGATGGGTTCAACATCAACTCCATCCAACTTCACATTTGTTGTAATATTTAGTGCTGGCATTTTTCCTCTTCTTCTTAATAACTTATCTTTTGCTCCTTTTTTTTTTTCTCTCCTTGAATATATTTTGGGTGTTTTAGAAGATTAGATATAATTGAATTCTGAGGATCTAGTATTTATGGGCTTTAAATAGTGGCATATTAGGTACCAATCATTTGTGTATTATAAAAGAAGTCGAATATTTTGGAGTCTGAAACGGCAGTAATTAAGTCGGTAAGTTGAGTCCATATTGGATGAGCGTGAAAGACAGAGATGGGCAGATGGTACTTAAAGTGAATATGCATTTAAGCCCTTATCACTTTCATACTAGCCAATGATGACACCAAATGCCCAAAAGTAAAGGAGTCCCTAAAATTAAAGGTGATCCTGGACCGGGTCGGGGTGGGTTCGGACAACGCATTAAAAATTCGGGTCGGGTCGAAATTCGGGGCAAAATTTTGTGTCAAAGCCCGCTATTCGGGACAAAATGAGCAGGCTTTTCGGGCCAAATTTGGGCCGGGACAAAAAATAGACTAAAAAGTCATTTTTGACTTGCCCAATGCCCGGCCCAAAGCAAAAAAAAAATCGCGGCGGGCTTGATCGCGAGGAAAAACAAATTATGTCCAAACCTGATCATAATCGGGTCAGGCTGGAGTTGATCAGCTTTACCTGAAATATACTTCTCTCTCTATCTCATAATATAATGCTCGCATTCTTTTTTTGGTGTCCCAAAATATTGTGTCTATTTTTTTATTAATTCATTTGGACTAAATTATCCTTATACACAGACTTTTCAAAATACCCCTACTTTTCTCTCAAAACATGGGCCACTTTTTCTTACCAAAAAAATATATATATGATGTATCACTAGTATATATCTAAAACCCAAAGCAAAGAAATGTCATGATGTCATATGTACCTCCCCCTCGAAACAAATAATACAAAGTAATCGACAAAAATGCATGTATGAAGACTCGAACATCCAACCTCTCATTTGACATAAGCACACATTAGCCAACTAATCTACAATCTCTTTTTGGTTTTTGTGGGGAGGAAAAATAGTATAACATACATCTAAGAAAAGCATTTTAAAGATGTGGTAACTTACATCTCACATATACCACACAATTATTGAGGAGACCTACTATTACATCCAATTATCTCAAAAGTTATGGCCCATAATACAAGTAGCTTATGTGGCTTATTGCCAACATTGTTGGAGCAAAAGTGCACACTACTACAGCTAATAGTCCCTCCTTCATTTGCTTGCTCTATATCCATCAAAAGATCCAAACCAACCATCAAATACACAAACCATCAAATACACACCCGGATGACTAATCAAACTCAACATTCTCATAGAAGTAAGAAGTACAATTGCTAATCTTTCGTTCCTTCCATTTAGGTGTTACATACCCATGATTTCACATGTACTCCCCTCCCTCCCCAAACAAATGATGCAAAGTAAATATGATTTGTCATGCTGTCACGTGTACTCCCCTCCCTAATCAAAAGACACAAATTAAATTATAAAAATATAGTGTTTAAGGCTAAACACATGACCTCCCATTTGATATACAAATGCATTAACCAACTAATCTACAATATCATAGTTGTCTTTAATTTGTGGTGGTGGGGTGGGGGGGGGGGGTTATTTATAGGCAATATAATATTTAAATTTCAAAAAAAAAGTATATGATTGACAAATTTGGAAAGTTTAATAGCCTAATATTTCATAAATTATAGCTACAAGCTACATTGATTCTGCTTTAAGAACCAAATTGTAATTACACCACGGGTGTTCAAGAGACCCGATTTGTTTGATCCGACATGTTGAACTCTACCCCCAAAAAGGTAATAAATGAAATTTTATTTTTATGGGTCAAGTAACCGACCCAAGAAAAAAGATGCACAAATCGAGTCGGTTAATGGGCTTGCTTTATTTAAACGTGTATCTCGAATAAACACATTGTTATACATTATTTTTCTCTTTCTTTTTTTCACAGTTACATTAATCTCTTCTTACAATAAACAATTATGAAAATGTATTAAGTTGGCTTATTAACTTCCAGGTATCATATTGTTGTTCTTGTGATTTTGAAAGGGAAAAGAAAAGATAAACAATAAGAAGAATCAACATTTTATAGGAGAAGTTGGATTAGATGAATCAACAATTCAACATTTAAAAAAAAGGATTTGATGAATCAACATGTTGATGAATAATTAATTGCAATGCAATCTGTAACTGAGAATATTTACGTTATGTTGATTGTTAGTAGATCATTTTGAGAAATGAGGAATAGAGTTGGCATGCAATTGACAGTTGACACTCATGGTAGTACCCCAAGTACTGTAATCAATATGGATCGACATTTGACACTCATATTAATAGCTTCTCCTATGGATCTTTTTTCATAAAAAAAGTTATGACACTTTTGTTGACACTCGGTTGTTCAGGGTCGAGTCATGGCTCATGGGTTGCTTTTTTTAGCTACCTGCAAATGAGGATACCTACATATTCTGGTACCCGCATATTTGATACCCAAATTAATAACTAGGTAACCGACTATGAACACCTCTAAGCAACAAATTCTCATTAATGGATTACATTTTTTAAAGAAAAAAAAAAGTAAAAATAAGAACAATATTAACCATCTTAAATAACTAAAATGTAATGCAATATATAGATAACCTCGAGGCATCACACTGTTCAACAACTAGTCTATACAAATATATTAAAAGGCGTGCATAAACAAGAAACTGTGCCATGTGGCGCTATCTCTAGGGAGTTTTAGTTCATGTAATCCATGTAAAATAAAAAATTTAGAAATTGCATAGTATAGGGTTTGATTCCGAGACCTCAGTACAATATACTAAAGTCTTAACCACTAAGCTAAGTTGTATTTAGTGTTATTATCATAAGATATTATATTAATATGAAATTTTTTCTTACCCGGGACATAGCCCGGACCTAATAACTAGTCTATCCTTGAAAATTTGACTAATAAATTAATTCATTCGACTAATGAGGGACTATTGCCTGACGCCTACCACTGATCTCTATAATGGGGAATAGGGGATCATTCAAAAGTCATCGCTAATTATGAATCAAAGAGAAGTTAGTGGTCTCTATTGATGCTTGAAGAGCTAGAATGTAGGTTAACTTAGCTCGTAGGTTTTCCTCCGTAACAAAGCAGACATGAATCAAGCATATTAAGTCCAGAATGAGGCTACAAGGGGACTAGCAGGGGCCAGCCCCGTCGGCTACATTTGCGGTCTATATATTTTTTATAGCGTTTTTGTGAGTTTTTGAAATATATCAAAGTTGATTATTATATCATATAAATATTCTTATTTGAGTTGTAAAGTGAGAATGATAAAAATAATTATTTACATATAAATTTACTAAAAATATTATTAATCCGTTAACTTTTGATTCCTGATTTCGTCTCCAAATATGAACATAATTTGTATCAATAAAAATCTGTATAAAAAATAACAATTATGATGTACTATACCTATTTGTCTTCTAGTCTTCACTAATGTAAAAGGCCCGTGGCCGTGATGTTTCCTTGGCCAATATTCAAAGTGTTGCCTGGATAAGATAAGAAGACCTTTTTGTTGTTCTGAACTTTCTAACAAGGCCATTAACTATATACTAAGGTATAAAGAGATGTTGCTTAATGACTTAATTAACGTGGGACAATTGGTATCTCCCTATTTAAAAATGGCCTTATTCCTTTCTTGAGCTAAATCATTGACCTACTTACTTCGATAGTTCTTAGTTGTGATTCCGCGAAAAGGAACTCTTGGATTGAGATTTCACTCCTGCCATTCCCCATGGAGAAGAAGTTGTTGGGGCCCAGGAAAGTCTAGGTTGGCTCCCAGCTCCATCTCGGCCGGCATCCTGCTCTCGAAGGGTTGGAGTCCTAGGGCGAACTACTCATTGCTGCGTAAGGGGAGAGGCGGGTGGCCCTTTACGCGCCTTTTTAGTAGGATGGAACGGAAGCGTATATAGGAAACGAATCGGGCATCTATGGAAAGAATAATACTCCTTTCATTTCTACCTCGCTATCGTGGGTATATATTTTAAAACATATTGAAGAAGTAATGTAAAAAATTGTATCTAATTTTATATATATATATATGTGTGTGTGTGTGTGTGTGTGTGTGTGTGTGTGTGTGTGTGTGTGTGTGTGTGTGTGTGTGTGTGTGTGTGTTGTGTGTTGTGTGTGTGTGTGTGTGTGTGTGTTGTGTGTGTGTGTGTGTGTGTGTGTGTGTGTGTGTGTGTGTGTGTGTGTGTGTGTGTGTGTCCTTATGTGAGAACATATATTATATGAGAAAATAAATTTATGTTTAGAATATACGCAACACTTTTTAGAAAATATGCAATACTTTTTAGAATATATTTAACTTTTTTGTTTTAGGACATATGCAACACTTTTTAGAACAATAATTTATAGAACATATGCTATGGTTTTTAGAACACGAATTTCCAAAGTTTAGAACATTAAATAACAAGTTTTAGAACGTGAAATAACAAATTTTAGAATATGAAATACAAAATCTTAGAACATGAAATTCAACCTAAATAAAATTGAACTTCATAACTTGACGTAAATATCTTTTTGGATCAATTTTTTATCAGCATTTAATGACCGTTTTTGTAACTGATTAAGCACCGTTTTTCTAAGTGACCGTTTTCCTAATTTCTCTCCAATTGGGTGTTGGGAGCATTGGGGTGCCTTGATTAGATTGTTGAAGTATCTAATAGGCACTATCAATTGGGGTCTGCATTATCAATGAACACCTTGTATCCTTGAAGGATTTTGTACTGATGCCAATTGGGTGTCGAATAATGATGAAATTCAATTTACTAGCGGTTATGTTTTTACTCTTGATGGAGGAGCTATATCATGGAAGTCATCAAAGAAAACATGTATTGTCAAATGCTTTAGAATTGGCAGGTTAAGAAGCTCAATGGATAAGGAGTTTGCTCGATGATATTTCATTGTGGAGGAAGTCGGTGCCATCAGTTTCTATGTTGTGTGACTCGTAAACAACAATTGGGGTAGCGAATAATCAAGCCTATAAGGGAAAGAGAGGCATATTCGCTCAAGGCATGCCGTAGTTAGATATTTAATTAAAATAATGTGTTATCAGTTGAGCATATGTAAAGTCAGAAAGGAATATTGTTGATCCTCTCACTAAAGACCTTTGTAGAAAAATGGCACTGAAGTCAGCACAAGGAATGAGTTTAAAGCCTATTGTGGAGTAAATTGTGATGGATATCCTTCTTAGGAATTTCTAAGTTAAAAGGGTCAAACGAAATCATAAAAAAACTCAAGTTATTATATACTACTACCATTCCTATTTATAAAAGTGATGTAGTATTTTGTTTTATTATACTGTTATATGTACTATAAGGTTCAACTTAGTGTTATTAATAAGTTTATAGCTTTATTTAAGGTGGTTTGTTACAGTGCAAACTTGATGAACTTACCTATGTGAATGTGCGGGTTACGCCCAATCCCCTATGACTCAAAAGGCTTAGGCTCTCGACAACATTCATGAGAATCCAGGCTAATTGTGGGGAACCGATATTACAATTGCGAGAACGTTTTTTGATTTGAAAAAGTTTGAGTACGCAACTATGCTTTGATAACTTCATGAAAGGTTCAAAGATAAATCTACCTATTACGACACTAAGATATATTTGTATATATTGAGTGTCAATTCAAGTCCATAAGACATTGATACTTCAAAACCTAATATCAATTACCCAGATCATCATTTTTCATCCCCGTTTTTTTCTATTTTTTTTCTTTTGAATCATATGGGGGATTGTTGGAGTTTATAGTAGAAACTCTAAGTTGGCTTCAAAAGAATATGAAGAGTCTTTTTTATCTTTTGTCCCATATTAAAAGAATGGAAGGGAAAAGTAAGGTTTATAATCATTACTCTTCCTCTACCCTTTGAGTTGATTAGCAATGAGACTTTTAGTGGGTATGTGGTGATGTGTAGTTACCACTTGCGCTGCCCGGTTCGGGCTAGGGACTTGGGACTTGCGGAATAAACTTAACTATCTTTTTGAGTCAATTTTTTATCAGCATTTACTAACCGTCTTTTGTAACTGATTAAGTTACCGTTTTTTTTTCTAAATGACTGTTTTCCTAATTTCTCTCCACGTCTTCGGCCATTAACCCATTACTGATCGTTTTCTCCCACGTTATCAACCATAATTTGATCACATTTGGGTTCTATTTCCTATAAATACCAGTGTTCGGGTATTCGTTGAACACACAAAAAAAGTAAACACATCTTCTGCTCTCTTTCAATTTTCTCTATTATTCTGAGCAATGTTCTTGATCATTCTCAATCTACTTTTCTTTCTACACCGAAAAGGTAGAAACCGTGTATCCATGAAGGTTGATCGTTGTAAGTCCGTGTGATATAGCGAGACAAATTCAACTTTAGGACAGTGTTTCATTCACAACACGATTATCAGATAAGTTAATTTATTTAGTAACCAGTTTTCGTTCCTACCATACGAACTTGAAAAGTAAACATATAGAAGATGTTTTTCACAACCGAAAGAAGTTGGTGTTTACTTTTCTTTGATGAAAGGTCTTTACTTCTTTTTCTGAATGCTGAAGAAAGGGTGTGAAAGAAATTGATTAGAATTAGCGTTGAAAAATAAAGTCGGGTCTTGTTAGTAAGATCTTGACATAGACATGCACTGCATGAACTTTAGTTGATAAGTCTTGCTTGAGGAGTTTGTGAACCACCCATTCACCTTAATTTTTTTCTTTTAAAAGAGGTCCATGAAATTAATATAACTTGGAGTTTAGCTAGAAGTAGACTTTGTACACTAAATGCATCAATTTCAAGTAGGGCTTTTTTTCGTTTCTTTCCGCAATTTGGAAACCTGATGAGCCTACTTTGGACGGAATTTTTTCTTTTGTCTTCTTTGGAGAGAAGACTAAAAATTGCGAGTATTGACCTACTTGTTCAAGATTTTAATGTTTGGCAACACTTGGTAGTCGAACTATTGGGTGCCGGAAGGGTTGAGCGGAAGTGATATAGTTGAAGTTTTCTTTGTTGAAGTAAAAAAAGGTGGAGTATAGAGGGTTTCAATTATTACCATTGGAGGAGGATGAAGGCTGGTTCGGGAGTGATATTATTACTACCGTCATTGAGAGAAGGAGATCTCTGTTTCAAATTAGATGTGACATTTTGACATTTTACACGATTCACAAATTTCCCTTTGACCATCGTTTGTGATTTATACGTGAATAAAAATATAGTACTCATGTGAGATCGTGTTAGATTCGTTTTAATATTATATATATTTTAATATGTGCTTTTTATAGGTTTTACAAATACAAAATTAGAGATGTATGTCCTCAAAATTTTGCATTGACATGCGTGAAAAGTGAAAGTGTCACAATTAATTTAAAACGGAGGAAGTAAATTTCTTTTTTGTCGAACCCACAAAGAGAGGAAAATTATATTACTAAATCGAAACGAGCACCAACAACAACGTCCCACCTCTAAAGGATTGAGATGAGCCATATAATAAACAACCTTATTACCACTACGCTTAACAAAATACCAAACATAATCAAAATAATTAATTAAACACAACATGTCTTCTAAAATAAGATAAAAAGTACTCGTTCCATTAGCTCGATTGTTCAAAGCATTGATCACATTTATATTATCCACCTCCATCACCACTCGTCTAACTCCATTAGACTAATGTAGTTTTGATTGCTTTATTAAGTAAAAACCAGAACCAGAAAAACTGCCAACAAAGAACATTTAAGCTTGTGAAAGTATTCTGGCATCATTCTAGAACTCTGATTTTTAAATGAGTTTGGCGCTTCTATCCACAATGACAATGGGTGTATGCCTAACATTTTTAGGGATGTTCTTAGAACACTAAAAAAACACTTTTTTTTTTTTTTTTGTCACGCTTTAATTGCTGCACACTTTTGACAAAAGTTTAGATAGGGGTAGCAATGTAGAGAGGAAAAGTAGATAAATTATAAGAGGGCCCAATATTAAAGAAAGATTAAGAGAAAAAAATACTAAAAGGGATATACTGAAACTAAATTGCACCACCCATAAGAAACATGTGGCAATTAATTTGGAAAACAAATGGAGTACAACATCTCAACAAAGTTTTCCTCCGTTTCGAATTAATCGCAACAGTCAACATTTTGCACTATTCACAGTATGTACTTTAACTAAGATTTGAACTTTATAGATAATAAATACATAATCAAGTGGGATCTTGTTAGATTCGTCTCGTTAAATACTTTCGTAATATCAACTTTTTATAATTTTTACATATATATTATAGTAGATATTAACCTCCAAAGTTATGTCTCAACAAACGTGAAAAGTGAATTGTTGCAATTCAATCGAAACAGAGGAAGTATTAACAAGACATACTCAGCTCGAGCCAGTTCTACAACTCGAGTATTGAGATACTACACTCTTATTAACATGATAAACTAGCAAAATATTCCAAAGTCACATCACTGGCACCCCCAAGTCCATCCCACCAGCAGCTTCAATAGGTTAGGAGGCACAATATTGATGAGAACTTAATCAAAGCTCACAATCTTCAAGAACATAATTAGGTGAAGCTAGCTCAAAATGCAAATTCATACTTGCGTCAATAATAGCCGTCTTAAGCAAAGGCAATGAAGAAGTAAGAACCTAAAAAAGAAAATATTGCACCTTACATGTTGAACACTCAAGAACGGGCTCAGCAGCAAAACACTTTCTGCAGTCAGTACATGAACATAAGAGGAACTATATACTATATAGAAATTACTGATACAATTTTATTACCATTATTACAACAGGGATCAATAAGAGCACGTACATCACATCGATCACAAACAAGACTTCGGTTAAAATGCACCAAAATTTTCAATCATCTCTGAGCATAGGCAAGGGAGGAAATAGCCCCCATGCGTATCATTGGACAGGGAGATCCCCCAACACCCCAAATATACACCACCAAACTCTTCAATGGTGCTATTTTTACACAAAAAAACATCACCATCAAGGAACAAGAGCCGAACTGCAGGATCCGAATTTAAGACTGTACTCAACATTTAATCCGTTCACTTGCCTGAAAACCTTTACATGAAATCATATTAGCTTGCCCTGCATAAATGCTTTAGCCAGCAGCTTCAAGCATTGCATCCTGCCTCTGCTTTAACTTCCCGTACGAGAGAGCTTGAGTAAGATATATCTTGAATGACTTAGCCAAACAAGTCCTTGAACAAGTTGGGATTCTGCGTTGTTGGGGTAACACCCATCTGCCTGACCAAGGCATCCTTTTGCAGTGCAACTTTCAGGTTAGGGCCCTTGCTTCCTTGTGATTGTTGGGTGTGGCCATTCTTATCAGCGACATTTGATGACTCAAATATGAGGTTATCATCTTTACTGAGATTATCTGCAAATTCAGATTGTGTACTCATTGGAATATCCCCATAGAGTGACAGAAGATCAGACTCTTTGGTAGAACCGACGGAACTCGAATTATTTGCAGATGATGCACCTGGACCTGGCTCTAGAAGGCCTTCCAGCTGTGTGAAAGGATCGATTACTGATGAAGAACTACCCATATTATCAGGTTCACCCAGATCAAGCAAGTCAGGTGGAGGAGGTGGTGGTGCCGTCTCTGCCACTGATTTTGCTTCTTGGGATTTCTCAACATGACTGGATGCTTTTGTAGATTTATGGCTAGTTGAAGATGGCCTTTTTTCTGCTTTTGAAACACCACCAAACAGTGAAGCAGCAAGCTTCTGTTTCTCTGGATCAACTTCCACTTGCTGCTTCTTATAGTTGTAAGAACTATCCCGAGATTTTGAGCTTACAGTGCCTGCTCCATCATGTTGTGAAGCACCATTAGTAACATTTTGGGAGGAAGAATTTGAAGTAGAAGGCTGGGAGGAATAATTTGGCCTTCCCCATTTCTTTTGGACCCCATCGAGCCGTAGCTTGATTTCATTTGATCCAGCATCAGCCGATGGTCTCAGTGACACAGCCTGCTGGATCTCTCGGGTATATGATGGCTCGGGTACAGAGACAAGTTCTGTTGAAGGGGAATGTGACACCAGAGTAGGCTTTGGTTGCTCCACAGGCTTTGGAAGCTCATAGGCCTCGAACCTAAGTCCATGAGTGGATGGCTCATGGTGAGTTTGGCTTCTGAAGTTGCTGATACTTAGTATTCCAGAATTTTGATTCTCAGAGATATAAGGTTGAGCCCCATTTTCTAGAGATTGTTGCACATAACCATCAAGAAATGAGAGGCATTTGTCAACCTGCAAGCAAAACAACAGTTGTTACTAAACCTTACATGAGAAAAGAACACTGATAATTGTATCAACAGCAGAGAAATAAGGATTGTTAGTGATACAAATAGATATGGATGACATCAAGTGAACAAAGAATCAAAAGGCAAAAGTACAATTCAGAGCCTCCAAAATAATTGAATCTTGATTTTCAAATACACTAATGAGCACATGTTAGGAAATGAATTATATATGCCCATGCTCTACATATTTCTTTCTACCCATCCAAGTCGTGCATAGGTAACAAGTAAAGTCTGACCAATTGGCAGGCTCAATCCATGAACCTAATCCAGAGCAACGTAAATTAATAATTTTCTGCATCTCTGCCATATAACTAATCTACCCCACATGTAAAGTTGAGGAAAATCTGCTCATAGTTACTAGTGATTTTGTTATTCCCAACATCCAAACTACAAGTAAAGCAAGCCTAATTCCAGAATCTAGATGCTTTCTTTATAATTCATATAGTCCACATGAGACATACAAAAAGTACTTTTCACCTAGGAAAGCTTTAACTGATGTACCATGCATAAAAAAGAAAGGTAGAAAGAAAACTCTTGGATCAAAGCAATGCCTCTATAAAGCTAAAGAATACGACCTCAATGTCCTCACAGCTTGCATCAAATGGAAGTATACTTTCAACTGCTTGAGAATCCAAACCAGCGACAGCTTGCAGTTCATATGCGCGCTGCTGCAAATCTGTTGAGTGGGATGCTGATAGTTCTTCAATCAATGACTGACACTGAGAGCCATAAAGATCAGAAGGTAAAGGAGTTAGCATTCCGTACATTATACTTTCAGTTGTAAAATTAAATTACTGAAAGATTTACAAAGTTGAACAAGAATAATGGAATTTTATCTTACAGGATCACCAAGATATTGCTTTTAAAAGCATGAATACAGACAAAGCAAAGTTCATGACTAAAAGTGATACAAATAGACTGTACTTATAGTATCTACCAATTAGACCAGTCACGCGGATGCAGAAATAATTATTAATATGAGTCCATTAGAACATCACAATTCTACACTGTATCCAGAAGGATGTTATGACATGAGGATAATTGTCATAATGCTACAGTCTCACCTAAGAAAGTAAAAAGTTCAGAAAGAAAGAAAAAAAAATAGGTACCCACTCATCCAAAGAAAAACCTCCACTGTATGGAGCACTTCTCTAACTTCTTTTTCGTCTTTCTATCCTTTTTTACATTCAATAGTTATTCTTAAAACCCATGACTAAGTTCAACCATGAAATTATGTTGGGACTTTGGGACTAAGAGCATACATTTCTACAAAAGGTCACATGGAAAGGAAATTCTTCCGAGAATGAAGGGACTAAGATATTGGGACAACAGATATCAAATATTAATTGAGTTCCAGGCAATAAGTGGATAATTTTCATTCTAATAGGATGGAACTACCTCGGGCAGCATGTCCACATTTCTCCCTGCTGCTTTTTCAAAAGCATAGATCTTCATGAGTGCTGTTAGTGCATATCCCTTCAAAATGAAAACAGAATAGCATAAGTAATAAATCACCATAGGAAAGACACTAAAATTGAACTCTTAAAACTACTGTACATATTGGATTTTGCAATAGCATCGTAAATCAGCATAGCCAATCTACAAAATCACTTGGGGGAGGGGAGCCACCCCCATTAGCATAGCCAGTATTAAACTGTCAACAGTTTCTCACGAATGTTCAACATAGTCTGTCACAGACAAAGGAGGGCTGCCTTAAGTAGCTCCATATAGTTTAGATTTTTGTCGGATCTTTAGACAAAATGCATTCCTACTACTAATAAAACACCAACACCTATCCAGACTCTCAAGTCGGCGACTACTTAATACTACCTTTGTTTGTTTTAATTGTTACACTTTCCTTTTCAGATCGTTTCTATTTGATTGTTACACTTTCACTTTATCTATATATGGTAACAAGTCACATCACATTTACTCAATTTTCTACCTCATTTGACCCACTAAACCTGTTATTAACCCACTATAAACGATTCCACCTACCCCACCATTCTCTCTCCAATATTTTGAATTTTTTTTTTAATTTCCCAAAACAATATCAGCTTTTTTGTACACTCTTGTCATGCTTTTGCGCCTTAATAATCCTCCAAAGTGAAGTGTAACAATTTAAAACAAACGAAGGTAGTAGAATATAAAGTTGAAAAAGTTCAGAAAAAGAGAGGGGAAAAAATCTGTATCAGGACGGAGAGAAAAAATGTTGAATGGAGAGGAGTTTTTTTCAACTAAGTATGAAAACCTTTTGGGATAGCCTTAATTATAAAAGTGTGAATAACGTCAAGGGGAAAAGGAGTATGAAAGAAACAAACATACAGCCAGAGGCCAGAACGTCCTGACAGATTGACTAACTAGGAATTAACCCTACTGAGGAAGCCCTTCTTCAAACCCCCTGCATCACAATTAGCACATAATTATAAAATTAAACATTCTACTCAAGGTTTTCTTTGCTCGGTAAACCTGAGGCATGGGTTCAAAAACATCTGTCGTAGGATAATGAAGGCTCAAACCCTTCATCATAAACAATTAGGATTCTTCATTCTTCTAAATCCACTGATTGTGTCTCCGAGTAGAGATGATAGTGGGGTAATGGACCCTACCCGGATCCGTGGATCCATATCCTTTTTTAACTGATCCGGATTCTCAAATTTTGGACCCTATGGATCCGGGTAGGATCTGGATCCTCCTTTTAAAAACGGGTCTGGACCGGGTCCTAAATTATTACCCACATTCAGATCCGTTTACCCATTTTAATAATATTATTGTAATTTAATATTATATTTTGATAATATTATACCATTATTTATTACATGTAAAACGAATTTCGCTTGAATTTCGGATTATTATTCTAATTAATGTCTGATTTTTGTGCGAATTTACAGGATAATTAAGTTCGAAAATTGGGTTGATAACTAATTTATAGTTTGATAATTAAATACTTGTAAGTAGTTGCGATGGTTATTTTTCAAAAATTAAATGTATTTTTTGGTTGATATTAGATGATTTGATTATTTAAAATCTTTTAATTATTGTGAAAACTAGGTTAGTTTGAAGACAATAGGCAAGGATCCGTTTAGGACCCGGATCCATACGGATCTTGATCTGGATCCTCATTCTTATTACCAGTGGATCCGGATAGGATATGGATCCTTGCCTAAAAAACGGATCTGGATCTGGATCCTAGAGGACCCTGTCCAGATCCTACCCATTGCCATCTCTATCTCCGAGACATGAGAAAGCCAAAGCTTCCACAAATTGATCATATTCAAAACATTCATAAAAACAATGACCTTCACTCCCACTGCAAGAAAACGACCAATAATCCCTCCCTCCCTCCTCTCCCCACAACTAGTGTTTTCACAAAAACACCAACATAAATTATGTTCGAGTCTTCATCGGTTAAAAGTGGCTCCATCCACGTTCCTTATGAGAATTAAAGATCCCAGATTAATGGGAGAAGTTTTTCTAGAGCCCAATAATTTCCTTCTCTTCCCTTCCCACAACCACATTCCGGCAACTTTTACCAGGCACAACACGATATGATGACCACCACTTCAACAATAGATTTCATTACTATTATTCACTACATCAAATTGAAGGTTCTTTGTTGCTGAGCACCCAACTCGGTGTTCTCAGCAGAGCATTCACGGTACTTGACTCCAACTTACTCATGTAATTCAAATGGGAACCTTGATTAAGATAACAAAAAAAAAAAAAAAAAAAAAAAAAAAATCTTGGAATGTGTTAGCCAGATACAACAGTTGCTCCATGGAATTGACCACCTGACCACACTGCCTCTTGTGCCAATTCATGCACTCCACACATGCTGTCTCATATGCGGTCATACCACCCGTTACTCGCTGCTACATGCCAATTGTAGTAGCACTTCATCACTTGACACCAAAAATATCATGTTGGTGGCCATGCCTTTCCCCTGACTAACCAACAAGAAAGCCGCCCCCAAATGACAATCGACTCAGAGCACCCAGCTCCTCAAAAACTCCTTCCAAAATAATCAAGCCAAACTGATGCATTGACCCAAATATCCTCATAACTGCAAGCCCCCCCTTGCTGACAGCTTTGCCAAGCATTACTCTAAAATATGACCACGTATCACCCTAGACAAAATTATGGATGATCCCCTACGGACTTATCCCTCCGTTGAAACCCAGACTCCAGAAAACTTGAATTTGTTTTCTTCTTAAGTCTTAACTCTTAACTGACGACATCTCTACCAAACCCCCTCTTCTCAACAGTTCAACCTATTTCACTGAAAGAAAATCCAAGAATCTTGTAAATCCAGTGTCATGGTTGTCAACACCTCCATCCATCACTAACCCTTTTCCTGGACCTTATATGACCCTCCATTATTGATTTTAGTGACACACTGCCAGCTAACAAATCAATCAGAAGCGACAAAGAGACAGCAAAGACCGACTCTTGGTGACCTCTAGCTCCGGTTTAGTTTTGCTGATCAACTGATGGTGCCGATATCCAAAATATAAAGGTTTTGAGTAAATTTAAGATCTGAAAGAGTAGCATATCAGCTTGAGAAACCTGCTTGAGAATTGTCAAAGCGGTCCAACAAGGTTAAAATGTGAATTTTATGCGACTTCAGTTACATTCTACGTGCAAAGGAACATAACGATGTCCTTTTTAAGCTTGATGTTTTAGAATAAAAAAACATGACTGAGACATTTGGTATACTTTTAAAATATTTTTAGCTGCCAAAATGCTTTGGACATTGCAACCTATTGACCCTTAGATACTTCCGTGCTACATAGATAATAGATTGCTCCCAAAGGCAATGTACATTAACATGCAATGAAACGGATAATCGACCACGAGAATAGAAGGTTTCACAAATACAAAGAGATTAAAGACTTAGAGACCAAAAGGATTGACTAGTACCTTCACTGTGTCATCAGTTGAATAGGCTTCTGCTAAATCACAAAGCTTGCCAGTAATGTATGAAGCAGAATATTTCCCATAAGCAGTTCCATACTCCCCCAATACCCAACAAATAACCTGTGAAGAAATCATCCAACGGGACAAATTAATTAAAGAGAAAGGAAGTGTGTGATCTGTCGAAAACATTGAAGCCTATTTTAGTAAGGATGCAGATTGAGCCAGTGCATATATATTGAGTGAAACCTTGATTGATTTAGTGATAGGGGAAGAGAGAGACAGGGAGGTGTTCAGATTGTGAATTTCTGGAGTGTGCGGCAGTGGGGGGATAGGATCACATATTGCAGACGCCAAAAGGTGGGTGGGTGGGGGTGCAGGACGCCAGGACCGGGTTTAGAGACACAGTAGAGGAAAAATGTGCTAAAAAAGAATTGTATTGATTAATACAGCACCTAAAAATATGATTAGATTAATATGGAACAGAAGGTCTGAAGCAGTATTTGCAGAGATATCTTCTACAACTATTCCAGATTTCACCTTTGTCTCAAATAACGTAAAACAAATAGGAAGACCCAGGGAGAAGAGAACTGGGGCAGATTACCGATAACATAGAAGCTTACTTGAAGAAATGTAGATGGCAGCTTTGGTTCACCAATGATTCGCAAATATGACTCAACCTGCAAGTAAATTTAAACATACAAAACTTATAAGGTTTTCAATTACAGTCCTACTACATAGCTCAGAAAGGACATGAAATGCACCTCTACATTTACAAGTCTTTAATGGAAGCACAAGCCAATCTTGTGCATCAATTTAGTCATCTTGTAAAACATACAATGAGATATCTAACTTTTGCGTAGACTCCAGTTGATGTAATAGAATAGGTTGAAAAACAGCGCACAACAAAATATTTATTTCTGTTTTACAAATACAGTTTGCAAACTCAGAAAATTAAATCATTCTTCTTCTCTATGGACATATTATTCCTATTTATTTCAACTTAGACCCTAAAGGGCCTAAAACACACTTAAGGATAAAGCAAAGCTGATTCAGGAAAGAATCAAGACAAACAACATTTGTCCATTAGTAGAACAAAAAACCCTGGACAACTATATAACAAGATACTACTTCCTCCGTTTCTTTATACTCGCTACACTTCTCATTTCACGGACTCCTAGGCAATTTTTGGAGAAGAGAGAGGTAGAGAGTAAAAAGAAAAGGGACCCATGTGGGAGGAGAGAGATAGAGAGAGTTTATTGCCCAAAAAAGAAGTGTAGCAAGTAATGTGAAACTTCCCATAATGGAAAGTGTAGCGAGTAAAAAGAAACGGAGGAAGTAAAAGACTTTTTCCAGTAAAACCTACCTAAAACCTTGCAACAATAACATTTTCAAACAACTAACAATAATAAATTGTTTAGAAAACCAGCAACCTCTCTTGCAGTTGTATACAAAAGCTGCAATAGAATGCAATAACCGATCCACACAATTCTCTTCCTAGAGAATCAATTATTTTAATAGATCTAAAAGTACAACACATTTATGTGACCACATATAGGCATACAGCTATTCCAACTTGATTCTTTCCTACACTTCAGTACCAAAATTATATGATGACCTTCAGATCACAAAAGCTAGTAGCACATTATCCTCCCAACAACATCCATCACCTTTTATGCTGGAAGGCTAGCACCAAATTGAATTTGCTTATCCAAACGCAAATATATCCCTTATTACACACAGTTCTAAAGGAAGAGAGGGTTTAACTACGTAAATCCCAGACGTCCTATAGCATCTCTAATCCACACATACCTATCTGATCAACACAACCTTACGGGACATATTTGTGAATCAACGAGAGATAAAAAACGGAAATGAATGGTCGTAATGCAGAAAAAAAATTGTGGAAGCCATTAAACAAAGCACCAGGTACAACTAAGCAACTAGATTCTGGTCACTGGGATAGGGGGAGAGAATACTAGCACTAGACAGTGAACACAAAAGTCAAGAAGAAGAATGAAAACAAGGGTAAGAAAAGTCTCTTCCCACTACATGACTACAGAAAGTGAATTTTCCATACTACTCACATACGATTGTACAATTGTTTAATTCCAGCTCCTTTGACCCTCACCTCATTCATAATTAAAAATTTTACAAGGCTTCCAAAAAATAGTCCCTTTCTCTAGTTTTACTGAAACTGATCTTGTTACAAAAAAAAAAGCACATACAAGCAAGTGCTAAGAATCATGCATTAATTAAACAGATCAATTACAAATAATGTAGTCAGATGGAAATAGATCCAAATAGAAAGTAGGACAGTCATGACGCATGATGCAGTGAAGGGTGCAAATTATAACATCTAGAAGGAGTGCATCTTCAACAGGCTAGTTGAAAAGTGATTAGAAACAAAGAAGATCAAGCCTTATTCAAAGTCAAAAGCAGGAACCTCAAGAAGAATTAACAAACAGATCAGGCTTGGTCTCTTAACCAAGCATAACTAACACCACAATTACAATAAAGCACCCAAATAAACCAGAACTACCGAACTAATTTTGACCAGCATGAAACAAATCAACCAATACTAGGTTTACTAAAATATTTATTGAATATTGATAACAAGCTAACCAGCAGGAGACCACGCATAACCTGGATCAAACCCAACATCTGTTGAATATTTTATGAACCCAACCTGATTTAGATCCAAATGAAATCAAAAGTGCAGGTTCAGCTGCTCAAGTCCTTTTCAAATCAGGTGAATACAGTTTGAGATTGGAAAATACTTGATGACAACCGTTATTCATATGTTCATAAAGGTCCAAATGTCCAATTAATGACTCAAGAATACTTTCGGCTCCTATTATAAATGGCAATAATATGAACTTCGCCACAAAGACTAACTATTATATGAAAAGGACTCTAAATCTCCAGAACTTTCCGATGATTTGATTAGTAATTTTCCCGATTCTAAAAGAGTGTATCACCTTTGAATCAAAGTAAACATTTAATTTTCAAAGCCGGCTATTAATGTGTAAAACAAAAGAATCATTCGGCTCCTATTATAAATGGCAATAATATGAACTTCGCCACAAAGACTAACTATTATATGAAAAGGACTCTAGATCTCCAGAACTTTCCGATGATTTGATTAGTAATTTTCCCGATTCTAAAAGAGTGTATCACCTTTGAATCAAAGTAAACATATAATTTTCAAAGCCGGCTATTAATGTGTAAAACAAAAGAATCATTCCCCAGCAGATGGACCTAGCATGGGACAGACTACTGGCACTGATCCCACTAATTAAAGGTTGAAGGCCACGTAATCATGTATAAAAAATCCATATTCTCAAATTGGTCTCCTTTTGCCAGTTCTAATCCTATGCTACAGAGATTAAAAAACACAAAACATCTCAATGTGAAAACTGTCAGAAAAGTCTTTGGTAAGTTCTATTTATTGACAGGACAAGTTATGAACAAGATTTGTAGATCAAAATAACACAAGAGAATAAGTCAAAAACGTACAGCAGATAGCCTCAGCTGACCATCTGCAGTATCATCATCCTCTCCAAATCCTTCTGCGATCAAACGCATTAAGTTGTGCACCACCTTAGTATTTACCAAATCACCTGCATGCTCAAATACTTTGTTCATTGTCTGGAGAGAGCCAAAAGCATAGGGAGATCAGTAGGTGTTGAATAAACAAAAGACGCGAACGATAATATATAATGCATACCTTAATAAACCATTGGTTACTTGGGGCAAATTGCTCAGCAAGTTCAACACAGCGTGATGCAATTTCAGTTTTGTAATGATTATCATTGATACTTATCATATAGTCGATCATACGGTCAACAATCACTTCCACATTAGAAGACTTGGTCATCTTATACAGTAGTTCAAATGTTTTCCGCTTAAGGGAATCATCCGGATCCTGTAAATCAAGGTCAGGAAACATTTGAGTTAGGTAGTGAAATCTATGAAAAATGGCCCTTTTTTAATCCAATATACTTTTGAGCTGCTCTACCATCTACTTCTTTGATAATTTTATTTTTTTAAAAAAAGTCACCGACTAAGATGACTATTGGCAACCAAAAAATTCATCAACCACATAGCGAACACTGCAGTTTAAAGGTGCAACATAGAGGTGGCCAACAGACAAGTTGAAGCTCAACTGCCTGGAACCAACCTAATTGGCTGTCCAGGACTCACCCAGTGTTCACCAAATCCAAAACCAATCTTGAACTTGTTTTGAAAAAGGCGGGTCCATGTGTTAAACTTTAGCAAGATCAGCACAAAGCCACAAATTCATGAACAAATGAAGCTAAAAAAATTTGAAGGCAAAAGTTAAATGTAGCCCTTAGGCCTAAACTGCTATGTTTAAGAGACGTTCTCAAGCAAAAAATGATTATAAAATTATGGATTATAAATGCTCTTACATCTGGCTCCATTCCTTACTAAGTGATAACCCTAATTTAATCAGTTACTAAACCCCTTTTTTATTCTAGTTGCCACAACCATATTGTTGCTTTCTCACCCCTTTCCCAGTCCTTTATTTTCTTTTTCCTCCCAAACCGCTAAACTTCCTAAATTAGACCTGTCAATGCAGAAATCACAAGCGGCCACCCCAATTTTGTTTAGCCAAACCCTTCACTAAACAATTATAAAAATAGCTGAAAAAATATTAAGCCCAAGAATGGACCAGTTTGGTTAGGCTTGCAGCCTGGAACAAATCAGCTACAAATCCATTTAAGTGACTCATATTTTGCATCTGGCATAGAACCTCCACCACACGGCAGCACTCTAGAGCAATGGGCACATTTGAAAGTTATTATGTTCCTTTGTCACCAGCATTTTAGGAACAAAACTGGGATTTTTAGTCATTGAGTAATTGTATTCACATTAGTTTCACTTAGCGTATTATAGTGAACATATAGCTGTATAGCAAATTTTAAAAAATAATTCATGCAATTTTGAAGTACCCTGTTCTTAGGTCAACACATGTTAAGAGTACATAAAGTTTGGGCTTTACTTTGTCTACACACTGACAACTATGGAAATTCAAGTGGACTGTGGAGATTACCTACATATTTTCACTTCATCTACCTACAAATATTGACTTCATCTAAATAGTCAACCATGGAAAAGTCAAGTGCAGAAAACTACATAGGTACATTATGTCACATAGTTTGCAATAAATACCTTCTTTTAAACAGCAGCAAGAAAATTGAATTTAACAGCTAGTTGGTCATCTAGTTCCTTCATGTCTAATTAAATTCATGAAGTTAGCTAGTGAGTTTGCATAACAGAACTATTTCATCTGCACACTCACAAATAGGGTGTAAGAGACAAAAAGTGAGATTACTCCATGAAAGATTCAATAACCTAATAGCATTCATCCATTCAAAAAAGAATAGTAATAAACACAGCAAATTTTCCCCTTTCACCTCTTGGATAGCTTAATTACATCTGATTATCATAAATTATCAGCAAATGATGCAAATTAAACAAAAGAGCATTTCATTGCAGCAAAAAGATGGCTAAATTCAGCAAGCAACCTGTCCACCTTCTCACTGGCAATATATCAATGTCTCACTCTTCTATTCATATGTAACATTGCAAAGCAGTCTAATGCCTAAATTATGCCCCAAGGCAGCTATGAGAAGTAGTTACCCAATGATCTCCAAGAGCCAGTAGGTTTCTCATACAAAACAAAATGTTCAACACACATCAAATAGCTGCTCTAAACGTACATAAATACAGGACCCAGAATCTGCGAATCAATCATATTCAGTTGATAAAAGAAAGGCACAGGAAAAATAAACACTCCTCCTAAATGAAAGCAATGTCTCTATGCAAATAAACTCACCTCCAAGCAATCTATCACTGCCAGTTGATGTTGTTCCGCAACTTCTGGGCTTAACTTTATTAATCTACCAAGGGCATCAATGCCCATGTATTTCAAATTATGACTATCACTCTGCACATGAGGTACAAAATGTTGAACAAGATTGTGAAAACTGAAAATACACAGCTATCATTAATTAATTTCCAATTAATATAATGTCAAGAGGATATACCTTCAGAAACTTCGATATTGCATCAGCTGCAGCTTCCAATAATTTTGCATTAGGATGTATAGCCGAAGCACAGCACACACATTCATAGAGCACAGCATTTCCAATGTTGGAGGATGCGTCAGACTTCCTGATCAAGTCTCCAAGAACAGTATACATCTGTCCACTAGCATGCTTATCACCATTACCCAACAATGCGAGGATTTTGAGCAACCTAATCTGTATGTATAATCAAGGTATCAAACAAAGTCATCAGGGTTAGGGGTAAAATAGCATAAATACATGTATGAAGTCTAAAACAAGGACCATCAAACATAGATAAGTCTAAAAACACACAAGAAAATAATTATACTAAACAAGACAAAAAAAAAAATTAAAATGTTCTTAGCAGGCATACCAAACTTGGCCTGAGTTCAGACAACAGGCTAAGCCACGGTGCATATTGAGTCGAGCTGTTCAATAGCCTAACGAAAAACAGGCAGAGAACAGCTTGCAAAACAGACTGGCCGACATATAAAGTACACAGCCAAAGCTGCTACAAATAAAGCAAACTGCACTCCAACACCAAAAGATGACTAGGATCTTATACTCTATACAAAAGCAAACTTTTACATTCATCTCTACCTTCTTTAATCAATGAACATTCTTTAATCATGTAGACACTCCAATTCCTGTAGAAAAGCAGCCAATATCTCACCTGACTTCAAGTGATGCTAATCCTAACCCTGCCATCAGTCTTTGGCCATGTTCCAGACCTCAAAAAATAAATTCGAATCTAGAAAGACACTAGCTGTCAAACCTATTATGTAACGACAATTAGCGGAACAGCAAGTTCAATATCCACTGCATGGTCTTTTAAACCGTAAGTAAAGCACAATGCACACAATTCCAAATCGTCGCCCAAGATATGCGCCTTAGACTGTAGCACAAGTGGGGGAAGCAAAGTACTACCTTCCGGTGAGTGTAAACTCCTGCCTCACTAGAGTAGTTTAATCCTGGTTTTCTCTAATAAATGCTACTGGTTGACCCGACTCCAACGTAAAGGATAACTGCACTAGAAAATTTTCCTATAACACACTTATAGTAAGATAGCTCAGAGCTCATACTACTTCCAGTTATCTACCTATGTTATTCATTGTTTAATAAGTACACGTCCGATAGTGCAAGGCTAATAGAGCTCTTATTCCAAGAAGACTGCCAAAGACTATTGCATTTAGGGTTCTCGTTGTCTAGAAAAATTCCCACCAAATATCAAGGCTTTTCTTTTTATAGTTAAAGCGAATCAGTAGGCGTATATTTCGAGCACCGGCACTTTCTCCGGTCGCTCTGGATGTTATCCAGTTGGGTGCCACATTTCTAATCTTCTCTCAAATTGGGCTTAATTTTTCATCTCTTTTCACACATTTCTCTCCAGCCATGTTAATCATCAGTAACCTAAAATATTATGTGGACTTGCAACTTCAGTTCTTTGATATTTTCAATAGGTGAGGGCCTTGTGGCTCCTCTTTATAATTCCGTATGCGAAATTTTCTTTTTTGATGATGAGTTACTTGTACTATTTCCAATGTGCAATTCTTTTTATTCTCTTTCTTATGGGTACTGTTCCCATACAAACTTTGATTGGAGAAAGTGAGTAAGCAGATGTTTTCAATTTAAAAAATTGACGTGTCCCCTAGTCCAGATGTGAAATATGGAAACTTCTTAAACGTATCCTCGTATCCTTAATTTTTCCATGTCCAACTCTCAGATCCATACCTGAGCCAGATACTTGTACTTAACTCCGTGCATTTGTAACTAAAAGCTACACTACTCCGCTGCTGAACAGAAACAGAGACAACACATTGTTTTCATTGTCATACAGTGATTCCCCTGTAATAAGGTAGATGTGTTGCTGAATCGTGTGAATGGGGGATCACTCAGCAGTTAACAGTACTAGTTTCTATTTTTCGACCAACTCAAGAGCAGGAATACACTGTTCTCTCTTTTTAACCATAGGGCCTTCCCAGCCAGCCACTTACTTTTCCTGCAATTCTGCGATAAAAATGAACGAAACAAATTCTAGATATCTCATGATGGCAGGTCTCTTTGTATGTCTTTTCCGGAAAGAGGACTCGATGATTATTCGTTCGTCAGAACCAAAAGTAAAAATTTGGTAGATAGGGATCCCGTAAACAAGCAGCATGCTGGAGAATAGGAGCGAATCAGGGCATAAACCAGGACTCTCATACCAATTTGAAAGACAGCAGCAGCAACATAGATAAAGGACTTAGACTTGAATACAAATTCCCTGGGGTTCAATGCAGGGACAAGGATAGAATAGCAAAAGAAGGGGAAATATGAAAAAGGAATGAGCTGATTTCTTCAACGTGAAAGAAACAAAAATAATTTAAGTAAAAAATTCTAATTAGAAAAATTCAATCAGAAAATTACAATTTGAATCATTAAAAATAGAAACCTAGACAATCAGTGAAAGCTAGTATCGCCAAGTCAAATCAGTTTTAAACAGCAATATTCAATTTATTCAGAAAATATCGTTAAGAATGATTTCAATCCCCCAAAAAAAAAAAAAGAAGCAGGTGGGGAAACTATTTTAAGCCTCTTCATTTCACCTGCAGTACGCATGTTGAATACTCACCACACAGCATGAGTATGGGGCCTATGGGCACTGGTACTCTATTTCAGATGAATAAAAGTAAATTTTTTAATAATATGGCCAAGTCTGAGACTTAAGAGTCATACGCCTGTGCAATCTAGGCAGCCGAATCTGAGTGACATAGGAGAGAATAGAGAAGGACCAACAGTGGAAGAGAGAAAAAGGAGAAAGGAAAGAGGAGGGATAAGGAGATTTGAACAAGAGAGAAATCAGAGGGGGACAAGCTCAGTAATTATAACCAACCAAAAGTTTTAAGTGAAACTAACGCTGACTTGGCATCTATTCATATTTCTTAATTCTTAAAGACTTGGAAATCCAAAAATAAAACTTTCCAAAATCAAATTCTTACTCCTGTAAAATCTTTTTTTCAACTTTGCCTTATTTACATTATTTATGAATAGTTGCAAAACTTATTGCATTGTTTAAATACCCTACTTTGAATATATATAAACAATTGTTATAATGTAAAATATTTTGACTTTGCTCAGATTATATTTATAAAAGAACAACTTTCTATGTTTTCTACTAATAGATAATAGATAATAGATATTAATGATCGAGGTTGTGCATTGGCAAACATAAAAGTCAAAGTATTACAACTATTAAAAAACAGAGGGAGCAATTTAGAAACATTTTCAGCCTCCACATATAAAAACATTCCATCCTCCACATGCAACACGAAATTCATCTTCCACCTCCCTCCCCCCCCCCCACCCCTTCCCACCCTCCCCTTCTATGTCTAAGAAACCAACAATCCTTCTCATCCTCATGCCTCTTACCTTGCTCACCACCCTTTCACTCATGTGTTAGCCTTAATACTTCTCCTTACACCCTGACATAATGCTCGTTGAATGTTGCACAACCTCAAGGTTTCAACTAGTGGTTTATGCCCACGCTTGGAGAATTGAGTTCTAAACTCTAATGAGTAGAAAATAACAATATAAATCCCATCAACTCTAAAGAGAGCAATTGGCAAGAAGCAAAGCTGATGTCGCAAACACAGTTCGACTATTCAAACCTCCTGCAAGGAGCTAGTTGGTCAAAAGTTTATGGGCACTTGCTCAACGATACTGCAAGTAACATTTGAGAAGGGGGGGGGGGGGGGTGGTTGGACGCTTGCTTAATGATAATGCAAAGTAAATGCTTTACGGTAAAGAAAAGGTTATACAAGGGGAGCAGTAAAACAGTGAAAGCATAGTGGATTTATTCTATTATTCATCCATAATTGCCAGCGTGTTTGACTGTTTTTCCCATGTTTCTATTAGATTTGGTTCTAGATACATTTGTCTTAGCCTTTCTACTTGAATAAAAAAGAATCCGATTTTCACAAATAAATCTCCACTATACTACTTTGGGATCTACATATATATGTCTAGTTGCCATATGTATTATAGTTACCCCACTCCCCTATGTGTTGTGGCCTTGTGGGTCCCATATAAAAACTTTACACTATCTATCTCTCTCTGTCCAATTAGTTTCTTATTGTTTCTTTCACACTATCTACCATAAGCCTACTATCTCCTACTAATACTCTTATTCATGGACTTGCATTTGTGGATGAAGGGAGTTGCTGAAGATAAGTTACTTCCAGGACAAATATCTCTCCACCTGGAAAATATTCTACAAAAGATTGTGGGATCTTCACCATGAGCCATAGCTCCTGAAATCTATGGCACACTGTGCAATTTAAAACTACTTAGGTTGCATAGGGTTCTCTAAATTTAATGTTCCAGCTTTGGCCAAACCAAAGAAAGAGTACAGCACCAAGCCACCAACCGCTATTTTGTCCAGATTACAAGGTCTCCATAGTCCATACAATCTGGACTCTGGACTAAAGTTACAAGTGACAAACCTGAATGAATGGCGCAGGCATCTGATGATAATCATAGCTTTTGGGCAATCTTCTTTCTGCCACTTGTTTCAGAATACTCACAAAGCTTCCAACTAAATCTTTATAGGAATTAGCATCTATTGTAATCAGATCAAACAGAGGACAAAGGGAAGCACCCATGACTGAAGGATCGTTATCAGAAAGCTTCTGCAAAAAACACAAAATAAAAGGCTAAGCCAAATACTGTCGGAAACAAAGGCAATCAAATAGAAACATTACAAAAAGTCAACACCATGGCACAGAGCAGATTTTGTTAAACACGTAGACAGGAACCTGACTATGAGTCAACTATTCATCAATTCAACTAATTTAACTTATCAAGACTTTCAGCACACCAGCCAAAAACTGTTGACGATTCAAGATCTAAAATTATATAGACATAAAACCATAGCCAGGAATCATATACCCTGTATATTATATTTTCATCTGTGCATACCATGAATAACAAGTTCCACGTTAAGACATTGGTAATCAGTAAGTCAAGCCAGGAAAAACCAGAAGGTGAAATACGACAGGAAAAGACTAGTAATGTTGACGTCTTAAGAGTCAACCTGTGCTCAATCTTGATCTAGTTTGTCGAACATAAGACCTTTCCCAAGTCCTAACAGTAAAATCCTAGACAAACTATTATCTCGAAACGCATCATGGTTCTACGCCAGTTAGTAATACACTTTGGTCACACTCAAAAAATATTCATTTAAGTCTCCATTCTTAGATAATATGACACTTACTCATACCACCTTCTGAAATTCCCAATGAGAATCACCTTACCCTGTAATGATAATACTTTATCTTTGCTTTTCACACAAAAAATCCTTAGCAGAAACAAATTTTAAACTATTACAGATTGACAATTTAATATGGGTGCAGGTCTAGCAAAAAGAGTCTCAATCCAAATAAAATAAAACCCACTCTTGAGTACATTTTTTCAACTCAAAACCCGAATAACACCTAAAAACAACTGAAAAGAAACTGACCTAAAAGCAACTTGCAAATGGAAGTATACAGAACCCAAACTTAGACATGAAACCGGCCTGGTCGACAAAACTAGATTTGTGTCATGGAGTGTGCATGAAGTCTGATAATTGGCTGCATGAAGATTACTGAGTAAAACCTTTAGCAGTTAGCACCTCCAATTAATAAACCCATGTTACCAAAATTCTATATGGTGGACACTCAACAATGAAAGAATCTACATGTATAAAAAGTGTCCATACTTTATAACTAATCCCTACATCCTAGAAATATCGTTTGTTCTAGAATATCCAGCTTTATATGAGAGATGACAGTAAATGAGCTTCCATTGAACTATATTGTTGTGAGAGTACAGATTTTCCCTGAACTAGTAATTCAATCCACATGATTAAAGGTGACAAGATAACTCTCCACAGAACGCGAAATCATTCATAGTTAGAAACAAATTACGGAATTTATAAATTTCCCTTGGCATTTAACCTTAAACCCATTCTAAAATTAAGATGTTGTCAAAGTGGCATATTTAAATTTTGCACAAAGTAAAAGTTGAACAACTAAAAACAACAGAGGGAGAATGATATTTCAGATATCACAAAAGTGATACAGCATCGTTAAGGGACTAGTTCCTTTCCATTAACAGAGACCAACACACTGCCAATGTAACTAGCTTTCATAACTTCAGCACTTTGTAAATTCCTTATTGTCTTCTTCAATGAGGTAATATCCTCTTAGTAGAACAAGACTACCTGACAACACCATTCTAGTAAAAATATGAAGAAAAACAAATTTCTATAAAACTAAATGCTCAGTGATCCCAAGGCAAAAAGCAATACTTCAATAATAACTGACTTCAAGAAGTCAAAACCATCCATACTAAAAGATGTCAGATTTCAATCTGTTAACAGAAACGTACAGCCAACAATTGTCTCCAAATGGCTTTACCCGAAATATATACCTAAAGCTCAAAATTGTCGAATTGCAGCCATTAAACTCTGGCCATAACATCTAAAAAGTAATAGTTAGTCCTAGCCTTGTCCCTCTGCTTCAATAATTATAAAAGTTCACTAATTAATCTACACTATCATAATCATCCTTCACCGGTTTAAACAGCAAACAAGAAAATCTGTCATAATGCTTTACACTTCACCAATCTCTAAGCTAAGCCAAACATTCAGTTGTGATTACAAGTCCTAAGTTCCATAAATCTCATTCATACCACTACTAAAAGTTACAAATGTGCAGGTATCAAATCTATATTACTCGTGCATTAAGACAAAATTCAGGTACAAATGTATTCCGAAGGCCAAACCTGAGTAAAATTTAGTTGGATCTACTTATTTCTAATTTAATGTGTCCAGTGTCTAAGCGACATATCTTATGCACTCGTGTACACATCGAATAGTTGAATCCAGCTAACTGTGTTATAATTAAGATTCATGGTACATAACTCTAAAACAATGGTATTTTCCAAGACAGATTCCTAAACCTAGAAACATATTCACTGTCACTTCAATTAATCAAGATTTCAGTGCATAGCATCACATTACATCATGCAACAAAAGGAGCTTTGAACACGAAATTCTGCCAGAAATTCATTCCAAAGCCGCGTCAAACAGTTAGGACATACTTAATTTCTATCCATGGATATACTACTAAGTACTAAACATATATAGCTCTATCTAAATCTTCACTTCAACATACATCTTCTGATTACTCTTCAATTCACTGAATCAACTTACAGAATTCTGAAACAAGATGCATTGTTCATAATTGATAAAAAAGAAAATGTACCTTGCGGAAATTGGAGACAAGATGAGAAACAGAAGACGGTGATTGCTGATAAAAGCGATGCAACGCCATAACCGCCTTCTTCTTAACAGGTTCTTTAGGATGATTAAGCAACTGAACAACCTGAGGCAAGACGGCCGGTATAGTCTCCTCATTGATCAAGCGACAAACAGCATTCAAAGCAGCACAAACCACAAGATAATTATCAGATTTCAAGTCCTTTTGAATAGTATTAACAATGAGGATGATAAGATCATGGTCTTGATTAAGAAAAAGTGTAACAGCTAAGTATCCAGTACGTTTAAGGAGGATATTATCATCATGAGTCATCTTAACTGCGTGGATGTAGCCGAAAGAGGCGTCATGGCCAAGCATCTCAACGTAAACGAGACGAATAATGAACTCTTTCATCTTGCGTTTAGGTATGTCTGGTTCGATGATTCGACGTTTTAGGGTTTCGATCTCGTGGAGAACGATGCGGTCTTCTTCTGCCCTAGATCGAGCTTCACCGATTGATTTTACGAGATCTAGGAATTCTTTCGATTGACCGAAACCGCCTTGAGACCCCATTGCAAGCTCTCTTCCTATGGTTTTTAGCTGCTCCATTTTTGCTCTTTTGCTCTTGAAGATCTGATGAGTGATGAGAGAACTCAGAAGAGGAGGAGAGAGAGAAAAAGAAGAGGAATTGGACTCTTATTGAAGCGATGTAGTCATGAATCATGTATTGGTAATTTGGTATGAAGACAAATTATTATGATGAGCTTGGAAGCGTGAAACTTCGGAGTATGGACGTGTAAAATGTGGGAAATGGATTTTCTTCTTTTTTGTTTGGACCCCCACTGGGGACCCGTTGGTAGGACGAAAGATCCTACTGGACCAGTACCTCGCTTAGGTCAGTCAGCCAAACACTAGTAGGTAGTGGGATTCGAACTTGTGATTTCCAAGTCACAAGGTGAGTTCCCCACCACTTCCACCAAGCAAGCTTGGTTTATGTGGGAAATGGATTGGGGCCTGGGGGACCTTGGGTTGGAGTTGTTGTACACGGCTAGGATGAGAGCGTTAGTTTATGTCGGAGATGTATGAATTTTGTATATTGAGTGATATTTTCTAAATAGATGTTACTGGTATTATCGAGGATTTTTGAGTTTGATGGTATGACTTTCTATCTCCTATATAGGAAACTAAGGTTTAAATTTTGGTGGAAGCAAAATTTCAATATTGTTTGGAAGGGGGTTTGGGGATTGTTGGGCCTCTGGATGAGTGGCCCCGTGCGAGGCAGCCTAGAAAAAATTTATCTTACCACGGATTCCCGAAAGAGGCCCAAAAAAAATTAAATGTATAAATTTTTTTCTATGAATAATGTTAAAAAGAGTATTAATTTCTCATATGCGCTGAACTTGAAATTAACTCCATGGATATCGTCCACGTATGATAGCGCGCCAAAATTTTGATTTTTAATGAAACTACTACCCTAAGAAGCAGTGAATACAAATAATGTTTCACCGAAACTGACTGCTACTTCAAATAGCGATTATATTGTGTCCTTAAGACAAGTTATAAGACGCGCGTATAAATTTCTGCTCATAGTAGTGGTTTATCGCTGAACAGAACCAACCTAAGAGAATGCGAGTCACATAGGCTCATTGCATGGCGTGCATTCTCTTTGTGTCCTTTAATGGTGATTTACTATATAAACCGCTATACCGAGTAGCGGTTTTACCTCGTAAATCGCTACCATCGGTAGCGACTTAACTTGAAGTTAACCGCTACTTTGAGTAACAGTTTACTTTGCCGGAAAAAAAACTCACATGTTGTCCTGCGTATACGGTATACATGGAATTAATTTCAAGTTGTGCGCATATGAGGAACTAATACTCCATTTGACATTATTTATGGAAAAAAATCAAGTTGCAAGGTTTGATATTATGTTGTGATATTCGTTTTTCTAGATTTTAAAAAGTAAGAAAAACCATGACTTCATATTATACCCCTACGACATTTACGAAAATGTCACTTGATATGCAAAGTTTGTACATTTTCGAGATGAATTGGCTCCATAAACTCATGAAGGTTTTGGGACAGAGCAGCATTATAAATCTTGTATCAAATATACATACTTACTATTTTTTTTTTGACGGAAAGAAAAGGGATTTCATTAATATTTCGCCAAACGGCACTTACAAGCCATTTCTGAAAAATATAAAATTCTAATAGAAATACATATCACCCTAGAAATGTAAACATCGCAGATTTGACTTAATTTTGCCTTAATAAAAATCTTCATCTGAAGCAATGCAATCTGTGAGTTCGCTCTGGTTCGGCATACGATCTGCAGATGCGGAAATTTTGGGATGAACGTACTCCAATAGCCTTCCATAATTTTACAGAAGTTGTGAAACCCTAATTCTTCAAAAACCAACACAATCAACATAGTAGAAAAAATCACCATCTAAAAGATGGGAACTTTTATTGAAAGCAAATAAATAGGATTTTTTGGGGCTTACTACTGGTTAAGACACCAGTGGTAGCCCCTAAGAAAAGGATGAAGGAAGAAGAAGATGAAGAAGGAAGGAGAAAGTTTTAAAATAATGAAAACCCTAGCCGCGGCGGCTAAGAAGAATCCCTCCCAAGGAAAAACCTAGAGGGAACAAACTCTCTCTAGAAAACTAGAGAGATACTTACTATATATATATGTTAGTGGTAGTTTTGTAAAAAATTACTTCCTATATATAATACCACCTTATGTATCTGATTAACAATCCGTCTTGCATGGACTCGGTTCACACTAAAAATAGTGTGGACCAGGCCAGGCACGTGACCAGTTAAGAAGTACTCACTTATACACTATATCAAAAATAGATACACTATATCAAAAATAGATACACTATATGATACATAGGTATACTATATCAAAAATAGATACACTATATCATAACTATGTACACTATATCATACAGAGGCACACTATATCATAACTAGGTACACTATATCCTATAGGAACACTATATCATAACTAGGTACACAATATCCTATAGGAAAATATTTACTTAAACGCATTACAGAAACATATACTATATCAAAAATAGATACACTATATCAAAAATAGATATACTATATTATACATAGGTACACTATATCATTTTAACATACACTATATCATTTTAACATATACTATATCATTTTAACATACACTATAACATATCAATATACACTATCCTAAACTCACGTGATATGGATCGGGTGCATACTAATTAGTGTGCACCAGGTTCATATTAGTTTTTTTATCTGATTAATTCCATATAAATATGCTTAGAAGTAAAACATATTCCACTTTACGTTGAAATGAAAATCATGTCTTAATGTAATGTCCACCTCACCATCTCACGTTATTATGTTATCCTTTTAACTTCTATTTTCAGCGTTTTAGTCCTTTTCTAACACATCTTATTGAACTACGTAAGTAATAACACTTATCTTTAAAGTTCCAAATGAACACTAGAACATACACTAATATTGTTAAGGAATATTAGACACATTTTGAAAATATAATTACACAATTAACAATTATTGCAATATTTTTTATGATTGTTTTAAAAGGATTTAAGCGTACTTAGCGTGCAATAGTGTACAGATAGGTGACCTCCTAAAAAGTCTTTCAGAGTGTGCATGAGTGGGGGAAAAATGCGCCGAAAGAACTTATGTGTGTTATTGAGGACAGCTGTTGACCTTATATGCACATTGGTAACGATAGACTCAATCCTATATGAGTCAGATTTTACAATTATACTCTATTCTTGTAATTATCAAAAAAAAATTATACACTATTCTTGTGAGAAAGTATCCTTGCATAACATCTATGGGCAAACAGTTGCCCATAACCGGGGTATATTCGATATTAGAGGGAAAAGTAAGGGTAAAAAAGTAATAGGTGGGAAAACAGAAACTAACTAAAGAGAGAGGAGAGATATAAGGAGAGAGATTTAAGGAACTTGTCAGCGCCAAAACAGAGGGAAGAAAAGAGGTGAAATATATCCGTTTGGAAGATGGAAGAAGATGAAGCTGGAGCTGGAGCAAGTGTTGATGGAAAGATGATCTCCATTGAGCAAGAGGTATTGTGGTTTAAATTTTTGTAATTATGTGTTAATTAGTTTGTTTTACATGATTAAGAATGATGAATGATGAATTGAATTTAGGTTATATTACAATTGTTCTGAAAATTTAGGAAAAAATGTGTAAATTTATTATATGAATAGTAATGGGAGAAAGTATCCGTTTGTTTTACATGTAATAGTAGAAGAATTTGCGTTAGTTGTATAAAATAATGAATGTTGTGAAGATGAGATGAATGTTGTGAAGATGAGATGAGAAAAATAGAATTAATTTTATGAAATAAAGCAATTTGTTGTTTTTGATGTTGTTGTATGAAAAATGAAGGAAGAAGAATCTGGGTATTTGGTTTGAAATTGTGTATCATGAAATGGTGTATTATAATTGAAGGATGTAGAATTTGGTTATTTGTTATGACATTGTGTATCATGAAATGGTGTATTATAATTGAAGCATGTAGAATTTGGTTTTTTGGTATGAAATTGTGTAGCATGAATTGGTGTATTATAATTGAAGGATGTAGAATCTGGTTAGTTGGTATGAGATTGTGTATCATGAATTGGTGTATTATAATTGAAGGATGGGTGGATGTAAGTTTGTCGTATTGTTTGTTTGTGATTAACATGTAGGATGTTGATTAGTTGAAATAAATGGAGACATGTATGTGGGAGATGTTCTAGTGGAAGGCATAGATGAAGTGCAAGGCAACGAGATTGTTGCTTTAACTCCTACTGGGAAGGTGAGTGGGTGCAAAATAGGGGCAATTGAGGTTGTTCCTGCACCGTTTGTGGGCATGGTATTCCCTAACTTGGAAGCGGTGGATAGTTTTTATAAAAAATATGGGAAGCAGGAAGGATTTGGGGTTGTGCGTTCGGGTGGGGCATATAGAAGAAAAGCAGGTGAAGAAAGGAAGAGGCGTAATACAACATGGACTTGTGAATGTTATGGTAGGCCGGATAGGAGGAAACGGGTAAACGGCGTAGGGTGGTGACAGATTCTGTGATTGATGATGATTTAGCTACGAAGAAGTCAAAGAAATGTGATTGTACTGCCATGATGTATGCTACTTGTAATGAAGAAGGGAGTGGGAAGTTAAGAAAGTTATAAATGAACATAAAAACCACGAGCCAACGCCGTCAAAGTCTCGATACATTAGTATGTATAGGAAAGAGGAGTTGTATAATCATGTTAGAAGGAAACTTTTTAACGATTATAACTCGGGGTTGAAGATACCACAAATTCACGGATGCCTTGCTAGGGAGAGGAACGGGGTAGAGGATTGGGTAGTAACTGAACGTGATTTGCGCAATGAAGTGAGTAAGGTGAAACGGTTGAAACTTAAAGAAGGTGATGCGAATGCTATGCTAAAGTATTTCAACAAAATGAGTTTGACAATCAAAATTTTTTTAGTATGCATAGATTGGATGACGATATGACATTAAAAGGATATTCTATGGGTTGATGCTCGAAGTAGAGTAGCATATGAAGAGTTTGGAGATGTGGTTTGTTTTGATGCAACGTATTTGACTAACGAGTATGAGTTGCCATTTGCTAACTTTGTAGGGGTTAATCATCATGGGCAGAGTATTTTACTAGGTTGTGCATTAATTTCTCACGAGAATACGAAGACTTATGAGTGGGTTTTCTCTACATGGCTAAGTTGCATGGGTGGTAAAAGTCCAATGGGCATTCTTACAGATCAAGATGCGGCAATGCGGAAGGCATTGCTTACATCTATGCCCGAAGCTCGACATCGATGGTGTTTGTGGCACATAACTGAAAAGTTTTGCTCAAAGCTAGGCATGTTTGAGAAATATCAAGATATTAAGGATGATCTTCTTTATGCCATATATGATAGCTTAGATCCTTCTGAATTTGAGGAGAATTGGAACAATGTAATTGCAAAGTATGATCTTGTTGACAATGGTTGGCTTGGAGGTAAGATTTATGTAGTTATTAAATTGTTATTAAATTAGGTGTGTAGTGTTGAAATTAACGGTGTTTAAATACTATGATATACTATGATAAGGTGAGATTAATAGCACCAATTTCTTGCTGTCAAATAGACTTGTTGTGTCATATTAAACTTTGAATCTTGAACTGGACTTCATATATGTTTTTATAAATTATGAATACTATGTTGCAAACTTTGAATCTTGAACTGGACTTCATATATGTTATTTATATATTATGACTACTATGTTGCAAACTTTTAATCTTGAACTGGACTTCATATATGTTATTTATATATTATGAATACTATGTTGCAAACTTTAATCTTGAATGGATTCATATATGTTATTTATATATTATGAATACTATGTTGCAAACTTTCAATCTTGAACTGGACCTCATATATGTTATTTTTATATTATGAATACTATGTTGCAAACTTTCAATCTTGAACTGGACCTCATATATGTTATTTTTATATTATATATTACAGGTTTATATCGGGAAAGAGAAATGTGGGTTCCTGCATACATGACACATGTTTTGGGCGGGAATGAAGACTACACAAAGAGTAGAGAGTATAAACAGCTTCTTTGACGGGTATGTGAACAAACACACTCGGTTGTATGAGTTTGCGGAGAGGTATTGTGAAGCAATGGAGGTTCGCGCAAATGACGAGAAGGAGAACGACGCAAATTCAGCCAGGTATGTGAGGACACTTGAAACTGATTTTTCTGTTGAAGCTATATACCAGAAGATATACACTGACAATAAATTTAAGGAGGTTCAAAGAGAGTGCACTAGGTCCTTATATTTGAATGTGCAGGGAAAGAATGTAGTTTCAGATAATGTTTTGGAACATTATGTTCAAGATAGGGTGTGGGTAAGATGTAAAGACACAAGAAAAGAGATTGTTTCCAAAAAAAAGAGGATGTACAAGGTTACGTTTGACTCTAGTACAAAGGATGTAAGTTGTGCATGCAAGTTATTTGAGTGCAATGGAATCATGTGTCGTCACATGATATTTGTATATGAGATTCATGACCAGTTAGAGGTCCCAGAAAAATATATTTTGAGGCGGTGGAGAAAAGATGTTCATAGAAAACATACGAGGGTTAAGGTGGCTTATCACGACCCTTCGAAAACAGATGAGGTTCGTAGATATGATTATATTTTTGACAAATTTGTTCCAATTTGTGAGAAGGCTTCAAAGTTTGAGGAGAATATTGCTGTTGTAGTAGAAATGTTTGACCTCATGAAATTGCGGGTTGAGGAGACAAGTGCCATGGTAATGAGGCGGATGCTTGAAGGGGATATAGATATGACTCCCAATTCTGTGGTTAAGCAGAAGAATAACGAGTTTGGTCCTCCATGTGTGGGTCAAAATGGGAAGAAGAAGAAGGGGAAAGTTGTTGTGGATGCACCATTGCATAATGTGAAAGATCCACCTTGCAAGAAGGTTGCACATCGAACTCGAGGTATGCGGTATGTATCTGTTGCAGAAGAAGCGAAGAGAAAGATAGCTTCGAAATCTAAGGCAAGCAAGTCGAGGGCGGCCAAGAGACCTAGGAGGAAGAAGGTAATTATCGACATTGGTTAGACATGTTTTATTAAATTATGATGTAGTTGTTTGGGTATGGTTGTAATGCGATAAATGTTAGGTTTTAATGCGATAAATTTCATAATTTATCCAGGTTGATTTGAATGTCGCAGTTGCTACACCGAGGTCTAAGGTAAAGAAATTGGTAGTGGTAGTGGGTGGAAGTTTAATTGTACAAATTAAGTTGTATTAACTGAAATTATTTGTGGGTGGTAGGAGCTGAACTTGAATGGTGTAGGCGAAGGAGAATGTTCAGGAATGACGGCTACACCAAGTGCGGGGCCACAGGTATATAATGTAACTTTTTTATTTTTAACTTATATAGAAGAATGTAACTTTAAACTTTAGAATTTTTCATATTTATTTGTAGGAGATAAATATGGAGGATCCAGATTTTCCTATCTCCGTTGGAGGTATTGAGTTGGTTGATGGAGATGGTTCTATAGGATATTTTACACGATTGTTAGGTAGTCGCGATGGTGAAACAATTAGATCGTACGTTGGTTCGAATGATATGCTTCAGTTGAGCATTGGAAGAATGTGAAGAAATGTGGTTTGAAGTTATGTAAAATTTATGGATGACAAAAAGTTGTGGTAATGTGGTCACTAAAATGTGGTTATATTTGTAATGTTAATTTTTGGCATCAAATAGAATTATGTTTTGTTATATAGCTTGCTTAGAAGTGACAACATTGAATATTATGTGATACTTTCATTCACTATTTTGGGAGGATGTTACGAAAATCTACTTCATGAGTGCTTATAGGAATATTATGTGACTATTTTAAGTGTAATTTTGTATATAGGAAATTATGAAAATTTAGGAAATTATGTTTCACATAAACATAAAAAGAGTTGGGGAGAAATTGAGAAATGAAATAGTTGGGAAAATGTGGGAAACCAAACGAAATGGAATTATGGCCGTTTTGTAATGTGTGGCCCATATTGTGTAATGAGAAAATTGGGCTACTTAATGTATGGCACAAATATTGCAAATGGGCTAGCAGCCACGTGTGGTTTCATTTTTGTAGTGGCAAACAAATTAGAGAGAATGCATTGAAGTTTAATGGCACAAATATTGCAAATGGGCTAGCCACGTGTGGTTTCATTCTTTAAGTGGCAATCAAATTAGAGACAATGCATTGAAGTTTGATAGATGGTGGTGAGTTCAAGTCATTAATTACTCCTACTAGTGAAAGTCTTTATAAGGTTGTGAAACGTAAGTTTATGAAACAAAAGCTTCTACTAATTTATTCTCTAAGTGAAAAAATGAGTGAGAAGGGTAATATTAATATGAGTGAGATGGGTAATATTGAAGAAGAAAAAGTGGTAAAACTAATAGTGAAATCAGGAGATCTTGTTGATTTTGGTGTGTCGTATGTGTTGGGTGTACATACTCCACTTGCGAAGTTATATTCATTTTACGCTACACACGTAGGGGTGGACCCCGATGACCTCTACCTCATGTGTAGGGGTCAGTTCTTAAGACCGGACACAAATTCCTTTGTTTACGGGTTTGATGACACTGAGCTCGTGCTAGCTTATTCAAAGGTAACTATGTGAAAGAAGTTATATTATGTAGTTTGTTTGAAAAAAAAAATCTGTTTTTATTATGTGAAAGAATTATTAATCTCTATTATATAAGCCAAGGGAGGAGGTGTGGTGTCCTCTTTTGAAGTGACTAAAATACCCTTAATGATCTAATTAATGGAATGAAAAAAATTACAAAAGCAAATCATTTAAAAATTCTCATTCCAACTTGCCATTTAAAATAAGTTTAAAATGGTATATGCATCAAATACTTCAATCAAAAATTAAATGGACAAAATATTTATACCTTATAAAAAAAGATGGCATACATAACGTGCACATGAAAAGTCTGAACATTCACTATCTTTGATACTATTTAATTCAGTTAAACCGACTCATTATTTTTGTTTCATTCTGTTCAATATTCATTCACAAAAAATTAATGTTAACAATCACTCACAACCTTTTTATTTTTTTACATTAGCGAATTAATATATCTAAATTCATCTAACTGTTGAATTTTTCACATTTAAGTTTAATCATAAATAAAGTACGAATGGAGTATCTAATAGAATAACAAATTTTGAAATTAACGCACGCATCGCGTGCATATGAAGGCTAGTATGTTAGTAAGTAGTAGGCATGTTGAACTTCAAAAGTTAAGGTCGGAAAAAAAATAATGTGAATGAATTGTAAATATGTTGTAACTAGGCATGTTGTTAGTTGACATATTATTAGTTAAAAAAGAAATTGAATTAGAGATGGTGAAATGTAAAAAACTTAAAAAGTTATATTAAAAAATAATTATTTCAATTTAAATTATGTTCAAAATTAATGTTTGTGTTTTATTTGTTTCCATGTTACTTTGAAAATTGGACTAAAATCTAATGTTTACTACAGTCAGGAAAAAGTGTTACCGCTGATGTGGATATTGATCGCGACTATTACTTCGTTACAATGCGTGATCTACAAACGAAGCCCACAGTAAGGATATTCCGGATGAAATGCACTACTAAACTACAAAGACTATTATTTCGAAATTTGTAGTATGATATAGTGAATTTAATATTATAATAGACGAACATGATATAAGTGAATATAATATTAGTTAAAATACTGAGTAGTAGACAAATATAAGTTGAGTATAAGTAGACGAATATAAGTTGAGTATAAGTCAACGTATTATTTATTTGTAAATATTATTTGAATATTTATTTCTTCCCACTACTATTCAAAACCGAAGTTCATTAATAAGTGAGTTAATGAATATTTCTTCCCCCTACTCTTGAAAACCGAAGTTCATTAATAAGTGAGTTAATGAATATTTCTTCCCCCCCTTGTTAACAGAAGTTTATTAAATAGTCAATTACTACTAATTAACTTTTTTCAACCTTCATCTCACATCTCACATCGTCTTTCTCCTCTCTCATCTTCTTCACTATTTTCTACACCAAAAACACCATTTTCTACACCGAAAACACCCACCTAAACACCCCACCACCGCCCTCCCTAAACCCACTGATATGATGGCACTCTTCTTGAAAATTACAGAAGAACTTAGAGAAGCAGGCGCAACTAAGCAAGAACGTCATTTATGCACGCTTCTTGGCAATTCAATCACTGATGGCACCCCATACGCCTGGAAGATGTTCTATTCCGGCGAAGCCGCTGAACTACTGAGCGAAGAAACGTACGAAACATTGAAAGCAACGATAGAACTTATGGAGGCTTTTTTTGATACACCCCCTTGTAGGTCTACCTTTAGCGTTTCAGGGGAAAAAAAAAAAGGGAAATGCACAAAAAAATCGAAGCACAGTTATGATGTTCAAGCGACCCGGAAAAAACAACCACCAAAGGAAAAAATCCCATCTAAAGAGAAAGGCAAAGGAAAAAAAACTGAGGTTCGAAGCATTGTAGACTATGGTAGCGAAAGAGGAACCACTATCTACCTTAATGTTAAGGAAGAAGTCTTTGATGATGAAGACTCTGAAGAGATAGCCTATGATGCTCAAGACTTTTTTTGAGGTAAGTATGATTGACTTTTCCGGCTTATTGGTAATGTAAAGTTAAATTTTTTTATTTTTTAACTGGGTAATTTAAAGTTGGTAATTTAAAGTTATTTGTGGTGTTCTTATTATATGTATTAATTCTTTGATGCGCGGAACAATTTGCATTAACATTTAGTTAGACTTATTTAAAAAGAATTTTGCATTAACATTTTTATTTTCCGTTGATTGATAAAAAATTATACAATCTAATTATATCTTATAAAAAGACACGTTGGTTTTATTTAAATAGTAAAATAGTATTACCAAAAATATGAAATGTATGAAATGTAGATCTAATATCATCATTCAAACTTATCATTCTAACGATTTCGTACGATGTTGCTTTTTTGTAGCTGCGGCCACCACCATTGAAGATTAATTATGTTCATGACCCACTCGCGAGCTGATTTGGATTACTAGAATTGGCTATGTGCTTTTGTTTTTATTTTGGACAACTATCATAAAAGTAGGTTATGAATTGGTAAATGGTGTAACTAAGTTCTGATCATCTTTTGCAAGCTTTTGGAAATGCTTCGTTTTTAGTTGTTAATGTGAATCATATCTCTAAATGTGTATCTGTTAATGTTAATCATATCAGTGGTTCTAAGAATCATATCTCATATAGCAGTAATCATATCTCATATAGCAGTAATCATATCTCATATAGAAGTAATATGAATCATATCATATAATAACATAACGAGGTCCCCAACAGTAGTACATTAGAAAAGCATAAACCGAACCCGACTCCTAACAACCATAATCTAAACCCGAGTCATAAGAAACAACAATAACATTGATAGTAGACAACTAATAAGCAATATCTTCTCCCTACTAGCCATGGACTCCATCTTCAATTGATGATATTTGTTTGTCTTCTCCAAAACAATTTTTTTTTCCTTCAATTGATGCACCTTAGCTTGTAATTTCCTGTTTAATTCTGTAAGTTCCTCTATAATTGCATCTTTGTTCTTCATATGTTCATCCGTTAAATGAGAGTGTAAATCGTCCTCCCAAATAAAAAAGCCACAATCATCCGACTATTAAAAATAAATATAATTATAATTAGACAACAAAATGCATGTAACATAATAAAAATTAAACAAGACTTAATATGATTAAAATAAAATGCTTACAGGCCATGCTGCACAACCATAGAATTTTCTTCCGGCGTTAGGGCCCCCATTGGCGGTGCGGATATTAGCTTGCCGGTGATGATAACATTTAATTGGATTTTTTTTCCGACCAACACTACTCGAAGAACCACTAGACCCTTGCATATTACTTCTACTTGCAATCGCTTTGCTAATCCCTTTACATTATATAATGCCAATAGGTCCTCACAACCTAAAAGATGGGGCCCAACTTCCAATATGTCACTTGTTATATATAGTTAATGCCTTTGCCACCCCCCTCATATTGACAATTACTTAAACCACTTCAAAACTAATTGAAACCAATTTCCCATGGTTCCTCCACCACAAAATTTCCACTATGAACCGGCCGGAGTTATGGTGGTAAGGCAAAGGCCACCATTCACTAGGGAGGCACCTCATATTAATGTCAACCAACATCGTTACTTTTACCACCAACCAAGAGATGTTGCTGAGGAAAACCGGGTCTACTTGAATGCTCATCAAGTGCGACACTTAATGAGGAATCCTTTCCTTTCATGGCCTACCCACATGTTGCCACTCTACATGGTTAGTCCTGATGGTTATGTGAGGCACGCGTACGTACCTTCTTTAAGTGATTTAGGAGGGGTTCCAGCACCCGCGCGAGTTTTGATAAGGTGGCAGATGGTGAAACTTGACATGCAACGTGTTGAAGATCATATTGTGCCACGGGAATTTGAAAATGTGATGGACCCTTACCCCATTATGTACAACAGAGGGAGAATTTTAGCTCTCCAAAGAAGGCCATGTAATGTGGTAATGGCTACATATGAAGATGCCATGGAGATCCTACATGTAATTGAGGAATTCAACCAGATCAATGTCCTCATTACGGAAATGGTTGTGAGGAAAGATGGGTTCTATCGGCCTTTCAATTTCGTTAAGATCCACCCGATGCTCAACAACCATTCCCCAAATATTGCACTACATAGTCCAATTATTGTTTGGAGTATGAGAGGAATTACAAGGCCGGGATTTATAAATAATCTTTTGGATAGCATTCACAACCATAGGCCTCGTTTAATTGTACTTTTCGAAACCCGAGCGACCCCCAATCAATTTCATTATTTATGGTCTCGTCAAGGGGGGCCCAATATGAGGTGGGAGGCCGCCTCGGGACTTCGTGAAACCGGAGGTACGGTGGTTATGTGGGACCCCACAAAACTAGCTATGAACAGATTACCAACAACGTTTATGGGAATTATAAGAATGAAGATCATTTTCAAGGTAACGTTATAAATATATGTGTTGGTTTTTTCATAAGTTACAAATTTTTATACCTATTAACATTATTCTTGTTAATAATTTTTGCAGGGACTGTGATGCACTGTGGAGGAATTATCTTAATTACAATTATCTTAATTCCATAAGCGTTAGTTTAATTGTATGTTTTTTCTTATGAAATCAACGTTTAATTGTATGTTTCTTACTCTAATGTTAATTGTAACAACTTATGTTTTTGCAATTGTAAGAACTAAATCCACTATATGTACGTTTTTTTAATTCACCTTTATTTATTTTTTTTAAATATATGCTGTAAATAATTCATAGATATGATGGGTCTGCAAAAAGAAGGTCTACAATTATAGGATGTGATGGGATGATGCAGCAAGCCCAATTCTCTAGATGTAGGAGGCGTGTTGCAGCAGATTTGTTGTGGGCTTGCGTGCAAGGTCTGCACCTTCTCGGTTCTCGGGCTAAAACAACAGCAGCTGGACATTGAGCTGTTGTGTCAAACAGCTGTTTTTAGCTCTTTAAAATTTATTTTTTTAATTAGTCCCTCGGCACAGCTGGCGGGCTTTAGCTCCAAAACTTTATTTAAAACAAAATAGTCTGTGGCCCTTCTTCCCACCACACCACATGCCCAAATTCTAGCCCAATTTATTTTTTAACACAAACGTTTCAAGGTATTTGTTTTCTATATTTGCCTATAAATATAACTTGCATATGTAATATAACTATATCATTCCATAAAAACATTCTACCTTCATTCCATAAAAAACATTCTACCTTCATTCCATAAAAAACATTCTACCTTCATTCCTAAAAAAAATTGTGAATACAATATATATGCGAAAACGAATACAATATATATGCGAAAACGAAACGTCTAAAATTAAGGTAAAGCCATGTCAACGGCAAAAATTTCTCTACATTGTAATTCTATCGACCAAATACTTAACGGCGGCATTGCAACACGCTCCATTACCGAGGTTGTGGCGAGAACGCATCAGGTAAAACCCAATTATGCCTACAAGCTGTAATGTGTGCACAATTGCCACCAAGACTTGGTGGTCTTTACTGTGGATCTATATACTTAAACACAAGTGGGCCTTTTCCATCAACTAGAGCCAACACATTACCAATTAAATGTCGCACAATTTATGATTCAGGTGAAAATCCCTTAGACAACATCATTGTGAAACAAGTTAATTCCCCCGAGGAAATGATTGTTGTCCTAGACAATCTTAAAACCCTAATGGAGAATTCCTTACTTACTACTCGACCTATACGCCTACTGGTACTCGATTCAATAACGGCCCTATGCCGCTCTTATTTTAGTACTAATGATATAACAGCAAGGAGTACTTTTCTGCGAAAAGTGAATACTACTCTTAATGAATTAGGTAATCAATACAACTCCGCTATCATCATCACAAACGAGGTTACTGACGTAGTTGGCAGCTCCGTACGGGGAACAAGGGGTCACGTTCATCAAGTGCAAAGTAGTGGAAGGATGGTGCAACCAAGTCTTGGTATGTATTAGACCGGACTAATAAACATCCGTATCTTCCTCACAAAAGAGGATACAGATGGAAGAACACGTAGAGAAGCACGTGTTGTATTATCTTCTACTCTACCACTTAGACGGGCCGAATTCGCTATAGGCCCATTGGGATTATTTTGCAACATACAAACTGTTCGTATTTACTAGTAACGTACATTATGGCCTTATTGATTATTTTATGAACTTCTTCTACCCAAAGTACTTATTTCATTAAATTTGCTACCACATTTTCAGTTTGTTATTTAATTATGTTTGCTAAGTGTGCTTTACTTATTTCAATAAATTTGCTACCACATTTTCTCACTTTGTTATTTAATTATGTTTACGACATTTTCACTTTGTTATTTAATTATGTTTGCTACATTATCAATTTGTCCCTCACATGTCCATCACTTGATGGAATAAATGAAGTGAAGCTACACAAAAATGATTGCCCAAGAAGCCCACGAACAAGTATGTCCACCTAAACAAACATTTAAACATTTAAACATTTTACACCAAAATTATAAATAAAAACATATGGCCACTTAACAAGTATGCCCACGTACGATATGGCATAGCTTACCCCCAAAAAAAACACACGATATCTCATATATTACCCAAATATTCACACCACCCTTTGCGTCCTGACCCCAAACCCTTTGCGTCCTATAGAACCCAACATGTCTTTTAAAGGCCTAACTTTACTACTACCCCCATACTTTACTACCGATCATCTTCTTCACCTTATCTTGCTCATTGCCTTCACAAAGCAAATCTTCTGTAAGCAGCCACTTCCTTTCCTCCTTTATATTAGCAGGCTGCAATTACATCACTAACTTTAGTCACGTTCTCAAAGTAATACATATAATGCAAAATTTAAAGTCACAAACACTACTCACCGATAAATACTCAAATTTGTAACGCGCTGCACACCCCTTTATTGCCAATAGCATGTGGATCCCACTTTCATCACTACACACACAATAACTTCAATTACAAACCCTATGGCCACTTCCTTCAAATATGCCACACAAAACAACATTAAATTTACCATTCACTATGGGCGTCGTCCATATTCACTGCCTTCCTCTCCCATTTTGTTATTTGCCCAGGTAACCATTGCCCTTCAAAGCTTGAGAACAGAATATCAACCCTAATCGCCTATTACAAATAATATGACTATCATAACTCAATTTGATAACAACTATTTAACAAACACCATATAATATCAACTCGTTTCTTTACCAATTCCTCAATGGCCTTTGCATGGTGCTCCAATGAATTTGGACGGTGTGCATCTATGACCCACACCTCCTCACTGTTAACAGAAAATGCAGCACACCACCATTTTCTGTCTTCCAAAACTGGAACAAAGACCTACCATAACCAAATATGAAGTCCAGTTCAAGATTGAAAGTTTGCAACATAGTTTTCATAATATAAAAATAACATATATGAGGTCCAGTTCAAGATTGAAAGTTTGCAACATAGTTTTCATAATATATAAATAACATATATGAGGTCCAGTTCAAGATTAAAAGTTTGCAACCTAGTATTCATAATATAAAAATAACATATATGAGGTCCAGTTCAAGATTAAAAGTTTGCAACCTAGTATTCATAATATAAAAATAACATATATGAGGTCCAGTTCAAGATTAAAAGTTTGCAACCTAGTATTCATAATATATAAATAACATATATGAGGTCCAGTTCTTCACACAAGAACAAAATCAAACTTCATTCCCAGTTCTTCACACATATTATTTAGGCTATTACAATCAACTTAATACTACTCCTACAACTTAATAACCAACCATGATTACATCAGTCACACCATCAAAGTTTCACATATCCCACTCATATTAAATCAACAATTTATGAGATGAGGAAATATTCTGAACATTCGTATATACAAATCCTTCAAATGGCCAAATATATTATGACCAACTTAACCATCTATCAATCCTTCAGGTTCTTTCCTAAGGGTTTAAGGGTTTTATAGTTTATAGTTTATAGTTTATAGTGCACTACCACATATCAAACAATCAAATTACCATACTCATACATATACTACTCATGATTTTTAGCGTATTAATTCATTATTCTCATACTATTTCCTTACCCCAAATATACGATTGGCGTGAACTCCCTTAAATCCTTTAGCAACAGCACATCCAATTTCACGACAATCGTTCCAATCTCCCGACCTCCGCACATTCTCAAATACCCGAGCCTGCATATACAACCCCCATTAGTGCTTTTAAATATTACTAATATTTACTAATATTGCATTGATCTAATAATAAAACCTTGCCGCAAATGTAGGATCGATCATAAAACGTATACTAGAGTTTCCAAATTTCCTCCGCCACATGCGCGTATACATTGCACCAGCCACCCTTACGTACTGCATTCAAAGTTGCTTCCTTTACAAATTAATATCGTTTTTATTTACAAATTATTTAACAAGCATATGAACTTACATTCTCGTGAACGCATTGTGTGCCACCAAGCACTGTCTTGCATTCTTCTAAGGTAGCAACCAATGTCCCACATTTTACCATTACGACTTCTTCCCTGAAACCATCAAACCATCAAATACACATCAATGTTACTATAAAAACCTGTGTACTACTTGATAAAATAGAGAAACTTACGCATTGGCATCCGGTTTTTCATCATAAATAAACTTCATTAGCTTTGACTTGAAGTTTGGATACTCTCTAGGTATAAGTTGAACATTAAATTCCTTATCACGTATCCTTGCACTGGCTCTTGTAACCCGCTTCCTCCTACTCTTCTTCACTTTCGATGATCCTTTTGTTCGCGACAAGCTTCCTAAGCTTCCTGATATGGTTTCCAAGTTTCCCGGCGCAGAGCTTTCAGGACCTAAATTGTCTCCAACAACAGGGGATCGAATGCAAATCCCCACTCATACCTCGATGTACTAGGTCCACCATCACAATCACCATCATCACTCAACATTTTTATCCGTTGACTCACCAACTTTATCACCCTACTTAAAGACGAACTTGCTGCTGCACTTCCTACACCACTGCCACCACTGCCTTCCCTTCCTCCTCCCATACCACCACTGCCTCCACTGCCATCTTGCCTTCCTCCACTGCCTTCACTTCCTCCACTGCCTTCACTTCCTCCTCCTAGACCACCACTTACTCCCACACCACCAACACTGCCTTCCTCCCCTCCCAGACCACCATTTTCTCCCACACCACCACTGCCACCCACACCACCACTGTCTCCCACACCTCCCATACCACCACTGTCACCCACACCACCACTGCCTCCCACACCTCCCATACCACCACTGCCTCCCACACCTCCCACACCACCACTGCCTCCCACATCTGCCATACCACCACTGCCTCCCACATCTCCCATACCACCACTGCCTCCCACACCTCCCATACCACTTTCACTTCCTCCACCACATTCATCTTCACCTTCAACACCTTCACATACAACATGATATAGTTGCTCAACATTTCATAAACACGCATAATAAGCAGGTTTCATAAACACGCATAACAAGCTATGTACATAATAAACACGCATAATAAACACGCATAACATATATGAGGTCCAGTTCAAGATTAAAAGTTTGCAACCTAGTATTCAAAATATATAAATAACATATATGAGGTCCAGTTCAAGATTAAAAGTTTGCAACCTAGTATTCATAATATATAAATAACATATATGAGGTCCAGTTCAAGATTAAAGTTTGCAACCTAGTATCATAATATATAAATAACATATATGAAGTCCAGTTCAAGATTAAAATAAAAAATTATGTTATTTTATTCATAAAACCTCGACATTCTTCAACACGTTTCTTCTGCATTTTGCGCTGATAAGGGTTAAGCTTGTCCCTTGGCCCTCTTCGGCGATTACGACTTGGGCCGTGATCAGAATCCGAATCCATATTATCATCAAATGCATTACGATTACGGTGCAATGGATTAATTTCCAATCCCATTCCACTCAACACAAGAGCAGCAATCTGGTCATCATTATTACAAACTTTTGTAATGTAAACTTACAAATTTAAAGTTTAAAATGCTCAACAGTAACAATAAGTTACTACCTCGTAAGACATGCATTGAGGTCCCATCGTGTCTCTCGCAACTAACGGATGTTTCTCACCGTACGCCAAGTCAATGCACTAATGACAAGATATAAGTTAGGATATTTTAACTAATATGTAACATACAACAAACCATAATTCATACCCCAATATTCCCATAATCTCCCTTCCCACTTTGTCGATCAGCTTCTTTCGCTTCAGTCACATCTTTCGCAGACCACGCTTTTAACCTCGGAAATAATCCCCAACGCACAGGAGGACGATGCAATCGATCAAGGTACTAATCTATATCAATTTTGAACAATAAAATATTCTATCATCATCTACAAACATACATATCCAAATATAATAAATACACAATATAATAAATACACAAATATAATATATCACTAACCGCAAGAAAATACGTGCAACCTCCACAACCTTTCGCATACCCTTCCCTGTAAAACTTTTCTGCAAAGTGACGCGCATGTACTAATAACTTATCCAATACAAGCGACGCCCAATCATATTTGTGAGCATCCACGGCCAATGTTGATGCAACCACTAAGTCACTCTCTAACCTTCTACATGTTGTTGGGCACAAAAAATCACACAAAGCAAGCATCAAGAATGCAGTCTTGAATTCAACTTCATCCTCCGAATGAACTTATCCCCTCAACCTTCTCAATTACCTTTACCATAGGAATACCAACTAGGAACCATACTTCTGCTGTATTTCTAGTACTGCCCTCTTAACATTTTCATTTCGTGCTACAAGTGGAACTCTTTTCGGTCCATGAGGTATACCTAATACCCAATGCACCTGTCGCTTATCCATAGGGTACTCTATCCCCCCGGGAACATTATCACATTCCTACAAGTGTCTACCAATGTCATCAACCAATAGCAAAATTCCGTGGTAATCTCTTCCCCTCAAATAAAGTAATCCCTCAAAACCCATGTCTCTAACCCATTGCCTTTTCATCTCACAAAAACCACCAATAATTTTACCTAAGGTCTCAACCCTACAGTTTACATTTGCTTGCGCCCCTTTACACTTAGCTAGTTGTGTTTTCAGCACTTCACCGCGCGACTTCACTTCACCGCCTACAGATTTTTCTATACCCTGCAAACCCAATTTTATAACAGTTTATATCACTTTTGCATCATATTAACAAGCTATGTTATACCAACAAAACATCGCAAATATTTTAACTCACTCTGAATATCTCTGGACTCAATACAAGTTTTTTATCTACCACTTTTTTACGCTTTCCACCCTGCATACATACATGTTTTTAATATCATTACAACCTTCATGATTTGTTCTATTCATATTTTTTATTACCTGCTTCCCAACTCCATCGTCCCTTAAGCTCTTATGCTTCTTCTTCGATTTATATTTCCTACCACCTTCCTGCTGCTGTCAAATTTTCAGAGTTACGTCTCAAAATTTCACCAAAATCAACAAATCACCATTTATCAATTACATTACCTCCAAACATTCAGCTTCTGAAACATACTCCCTATCACTCGACCTTCCACCACTCTTCCTCATTATCCCTATATTACAATTATACAATTATATCCTAAACATGATAACATTAAACGAAACCCTAAATTTCCTACAATTATATTACCAACATTCACAACACAAACAATTGCAACCCAAAAACAGATCAAATAATGGCCTAGTACCATTCAAGTATTTAAAGAAACGAAAAACAGATCAAAACATGATCAAAGTGCTGTCAAAAACACAAACGAAGGTTTCTGATGATTTTTGATGAATTTTGGACTACATCATCTACACACATTTGAATCATCTACATTTTTCGTACAAATAACAAAATATTTAAACAAATTTAAGCTGAAAAAAAAAAAAAACATCACAGAAATTTCTACAACCAACTACCACTACCAATTTCTAATCATATCAACAATTTACCCTAAAATATTCAAATTACATATATATAAACCTTCAACGAAAACAGAAATTACCTCAATTGCAACTTTTCTTCTTCAACCTTGAATCAATGTAAGTCATTCGCAATTTCGAAATTTCTCAATTGGACAACCTTCCTCCACGTTTTTGACAGCACTTTCTACACCATCGCTTTGTTGATGATAGAAGATTTGAACACTTCACTTCTTATTTCATGATTTCGCATGTAAATTTTGGTTCTTTTTTTCTTTTTTGGTTCTTTTTTTCTTTCGGACTTTCTTTTGCACTCTCAAACTCTTTTTTTCTCTGTTTTCCGTTTCTTTTTTTTGAAACCCAAAAACTAATAAATTCAGGTTGTTCTTTTTAGGGGGGGACTGTAGCATGGAAAATTACTAAATTTCCCCGGTTACGGGCAACTGCTGCCCAATACCTGTTATGGGTATATCAGCTCTCCTATTCTTGTAAGTCGATCATAGTCTCCAACTAGGATATTTTTATTGCTTGACGCCTTGACGGGATTGTAAGCAAGAAAGTAGTTTATTTAAGAAAAGAGATTGCAAAATAATAATATTTGATGTATATTAAAATATTACAATACTCGAATGCTTAGAGACTCAAACACTTGTGAAGCTATTATAGTCGCTTTGCTCCAACATCTCTATTATATAAGGAAAGGGGGGAGCAATGGTGTCCTCTTTTGAAATGCCTATCTTGCCCCCCTTCCCTTTCTAAATTACAAAAAGAATGTCAAAATCATAATCTACACTAAAAAAAAACTACCGAAAATTAATTTACAACACTCACTCACAAATCACTTAAAAGAAGAAAGTTTACAAATCACTCATACAATTGAGAAAATCACGTTACAAAAATCACGCAAATCACTCAAATAATCAGAAAACTTATTAAAACTTAAAATTAGCATACAAACTAAAACTAATAACCTAGAACGTCAATACATACAAAAACATTTACAAAAATTTACTTACAAATCACTATTCTCAAGAACCATTAACAATTAAAGGTGGGTCATGATAAAAAAAATAGAGGTATATTTGTAGTGAAATTGAAATTTAGAAGTTAGACAAGGAAAAAAAATATTTACTTTTTTATAGTGTTCCCTATATATAATGAAACTTTTACATATATTTGAACCTATCTTTTTCTATTATATAATAGTGATTAATTATCAAGGTAAAAAGGTTTATGTAAAATATCATTCAAGAATTAAAGTACAACATATCTTTATTATATAAGGGAAGGGGGAAGCTATGGTGTCCCCGAATGAAGAGACTATGTTACCCCCTTCCCATTCTAAATTACAAATTTACTTACAAATCAAAGGGGGTTTCAAACAAAAATACAAAAAATACAATTATAACAATCGCGATACTCACAAGTCAACTAAAAAAATTGCATAATTTACGTTATGCAAATCACTAAAAATGAGAAAACTTTACAAAAACTTAAAAAATCACTTACAAACTACAACCTATGAAAAAATTGACTTGAAATCAAAGTGTCCACTTTCTCTACAATTTATGAAGTACTATACTTAATTCAAAAATCAACTAAAAAATTATAATATTAGAAATCATAAATAAATTCAATAAAATTTCTATTTTGTTCATAGAATTTGACTTTGAAAAGTAAAAAAAAAAAACAAAAAGATTGGTGAGTGACTTAAGTGACAGAAACTAAATCAATCAAACTTTGCAACTAAAAACAATTATATTTCGTATGTCTATTGTCCAAATTTTGACTCTTATGCCGAAGAAAATCAAGTTTCTGTTTTGAAAAAAAATTCAAGCACGCATCGCGTGAAAAAAAAATCTAGTATATGAATATGCCAACATATATATATCACAACTCCAAACTCTAAAGTCATAATCTCTTACTTTATTAAAAATAGTATCTTGTAAATCATGATTTAATTGATATATTATATTTTTATACCTTTAATATAAGAAATCTTTAAGTTGCAGGATACTAGCCTTTGATGAATCTATATTTGGATAATTATTTTGCTGAGATGATAATGGGCTCATTAAAGCCTAAGTGGAAGATGAAATCGATTTCATTGCTTCAACGTACTCTTCTTATTCTACTCATGAAATTCAAGGCACAATATTACAACAAGCAAACATGATATGCAGGGGCGGGGCAAATATAACAGGGCCCTATACATTTTTTTAAGATTGGGCCATTGATTTGTAGTCCACAGTACATGTCAAATTCTCAATTTTGAAGAAAAAAAATACTTTTTTTATCTAAAATACTGTCAAGTTACAACATATCTAAAGAAACATATTCTATCTACTTACAAAAATGTAATTAAATTTTTTGGGGAAATGAAATGTAAATGGCACTAATTGAAATGTTATAATTTCGGAAAGTGAGAGCCATTAATAGGGTTGGCATGAAGCTTCTGGACTTCTGGTATACAAATGTGAAGAGGCAAAGAGAAAAATATGGGTTTTATCAAAGAATAAAGACTAAAAAAAAGTGAACATGTAAACATGCAGAGGCTATATAATTTGCAACTCATGAAAACTAAGAAACGCATGAAATTCCCAAAAACTTGAAATGAAATAGTTCAGCAGATTCGAACATCATACCTGAGTTTTGCTATACACACAAAATTACCACTACTCACACATATTTTTCTTTTATCAGTTTTGTAATCAACAAACTAAAAGACATTTGAGGCCCCATACTTTTTAGGGGCGACTGTCCCCGTTGTAGACCACTTGGTAAGATTAAGGATCCTAATAAACCATCACCTCTCACAGCTTAACCAACTCAATTACACATCAACGCTTGAGAGTAGCGGTATAAGAAATCCCTATTCCCAAGCACAAATAAGTAGTGAGGTTCGAACTTTCACCTCCATCAAGCAAGCTTGGTAGTTAAGCGTAAAATAAACATCCATAATAAATGAAGTGTATATATACATCCGAGTCTAACCTGGATCACACACATGGCTTTGGTGGTGTGAGCCTCTCAACAACTCTTGTTGGTAATAAATAAATAAAGTATATTTTTTGGGCCTTTTTTCGGGAACCCATGGTAAGATGATTTTTTTATGGGCTGATCTCGCACAGGGTGACTCACCCAGAGGTCCAACAAGCCACAATCCCCCCCTCCCCAACAATATTGACATTTTGCTTCCACCAAAATTTTAACCTTAATCTCCCACATGAAAGATAGGAAATCATACCATTAGACCCAAGAATCCTTGGTCTCTAAAAAACAAACCTTCTGGACAACACTAATCAAGGAAAAATATCTTTCAAATAAGTCATTCTATAAGTATGCACCTAAAACCAAATATTCTCATATTTGGAAAAAGATACTAGCACAACGTGACCTTCTTAGGAGCGACATTAGATGGAAAGTTGGAAATGGCCAATCAATCCTCTTTTGGCTAGACAACTGGTTATGCCAGCAAAATCTATGTGATATACTCAAAATAGATCGTACTAATATCGATCTAGAGGTAAAAGTAGCCTAATTCATTACTTGAAAGCATACTTGGGATCTCAACAAATTAGCTCCCATTTGCCCCATCACCTTCTTGTCAAAATCAAGGGCATTCCCCTTCCATCAATGACATCCCTGATGTCCCAATCTGGGGCCCTAGCTACTTCAAGTGGGGAATTTTTAGTCTAATCTGCTACTTGGTTAGCTCATGATCTGCCTAAAAAGACCTCCATGGCCTTTTAATTGGATTTGGAAGTTGGATATTCCCCCCAAATTACAACTATTTGTTTGGAAACTCTGCCACAATAGCCTACCTGTCAGAGCTACCATGTTTAATAGGAAAATCTTGCCAACAAATGTGTGTCCTCACTGTAATTCGCAACCTGAAACTATTGACCACCTGTTTTTATTTTAATTGCCCAAACTCCCAAAATATTTGGCATCTTGCGGAGGTTAAGTCTTGGTACGCACCACCAATGTCCTTCCCGTTCACTTTAGACTTCTTGCAGGATTTCAAGAGTCATCATACCTTGCCGAAGTGCATCTTCATTTTTTGGAGCATTTGGAAAGAGAGAAACTCTGTTATTTCCAATAATGAAAATTGGTGCCCACAACGTATCGTTCACTGAGCCAAATTTGCTTATGAGGAATGAAAGTGCCACTTACAAGTGGATATTTATCAGGCTAATGGATCTCCTCTTAGAGGAGCATTACCCCCTTCCCCTCACCCCCTCCCTTGGCTACTGTTGTAGCCTGGGATCCTCCACCTCATTCTTTTTACAAATTAAACTTCGATGGTTCTGTTCGTGGTTTGGACGCAGCGACTGGTGTTATCATCCGTAATCATGAAGGCCATCTTCTTCACGCCAAAGCTTTCAATCTTGGTCAACACTTCAGTTATTATTGCAGAAGCCACCGCGCTGCAACAAGGTATCAAGCTAGCTCTGCATTCGGGATTCACAACATCATCATTGAAGGGGATAATCTCTTGGTCATCAACATCGTTAATAATATTTGCTCTACTCCGTGGAAGATTGCCAATATTATTGCTGATTGTAAGCTCATGCTCACTCATTTTGCCTCTTACCAAGTTAGACATGTGTTGAGGGAAGCAAATTGTGTTGCTGATTGGATAGCAATGTAGGGCACCTAATAGTGTCTAGTTTTGATATTTCTCCTTGTAATAACTCTTCTCTCTCTTCCATTCTTGTACCGACACATTAGGTGTTCCTTTTGCGAGGAGGGTCGCCTAATGTTCTTTTCTTACTTTTAAAATATATAAATAAATAAATGAAGTATATGGTATAAGTATAATATTTTTTCATCTAATATACACTCATTAAGGCTATGTTTAGTTCACCTGAAATTTTCTAATCTAAACTTATCTGATCTGATCTGATCTGAACTTATTTTTTCTGATCTGATCTGATCTGATCTGATGTGAACTGATCTGATTTACAAGATCTTATCTTTTATAAAATATATTATTACCATTATATTATTACTTTGTAAATCATTATTATGCAGTACATTATAAGATCTTCTTTATAGTATTACTATTATTATCATTTTATTTCTATTACAACTTTCACACAACTTTTATTATTAATAATAATAATTATTATCATTATTATAAGAACAACAATAATAATTATAATCATAATTATTATTATTATTACTAAAAATAATTATATAACTCAAGTCATTAATTTATAAGAGCACTTATACAATGTTTCGCACTTTTTCTTTAAAAAAATGTTTCACACTTGAGAAGTCGGCAAACTCAACTTTTTTTTCCATATAAAATAAAATAAGATATACAAACAACTATGACTTGAGGAAAAAAAAAAAAAATATCGTGCAACTTCAAATAGCTAGAGAGATTTGGAATTCGGTAGGAAGAGGTATACCAAATCTAAATTTATAATTTGTATCTCACACTTAGCTTATTTTGAAATGTAATCCGAACTTAGTAGTTTCTTGTCATGAATTTGAGATATCATATTTTATATATTTCTTATTTTTGCGTCAATCTTATGTTCTTAACACGTGGCTTTTAATTTTCTATTATTTAATAACAACAAAATAACTTAATATAATGATAACAATGACATTTATAATGGTAACAACAAGATTAATAACAATTACCAATATTAATAATTAATAAGTACAACAACAACAACAATAATAATTTTTTTGAACAAATGTACTAGTAAATAATAATACTCCCTTTGTATTTTTTTTTATTTTTCTCACTTAGAATTTTGACACTATTCACAATTAGAAAGAATCTTTTAGATTTTTCTCAATATATAAGAAAAAATATAGTCATGTGGGGTCTTGTTTGATTCGTCTCAATGAGTACTTTATTAATATTCGATTATTATAATTTTTACTAATATGTAATGAAAGATATTTAATAATAATAATGAGTTTTTAAATATAAGCATGATCTGATCTGAACTGATCTGGTCTGATCTGATCTTATTTTTTCTGATCTGATCTGAACTTATTTTTTCTGATCTAATCTGATTAGATCTGAAATAAACAAAAATAAGGTGAACTGAACATAGCCTAAGACCGTGTTCTTTCATAGTGAATCGAGATAAACTCATTTAAAATTATAAAACAAAATTAACTGAACTGAAAGCGTACACAAACCAGAGTGAAGACAATAGGAAAAGCTATAAATAACTTTGAAAAGACGAGAGACGAAACGAATGAGAAGAAGAAAACAAAAATGGAGCAACGTCTATGGCGGGAAACACAGGAGAATCTCACCACCGGCGACTGTAACACCGATTCTCTCTCTCTCCAAACACTCTCATCATTCCATTCACTCATCATAAACCCTTCAACATCACACCTCACACTCTCCTCAATCCTCAAAACCCTAACTCACATACTCTCTCTCCACCACCACAACAACCACCACAACCACCACCACATTTTCTCTCTCCTCACCTCACTCTCTCTCCACCACCCTTCCTTATCTCATTCTCTCTCCTCCACTATCCTTCCTCTCTCCACCTCCATAATATCAAATCCTTCCTTATCCCCTCGCCTCGCCGCGGCCGCGGCTGCTGCTATTCTCTTGATTTCAGGTGCAGATTGTATCGATGATGGCCTCGTTATCTCTCTCTGTTTTCGTCCTTGTATTTCTGTAAGGGTTTGGATTTTGAGGAATTCGTTGAGGTTTTCAATTCGGCCGAATTTGTTGTTGACGGTGATGTTAGGGTTTACTAAGGATCCTTTTCCTTGTGTTCGTGAAGCTGCGTTGAGTGGTTTGGTTGGTGTTTGTTGTTCTGGGATTGTTGTTGAGGATTACGACATTGTTGAAGGCTGTTATTTTCGTGGTGTTGAGCTTCTTACTGATCAACATGATTATGTTCGCTTGGCTGCTGTTCGTGTGGTATGATTTTTGTGTTGCTTGCAATAATTTAATTTGGTCTTAGAGTTATAATTCAGTTGAAATTGTGAATTTGTTCGTCTACTAAAAGACTGTCTTACCATACTATTTGAGCTTGGAAAGTATCGTAAACAAAAAGATAGATAGTGAGACTCTCTCATAATCTCATTTGAGAACGTTACTTTGTGAATTGTGACTTATGAATAGCATGCTTAAAATGCTTTAACTGTGGAGTTTTTTTTTTGAAAGAGAGAGAGAGAGTTCAATTGTCTGCCTTTTAGGTGGTTTTTTTGTGTCTATTACAGGATGTTTAGAATTTTTAGCCTTTCAGGCAAATGCTGGAACGAGAGAGCTAATAATTGATTAACGAAATTAGTTGAACCATATGCAGGAAAGAAGGTTGGGGGTGGTGGGGGTGGGTGTTGTTATACATCCATACAGTCGAAATATTGATATCCACAACTATTGATCCAAGTAGGAGTATGTCTTATGATATTTATATGTTTATATCCCCTATTTCAGGTGAGTGAATGGGGGTGCATGCTTGCTGAATCTAAGCAAGAGGAAGAAGATAAGAGAGACTGTTTTGACGGTGTATTTCTGCAGGTATATGATCTAAACAACTCAATATAGATGTTTTGTGACTTAGAAGAATTTTGGTTGTGAGTACAAGGATCTATCTTGGTTCTATAGTTGCTGTAATGCTGATATAAGAAAATAGCTCATCCTCTAACTTATTGACAGACAATGATTGCTTACTCTTATTTAATATTTTTTTTTTAAGGAGTTTTTATTGCTAAGAAAAACCATTTACCAGCCACCGCATTTGGCAGTCAGTCGCTTAGCAAATGCATTGACCATCTATTAATATATGAATTTTATGACGAGAATTTTATTTAGAACAGTGCTTGAATTTACCTATGTATTTGTACTTGTAATTGTAGCGCACATTTTCCTTTATGCTTAATTCCCTACAACCAAACCTCTTTTGACGATTGCCAAAATCATTTACCGTGGCATTTTAATATGCCTGGATTAAAGATTTGCAGATATATAAACCTTTATGTAAACCTTAAAAAAAAAAGAGTATAGCTGCTAGTACTAATTAGGCTGGTCATGGATTTTCAACTAATAATGTTATTGTGCTATTCCTTGGATGTGAAGAAACTTTTTTTAGCCTATATCACCAAAAAAATCTACTATTTTTGGGTTAAACTCTGTGGCATATCTGCTATATATGAAAATTTGGTATTACTTCCTCATATATCTGCGTGAGATCTCTCCTATATGAACGGCAGCGAGGCCTGTGACTTGCTGCTTGGAAGTTGAGCTCCTACCTTGATTCCTCAATGTACATGATACCCTAGGGAATCTCTATAAGTAACTCCTGAACTCTACTCTGGACTTCAATAGAGGAGATAAAGGATATTGATAAGACTTTATGTTTGGGCGATTCATTGACTTAGGTATCTGAACTGATTTGCATTGACCTATATCTCAACTAACAGTTTGTATGGATAGCAATATAAGAGGGAAATGAAAGGGAAGGATAGAGGAGGAAGGAGAGGAAAAAGAAAGGGAGTGGGAGATGAAGCTCCATTTTCCTTCCAAATTTCTCCAATTTGGGAAGGATCATCTTTGCTAAATAGGGAGGGAAAATGGAACCTTCCATCTCCCTCCCATTCCTTCCCCACTTTGCTAAAAAAGGAGGGAAAATGGAACCTTCCTTCTCCCTCCCATTCCTTCTCTCAACCCCTTATCCAAACAAAGGAACTTGTTTCCCTCCCTTTCCCTCTCTTTCCTTTCTCTCCACTTCCTCCTATCCAAAGTGTAAATGGTTCGTTTTATATTTGAATCAAATTTGTGTATCAGCAATTCAGCATGTTGCTATGTTCATCTAATTTATCTCTATGACACCTTGACATTGTCTTGTCAAGCACAGTAACATAGCCATCCTTGACATTGTGTGTCAGTGAGAGTCTGAGTAGGGTAAATGATTGATGAACTGCCTTTTGCCTGTAACCGTGGTGATCATGCCATTCATTTCCTCATTTATTCCTGTAATGGGTGCAATCCTGTAATTATTAAATATTCTTCTTAGTTGTGCTGATTAATTTCATGCTTGGATTTCCCTCACAGATCTGCTCTATGGTCAGAGATATGAATGTGAAAGTCAGGGTGGAGGCTTTTACTGCCCTTGGGAAAATTTCATATGTATCTGAATATATTTTGTTGCAAACCCTGTCAAAAAAGGTCCTCAAGACAATCAAAGAAAAACAATCCGTAGCCCTGTCTAGTTCAAAATCACTTGAAATCAACGCTGTTATTGCTGCTGGTGCATTTATTCACGGTCTGGAGGATGAATACAGTGAGGTATAAGTAAAAATTTGGTTGTGCTCTCTTTTGGATTACTTCATGGGAAGTTTGGTGTTAATTTATCTTAATTGCTATATATATATATCAATCATGCATTTATAGTACTTGAAACGTAGACTTGCCACAAGATTTACTACTCACCAATTGTCTCAACGACAATGATTTCCAGGAAGATTACACTGTCAATATCCTATACTATTAGACCACTTAACCACTCCCTCCTTTTGACAATACCTTTGATGCTTTCCTTTTTGGTCTGCTGTGTAATAAGGTTAACATTTTTCTTAAAGTGGTTTGTTTTCTCTCTCTCTCCTCATTACACAGGCAGAATACCTCATCTCTCTCTCTCTCTCTCTCATCAACTGAGCTTCATGAATAGGGTGCCATTTCTCTATGTGAAAGGCATGGTGAAAGGCAGGGAGTAACCTTTTCTTTTGATATTTTTCCAATCATTTAAAATGTCAATAAGCAGTAATTTGTTCTTATAAATTAAAATACTAGTGTACCATTGCTTGTTAGTTTTAAGGACCAATACAAACTTGTTTTAGAAACTTGTGCACCAAAGTTAGACAAAAAGTTTTATGGAAATGAAATGAATGGATATTATCTAAGCTTTTGGTGATGCCCTTTTCTATATTGTCCAATTGATTTTATTGATTGTACTTTATGTTACACCCAGAATTACTTGCCCATTTTTCAATTGCTCAACCAAATTGCCAAAAGCTGTACAACCGGTAATGAGACAGTTATTTTGGATCGAGGGTCTGCTTTCTTGCTGTTTAAAGATGGTATATGAAAGTGACAAGCTTTGACCATTTGTATGGCTACCCTGAAGGTACAACGGGCTGCCTGTATCTCCTTGCGAATGCTCCATGTCGTCCCTGGTCAATTTGCTGGTGAAGCTGTTAATATATTGAGCTATGTTCTGAATGATGACTCGGTTATTGTCAGGTTAGAGGCTCTGAAGACAATTCATCATATGGTAACGTCTGGATGTCTAAAGATGCAAGAGGCACATGTGGACATGGTATGCCTCTAATATTACAATAAGCAAATTAACTTCTTTTTTTGAATCATAGTCCACCGAGTCAACTTCCTTGTTTTTAAAAAGATATCTTTAATTCTCTTTTTTGTGCTACTAAATGGTTATAAAATACTCTGCTAGTATTCTGATGTTACAGAAGCTGTATATGAGGGTCGTGGGCTAACAAGCATTAAAAATAATTTACAGTCTTGCTGATTTAAGTGAAAGCCTTATCAGTAATAGTGTACTGCAGAAGTATAACCTCTAAGGCATATTTGCTTTATGATATCTATTGCCTACTGGAAATCATATGGTGTCATGGTCCAAAAGTACTGTCTTTTAGGACTCGTTTGGTTATTGTTGGAATTTAATTCCCATGGGAAGTCTTATTTCATGGGAAGTAAATTCCCTTGTCTATTTTCTAGGAAGTGGCTTTGGGTGTTTGGTTGAGCATACGAATTTGTAATTGACACAAGAATTTCTAATCAACCGGGGGGGGGGGGGGGGTTGGTGATTAATTTCCTACACTTCATAGGAATTTCCATTTCCTACACTTCATAGGAATTTCCATTTCCTTGGAAATTCTATTTCCCATGTATTCCCTATTTCCTGCCTCCAAACAACTACCCTATTTTGTACTTCCTAGGAAATCCAAATTCCAGTAGAATTTGAGGTGAACCAAACGACCTCTTAGAATCTTTTATAGCAATAGCCTTTTCATATCTTTTGAGTGTTTTTCATTGCTGATTTTGATCTCATGTTTGGGTCTTGGGTCTATATGCATGAACTTCTAACCTTCTATCGCACAAGGCATAAGAGCTTATTTTTTCTAGTTTATAGCTGTTTGATGAGGGAGTTTCACATAATTGAGGTTTATTATTTAACCTAACTTAGCTAAGGTGCCCTGCAGGTTTCTTAAAGTCAGCTAACGTATGATGTATTTAATATTTAGCTGATCATAAGTGGTAACAGGTAATTGAACAACTTGCTTTGTGAATTACTTTTATACATTTAGCTAACATTTCAACTTTCTGCAAGCAACTTTTAATTAGTGTTAAATAGAGCTTAATTCTCACACATCTTGTGGCTCGATAGTCAATATTAGAAAGTAGGCCCACTGGCCAATCTGGTATAGGGATTTAGGTAGGAAATCTGTTGCCTCATGAAATTCAACTCATTATTGTCTACTTAAAGTGGATTTTGGTGGCAGCCAATCACTGGGTAGTTCATTTGATACATGTTAAAGCATATTCATTTATATCTTCTAATACATAATTTTACAAGGAAAATTAGATGCTCTCTTTCTACTCCTCCCACGACTTAACAAAACAGGAATTTGGGAATCAAAACTTGTGTTTGAACAACACCAAAGATAGAGTGATAGGAATTACTTCCTCTTCACTTTTTTCCTGTGTTCTTTTTATTTTATTTTATTTTATTTTTCCTTTTTGAATGGCTATTGTCAACTTATGATTGCTTTTCTTTGTGCTCATTTTGGAACAAGTTGCTCTTGGATCTTTATACTTCTCACCAATCTCATTCTTTGGTTTTATATTGCTAACGGAACTTCCCTGGCATGTATTCCCTATAACGTTGGGAGGCATGCCATGGTGTCCATACCTTGTTATGCTAGCCTCTATGCATAGCTCAGTGTACTATGCTATGCTATCTATGAATTGCCGTGCTAAAACAAACTCTCATTTGTCTTTATTGCAGTTGCTTGGTACCCTTGTTGACAGCCATTCTCAGATAAGGTCCAGATCCTTCAATGTACTTGGGTCAGTTAAATTGTCTGACCTGAAGGTGTCCAAATTAACTGTTCAAAGCCTCCTCGGAAGTTTGGACTTGTACCCCAAGGTTGCTCTTTCTTGTTTAATTCTCCTTGCTATATAGTAGACTCTTATCTTTGTCTGTTACTCTGGAATTCTCTGGTGAAATCTAAACTGTCTTTGTCAAATTGGAACAAGACCAGTAACAAATCAGATTTCGGTAGTGGATTTTACTACATGGAAATCCTTTATTTATGTTATATTAACACTATGCATTGTTTTATTAGATTCATCATTGCTAGTATCCTCATCATTTTTACATTTATTTGCGTATCCTGTGTTGTTGCAGAATGAAGGCGAAATTTTTCGTACCTTGTTCAGTTTAGGTCAGAATCATGGCAATTATGCAGTCAGCATCATTCAGGACTTCTTTCATGAGGTTAGCATTTTTCCAGGTTCCATTATGACAACTAGTTTACTTATTATGTATATTGCTATATCTGATTTGAACCAATAGTGATAGGGGGATGCCGTTTTAGATTTTACAGACTGGCAGTTTTCATTGTCTAGATCTAAATTAAAACTGATTGGTGTTCAGTCGATTGTACACCAAGACATCAGCAATACTCTAATGCCTTTAAAGAAGGTCTTACCCGGTTACCCCTTACACAGGGATGGAGATATGCAACTTTATCATTGCAATAACAGAGAGATTACTTTCAATCTATGATGCTTGATCGCTGGTATAGATTCGAGTCAACGCACAGGATATTATATTTCTATGGAGATGTGGAAACGTTTAGTAAATGTCAATAATTTTTTTTAAAATCCTCATTATCTTTAAAAAGAAAAAAAAGGAGCTATCGAGTCATTCAATTTAGCCGGTAGAGGGAATTAGCCCTAACTTAGGGTCTGTTCTCTTCAACTTAGTTTTCTAGAATTCATCTTATCTTTTCTGTACTTTTCTTAATTTTTCTGAATTTTTTGTTACTTTCTCACCTTTTTCTAAACTTCTCTTAATTTTTCTGAACTTGTTAAAGTAAGTTGAACGGTTGAAGAGAATAGACCCTTAATAGGGTGAGAAAAAAGAGTATACTTCCTCCGTTTTGTTTTGAATGGAAGTAGGGCCTTGGCACGGGGATTTAGGAGAAGAGAGATTTAGAGAGAAATAAAAAGAGGAACCCATATGATGAAGAGGATGAATTACATCTTGATGATATTGAGTCAAGAGAGATAGAGAGAAGTAAGTACCAGATATAGTAACGTTTCATTTATTTTGAAACGGCTTAGAATGGCAAGTGTTTCATTTATATTAGAACGAACGAAGTATAATTATTTTTGAAAAAGGAGATTGCTAGCTGTGAAGTAAATAAGATAATTCTTCTTTTTGTTGGTAAAATATACACGAGTTCAAAGTGAAGAACTTTATTTTTTCTTTCCCGGACGCTCATACTACTGTATACCACGCATGGGCCACTCTCTCTTTCCCCCTAACTGCAACATGAAATAGCACTGGCAGCCGGCCAACACTTTAATGGGATCGCATCTTCGACAAATGCCTCCAACTTTTCATTTTTGTTCCTCTTCATTTGATTGTTGACACAGGGATGATCAGATTTAGTGTTTTTGAAACCCTACCAAAGATTCTTGTTCCTGTTAGATTTTTGCCCGCCCGTTTTCCCCTGCAACTCCGATCCATATCCATGTTTGCACCCGAGTCAGGTCGTGATGACACGGGTATGATTTTATGTGATTTTGATAACCTCTACGGCTCTATTGATGTCTATATCAAATATGTACTGATGTCTATATTAATGTTGCACTTCCCCATCTATCATTTTAGAGTAAGACTGCTTCTCTGACTGAGCGTGCTGTATCCTTCAGATTGAGCCTTCCAGTGATGGAAAATTCGGATGTAATAGCCCGAGGATTGCTGGATTGCTAGTTTTGGCTATTTCAGCTTCACTCAAACATGAAAAACACTTCCGTCGAATTCCACCAAAGGTTTTTTCCTATGCTGCTGCATACTTCGGGAGGATTTCTTCTGCTCTTGGTGATGTTCTGGATGTTGATTCCCTTTTGGCATACCTGTATTGTTGCGGTATACAATGTTCCATTCTTTCTTGAACAATGAACATTTACATGCTGAGTGATTTCTTATTCCTCTTTTACCTGTGCAAAAGGTGAATGCCATCTTGATGTACAGTCCGAGACTAGGACTCGACCAGACGTACTTCCACCTGCAAAAGGTCAGCAGGAAGCGTATGTGCATGTGCTGAATGCAGTGAAGCTTATCCTTGCAACCGTGAAAAGGTTATGGCAGCTGGTCATATGCGGATGTACAGATGAAGTGCTTAAAGCATTAAGGTGGTGAAAGGTCTATCATATGTTGCTGATTGTATGTGGATGAAACTTTGCACTTTTTGTGTATTTGACCTAATTTCATTGCATACAATTTTCTATTCGCACTCCATAATACAATTGCTGGTTGAAACACACTGTCATACGTACTCCATCAGAATATGATTTTGTAGATGAGCAAGGATAGCGAGAACAATGTAGATTAGGCATTATTGGTTGAAACCCTTTTTATACGTGCCTATTGACATACATGAGGTATCTCTTTGGGGAAAGGGGGGGAGGGGGGTGATGAACTAAATGGCAGATCTTTCTATCAATTTAAATGACCTGAGACAATTTGAGGTTGACTTTAGAAGGATTTGGATAGGGGCATTCTTGTGTGCCACTTTTGGACCTTAGGTTGCAGATTAAATCAAATGTATTGCTTAAGAATAGACCAATATTTACTTGTTTTATGATGTGAGCGATTAATAAAGTCGCACACATCTAACCCACCCTACTTTAAAGGCTAGAAATCCTTGTTAGAGGCATTGGAATGATGGGATTGGTTTATTTCTGGTTTAGTTTTACAAACTTATTGAGTTGGACTCTGATAGATTGCATGCAATGATTTCTTTAGTTGCCCTGTAAATCTCCAAAGTCTGAATCCTTCTGAAGCTTCTGCTAAGGATTTTGTGGCTATCGACATGTCTTGATCTGTAATGAAATTGAATTTACACTTTTGGGGCTTCATATGCTGTTAACGTAATCTGTTGTTCTGTCGTTTGTGCTCCTTTTGATGTTCCTTGAATATTTGGAATGATTCACCCTCTAACAGTTATTATGGTAATTACTTCCCCCGTTTCACATTACACGTAATTTGGCACTATATATCTTCACCAATTTGACCTTCATTTGTGCTTTATATGCAAGGAAAAGTATAGTCATTTAGGATCTTGTTTGATTCGTCTTAATATGTATTTTTGAAATATCGAATTTATATAATTTTTGCAAATGCATAATTAAAGATATTGATGCTCAATGTTTTATGTCGACAAGCTTGAAAATTACAAGCTTGAGTAAATTGTTGTGGAATGGAGGGAGCACTAGCAAGCACTCACTAGTTTTACATTTCTTGAATCTTCAGTACCACATCATGTCATTACTTCAGTGTTTCATGAAACTGCTGCTGACAGGTTATCTGTTATTCCTTTTGTTTGAGGGAAAGGGGTGGTGGTAAGATGTTCTCAATCTTGCCTTTGTGACTGCAAATCAGGCTCTTTGTGTCTTTTCTTTGAGGTTGAGTGCTTGAATACTTGGTAAACTTCGTTTTCTTTGTGCTTTCTCAGGCATTGTAAAGAATCTCTTGTGAGAGTAAAGGCTGGCTCTTTAGCATATGCTGGTGCAGTATCTTTTGCATTCCAATATATCCATATAGTGAAGCTTCTCACAAAGGTATGGGGGCGCTTTGCGGTTTCCAGGAATCGCCAATTGTATCAATTGAGCGACTTAGACTTGTTACTTGGAAAAATTGACGAAGCAATTCTAGCTCTTAGATTTAGGTTCACTGGAATAAGTGAAGATGTTGAGCTTTTTGTCATGGAGCTGCTGTTTCTCAACTATCTGCTGCAACTTTCAAGCACTTGTATGCACTGCAAAGCTTTGCAGAAATTATCTAATATGGTTACATATGTGGGCCGCTTAAGGAATGCGAAGTCCATCGCATGTTCCAATTTCGTGAACCGACTTGCAGAATTATCTTCCAATGGCAGCTTCTCTGTTGATGCAACTTGTGACCCTTTTCAGTTGAAACAACTACTGGACTTATTTATGCTCAAGGACTTGGTACTCACTCAAGAAATCAGGCACGTCAATGCAGAGCTTGTTGTTCTCGGCTTCGACTCTGTAAGTCCTCTGCGCTTCATCTCGGGATTGCCTGCTAGTATACCGCTGGGCATTTCTCTCTATAACGTGACGAATGAACATAGACTCTGGTTGAAGTTTACTTTGGATGATGAGATAACAGAGTTTGTCTTCTTAGACATGGAAGAATATGGCGGCATCGAGGAGGTTAGGCAGTTCGAGTTCGTATCGCCATTTTATAGAACACCGAAAGCAGATGTGTTCACATTGAGAGTTAATATAGGTGTGGAATGTTTGTTCAAGGATTTGCATTTGGTGAAAGGCCATGGGGGACCTAAACATGGCCTGACTTACATTAGCCCGGAAACAGAAGCTTATTTTGTAAATATGAATGCTTATGATCTTTTGTAATGCCAAATGTCTCAGCTGTTTTGATATGTGTAGCTTTTTACATCTTCTGACTTGATATTGTAAATTGGATTCAATTCTGGGTCCACTGTTGTCACATAAATTTTAAAAACTTATTTTTTCTTTTAATAGGTAAGAAGAAATCATTTGGGCTCTCCTCCCGCAAGACCCCACCTAAAAATTCATTACAAGAGATTTTCTATAAAGTATTGTCATATTATCGACTTTTTCATATGGTATATAAAAACACTTTCATTCATGATCTTAAAATAAGAGCATGTCACTCTCTTTTTAATTTTCTCTCTTTAAAAAATAATATTCCACAATCTTTTTCTTACCTATTCTCTTAACCATAAACAAAAAAAAAATCATCCCAACTACTTTCTATAATACTCTTCATTTCAATTTGCCTATATATATATATTTTTGGCAATATTTCATTTCAATTCCTCTCTATATTTTTGAGCAATTTAACATAATTTGACTTTAGTATTTTTTTCTTTTGAAGGGTATTTATGACATTAGTTAACGACAGGTTTGTGAAATGAGTGCACTTCAAACTTGAAAGTGCGCTGTTAACAAGTGTAACAAAAAAAAAGAACGTGTACTATATGAAAATGCTAACAGTATATATCGAACTTCCAAAAGTAAAATCTGACAAAAAAAAGTCTTTTTAACATCATTTATCTACTTGATGTGTTTCCTTGAGGATTTTATATAATATCAAATTATACTTCAATCAAACTTGAATACTGATTTGGAAGTTAAAGAAATAAAGAAGCAAAAGGGAAAATTGGGCTTATAAATTTATTGGATGACTTTGGTATACCAATAAACCCATTGTATTACGTAAAAAAAGTACAAGTTAGGATTGAGATGACCAAAGTATTTTGATATAGTGCCTTTTTCCTCATTTCACAGAAACCTGTTTTAAGTGTCCATGAAAGATTACATGCAATGCAACTATACTTTACAAAAACTTAGCTGAGAACAGTGTTAAAAAGGCAACACTTAGACCAGTGAGCAATGCTAGATTCCCTTACCCTAATCTTGTATAAACAAGTACAAAATTGGACTCTTCACTTCTCCAGTTCTCCTATACATGAAGTTATAGTAAAGGCGTTACCGAAGAATTAGCATAAATCGCTAACTAGTTCTCCATCTAACGCCCTGTATATTATCAGTCCCCTTACTAAATCAAGCCCCTCCACACTCTTAGTTATAAATTAGTGTGTAAGCTACATGACTATAGCTGAATGATAGCACCTCTTCCCAATAGCTTTAAGGTCTGTCAGTTGCCAACCATGACCTTCCTTGAATTGCTCGACCTGCCACCGCAATTGACGAAAGTAAAGACATCAAAGATCTTCATAAACATAAAGAAATTTGGTAATTTAGCTGTGGTATACAGAAAGCAAAAGCAAGAGATAGTTGAATACAACTATCAAAGGACGAAGAAAATGCACCTTCTCCAAAGTATTCCCCTCTTCTCCTATTCCTCCTATAGCATATATGCTACCATTCAATCCTGCGGCTGCGAAATATCCCCTTGACTCGTTCATTGGTGCCTCGCTCATCCAGGTCCCACGTCGAGGATCAAATACTTCAACAGTGGCCACCATTGTACCTCCATCAAAGCCACCAATAGCGTACCTGTGAGAAAATTCCATTAAGCATTTCATGTAGCAAACTCAATTACATCATAGGCATGGGCATGGCATCCCACAGTTAGCAATGACATATCCTATTGACACTATTTACCCCCATGAACACTCACCATAAGTGAGCCATATGACAATTATCTATAATACAACCTCATAATATCTTGTGTGAACTATGACACCTTAACCTAACTACTAGCTATTCCAACCAGTTAAGTTTTGCAAATTATCAGGTGAGCTAATATATCTTCTCAACTCTGATCTCTAGAAACTAATTCTTAACTTGAACATACTCTAGATTTCCCAGTTCTCACAATTTTCTAGTCAGACTAGTTCTGATGGATCACTACCAAATGTGCAGTTTGGAGCTACTATCCTAAAAGATGCTACTTATGACTATCCTAAAAAGTACTGGATTGCAAGAGATTTATAGCTGATTCTATGGTACAGAGAAAGCTCAAGAGTCAATCATGGTATTATCAGTTTGCATTATCTCCACAAGCTCAACATACAACAGGTGTAAAACTATCTCCGCTTTGCTTCAAATGTCGATACATAATATTAAAGAACATTTTATGTGTATTATTATATGTTCTACACCTAAATTTTCCCAGAAAATTCAGCAGATTGTATTTTCACAGAAATGTTTAAAGGTAGCTTGTCAGGAAACCTGATAAAATAATAAAATAAGAAACAAAATGAAATATGTTCCTTACAGTTTTTCGTTCAGCACAACCAAAGAATGACTGGCCCTCTTTGAATTCATGCTTTCGAGTCTGCTCCAAGAATGCTCTCTTAGGTCAAATCGTTCAGCAGAACTGATAATGTAAGCATTCAGCATCAATTAAACAGAGCAAAAACCCAAACGAAATGATGGTGAAAGTTAAAAGGGTGGCAAGTACGATGCATATTTCCAAATTGTTACGAAATGAGGGGAGTAGGAAGGAAAAGAAAACATGAGTAGAAATTATGCAGTATATGAGAAATGGGCCAAATAGAAATACTATCACATTTCTTGTTTCATTATTAAGTTCACTTTACTTCGCCTCCCCCCATACCTCATTTTCCCCAGTTTGGCCTAGTCAGATAAAAGATTCAATCATCCCCCTCCCCTCCCCTTTAGATGCTAGATCGGTAAGATTTCTCTCACAGTCCCACCCAACCTCTCTCCTTCACCAAACATCTAACACCTCCCTCCCACCCCCCATACACACAAATACCATTGCCCACATGTCGGACTCCTGCAATCTCTCCTCTCTACTGGGTGGCTCCACCCCATCTCATTTATTTTTTATATCACCCACATCTGATGCGCCCTGTCTGCTTCATTACATCCACAACAGCAAGACAATAGCCTTGTCTTCCCATCAGAAGCCCCAATATCTTGATCCTTGATTTTGTGGATTTTCAATTTCAATGAACAATTTCAAGTTTTCCCACTCACAACAAATGTAAAGGTGTGTATAAATAGATAAACAAATATATTCAATGAGGGAAAAGCGCGATTTGTATTCATCAAGTCAAGATTTTCTGAAAATTCAAAATATTGATGTGTTTATAGAAGCAAAGGAGTGGGGCCAGGGGAGATTTTCTTCCTAATCTTTCCAACTAGTAGGATTCAGTTAACTGAAGTGGGTAGAAGAAAAAAGGATCTCTCATATTCTTTACCCTCATCTTCCCCAATCCAATGAGGGGATCTTATATCCCTTGTCTCCAAATCAAACCCGTCATACAAATAAACTCTAGGGAAACTGAGAGCTCGCAGCATTATCTCCCTTCCACATAAGAAGAATAAGCGCACCTCTCAGCACGCTATCCTCTCTACCCCCGTTTGGAGCGACTAAACTTTTGCACAATGAAGTATAGTCCTTCCAGTCCTAAATTCCAAGCATTTCCATCTAGAAAAGTTAACAATTCAGATTTTATCAGAAGGTTTGAGATAATCAGGTTTTAGCAGATATAAAAAAAAAGGAAGGTTTCTAGAGATACTTTTGTCCCTGAGTAAATAGAAGCAGAAAACTGTCTCTCCTTTGGTATCGGGAAACTCAAACAATACAGCATCAAAAAGAGAACTCTCTCCTTTGTTTTACTTATTATATTGACCAACTTGGAAGTTGACCAAGATTCCCATGTTCGCCAAGACTCACTGCTCATTTCCAACGGAACCAAAAGATTCATTATTCTAAACTTTGGATCATCAAAATGGGTCATCAAGTGTTGAAAATAGTTTGTTGCTTTTTGAATCAACACCACTGCTATTGCAACAGTGATGCATCCTGCATTGAATCCACCTTATATCACCTTGGGCAGGAGCCATTCTAAAAGCACTATGTGATGTTTATATTACTGACTACAATTATGCACACAAAATATTGCCCATACTCTTAATCCTGTTATCAGACTTATCACTTATGCATTACTACTATTCCAAGACTATGAGTATATTTTTCGACTCCTCTAGAAAGAGCATCAAGTAAAAATTGCAAATGGAAAGTACATTTTGCACTGCTTATAATCATTAGGGAAAAAGGAATCAGTTATGTTTGCCAAGCAAGGACATAATAGATGCTGCAAGTATATGCTTGAGACTAAGTGGCAAGTGCACATATGTGAGATGATCAAAGAAGCATGGTAGGTACATCACCTCAAATATTCTTTCCCATCATAGCCACCGACTGCATAAATGGCACCATTAAACTCCACTGCTGCAAGGTTAAATCTCTACACCAGATTCATTGACATAATTTCCATAAATTCAACAGAATCAAATAATATTAGGTTTCATGGCTGTATAGAAAAACGACTTAGTAGGCATTATGATTGAAGCTAAATATTGTCACATTTTATACTGCCAATCATTAGCATGACATCAAAGTCATTGCTTAGGTCTTGTTCTTCTCACCTTAAATAAGATTTCAGGGAAAGAAAAGTTGCGTAAGGGTCACAAAATTGAGAATGGGGCTAATAAATTCAAATACATTCAGATAATGACTACAAGCTAAATTCACAGCTAAGAAAAAATTCAAAGATGGGCTACCAAAGTACTAAGGGCCCGCAAGTTCAGCCAAGGGGAATTCAAATGAATAGAACAAGTCCTTCGTTTGAAAAAATCTCTCCCAAAATGAAGAATTTTGTGGCAATTGGCAAATGGGCAGGCATGCAGGCAACATAATCTACTAGTCAACCTTACCCATTGAAATTCCTCTCTTTCGCCCCCACTCAGCAGCATATATGCACACAGTGATTTACAAGAAGCATTCACACCTTCGGCATTTCATCTGAAAGAATATGTTTCACCACAATTGAAAAGCTAGCAGCTCAAGTTCCAACTAAGTCATTGCATTTCACAATTTAGAGCTAAACCACTGACCTATATGAAACTAACATACAATCAAACAGATCCTAATTCACAATGACAAAAAAAGGACTAATAGCAAGTTCACCTTCTGCAGCATTGATCTAGCAGGTATCCATCGTCCAACATCTACATCGAACATCTCCACATCAGAAAAGCAGTGAATTCCATTCGCACCACCAAGTGCAAATATTTTGTCATGCAATGTAGATGCAGCTAAGCCTCCCTTTTTCTCGTTCAAACAAGGAAGTGATGTCCAATCATTATTTACAGGATCGTAGGATTCAACTTCAACCAAACAACTAATATATTAACACAGAGTTACATGGAAAATGCGGAGGAAGGAAAACATGAAAAACCTCAATTACCTGTATCAAACCACAAACCCCCATTTTCACCACCAATTACATAAAGATCGTCTTTCAACTTTGCAAGAGAGGTAGAACGAAGAGAGCTCATTGGTTTCAGAGATTTAATTATATCTTCTGGTGGAGAGTACGACTCAAGTGATGCTAGCCAAGATTTCCCGTCAAAACCACCTGCTAGAAATATCGAACCATCTTGGTCTAGGTGCTGTTCACTGTTAAACTCCATTGTTACAGATGCATATGTCTCTGACTTGTTAGACAAGGTCTCTAGCCTTGTACAACGGTCTTGTAACTGCTTTACTTCTGAGAGCTGACAACAAAATTTAATGTTTAAAAAGGAAAAGAAAGAAACTTAGAGGAATAGGGGGGTAGCCCTCTTTTTCCCTCATGATCCTCTCAAAATTAACATGCATTGAATGTAAGAACTGGAACAGGAAGCTGAAAACACTCTTACAGAAAAGAAAAGGTAGTAAAAGTATTATCCAGTTGTACTCTTTTACAGGTAAAAAGTATACTCCAAATCCCCTGTTCATATAAATAAATGTTCAAATTATCTGGCCTTTACTAAGAAAACAAAATGAGAAGTAGCACTACTTCTCTTTCCCTCCTAAAATAAACCTCTGTTCCCTCTTTGGTCTTTTAGAAGTGAGACAATATAAAAGAAAGACATATTCCAAAATCAAAAAACATAGAGTGATGTTGTTTCCTTTTATAACCTTTTCTGCATCACCATTGTTTACAAAATTGTGTAAAGGCACTAAAACTTAAGCACATTAGCAATTAAGATTTTAGTTACTCTTGCACCCTTAAGCAACAAAAACTTCATCACGACCCACATATTCCCCTCCCAGGAACAAACACCTTCCTAGCAGTCCTGGAAGCGACATAATTAAAAAGCTTCCTCATGACCCCTCTTTAGTCTTCCCTAAGAACTTTGAACATTTACTAGAAAAATGACGGGAAGGCAACCCTCAATCCACCCAAAGTCATATAGGCTTACTGTATACCATTCCCATAAGTTCATAGTGTGATCTCCTATGTTAGTTGTCCTAATCAACTTGGGAAAACTCTCCAATGAGATAGTACACTTCCGTCCTTCTAGTAAAGTAACAGCAGCACTCGAATAAGAAGGGATAAGATCAGAAATATGAAATGTGTACTGCATAGCAGATTTAACCTAGAGCATAGGTAGTATGACCATGGTACATAACATAGCCGTATAACTACACACTCTGTAGTCAAGACTACAACAACAAGAAGCCTGAATCTCGATAGGATGGGATCGGCCGTATGGATCAAGAATTTATCTCCAGTGGTCCCCCACATAGACCCTCTGCTTCATACGCCTCCTGTCAAGCGCTATATGCACCTACAAACCTAATAATTTCATATAGGTTCTAACACCCTATGTCCAAGTCATCTTAGGCCTCCCCTAGCTTTTTCTAACATCTCCAGTATCCCAGCTTTCCACAACCCTATCCAGTGAATCATGTAGTCTGCAATATCACATGCCCAAACAATAGTAGTGGGTTCCCTCTCTTTTTTATCCTCAAAATCTGCAACTTCAACGCTCTTTAGAATATCAATATTCCAAATTATATCTCTTAGTGTGTTCCCGCATATCTATCTTAACATGCGTATTTTGCGAACACCATTTTCCTAATATGACCATGCTTAAATGTCAAAACACTTGTACTCATACAACAGCACTGGTCTAATAACTGTTCCTACAAAATTTTCTTTTAAACCTTAGACTTATACTAAGGGCACAAATCACTATTACCACCCTCCACTTAAGTCATCCTCACTATATCCTAGGAATGACATCTTGTTAATATCTTCATTTTTCCACAAGATGGACTCAAGGTACTTAAAATACTCACTAATGGGCAACACCTTTCCATCCAATGTTACTACATACTTGATTGACTCCCTCCCAAAGTCTCAAATCTCAATACTAGATTCACACTCTATGTATTCCTTTTTGTTCCATAGCCTTAACCCTCTAAATTCTAATGCTTTCAATCATCACTCTAATTCATCAATAACCTCTCTAGTCTCGTCCATACAATATCATCACAAATAACATAAACCACAATATCGCAACCTGGACAACCCGTATCATTTCATCCATCACTGCCGCAAAAAGGAAAAGATTAATCCTATTGTTATAGGAAAATCCTCTGTTAGAAGGATCTACATATGGTTTTCATTGATTTGGAGAAGGCATATGATAGAGTACCAAGAGAAATACTTTGGTGGGCGTTGGCAAGGAAAGGTGTTTCACTGAAATATATAGATATCATCAAGGATATGTATGAGGGGGCAACTACGAGTGTGCGGACTACGGTGGGGAGGACAGAAGAGTTTCCTATTACGATCGGAGTGCATCAAGGTTTTGCACTTAGTCCCTTTCTCTTTGCTCTAGTCATGGACGAACTAACGAGGTCAGTTCAAGATGATATACCATGGTGTATGATGTTTGTGGATGATATTGTGTTGATTGATGAGACAAAGGAAGGTGTTGAGAGTAAGTTGGAATTGTGGAGGCATACATTAGAAGTCCGTGGTTTTAGATTGAGCAGAATTAAGACAGAGTATATGGAGTGCAAGTTCAGTGGGGTTACAAGCAGCGAGGCGGGGGCGGTCACTTTGGATAGCAAAGTGGTTCAAGGATCGAACGTCTTTCGTTACCTAGGATCCATTCTCCAAAAGGATGGAGAACTGGATGGAGACGTGGCGCATAGAATTAACGCGGGTTGGTTAAAGTGGAAAAGCGCCACCGGGTTCCTTTGTGATTCCGGCATTCCCCAAAGATTGAAGGGAAAGTTCTACCGCACTGCAATTAGGCCTGCTTTGTTATATGGCACAGAATGTTGGGCGGTGAAACAATGCCACGTTCATAAGATGGCCGTGGCGCAGATGCGTATGTTGCGGTGGATGTGTGGCCACACAAGGAAGGACCGATTAAGAAATGAAGTGATCCGGGAAAAAGTTGGAGTTGCATCCATTGAAGAAAAGATGAGGGAGAATCGGTTAAGATGGTTTGGTCATGTGAAAAGGAGATCAGGAGAGCACCGGTGAGAAGAATTGAAGAGTGGAGGAGTAATCAAATTGTAAAGGGTAGGGGAAGACCTAAGATGACTTGGCTGAGGGTAATTGAAAGTGATATGAGGTTACTTGGGATTGAGGAGAGCATGACGTTGGATAGAAGTGGGTGGAGGGGCAATATCTATGTGGAGGAAGGGGTCTGATTACTGCGTTTATTTGTTTTTCTCAATTGTGTTGGTATTAAAACCTTTTGCTGAAAACCTCTTCTATACACTTTTTGGTTGTAAACCTTGTTTTCAAAAAAAATAAAAATAAAAAATAAATAAAACTTTTATCACTCTTGACGATGCCATCTCCTCTGGTCACGATTCCAGTTGACGATTCATGTTAGCCGACCCCAAATCACCTTGGGAATAAGGCTTAGTTGTTGTTGTTGTTGTTGTACTCTTTCACACGTCGTGACATTTGTTTTTTCAGTCCAATACATGTCCTTGAGTAAGGAAATATATTAACAAGGTATACCCTTGTTCGGCATTACCCACCAAATCAAGTTTCTCAAAGCCTTATCATAATACCTCTCTAAGTTAATGAAACGCATGTGCAGAATATATTTCCTTGCCCTGTAATAATCAATCATTGGTCTCATAAGATGTATGACCTTATGGACAGTCCCTATGTAAATCCAAATTCGTTCTCCAAAATGCTGGTACATTCCCTCATCCGGTACTCTATCACCCTATCATGTAATTCATATCATAACTCATACTTATTATCCTATGATAATTTGAGCAGTCATGGGCATCTCATTTGTTTTTGTAAATTAGTACCAAGGTGTTCTTCTGCTAGTCTCTCTGTCTCTAATTTGTCTTCCGAATTTTGTTAATTTAGTCTGTTAGTTAAACTATCAATACCAACCAATTTTAGGCGTCTACAAACCTTGATGCGAATACCATCTGGCTGCTTTTTTTGGTTTCATTTTCTCCAATGCCTTTTCTACCTCCATCATTTGAAATCTTCACATATACTCCAGGTTTACTTCCTGCTCCTTAATAGAGATGTCTCCTTCACCACTCATCTGACTACCATCAAACAACTTTTTAATATATTCTCTCCATCTATACTTGATCCCTCCATTTTGGACTATAATTTTTATGTTTTTTTCGCACATTTCCCCATTGGGAGATCCTTGTACAACACTTTTGTTCTTTTAGCTATCTAATAGAATTCTCTTTCACCATCCCCAAGTCCATTTTCTTGTATGTGTGAAGATGAAGGAAGTGTGAAGAAGGTTTTGGTACACCTCAAAAGAGAATGTCTGAAGATGAATTTGGGAAGGAAGAAGTATTTGACAATTTTATTTTTTTTGAGAGGAAGAAGTTTCACATAGTTATTAAGGATTCGATTACAGGACTCTCTTAATTTCCAGGATTTTTCCCTATCTACATTAGATTGCATACTTGTGGACATTGAGTCACTTTTCTGTTGATCATACTTGTTCTGGCTAGAAGTGAGAGGCAACAGTATTGTTTCACCAGTAATAGAATCACCCCCCTTGAAGGACTCTTGGATAGTTGGATGTTTTTAAGTAATCCTACTTTTGTTGGTCTAACCTCTTGGAAGTTTTTGATGATAAGGAACTACTAGACTCTATTCCTAAGTCAATTGTCAGGAATATGTTTAAAGGGGGTCGTAAAGATGAAAACTGGCCTCGTTGTACATGTACCCTTATGGCCAGTACTTCTCAGAAATGATAATGGTCTTATCAATTGAATTGTTTGTCCAGAGTCCAGACCGTCTCCATGTCTGATAATGACAAAAAAAAAGAAAAAAAGAGGACCTTCAGCCTGTTGCTAATGTTTTCACTTATCAAGCTTCTCACAAGATAGTTCTTGCTGTGTCACAGTGTCACTTCAATAATCCATCAAGCGAGTAAGCTGAAACTGGATCACAGCTGAAAATGCCTATAATAAGGGGTCCCACAGCCAGTGAGAAATTTCTCCAGTATTCTACAGCCCAAGGAGTGAGCGGCCACAATTTTTCAGTTCCTCCAGACATGCATGGTTCAGTGTGTTTGTTTTACGTGAGCCACTTAGATTACTCTAGTAAAGCTAGGCAAGCATTGAGCGCATCAGAAAGATACAGGGTTATCACGAATGCTGAACTAACACAAGGGAGTAGGGACGGATACAGGACCATAGATCGCAACCTAGTTTGTTAAAATTAGTCCACAAGTGTCTCACTGTATCCCTTAGCAGCTTGTAAGTTCCACAACATGATTCATCATTCAAGGGAGGGGGACGGTGAGGGGACTAGGTAAAACTAGGACATCCACGTATTAAAGAGAAAAAGGCATTTAAGGACAGAGAAAATGCAAAGAAGAGGAGTAAAAGTGCAGACTACCAGCTTCGTTTGAATCTGCGTCAACTGAACCATTGTCTCAATAGATTCTTGCTTGAAGGCCCTCAGCTCTTGTAGCTGAATATAAGAGAACAAGATCAACTTATGCAGACTAATCACACATATTGTAATTATAGTGCCAAGAAATTAGACTCAATAAATAACCTCAGCTATGACGGAGTTCAAATCTGATGGCAATGAAAAGCTTTCATTGGTACTCTCCTGCTGACCCAGATTTTCTCCTTGTGAATAATCATCCTCATTATGCATCTTGGTTTCAAGACCCTGTACTTGCCTTGTGGAATGGGAGTCAAAGGGTTCACAAGTTTCAGCCAACCTTTGCAATTTCTCATATATCAGCCCCACTTCATGTTTTTCCATTGCTTCTATATCATTTTGTATTGGCTGGTGAATCCGATCAAGGTATGAAGAGGGACCTGTGAGAATCAAGGATCCATCTGACTCGCTGCAGGTAGTGGGATTAACATATGCAGCAGGCAGTTTAATTCTGTCCTCTTTTTTAGCTCTTGGTTCAGATGGATGCTGATTTGCTATCTGCCACTTTCCTGTAGCTCTGAGCATTGTGGCAGATGGAGCAACCAATTGAGTTGATAACAGAGTGATCAACTTGCCCACTTGAGCATGGTCTAGCTCAAATTGGAAGTGGGTGAGAGAATAATAGTTCCCCTTAATGATTGGCGCAAACTGATTCTCCATCAGAGGACAACAGTTCTTTTGAACATGGATTTGGACCTGTTTTGTAAAAAAAAAAGTATCCAAGAAAAAGAGAATAAATGTAAAGAGTATCCTCTGACAATATCACATATTCACATCTTACTGGCTCGGTATACAGAATGACTATTAGACTGCATGTGAGCTTGTAATACCTGGGCAGGGTATAGTGTTCTCTTCGAACCATCTTTCGTCCAACCATATGGATCAATGTTCATTTGACCAGGACTAGCAGCCTCAAAGATACCATGAAGTTGCCTTTTAGTGTAGTTGAACAGAAACAACGGCATACCAGGATTAATATTCTTAACATACACAAAGTGCGGGCCAGGCAAACCTGTTAAATAAGGAAGAATTATGGGGTAAAAAAATAAATCTACAAGGAGTGCTAATGAACTTTAAATATGATCAGCAAACATATAAAAATGCCAAATTGACACAGAGATACACATGCGAACGATAGATTACTTCAAGAACCACAGGCAGCTCACGACGTTATAGTTTCATTTTTGAGAAAAATGGACCCCCGAGATAAAATAATCATAAGGCAGGCAGTAATGCATGACCACTATAAAAACAGACAATGATAATTCATGCAGAATGAGAAGTCTGGTATTTTAGTATAGCATCCTCATTCCTCAATATAAAGGTGGAGTAAAATGACCCACCAAAAAGCTGCTTAGCAAGACATTCATTGATGGTGCTATCCGTGCAACCAAATATGACGCCACCTAATTGATCTGGTTTCAAATTTCTAGGAGATAGCGCAACTTTTTTACTGGTAACCATCCTGAAAATCAAAAAGAAATCTAAGCTCATGTTATTTTATGTGCCAACTAATTAGGTTGAGCAAAAGAATATTAGGTTGAGCAAAAGACAAAAAGCAGTAAGTTACACAAGAAACCAGTCATCAACATACAACAAACTTATAAAAGCATGAATGCATGATGGAGTTAGCTTTGCATGTCCTTTTGCTAACATAAACTTCATAAGAAGATTGTGGCCCACATACAGCTCTTGAGGGTTGGACAAGGAGTTCTTGAGGCTCAAACTGAGAACCAGCATACAGCTCATACGTACAAAATACTTTCTCAAACAGGATTAGTACTTCAGATGTCAAAATCTGGAGCTTTGGTTTTAAAGGAGCCTTACTTACAGGAGGATTTTCTTTAGTTCAACCATCAAACTAATTACTTAATTGAACCTCCAGCTCATTAGAAGAAAAAAAAAAGTTGTCAACCCCCCTCCCCAATCAGCTTTTCTAGAAACAATATAATTCCTATAGGTTTTGCATCTATGAGGACTTGCCTAAGCTTCAATAATATACAGCATTAAGAACACTAGCTCCTATAATCCATTAGGAAGGATCTTAACTCATCTAGGTAGATGTAATAACTGTCTAAGATGCTCAGGCTTCACAGAAATGAAACATGAGTCTGTTACACATGAAAAAGCAGCAGCAATAATTCCGTACGTTACCACCATTCTTTCCTAATATTTCAATTTTCAAGCATTTCTAACTTCAAATTTTCACTAAACTCAAAGCCAGACTATGTGGTTGATTACATGCATATGCATAGTAACAATTTGGATATCCACATTTACATAAATATAATACTCTTCTAGAAAATAGCAAGATAGTTCAAATCAACTATCTTATAGGATGTTCAAAGTGACACTCAGAAGGAGGTGTCCAAAATGGAAGGCCCCAAATTTTTCTTAAAAAACAAAGAAGAAAGCAAAAGTCATTGCTTGCCTTTCTCCTCTTACAAAGTCCGCTGAATCTTCATTTTTTAATTAGCAACTGGCATGGATTATATTACTCTTACATAATAAGCATTCTATTAACTTCTCAATTTTCATTTTCTAAGCCCAATATCATCATTAGCACAAGGCCACCAAAATTTTCAAGAGCCCCGGGTTTAAAGGGAAAGAAAAGAAAATGAATCCAATAATTAAAAGAATATAGAGGTTATGTCATCTGACAATGTCATAACATTCCTACAGAGTTAAGGCAGAACGATCGATTAACCTAGGAGTGCATTAGCTAGCATAACACAAAACTCCTTTCTCATGAAACTAGAATACCATGATCAATGAACTAAACGAACCCATTTTACTACAAAAGATTCAATTAACACCCTGCTTCCTCCCACAACAAGAACAATATGAACAAGCCCAGATTAATATGTAACAAAAAGATAGTTCAAAACAATCCATAAAACATACTTTTCAAAAGAGAAGGCAGCCAAAAGTATAAACTCCCCCAAAAATGGAAAAAGGTCCTGCATTTTGGTAAATACTGATCAACTTGTGACCCTAATATAATTAAAACTTGAAAAACAAATACAGGAAAAAAGCAGAAACCCATTTAAATAATTCCTACTTCTTAATAACCCACTTACAAATACAAAAATCTCTTTTTTGGAAAGTTTTAAGAAGATTAAATACGATTGTACCACATATTCAAGAACCCATTAAACTACTTTTTCAGAAGAAAAATACAGAAAAAAGCATCAAAATTGAAGAACAAACAAGAGAGTATTCGACCCTAATAAAGAATAAAACGATAACTAGTTGTTTGATTATAGCAAAAACAGAAATTTAGGAAAGTAAAGCATAATATAAATATACAATACAAAACATAAAAAGTAAAATTTAGAGAAAGAGATGAAGGAAATTACAGGAACTGCTGAAGAATGCGAAATAAAAGAGAGAATCAGAGCAATGTTATGTTGTTGTTGTTGAAAAACCGAAAATGCAAAAACCGCCCACGTTGCTAATGAACAGCTGAACACTAAGGCTATGTTCAGTTCACCTGAAATTTTCTGATCTGAACTTATCTGATCTGATCTGATCTGATCTGAATTTATTTTTTCTGATCTGATCTGATCTGAACTTATTTTTTCTGATCTGATCTGATCTGATCTGATCTGATCTGATCTTATTTTTCAACAAGATCTTATCTTTTATAAAATATATTATTACTATTATATTATTACTTTGTAAATCATTATTATGCAATACATTATAAGATCTTCTTTATAGTGTTACTATTATTATCATTTTATTTCTATTACAACTTTTATACAACTTTTATTATTAATAATAATTATTATTATTATCATTATTATAAGAACAACAATAATAATTATAATCATAATTATTATTATTACTAAAAATAATTATATAACTCAAGTCATTATTTTATAAGAGCACTTATACAATGTTTCACACTTTCCCTTAAAAAAAAGTTTCACACTTGAGAAGTCGGCAAACTGAACTCTTTTTTTTTCATATAAAATAGAACAAGATATACAAACAACTATGACTTGAGCAAAAAATAAATAAATATCGTGCAACTTCAAATAGCTAGAGAGATTTGGAATTCGGTAGAAGAGGTATACCGAATCTAAATTTATAATTTGTATTCACACTTAGCTTATTTTGAAATGTAATCCGAAATTAGTAGTTTCGTTGTCATGAATTTGAGATATCATATTTTATATATTTCTTATTTTTGCGTCAATCTTATGTTCTTAACAGTGGCTTTTAATTTTCTATTATTTAATAACAACAAAATAACTTAATATAATAATACAATGACATTTATAATGGTAACAAAAGATTAATAATAATTACCAATATTAATAATTAATAAGTACACAACAACAACAATAATAATTCTTTTGAACAAATGTACTAGTAAATAATAATACCCCTTTGTATTTTTTTATCTTTGTCACTTAGAATCTTGACACATTCACAATTAGAGATAATCTTTTAGATTTTTCTTAATATATAAGAAAAAATATAGTCATGTGGGGTCTTGTTTGATTCGTCTCAATGAGTACTTTATTAATATTCAATTATTATAATTTTTATTAATATGTAGTGAAAGATATTTAATAATAATAAATTTTTAAATATAAGCATGATATGATCTGAACTGATCTGATCTGATCTGATCTGATCTGATCTGGTCTGATCTGATCTGATCTGGTAATCTGATCTGATCTGTCTGATTTGATTTGATCTGAACTTATTTTTTCTGATCTGATCTGATCTGAACTTATTTTTTCTGATCTGATCTGATCTGATCTGATTAGATCTGAAATAAGCAAAAATAAGGTGAACTGAACATAGCCTAAGTACTCCGGTACTTACACCTTAGTACATCCTCTAACATTCTTCCTCCATTCTCTCTTTGGATGTGGGCCTGGTTTATTAATTTAACGGCGTGTTTTTTTATATAAATTTACTTCAGTCAAATTATTAAATTTGATTCCACTTGATCAATCTTGATTTTACATATGTTTAAATCTTAGGGTTTGTTCTCCCCAACTTATTTTCAGTTCAGTTCAGTTCAGATAAGTTCAGCTCTTGACAATACTTTTACTCTCACATATCACTATTCAGTTCAATTCAATTGTTTTATGCCGAAGAGAACAGGCATTTATTGAACGTAGTAGTTAGGATTAGACTAGACTTGATCACGGTTAAAAGTTATTTATAAATATATTAGCAAATCTTTTTTATTATATGTTATTGGAGATGTACTAGACAAACTTAATCATAAAATTAGGAATTTTGTACGACTTAGTACATGATCATATGAGTTCTTGTTTATTTCATCTTAATAAGTAAATTAAGAATATCAAATTTCTAAAACTTTTACTAATATGTAATTAAAGATATTAATGAATGATATAAAACATGTGTTGGTAAAAAAAAAAATAGGAAAAACAAAAAGAAATTGATGAAGTGTATGCTTCATACATGATTTGCCAAGATTATGTAATAAGAATTACAAATATTGAATTATAAAGATTTTTAAGATTTTACCTTAATTATAGTTTAACTAAATTGGGAAAAGTGTGAATAAAAGATATATTAAGATTTATATATTAACAATTTATTCAAAACAACAAGTTCAAGGTAAACCTTCACAAAAAAAGTTTGTTTAGAAAAATGAACTTTGAGCACTTATAAGTGAAAGATGGAGGCCGCATGCTTAAAGGTGACAGTTGTTTATATAAAAGTTGAGCTTTACATTCTTTAAAGGGTTAATTGGCTAGAATAGCACAACCTTTGGCTCAAGTGCAAGGAACAACACAACCTTAAGCGGGTGCAAAGCGTAGCACCAACTTAAATACGTGGTGCAGAAAATAGCATAAATGGCACCGAAGCACGGAGATTCCACCAGAGCTAGGGAATCTCCGTTTAAGGTTATGTTGTTCCTTGTACTTGAGCTAAAGGTTGTACTGTTCTAGCCAACTTTCAACTTCAATCTCAAAAAAAAATTGATCTCCTCTTTACTCTTCTTCGTTGATGTGCTACTTCCTCATTTTGCGATTTCCTTCCCTGTTAGACGCACCAAAGATCTTCACATCATCAACAAATTGCATCAGCGCCAATATCGAAATCAAATCGCTGGATTTACTTCTATCATCATCAATAATTGACGTGCAACAATTGTGGAGGATGAATTCAGTTTCTCGTAGCTCAATAATTACTGTTGATTCACCAAAGACAACTTCACGTGTTGTTTGTAAAAAGGTTGGTTTGATGAGCGCCTGCTTCGAGGTCGCCCATGGTCGCTCAAACTTTCTGGAACTCTTCTGTTTTGTGGTGAATTAGTACGGAGCGTCTGCTCTTGTGGTATGGGAGTAATGCGAGGCTGTGGTGGAGATGGTGTTTGGTGTGGTAGTGTTGGAGTGGATCGGAGGTGGTGTTTGGTGTGCTGAAGGAAGATGATGGTGTTGAGGGCGGTGGTGGCGCTACAGTGTTGTGGGCTAGGGAAGAGGGTGGTGGTGATGTAGTGTGGTGTAGGGTAGATTTAGTGTGGTGGAGGTTAAGGAATGGTGTGTTTATTAAAATAAGGGTTGTGTTGTTCCTTGCACTTGAGCCAAAGGTTGTATTGTTCCTTTCCAATTAACCCTCAAAATAATGGAGATTCCCTAGCTCCGGTGGAATCTTCGTGCTCCGGTGCATTTATGCTATTTTCTGCACCACGTGTTTAAGTTGGTGCTATGCTTTGCACCCGTTTAAAGTTGTGTTATTCCTTGTACTTGAGTCCAAAGTTGTGCTGTTCTAGCCAATTAACCCTTCTTTAAAATGAATTGTCATGACAAAAAAGTGACACATAAGTCACATAAAAACATAAAAGTGAACTCGAATTGTTATACTCGTTTTTTTACTTGCAACACTTTCCGAAAAGGAAAACAATTAATTACTTGCAACACTTTCTAATTTTGCTTTTCCTTTCTCTCTATCTCTCTCCAATCACATGGGGCCCTCTCTTTTTTTTTTTCCTTTCTACATCTCTCCTACCTAGATTTTGCATTGAAGTTGATTAAAAAAAAAGTATTGCAAGAAAAAAAAAAAAAAAACAGAGGAAGTAAATGAAGAGTAAGAAATGAAAACAACAAAGGATGAAGTCACTCAGGATAAACAAGGGTCAGTTGATTCACATCTAAATCAATTGCTCTTCTATTATCGATAATATTTTATCAATGGAATATTCGTAAATTAGTTAGTAATCCTTACTATTATAAAGGGATATTAATCCCCAAGACATACCTTTATAGCACTTTGGATCCATATGGACAAAGTGTCATTCGTTTGTTTGCATTTCTGCATCAACAATATGTATCATCCAAATTTATGATTTGCAGCCATGAGAGTAGGCTACATTTTGCTTTGATTATATAGGAATTAGGAAGTGTTACATTACTTTCGATGAAATCTGTAAGTCAATATATGAATTTATTGGGATGCAAACTATATTTGTGGTAACTTAGGACCCCAACAGCAACGAATAATGATAATAATAATCAGTATAAAATGCACAGTGCTGAAAAGAATTTTTTTGCCAATGCATAAAAGATTGTTGAGTTCGGTCTTCGTTGTTTCGTTATGCCATAGATAGAATGCACTTAGACTTGCCGTTAGTCATTTTTTTTTTTCTTAAAAGAAAGTTAATTTTGACAAAGCAAAAGAAGAGTAATCGGTTGATGCTTGAATATCGAGTGCTAAAGTAAGGGGTTGAGGATTTAAGATCTTTTACAAATGTTTTTTCCAAGAGTTTACGAAGGAATGATATGTACTTCATAATATGGCATCATATTTAGAGCTGTCAGTTTGGTTAATGAACTGCTGGTTGAACTAAAATAACTGAAATTTAAACTGAATTAAACTGAACTGAGAGTAACTGGAACTGAAATCAACTGAAAAATGTTGAACTGAAATGTAAATAATAATACAAAACTGAACTGCAACTGAACTGAAACAAACTGTAACTGAAAATAACTGTGAAAAACTGAAAAGTTGATCGATCAACTGAACTGAATATTTAACTGAATTAACTGAACTGATTCGAACTGAAACTGTAACTGAACTAAACTGAAACTGATTTAAACTGAAACTGTTTTAAACTATTTTTTAACTGTACCCAACTGAATTTAGATATTACCCAAATTCATGATAGTCTCCAATTTACAAAATTTTGTCATGATAATTTTGTAAGAGTACTCTGACAAGTAAATTTATCATGATATTTTTATTATTAATATATAAATTTATGACAATATAACTTTATTTCGTGGTACATTGATATTTTCAAATCCATCAAACTTTTACAAATATGAGATATAACTTTATTTCGGAGATAAGTTTATTTATTTCAATTATAATGTTGTTTCTTTCATAACCTTTTCTTTAATTCGATAAGATCTTCCTAAGAACAAGAGATATTACACATTTATATGAAGACGATTTCTATCTACTACCTCGTAACAAAACCATAAGTGTATGCTATCAACCGTCCCTCTCAACCTCAATAACTTGACACGTATTTATAGGTGCATTGTGATTGCTTAAGTTCTTCTCATACTATAATATTTTAAAACTTTGAACATAACGTAATGAATAACGTTAATTTTTTGTTTAATAATTATTTAGTTAAGTAAGTTCAGTTTTGAATTATTTTGAGCTTCTAAATAAACCAACTATTAATAAGTTACATGGTAGGAAATAAGATTAATAAAATTAACAACAAGAAGTGATAAACTAGTGTAAAGTTTGCAAAAAAAAAACAAAGAGAATGAAAAGTATTTTCCCGCCTAAAACCACGGCAGCCCCCTTTCCCCTGTTTTCTTCTTTCATCTCCTCTCTTCTTGGAGATTTCTCTGAACCATTGATGCCCAAAGACACCTTGCTGCTCAAGGACCCAACCTACCACTCATCTCCTCTTCTTCTGTGACCCAACCCAACTGCCGAGCACTTTCGGCGCACCATCGGTGCACCTATCGCCGCCTGCCTTCGACCACCGCCGGTAATCGACCACCACAACCTGTCGCGCTGCTTCCTTTGTCCTCAATCTCTCGTGCACTTTGTCTCGTTGCTGCCCAAAGCTTGGTTTTTGTTGATTATAGATTATAGAGCAAAAAATGACCAAAGTAATTACTGATTATTATATAATATAGAGCAAAACAAGGACAAAAAAAATCAAACTAAACAAGCAAAAATTCCTAGAAATCGAACCTACCTACACTCTCTTATGGAAAACTAACTTTTCTTCTCTTAAACAGATACAAATGATTTATTTTACCAAAAGTGGGACAAACAAAAATGAGAAATAATAAAATCTTGAATCAAACCACTCAAATTAGATCCCAAAATCAAAGAAAAACAACCAAGATTCCGGCGAGTAGGAGAAAGAGAGAGCAGCGACATAAGGAGGCGTGCTAGCGATGAAGGTCAGCGTCGTGGTGGTCGGATTTCGGTGGAGTGAGCCGGAAACGAAGATGGAGGGAGGAGCAACGAGAGAAAGAGGGAAAGAGGGGGAGTTTTAGTAGGGTTTTGGGTGAGAGATGGGTTTGAAGGAGATAGATGGTGAAGAACTTGAGAGATTAAATGACGATCTAATGGCTCAGCTTGTTTTATGGTTTGTATCCAATGGATAATATCTATGATCCATGTGCTTTGTTTTGTTTTTTTGTGTGCCTTTGATTGTGATGATATAACGGTTTGGATTTTGCACATTAGTTGGTTTTGGATTTTGCCTTAAGAAGACAAACTATCCTAGTATATTATTATTATTATTATTATTATTATTATTATTATTATTATTATTATTATTATCTCTATTATATAATATTAAGACCATTACTACTATTATTATCATTACTACTTTTTATTATTATTATTACTAATACTATTATAATTATCTTTATTAATATCACTTATATTGTTGCATACTATTGTTATAAATCAAATTAATACATTTGATCTATTATAATAACAACTATTTTCAATTCAACTGTAATTTTAAATTCTAAAGTTAAGTTACCTTTATGACAATTAACTTAATTTTTTGTTTAGTTAGTTTATTATATTAACCTACATTTGATGGTTGATCTGATCTAATAATATTTTCTTTCAATTCAAGTAGATGTTTTGAGTTTCGGATTGAATATAACTTAAAGACTATTAGCTTCTTAAATGACATATTGTTATTTTACAACAGTCTTTCGAGTTTCGTTCATACATTTGTTTAATCCAAAAATAACTTCTTTCAATTCAAGTAGATGTTCAAAGTTTTGAAATGATTATTGATTTATGATGATTACTTTAAATGGAGTATTGTTATCTCGAATAAGTTTATTACTAACATTGATACATTGATCTTATGCGAATTACGACTTACTTCAGTTCAATAAGATTTTTTTTAATTTCGAAATACACTTCACATAAAGACAAATAAATTAAATTGAGTATTTTTATCTTGAACCAGCTTATCTGCTTACATTAATACATTTATCTTATCTAAAGAAGAAATTGTTTCGGTTCAATTAGATGTTTATTATTTTGAAATGAAATCCACGTTGAGAAAATGAACTAAATGGTGTTTTGGATTCTTCAATTACCTTATCGACTTACATCGATATATTAATCTTACGTAATAATTACTCAGCTATATAATAATTTAATTGTATTCACTTAAATGTATAAGTTATAACAAGTCAATAATAGACTTTATAGTATACTACATATACAAATTTTCGCTCATATCAGGATCTTGCTAATAAGCAATAAGGTTTAATACGATATAGTACGAATAATTAACTACTTGTTTCAATTCAATTAGATGGTTTGAGTTTTGAAATGAATTAAACTTAAAGATGATTACCTTAAGTAAAGTATTGTTATTATCTTGAATTAAACTTAGGATACTGTTAAAGTGGATGTTACGAGGTTCAATATGAATTTAACTTAGAGACGGTTAACTTAAATGGAGTATTGTTATATTAAACCAATCTAATGAGTTACATTGTTCTACATTTGTTGCAACTGAACTAGATTATTTCGGTTCCAAAATGATTTCAACTTAAAGATGATTAACTTAAGTAGAGCATTGTTATTATCTTGAATTAAACTTAGGGTACTGTTAAAGTAGATGTTTTGAGTTTCAATATGAATTTAACTTAGAGACGATTAACTTAAATGGAGTATTGTTATATTGAACCAATCTACTAGTTCCATTGTTCTACATTTGTTGCAACTCAATTAGATGCTTTCAGTTCCGAAATGAATTCAACTTAAAAAGATGATTAACTTAAGTAGAGTACTATTATTATCTTGAACTAGTTTATCGACTTACATTGATACACTCATTCAAATAACAACATTTTTCAATTTAAGTAAACATTTTGAGTTTCAATTACTTTATCGACTTACGTTGATACATTCATCTAATCTAATATCAATTGTAATTTTTTTTTAGTTTGGCTAAGATATGTGAGTTTCAAATTGAATATAACTTGTTAACGATTAACTTAAATGGAGTATTGTTATCTTGATTTCACTTATCGATTCACATATAGATACCTTGAGCTAATCCATAATCAACTTATTTTACGTCGATTATAGATATATTAATCCATTGAACTAATACACTAAGAGTAAGACATTAACATTAATATGTCTTATTCCAAATCATATATATTAAGTAATAAAGTACACTTTAACCGATGTCACTTTCATTCACGTTTCTATGAAGTACAACTGTTTTTTTGAGGCGATTGTGGAAGTGCCGACAACACTTATTTGTTGCATTAATTTTTAGCCGGACCCGAAAAACACCTGGCCAAAACCGACATGAAGCACAATTTTTCCCGAACAAATACAAGAGTGTGATTAACTTCTACCCGAACCGATGCGATTATCGTTGAAGTTATGTGGTTTTCGTCAATAACTGAAATAAACCGAAACGAAACTGAAAATAACTGCAATAAATTTTAACTGCTATGGATTCAACCGTTGGTTGGTTTAACTGTTTGGTTAAAACTGATTTAAACTGCAACTGAACTGAACTGAAAATGAAAAGGAAAAAAACTGAATTAAACTGAACTGAAAAGTTTGTTAACTGAACTGAACTAAACTGTTAATTATTTCAACTGATACAAACTAAACTGATATCAACTGAACTGTTTGGTTATAACCATAACTGAACTGTTGAACTGAATTGACACCTCTAATCATATTAGCTTAACACTTGAGAGGAGGTGACACATGACGGAATATAATTCTTACCTATGCTTTTTAATAGTACGAGTACGTAGGTTGTATAAATATCCCGAATATTTTCCTTATATTTTCCTCCGCTTGCTTCACTATTATCCTTCTCTTGCTTAGATAGAATATTATTCCACTCGTATATTGTATGATGTTTGCTACACACTTGGGTCTCTCCTTTCTAAGGTTAGCAAGTAAATTCACACATTTGAGAGAAAATTATAGGTTTTTCTTCTGCTTGTAGATTTACTACTGGTCATTCTTTGTTGATTTTCAGTATAAGCATACAAGCACTTTGAAATTTTTGTGATGACAAATAACTTTCCATCTCAGGTATGATGTTGTTTCCCGTGAGCTTCAAGAACACAAACGACGACATCACTGCTAATAATATACATTTGTGTTAAAACACATGTATATTTAAGATATTCACCTTCTTCCTAGACATTTAACATGTTGATCATAAATTTGAATGCTCGAGGGCAGGGGTTGAGGGATTGGTAGGAGGAACTAGGAAGAAACATATCAAGACCTCCGACCCCTGTTTTCGCTTGCTCCTCATTTGTGCTGTGTGCAAAATGAATACAATCTCACTTGCAAAGAGCAAATGGAAAAATGGGGTGCACCCTAACATACTAGAGATTAACCTTGAAACATTAGACAAACCTTTAATGTATAAAAGGAAAAGGTACAATAGTAGGTGAAACAGCGGTAGAACCATGGCCGAGCAGATCTGGAAAAAGATGATACTTCTCTAGAAAATAATGATTCTTCTCTCCGAAAGACTATCACGAGGTTTGCAGGTTGCTAGTCGAACTTTTCATCAGGCGACCCTATGAACCAACTGGCCCTCCATACAACAGAATGTGATAGTAGTCTTTCTGTCTTCCAACCTGATGACTTAAGCTGCCATATTATCAGCATGCTAAACATGTCAGTCGAACATGCATGAATAGAGAACTTAAAAGCAAAAAAAGAACGATATTTAAGCAAAACAGGTATCAAGAGAAAGTTATGCTCCTTTTGGTTGGGCAGAAAAGTGACCTATTATCATTGCTTATGTTATTTGATAATTTAAACTTCAGATCATAAAGGTTGGAACACCTTTTTCAGTAAACTCTCAAGAGGAGAAAATTTTCCATTTTGGTAGAGCGATGGATTTTCCATATTTCCCTCACTATACACCTCACTCTAGTTCCCAACTTAAGTCTAGAAAATATAGCATGCCCTTAGAGCACACACCGTTACACAGTACCACGCGCATTTTCAACATTGATGACTTGCTCCAGCATAGTGGTTTCTAGCTCCATGCAAGATCCCTTAGTCACTACTCACTAATATTTAGGATCGAATTATCTTGCACACTTCTTTGCCTTCTATTTCTTCTTTTTTGGTTTTTTGTTGCCTTTTTATTTCAAGAGCAACTTTCAGAACTTTATGGGATAAATTCCATCGATGTAGGACATCCTATAGGAACCTTCTGACTGCATCCATAGACTCCTAAGATTATGCTTCCATTTTTGTCGACTGTCGTCTATGAACACTACCATTAATATATAAGTACATGCATCTCGAATTAGGTAATAGTAAGCATTGATGGCAGTCATGGCACTAACACGGTAACACCATCTTAAACAGATTAATTGAAAACATGGCATGCACATCGAAGCAGAGTAGTACCATCTAATGATATATCAAATAACAGGGACTCCTATTTTTAAAGTTTGAACACAATCTTATACTCCATATGATCCCCACCGAACGAAGTGGGGTGCCAAAAATCAAAGGTCTTAAAGAAAAAAAACCTGAATCACCATTCCATTCTGAAAGTGATGGCCCAAAGGAAATTTAAGCGCCACTCTAGAAAGTGATGCAAGTACTTTAGATAAGAGAAAATAAGCTGGTTACCTTCTTGATAAAATTCTCATAATATTTGTCCATCCATGAACAACTTTCAACATGCCTGGATGTACTTTTAACTGAAAGATTTGCCATTACAAGCGCATGTACGTAGGACTGCACGATATCCACTGGTGCCGAGTCTCTATGCATAATGATACTGATCATCCCCTTTTCCTCCAACAGTATATACTTTGCTAGAAAAGTTACAGAAGAAAAAGGGAGGCGGGGGAGGGGGTTAGCCATAGGTATCCACAACAAAATACTTATCAGAAATAATGAAATAATAGATTATATAACTAACCTTTCTTATAATGAGATCCTGCACAGCAGAAGAGGTCTTTCCTGTTGGTCAAGAGACATAAGTATTCAGACTAACTGATAATTTCATGCAACAAGATCTATATTAAGAACAAAAATCAAAATGCACCATAGAATTAATCTGAAACTATAATGAACCAGAACTTTCAGTTAATTTCAAGATGGTGAACATCATGACTGCAGCAAAAAACTTGACCAAGATAGTCTACCACATAGCAACATAACATATCCCTCTCGTTTTTCATTCCAAGTGGCATTCTTTTATATGGAGCAGTATCTACATAAGAAGGTGTGGTCTTTATCAATATAGATATCCTATTTTGTCCATGAGTATATCCTCCTCTAACTTTGATAATTTGGGGAAAGAAGTCCACTTCTACCATCTAAGGAAAGAAATCCTATTTTCAACATATGTTTATACAACTACTCTAAACATGTGCGCCATTTCCTTTGGGTACAGCTACTAAAAACAGAGGAAGTACTAATTAAGGAATATTGACGTTCTTAAGACAGATTGACTAGAAATAATGGCATTTCTCTCTAAATGGAGAGAGTAATAGAATAAAAACACAACATATTAGAAGTTCGTAATGAAGGATTTGCTACACCTACCTAGCAAGTTATAAGCTATAAGAAAGTAAGCTTACATTTCTGCATAATTGAGAGAAGAGACCTTCACGCCTAAGCGTATGTGACTATGCAAAAATTTGAACTTCTTAGACCTCCATGGATTCAACCACAAGGGTAAAACATGCTCCTCCATTGAGACCCTTTCAGCAGAAAGCACTACAAGAAACATGCAATAAATCAAGAGAAGTTCAGAAAGCTAGGGAGAGAGACTACACAAATGTGTAAGTGCAAGATAAGAGATTGATGCAAAATTCTAGGTTTAAGGCCCCTCTAGATTGTAATTTTGATAACAGTTCCGGAAGTATACAAACTTATGAATTTCAATTACTACCATCTCTAATTATTCCATGCAACAATGGCTTTCTTCAAAATAAAAGAGCAGAAAAGGCTGTGCGAGAGGATGAACTGAAGAGGTGGATGGTTTCCGAAGGTTTACATTCTATGTTACCAAAAGATGTGAATATTTGAGACTTGACAAATATATCAATACTAATTCAAAGGAAAAAAAAATTCTGTGTTGGACGAACTAGAATAAAGATCAAATAAGCTAAAACAAAAACACACTCCAGTTTCCCTGACCTTTAAAGTTTATCAACGAACATCAGAGTTGTCATGCATATGTTAAAGCAGCACATTCTTGGTGTCAGCGAAGAGACCTAGACTAAACCCACGGCAGTGCCTTCAGCTACTACCAAGCAATCTGATAACTAATGAGGTAAAAAAAAGAAAAGATTTTGTGGCAGGTTTTTTTTGACATTAGGTAGGTATAGTGGTTGGAGAAGAATGATAGGGTTTCCATGCTCAGTTGTCTTCTACGGTTACTTTGTAGGAACGAGTGGCATATCTAGCTTCTCTTTGGGCTCACGCTCATAGGGCATTCAACAAAGTTCGTCTTTTTTATATATTGCAAGGCTGGAGTTCTATTTTTTTTTTCTTCTGACTTGATTTATGACAGATTTCTGGTATCCCTACTTTGTATCCTTTATTTATTTTGCTGTTGAATGACATACAAAAATAGGAATAAATGTTACTTTACACTGCACATGTCATATGAGCAGCATAGTAGGAAGAGACGTGCTGATTTACCTTGACCAGTCTCCATAAAATGCTGTAGCAGAAGAGAGCTCCTTGCCCCATTTAATGTATTCAACGAAAGACAACGTACAGCCTTATAGTTCGCTACATTGGAGAAATGGAAAAGACATTCAGGAGAGTACTTCCATAAATTACAATATCGGCAGTCAAGTTAAAGTACTCCCAGTTCAACAAGAAAGGTGATATTCACCAATCAACAATGTGTAGAACAATTAAACCAACCTCATTTAGGGATATTAAATTCAAAAATAAGGGGTGTAGAACATAACAAGTAAAAATGGAGTTCAGATTCCCGAAACTATAGCTATTAGAAAGTTGGAACTCACCATACATATGAAATATAGTCAAAGACAAGAAGCAGAACCAAATTGACAGAGAGTATCCTCTAGTAACATGAGCAAGAAACATTCCCAAAGCCATTCCAGCCATTGTCGCCATTGTCTCTTGACTTCCTTCCTAATATACAACATCAGCTACTCGTTTGAAAATTATGACACAACGAAAAGGTTAGAGTAGAGATGCTATGCTGGTACCTTTGCGGATATATCAGCTGCATTATCTTGGAGCGCAAAATGCTGGGTCAAAGCAGCTCTAGTAGCTCCACTAGCAACACCAGCTTGTTATGAGGATTTGGAGAGATATATGTCAACTAATAGAGGACAATGATTTTATTTATAATTTAACAGGGATAGAAGCATGCACATTAACATACACATAGAAAACTGTGCAAAAGTCACAAGCATGACCTCTTTAAGAATTGTGAATGGGTTCCACCACATACGAATTTTACATAATAGTACATTAATGGGGAAGGGGTGTTGATGGTACGACTGGGACCCAAAAGATGAAAGACCAAGTGTAAAGCAAACTATTAAACAATATACTAGCTTACATTACGTCTCTCTCTCTCTCTCTACCTCTCTCTGGTAAACAAGTAGATTAAAGCTTTTATGACCTTTTGGAATTTCCAGATCTAACAGCTTGTATGATACAGATGGAACAAACAGTAAGAGAGCTTACTAAATGATCGTGACAGACTTCCCAAGCATAGAATGAATACGAATGCTGAGGGAAATAAGGGGGACAGAAGATCCATCAGCATTCCTGCAACAAAAGAGTCGAACAAATCCATAACCAATAAGACATAATCATCTACTGTAAGTACTGTAAGTGACTAAGGACCATGTTAGATCTCATGACTGTATCCCTAATTTGATATCAGACATAAACTCATCAAATTTCTAATTGCAAGCATTAATCAGAAGATAGAAACGACATGCCCAAGATTAACTTTGACAAGAAAATACTGGAGTTCATCTACAGTTTAGAGTGATATGTGGGCTGCCTACTTTTCTAGTTCACCACCAGTATCCCATGAGCCATTTGAAAATATTTTATGGATTATTAAATCCGCATTTTAAAGTTTTCAAGAGTTAAAAGAATTAGATTTCTCGATCCTGTTGCTACCGCCAGCTCATTTTCCTTTCAGGTAAACGTAAAAAAGAGCTGGCCCGTCAAAAGTTAGGTTCCTTTGCAAGATTGGTCCTTAACAGCCGACCCTTAGTTCTGACAATTTAATTACCTATGTCTGGAAAGCATACTTGACAGGAGATAGACACAGGCGGTAGAGAGGTCCCCCACTTCGAGCGGTTTCCTCCGATCTGTAAGAAAAAGTACACCCTCCTCTGTCTAATTCTGTTCGGCGCATTTTAAAGTTTTCGAGAGTTAAAAGAATTGGATTTCTCGATCCTGTTGCTACTGCCTTCCTTGACTAATAATAAGAAGCTTTGTTCTCTCTTTTCCTTGTGACCCTCTCGAGTTTCCGACAGTTTCCTAGATTGAAGTAGCCTTAACATGCTATACTGCTCACGACGTTGGCGACTCGAACCCAATATTCTTCCGCGACCCCTCTACGAATAACAATACAACTTTTCTATTTTCTACAAGACAAGCTTTGCCGCATCGGGCTTATTCCTTTGTATTTGATTAGCAGCAATGAGATAGGTTGAAGATAAGAGTTACCACGCTAGTGGAGACTAATTCCTTCCGGCTAATGAAGATACTACTTCAGTCTGCCCATTCATTCCCAACAGGAGTCGGTCCTTGGCTATTCAGTTCCAAGTCAATTCAATTCAGTTATTTCTTTCCCAGCCCCTTTCTCGTACTCAAAAAGGCAGAGAAAGAGGTGACTTTTGGTTACCTGGTTCATCAAAATCTTACTTAATTTTTTAACTTCTAACTGTAATTTAATGCTCTAACTTCCTATTAAAATGCAATGCAGCAGAGTCCCCAAATAGGAGTAGCTAGTTTGCAAGAGAGTTGTGAGTTTGTGACCTCCTATAAGCTCGAGACCCCTTCCGAGATGATTAAAGAATGTAGGTCTGGTATCTTTAATTCGCAGTAGGTGTGAAGCAACTTCACGATTAAAATAATATACAGCATAATTGGGTTAAAAACAATTTATAGATTAAAGATAACATAAACAATATATGCTCAATAGAAGGTACAATTAAAATATATTACTTATTGAGTGGGTGTTGTTAATGTTCAAGTCCATTTACAGTTGTGTCAATCTTGGGTGAAGTCAATCTTAAGTCAAGTTAGTATCAGATCAGGTGAATTTCAGGTCAGTTTGGGTCATTTGGGTTTTGGGTTACCTTCGCGTTTCCACTTCCTGGTCCAATTCAGGTCTCGATTCTAGTCATCTTCGCCAAGTTTATATACAAGGTCATATTATTTACAAAGACACAAAGTTGATTAAACTTGCTAAAGTGATTTTACACAATTCTATAGAAGTCAGGGGACTGCTCTTTCATGAATTTTGACCCTTTTGGCCTAACAAATGGGTAATGCTAACACAGTAACACTAACCAAAAGGCCTAAATGGGAGTGAATATGGATACTAACTAACTTACAAAAAGGCATGCTAAGAATAAAGGAGGGTACATAAAGCAACAATAAACAAGCAACTCTTCCAGAAGATCACTGAAATAAAAAGATCGAATCCCAAAAAATGCATAAATATCAGTATTAAAAAACAAACCCATGATTACTTTTTAGAGGACATGGGCATCTACGACCAATTCAAATCTACAGAGTATTTCACTATGGCACTGAGGAGGACGAGAACAAGTTACTAGATGTGCCCTATGATTCACTTTCCAATATACAGTAGACGATCATCTTGGTATCTTACTATTACCCAATGACCTGAATGATGAAATTACTAGCTTAGGTTCATTAAAACAGCTCTATTACATATCAAAATAGTTTCAATCTCATAACACATTTGTTGCCATGTAATATCGCATTGGCCCACTACCAAGGAGAACCATCGCTCTCTTCGATTCTCTTAGAAACAGGCTTAACGCAGAAGCAAGGAATCTTCCAGCAACGTTGGGAGCGCAATTCTGAACTTAATAACTATTCACTTACTTTTTGGACAACACAAGCTAGAGGGTCAAACAAAGTTAAATGCAAAAAGAAGAGGATGAGAATAATACCAAGATCATTCATTAGATCTGCAACCAAACGCCACATTTTTGCATTGCTATCCAAATTTGATCCCTAACAAGACACAAGTGATATTGCCATCATAGACTAATTAAGAGCCTAGTATTGATTCAGCTCATAGTTCTTTTCTTAGTTTCCAAATTCATAAAAGAATGATCATGAATGGTAGTTATTGCCTAGATTATAAGTGCACTATAAAATAATAAGTTTAAGCATGATAGGAATTCTGCAGTGAATATCTTCTCCTATTAATGCTTTATGTCAGCACAAAAATGTTCAGTCAAAAATTAATTTGATTCTTTCTTAGTATCTCTCCTTGTTCTGCTAAACAGACTCACTATTTCTAAAAATTGTCAACTGAGCCTGGTCCTCTCTTCACATGAACAAAAACATTAATGAGCATATACAAATTGACATATCTAGTTAATACTGCACAACTTTATAGACAGGCAGATTTCAGAATTGATATATTCCTAAAATAACATGATTTCAATCAGAAAACTAGACAGAATATACCTGATAAAAAGTGAACAAGATTCCCCCAAGCATTCCAGTTAAATCCCTCAAGAACCACTACAACATTCACAAAGTTCAGAAATTAGTATAAAAGGTCTTTACTTTTTTAGTCAACTGAGGACAAACTTAATAGTATTCAATAACAAATTCAACCTGAAAAGTAGCCCCGATGACTGTAGCAGATTTCTCACCAACTCCGATAGCACTCAAAAGAGCCTGCCAATGTGTTCAAACAATCATACATCATCAAGGAGACTATATTAGAGATGACAGAAGCAGAAAACAATCACCAAACAAGCAATATCATAATCCTTACTTGAGTTGAAAGCATCATCCGTATATAAGTCGACAGGCCCTATGAACCAATCGAACATAAAAACTTCTCAATTATTACACCAAATTGGTCAATGGAAAAAGATCAAAACTTGCTACAAGTCGCAGCAACTTCATTCACCGATAGTATAAACATGATCTCAAACATATCATATAGTAAGCATAGCCAAATAGCAAAACAAATCACTAAATAGTGTATAATGTCCACCAATTAAATAAACTATCAGGCATCAATAGGGTATCATGGTGAACCCATGGCATCATCCTTCTAATCAACAAAGTTTAAATGTGAATATGGTCTCCAAATCCTCAAGTAGTGCAACGGCATTTGACATCAAAGAACGAAAAATTATATCAAACTCTAGCATGTGGCATTAAGAAAGAACTCGCACGTCAATTGATCTAACATGAGCTCTCTTAATGCACATATCAGATACTCAGACATCCACTAATTTCTAATGGGCATGGACACTTGGATACTATGATATAGACCACATTACACAAATTACATGGAAATTTGAATATAACACTTGGAGACATACCCATGTCCATTAATCGTATTTGAATTCAGGCACATAATTATTGCACCAAATCCAAAAAAAAAACCAAAATATAATTAAAAGGGTAATCAAATAGTATTAAAATAACACAATAAGATAACTTTTACCTGAAGTGAATCCCATATTTGAAAAGGTACATAATCCGGAGTTACACTACTAGGAAAACCCTGAACACAAAATTTAACCCATCAAAATTTTCCTTCATAACAATCAATGTAAGAAACATGTAAAGATAGAGAATAACCTCAGGAACAAAGGCACTCAGAAACTGTCTTCTCACCAACTTGAAACGGCTGTCAAACCTATGCAAAAAAAGAGGAAAAAGAAAAGAATTTTGAGGGAACAAACAATTTGGAAAAAAAGATCAGAACTTTGAGATCATAAGATAAAATGCAGAGAGTATGATACCTTTGAATTGAAATTGAAGGGGTGGAGGAAATAGTGGCAGTTTTTGAGAGTTTAGTTGAGGAAGAACTAGTCCATTCTTCCACCACTATTTGCTGAGAAATTGACTCCTCTCCGTCCATGTCAAAAACCCAGCTTCCTAAATCTCAGAAAACTGGGTTTTCGTTTGTAAGTATGTTTTTGGTTGTTAATTAGTTGGATCTTTGTTTTTCAGTGTGTTGACATTTTGAGAACAGTCATCAGTTATGCTTGTGTCCAGAACGGGAAAGACAAATCCAACTCCCGATCTGATCCGATCTGATCTGAACCGAACATAAATGTGGAATAGACCTCAAAAAATTATACGATTCAAACCGAATGACGGGTGACCTATTTGTTTGGGTCTACTACTCTACTTGTATTTCTAAAGTTCGGATATTGAGGGGTAGACTATCAAAAATTAACATTTGAGTCTTGGAAAACAATTGAGATTTAAGTTTTGGGTTTTGGGCTTGGTCTAAACAAACTTTGGAGTAATAAAGCAAGGTAAGCTTTAGGGCCAAAATTTGGTCACTTATCATCCTACTCAGCCCATAGTTTAAGCAATTGAAATAGTATGAGCTTCCTAACATAATCCTTTTGGAGAATTGAACACGAAAGAGATAAACTACGCTATATTTTTTTATTGAAAAAGATAATTGGTTCAAAGATCAACTCCTGCTAGGCTACTAGCTTGTCAGACACACCAACTTATAGGTTGGGTATAAGGCTAAATAGCCCAGAAGTAAATGCTCCAGCATATTGTTGTGTTGATGATTCGAGACTTGTGCAGTGTCATGCAATTCGGGTTAGTACCCCACTGAGCTACCACATCTCCCTCAATAAAAACTACGCTATGATCATTTAAGTTGACATAAGGTGATCTTGCTTGAATATTCTTATAATTTTCTGAAAGAATCTGGTTTGGTGTTTGATCTGAAAATATCTAATCTAGTTTAGTCTTGCAATACCGAACTTCAACCATGTTTTTACGCCATTTTATAACGAAAAATATGTTCATGTGTGGGATATTGTCGGGTTGATCTCAATATATAGTTTTGAAAATCTAATTTTTATACATTTTATTATTATGAAAATAAATAAATATTTTAGAATTTGTAAATAGAATTAAGAAGGTCTGGCTTGGTCTGTTTCGTATTTTTCTTATCTGGTTTGGTTTGATCCGACTTTCACAAGAAAAAGCAATAATTAGTTCTTAAAATAAAGTGAAAAGACACAACCTTAACACTTGAAAATATCTATGCCTTTTGCGCAAATTAGATCCTGCACCGAGGTGTAGGATGAGCATCCTGCACCGAGGTGTAGGATAAGCATCCTGCACCTTGCCCATGTGGCTGACTTTTGGCAATATTTTTGAAAGTGGGCCAGCTCTTTCTCTCTCATCACGTGAAACAATTTTTTTAATGTACAAATGCATATGGTTTGGTGTACAATAATCTACGAGTGTACATTTAGGGATTTTCAGTGATCAAAGCAATGACAATCAATGTACATTGTGATTTTATTGAATTTCGGTATGAGAATGTAATTGTACATATTGAATTTCATTAGTGAACAAACATCAAACACACCAGTGTACAAAGAATGGAAATTACTCACTTGACATATTTCGGTATGGGACTGTAATTGTACATATCGAATTTCATTACTGAACAAACATCAACACACCCAGTGTACAAAGATTGCAAATTACTCACTTGACATCAACTTCATGAATTGGGTTACTTTCAGCTGGGGATTGTCATTGTACATTTTGATTTTATTAATGAACAACCATGAAGCCAAGGATGTACAAGGAGGTTGAGTGTGGAAAAGAGAGAAGTGGTGAATTTCGGTATGAGACTGTAATTGTACATATTGAATTTCATTAGTGAACAAACATCAACACACCAGTGTACAAAGATTGCAAATTACTCACTTGACATCAGCTTCAGGAATTGGGTTACTTTCAGCTGGGGGCTGTCATTGTACATTTTGATATTGTTAATGAACAACCACGAAGCCAAGAATGTACAAGGAGGTTGAGTGTGGAAAAGAGATAAGTGGTGAACAGTATATGGGGGGACATCAAATCAGTTATTAAATGGTGAACAGTAAATGTCAAATCATTTACTTTTTGAATTTTCGATTTTGTACATTGGATGTAAGGGGAATGTACATTGGCTGTCAAATCAATTACTTTTTGCATGTTGAATTGTGCGTTTTATTCTTTTTGCCTTGCGTTTTGGACAAGGTGCAGGATGCTCATCCTACACCTTGGTGCACCATCTACGCATTGTTGTTTCTTTTGGTGTTGTCTCAATCTATTTGCCAGATATATTTATGGTCTTATTTTTCTTCTTACTCATTCTTTATAGTTGGATCATATACATACACACAATTTTTTCTCTCTACGTTCTATTTTCCTAATATTTGTGCAAAAAGTGTTTATGTCAAATAAATTATATTAGGAACAAGTTTACATGTTGCCATGACTAAATGCATTAGGCAAGAACATGGATTCTATAAGGACATGGTGCACAAATTACGCTACAAAATGTACAGATCAAGAGTTCTCGATAAATTTTGAAACGTCATAAAGATGATGAAAAAACAACATAGATTTACATTATAAAAAAAAAAAAAACCGATAAAGTATACTTTCTTTGTCGATTCCCATCTATTTTATTTGATTTAGTACAGTTTCAAACACACATTTGACTGTTAATATACTTGATGAAGCATTTTCAAAAAAAAATTAATATCCAAAAACTACAAACTAAGACAAATTTCACAAGATCGTATCCAACTTTATTTCTATCATATATAATAATCACCTAACATTGTTAATTTTTTCATAAATTTAATTTGAATATTTCAAATGAGCAAGATAACAAAAATACGCGAGAGTAGTTTTTATTTTTTTAGTTATGAGTCTAAGAATCTTGTTCCAATAGCTTTAATGGTCATAAAAATTAGAAGAGTTCAAAATCAAAGATAAATAAGAATATCAGTCCATTTATATTAGAGGTGATCATGGCCGGGCCGGGTTCGGACCGGACAAAAAAATTGCCCATTGCTTGGACCGGGCCTAAATTTGGGTCGAATTATTGTGTCCAAAACTCCCTATTTCGGGCCTAAATTAGCGGGCCAAAAAATAGACTAAAAAGTCGTTTTTGACTTGTCCAAACCCGTCCAAAGCCAAAAAAAACGGGCGGGGCCGGGCCCGACTGCAGGCCCAAAACCCGACTCAAAAACGGGCCAGACCAGGCCAAAATGATCACTCTAATTTGAATGTTAGTCCAACAACCTGACTCACATAAAATGGTCTAAAAAGGCACTTATAATGGTCCTAGAAATCGGTGAAAAGTAAGAGATTTTAACAAATGGCAAAAAACTTCATCAAAGTAATTTCTTCTTTATCTACTTTAACCAGCTTTAAAGCTTTGGCTTTTTGACGCACAAGACAGTGACTCCTTTCACTAATCTTTTTTAACCGTATGCTTACGATGATAATTAACCACATACACTTTAAGTTTAACTTTATCCATGCTATCTATGATTACCTTAACCAAAAAATCAATTTTATAACTTTTTGATTAATTAATTGTTAAACAACATGATTCAACAAAAGCTTTGAACTTTGTCTCTCTAGCACGACAAAATAAATTATTACAGCTCATGTGGGATCAGAAATGTAGCAAAAGATTTAGACAATTAAGAGAAAAAAAAGAACAAGAAAATAATATTATAATAATAAAAAAGAAAAGAAAAATGATCGTAGATTCCAAAACAAATGATAAAAAGATGAAGAGAGTATGGTAATGATAATCAAAGCATAGGAGCTTCTTATATTTGGCTGCTTATGCAAAGGTTGAGGTGGAAAGATCACTGAGGTTTTTTGTTTTGGGGATTAGAAGAAGCCAAACATATCATCTCATAATGTGGAGTAGCAATTTTTTAGAGTATGTGTTAGTTTTTCCTTTAGCATTACAGGTAAATAATATTTCCTCTGTTTGAAAATATTATTATATGGAGTATCTATTTATATAGGTAAAATTTTACTCTTTTTGGCAAAAACCTCGAGATATTTTTCACTTGTCTTTTATGAGTCTGAAATCTTACCTTTGCGGTTACTCTACTTTTGGAGGTCCTTGTCTCGACATAAGAACAAGAAGATAAATAAAAAGATGGATCCATATGATAAATAGATAAATATAAAAATTAAAGTTTATGTTACACTTATTTTAGAATGGATGAGATAACATATTAGAAACTTATAGGGGAATTTCATGTTTTGGTTGGGGATTTAATAAAAACAAAAATAGAATTTTTGGAAGATTTTTCTCTTTAAGTTGATTAAGAAATCACATCTATACAAATATATTAAAAGGCGTGCACAAGCAAGAAACTGTGCCACGTGGCGCTCTCCCTAGGGAGTTTTAGTTCATGTAATTCATGTACAATACAAAAATTAAGAAATTGCGTAGTATAGGGTTTGATCTCGAGACCTCAAGTACATATACTAAAGTCTTAACCACTAGACTAATTGTATTTAGTGTTATTAATTTATTATCATAAAGTATTATATTAATAAATAAAATTTTTTCTTACCCGGGGCATAGCCCGGGCCTAATAACTAGTTTCTTTATTATAACATGTATTATTTACATAGCAACGATAGTTTTGTAGCTTCTTTAGTAGAATTGTAAACGTACTATGGGATAATAATCTTAGATAAGAGTGTTCACCAATTAAAATCGAACCGTATCAAGCCGAGCTCTGACCGAAGCAAAAGAAAATTAATTTCAAGACTCGAAAATCAGAATAGCTTAACCATAATTTCCCCGTAGCTTCCCCCCTTTTGACAACATATCAGACAACATGGCCTCACGCCAATCAGATGATAAAATTAATCTTATCTAACATCTATCGTGTCTTTGTTGCAACATGAGGAGATGTACATACAGTTAAAAAGAGGACTCGTCGTAAATTGGGAAATTCAAAAATCTAATGGAGGCAAATAAAACTGATATATTTTTATAGGATCAATTTATCGATTTTACAAGAAAAATATTTAAAAAAAAACAACTTTTATAGATTTCCAAATTCAAGTGGGGTCCCTCTACTATGAACATATCTCCACCTAGAGGTGGCAAACGGGTCATAAGGGTCGGATCATAATCGGATCAACTTTGTGCTCGAGTTGCGTTTGGTTCGATTCGGGTTTCCAATCTCGCAAATAAATAAAGCACATATAAGACTAATGAGAATAAATTAAATAACTAATGGACAGGGCTAAATCATGTATAATTATCAATGACAATATTTTCCTTAAATTTATTTAAAAAGTAACTAATATGACAACTTTTCGGGTCGAATTCGGGTTGTTGTCATCATTAACGGTATAATTTCGGGTCGGGCAGGTTCGAGTTTGGGACATATCCGGATCTGTTTTAATTTGGGTCGCGTCGGGTTATTTCGAGTTTCGATTCTGTTCGGGTCATTATTTTCAGTTGAATCCGTGTATTTCGGGACAGATCAGCGGGTACGGGTCTATTTTGCCGGCTATAGACTAATACAAAATAGATTATGTTGCAATAAAGCAAAATATCTAATAACATGAATGGTTGCAACTAAAAGTGAACAAAGAAAGTATATTAAGGAAAATATATGGTAAAAATTGATTATCTTTAGTCATATGAAATGGTAAATGGCGGAAGTTTTAGAAAACTATGTGGTTAAACGATGTTCTTCTCAAATGAATCTAACTTATTTAAATTTACTATTTTATTTAAACTTAGCTCAATTTATCTAAAGTTATTTTTACGTGGGTTCATCTTAAGTAATTTAAAATAATAAATTGTTATGTTTAATTGTTATATAAAGGTTTTGTTCTTTTCAATTTATCTTTAGTTATTTGAAATTATTTAATTTAAAGTTTTAAACATAACTAAACTTAGTAGACCTTATTTTGTTATTTTGTAAGTGTGTTAAATCTATTTGTTGCTGATCTAAACTTACTTGACTTTATAAGTCCTTAATAAACCGTATGTTTCGTTTTTTCATTAATGCACTTTTCTTGATGTAAAAAAAACATATCTTACCTTTTTTTATAATGACTAGAAATTAGTTGAACAAAACTGGATAATGTACTTCAAAATCCAGTTAAAAAACACAGAAAGATGAATAAGCACTCCTTTAAACAAGTAAAAAAAATCAAAAAAAAATCAGAAAAAATAACCTTGAAACTTGAATGGTTTCTTGGTTGTCGCCCTAAATAGATGCATAATTAAGGTCATGATCGTGAGGATTAGTGGGTAAAATGATAGCCCCAAAGTCAAATTTGTTAAGGAAGAAGCATTCTTATAATGAATTAGTAGGATCCCCAAATATTCTCATCTTTAATTAAGGTCTTTAAGGATTCAACCTCACTCTTGGACTCATGTCTCATTTTAGGTACTATATCATGATAAATTAGTTATTAAGTTCAGACGATATCCCGAGTTATTAATATTTGGGATATTCCATTTGGTACCATTGAATTTTTGGCTTTTCCATTTGGTACCACTGTTATTTTAAAATTCCACATGATACCACTCTAATTTAATATTAATCTTTATCATACCATTTTTTAAGTAAAATGTTAGTTAATGGTTGAACAAGAATATGATTTTGTTTGGATTTGTATGTTTCTATTTGCAGTTGCAAAAATTTAATAAATTAAGATTTTAGGGTGTCGTTTTAATCCTTAAAACTCTATTTTTCAGTCAAAATTTTCATTAAAATGATCATAATATTGTATGTCTTTTTATTGTCAAATATGACCTCAATTTTGACCTCAACGACTAAAACGATTACTAAAACCTTAACGCAAATTAAAACATGTAAATCGAAGTAAAACTCTAGCCTATTCGAACTTAAATTAACACTTTACTTAGTTGAATGCTACAATAGAGAATAAAATCAAATTATAGTGGTACCATATAGAATATCTGAAAAATAGTGGTACCAAATAGAAAAGCCAAAAGTACAATGGTACCAAATGGAATATCCCTTAATATTTTCATGGATCGAATCTTGTACGTAACATGTTTTTAATTTTTTAATATATCACGATAACATGAAACGAAACAACTAGAGACACAGTAATACATGACCGTGTAGACTTAATTTAAAACACCTTTTAATATATTTGAATAGATATATTTTAGGCACTATATTATGATAGATATAATCCTCTTTTCATACAATGATGGACCGTCTATGACCTTTCTTTATCAAAACAAAGCAAGATTTATGTACATGTGAAGGGTCCCACGGATTTCATCTTCCTCTCTCAAAAACATTTGTTTGCATGGTAAGAGTAAAACTTTCCTGAACCATAATAGAAATGCTTAAATCCTTTGAGTGTACTACAGATGCTTTCCTCTTTAGTTGATAGAACTCTCTTCTGGCTTTTGTGTTTATGGGTATGAGGACTATCATATTCTAGGCTAAACCAGTCAACCCTCAAAATTTAGATTGGGTCGTTACTAATTTGACTATGGTAAAAGTTGTACCAATACAATAACCTGATTCAAATCTAAGCAGAATACAATAGGTAGGGGTGATTATTTTAACCCGGTCCGGCCCGTTTTTGGACAGTTTTTTCGGCCCGCCCGAATTTTTTTCGTTTTGGGCGGGTTATGGGCCAGTCAAAAATAACTTTTTAGTTTAATTTTTGGCCCGCAAAAGCCCGCTAATTTAAGCCCGAAATAGCGGGCTTTGGGCACAAAAAAATCTGCCTGAATTTAGGCCCGGCCCAGCCAATAGGCAATTTTTTTTTGGCCACTGTCCGGCCCATGATCACCTCTAGTAATAGGTTAGGGGGTCACATGACATTTATATTAGACAATATCAGGATTTAGGGTTGTCTCGTATAATTTACGAACTTTGTATAAAATTAAATAAGGATTGAAAATTTTGGTTAATAGGAAGAGACGGAAGAGTCATTGATGTCTGATGAGGCTTTATAGAGAATAGGAAGAGACAAAGCAAAACAACAAATAAAATTAACTTCTTTGAATCTGATCAAACATCATACTCGATAAATTTGAAAGGAACAATCTGTAATTACACAAAGTTTTTTTTTTTTGGCCTGACAACTAATAGAATGAGTCCTTATATTTTATGCGTCATGTGCAGTTGTTCACCCTACACATGACCTTAATCACCCCTGTTAAACATGGATATATTAATCAAATATTATAAAAAAAATCCCAATCTTGCAAAGTACTACTATTTCTCATAACTTCGTGCTTCCGTTCTTTTGAATTGAAGTAAACTAGACTAAAATAAGTTGAATCGAACTGAAGTGAGCTAAAACTATAAGAGAGAACTAATTCAACTAAATTAAACTAAATGAAACGAATGAAAATTGTATCCAGAAGAACACAACCTAAGAAGTTCAATAAAGATTTCAAAATTATGAAACCAACTATATAGTGCTCAACATTTGGCAGCCCACATGCAACTCTCTAAAACTCAAAGGAAGGAAGAAAATCAAAAATTGAATGTGTACATTTACTAATGGGTAAATAGGAGAGGGAGAGATGGTAGCTTAGTGGAGCACTCTCGAATTCGTTCAAATCCTTATTCCAATAATATATTGGGAATTTTCTTCCAGGTTGTTTAACCTTACCTATTGTAAGCTGGTGTACTTTACAGGTTAATGGTCTAGTAGGAATTGATCTTCGGATCAATTATTTTTCCTAATAAAAAAACTGAATGGGTAAATAGGTACTTAAAAGTATGAGATTGGAGGGGCCATCTCCACACATCACAACACCCGTGTCGCCTTCGCCGCGTTCACGCATTCTTTCCCATTATTATAACTTACTACTACTATACTATAACCTTCTTCACACTCCACTCTTCACTAGTGGAAGTGGACTACCAAACACTACAATTCAGTTCCTGCGGTCCTGCACCTTTAAATAAAAAAACACTACATTTTCTAGGCATTGTATTTTGAACTCCAAATTCTTACGCCATGCATAAGTAGAGTTGTCTTCATTTTTTTTAACACTAAATTACACATTTGTTAATACAGTTTTGAGACTTGTTTTTTATATAAATTGAGTAAGATGAGTCAAGGACTATTATATTCAGGTGAGAAATGTCAATTATGACTATATTAAGTTGTTTAATACTAAGTTGTAGTTAAAATCAAAACAGTATTCTCTTTGTTTCACGACATACGACACATATGTTGTATGATATTTAAAGCCGAATTTTAATCGTTAATAATCTCATACAAACACGTATTGATTCTATTGTTTCCGATTTGAATAAGGATCTTCAGGCGTTTCAAGAGTTCAAAATCCGTCACATTATATGAGATGAGAATAGGACAACGGATTTCATGGCTTCTAAGGGGCATTTACATAGCAGTACAACAATACTATTTTCTTTCCTCCTTTTATGATATTGATTTTTCCCTCGTGGTCCGAAAGGACGTTTTAGGTTGGCCTCCTTAACAAGGGGTTAGCCTAGCTTTTTCTCTCTTTGGTTTAAAAAATATTATTAAAATGTTTTTCAAAACAAATCCAATACTTAATTTTATAATTTTTATTTTCTTATAGGAAGGCTACAAAGGGTGAGGCATAATCGTCACAGACCTTTGCATTATAAAAAATGACAGGATTATTTTGAGAAGACGAACAGAAACACAAAATTAGACAATTCTTATCAAATTTTTTCTCTTGGTTCGAACTTGTGACTTGGCCCCACCACCTCCACCAAGCAAGCTTGAGTGTTAAAGTTTGTATCTCACAAACTCAAGGTACAAACTCCACTAGATGCACTTTCGGAGTAGGAATGTGGGATTCTCTTACCTTCTCCCTCCCCCGAACCCACTTCCAAAAGGTATTATATATGTAGCTAAATCGATTAGATAAACATAAACCTATACGAAATTCTGATCCAATAAAACACTTATCCTACCCATTTTTAAAAAAACCTCTATTAAAAATGTGAACACTTTCCCCCAAAACAAAGCAGTCCTACTTAACTTCTCATGTCACTTCAACAGTTCAACTTGATAGTACTTCATTTTGATTTTAGCCTTGTTCAAAATTTCAACCTTGAGAAACTCCCCCTACCCCTTAAACATTCAAAATGAGGTATGCCTAAAACCTCACGCGACCCCTCTTTGACAGCTTTTCCTGTTGAAGATACCACTCCCTCATTTCTATTATTTATCCCATTTTTTCCTCTCTCTCCTCCCTTCTTTTTCACTTACCTCTGTTTTTTTCTGTGAAAGTAACCTCTTTCTGCTCCAAATCTCTTCTTCCTCATTTACCCATTTTGCCAAACAAATTCTACCCATTACTCAAATCACTTCTTTCTACAAAACCCACATTTTATTTCTTCCTAAAAACCCATAAATTCTTACCAAAAACAGAGGAAAAACAGAGCAAAAAAAAAAAAAAAATGGAAGCATCTTCTCCATTATCTCAACTACCCATTTCAACTCCATCACCAAACACACAAAAACTCCCAACAAAAAGAAACTTAATCACTTCATTAATGGAAGCTACAACTCTTCGTTCTCCTTCTTTCAAAGAAGACACTTATGTTCTTTCTAATCTCAAATCTTCAGAAAAAAAAGCACTAAATGACCTAAAATCTAAGCTTTCTTCCTCTCAAATTACCCAAAACCCAACAATTTGGGGGGTCCCGCTTCTCTCAGAAGATGAAAAAGCAGATGTAATCCTTTTAAAGTTTCTTAGGGCTAGAGATTTCAAAGTTTCTGAAGCTTTAAACATGCTTGAGAAATCTCTTGCTTGGAGAAAACAATTTGGTGCAGATGGTATTGTTGAAGAAGAATTAGGGTTTAAGGAATTAGAGGGTTTAGTTGCTTATATGCATGGATTTGATAGAGAAGGTCACCCTGTTTGTTATAATGCATATGGTGTTTTTAAAGATAAGGAAATGTATGAAAGGATTTTTGGTGATGATGATAAACTTGATAAGTTTTTAAGGTGGAGAGTTCAAGTTCTTGAAAGAGGGATTAAATTGTTGCATTTTAAACCTGGTGCTGTTAATTCTATTATTCAAGTTACTGATCTTAAAGATATGCCTAAAAGAGAACTTAGAGTTGCTTCTAATCAGATTTTATCTCTCTTTCAAGATAATTATCCTGAGATGGTTGCTCGTAAGGTAAATTTATGATAAAATTACGCGTTCTTTTGGACTTATTTTCAGTTCAGTTCAGTTTCTATCGGCCTAAAAGAACGGGCCCTTAGTTATTGCTTGATATTATATATTGTGGATTATTATTTTTAGTTATAATGTAAAGTAATTTCTAACTCTTTTTTTTTTTTTTGGGTATGTGCTTAGATTTTCATCAATGTGCCATGGTATTTTAGCTTGTTGTACTCCATGTTTAGCCCATTTTTAACTCAAAGAACAAAGAGCAAGTTTGTGATTGCTAAAGAAAGCAATGTTGCTGAGATTCTCTACAAGTAAGTTACTATAAATGTTATTTTTATACTTTCAATTGTAATTAGTTGTACATATTGGTATTTTTTTGCTGAATTATGGATAAATTAAGCATTTATTATAAGTACATATATACATACTGTTTTTGCTGTGATACAGTGTTTCTAGATTATGTGTTTGTGGCAAAAGGATGTTCATGTGATTTTTTTGCCTCACTTTTTTCTTTTTTGGATTGTCTTAAATTTCTTTGTTTCCTTTAATTTTGTCTGATTTTGATTACATTTCAAAAAGGGTACTGTTCAGTGTTTCCTCTTGTTCTTGCTTTCTTATGTTGTCCTTTTCACACTTCCTTTTCCTTTCACTTTGATATTCTGTTTTTGAATATGCTAAATTCTGATTTTTCCACAGAAAAAGGGTATCTTCATTAATGAGTATATAACCATGAGCTTGGAGTTGTGGTTTCTAATATTGAGTAAAATTCCGAGTTTCAAGTCTAGTCTAATTAACTAGTTTTCGTGTGAGTTGGGATCCTCTTATCCATCTTCGTAAAACTCCTAACCTATATCCGATATGAGAAAAGTTGTGGTTACTAATATTGAGTAAAATTCCGAGTTTCAAGTCTAGTCTAATGAACTAGTTTTCGTGTGAGTTGGGATCCTCTTATCCATCTTCGTAAAACTCCTAACCTATATCCGATATGAGAAAATAGTGCAATATCCCAATGATATTTTTGTAAAAATAACTTCCCAAAACACCTCGTATTAGGACATTCCCCATTATGCAATTACGGCCCTATTGTTCGGACTTAGTTTTAGTTCAATTAGTTTCCTCTCATATATAGTTTAAGTTAAGTTGAGCTAACTTTAGTCCAAAAGAACATGGCCTAATATATGCATAATTTTTGCACCCATAAAAAATTAAACGTATGCATCATTTACATATATCTATAGATTAGGACAACCTCCTCTCTTTCTACCCTCATCTTATACCAATTGTATCAAAAAATTTATTTTGTTAAAGTTAATTTTCAATGTTGAAATGTTTATGCTTGCTGTAGTAATCAAGCTGAGCTTAACTGGGATTAATAAAATAAAATCCATCTATATAACTAAAATGTGTAATTCAACTTCTATTGAAGGTTTGTAAGGCCAGAGGATGTACCGGTTCAATACGGGGGACTGAGTCGACCAGGCGATCTCCAAAATGGTCCAGCAAAACCGGCCTCCGAGTTCACTGTCAAAGGGGGTGAGAAGGTTAATATTCAAATTGAAGGCATTGAGGTTAGTTTTGTTATCCTGAAGTGCTTTTCTGTGTTGTTTTTGTGTTTGATTGTATATTTGACGAAATTTATGTGCTAGTTTATCACTCTTTTTTCTTTTTTTGGTAAACAAAGCCTTTTATTCCTTACTTAATGTTCAAAATATTACAATCCGAAATTAATTGTTCAACACAATAGCTAGGGGGTACGGAAAATCCTAGTTACAATACAAGCTGCATCCATGATTCTACAAGTCTGGGAAAACTGAAAACATAACTTTAACTCTTTTTTAAGTACTATGTAATTAATCTTCATTTTTCATAACTGGTTTAAAAAATTAGGAGACCATTTCTGTAACACGGCGTTTGGCATATAGCGTATGGTTGAAGATTTAGAAATGCACGGAACATACTGGGTAAATTTTCTCTTATTATTTGCAGATCTTGTTGGAAACTTCTGAAAGGTGGTATTTTTTTTTTCTTTCCTCTCTGAAAGGTGGGGTTAATTCTGTCGGAGTTTGAATTATGAATAGAACACTAGCATTCAATCATCTGATTGAACATGTGGATTAGACTTTAGAGGGTAGTGTTTTCCTGATTTTTTTGACTTGTTTCAAAAAATATATACTTTTGTCGTTTCTAGTGTTACATTCACTTTTTTACGTAATCTAGTGCGATTTTTTGATCATTAAATTTTTAATTGTGCATAAGTAAAAATTATAATAAATTAACTTTTTGAAGTATATATCGAGACAAATCTAACAAAATTCCGCCAAATTGTCTTTTTCTTTATATAATAGTGAGAATAAACTTAAAGTTAGTTGATGAATAGTGTTAATTTATTCAACGTAACACATTTTTTCTTTTGACAATATCGTAACACTTATTTAAGAACGAAAGAAGTATGAGTTCAATTAACAAGTACGATAAGTTTAATTAAGTGAAGCCAAATTTAGTAAGTTGAAAGAACTTCAGGTAAGTTAAATTTAGTTGGACAGAATAACGCTAAGATTAAATGATCTGTCCAGCTAAATTTAGTAACTAGTTCTACTTTTATATTAATCATGCGTTAAATGATGCATTATTACAAAATTATTAAAAGAGACGGTGTAATTTTAATATAAAAGTAGAACTAGTTACTAAATTAATTAAACTAATCGCTGAAAGAAGCTAATCTAGTCATTATTGAGTTAATTCTTTTTTTAATATTGGGCTTACCATTGTTTGATTTTAATCTAAAAGTAAACGGTCTCTTAAAAACAAACTCTGTGTGTTAATACGTGTCAAAAAAGAATTGTGTATTAACAAAATTCTAATGTAAACCGGATGCACCATGTGAATGGTAGTCTTGAAGTTTTTTAAGCAGTGTGGGAAAACTCTAAACTACATTTGTGTTGAGGGTATACCATGTTTATTAGTATTTGGGGTTAATTAGCTTTGGCAATTTAGTTTGACAAATTCACATTTATTGTTGTTCTGGCATTGTTTTTTATGTTTTTGTGCTAAGTTCTTTTGGCATTGTAATAGGCGGGTGCAACAATAACATGGGACTTGGTTGTGGGAGGTTGGGACTTGGAGTACAGCGCTGAGTTCATCCCAAATGCCCAGGATAGCTACAGCCTCGCCGTGGAGAAACCGAGAAAACTCAGCCCCTCTGACGAAGCCATCCACAACTCGTTCTTGGCAAGAGAGGCGGGGAAACTCGTGCTGTCTGTTGACAACACCACATCACGGAGGAGAAAGGTTGCTGCCTATCGCTATATTGTCCGCAAATCTGCACTAGTCTAGTATGATCCCTTATGTAAAATAATCAAAGCATCCTAGGTCTTTTAGGTTTCGGCTCTTTTTTGTTTGTTTGAGGTTATTAAACTTATAGCTCTTCCTGCTTATATATTTTAACTGATGTTGTCTTGTATGCCTAAGCCTATGAATCTATATTCTATATAAAGCAAGTTATATTTAAGTAATATGAAGTGCAATTAAATACTTAACCAGACAGTGATAGTCTGATAGATCATACATTTATATTAATATATAGATAAATGGATCAACTTATCAACTTACTCCTAATATTTTTCTATAACTTGTGATGGTATCAGCTTATATAATCATGTTTAACTTGGAGGAATAAGAATAAAATAGAAATTGACTTGTGTCAGAGTACATTTTGTTTTATGAGTTTTGGGTAATTCATAGTGAGGAAATCCCAGTCATCTAGGAGATAAACATACTCGTAAAAATTGGGGTTGGTTCAAGTGGTGAGCTTTTTCATCTTCCCTAACAAGGTTTAGGGTTCAATTCCTTTCCAAGTAGTGAGCCTCTGGATGGGGGCCCTGTACGAGGACAGTTTAGAAAAATTCTTCTTACCATTTTTTTTTAAATGTATAATGTACTCGTAGAATGTTAATATGCAGTTCTTTTGATTTTTGAAGGTATTCAAGAATATATAGTAAACTTACACCATAGTTGAAAATACAATCAAAGATTTGAGATACTATGTGTTAACAAATCTAAGAGATTAATTGAATCTTGCTAGTCTTTTAGCCTTTCTTCCTCAAAGTCAAACTCTAATACTACCTCCGTTTCTTTTTAATTGTTACACTTTGACATTTTACACTATTCACAAATTACACTTTGACCCTCGTTTGTGATTTATACGTGAATAAAAACATAATCATGTGAGATCTTGTTAGATTCGTATTAGTATGTATTTTATTAATATGTAGTTTTTATATTTTTTACAAATACAAAATTAGAGATATAAAGGCTCAAAATAGTGCATCGGCATGCGTGAAAAGTGTGAGTGTAAAAATTAAAAAGAAACGGAAGTAGTAGTAAGTTTTGCTTCAAAAGAGTAAAAGAGCCAAAATCTCAAATTGATAAAAGTATAAAACACAAGAGTCTTTACCTTCTAGTCAAACTTCTTACAAGCTAACTTATGGTAGCGTGTGCAAAGAGGTTAAAAGTAACCAGGGATCTCCAAAAGTAGATCCGAAGAGAAGATTTTTCTCAAAGAATAAAGAAATCTCTCATTTTGGATAATCAAGGTTTGGTAAAATTCAATGCGAGTATATTTTAATTTTACATAATTTTACTTCAAATATCCAAGGTTTGAACTTAGTTTCACTTTGAGCATTCAAAGTTTGGTAAAACGCCAGTTTAAGTACATGATAATTATGTAATTCCACGACAAGAGCCTAAGGTTTGAACTATTTAATGTAACTCGACACTCCCAAATCTAGTATAATCGATCGGTCGAGAACCATTTTATTGCTGCAAGCATAAGCTATTGCCCTCCACAATTGCCTTCTTTTAGCAATTGAAAATGCCTATAATCATATTAGTATAGAAGGTGGAAATATAACCATCAGTAATATTGCAAGAAAAATACCAATGCCCTTCAATTCCTCTTTGAAATTCGCTCACTCTTGACTAAATTCATGGTGGTCATATTAAAACCTATACATCGTGAAACTAGTTGTGCAGAAAAGATATTTGGAGGATATTCAAGAGCTATAACTAGTGTAATATCTGAATTTCCTACTTTCTAATCATACAAACATATTGAGGCATATTGTCGTAGTACTAGCTTTTGTACACCAAAAAGGATGATGTACCAGTATAATTGGTTGCCAGTGCCTTTCCTGCTGAGGTTGGCTGAGAAAATGCTAACTGGGATCGCTCAAGAACATGATCTGAACAGAAGCTTTTCCTGCACGGACAATTGAAAATCAAAACAAAAGAGGTGGTAAGATACTTCATACCAGAATAACTAACAAAATAAACTGGTAAACAGTTCTATTGATAAAACCAGTTCAAACAAAATGCAAAGCTATAAACAAAACTTTTGGTTTTTATTTTATTTACTTCAATTTTGCTAGGGAAAAATTTCGGTATTAGTAAAGCATCTCAGCTCTTAGAACAGGATTATACTTTTTTAGCACTAATAACTCTCCAATCATACATCTTATGGTTTAACCTCACCAAACTAATTTCGATGAATGGAGTACATGATACTTTTGAGGATATATATGAGCTACATTACCGAATGATTAAGAACATATATGTGGCAGCCAGAGATGAAAGTGTCCCCCTGTCATCATATGATTTGGAAGAAAAAGAAGCCATAGAAGCCTACAATGAAAAAGTCCATAGGTGCTTTAATGGAAGGAGTATTGCCCAGTGTGTTCATAGCCAAACCTTCTATGATGCTCACACTACTATCAGAAAGCATTTTGAGACAAGGAAATCACGAAAGTAAGTCAATATAAGAAAGTTTGGAACTTAGGTTATTAAATGGCATACATCATAAAAAGTGATGAAACACAACGACTATGGTTGTCAGTAGGGTCATTAAGTTCAATTTCTACTACTATGTGCTTCTAGTTGAATGATTGCCACTTCCAAACCATCTCTAAAGACATAATATTGCTTCACAAGGAAGGCGAGGCACGTCAAAAGTAAAAAAAAAAATGAAGAGTTAATTTAGAGTAGAACATGCAATACCAATCCTTTACAGACTCCACATCACCAAACTCTGGCACTACCCATGCAAGAAGCTCTATACCATAAGGCTCATTATCCAAGGTTTAGGTAAATCAAACTCATTCTTATGAATGCAAAGCGGGTATGTTGAAGAGAGTCAGACACTCAGATGTTTCATTGTTGCCACATTTTGGCAGCAATTTCCCAATATGATTAAATGTCAAGTACCCCTAGTCACATTCAATTACCTTCAAAGAGCATGTCAAGGCAGGAAAGAAGAGCAACACAAGAAAACTGCACTCCTAAAACACAAGCTACAGGGCTAAATTGTGCAGTTTCTGGAAGCAGAACATGGATGATATAGAAAAGAGCTCTTTTCCAGCATCTATCTAAATTGTAGTTCACACTTTCACAGGGCTAAACCATCTTCAATTCATAAGACGATACCCAGGTGCCTCATCCAGATGCTTGCAGTAGTACAATATTCCCTTCACCGTAGTGCCCTACTTTAGCCTCCCAGACGCATTTGACTCTGAAGTGTAGTCTTAAATAACTACTTAATGTCATCTGCACTATCTTATATACTATGGCATCCTACCAAAAATGCGTTTTGGAGTACTGTGATTCTACAATGAGTTTTACATAAGCATGAAAACAACAGGAACTATTTGTGTCTTTGAGCAAACAGTTGAGTCCCTCCTCTTAACGGCCTAGGCATGTTAACCTAAGGTACTGAACGATGATAACGAATAGTTAGCATTTCTTCATGATGTAGCAATGCTGCAACAACATGGCAACAATTAACAATACGTGACTCTCTTTACAATGCTCCACTGCCAACAAAAATAACTGCTGAAACCTGGCCTGTGATTCAATTCCAATACAGTCAACTGTCCACTTACTTTCTCCAAATCCAATTATGGAATAGTTTCATATATGCACAAACATTTTACAACCACATACATTAAGATTAGTCTTGTATGGAGAGAAAATATGCTTATCCAAAGCTAATTTTCCTATAAACATGTGAAAGGCTGTCTCTGAATACTCATATATAAATTGTACACATATATTCAATAATTGGTCCTAGTATGTAGTTGAATAAGTATTTCTGTTGATTTATCTTGAGAAGGTAATAAAGAGACTCTTGGCTGATTTACAATTTCTCTCCAAGTTAAATATGTGGCGGAGCTTGGACTGATACTAAAATTACAGTTCCAATAGATATTTTATCCAATCAATATCATGATAAGAATAAGTGCAATTTCACTTTCCTACCAAGGTTCTAATAGTTCTGTTTCTCATTTCACAGGCAAAACTCTATCTCTTGGAAATTCATACAAGACCATGCACAGAGTAAAAGATATTGGAAGTGCTGAAGTACCTCACAGCATCCAGCAATTGTGTTGCAATGCGTTTTCTTCGGTTTGACGGACTGACCCAAATCGCCCTAATGCCACAAGAAGCCAGTGTAGCTTCCTCTTCGCAAACGATCGATCCAAGTAGGTTTGAATCCATTGCCTCCGAGCTTCTACTAGTACAACATTTCTTAGAAACTTCCCTTTGAAAGCATATGCCTCCAAACTGCAATGTCTTTGGTTTAGATATTAATTCTCTTCCACTAGAACCATCAGAAACTTTTTGCACCGTGTCTGAAAGGACCTTGTGTGCCATTTTTATTGGCTCGACAATCACACAACCTGCAACTCTTTGTATGGATATAAATAAATACACCTGTAATAGCCATAAAAGAAGCATTACGAACAATAATCAACCTCCCATAAAACAAATTCCACACCACGAAGCTGAATGCAGTAATATCACTCACAATAGTTCAATACAAACCTTACAATGGTCATCGAAAATCCATCCATCGCCGAGTTCGATCTCCATCATCTTCACAACCTCTTGAACCTAAAAACAAAACAGTGTCCAACAAAAAAGCTAAACATACAGAGCAACCATCTCAATCTTGTCTAAACACACAATAACATCACCAACATTAAGTAAAATTTCAACCTTCTTCCTCTGAGCTGGAGGATCACAACTCGATACAACGATAACACGGTCCTTTTCGAGAGACGGCAAATTAATCACCCTCTCGTGGCGCCACCCTGTAAAATAATCAGCAAAATCAACCAAATTTGGAAAAAAGATTCATAGTTTTATTGCTTAACAATTGCAAAACGCACCTTAAATGGATCCATGAGTATAATTCTTGTGAAATGTACTGTGAACCTTCTCATCAATTTCATCCCCTTTTGCATACTTAATCCCACAAATCTTACATGTATGAAGAAGAAAATCAGATTGACCTAATTCCAAATGAAACTGGGCATAGTTTCTCTTCTTGTTTAAAATATTCCCTTTTAAATTCTCACACTTTCGTTTTTGCTCTTCAAAACTTTCTTCCCCAATTAACCCATCACTTGTCGATTCTACTGCCCTAAAATTTAGGGTCAAATTCTCAAATTAGACTTAAATACATGATCTGGGTATTAATTAAACGTAGATAAATTGAGCTTAAAATGAGTAATAATTTGGGAAAAGAAGTGAATTACCTGGTAATTTGACGGGTGTATTTGATTCGAATCTCTGGGTGTTTTCGTGCCTTAATTCCGTCGAATAAATCATCGAAATTATGGGTATGTGGTGCAGATTGAGGAGTAGATGAGTGCTTGAAAAAGGATTCGATTGTTTTCTGCATTTCTTTAGTTACTGAAAATTCAGCAATTTATTGCAAATTGAGAATTGAACTCTGATGTTGCTCATTTCTCTGGTTTTTAACATCCCTCCATTTTTCTAATTTCTGGGTCTCAAAATTTGGGGGTATGAACTTCTATGAAGGTTTAGGTTTCCCCGCCAAAACCTAGAATAAATTAAAATTCTCAAGGTGGAATCACGTGGACAGTTTCTCGTTAAAAAATAGTATCTTTTTTTTTCTTTTTTTACAAGACGTTAAAAAATATCTTTTAATATATGGAAAATGATATACATAGCCCTAAGGGCTATGTATAAGGGGCTTAAAATGGAAATAAAATATTAAATCAAGCATTTATGACCTCAGTTGATGTGAAAATGTGTCTTGAATTCTTAAACTATTTACATTTAAAGAAATGTATTTAATGCTTATATGTAGCCCTAAGGGCTACATATAACATTACCCTTAATATATTAGTATAAACTAGTTTTGAAGCCCGTGCGTTGCACGGGTTGTTTTTTATATATTTTTTTTGTAATTTTTTGTTAACATTATTGATTTTGTATTACCTTTACTTTATGTTAATAAAATCATCATTAATTATTCATTAAAATGCCTCATAAAATTACGCTTACTCTATTAAGGATTCACTTATCCCCTACAATTGTTAATTAAAGGAGTACCTCTATGCTAAACTACACTTTTTTTTCATTTTCTTAAAAATCATGCTCAAGTTCATTATTGTAATAGAAAAAGAATTTGATAAAATATTTGTCATTATACCCTTATTTTTAGATTATCTTTAATCATCTATTAATAAGTTTATAAAAAGTTGATATAAAGTTAGTATTGCAATGGTTGTTTCTATCTCTAATAAGTGAAGGCATGTTGACCGGTGTTGTCAACTATCAGTATATTACTATAATAAAAGTTTGAAAATAAAATGAAGTAGATATTGAGTGGCCACAAATGCAAATGGCAACAGTTCATTAGATGTTATCGTATGGTTTAGGCAAATCTCAAGAATCGGATTTTCTTATTTTATTTTGTGATTTTATATCTGAATCATAGTCGTTGAGTGAATATACAGTATAGTAGAATTTATAATAGATTCCTAGTTATAATAGATCCCTAAAAGATAAATTTTTTTGGTTTTTGTCATAGCCGTAGAGTGATTAAACTCTTATCTCTCAAACTCTAAATTTTATTATCTATTAAACTCTAAATTTTATTATCTCTCAAACTCTGAATTTTATTCTCTCTAAATTAATAAGATGACGTGGCAATCTTAGGTGGCGCGCTCTATGCTCCCAAAAAGTTCCTCTTATATATATATATTGATATTGATTATAAAATTATAGATTCATAATATAGTACTCCCTCTGTTTTCTTTTATCTTTCTCACTTAGAATCTTGGCACTATTCATACTTAGAGAGAATATTCTCAATTGTTTTCAATCTATAAGAAAAAATATAGTAATTTGGGATCTTATTTGATTCGTCTCAATTAGTACATTATTAATATTCAATCGTTATAAGTTTTACTAATATATAATAAAAGATATATAAGTTCAAATAATTGCATTGGGAAGCGCGCACAGAAAAGTGAGAATGATAAAAAAAACAGAGGGAGTAAAGCTTATATTTCAAATATAAAAAGAAAATATAATCATTTGCAAGGATATTTTAGGGTGGCCCAAATCCTGGGATCCCCCAGTCCTTTCTTTCCTTTTAATATATATATATATATATATATATATATATAAAGAAAATAAATTGAATAAGATCTCATATGAAGATATTTTATCTAATATTTTAAAAGATTTTACCGTCAAATTTTAATAAAATTCGAAAAATAAGATGCTATCATTTGATATGGTAGCAAGAACTATGTAACTTTAATATACTTCCTCCGTTTTTAAATAAGTGCAACTTATTTAGAAACGGATGAAGTATACGTTTTTCAAAAAAATGTGTTACTTCATTGTGATTTGTGACTGTGTAATAAGAGCAATAACTAAAATTATCTCTATTATATAAGGGAAGGGGAGCAATGGTGTCCTCTTTTAAAATGTTTATTTTCCCCTTCCTTTCTAAATTACAAAAGGATTGTCAAAATCAGCACTCAAAGAAAACTACCAAAAATTAATTTACAACACTCACTCACATATCACTTAAAGAATGAACTTTAAAAATCACGCATACAATTGAGAAAATCACGCAAATCACTCAAATAACCAGAAAACTTTATTAAAACTTAAAATTAACATACAAACTAAAACTAATAACCTAGAACGTCAATACATACAAAAACATTTACAAAAATTTACTTACAAATCACTATTCTCAAAAACCATTCACAATTAGGCCCTGTTTGGCAAAACTAGCGGTCATGATAGCGGGTAGCTGTTGCAATAGCGGGTAGCTGTTGTAGTAATAGGTAACTGTCAACTAGTAGCTGTTAGTTGTCAGCGTTTAAAGTAGTTATTTAAATAATAAGTGTTTGGGAAAACTAGCGGTTGGAATTGAAAAATACAATATTAGACATATATATTAGATTTAGTTACGAACTTAATTACGATATTTTTATTAATTAGCTTCATAAAAAAATCAATGCTTACACCGTAAAAAATTCAATGCTTACATCCCCTAAAAAAAACCAATGCTTACACCTCCTAAAAAAAATCAATTCTTACACATAAAATTAGTTTTCAACAACTATCAATCTGCGTCGTCTAGCTTTCTATAAACAATCGGCTATATTGTCACGAATTACTTTCATTTCTGTACAACTTCCCACTCCAATTTCACCTTGTACCATAGGCTGATGGTTATATATATTACAAATATTTTACAAGAGCTTACAACTAATAAGTACTTAAGTAAAACATGGGAGTAGAAGATTACACACTAAGTGAAAAGCTAGGACTTTAAAGGAATTTTTATTTAAAAAAGAAAAATAAAAACAACAATTAGTCAACTACCAAACCTTATGAAATAGGCAAGAAGAATCAATGCACCGCTACCTATATAGATGAAACGTTACATACTGTAACGTTCTACAAAAGCTAATCAACCTCTACTATAACCTCTATCCGCTACCACAACCGCTACCTTACCAAACACTCATATAATGTTCAAGTAGCGGTTCAATCATGTATAATAACCTCTACCCGCTATAATGTGGGCCATGATAAAAAATAGAGGTGTATTTGTAGTGATGAAATTAGAATTTAGAAGTTAGACAAGGAAAAAAATATTTACTTTTTTTTCTAGTGCTTCCTATATATAATAAAAAATTTACATATATTTGGACCTATCTTTTTCTATTATATAATAACGATTAATTATCAAGGTAAAAAGGTTTATGTAAAATATCATTCAAGAATTAAAGTACAACATATCTCTATCTCTATTACATAAGGGAAGGGGGGAGCAACGGTGTCCTCTTTTGAACTGACTATTTTGCCCCATTTCCTTTCTAAATTACAAAAGGAATCTCAATACCAAAATGGGGGTCAAACAAAGCCATCGGAAATTAATTTTCAACAATCACTCATAAATCACTTATATGAGGAAACTTTACAAATCACTTATAGAATTAAGAAAATCACGTTGTAAAAATCACGCAAACCACTCAAATGATCAGGAAACTTTACAAAAACTAAAAATTAACTTACAAACTAAAACTAATATACTAGGACGTCAATACATACAAAAACTTTCACAAACTCACTTACAAATCATTGTTCTTAAGAACCATTCACAATTACATACTCACAAAAATTACCGATAAACACAAATTTGAGAAAAACATAATTCGTCCATTGGCAATTTGCGAACTTTCAAATAGGTACATAATTCTTTTAATCTTCAAAGTTATTTCACATTAGTCGACTGTTATGTAGTTGAAAAAATGGAGATAATAGCAATTAGTTGAAAAGGGCTTTTAAATGAATTAGACTTAAATTTGATTCATTTCATATAAAATCAGAAAACAAGATGTGTATGAAATTTGATTCATTTATACTGATGAAAAAGTTAGAAATTTAGTTTTTTTTTTTAAATTCCAATATAAAATTTTTGCCCAAAACTTTTGCAGAATATCCATGTTTAGAAATAAATTTTGAAAAACAAAACAATATCAAACCTTTTTGCAAACAACTTTTGCAAAAATCCATTTTCAGAAGAAAAAAAGTTTACATTAATTTGCGAAAACCATGTATGAGAAATTTGAAATTTCATTTCACCTATAATTGAAACTCAAAGTGTTTAAATTTAGAAAAGGAGAAAAATTAAAAATGACCATTTCATGCGAAATCAGATTGTGTATGAAAAATTTAAATTCCTTTCAAATATAATTGAAACTCAAAGTGTGAACATTTAGAAAAGGAGAAAAAATTAAAATGATGAAAATCTTAAATATCAATTTGTTGAAATCAGAATTTAAAAGTTAGACAAGGAAAAAAAAAACTGAAATTGTATTATACTTTTCGTTACAATTTGGGATCATAGAGAAATTACTGAAATCCATATAAAAAACTATTATAAATTACAAAAATGAATAAAACAAAAAAAAAGAACATGACGATATTTAGTAAAGAACATCATAAAGAACATGCGCATACAAGACTTGAGAAACGAAAAACTATTCAAAATCACAAAAATAAATAACAACATAAAAAGAACATGGAAGAATCTTATTCACAAAATGGAGGTGAACTTAAATACTAAATTGCATTCAGTTTGTTTACTACTTATTATTAGACCTAAAAATATCATCGCATGCATCGCGTGCACAAAAGGCTAGTTATACTATAAGAGAAGGGGGGAGCTGTGGTGTTCCCAAATGAAGAGACTATGTTACCCCCTTCCCATTCTAAATTACAAATTCACTTACCAATCAAATGAGCCTTTAAACAAAAATACCAAAAATATAATTTTAACAATCACTCACAAACTATTACCTATGAAAAAATTGACTTAAAATCAAAGTGTCCAATTTCTTTACAATTTATGAAGTATTGTACTTAATTCAAAAATCAATTAAAAATTATCATATTAGAAATCATAAATAAATTCAATAAATTTCTATTTTGTTCATAGAATTTAACTTTGAAAAGTAAAAGAAACAAAAAAAAATAAAAATGGTGAGACACTTAAGTAACAGAAACTAAACCAATCAAATTTTATTACTTCCTCCGTTTTTTTTTTAGATGTTACACTTTTCAAATCACGAACTCCTAGGTAATTTTTGGAGAGGAGAGAGATAGAGAGAATGAAAAACAAAAGGGTCCCATGTGAACATGTGATAGGAGAGAGATAGAGAGAAGTTATTACCCAAAACAAAAGTGTAACATCTAATTTAAAATTTCCTAAAATAAAAAGTGTAACATCTAAAAAAAACGGAGGAAGTAATTGTATTCTCTCATTTTATTCTAAAAGAAAAAGAAAAATAATAATATCCACATTACAAAGCAATTACATCTTACATCTACACTATTCTAAACTAAAACTAGAATAATACTCCCTCTGTTTTTTTTTTTAATCTTTTTAACTTAGAATCTTGGCACTATTCATACTTAGAGAGAATATTCTCAATTGTTTTCAATCTAGAAGAAAAAATATAGTCATGTGAGATCTTGTTTGATTCGTCTCAATTAATACATTATTAATATTCAATCGTTATAATTTTTACTAATATATAATGAAAGATATTTAAGTTCAAAGAAGTGCATTGGGAGACACGTATAGAGAAAGTGAGAATAATAATTAAAAAAAGGATTATGCTATATGCAGCCCTTAGGGTTGCATATAAGATATAAATACACTACTTAAAATGGAAATAAGTTGTGAATTTATGGAAAAATTTTGCATCAACCGATGTAATAAATAATCAATTAATGCAACTTATTTTCATTTTAAGTTTCTTATACACAGCCCTTAGAGCTGCATATAGCTTTTCCCTTAAAAAAAACAAAGAAAGTAGTATTACTTAATGATTACTCCCTCTGTCCCATAATATAAGTCCTGATTCTGTTTTTACACGGGGATTAAGGTAAACTAGATACTTGTTTTATTTAAATAAAAAGATTCATTTTTATTGGGAAACACTTACATTGTTTTTTCTTTTTAACAAAAAATAAAAACTTAACATTAATATTGCATAGTTTAATGTGTAGAGGAGTTTAATGGGTTATGAGATTCTATTTTATCATTAATAATGGTGCATTGGAAGCTGAAATTATGAGGACTTTTTGGGAGTTAAATTATTTTCATGAGGGTATTTTGGGTATAATTATTGATTGAAAATAGAAACAAGACTTATATTTTGAGACACTTTAAAAGGAAAAGGGTATGGGATAGAGGGAGTATTAAATTACTTACCCGTCACATCGCGTGCAAAAATATACTCCCTCCGTCTTTTTTTATTTGGTACATTTTGCCATTTAAGGATGTTTCAATTTATTTGCTACATTTGCAAATATTTCCATATATAGTACATAGGTCCCACACTTTATTTACAAATTTGCCATCACTCCCTTCTTGATTTTGTAAATGTTCCCATATATAATACATAGGTCCCATAATTTACCTATTTGCTTTTTTGTTAATTCCATTTATGTCAATGGTCCCCACTCCTTCCTTGGTCTTTGTGAAAAGTGCTTGTAGCAAATAAAAAAAGACAGGAGGGAGTAATAGCAATTATACAATCACAACACCCTCACGGTGACGGGCCAAACTCATAGACTCATAGTCAAATTCCTTTAGAACCTCTCATACGCAAATTCGTCACTCATACGCAAATTCCAAAGCTCGAATTGCAGAAGCTCGTTTCAGGTTCTTGTTTTGTTCCTTAGATGAATCTACTTGTTTAGACAATTTTTGTTGCGGATTTTGGTGTGGAAATGCGATTTTTAAGATCTACTTCATGTGATTATTCATGCGATTGGTTTTATGCGGTTGTTATGGTTTGTTTCATGAATTCAACTTATTTTTTCTTTATCTCATATATGTTATTTCATGTTTTTAGGGATAATTTACATGTTATAAACTTCTGATTCGAATTTCTGATATAACCTCTTAATTCATGTTTGTTTCATGGAACTAAATGATGAGAAAATTTATGTTACAATTTGTAGATGCGCATATTGTTCTTGTTTAATTTCATCATATCAAATTTTCAAGTGTTGTGGCTGGAAATCAGGGGTGAATGACCTGTCATCCCCGGGCCCAGGGCGGCTGCCCCTCCTGCCCTGGCTCAGGGACGGGCCTGCTTATCAAAATATATTTTTTGTTATATATAAGCTAAAAAAAACTACATCTTGAGGGTTTAGTTGCTATTGTATCAGAATACATTCCATTGATGGAGAAGGGACTCCCCTTATGAAGTTGCTATTGAGATTCATGGTTGTTTGATTATTGTAGAACTCCAGTAGACTACTGAATCTAAGTTATAATTTTGGTAGAACTTTTTGTCTATGCTACCGGTAAAAGTATTGTGTAATTTTACATTTTATTTATAGAAGTAGGGATTGCCATTATCATTATCACTAGAGATTGTGCTTCAATTTTGAGGACTGTAAACCACATAGAACTGTAGTAGTAATAAATTAGTGGCAAGTTTAGATGGAAAATGGAAATGGGTCAAATTTTTTTGCAGCTGAAAGCATATTCATTAATTCTACTTGGAGCATGTTTGGTTAAACATTTTTGGTGCTAAGAAACGCAATCAAATACCTATTCCTTTTTTTTTGGCTCAACATATCTTTGATCCATTACCTTTATTTTGTGGTAATGGATTCCCCTAGTTTCTCACCTTCCTTTCCCCCTTAAATAAGAAAATCCATTTGTTGGTGGTAATGATTTCCTTTCCCTTTCTAGTCTATAGTTTGAACTAAACACCCAATAGAAATAACAAGTTGCCATTCCACTCATTTATCTGATTTATTTCCATTCCATAGCTTGAACCAAACATGCTCTTAGTAGAGTCAACTAATCTTTGGAAAGAGCTCTGGTTAATCTGGAGAATTGAACTTGATGCTAATTACGCCGTTCTTTAGCCGGAGTTGGCCAAAGATTGTTTTTCATAATATAAATCTCTTCTGATGCATGTTAAATCCAGTTAGTAATTCATATATGTCTAAGTTGAAGGGCAGACGTTCTAAGTTTTTTGGCTCAAAAGAATAAAGATCCAAGTTAGGTTTTTTTCCCTCCTCACTGATAAAAGGTTGCTCACGGTGGCGTGAGGCCGTGCGCTACTAAGTTAGATAACTACTGAATTCAAGTTCTAGGTGTTTTTTTTTGTAGAGTAGTTCCCATTGAAAACAACACTCTACCAGCTTCCAAAGATCTTCCTGGTTATTTTAGAAATTTGTTAAGGAATCTGCTAATCAACAAATTCCCTTCCTTAATGTGATAGCCTGACTGGCATGGACTTAGTGCACACTGGAGCCCTACTTCATAATGACAAAGCATACAGTGGTTTGCAGACTGCAATTGTCTTCCAAACAATAAGTTGAAACTAGAAGTCTGTTTAACCATTTAGAAATTAGGATTACGAATAACATTCTCAAGAATCCGGAGTAGTGTACTCCTGTTTACTATCTTTTCTTTCCGCTCCGCAGAATAGTCCTACAAATAGCCTCAATATCACAAATGATCATTTTTGGTAGAATTGAGAGCTGTCTCCATAAATATGCACAATTGCATAATTCCATAAATATGCATAATTGCATAATTCATAAATATGCATAATTGCATAATTCCATAAACATGCATAATTGGGCCAAAATTATAGAAGACCAGCAATAAAAGACCATGCGCCACAGCCAACATAGAAGACCAGTCAATGGAATTACAAACTATCTCTAGCATGCATCTAGGAGAAACGTGCTCCTTTCTTAGATCCTAGCTAATCCATAGGCCAAAATGATATTATCAGCAATGAGCCTTCCGGGCAACTATAGTCTATAATATAAGTCCATGACACTAAATATCTGTTATAACTATAAATAAGACCTTGAAAATCATATTAAACTTACAGAGCATTCTAGAGCAAGCTATTGGCCTAAAGTTTCCAAATGTGGCTTGAGTAGGCATTGTTAAGGTATCCCAAGTTCCCAATTTATCTTTTTAGCGATTTTCTCCTTTCTCACACGTCAATTTAAATCATATACCTAGTTTTTACAATAACTATGGCATATACATTCTCTATTGTGCACTTTAGAATCATCAATAAAAGCACAGATTTGCTCAAAATATTCTCTAGATGTATACGAGGCAATTGGCATTTGTGGTTTTTTATGACGATCATAATTCATATATGTAGCATGTGCTTATTTTGTTTTGCTGCATTTGGGAAAAATGCACACATTACTTTGTGTATATTCGAATGAAATGTCCCATATAAATATCTATGTTAGTACATTTCTGCTATATAAATATAGTATAGGTTAATCTTTATCTGTATTGACTACCACTCATTCTCCCCTTTAGATACTAGGATTACATGGCTGATAGCACACACATTCCATGTAATTTTGTTTGCGAATCGAGGCGCTATTTCATTTAAAGCTTTATGCAAAGTCTGAGGTGCTATCTCATTTTTAAAAAGTTGAGGTGCTGTATTTTTTAACTGATTTGTTTCCAATGCTAATAGGTAATAAGACTAATAACTCTTGGAGTCACAATATGGCAACTTCTTCAGCGTCAGAATCAACAATAGCAGTTGATGAAATTCCAGAAGTGGTAGCTCCTCCCTCAATTCCATCCTCATCCTCCTTTTTTGATGGCTGGAAGGAGCGGATCTTCTACCCTACCCTTCTTGGAGGTCTCTCTCTCTCTCCTCTCTCCCATCCAATGAATAATCCTGATCTTAGTTGTCATTAAATATCTTTTTTTCTAAAATGCAGCATGCTTAATTATAGCGTCCTTTCGTCAAACAAGTTGACTCTTGAGAATAGTACACTTCAAAAAAAGTCCGACTTTGAATGTTCTTGGATTTGTAGGGATTGTTGGGGGAGCCGTTGGGGCAGTGTCAAAGCATCGTAAAGTCCATGGCCTTGCGAATATTTCAGCTACTTATGCTACTAATTTTGCTATTGTTGCTGGCTGTTATTGTGGTAATTCTCTCTCAGATTCTTTATACTGTTTTTTCTTCTCTCTTTATTCATTAGTTCAATTTATTATTTTTCATAATTGCAAAGAATTAACTTTAATAGTATTGATTTATATGAATTTGTGTATACAATCTCATAGTTCAATGTACTACTTAATGTCATTTGAGTAACAATGTTATTTTCTATTATGTCGATCAAAATATAATATGTATATTATTGAGTGCAGATTTGTGTTTTTGTGATTCTAAGTATATATCTGCTAGAAATCAAGATTGCTTTAAGACAAAACTCTAAGGATATGGATGTATTAATGGATCAAAACCAACTCATACAAACTAACTCACATCCGAGAGGCGAGAGTCTCTCCCAAAGAAGTCTAATACAAGATATTTTTCATGATGATCTCCTCTCCTTCCATTCTATTATTTATACTACCAGCTAATGCTGTCTACAGTGCACACATCACTTTCTTTCTGTCCACTACTTTGGTGCTAATCATTAGTACAGAGAAAATTTCTAGGGAATATACTGCCACTCTGTCATTCTATGAGGTAATGAGGTGCTAGTCATCCTTGCTGTTGTTGTGCTGTTCCCTTTTTGCCCCTTCTAGAATAAGTAATTAGGAACCTTCCAGGTTGATTCCTTGCATTACCCTGACCCCAAAGAGCCACCTTTTCCTCAAGGTGGAAAGTAGGGAACTTTGAGTCATTGCAGCAATGTCTTCCCATGTAGCCTCATAGTCAGGTAAGTGTTTCCATTTGATCAAAGCTTGAGTGGGTTTGCTGAGTGTGGGCAGTCTGATCTGACATTGAGGATTGATTCTGGTTCGGCTTCCAAGACTAAGTCAGCAGCGAGTTCAGCAAGTAAGGTGGGATTTATAGGTAAGTAGCCAATAGCAGGTTTAAGTAGTGATATGTGGAATGCAGGGTGGATTTTTGAGTGTGACTCACGGTCAATTCAGTTACTCGAGTCGGGTTCAGGTTGGGTCATCTCAGGTTTCAGTCGTGTCAGGTCATTAAATCAAACATGTCAAACAGGTCGTAATTCGATCAGTATGCCTCGGTTCATTTCTTCTTTCAGGTTCGGTCCGGTTCGGTGCAGTCAATTTAGGTCATTTTTCGTGATCATGTGGTGTCGGATTGGGTTTTTTGCAGGTTTATAGCGTGTGCTTTCAGGTTCAGGTCATGCGTGGGTCGGATACTTATTAGGTCAGTACAATAGAGGTTTGGGTCAAGTTTGAGTCGGGTTCATGTTGGTAGTTATCGGGTTGTAGGGTTGTACCATACTTGATTTCAGGTCACTTCCGAGTCGCTTCGCGCACGGAAAGGTAATGAATTTTGTGTGGCGCTACTTCAAATTTGTATCATTATTTAAGATTTCATTGAAAATTAATGCTTGAATAGTTCATCTAGTTATATGCCTTTTTATAGTAGTGTTAGTTTATGATTTATGTTACTATGTGGTGAAGTCAATGATAAGTCGAGTTATCAACAATCAACAAGTCGGGTAAAATCGAGTAACATGTAGCAACAAGTCGGGTAAAATAATGTACCGGGTCGCGACATGTCTAGTAAAATCAGGTAGCGGGCCACAACAGGTCGGGTTAATGACAAGTTACGTCGAGTCGGTTACAGGTCGGAGCATTTCAGTTATCAGTCTTTATGGGCGGGTAGCAGTTCAGGTCATAGAGTATCGGGTCAAGAGCATGTATCAGTTATTATCAAGGTCGGGCTACAGGTGATCTGTTTTGCCAATATTTTAGGTGCAAGTCAGTTATTACACGTCGTGTTTTCACATCAGGTCATTTTTTGACAGCTCTAAGTGTGAGGGAAGTTTGAGTTTGTAAGCAACATGCCCAATCCTCTCAATGACCTCAAAAGGTCCATAGAATCTAGGTGAAAGCTTTTCATTAGCTCTCTTGGCTAATGATCTCATCCCCTACTTTGAAGTGAACTCTCTTCTTTTACCATGCTTATAGAAATGCATCTGTTGTTGTGCCTTGATGAGGTGACATTTCGTTCATCAAGATTCAAGAATAGCATCTATTTCAATCAACTGTTTCTTCTAAGGAAGATACAGGTGATTGGCCTTGGGCATATCTGGTGAGGTGTGGTGGATCTCTGCCATAAATGGCCTTGAAAGGGGTGCATTTGGGTGAATGCAGACTGGTATTGTACCAAAATTCAGCCCAATGGATCCACTTGGCCCAAGTCTTGGGCCTCCCATTTGTAAAGCACCCGAGGTAGGATTCTAGACTCTTGTTTACCACTTCAGTATGGATGGTAAGTCTGCCCACTGAAGCCTTGGAGCGGGTGGTCTGGTGCACTTCCTTTCAAAATAAGCTCAAAAAGACTTTGTCCCTGTCCGATACAATAGAGATAGGGATACCATGCAGTCTTACCACTTCTTTTGTGAACACTTCAGCCACCATAGGAGCAGAGAAAGCGTGCTTGAGAGTGAGGAAGTGTACATATTTAGTAAATCAGTCTACCGTCACCAAGATGGTACCTTATACTCACCTTGTCCTTGTACCTTATCGCTGGTGCCCAGCGTGACCCCAAACTCCTTGGTGGTAGTGATATGGGAAAGGTTGAGCTTTTGCACTGTGTTGGTGGAGACGAAGTTATGGGTGGCCCCAGGGTCTACCATAACCACCAGTTCTTGCCCTTGTATGAAACCCTTCATCTTTACACTACGAGGGTGGTGATCTCAAGCACGGAGTTCAAGGAAATCTCCAATTGAACTATAATGGACAGTTCCCCTTGCGTCTCTTCAATACTCCCTTCCAGTATAATTTCCTCCATCTCTTCCTCTTCGTTTGCTCTGATGATTACCCCCAACTCTTTCCTCCGGTACTGCTGTCCCGCGCTCCACTTGTTGTCACACGACCACACCTGAAACAGAGGCCTATCTCTTTACTATATTGCATCTCTTCATCTGTTAGCCTTCTCATGCCCAAAGTCGATTTGGGTTGGGTATTTTTTTGGGTGTTTTGGGTGTAAGAGTAAGTGGGTTTTGTGGGCTGGGCTATGGACAAAGTGGAGCCACACTGAGAATAAGTGGGAGAGAAACGAGTTTGGGTAGTGTTGTGGGTTGGGGTTGGTTAGGGTTAGAATTGGGGTTTTTGTGAGAGAAACATTTAATTTTGTCCTCAGCCTTAATGGCCAGGTGCTCAGGTCACACCTGAAGCAGGTCAGTGTCTAATATTCTTCCCTAGGGTTCCCTCTGGGTTGCACTTGCACCAAGGGGGTGGCTGAGGGATCTCTTAACGACGAAATTGTCGCTTTCATCTCTTCCTGGAACCTTCTTTGCTCGTCTCCGATTTGAGCAATCATCACCTCCTGGTTTTCCCTTCCCCTATTTATGCAGCCCTCCAACCTTTCTCCCTGGGTTCGTTGGTTGTTAATGATTTATGTGAGAAATGTATTTACTCTTGCAAAATCTTGTTCTAGCCGGTCCAACCTATGTTGCTGGTTGTCCTCCATATCTCGATCCTTTCAACCTTGCTCTGGTACCAAGTTGCTAGAAATCAAGATTGCTTTAAGACATAACTCTAAGGATATGGATGTATTGATGGATTCAAACCAACTCATACAAACTAAGTCACATTCGAGAGGTGAGAGTCCCGCCCAAAGAAGTCTAATAGTAATACAAGATATCTTTCATGATGATCTCCTCTCCTTCCATTCTATTATTTACACTACCAGCTACTGCTGTCTATAGTGCACACGTCACTTTCTTTCTCTCCACTACTTCGGCGCTAATAAGTAGTACAGAGAATATTTCTAGGAAATATACTGCCACTCTGTCATTCTCTGAGGTTCTGAGCTGCTGAGTCATCCTTGCTGTTGTTGTGCAGTGCCCTTAATAAAACGTATTTCCTCAGTTTCTTTTTTGTTTTACCCAATGCCATAGATACAAAGGCCAAACAAATCAAAAGAAACCAAAAACGGTTGGCCGTCTTGGTGAAAGGGAGGAGAGAGAGATAGATTAGACTGGGGAGAAGGTGTTGGGGCATTTATGTGGGCCCTGTTAATGGGGGCAGTGGAGGTCGGAGAGTAAAATAGGGAATAGAATCTGCTTAAACAGATGTAAAGTGACTTTTATTGTTGGGGAGGATGATACAAGTGGATTTCTCCTTTTTTTCTCTGTCATTTATCTTCGTTTTATCCTCAATATAATGACAAGAGAATCTGAACTTTTGTTCTTTGTTCCTTAATTTGCAATGAGAGCAACTCTGAAATTCTCCCGTATCCTTGGCGAGTTATCACAGAACATCAGGAGAATTTGTTAGGGGTTTCATATGATGGTGAAGATGGGATGTCTAACATGATGGTAAGATGGCTGATGTGGTATTGGAGGTGGGATGGACTTCAACAGAAACTGTTCAAGGGTACTTGTGGTAGAATGAATAGGCACTTTTGAGTGTTTTAGGATTACTTATTACTAAGGCTAGCTCTGCGAATAGATAAGTTAAGAAAGCAAAATGTCTAAATGTTATAGGTAAAATACAACTTCATAACAGTAATGATTGAAGTTGAACCTGATATTAGGGCTTGAATAGTGTTCAGCCATGAGATAATAATTATTTTCTAAGTTCTAACCACTAATATATAGCTTATAATTTATGCCAGCAGAGTCAAGAAGCCTCTTAACATCTCAGAGAGGTGTAGGGAATTAGGGATGTAGCCAAATTCAATTTAATTTTTCTTTATATGTGTACTGCTAGAAAATTTTGGACTTATAACATGTCCGTGTGTAGCAATTGGTGCTGAAGATTAGACGTGTCTCGCAAGACCATCATTAAAGGTTTAGTTTATTGCCTGACGATTAGACGTGCCAAGCATGAGGAATGAAACGTGCTTTCCCATGTCTCTTTAGTATCATTCTTTTAAATAGCCTTTACTTGAAAATATTCTGTATATATCATATATCTGATATATGGGCTAAATGTATTTTTCTCATAGCAGAATTTAACTTCACTTAACTTCCTTGAGTGCAGATGTGATGATGGAATGCTAATTACTCTAACCATACTTTGTGAAGATGAAATTCATAAAATATGATGTCTGAAGTTTTAACTGAATTCTAGTTTTGCATGCCAACTTGCAGGAGCTCGTGAGTTTGTGAGAGTAACACGCAAATCTGAACCTGACGATCTTGTCAACTCAGCTCTTGGAGGATTTTGTAGTGGAGCACTTCTAGGCCGCTTGCAAGGTCAGTTTTTTTATCTAGAGTAATTAAGGAAAAAGGGAAGATTGAGTAAGGGTGAAATTGGAGGAAATGGATATTTTCCTGTCTGTCTGAAGTCTTGGAAACAATATAATTTGTTTAGGTAGTGTCTGGAAACTTGTACTTCCTCCGTTTTTTTTTTTACATAATACCCTTTTTTCAAATCACGGACTCCTAGGTAATTTTTGGAGAGGAGAGAGAGAGAGAAAGAAAACAAAAGAGTTACATGTGAACATGTTATAGGAGAGAGATAGAGAGAAGCTATACCCAAAATAAAAAGTGTAACATCTAATATGGAACTTCCTAAAATAGAAGTGTAACATGTAAAAAAAACGGAGGAAGTATTTCATTTCAAATAATGGAGTTGAAACCTGGAATTCAAAGTTTGTATTTTAATTCCTAATCACTGTGGAAATGATAAGAATTCTAAATCCAAAATTCAGAATTCACTACATTTTGTGAAAAAAAGGGGGTTTGGTGGAGGAGAGAGAGGAAAAGGGGGTTCAAGGAGGAGAGAGGAAAAGGGGGTTTGGTGGAGGAGAGAGAAAAAGTATGGGTTTGATTAAGGAAAGAGAAATGAGTGTTAGAGAGAATGAGTAAAGTTGGGATTTAGATAGACTCATTACTTGAGAGTTTAGTTAGGTATGATGAGAGAAATTTCAAATGACAGGGTATTAACTTGAATTTCAAATTCTACTAGTATAGTACTATGGGTCTTTTATAAGAATTCGCACAAATTCCATTATGTCGCATTCTATGGCATCCAAACAATAGATTTCATCCAAATCCAGAATTTGAAATGGATCTTGGTATCCAAACATAGCATTATTGGTTAAATGTTTTTGGGGATCAGGACGCCTTGTAAAGATTTTGAACCAGTTAATCTCAGAACATGAAATACAGGTGTGCAACCTATCAATTGTTCATAGGCACAGAAACAGGAATGTGGTAAATCTCTATAATATTCGTTGTGCATGGCAATGGTGCCGGATTGCAATTAGTGACTTTTTTGTCTGTCTGTGGTTTCATGTTCAGAGAGGCATGCCTGGACTCTGCTAGATCAGTTTTACTAGGGTCTGTATAAGTATGGTAATCGGTGACGTAGTTATCTCCTTTAAACTCCAAATGCAGTTTGTCTTTTTTTTTTTTTTTTTTTTTGATTGGGAAATTAAGTCAGCCCAAGGGCTAACCCCTACCAAGGCTTTAGGAACTACCAGCACATTGGCTGGTAAAGCATGCTAAGGAAATACCCCAACATAATGCTGGGGGTAAGCATGCAGTTTGTCTTATATCTGTTGGCAACTCAGCACATAATATAGCCAGTTAGCCACTCGTGTCTTCCCTTGAGCATTATATGTATGGAAAAACTTGTGGCATATGCATTATTTTGTCTATATGATAGAGAAACTATTAACTATTAGAAATTAGCACATTATTATATATTCATATGTCTGAGTACATACTTTTGTATTGCTTCCTTGCAGGAGGCCAACGCGGGGCTATTCGTTACTCTATAATGTTTGCTATTGCTGGCACAGCAGCTGATTTTGCCGTACTCGAGCTGCAACCTCTTGTGAAGAACTACTATGATTCATTGCTTGGTAGCGACTTTAAATTGCCGGAGTGGTCTCCCATTCGGATACTTGATGAGGAAGCCTTAGCTGCAAAACAAGCTCGTGAAGAAGAACTACGTGCTCAGAGAGCCATAATTATGAGGGGTAAAGAAACTTGATTACAGTTTTCTGACTTATGGTTTGTGAAAGTACAAGTCACAGTAAAAAAAAAAAAATCAATTTAAAGTGTATTAATGAAACGGAGTTCGATTAGTGGCTTCGTGTAGTTTTGGAGAATGTTAACCCATCTAGTGGGTAATTTACCTATTGGAGATAGACAATTAGAAAATAGTTTTGTTTGCTTAGTGAGTAAATTTTGATAAAAGATTAAATGTGGGGCACAATATTTGCTCTTCTAGTCTCAGGCTCTCATTGATATGTTGTGTGTCGTCCAACTTTACGGATGAAAGTATGAAACCCTGAATTCGTAGTTTCATCTCGTACCTGTTCAAATGATGAAAACTTTTGAGCATTCTCCGTTAGTCTTTTAATTTCAGTTACATTCACCACTTTAAATTGTTAATAATTCAAATTGCTTATTATATGATAGCATGTTAATAATTCAAATGTGTTTCACATGGTAACATGTAAGCTTTTATTGTGTTAGAAACATATATTTGCTTCAATATTGCTTATTATATGAATTCCTCATCTTTAAATTGTTAAAAATAATCAGAAGTTTAGAGCGTTTTCCACCATTAAATCTCAAGTTATGTTTCTCCTAGAATAATCCCAAACTTGTATGCCATCTTCTAGTATCGGTCTCAGTTTAAGGGTGACCTTTCTTAACTCGTTAAGTTTTTCATCCCACAGGTGACATCTTCTCTCAACTAACATGAAATGTTCACCTTCGAAATCACCAAAAACAGCGAGTAGAGGAGAGAGAGAAAGAGAGCAGGAGAGAAAGCGAGTCTTTGGGGGTGGGTTAAGAGGATATGTGGTGTGAGGGTGGTTTTGGGATGGTGTTTTCAGAGGGTGGATGAGTAATTTTAGGTGGTGGTTATTCTGGGTGGTTTATGGGGCAGATAGGCTGAGTCGTGTTGTGGTTGAGCAATGGTGGGATTTATTCATAGTGGTGGGTGCTGGTGGAAGAAGAGGAGAGAAAGTGAGTTGATGGTGCCATGGCGGGGCACACAATTTTAACCTAATAAGCAAGTCACGATTAGGGTTAGACCAATATTGAAAGAAGGCATACAAACTTGGGATCATTATGGAAAAAACGAAACTTGAAATCAATGTTGGAAGATGCCTCAAACTCCAAATTATTTTTGACAATTTTTCCTTCTCTTTTCAACGGAAGCTTTCTCAATGTTTTTTTCCGTAGATCGTTTTTCTTACGAAAAATTGTTAGAAACCACCTTTTATAACCATTTTTTTTTGTGAGAAACCACCTTTTATAATTTTTTATGGTTAATTAGTCACCTTTTTGGCTTTCGTTTTTGTTGAAAGCCACCTTTTGCCGGAAATAGGCATTGACTGACGAACTCCGATGTTGACTATCACGTGCATGGCACATGCTGTTTTTCTTCCTTTTTTCCTAGATTTTCCCCCAAACCACCCTTTTCCTTCATTTTTCTCTATTTTCCACTCAGCCATTTCCCCCCCTCTCTCTCCCATTCACCTCAAAACCCATGATTTTCTCGAACAAATTATGGGCACTTCATTCAATCGGGAACAAATAAAATTGGTAGAAATTTATTATAACAGCTTGACAAGCACTATTAGAGCTTTTGATAATCTACAATAAATCCACCAAAACATTTGGAAGAAAGTTGGGATCTTTGATGTAATTAGAGCTTCTACTAATGCTAATTTCAAAGTTTAATTATTGAATTCAGGTAAAAAATGGTGCGGTGAATCTAACTCATTTATCTTTTCCTTTGAGGTGAATCCCATTACTTTGGAAGATGTCATGATTTCGGAAGAAGTTCTTTTCCTAATTTCAAACCCCAAATAAAAATTCTCCTATTTTGAGAACACCTTATCATCTTCTCAGGTTCTCTTTCAGAATCCATGTCTTATGCCCATAAAATATTTTCCCAAAATCAATAATGCCATTCAAGAATCAAAGCAGCAAAGATCAAAAATTTAAAATCACTCTTACGTGAAGTCGAATGCAATCGACTATGATTTGTTGCAACGGTCTTCGTCTTCTTCGCGTTTGAGTGTTAGAAAGGACCAGAGTGTCAGCCCCGTTCTTGACATTTTATGGGCCCTAGGTGAAGTGGAAGAAATGGCCCCTTAACTGTTTTTATAATGTGAATATATTTCAATAAAAGACCAAAAATAATTTATTCAACATAACATACCTTACAAAAACTATTTTTCTTAAAAAAATTATCTCCTTCCTAAAAATCATACAAAGTGGCTTCTTGTAGCATTTTGAGATGCAAAGTCAGTTATAATTACATCAAGTATCAATGTTTTCCAACATATCCATTTTTTTTTTTTTTTTTTTTTCCTTTTTTATAGCCAGATAGATGTTTTTTCGGTAACGTCATATGAATAGAGAATATAGAATGTAAAACTATGTCACCTGTTTATTATGATGTAGAACAATGAAAGAGGCTCGAAATTAATTTTCAGCTTCAACAATAGAGATGAAAATTTGGAAAAAAAATTTACATATACAAGTTTCATTTATTTTAGAATAAATTCATCTAAAAATATTGCAATTTAGCAAGAATACAAAAACCCTGTATATGAAGTACCCAAACATCAAACTTTCAGATTTTTATCCCCTTTGATTCTTTGTCTGCCAAAGTAGAACTTTTCCAGGGGACAGGGGAGTGAAATTCGAATAGAGAAACACCCAAAATTTGCCACGATTATCAAAATTTCGAACTCAACAATTGTGAAAAAAAAGAAAGAATGGAAATTGGTGAGATGTAGAGTTCATGGAAGGAGCTTTATTTATATGCAATTTTGAGATCGATAGAAATTTCAATTCAAAATAGCCGTTTATGGGGGAAATCATCTTCAATTGTGACGATCAATTAGAGATTGAGTAATTGACCGAGGATGGAAATTAGGAACAAAAATATTAAAGACTTTGAGATTTTTAGAATATGGAAAACCAAAAAAAAAAAATTGAGTTCAAGAATTTATTTTAATATTGGAAATTTTCCTTAATTTGGAGAAGATGGAATGACTTTGAAAGTTTTGAGGAGTAGATAATTGAATGGGGGGTGTTGTTACGGAAGGTTGAAGAAGATAATGAACGAGTCATTACAGTGATACACGCACGCGTCTTTTTCCTTTCAACTGCAAGTTTCATTTTTTTTTAATACAAGCTTTTAATTTATTTGGACTCCCTTTCTTTGGGCCTGGGCAGGAGCCTCGGGCTCCTGCCCAGCCCCACGGACGAGCCTGCACAATGTTAAGTTTCAGTGGTGGTGTTTAAAAGAGCTGGATGGAGGAGAGATAGAGAAACAGGTGGTAGTGGGTTGCAGTGGTGGTGCCCTAGTGGGTTTTGAGGTGAATGGAAGAGAGAGAGAGAAGGGAAAATGGTTGAATGGAAGACAGAGTTATAGAGATAGATGAAGGAAGAGGGTGGGTTTAGGAGAAAATCTGGGGAAAAAAAAGGAAGAACGAAGGTCAACGCCAGAGTTCAACAGTCAATGCCCATTTTCCGTTAAAAGGTCGCTTTCAACAAAAAAAGAAAGTAAAAAAGGTGGTTAATTAACCAAAATAATTTAAAAGGTGGTTTCTCAGAAGAAAGTGGTTATAAAAGGTGGTTTCTGACAAAATTTTCCTTTTCCTTAACAATTTTCTAAATCATAATGTTCGGATGAGTCATATATAAATAAGGACACATCAATTCAGCAAGATTAAAAGAAATATATTGCAAAACAAAATTAGGTTTTATATCAAGAGAAAAATTAAATTGTTGTCAGTTTAAAGTTTTGTCTAGCTTTTGAGATAAAAATATCAATTCATTAACATTTTGTGTTTCCCGATCTTTTTCAATTTTTTTGAAACCTACAAACAACAATAGCAAGTCTTAGTAAGACAATCCGATGTTACGACTTAAGGTCAGAATTCAGACAAATTAGTTAAGTCTTGCAACCAATTAGTTAAATTTTGAAAAATAATTATGATAATAATAACAACAATAATAATAATAAGTTTTTAAATATAAACATAATAAGAACTTATCTAATTTGATATATAATCTGATATTCTGATATGAACTTATTTTTTCTAATCTGAAATACCTAACAATGAAATGAACCTAGTTTAAGCCCAGGCGGGCCAGGTACTTGCAAAATTTTCAGGCCTACGCAATACGCAGAGCTTCTATCGAGACTCAAGAGTCAGCTGAAACCCCGTATCCCGTCTCTCCAGCAGCTTTCTTACGCCAATTCCAATTGCAATTCCTCCTTCATTCAAAGGAGCGACGCACCACAAATTGGCAACTGTGAGTGGCGAAGTACCTTTCTCTCTCCTCAATCCTCATTCTCTCTTCTACAGTCAGTAATTGCTCGCACTTAGAAGAAGAAGATGACAGAAGTAGCGAGCTCGGTGGTACACGAAGTGTTGGGAAAAAGAGCTCAAGAATTAGACGATCCTATTCTCGATTACATCGTCAATGTCCTCGCCGATGAAGACTTTGATTTCGGCTCTGAAGGTGACGGCGTTTTCGACGCTCTCGGTGAACTCCTCGTTGATTCTGGTTGCGTCTCCGATTTCTCCGAGTGTCGCTCGGTTTGTTTTCTTCTCCTCTTTACTTGTTAATTCCTTCAATTATACTTTTCATTATCACCTAAACCTAATTTTTGACAATTTTTTTTACCTATTTGCAAAAACCGTAGCATAATCGTGTCGTTGTATTGTTGCTTAGTAGCTAATTTACTTGCCAGGGTTTAGGAAATAAAGCTCGATTTTTTGTTCAACTGTTGAATATTTTTTTATGAACAATTTTTCTGATATATGCTTTATATTTGAATCACTAAAGTTGTTTGTTGAAATCGAAATATCAGTGATAGGTTGGTTTTCATATACAAGGATTTTGACTCAATGTCGGAGTCGGACTTTTATGTTGTTGTTGAACATACAATTGAATAATGTTATGTACAAAAGAATGTTTACTCCAATCTTAGAAGGTTTATTTATAGGTTTAGACGAGTCCGGACTTTATGTTAGTGTGGACTTGTTCGAAGATGTATGGAGGACGATGAATGTATTGTCAAGCAAAAGGAACATTTTTAAGTGAAGCCTTGATGTGGCTTCTTTCTACTGGAATACTGCTGTATATTAGGATTATTATTTGGTGGGTTTTTTGACTTGAATGTTGAAGAGCATTACATAACATATTTATAATCTACTTCAACTCGTCATGTTCTGATTGTAACATATCTGAATTGCTTGCGCTTTTGGTAACCTTGGCAGGTATGTGGCAAATTATGCGATAAATTCGGGAAGCAGGGTTTAGTCAAGCCAAAACCGGCTGTAAGAAGTCTAGCAGCACCAGTGAGGATGTTTGATGGGATGGATGAAGAAGTGGTGCCAAAGAAGAAGGTTGAGGAGATAGATGGCCCTCTATTGACTGAGCGTGATAAAATGAAGATTGAAAGAAGAAAAAGAAAGGATGAGCGCCAAAGAGAGGTGAGAATCTTGTTACTTCTACAAGTTGGTTTATCACAAGTCTTTGAAGTATATATTTTTATACGGCGGTGGATGTAACTAGGAGCCGTTTAATGTCTCAAATTGGATGCCTGTTTGTGCTAGTTGATCGTATATTCTGTATGATCGGTAGTTATATGGAGTAATTGTTGTTGTCATCCCCTGATCATTCTTTTTACAGCTGAAAGCTTCACTATTATTTTACAGTGCTAGAATATTAAGAATAAAACCCATAACTATTTTCAGTATGTTATTTGGCTTGAAGTGCTAGGTGACAAAATGCTTTCCCAATCTATAATTATTTCAATGAGCAGGTACATGTCTGACACCTCGCTCAGAAGGGTTTGTTTTATGTTTTAACATGCATTGTGTAAAATGGCATGATGGACTTCCTTCAGAGTTCGACTCATATCTTGGTGGAGGTGATGTCTAGAATTCTGAGGTCTAGGAGTGTGGTCAGGAATTGGTGGTTCATGTCTTTCACAGATGCCCTTAACATCCAATTTTTTTTGTTCAAATAATGTAGGCTCAATACCTAAAGCACGTGGAAGAAATGGAAGCTGTCAGAGCAGGAATGCCTGTTGTATGTGTAGATCATGGGCAAGATACTGGTGGACCTTCCATCAGGGATATCCATTTAGATGGTTTTAGTGTATCTGTTGGAGGCCGGGAGCTCATTGTAGATGGTTCAGTGACTCTTTCTTTTGGGAGACACTTTGGTACACTTTCCTCACTATCTGATGAGCTCTTTTATTTCTTACGTCTTGTTTATTAGAAATAAAAAAGAATAAATTAACTGTCAAAATTAATGCAATTTGCTTTTGTTGTTGACTGATCTAATGCTAGCATTATACTTCATTTGCAGGACTTATTGGAAGAAATGGTACAGGGAAAACTACATTCCTCAGGCACCTGGCCTTAAAGGCCATTGATGGTATCCCGAAGAATTGTCAAATACTTCACGTGGAGCAAGAAGTGGTGGGTGATGACACAACAGCCTTGCAATGTGTGCTTAACTCTGATATGGAACGAACCCAACTTTTGGAAGAAGAAGCTCGCTTATTAGCCTTGCAGGTTATATACAATCAACTTCTGATATCTAACTCATCACATGTCTTTTTTCAGGAGCTTTATATAGCCTATTCACTTGGAGTTGAATATGCTTTTCCTATTGTTATCGTTCTTTGTTAATCCAGACTGTGGACCAACTTTCTGTATTTCTCTTTTCCGTAGAAAGAATTTGAGCTTGAAGGTTCAGATGAGAAAAACAACGGTCAATTGAATGGAGATGTTGACAAAGATGCCATCGTGCAAAGGCTGCAAGAGATATACAAAAGACTTGAACTCATTGATGCAGATTCTGCGGAGGCCCGAGCAGCTTCTATTCTTGCGGTTAGTAAGGGTGTAGTATGATGATACTGCCTTTTGACTATATTCTTGGTTTAGCGATGTGGTTGCTAGAAATGCATAATTTGGTGTTCTGACTGCTCTTTGAATTCCGTGGACTAATTTTTTGCAGTGATGTATTCTTGTCCTGATCTTAAGCTTTTTCTTGTGTGAGGCTGTCAGCTACATACAATATAGGGAGCTTATTCTTGAGTGAGATACATACAATATAAGGAGCTTATTCTTGTGTGAGCTACATACAATATAAGGCATACTTAGATTTTTACTTCTAGGTAGGGATTTAAGGTCGCGCCCTATTATTCAGTCAATCACTATTAAAGAATGTGTAATTTGTTGTTCCTGTTACTTTAGACTACGATCTTAATCTTTTTTACTAAAATGATACTCTAAGGTGCTATCATTTCATAAAAGTTGACAATACTACGCTATGAGCTGCCTTTTTCTACTGGTATTGGGGCCTGTGTGTCATGCGGTAGACTTCCACCTACCAAATCAAGTGTTTTCTTTGAGAAGCAGACAGTAGCTATGTTCTAATAAATTAGCCATGTGATGAGAGCTTATCTTAGGTGGCCAGTGGGTTTGTTCAGGCCCAGCCCATCCTGTTCAGGCCTGAACTTGAAGCAGCCTTGCCTTGGGTTAGAAGTGGGTGGTTCAGATTGCTGTCTGTTTTTTTTCTTGAACCAGCTCTGTCTGTTTTGCCAAATCCTTAAAAGAACTCTAATTAGTTTTAAAAAATAATCCTATGATTCGATAGGCTGTTTAATTAGTTTAGTTCAGCCTTGGTGGCCTGGTTTGAACTGGCACATGGCAAGGCACAGCCTAGCCAGGATTTGCTCCATAGTTATCCCTAACCAGGCCTTACCTTATGGTTGAAGAAGCTCACAACACCACCGCTATGCCGCTAAAGAAGCTCTTGTACGTTGTAAGTTTTTTTTTTTTTTTGGGTGTGTGTGTGTATGTGTGTGTGTGTTCAGATGTACATAGCTCTACCCTTGCCTGTTCGTTGTGAGTTGGCTCTATGAACTGTACCACAGTCCATTCAGTATGGTGTACTTAAGGCACATATTGAACAGAATTCCCATAGCATATGAAGCTTAGCGAGGAGGTACAATGTCCTTGATGTTTCATTTAAGCTATCTTTGGGGGAATGGAATGCTTGCTAATGAGTGTTGTTAATATATATTCAAAGTACTGATAGTTTGGTGGCAATTGGAATATATCAGGGTCTTAGTTTCTCACCGGAGATGCAGCACAAGGCAACAAAAACCTTTTCGGGAGGATGGCGAATGCGTATCGCTCTTGCACGTGCTTTGTTTATAGAGCCTGATCTATTGCTTCTTGACGAACCGACAGTACGTATTATGCGCTTTGAGTTACTTATTTGATATTATGGATATAAATCATGTAATGGTTGCATCTGTTTTATGGGCAGAACCATCTTGATCTACATGCTGTGCTGTGGTTGGAGACTTACTTATTGAAGTGGCCCAAAACATTTATAGTTGTGTCTCATGCCAGAGAGTTCTTGAATACGGTATGAGTTTATATTTGGAATTGTGCTTCGGCAAGGATATTGTTTTGACTAGTCTTACCTTATTCTGAATTTTCTAAGTGTGGAAGTGTTTTACATCCCTCTCAAAATATGCTTTCAGGTTGTCACTGATATCATTCATCTACAAGGGCAGAAACTGACGACATATAAAGGGAATTATGACACATTTGAAAGAACAAGAGAGGAACAAATGAAGAATCAAATGAAAGCATTTGAGGCTAATGAAAAATCTAGGGCACATATGCAGGTCTTGTTGTCAAAATTTTCTGCTATCAGTTTACATTTTTACCTGTTTATACTGTGCTAATGGTTGGTTTCTAGCCAACTGATTGACCATCACACATTCATTTCGCATCAAATTTATTTATCTTCTTTGAATGTGGCTCTGTCCTCTGGCATTTCCTATAAGATCTAATAGTTATTTCTTGTTGTACTTTCTAGCCTGTTTTTTAGATTGATAAGCTCTTCTTCCTATGTTGCAGAATTTCATTGACAAGTTCCGTTACAACGCAAAGCGTGCATCTCTTGTTCAATCTAGAATCAAGGTGCTAATCTCTTGTTTTATGGCTTTGCTATTTGCTGGAGGATCTAGATTTTAACTTGGTAACTTTATGTTCCAGCAGAAAGCTGTGTAAAGTTTTTTTTAACAAACCTCTCTTTAAGAAAATCTTGTTCGTCAAAATCTATGTATAACTTTGTTGGTTTCCAGTTCTAGATTATACTTATGTTGATTAGTCCATCTTGTTGGATTTCTTACCGATTGTTTTCTTATTTTTCTTATTTCATTAGGCACTGGACCGCATGGGTTTTGTGGATGCGGTAGTTAATGATCCTGAGTATGCACTGCGATCTCCATTGCTTTTTTTGTTTTTGTTTTTGACATTTAGCCAGTTTGTTTGACATTTGAGGTGCCTTTGGCTTTGTATATGACACCTTATGCTCTCAAGATCCTAACAAGTTTGGCTTCAATTTTTGTCTGTGGCAGTTACAAGTTTGAGTTCCCAACGCCAGATGACCGACCAGGCCCTCCTATCATAAGTTTTAGGTATATATATGTAGTAACATAACTTGTTTGCTCTGGAAACTACTCAGAATTTTGTTTCATCTTTCTAGTAACTTATGTGCTCAAATCTCTGAGAGTATTTTCTATCATACAATAGATTAAAGTTATTTTACTGTTCCTTTTGGAACTATGTGGAACTCTGTTCTCTAATGTCTGATTTGTGACAATTACATTCAGTCTTTGAAAAGAACCTATAGTGGATATTAAGTTAGATTTAGTTCTTACATTTGTTTAAATCTGAATGTTGTTACTTGTTATAGTGATGCATCATTTGGTTATCCTGGCGGGCCAACATTATTCAAGAACTTAAACTTTGGGATTGATCTGGACAGCCGTATTGCAAGTAAGATTTAGATTTTAGTTCTTAGTTCTTTTTGTCTGCTTGTAGGTGCTGATGGATACCCCACGTATGACCTATGTGATTTTGGTTCTTACATGTTTCTTTTGTTGATGGCTTGATTTTATTGATTGCACCAGCGTAAAAGTATATCTGTACAACTGCAGTAATTCCAATTTTCTGCGACTCTACAGAAGGCAATATTGGTTCTAGATTTTATGTTTGACTGATATCTTTGTTGTTGATGAATGTGGGGAAGGATGCTGATTTTTAAATCTGAGAAGCACTGCCATGCTGCCATCTTGTGTGATTGTTTTGATTTTGCACCCATTTAACGGCCATGATTCATGAGTCGTCGTATATTAAGCATACTTAATATTTGCTAAGGAATTTGGTTCAGCTTTAGATGAGACATTTTGCTATAAATTTTACAAGTGACAAATGCTTTATTTAGGCGAGGTGCCTGTTAGAATGATCCTGTGTTGATTTGGTCCAGGCTTTTATCAAAAAAAATTATTTTGACAGTCTTGATAATTTTCTCTTGCTGATTCTTTTGTTAACGCTTTTCTGCAGTGGTTGGTCCTAATGGTATTGGTAAGTCCACTATACTCAATCTGATTGCTGGGGAACTGCAGCCAAGCTCAGGAACTGTTTTCCGCTCAGCCAAGGTATGCTGTATGCACATTGGTGCAGTTTCTTATTGTTTTCCCTTGTTGCAACTAATTTCATCCTTGTTTTCTGGAGTGTGTAGCCATTGATTAGTAGTGGCATACGTAATTTATTCTGTAAATAAGATTTGTAGCAATTGCCTGTGCCAGTCCCTTGCTAGTTGCTCCTTTTCCAGAACTCTTTTAGTTTTGTATTGTCGTCATGTATGAAGCATTGCAGTTGGTTTCCTTTCTTCCTTTGAGACTGTGCTTATTGAGTACTACTGTCATTTCTACTGGATTCTCTCTTTCTATCCTATGAGGCCTGGAGGAACATGTGGGTGCATGGTTTCTCATTGTATGCTATACATGCAGGTCCGTATTGCTGTATTTAGTCAACACCATGTTGATGGATTGGACCTGTCTTCTAATCCTCTTCTCTATATGATGCGCTGCTTCCCGGTAAGTTTTTCAACTTTCAAGAACAACATTCTACTTGTATATTACATGAAAATGTCATTGAATTACATAAAGGTTATATTACGTGATTATTTTGTAAAGTTTATCTAACTTGGCAACTTGCCATTCCTTGCAATATGTCACGTGGTCAAAAACTAGAGCAAAATATTGGTTGTCGTGCTCCATGTTTTTTTTACAGTTTCTCTCAATTCTCAAAGCCGTTATGCATTTTGATTCAATAAAAATTACATTTGATGAATTTCTAGGCTCATGTTGTAGTCCTATAATTGTTGAAAACCATCTCATTTCTTCAAAAGGTAGCAAGGTGCTCAAATGTACATGCCCAAGTATTTGCTAAATGATAGTAAAAATCATATACCTGATTTACTAAAAGTGAACATATGATGTAACACCTGTAATGGCAGAATAAATTACTTACACAACTATGCCACCATTGCGTTGATCGTGATGGCAGATGTGGCCATAATGTTCTTTTCGTGGCTACTTGTGTAATTGCTGTGACATTCTTATGTCTTGTGTTATGTTTTCCTTTGCATACTTTAATTAAAGGGTTTTACTTAACAACCCAAGTTTTCTATTTTTTTTTTAAAAAAACTTTTTCCAACTTACAATCAGCTTTTTGACACTCCCTCTGATACTTTTGGCAAATTTCCTTGGTTCTCCCCCAAATATAAGCTTGTAATCTTTTGGAAACAGTGGTAGTATTACTCAAGCCATGCTTGGGGTTATATTAATTTATTAAAGACTAATTTCTAATGCAGTTGTCCAATTATGTAGCAGATGTAGCATCTTTCTAATGCAGTTGTCTATGCTTGGGTTAGGAGGGATATTTAGTATGGAAAGTCTGCTTTAGTAGCTTTTGCTTCTGTATATAAGAAAATTGACCAAAGGGTTCTTGATCCCCCCTTGTTTTTTTCCTTTCAGGGTGTGCCTGAACAGAAGTTGAGAGGTCATTTGGGTTCATTTGGCATAACTGGAAATCTTGCGCTCCAGCCTATGTACACTTTATCTGGTATGTTCCTTCTCAGCACATCAATATGCTAGTGACTCTAATTGTCATGGAAACTAAGTTGGTCTTAGGTTCCAAAAGTGGAATTGTTGTCCATGTATCTTTTATTGAAATGTTTCTTGTTGGTCCTGCAATGTTGTATCATATAACAGGTGGACAAAAAAGCAGAGTAGCATTTGCAAAGATTACTTTCAAGAAGCCACATTTATTGTTGCTGGACGAGCCATCAAATCATCTTGTAAGTCTGCCATTTTGATCTTTGTCCATAAAAAGTGTTGAACCATGGTGCGGGTGGCAGAGCCCGCAGAGGCCTCAAATATATCAAGTGGATGAATTTATGGTCTGTTACGAGATCTATTGCTCCATTGCCTATTCATTTTTTTGTGTAAATTCGTGTCAAAACCTTGGTAATAGTTGAACCTTGATGAGGTAGCCGAGGCCTCAAATGAGCTAGGTGGATGAATTTATAGGATTTTTTAGTGCTTTATCGTCTAGTCAATCTCTGTGTAATTTATGTCAAAGCCTGGACAGTCAATTTCTCGGGTTATATTGGGGGGGGGGGGTTACATTGGATGGATTTGTTCTTGCTGTTTGCCAAATTGTTCTGTGTAATCATGCTTTTGATTTTAAGCAAAAGATTGGCAACCACATCACTAATGATTGTGCCTCAGTTGTACATAATGTCTAAAAGTCACCAAATTCATTATATCATTTTTCACCCTGATGTTTAAGGGAAATTTCTTGACTGTAAGCCATCAAAGCAAACATAGCAAAAACTTTGTATGTAGTTTGTAGATTTTTCATCTTTGTGGATTTGTCATTTCATCTGAACTCGCTTTGGACAAAATATGATGTATTTGAACTGCAGGATTTGGATGCTGTGGAAGCACTTATTCAGGGTCTTGTTATGTTCCAAGGAGGAATACTGATGGTATCATCTTTTAACATTTAGCTGTAGCTACCATTTATTGTTTATGTTTATAACTAGAAGAGATACACAAACACGCACTCGCAGCAACTTTTTGACCGAACAAGTGATGTTTGTGTGTATGCAGGTCAGTCACGATGAACACTTAATATCGAACAGTGTGGATGAGCTGTGGGCAGTTTCTGATGGCATAGTGACACCTTTCCGTGGAACTTTCCAAGATTATAAAAAATTACTTCATTCATCTTAAATTGAGTCACTGATCTGTCATCAGAACACGAGCTTTTACATAGTGGGCATAGGTTATCGCAGGTTCGAAACTACAAAAATGTTTGATACTATGTCAAAACATGCCCTAAAGTACAATTTTTGTTCATGCTGGGTACTGTAGAATGAAGTAATTATTATTACTATACTACAAGCACTGATAAGTTATCATTGGTCTCAAGGTAGGAGTCTTATTATGTAACAAGCAAACATATTGAATTTAAAGGAAGCATATTTATTTTCTTCACTGTGCTTAATGAACTCTGTTCAGAAACTTGTGCTAAGCATTAGCTTTAAATCTTTTTGATATTCATTAGCTTATGTGATTACAAATTTGAATTACAACTGCCATATGGAAAAGTGGCGAAAGCTATTTGGTGTTTGTTGAACACTTGTGTGCAAATTTAACATAAGAGTTGAGAGAGTACTAGAGTAGGCAACTTCTTGTATGGTCACGTGGTACAGGACTACAGCTTCGGAGCTTCCTGTGTTTTTGTCTACTTCTCAGAAACTTCCACTTCCTGTGTAGATATGTGTCGGCACAAGTTCTTCTATGGGTCGCCTTGCTCCTTCCAACAAACAACCATGGCAATACATCTTCGAATAATGTAAAACTTTGATCTTCATTCTTTTGGAACCTGATGTTTCGACACGCTCCTTTTTTTCGTAATCCTTAGATGCAAAAGCACATCTACTTTCCATCAATTCCCTTTTAAGTTGATAAAGTTTTGCTTCTTTTATCCTCTTGAAATTTCAAAATGGTTTACAAGTGCTAAATATGTGAGTTATGTACTTCTATAATAGTGTAAATCAGATTTTTATTGCGGGAACTGAAATTATTTCTACTGTACTTTTGTTTGATACTTCCACGGTATTATCATTATTACCTCTCACAATACTCTTTATTCGTTTCCCCAAAACATACAAACCCTAGGCAAAACCCTAAGTATACCCGCCCTCTAGGAGGCTCACTGGTGGTTGACTGGCTGTCGGTGAGCTTTGCCCGTTTACCCTTGGCTTTAATTATATCTTTCGTCGTTTCCTTCCCCGATTGTCTTGTAGCAGTTAAATCTAATTTCCTGCACAGGTTCCTTTCGCTCTCGTCGGCAAGTCGGTTGTTCTCTTCGCCGACAAGGTATATCCTTCCCTTCCCCTGTAGCGGTCGTCGGACATCCCTTCCCCTGTAGCGGTCGTCGGACATCCCTTCCCCCTCCCTTGTTTAGGTTGTCCGTCGCCCCCCTCCCCCCGTGTTGCTTCGTTTTCCCCTCCCCCTCCCCTGGTGGTCGGGTTCCCCTTTCCCTCCATCCCCCTTAGTTTACGGGCTTCCCCTTCCCACCTCCCCCTAGTTTAGTGTCTTAGTGAGTCTCCCCTTCCCCATTCCCGGTTAGTGTGTTTGTTGGCTTCCCCTTCCCCTTCCAAGTTATTGTGTCGTTGTCCTTACTAAAGCCTAAGTGTCGGCTTTAGTTGTTTAATTCTTCACGTTACGTTGTTAGTTCTTAGTTGGGTTAGTATGAGTAAGTTGCCTGCTTACTCAATCTGCTTGATAAGTTTGTTACTTGCTGGAGGCAGTCCTTGTTTTCAAGGTGTTGAGCCTGGTCTGTATGGTTGGTCAGGGTTTCTGTTTTTGTTTTATGGAATTGAGCGTGGAAGTGCGTGGCAAAAGGTTTCATTGTTGGAGTTTGTTTTATCAGATTTTGGTAATTGGATAATTGCTTGAGATCTAACAATGGTTAGATTTCAGTCTAGCTTGGTAATGATCTTATCAATCATTGCCTTGACAAATTGATGTTTGAAGGTGGCTCCCTAATTTGTTAATTGGGTTTATAGCACGTCAACTAAGTTGAGCTTAGAAGCTCGTAAATGGGAATAGAAAAAATGCATATCAAGTTCGGAAAACAATACCAACCCGGAGCAACGCCCGAACCTAAATACTAGTTTTAAGACAATAACTAGTTCACTTTGTCGGTAGAGTTCCAACATCCAAGGAGGTGATACCTTGGACCTATAACATATTTTCTTGTCTCCCATATACCAAAAAGAAATAAGAAACACACCAGGAAAAGAAAAAAAACTAAAATTGACTAGATGTACTAGCATTCTTCATTGCTATTTGCTAACAATGGATCTTGCTTGTATGTAAGGTGAGTATACACAAAAGACACAATATCACACCATCACAAAGTATATTCTACTGTAAAGAATTTCCTTACCAGAAAATATCTCCCACTACTGCTATTCTTATATGACAAATTGAACCTCTAAATAGGCACAAACTACACATTTTTTTCTCGACAAACTTCAATTTACAGTTAGCAAAAATTACCCTTAAATGTATCCTGCCAAGCTACAAAATTACTGCCTAAGAAGCTGGACTGAACAGTGAACACTGGCCTGTATATCAGAAGCAAGTATATCAATGTGAGTGTACTTTACCCCAGTACTAATCCACAATATTGTTGCTAAAGAGTTTAAACTGTTTCGCATCGAGAATCAACTTCCTGAAAGAAGAGATAGCGCCTAGAAGTCCAGCACCAGTGCAGATGATGATGATCGAAATGTTAACCAAGTAAACGGCTGATTTGTTTGATGGTTTATGAGTCATGTTGTAAAGAAGCATAGGAAGGATGAAATCCAAGGGGTATGAACCAATTCCTACTACACTGCTGATGTCTCCAAAAAATGGGAGCATTGCCGCAAAAAATCCTCAAACTACCATGTATGCTGTACGAACTATTATCCTTGGGATCAAGTTTCTCTTAGAGAACATTTTATGGTTTGGATCTGCTGATTTCTTCTCCATTATCTCAAATGCTACTTGAGAGTAAACCTGTTCAAATGCTTAGTTTTAGTCAATCTGAAGCAACCTGTACTAGTATTTAGTTTCGTTCTTTTTACGAGGATCTAACTTCCTTTTGTACAAGTATCACAAACACCATGGATAGTGAACTTAATAGTTGGTAAATCAATCACTAAGTATTTCCCATTTAGTTTGTTTAGTAGGGACAAGCTGGCAAGACCGCAACGCTTGTGCCACAATAGCAGATCTTCTTCAATCGCGCTTTTCTAGAAAGTGGTTTAGTCAATATGTCAGCTATTTGATTTTCAGTAGGACAAAATTCAACTTTTACAAGACCTTTTTCTACATTAACCTTAAGAATAATGATGCCTAATGTGTATATGCTTGACCCTTGAAAATGCAAATAACACTAGTAGTATCACAGTAGATATAAACACACTTAAACTTTATACGAAAGTCTTTTACATGTTGCTTGATCCGAACAGCACGCAGCAGCAGCCACATACTCAACCTCTACAGTGGACAAAGCAACTCTATTTTGCTTCTTTGAACTCCATGAGACCAAGCTTATTCCTAGGTACTAAACAATGTCTGATGTGCTCTTGCTATTAACCAAGTCCCTAGCATAATCCGCATCCGAATAACTTACAAAATCAAAAATATCATTTCGAGGATTCCTTTCAAATACCTAAGAATTCTCTTAGTTGTTATTAAGTGAGGTTCTTTAGGATTTGATTGGAATCGTGCACATAAACCAACACTAAAAGCAATATTTGGTCTACTTGCAATTAAGTAGTGTAAAGAATCAATCATATCTCTATATTGCTTCTCGTTACACACTTACCATTTGAATGTTCATCTAACCTTGTTCTTGAATCTTTCACATGATTTTGGTATGAATATGTCTGTTCCTTTTTGTAACACCCCCAAATTACTCACTTTTAAATAAATAATTTAGTAATAATATTTGAGTAATTTAGGAGTATTACCGCCACGTGACTAACACGCTTTTGGCAATCGACTACTAACTAACAAAATAACTTACAACAAAAGACTTTTAACCAAAAATAATAATACTTCTTTACTGATAAAAGTAAATATTGTCTCAAAACTCAATATAATTAAAAACCCTAATCTAGGTGAAGATCCCCTTCCTATTATGCTCCCATGCACATCCAAAATTCACCTGCAAAAATGCTTACCAAAAAGGTAAACAGGGCAAAGCCAAATAGGAAAAAAGGAAATACGCGTCAGTATAAAATTGAGTAAGAAATGTACTAGATAAGTAACACATTTGTTAGTTCATAACAATTTTTCATTTCGAAAACTCCATCATCAATAATTCAAGAATAACTCTTTAAGAATAAACTATTTTCAAACACTTAATAATAATTCAAGAATAACATTTTAAGAACAAACTCTTTCCAAATTTGAATAATAATTCAAGAATAACCTTTAAGAACAAACTCTTTCCAAACACTTGAATAATAATTCAAGAATAACCTTTTAAGAACAAACTCTTTCCAAACAACTTGGATTAAAAATAATCCTGAAAACAATTCCTCTTCTTATCTCCCCTTCTATTTTGCTAAGTGTGCACACCCCCAAGCTAGTCATCCCATGACGGAGCTATATCAAGGGGTAATTGTAATTGCCAACAAGTGGACTTTGAAGCTCTTGATATTAATCAAGCGGAAATAATAATAATATGACTTGTAAGTCATGAAAAACCTCCTTTCCTCATAAACTTATTCTTATACTTGAGCTTTCTCATAACCAACCAATAAGTAATTTACCACATGAACTTAATCATGACTGACCTATCATGAGCATAATATTTTTGAGTAAGAAATATGAAAATATTTTTCTTAAACCAAAGAAAATTGAAACTTGAATAAGAAATATAAAATTAGAATAGATAGGAAGAGAAAGAACAACTTTGAAATAAGAGAGTATGGATTCTTTAAAGTTTTTGTGTGAAAAAGATGGCTTAGGGCTTGTTCTCCCCAGCTTATTTTCAGTTCAGTTTATTTCAGTTCAGTTCAGCTTTAATAAGTTCAGTTCAGTTCAGCTCCAATAAGTTCAATTCAGCTCAGCTCAGCTCTTTTATAATCATTTTGTTAAATATTATTATTATGTTGGTATAATTTATTTTACTAATTACTGTTATTATTATTATTATTATTATTATCATTATTATTATTATTTAAATATATATCATTACTATTAAGTATTATTATTGTTGTTGTTTCTATATATTATTTTGTTTATTATACCTTTACTCATTATTATTACTATTATTATTAGGAGGAACATGGTTTAGGTCAAAGCACAAATAAACCCACTTTTTTAGCCTATAAACCAATCAAATCGCGTCAAGACGTTTTATGATGTAATTTTCGCGGTCCAACCCAATCATTATTTTTGTTACTAATATTTTTATATTATTAAATCTAATTATTAAAATAGTAATATTAATTTACTTCTTAGATATTATTGTTATTATATATCATCAAGTATTAATATATTAATACAAATAATATAAAATGATTATTATTAATTATCATTATTATCATTAATTATTATTATTATTATTAATTAATAATTATTAATATTATTTATTTATAACTATCATTTAAAAATATCAAAAATACTATTATTATTATTCATTATTATTACTTATCATTATAATTATTATTTAATATTCATATTATTATTGTTTAAAATATTATTTATATATTTATTACATTCAATTTCATTCGATTTAATTTAATTCAATTCAATTCAATTCAATTCAATTCAATTCAGTTCAGTTCAGTTCAGTTCAGTTCAGTTCAATTCAGTTCAGTTCAGTTCAGTTCAGCTCCAATAAGTTCAGTTCAGTTCAGTTCAGCTGTTTTATGCCGAAGAGAACATGCCCTTAAGGTATGCGGTATTTACAGGAGTAGAATATGTAGTACTTAATTTCAAAAATTAAATACTTTGTAACATTCACCATAAATTAGGAGATTAAACCAAGATTTGTAACTTCCATCATAAATTTGGAAGTCATAGGAAAACAAAACTTCTTCCAATCACCATAAATCCCATAGGAATATATGGCCCCCAAATTTTTTTTTTTTTTTTGGTTTTCTGAATTTTTTGACTAGGATTTAATACCAAAAGCTTAACAAATCCAATTTTGGCGCCATATTCCCGCAAAAATAATTAAAAATCAGTGAAAATACTATAATATCCTTTTCTTAAAATATTCATTTCAGAAAATAAATATAAAATTATTTAAATCAAAAATTCCGAGTTTAGACTGAACCGAACCGAAAATTCTGGTCCGACCCTAGTCTTTTCACAACCTTATAATTGTGTTATTGGCTTTTAGAGATGCTTCTTTAAGTTTTATTTATCCTGAGTTGCCTCTGCAGCCATAGGAAAAATATAGCGGATGCAATCGCGTTATTGCGGAAGAGTGTGCTTTGGTCCAGGATTGGACCGAAATCTGGAAATTCATCTTTCCTATTTTTTTATCCCATGTTGTGTCGCAACTCCATTTTCCAACAAAACACCAAAGTTTGTTACATATTAGGAGAAGAGGTTGTTATACAAGATGAAATAGTTATAATGTAATATGTTGTTGGATTTGTCTTAATGTATATTTTCAGAAAATCAAAATTTTATACTTTACTCTAATACATAATTAAAGATATTAGTAGTCAAAGTAGTGCATCGACAAGCGTTTTAGTCAACAATGTAGCATCTATTTTAAAACGGATGAAGTACAAAAAATGGAAGATGAAAAATGGTTCTATCAATCTAATGTGTTACCTGAAGATATATTATAAAACTAACTGTTGAAAATGATGGGGAAAAATTTTGTACCTAGTGGGAGGAGTGTATCAAACAAGTTCGAACGAGATGTTAGTTACACAAGTGCTTCACTATCGGCTCAAGATTGTCTACCTCTTCACTAGTGTAGTATCTTAATCTATTTTTTTTTTGTAGATATTAGTTTTGATGATTCAAGTTGTAGATATTTGGTTAACAAAGCTTCTGTATACATATTTGGTTATATGGTGCGAAATATTTGGTTCATCACTCACGAATTTCTTGAATATAGTGGTTATCAATTTAGTGGTGAATACATGACAGACTTTTTCCACACGCTTTTTGATATTCGATATGAATTTTTCCCAAAGTGTTTAAGTTTTGGTCCATTGAAAGGAGCAATCAGAAAATTGTGTTTAGAGAATACAAATGTTAATCACTTGTAAGAATCATATTTTGTAACTACATTCATGATATCTGAACCGGTTAGATTTAAAGTACTGGGTAATGAAATATCAGATCGAATAAACTTAAGAGTCGATTTTGAGGTTTCAAACTTTGTAAAGCTACTCGTTCGAAATTGGAGAAAGTTGTCAAATGCTTTGTTTTTGTCCCATCACGAGGTTCCATGGAGAAATGTGCTTAGTTTGACGAATATTAGTCCAGAACTTGGAGTCGTAGATGGACATAAATGGTCATATCTCACTTGTTTTTCATCGGAATCAAACTTTTGACCAGGCGCTGGAAAGCTATCGAGCAAAATTTTCATATCCAACTTGAATCTTACCAAAATATTAAGTATGTTGTGAAACAGGGACGAGCCTATTAAGGGTTCTAGGTGGCACGTGCCCCACCAAAAAAAAAAATCGGATTCTTTTTACTTTTAACATCAAGCAGATTTTTTACAATAGGTTAAAATTAAAACGCGCGTAATAATTACATATAATGCAACTTGGTCCAGTGGTTCTCTTAGTATCATGTAAATGCTCTTGCCGCGGCCCGCGGGTTCGATTCCCCTACACGCATTTTATGCTTTCTTTTTTTTTTACTTTTTTTTCCTTTTTTTTTTCCTTTTTTTCTTTTCTTTCATATTTGCTTAATACCTTTTGTTTTGTTTTGTTTTTTCTTTTTCTTTTACTTCTTACTCTTTCTCTTCACTATTTTAGCATTTTTTTTCTTCTTCATTCTTCTTCTTCATTTCATATTTTAAATAGTATCCATCTCCCTGAGTTCCAGCTCTAATTTTAACCATTTTTTTGTTTGTGATATAGCGATTACTTTTTCTTTCCTTTACAAATAAATGCAAAAATGGAGATAGTATTGAATACTTAATAATATTACCTCTCAAGGCGGGATGGAACCGCAGCCCTTTTTCGTGGGAATCCTGCTTACACTGAAACCAGATGTGGGAAGTCATCTTTAGGGCAAGCTGCATTTAGGTCTCTGAAGTCGACACACACTCGTACTTGTCTGTTCTGTTTTTCTTGCATACTGGCAAGATGTTCTAAATAAAAGAAACTTGGGTTGGGAAATTGGATAATTTATTAAGGTTGTGAAAATTAAATTGTTGCATTGTTTTAAAATATGATATTATGATTTTTCTTTTGTAATTTGGTGCCCCACCAAATTCGAAATCCTGGATCCGCCCCTGCTGTGAGATATGACCTTTTGAAATTGACCCTTATGCACAAACACTTATAAACAAATGGAGTTACTCTGATGAATAGATGGAGTTACTCTTATGACCAAATGGAGTTACTTGTATGAGTATGTGGTTAAATTTAGCAATAAAGGGTGTCACTCCTATAAAGAAATGTGGTTACTCTTATAAGCAAATGCGGTTACTTTTATGAACCTTTGGGGTTAATCGTATGATTAAATGAGATTACTTGTATGATTTATTGAAGTTATTTATATAAATAAATGAGGTTACTAGTATGAATTAACCGGGTACTCATAAGATTAAATGAGTTTACTCATAGATTAAATGACATTACTAGTATGAATTAATTGGGTTACTCATATGATCATAAAAATGGGGTTACTCATATAATAAAATGGGATTACTTTTGTGAACATGTTAGGGTTACTTGATCAAATAGGGTCATTATATGATTAAATAAGGTTAATATTGTGAACTAATGAGGTTACTCGTATGAAAAAACGAAGTTAGTTTTGTGAACAAATGAGGTTACTCATTTGAATAAATGAGGTTATTAATCAGTTTACTTTTATGAATGAATGAAGTTACTCATTTGAATAAATGCAGTTACTTTTGTGAACCTTTAGGGTTACTCGTAAGATTAAATGAGGTTACTCGCCTGATTTATTGAAGTTACTTGTATAAATGAACGAGGTTACTAGTATGAATTAATTGAGTTATTCATAAGGTTAAACGAGGTTACTCATAGATTAAATGACATTACTAGTATCGAGTTACTCATATGATAAAAATGGGGTTACTCATATGATAAAAATAGGGTTACTCATATAATAAAATGGGGTTACTTTTGTGAACAATTGTGAGGAAGATGGATGAGTAACCCCAATTGACACCCTTTTATTGTTAAAAATAACCACATACTCATACAAGTAATTCCATTTCGTCATAAGGGTAACTCCATCTCTTCATAAGAGGAACTCCCTTTGTTTATAAGTGTTTGTGCATAAGGGTCAACTTTAAAAGGTCATATCTCACAACACATTTAATATTTTGGGAAGATCCAAGTTGGAGATGAAACTTTGGGTCGATAGCTTTCCAACGCTTAGTCAAAAGCTCAATTCTGATGAAAAACGAGTGAGATATGATTATTTGAAATGAGCTGATGGACTGATAGCATGTCGCGCGCGGCCACACCTGTAATTTCATGTGTTGCTGGCCACACACAAGACGCGCCGTAAATTGTATATATATTCGCTATCCTTTAATGAGATGGGTTGACTAAAATTCCTAACAACTTTGCAGATAGGGGTGTTTGCGGTTTGGGTTGGTGCGGTTCGGGATGTAACCCAACCCAAACCGCAAATATACGGTTTGATATTTTTCCAACCCAAACCGAACCGCACAAAAACGGTTTGGTGCGGTTTGACTAATTTTTCCTCCGCGACATTAATTTTGTAATATAAAAGTAATTTTTTTTTTGTTAATAAGAGTCCAAATAGCAAAAGTGTTAAAGTTCTTTATTTCAAACTTCTTTTTCAGTTTTATACTTGTATGTCACCTTGTCAAGTGTATTTAAATTATTTTCTTTAAAAAAACATATAAAATTGCGGTTTGCGGTGCGGTTTTGGCTTCCAAAAATTTAAGTGAAAGTATTGGTTCAGACTGTCTGACCCAATATGTTCGTCGGACGAATCTGACCCAATATGTTCGTCGGACGAAGGAGAACGTCGCCGCGGCTCCTTTTCTTACTCGATTCTTGCTCAATTATCTACCCTGATTCGATGCGAGTTATTGCTTTCAATTCTAATTCTTATGATGTTGATCAAATGGTTGATGATATATGATTATAGCTTCATTGATGATGATAGTTGCATTGGTTGATGTTGATAGTTGCATTAGTTGATGTCGATGTCGATGTCCGTGAATGGTGATGAACTGATGAATAATATTCGTGACTTCAAAGTACACGATGCGTTCGCAATGATAAAATCCACCATAAGTGGAGGAAGGAGTTTAAAATCGATGAGTTGCTTAAAGAAGATTTCAGTGATGATTTGGAGAAGATGGTTTTCATGCATGGATTTAGCAAAGAAGGTCCCCTATGTGTTATAATGTTTATGGTGCTTTTCAAGATAAGGAATTGTACCAGAAAACATTCTCTGATGAAGAAAAAAGGCAGAGATTTATGAAATGGAGGATACAGTTGTTGGAGAAAAGTATTAGTTGGATTTCAACTGGAAAAAAATGAAGACTAACTGAAAAAAATTAGAAACTAACTGAAAAATATTAACTGAAAAAAAATTAAGACTAACTGAAAAAAATGAAGACTAACTGAAAAACATTAGAAACTAACTGAAAAACATTAACTAAATGATGACCAACTGAAAAAAATGAAGACTAACTGAAAAAAATTAAGACTAACTGAAAAAAAAAATGAAGACTAACTGAAAAAAAATTAGAAACTAACTAAAAAACATTAACTAAATGATGACCAACTGAAAAAAATGAAGACTAACTGAAAAAAATTAAGACTAACTGAAAAAAATGAAGACTAGCTGAAAAAAAATGAAGACCAATTGAAACCCAAGTGCTTCTAACTGATATGGTCCGACCAGTTATATTGTGTCAGACGAGTCTGACACAATACCTTCTCAAAATTAAAACCCAACCTAAACTGCAAACTGCGGTTTGCTTGAAATCATAACCCAAACCGCAAACCAACGCAAACCGCGAAAAACGATTTCGGTTGCGGTTTGGTGCGGTCCAGACCGCACTCTGAACAACCCTAATTGCATGTAGGAATACATACTGAACTAAACTCCTTATTAACCTAATATTCCAATACGACCCATGAGTATCATCATTGTAACTTGTAAGAATTTTGCGGTATCAATTGAATTTTGTTCTTTTTCCTTCTCAAATTATGTTTTCAAAAATTTCCACGTTTATTGTTTTCAGCACAATGTCAAATTCTCCGTGTCGAGATTGATTTCGGCATATTGAACAGAACGATTGGATGATGGATGAACCTAAAGTTCCAATTCCAGCAAAAAAATTGGGTCGTTTCACATTTGTCTATATTATTATAGCTATGTAGTATAATGTATGTGAAAAACAAGAGATTTATGAGAACATTAAATCCTAAATTTGAAATTCATCTTAAAACTCAGCAAATCATTTATCTGTTTCTTATTCAGTAACCAAAAAAAGTTATGAGTTTTGGTGTTTTTGGTTGATTTCTTTACTGTTTGTTTGGCAGAGAAGATTTAGAAGGAAAAGAAAAGAGGTGGAATTAACTTTGTTACTTTTCAATGTTTGGTTCATTAAAAAAATTTTACGGGAAAGGAAATGGAAGCAATCAGAAGGAAAGACTCTTTAATAAAATATCACTTTTCTTTCCTCCCAGAAGCGAGGGAATTTGGGAAGAAAGAGAAAATTTATACCAAATATGGAAAATTAAGTTTTTTTCCTTTATCTTTCATTCTTTTGCTTTCTCTCCTCTTCTTTTCTTTTCCTTTACTAAAAAAAATTGAACCAAACATATTGTTAATTTCCACAACTGCAACTTTTTCTTCATATGAAGATTTTTCAGGCTTTTTTGGGCATTCAAGTTAGTTAATTTGCTATTTTAGAGAATTGTGTCAATAGTTAGAGTAATTGGATCATTTGGGAAGTTTATTTCTTCAAGCAAAAACATTTGATTAAATATAAGTTTCTCTTTTTCTGTAGTATAAACTTGCATGTTTTGTTGAATAATGTCTGTTGTTTTCCCCATTTATTTAATTAAACCTTTGATTAGCTTCTAAGCAACAATCATAAGTTGATTGAATGTCTTTCAAAAAAAAAAAAAGTTGATTGAATGAGTGTGAAAGCTAATCTCACAAAGGCGATTCTCCACAAACTTTGTGTTAGATTGTGTAAAACTCCGTGATCTGGAGAGTTTACAATCCTAGTCCTACCGTAATTAGGTATCTATACAAAGTATTAGAGAAATGATAAACGTATAATTGATAGATGCAAAAAAACATCTATCAAGGGTAATCAAGTCTTTTCGCATATTAAAGTGAGGGGTACTAAAGTCCTTTCCTTAGGGGACCACAAGTACCTTTTGTTGGAATATATTATTATGAGTTGGTCTTATAAGAGACCGTCTAATTTTAATTTAAAATTAGGCAACATATTAAGCTCAATAGAAAGAAGATAAGTAATGGGCTTTTTGAATAAAGTTATGGGCTTTTTGAATAAAATGATAAACTTAAGTTAGTCTAATTTTAACATAAAATTAGACCGTCTCTTTTAATAACTTGTGTATTATTATAATGCCTGATAGATGTTTTTTTCATCTATCAAATAGATGTTTATCATTTCTCCAAAGTATTATCCTAATAGAAAAAGAAAATATTATCCTAATATTATTCTCTATCACTTTGTTCTCCCCAAGAAAAAACATGTTTGATTAACTAATTAATTATACTAGAAATCATAACTTTTTTTTTCTTAAAGCGGAGAATCTAATCATTGATTTAGTTCTTCATCATCTTCCCCACTTAAAGCTAGGTTCACTTCTTCGATTGAAATCTCCCACTTACTGAAACTTCATGGTGGTAAATCATTGAGAAAGATCCAACCACATAATTTTAATTTCAAAAAAAAAAAAAAGGGGCAAAACCACATTTTTTTGACTTGCTTTCTAGTCGTCGGTTTGAAAATGATGTCTTCAATCTCTATTTGTATAAATTCATCCCATCAGATTTTAATTCATTTCAAAATCCCAAATTTTCTCTCTAAAAATGGCAAATTTTTATGCTAGAATTTGCAGTTTTACAGTGATTTTAATAATTCTCTCTTTAACTTTGCCAGTCATGTCACACCCACCAACCTGTAGTGCTGCTATTGATACAGGTCCATTAACTCCCACTATCCCTCTCATAGCTTTCTTAGAACAAGTCCAAGAAACTGCCCTCAATACTTTTGGACCCAAAAACTTTGATCCCAAACTTTATATTGATTTCTCATTGAAATCTAATCTTTCAATCACTCAGAAAGCATTTGCTAGATTGCCAAGAACACAAAATGGTATAGTTTCGGCTGTCGAATTACAAAGGTTCATACAAGAACACTTTAATGGAGCTGGGGATGATTTGATTTATGCTAAACCAGCTGATTTTGTGGCTGAGCCACATGGGTTTTTACCAAAAGTGAAGAACCCTGATGTTAGAGCTTGGGCATTGCAAGTTCATTCATTATGGAAGAATTTGAGTAGAAAGGTTTCACCTGCTGTAAAAGAGTACCCTGAATTACATACTTTGCTTCCTGTGCCTGAATCTTGTATTATTCCTGGTTCAAGGTTTAGAGAGGTCTATTACTGGGATTCTTATTGGGTTATCAGGTTTGATCTTCAACATTGTTTTTTCTTTAATTTATTGTAGTCTAGGGGAGGATCTAGGGATGGTCTACCCGGGCCTCGGCCCACCCCATGATCCAGAATAATTATAAGTAACCTATTTGGGATAGTAATGCAAATAGGTATGGTGGAGCAGGTGGTTTTCAAAAAAATTAATCAATAAGTTCGGCCCACCCTATATAAAAATTCTATTAATTTACATATTTTCTTAGCTTCTAATTGGTTAAGTTGCTTGCTCAACCTAAGAAAGGGGTGTGTTCTTGTCCACTTATTGTGTGGTTTGATGTTGATGTTTTATTCATTTATTGACTGACTAATATAATACAAAAATTTCAGATTCCAAGGACACAAGGTTCCATCTGTTTTAGTTTGGGTGGTGTTGAAAGTGCATGTTTTTTTTTTTTCTATTAGAGTAATAGTAATACATGTTATAATCAAGGTTGCAAACCCCTATAAGGTTGACTTTGTTAGTGTTTGAGTTGTTAACTGATGTAGAACATACATCCTCCGTTTTTTTGACTTTTGATACTATTCACATGTGTAGCTTTGACTATCTTTTGTGATTTATACTTTAGAAAAGATATACCCATGTGAGATTTGTTAGATTCGTCTCAATGTATATTTTCATAATATCAATTTTTTGTAATTTTTGCTTAATCAATTAGAGATATAAAAGCTTAAAATAGTGCATTGAGATGTGTGTCCAAAGGAAACGGGTCAACTAAAAAAATAGAATGGTAGTTTTCAATAATTTGACAAATTTGTTGTTGATGCTGAAACATTGAACAATTGGTATATTTAATTGTTGACAATGAAGACTTATGAGCCAGACCTTTGCACTTGTTTGAAGTCATATTGCTTTAGATATCTAGCATGATATCATCATTTAGAAAAAGCCCATGCTCAGTTTTGCTTACAGTCGTCACAGCTTACAAGGACAAGTAAAGATAGCAGTATCGTCGTTAGTTGTCTCGTATTAAAAAATTATTAAGAAAAATATATATAATACTCGGGCAGTGTGTCTGTCAATTTCATATTACATTCAGAGACAACATGGCTGATCTAATTCGAGTACTTCCTCCGTTTCATATTACTCGCTACACTTCTCAATTCACAAACTCTTTGACAATTTTTGGAGAAGAGAGATGTAGAGAGTAAAAAAGAAAAGGAACCCATGTGGAGGAGAGAGATAGAGAAAGTTTATTGCCCAAACAGGAAGTGTAGCAAACTAGCAACTAGCAAGTAATGTGAAACTTCCCACAATGGAAAGTGTAGCGAGTATTATGAAACGGAGGAAGTAGTTCAAATCTTGCATCTGGATGATGTTTTCTTGGTGGGCACAATCTAATTTGTGGTATTCTTGTGTTTCTCTATCTTGAAGTTTAGAGTTACTAGAACATGTAATTTTCTGCTTGGACATAGACCTATCTTTAATAGGATAGAGTTATCAGGATTTAAATGAAAGTCCTCTGCCACAGATCTCCCATTCTCATTTTTTTGGAGTACCTTAATCTTGCCATATCTATGCAGGAATGAAGAGTATACTATTTCAAAAGACTGTATAGTGTATAATATGTTAGTATAACGTTCAACGCTGGAAAGAGTTGTTATGTATTATGAGATTTATATCTTTGTTTGCAGGGGCTTGCTAGCTAGTAAAATGCACAAGACTGCAACAGCAATCGTAACTAACCTCATATATCTTGTTGACAAGTATGGACATGTGCTTAATGGTGCCAGAGCATATTACACCAATCGCAGGTGACTGAGACTTTTTCATATCTAGTATATATTTTTTCGAATTATAAATCATCGGACATTAGTTTGACCATGATTGTGAGGCAGCTTTACTAAGCTATGAGTTATCAGGACTTAGGCTACTATGGTACCATTTCTATCTTATGAGAAGTAGAACATGCCCAATGCATAAAGTATTTAGCTAGTTATCATGCGATATACATTTTATAGATAGATGTTTCTTTTCCCCACCGAAAAGCTCCATGTGATTAATAATACTAATGTATTAAAACTGGAAAACTGTAAAGCTAATTTTAGAGTCCATGGAGAGCCAGAAAGTCTGATGGATGAAGTGCAAAACTGGAAATAGAATAAAGGTGAAAGATACTGTTGTTACAGAGTTTGTAGTATGAAAGAGAGTTTGAGGGATAAACACACGCCGTGTACTGTTTCCGCTCCCCCATAAGGTTTGTCCTAGTTGATTTTTCACAAACTTTGAGAAGATCATTAATGAATTGACATATAATTAACAGTGTATGATTTGGTAAATTTGCATTTGTAAATGAAGGAATGTATTAAAATTAGAAAAACAAAAAAAAGATATGGGGACAATTTTGTTAGACGAAGGGCATATTTCTCTCATTTACAAGACAGTCTGTTGTGGGCTTAGGGAAGTCGATATGTATGCAGATAACTGTTTGGTTAGACTCTAGATTGGAAAAAGGTTAGGCTACAAGTAAGAGGCATATCATAGTTTGCTTAAGGTATCTGATTTTGTCCATCACAGAATTGTTATTCTTAATGGCTGATCTTGCATCAAAGTTTTGGAGACAGGCATCCATAATGTTAAAGTTTCGACCTTTATATGCTGCCAAATATTTTACTCCAACTATTTAGGCATCTATTGATTGGACTGTGAAACATCTGAAGTTTCTTTCTTCTATAGCCAACCTCCTCTATTGAGCTCAATGGTGCATGCGATTTACCAAAGAACAGGTGACATGAATCTGGTTAAGAAGGCTCTTCCTGCCCTACTCAAAGAATATAAATTTTGGAATTCAGGTGCCTATAACGTGGTTATATTTGTTTTCATATCGGCTTTCTGATCATTTTTCGTGTCTACTGATTCCACTGTTCTATTGTAACCCAACTTGTTTGGTAGGAATGCATCAGGTGACAATTCGTGATTCTAGAGGCTGCAGTCACAATTTGAGTAGATATTATGCTATGTGGAATACACCAAGGCCAGAATCTTCGACTATTGTATGCTCATCTTCCACTTTGCAACAGGAAAGTAAGAGCTGTACAATCCAAGCATACATTTGACTCTTTGATTGTTCTTTCTGCAGGACCAGGAAACCGCTTCAAAGCTGCCTGCTGGAGCTGATAAACAGAAGCTCTACCGTGAGATTGCTTCAGCTGCTGAATCTGGATGGGATTTTAGTACACGATGGATGAGGTAAAAAAATGGGATTGGTTTCATGGTAAATCATTCATCTCCCTCTTCATTTTTTTTTTGTGGGCATTGCTTGTGCCATGATTCTCTCTGTTATATGCTCAACAGAAAACCATCAGCTTTTCATGATTATACAAGATTCAGACATTTAAATTGAAAATTATAGCTACCTTCAGATAGATAATTACAGTTACCTTCTTTAGATATATTGCATTAGTCGTGGTCTCTAGTCTAGTATCGAATAAAATGGATGGCAAGCAACATTCAGAGGGTGTCAAACTGTTTGTCCAATTATCCTTCAATTCTTAGATAGTGTACTCTAATCCAGTAATTAAACCTTGTAGGAGATATTACAATTTAAAAATCACAAGCCCATGTTTCTTCCCAGTTTTCTTAGTTGTGAAATGCATATATCTGCTCGGGTCTGCTATGGTCCTGAAAAAGGGATATCAGCAAAGCTTATTGTGATTTTGCACAAAAAAGAGTATGTTTTGGTTTACCATTTGATGGCCTGTTGTCATATGGGATGAAGAGTTTACCGTGTCTTACTGCAGGAATACGTCTGATCTAACAACATTGACCACAACAACAATAATACCTGTAGATTTGAATGCCTACATACTCAAGGTATGTTTTAGTTACATGACATGAGGTCAATTTGGTGGTTCTTGCTGTGTGCTAAAAACTGTTCCCTCTGCTCTCCTCAGATGGAGCTTGATATAACTTTCCTTGCAAAAGTAGCGGGAGAAAATAGCATTGCTGTGCAATTTCTTGAAGCTTCTCAAGCAAGAGAGAAGGCATTTAGCTCTATCTTCTGGAATGAAAAGATGAGCCAATGGCTTGACTGCTGGATCACTTGCAAGGTGAGATTTGAATACATCCTATTGTTATATGCTTTCTTGAATATTTTTTGACCTCTTTGTTAAATCTCACAGGATAATCAAACTTGGGAAGCTTCTCATCAGAATCAGAATTTGTTTGCTTCTAACTTCGTTCCTTTATGGATTAAGCCATTTGATTCAGGTAATTATCATGCTCCCTCATATTACTTATGTTATAGCTCTTTGTTATGTTAGGCCACTTTCTCTGCTTTTGGTAAAAGTACTTCGGGATACTGTTGTCCTCGTCTAAACTCATTTTTTGCTATATATTTACGGACATAAGATCACCTAAGAGTTAACTTGTCTTGCTGCTGGGGTGTTCGTGTCATTGCTATTCCTTATGGATTCTTCGGTATACTGTTGTCCTCCTATATGGCTATATTGGAATACGGTCTCTTCAATCTGCCTGTAGCAGGATCACAGATGATGAAAGATTTATATATTGCAATGTAGTATGAGTGACTTTGTATTTTGAAGCTCACTTGGCGGAGAAGGTCATGAAAAGCCTTGCAAGTTCAGGCTTGGTTTGTGCTGCTGGGATTGCTACTTCTTTAACAAATTCAGGAGAACAATGGTTATTTGCCTATTACCCTTCTTTCATAAATCTCAAGTAATGCATTTTTGTATGTTTTTAGCTTTGTATCGAGTTGATAGAGATTGTGTGACCAGGGATTATCCTAATGGCTGGGCTCCCATGCAACATATCATAATTGAAGCTCTTGCAAAGTCCGGATCCAAGGAAGCCTATACAATGGCAGAAGATATAGCTATCAGGTGGATTAGGACCAACCATGCAAGCTACAAGCAAACTGGAGATATGCATGAAAAATACAATGTAGAAAAATGTGGGGAATATGGAAGCGGTGGTGAATATATACCTCAGGTATTTATCTGAAGAATAAGTAGCATGTCAATTCTTTGGAGATAAAGTATTTAGGATTCAGTTTCTCAGTGCTAAGGGCCTGTTCTCCCCAGCTTATTTTCTATTCAATTCAGTTCAGTTCAGATCAGTTCAGTTCAGTTCAGTTCAGTTCAGTTCAGTTCAGATCAGTTCAGTTCAGTTCAGTTCAGCTCTTGACAATGCTTTTACTCTCACATATCACTATTCATTTCAGTTCAGTTCGGTTCAGTTCAGTTGTTTTATGCCGAAGAGAACAGACCCTAACTCAACTGAATATATAATCTTCACTGAAATTTTTCCTTGATTTTGTGGGGGTTGGAAAAGAGCTTATACAAAGAAACATATATGTTTCTCGCTGATATAAATTTGATTTTACTCGCAGACTGGTTTTGGCTGGACAAACGGTGTTGTATTGGCATTATTAGAAGAATTTGGATGGCCAGAAGATAGAAAACTTGATTGTAAATGAACAGGGAGCTGCAGAATATGGGCTGTTGCTTCTTGCTAAGCAGTTATTCACACAGTTGGCTTGTTGGAACCTGTTCAACTGGTGGATAGCTATATAATACCTGATTTACTATATGTTACCATTGGGCCTCTGATAGCATTGTGGATGTGTTTAATTGTTGGCAAGCTGCTGCATGAAATAAAACGCGGTCTTTTCCGTTATTGTCGTTATGGTGGTAATAATAAATATGACCGTGCATATATAATGGTTTACAATAATTATGGATCCATATTTTAAAATTTAGAATCATTTTGAAACATTAAATTTCAATGGTCATAATTATTTATGACCACCATGGAATTTTCAATCTTTTTCGCGTTTGTTCTAATATTACTTATCTTCTTCTATATCGTGTCTTACTTTGTGCAACAATCATATTTGAACTTAGCATGGAATAACATCTACTGTGGATCTCAGACGAACACTGAACTTATCCATGATTATTGTTATTAATATCAATGAATTTCATGGTGCTCTTTGAGAATATATATGCATGACCAAGATATATACTGCTTCAATCAGTCTATTTTCTAGGCTCACCTGCATTCCCTTGGAAGAAGAGGAAAATTTCTCATCATGCATTCTTATTGCTTAAAACAAGTGATTTATCATAATGTGAAGAATCGCTCAGTTTGTTTAGGGATTCTGGAAAGAAGTACTCTCTCAATTCTAAGATATAGTGTTTACTTCTTTCTTTTCACGGGAATAAGGAGATTGAAGAAAGTTGTAGGATTCTAAAAAAGATATGTGAAACTATTGGGTCAGACCGTCTGACCCAATATGTTTCGTCGGGCGAAGTCGCGAGAACGGTGCCGCTGCTCCTTCTTCATCTTCTTCCTCCGCCGCCGCCGCGCCGCTGGTCCTTCTTCATCTTCTTCCTCCGCTACCTTGTTGTGTCGACGATGGACGTTCAAGAGAGAAAGATCCAACTGGTGGCAGCCATTGTTGTAGAGGAGAGAGAAATGAGTTCCTCCATACTTGGTTTTTAGTCTCCAAAAATTTACCAGTAGGATTTGAATCTGACAATAACAACACGACAATAGTCGAACCAATCACCCCACCAGAATCACTGAGTGGTGGATCGGAAGAAGATGCAAAGTTGTTAAAGGTGAAGAATGTATTTGTTGAATTTTCTGAACCAGCAACAACATCAACTACTCATGTTCAATAATTCACCATCTCTTCCATCAATCAATTGTTTCAGCTTTTCTGATTCTAGATCAGACGGCTTAGGAAGCAACCACAATCACAACAACAACAAAGCAGAGGTTAGTGTTACATGAAAGAATAATAAAACTAAGAATCCATGATACTTGATATGGCAAGTCTACCTGGAAAAAAATGAAGACTACCTGAAAAAAAATAAAGACCAACTGAAACCCAAGTAAGTCTAACTGAAGCACAAGAACCAACTGAAAAAAAAAGAAGACTAACTGAAAAAAAATGAAGACTACCTGAAAAAAAATGAAGATTACCTGAAAAAAAAAAGACCAACTGAAACTCAAGTAAGTCTAACTGAAACACAAGTGCTTCTAACTGAAACACAAGTGCTTCTAACTGAAGTGGTCCGACGAGAATATTGTGTCGGACGAGTCCGACACAATACGAACTAATAAAGTACTTTTGTTTTGGAACTACTCTCTTATTCTCTTTTCTGTTCAAAAAGAATTAAAAAACAACAAATTTTCCTATAGAATGGTGGCATGGTGCAAAATAATAAATGGGAGCACTTACTTTTGGCTTTTATCGATACAGTTGGTCTTGTAAGAGACCGTCTACTTTTAATTTAAAAGTAGGCGCGGCCCAAGCCCAATATTAAGAAGAGAATAGATCATTTTTCTTAATATAGTGACTACTTTAATCTATTTAGTGACCATTTTAATCTATTTAGTGACCAGTTTAATCTATTCAATAATAACATTCTTTAATTCATTTAGTGACTGATTTAATCCATTTAGTGACTAGCTTAATCCATTTTGTAAGACTGACGGACTATTTTTAAAAATTGTTTGTTCTAATTCAAAATTTAGAAGGGAAATAAAAGAAGGAGAAGAGAATGGACGACTAGGATGGTGCAAGATACCTAAAAAAAGTGTTAGGTTAGAGAGAAATTGAATGGGCTTCTTAGGAGAACGTAGGTTTGCATTGTCTAATTTTATATTAAAATTAGACCGTCTATTATAATAATTTGTGTTATCGATAATGCGAAATCTTTCTCCACAAAACGGAATATTGAGAACGGTAAAAAAAAACTTATACAAGATGGAGGTGAAAAATCAACATTATCATAAAGAATGAAATTGTTCTGTAATGCAATACGCTTACCATTTTGTTTGAGTAGTTACTATGGTCTGTGATACTTGCTACTTCAAATTTTACATGTATTAATCAACCAATACGAATAAATGCCCCATAAATTGTAGAAATAACTGATCGAATTACACAACAAACCTAATGATGCAATAGCTAATAGCAACGGAGACCAGACTTCAGCTTACTTTTACAAGAGTGTTAAGGGAAGGGCTGTTCGTAACACAATCAAAGCTATAAAGGACACCGAAGGTAGTTGGGTAACTGACCAACAGCTCATCAGAGACGTTTTTCTCGCAAACTTCAAAAGCCTTTATCAACCAGATGACACTAATAGAAACATGATCCAAACGGAAGACTCCTTTCTTGGCCCTGTTAAATCCCTTGAACAATGCCACATTGAGCATCTCAACGTTCCTTTTTCTATTGAGGAAATCAAAAAAGCTTGCTTCTGCTCCAAACCCCTCAAATCTCCGGGTCCAGATGGTATCCCTCCAGTATTTTTCCAAAGAAATTGGCATTTAGTGAGTGAAGACGTCATTAGTTGCGTTCAATCTTTTATCACTTCAGGCTCTCTTCTTAAGGAGCAAAACAAGACGTTCATCACTCTCATACCAAAGTTAGATCGACCACAAGAGACCAAGGACTTCCGAACAATCAGTCTCTGTAACTCATCTTATAAGATCATTTCAAAGATGCTGGTTAACAGATTGAAACCTATTATGGGAGAGTTAGTTGACAAATACCAAAATGCCTTCGTTCCTGGAAGACAAATGTCAGATAACTGCTTTATCTCTCACGAAATCATAAACTGGGTGAGAAAGAGGAAAAAAGGGAATTCGTTTGAGGGAATTCTGAAAGTGGACTTGAGCAAAGCTTATGACCGAATTAAGTGGGATTTTGTGGAAGCAATGTTGAAAAAGATGAGATTTCCCGAAAAGTGGGTGAACTGGATCATGCAATGTATTTCAACAGTCTCCTACTCAGTCTTGGTTAATGGAGAGCCTTCTTCTTTCTTCCACCCCTCAGCGGGTCTTCGGCAAGGAGACCCACTCTCATCATACATTTTTATTCTTTGTATGGAAGTTCTTTCAAGAAACCTCTCTCATCTCCAGCAACTAGGAGAGCTACAGGGGCTCAAGATTGCAAGAGGTGCTCCAACCATTTCGCACCTATTTTTTGCTGATGATGCCCTTTTCTTCTTTAGAGCTCTACCAAAAAATTGCTGGGCTATAAAAAAGGTTCTAGCCTCTTTCTGCGAAAAATCAGGAGAATCAATAAACTTTGACAAATCGCATGTGATTTTCAGCCCCAACACCCCCCTGAAATTTCTGAAGATCATGAGAAGACCCTTAGGTGTTAAAAACAAGGACAAGATCGGAGAGTATCTTGGCTGCCCAATGGAGGTGGATGGAAGAACCACATCTCAATTCAACAGCATCACCTCCAAGATATCAAGCAAAATCCTTTCTTGGAAATTTTCTTCTCTCTCTCAAATTGGAAAACTTATTCTTATCAACACCATCTTAACTTCAGTAGCAGCAAATATAATCTCCATATATATCCTCCCAAGAAATATCTCAAAAAAGATTTCCTCATTGCTTCTTAAATTCTGGTGGTCCACTTCTATGGACAAAACACCTATTTATTGGAAAAAAAGGGAGGTTCTGGAAAAGCACAAGTTGGATGGAGGCCTGGGACTCAGAAATATAGAGAGTGTGAACAAAGCCCTATTATTCAATCAGGCTTGGAGAATTCATAAAAACAAACATTCACTCATTCATGAAATCTACACAGCAAAATATAAAAAGGATCCGGTCCAATTGGCTATGGAGGGCATCGAGGTAAAAAATTGTTCTTATGCTTTTGGAAGCCTACTTAAAGCCTGCAATTCTTTGAAAAAGGGGATCTACAAAAAACTTGGAAATGGTAACTCCATAAGGATTGATAGTGACAAATGGCATTCAAAGTTTAATCTTCGCCCAAAATTTCCAATCAACCATACTTCTAGAGGTAATATTAACTTAGTAGGAGAGTTAATCAACGCAAATAGAACCTGGAATGCAACTTCAATCTGGTCTATATTCCCGATGAATTCAGCGAGGGAAATTCTGGCCATGCATATCCCTAGAGAAGAAGTTGAAGATGAACTTGAGTGGAGCCACACCAAATCTGGTAACTTCTTGGTCAAGTCAGGGTATTGGCTTCTGCAGAGGAAAAATTCGAATCCAATGGAGTGTACGGGTTTTTGGAATCGTTTTTGGAAAACGGATATCTTCCCAAAATGGAAGCTTTTCCTCTGGAAAATTTTAAACAATGCAGTTCCAACAGCGGATAACTTATGCAAAAGGAAAATCAAGGACATCAATCCAATTTGCTGCTTGTGTAACTTGCAACGAGAGTCCCTAGCCCACCTTCTTCGTGACTGTCAATGGTCCCAAAGAATTTGGAGCTCTTCAATGGGAATTGTCACTTCTCAAGGGGATCACATTAATATACAACAATGGATTAAGAGCTTCCTTAATCTGTTCAAAAAGCGGAAAAAAGAAGAAGGAAAAGACTTGGAAATCGACTTCATTGCCACGCTGTGGGGCATTTGGTTACATAGAAATGAGGTTATATTTGAGAGAGGCAAACCAAATCCAGGAAGAATAATGGAGATTATAAAGGAAAATGCCATAAGAGCTAGGAGTCGGATGTCTGGTAGAGATTTAGACAATCAAAACATCCAGAAGGGTTTAAGCAAAGAGCTCAATTGGACTTGGGGGAGAAGTGTTTCGACCTCGGTCCAAACTTTGGTCGTTGATGGAGCATGGAAGCTGAGCGCCAAAACGGGACAATGGAAAGCAGCCATAGCATGGAAAAATACCAATAATGACCCAATAGAAGAATTTGCGGGAAAAATTTTCGCAGTCTCGGCAGAGCAAACGGAAGCATATGCAGTTTTAAGGGCATTACAAGACATGGAATGGAGATGCTCGGAGCTGATAATCAAAACGGACAATCAAGAAATTATCAGAGCTCTTATTAGCTCAGAAAAGACCAACAAGGACTTAGATCATATAATCAAGGATATAAGAATGATAGCTAATAGTTTTGCTTTTGTGTGTTGTAAAAAAGTAAAAAGGGAGGAAGTTTTTTAGCACATAAACTAGCTACATTAGCTAGGAAAAGCTAAGGTTCTTCCTCCAGTTTTTTCTTGCGTTTACCCATTGTCAAAAAAAAAAAAAAAAAAAACTTGGAATCCTTGTCAAAATAAAAAATAACTTGAAATCGAAACATAAAAGAATCCTCCTTTGACATTTGGTATGTTAGCAAACTCAGCATGCTGCACTAGAGTTCTTTAACTTCGTGATCATCATTCATCTCCTTTACAAGCTCAGTAATTTTGCGGAACTGAAAAGGCCATTTTGAGTTGTACAAAAACTGACGCATATCGAATCTGTTGTCCTCTGGTGAATAGCTCTTGAAAAAAAAAAAAAAGAATGTACATGAGAATTTAGAATTAACAACATTTTTGTTGTTGTTAAAGAAAACAATGAAAATTCTTAGGTGACTATATTAATTATGAAAATAGAACACATGTGTATGGAATAAATTTTCAATTACAGAGGTGGGTTCAAAGTTATTCCAAGTCATCGAGTTTTTATCGTGTTGAAACCCATTAAATGTCCACTTGTGAGTGTCCCATATTGGAGAGAGAAGAGAGAATAAAATCATTTTATAAAATTAGGAGTTACTCCTCCTATCACCAATTGGTTTTAGGATGGAACCTCCTAACTTGTAAGTGGGCTAAACTCTCCTTTTCTTTATTGGGTTACCCAGACTCTCAGGGCCGAAATTTTCACCACTTTTCTATAGAAATTTGACAAGGGGAGGGGGGCCGTGACCCCTGTCAAAACCCCTGGCTTCGCCCCTGCTGGCCAAGAGTCATTCGGGAAAAAATATGTGCAAAATCAATATTCAATACCTCTGCATGGTAGGATGGTGTAAGCACCGTCATTTTGTGTCGGTTAATGGAGTAGTACTTGAAGAAGTACTTCACCTTTTCTCCGATTTGTAACGGTGTCAAATTTGAACCCCACATATGACAAAGGTTCTGCAGCAAGTTACAATTAGAATACATAGCAAACGCTGGTAGTTTTAACTCAAATCATATCTCCGATTTCTAGTTGATTTTTCATGATTTGCTCTTTTTTTTTTGTCATGATTTACAAATCACATTTTTTGTTTAGCATTGAGATGAATCTAACAACATCAAACATATCAAATTTTTCCTCAAGTACAAGTCAGAAGTCACAATAGATAGTCAAAGCTATGCATGTGAATAGTGCTAAAGTTCAAACAAGTGATTTAATAAAAAACAGAGGAACGATACGCACAATAATATATCTAAGATCTTTATTCATCTGTGTTGTGCATGTGCATATTAAGTTTTGATGATGAAAAATAATATAATATGTTTTAGTATGAAAGTGTATAACAGATGGTTGAAAAAGGAATGAATGAAGACTTTGAAAAAATGAAGAATCAAGATTGAAGTCCAAGTTTATATTCCTAAGTTTAGTTACTTTATGCAGGGCCGTCCTAAACAAATTGGGGGCCCTGTGCAAATATTATTTTAAATTATAAGAGGGGCCCTAAAAAATATTTTAAAAAAAACTATCACTTCCTCTATTTTATTAAATCTTGCTTTATTGAGTTTGAGAACATGTTTTAAGGAGAAGAGAGAGATATACAAAAGAAAAAATAAAACTCATATTATTGGGAGAAAAAAAACATTATGCAAATAATTTACAATTTTAAAAAAATGAAAAATGATGTAAGTAAAAATGAACTAAGGAAGTAGAAAATATATGAAAGATGAAATATATAATCTGAGTATAATATTATGTAATTTTACTTTTCACAAAACCAATGTAATCACATATTGGGAATAAACCAATTATAAAGGAGAAACCTTTAATTTTGCATTAATATTGAAGAAGGAAGCTAGCTAACCAAAGTATCTTAAAATAGCCCTGTTGGGATTCGAACATGGGACATGTTAAAAACAGTGCACTGCAATAAGACGCTCTACCACTATGCTGCAACACAACTTTGTTCCTATTATACACCAATTTAGTTATATTAGCGAAGATAATCTGGAGGCCCTACTAATTTGGGGGCCCTGTGCGGCTGGGCTGGTTGCACAACCACTTAACCGGCCCTGACTTTATGCAAAGTGTAATGTACTTGAACTAGGTGATATATTATGTGTCAAATATAGAAATATAAAATTAGGATAATTATTATTTTCTTAAAGTTAAGGAAATAAATAATTATGTTAATATTATATATCTATATAGCAGGAAATTGAAATCCGAAAAGCAAGTTTATCAAAAATGATAAATTTTAATAAAAACGTTTTATAAAAGAATTTTTCATTAAAACGTGTTTTTCGTAAAAACCGAGTAAACCAGTAGTTTTCATTAAAACGTGTTTTTGGTAAAAATCGAGTGAAACAGTTTTATAAAAAAATAAGATTTTCGAAAATTGTTTTTGGAAAAAAGAATTTGAGATAATAAAAGAGTATGAGATAAAAGGAAAATCTTTATTCAAGATATAGATAAACATTGATTTAAGGAATCCTTTTAGAATTGAAGATAAAGATGAAAAAGGATAAAGTTTATTTTCTAAAAAGAAAAGGTTTATTCCTTAAATTAAGGAGTAAAAGCTAAATATATTTTGAAGGATTTTCGTCCACACCATGTACTATAAAAGGGTTTATATTTCATTCTCACAACTCACAATTTTAGAGAGAAAAAATCGGGAACATTAAGAGCTGAAAATAGTTTCCTAAGGCACAAAGTATAGCATTGTTCGAGTCAGTTTGAGTAACTATTCAACGATTGTAATTGTCCTCTAAATTGCTTGAATAAGAAGCAAGCGTTTGAGGATCTTTTCTTTCTGTAATTTCATTATTATAGAGAGTAGCAACACTTAGAGTTAAGTGTTTGGGAGCACTACTAGATAGGGTTAGTAGTGGGGGAATCTTATTGTATCAAGGGTTTGATATTTTAGGATTCAAAGTAAGAAAGAGTTTGGTTTGTGTGGACATAGATCTCAAATGTGAGATTGAACCACGTTATATCTTATGTTCAAGTGTTGATTTTATATTGTTTGAAGTTTTAGTTTTCGCAAAAAATCAAATCAGAGATTTACGAGTGTTTCGCACAGTGTCTGGCACAGTGCCATAACCAAGTTTTTGCAAAAATCGACTAGATCTAGTTACTCAATTCAAACCCCCCTTTTTGAGTGTCACCTTGTGTTCCAACAAGTGGTATTAGAACAGGCTATTCTCATAAGATTAATCTGTAGAGAATAGAAGTCATGAACATGCAAGATGACTCTCTAGAGAGACACTCAAAGTGACCAATTTTCAACGGAAAAGACTATGGATGTTAGAAGGCTAGGATGAGGATCTACATCCAAGGATTGGACTATGAATGCTGGAAAATCATAAGGAAAAGACTGATCCTTATCCAAATCAAAATGCTGAAGGAGAGATGGTCGACAAAGATGAAGATGACTACAACTAAGTTGACTATGCAAAAACCCAAAAAAACTTCAAAGCTATGAGTATTCTCCAATATAGAATTGGACCTAATGAATACTCAAGGATCTCGGCTTCCACTACAGCAAAAGAAATATGGGACACGTTGGAATTGGCCCACGAAGCTACGAATGAGTGTGGTGAGTTCGATCATAGGATTAAAGAATATCCCCTATGGGATGATGAAAAGCCCAAGGAAAAACAAGAGCAGTCTAAGAAAGAATTCAAGAAAGCTATGCATGGTTGCTGCAGTTTGGGGAGATTCGGACTCTGATGAAGAACAGAGCGTAGCATAGTGCCACGAGGCTAAACTATGTCTGAATGCTGTACAAACAACATTGAAAAAGGCACTGTGCCAAGACGACTCACATCTATGCTTGATGGCTAAAATTTCGAACTCTCTAGAAGAATTGGAAGATAGTGAAGTAAGCCTAACATCCTTAAAACCCTCAATTCATCTTCTTTCAAAAAATCAACTTGTCACCTTGCTTGGAAACGTGATTGATGATTGTTAAAACATGAATGATAATTTTGATATCATGAAAAAGGAAATAAAAAAACTTGACCAAGCAAAAGACTGGAGTAGAACTGGAATAAGGACTTATTGAAAGAAAATAAAATACTGATGAAAAAGATTGATGAGAAAGACATCGAGATAAACACACTAAAACACGAAAATTCTCTTGCTGATAACATCGTAAATGACACAGTGCCATCCACTGTATTAGAAGCTCAAAAATCGTGTCTTGAAAAACAAATTGAATTATTAAATCATGAGTTAGTTGAACTTAAGAATTCAAGACAGAAATAAAAAATTGTTCCACTAATGCTGCCAAGTGATGCTAAGATAAGTAAAGAACTTGATATAGTTAAAAGAGATTTAGAAATTTCAAGAAAAAGAAGTAGTGATTTAAATAACTCAGTCGAATTTTTAGAATCACAACTATCTATTGCTCGAAAAATGCATGAAAAGTGGACTAATGGACTAAATGCTCTAAATCACTTAACTAGCACCACAAACAATGTGAACAAAACTGGTTTAGGATATATGGGTCAGCAACACAGTGTAAGGCACAATGCCAGAACCTTCGAAAGAGATTTTCGAAAAAGAAAATACGTGGATCTACCTGAATATTTAATTTGCAATTTTTGTGGAAATGATGGTCACTTAATTGATGACTGTAACATTAAGACAAAACGGATTGCAAAGAATGTTAAATATGTTACTCAAATATGAGTTAGGAAAGATATACTAGATGCTCAACGAAAGAAAAAAGGACCCAAGCAAATTTGGGTTCCTAAAACTAACAAGTGATCTTTTTGCAGGAAAACGTGAGAGGAAGCCGCCTATGGTATCTTGACAACGGCTGCTCAAGACAAATGACTAGTGATAAATCTCAATTCCTCTCACTAGTAGCCTACCATGGAGGGTGTGTCACATTTGGCGATAACAAAAAGGGATTTGAAAAAGTCGGCAAATCCTTAACACACTCCATAGAGAATGTGATGTTGGTAACACTGGTTTGAAAAAATAATTTGTAAGCATACCACAATTGTGTGATCAAGGTAGTTATGTTGAATTTCATGCATGAATGTTTTACAAGATAACTCGTGGCTTTGGGATTAATTTCTGAAAATTTGTTGAGTATTATGCCTGTTGTCCTTCTTTAAATATGTCAATTAGAGTGTTGATGTGTGTTTTTTCTGAATCTTAGTGAGTAAAGGTCAACTTGATATAAAAAGGACTCATAATGGTCTAATAATGTTGTCATAATGTCATGATCCTAAGTTGTCGAACTAAAAAGCTATATGATCCTAATAAGTTGCCGAATTTTTGAGCTATGAAATGCAAATTCTTTCTCCTATAACAAGTTTGATCTTTAGCTCAATATTCAGATTTTCTATTTATGAGTTTGACATTTGTGTCTCATTATTTCTTTCTTTCATATGTCCCACCTAGGGATGGCAATGGGTCCTGGACCCAACCCAAACCCTTCTGGACCCGACCCATTTATAAGGGTCTGGGTCCTAGAGAGCATGGGTCGGGTCTGGGTCAATGTCCAAAAATGTCAGACCCATACCCGGCCCAGACCCAACCCATAGACCCATATAATAATATATTAAAAAAATTCTAAAAATACTAAAACCCTAATACGAGTCTCTATTCTCTAACAGTAACAATCTAAAAAAAAAAGAGGCTAACAACATCCATTTCTTTCTTTCTCTAACTCCATCTCCATGGCTCTAACAGTAACAATCCTTCGATCCTTCCTTGTTTCTACTCTCTAACTGGTTTGTTCTCCTACTTTTCTTCATTATCATCACGCATTTCTTTTTTTTTTTTTGGTTTCTGATTGCGCGTTAATTTGTAGTTGAATTTGATTGCGTTAACCATACAATCCGGCGACCTCCTGCTCTCCATTCGTCGACGACCAGCCACCTCAACAAGTCAACAGTCTCGCAACTCGCAAGTCGCAACTCGCAAGGTATGAATCTACAACAGCCCCTTTCTTTATTTTACTCAAGTCGCAAGGTAATTAGTTTGGTTTAGATAGAATAATTTGCTACGGTTATAGTGTTATTGTCAAATTTATTGTAATTGTGAAATTTTAGTGCGTTTGAATAATTACCTACTTACTACTGTTAATGAATTTAGTTTGAAATTAGCTACTGTTAGTTTGTTAATTATTTTTGTTAATTAGTTTGGTTTGAAATTAGCTACTGTTAATTAGTTTGGTTCAAAATTGTTGTTATAGTTTGATAGAAAATGTCACTTCTCCAAAGTGCAAAGTCATTGTCTAGTTGCATAGTGCCTACTGCCTACCTAGTACCTATTATTAATTTGTTATAGACTTATATTCATTGAACTGGTAATTAGTTGCCACTCTCTAATATCTAGAATTATAGTTTGATAAGTGTTTAAGTATTGCATACTAATATCAGAATTTTCTTGATTGCTTTAGTATGGATGAGGGGCAGTCTCAATTTGTACCTCCTCATGCACAAGTAGTGCTTGATTTGGATCCCGAGGAAGAATTGGATCGTTGTGAGGATGATCAAGCAGGCACTCAAACTTGTAACAACCAAACTTCTACTACCAAAAAGAACAGAAAACAAACATCGGAAGCATGGGAGTATTTCAATAGGATTGAAGTAGATGGTGTTGTAAAAGCACAATGTAAGTATTGCAATTCAATACTTTCCGCTGGTAGTTCAAGTGGAACTTCTCACTTACTTAAACATGCAAAGAGTGTGTGTTCTGGTAGGCATTTGAATCTTGCACCTGGCCAAACTTGTTTGAAATTTAAAAGTGAAGTTGACGGATCAAGTACTTTAGAATTTAAAAGTAAGGATAAGGAGCAACTATTTAGTCAAGAAGTATCAAGGAAGGAGTTGGTTAGCATGGTTGTTATGCATGAGTACCCTCTAGCGATTGTAGATCACATTGGCTTTAAGAGATATTCACATAGCCTCAATCCATCATTCAAAATGATATCAAGGAATACATTAAAGAGTGATATACTTAGAAAGTACAATGAAGATAAGAAATCATTGAAAGCATTATTGGCGCACAATGGGAGTAGAATATCAATCACCACAGATATGTGGACGGCTTCTAACCAGAAGAAAGGTTACATGGTTGTAACATCTCATTTCATTGATCAATAATGGGTCCTCCGGAATCGCACTTTGAGGTAAAATACTTATTTAACATTTTCTTAATTTGGGTGCTATTTGTTTATGTAAATTATAAACTTACAATGTTTATATTATTTTGTTATTCTAGGTTTTGTTTTGTTCCATGTCCACATACTAAAGGAATTATTGCCAAAGTTTTGATGGATTCTTTGTCTCAATATTCTTTGGAAAATAAGATTTCATCAATTGTGGTTGACAATTGTAGCACTAATGATGCAATGATGCGAATTTTGTTGGATAAGTTTGAAAAAAAAGACACTTATGTTAGATGGTGATTTTTTACATATGCGTTGTAGTGCTCACATTCTAAACTTAATTGTTCAAGATGGGCTAGATGTGATTAGTTGTGGGATTGTGAAAGTTCGAGAATGTGTTTCGTTTTGGATGTCAACACCTAAGAGAATTGAGAAATTTGAGGAGGCTAAAGAGATGCTTGAAAAATTTGATAACTATTGGAAGAATATCAATGGAATTTTGGCCGTTGCTACTATTTTAGATCCAAGGAATAAAATGGATTGTGTTGAGTATTACTTTGGTGAGATCTATGACGGTGAAGCCGATTTGGAAATAGCAAGAGTTAGAAAAATCCTTGATAAACTTGTGGTTGAATACCAAAAGAAAAGTGTTGGATTGAATAGTGAAGAACCACCAAAAGGGGCTAGTGGGGGAAATGTCACTCAACCTTCTAGTAAGTGTCAAGAGGATAGAAATGCTCAATCTAAAAAAACAAAGAAGAGAAAGGTTAGTGGGAGGTATGAAGTAGACCACTATATAGAGGATGAACCATTACCCGAAGATGATGAGTTTGATATCCTTTATTGGTGGAAAAAGGATATTAAGTATCCAACTTTGAGAATGATAGCTAAAGACATTCTTGCTATTCCGGTTTCAACCATGGCTTCGGAAAGTGCTTTAAGTATGGGTGGAAGGGTAGTTAGTCCTCATCGTTCGAGACTTGCTTGTACAACCGTGGAAGCATTAATATGTTTACAAAATTGGATGATGGAAGATACTAAAGGTACTATTCTTTGATGCATTTTTTTTTATATATGTCTATCTTATACACTTAGCTAAAATAACTCTTTATATGTTATTTTGTATAAGGTAAAATGGAAGGTACTCATGCTTGTTCTACCATTAATGATGACTCTGATGTTTAAGAAAAGGAACGGGAAGGGGAGGTGATTGATATCATTGACATGGTATGTTTATATATATTAACATTTAAAACATATTATTATATCTACTTATGTTGATAATTTATAATTTTTTTTTGTTATTTATGTATTTGTATGATCTTGATGACGATGACATTGATGATGAAATGGAAGAGAACTAGCGATATGGAAGTGAAAATTTATGTATTTGAGACTTGAATTCTTGGTGTTATATTGTTATTTTAGCTTGTCTTGAGACTTTGTGAGTTTGGAACATGTGTCTTTGTGATATTGTGAAGTCTTGTGACTTCATTTGAAAATTGAAACTTTGTAATGTGTATGATATAATTTGTATAGTAAATTGGTAATGCTTCACCAAATATATTCTTGAAAAAATGTAGTGATCATATTCATAGCAACATGCACTACTAAAATAAGTGTAATAGTGGATAAAAATAAAAAAATAAAAAAAATAAGTGTAATAGTTTTAAAATAAGAAACTAAGAAGGACCCATTTAGGACCCATGGACACATTAGACCCCGCGGGTCTGGGTCCGGGTCTAGAAATTCTGGACCCAGTGGGTCTGGATCTTAAAAAAATATAACGGGTCTGGGTCTGGATGGACCCGACCCAGACCTGGCCCATTGCCATCTCTAGTCCCACCTTATCTTCATTTCCTGATTATTATTCTTCTTTTCTTCACACATTGATCCAAAGTTCAACAAGTGTTTTTAATCTTGATTCACGGTATATGGAGCAAAGACATATTAATAATATAATGAAGAAGAAGACGCATCAGTTAAAGGGGAACATGAAAAGACTAATGCTTGAAAGAATGAAAGTACTATTTCACATTGTGCAGGGCACAGTGTCATGAGATGTATCTAGAAGAAAATGAGGTTCGAATTAACTTATTTCGCATTTGATCTCTTATTGATTGACTCTAGTAATATTGTATGGTCTGACTCTCTTTTCTAAAAAAAAAAAAAAAAGAAAGAAAAAGAAAAGAAGAAGAAAAGGAGAGTAAGACACTTGTGTTAGATAAATCTTAGAGTTAAATTCACAGATGAGAAAAAAAAATTATTATTAAAGTTTTGAAGGTCATCATTTTGAATTTAAGTATATTCGAAGATTATTATATTGGAATAGACTGTTCAGTGGCACAGTGCCACAGTGAAGAAAGTCTTATGATGTTTATATGCGGAAGTTGAAAATCTGAAAAAAAAGGGGTTTAAGCACTTGTTGAGCCAATGGCCATTTCAAATCTTTAAGCTTGCATTACCTATCTCCATCTTACATTCTTAGCTATCAGCCATGATCCTTCATGGTTATTTCTTGCTTCATAAATTCAAATTGTGAGTTGGATTATATTTTTGCTTAATAAAATCTCATTTTGATTTTCAGTATATTCGAAGATTATTATATTGGAAAGGGAATAGACTGTTCAGTGGCACAGTGCCACACACAGTGCCACAGTGAAGAAAGTCTTATGATGTTTATGTGCGGAAGTTGGAAATCTGGAAAAAAAAGGGGTTTAAGCACTTGTTGAGCCAATTGCCATTTCAAATCTTTAAGATTGCATTACCTATCTCCATCTTACATTCTTAGCTATCAACCATGATCCTTCATGATTATTTCTTGCTTCATAAATTCGAATTGTAAGTTGGATTATATTTTTGCTTAATGACTTTGGACTTTGAGTTGGATTATGGCATAATACCAGCATCCTTAGTATTTATTGCTTGAGCTACTTGAATTATTTTACTGACTATATCTCTCTTTGACTCGCTAAACATGTTGATGCTCTCCTTTTTGATAATGTCAAAAGGGGGAAGATGGGTATAATACTTAGACTATTAAATGAAATTATCTTGGTTACCATGTTACTTGTGAAAGTATGTGAACGATATTAGAAGTGAGCAGAAATCCCGGGTACCCAGATCCAGACCTGGTATGGACCCGCCGGGTCCGGACCCAGTTCAACTGGGTCTAGTTCTGGGTCCCAAAAGGGGGACCCGATTGCATCCGATTCCAATTTTGGGCAGAATTTTGTCGGACTCGGTACCTATTGGGTACCCGGTTAGACCGGTTCCTGATATGGGTACCCGATGGAAGCGGGTCTGGATCCGGGTACCCGATACTTAGAATTGGTTTTTTGTAATAGCTAAATAATGACGTGCTTGTAAATTGTAATAGGATAATAGTTGTTAAATAAAAAGTTAGTACTTAGTACCCTTTAGGCTCATTTAATTTTTTTTTAAAAATTTCATAGCTCAATTGGCGCATCTTATTATGTTGTTAAACTTATAACTGGGTACCCAGTTCTAGACCTGGTACCCAGCAATTCCTGGTCCAAAAATTTAGGACCCGGTTGGACCAATTCCAATTTTAATTTCAGATTTTTGATACCCACTAGGTCCGGGTATGAGTCCGGGTCTATGAAATTCTACCGGGTGCCCGATGATATTATGTTAGTCTCCCTAATGTGATTAATGTGCATGTTGAGGGGGAATGCATACTTTGAGGGGGAAAAGTGATTATTTAATAATATTATATTTCGGATTTGTCATTATCTAAAAGGGGAAATTTGTTGTGCATGTGCATATTAAGTTTTGATGATGAAAAATAATATAATATGTTCTAGTATGAAAGTGTGTAACAGATAGTTGAAAAAGATATGAATAAATGAAGACTTTGAAGAAATGAAGAATCAAGATTGAAGTCCAAGTTTATATTCCTAAGTTTAGTTACTTTATGCAGTGTAATTACCTGAACTAGGTGATATATTATGTGCCAAATATAGAAATATAAAATTTGGATAATTATTATTTTGTTAAAGTTAAGAAAATAAATAATTATGTTAATATTATATATCTATATAACTGGAAATTGAAATTCGAAAAGCAAGTTTATCAAAAATGATAAAGTTTTAATAAAAACGTTTTATAAAAGAATTTTTCATTAAAACGTGTTTTTGGTGAAAACCGAGTAAAACAGTAGTTTTCATTAAAACGTCTTTTTGGTAAAAATCGAGTAAAACAGTTTTATAAAAAGTAAGATTTTCGAAAATTATTTTTGGAAAAAAGAATTTGAGATAATAAAAGAGTATGAGATAAAAGGAAAATCTATTGGTGATTCAAGATTTAGATAAACATTGATTTTAGGAAAACTTATCTTTTTAGAATTGAAGATAAAGATGAAAAAAGATAAAGTTTATTTTCTAAAAAGAAAAGGTTTATCCCTTAAATTAAGGAGTAAAAGAAAATACATTTTGAAGGATTTTCATCCACACCATGTACTATAAAAGGGTTTATAATTCATTCTCATAACTCACGTTTTTAAAGAGAAAAAATCGGAGATATTAAGAGCTGAAAACAGTTTCCTAAGGCACAGAGTATATCACTGTTCAAGTCAGTTTGAGTAACTATTCAACGATTGTAATTGTCCTCTAAATTGCTTGAATAAGAAGCAAGCGTTTGAGGATCTTTTCTTTCTGGAATTTCATTATTATAGAGAGTAGCAACACTTAGAGTTAAGTGTTGCGGAGCACTACTAGGGTTCGTATTGGGGGCATCTTATTGTATCAAAGGTTTGATATTTTAGGATTCAAAATAATAAAGAGTTTGGTTTGTGTTGACGTAGATCTCAGAGGTGAGATTGAACCACATTATATCCTGTGTTCAAGTGTTGATTTTATATTGTTTGAAGTTTTAGTTTTCGCAAAAGCTCAAATCAGAGATTTACGAGTGTTTCACACAGTGTCTGGCACAGTGCCATAACAAAGTTTTTGTGAAAATCGACTAGATCTAGTTACTCAATTCAAAACCCCTTTTTGAGTGTCACCTTGTGTTCCAACTGGACAATCCATTAGTGCTTTAGTCTTAAATGACAAAGCAGTTGATCTTTTGTGCTATGCAAATTAAAACCATTAAATGTTTTACTTTCTAATTCTTATAATGTTCTCAGCATAATTAAATGACAATTGACAAACGACTGTTGGCAACATTGAATGTTCTTTACCCGTCAACAAAAGGAGTATGCCTTTTTTAGGACTAAGAAGCAATACTACTTACATACCTTAAACATGGATACTGGACCACAACGAGAAATCTTACGCAGTCTTCCATAAACTGAGAGCTCCTCATATGTCATCCCAATATCAACGTCATCTCGCTGAGAGCAAAGTGTAATAACATGGATATATTAACCTTCTAACCGATAGGTAAGTAAAAAGTTAAGTGGTTTGATCATAATTTCTGGATAAAAACTGTTTAACACTAGAGCAGTTGTAAGATCAAAGTGCAAGTAGAAATGTGGTAAAGAGTCACCTGGGTATAATTAGAGCGTATTGGCTCCAGTTCAGCAGTAGGCGGTGCTAGTTCAACCTCGGCCAAGGAAGAGTAGCCAAGATGGACGGCAGCCCACCGCAAAAATGCTCGAAGATCAATCTTACTAATACTTCCAATGGGATTAATGTCTGCTGAGCTACAATCATGCTGAAAAGAAAAATAAGTAATACAAGCAACGTATAAGAGGGTGACGTATAGCGAGTAGTCAAAGATTAGTGAATTAGTCATATCTCATACTACCGGCCTGTTCTCCCCAGCTTATTTTCAGTTCAATTCAGTTCAGTTCAGTTCAGTTCAATTCAGTTCAATTCAGTTCAGATCAGTTCAGTTCAGTTCAGACCAGTTCAGTTCAGCTCTTGACAATACTTTTACTCTCACATATCACTATTCATTTCAGTTCAGTTCAGTTCAGATCAGTTCAGTTCAATTCAGTTCAGTTCAGTTCAATTCAGTTCAGTTCAATTCAGTTCAGTTCAGTTCAATTCAGTTCAGTTCAGCTGTTTTATGCCGAAGAGAACATGCCCTACCTCTGTATTTTTTTAGTTGCACCATTTGCTTTTTCACATTTGCCGAGACGATTCTTTGAACGTTAATATATCTTATTGGGTGTAAGTAAAAATTATAAAAATTTGATATTGGAATCCTCTCATTGAGATGAATCTAATAAGACCCCACGTGACTATGTTTTTTCTTATATAATAATGCGAGATAGCTTAACAAAGTTAGTTGATGAAAAGTGCCACAAAACCAAATAATGCAACTAAAAAAGTACGGAGGTAGTATGTAGCGCGTACCTAGTCCTAAACCCCATATTTTAGATTCTTTTGTGCAAAATATTCACAATATTATTTGATTTCGATTTGTCCCTTAACTAATTATCCTATTTGGCTTTTTCGGTCAAACTTTTAAATATATATATATTACTTTATATAAAAATTATTAAAAGAGATAGTCTAATTTTAATAATAAAGTAACCATAATCACTATTGGACTAATTCTCTTTTTAATATTGGGCTTACTATGGTCTAATTTTAATTTAAAAGTACGCGGTCTCTTACAAGACAAACACTACTTTATATTTGGCACTTAAAATATAACCAATTTTATAAAATATGATGACTTAGCACTCGGTAGATTTGTTTCGTGTATGCTTTCGACAATATCAATGATATTTATGATCCCCTTCAAACAAAAAAAAGATATTAGTGATCAAGTAGTGTATTGGAGAAATGCAAATCAAACACGATAATTATTAATAGAATTCTTTTTTGAGGCCAAACATAAATACTTCTTCCATTCTACTATAATAGAATGAAATGTAAGGGGGAGGTACGGGAATTTAGGAGAGGAGAGAGATAGAGAAAAATAAAAAGAGGAAGCCTTGTGATGAAAAATGAGATATGAAAAAGTAAATATCAAATAAAGTAATGTCTCATGTATTTTAGATACCGCCTAAATTATAAATGTTTTGTTTATTTTGGAATGTAGGAAGTATAATTTTAATTGGTTGGTGGTTACCACATGGTCAGCCCATAACATATTAAAAAGGCTCCGTAGAGTAATAGCCTGTTGGTTAACCTTCAAATACATGGGAAATTAGAATTCCTAAGAAGTAGGTATATGTGTGTTGTTTGGTTGGCAAAAACATGGGAAGTAGAACTTCCTACGAAGTTCTATTTCCTACAAAATGGAGGAAATAACTTACCTAGGCCCTCCTAGGCCCTAGGTAAGTGGATATTCTCATGGGAAATAGAATTTCCCATGTTCAACCAAACAAAAGAATGTACTTCCTAGGAAATGAAATTTCATGAGCAATGCAAATTCAAGGGAAGCTAAACTTCCCAACTTCAACCACAACCCCTTGGTATAACACAATCAAGAGTGCAGCTACAAATTCAATAGCTGAAAATATCCATTAACCAACATTCTAAAATCTATTCAATACCTTTGTTAAATTACCACGCAATGCTTCATCGACATTAGTGCTACTAAGAACGAGATAAAATCCTGATTTTTTGTGAACCCAAGGCATAAGCGATGCCAACATGAAAGCTAGCACCATTCTTATACGAGCTTGAATGTTCTGCAGCCCCAAGTTCTCTGCATTTGAGCCACCATCAACCTGAATAAACAATCAACACAAGTATATAATCTCACACTTACTACCTCCGTACCAAATTAGTTGTTACATTTGCCTTTTCACAGTTTACGAGATGCAACTTTAAACACCAATATTTTAAGTTACATATATGAAAAATTATAAAAATTATATATTTGGAAAATACGAATTGGGACGAATCAAACAAGATCCAACATGATTATGTTTTTTCTTATATATATATGGAGTAAAAGATAGTCAAAGTTATGACGTGAATAGTGCCTACGGTCAAAATGTAGCAACTAATTTGGGACGGATGGAGTACTTGACTAGTATTATACGTGGTGCAATTTAATGCAATACTAAGCACATGCAGTAAGTGGCGAAGCCAGTAAGGGGACATGGGGACAAATGTCTCCCCACTTTTAAAAAATAATTTCTTAAAAAAAAAGGAAAAAACATGCTTAGCAGCACGCGTGAAGTTTTTGCAAAACAATTTGAAAAAAACACGCTAAAGATAGAAACTAAGAGATAGACTGAGGAAGAGAGATTGAGAGAAACCCTAAAATCGACGACGGAGGGACGACGACGTTGACCGCATATTCGCATTTGTCGGAGCCGGCGACGATGAGCCGTGAGGAAGAGGAACGAAGTCACGAAGAGGAAGCGACGCTGTGAGCCTGCGACGAAGTCAGGAGATGAAGAGGAAGCGACGTTGCGACACCACAACGAAGTCAGGAGACGAAGCAACGCCGCCACCCCCACCGTCCATGTCCATTCGCCGTCGCCGACCTCCCGAGACACCCACTTCAGTCAGTCAGTAAGTTTTCTTAACCCTAAGTTCTAGTTTATGTTTTTTTAAAGGTAATATTTACAATTTACATTGTTTGGTTGTGAATTACTGAGTTATGATACTTGTGAAATGTTAATTTGTGATTGTGGATTTATGGTTGTTGATTGATTTGTTGTTGGTTTGGAATTGGTCATGAACTCATGATTTAGGAAATTGTTAGTTTGCAATTTGAAATTTCTAATTAGGAAATTATAAATATGAGTTTATTTATAATTGAAATATTCAATAGTTTGGTTTGAAGAGGAATACATTGAAACAATCATTGATCACTTTCAAAATATAAAGACCCGAAGGATGAATTTGTAATTTTTATTTTTAGTTTATTTTTTTTTCATTTTTCTTAGATTGTAAGACTATAAGCATTTTGGAATTTCGAATGTAAAACATTAAGTATTAAATAATTTGTGTCGTATTATTTTTTTTCTAAATTTTTCGAATGCTTGGCGGTCGAATTTTATCCCCCCACTTTGAGAATCATGGCTAACACATGCTTGTTTCTCTTTTTATGTGATCTTGTCCATCATTGACTGAAAAAGATGTGACTCGTATGATACCCTTTTTAAAGAAATTACTGACAAGTTTTGAGTTTTTTCACAGCTAATATCCAGAATTATAGAAAGAATTGGCTGAGAAACTAAGGGGACGTTTGGTTGGAAGTGGGGAAAGGGAATGGAATCAAGTAAGGGTTAGGAAAGGAAAGGAACCCAAAACCCCCAATTTACCCATGTGTTTGGTTAGACAAGAGAAAGAGTAACAAAAGTTGACCCATTACCTCCCCCCTATCTCTTTCTCTCTCTTACGCTGGCACCGGTGTTGCTGCGCGACCAGCGGCAAATAGGCTAGGGTTTTCGGCGGGTGGGGGTGTTCTCGAGGGATGTGCTAGTGTTTTCGGCGGGTCGGGGGTGTTTTCGAGGGTTGGGCTAGGGTTTTCGGTGGGTGGGGGAGGTTTTCGAGGGCTGGGCTAGGATTTTCGACGGGTGGGGGAGGTTTTCGAGGTCTGTGATGGGGTTTCGGCGGGTGGGGGAGATTTTTGGTAGGTGGGGTGGTGTTTCGGCGGCTGGGGTGTTTTCGAGGGGTGAGGTGGGGTTTTCGGAGGTCGGGGTAGTGTTTCCAAGGGCTGGGGTGGGGTTTTGGCGGCTTGGGGGATGTTTTCGGCGGTTAGGGTGGTGTTTCGGTGGGTGGGGTTTTCTGCGGGTTGCAGGGAGTCGAGGACTCAGGTGGAGGGTGGTGGCTGCGGCTCAGATGGTCATGGTGGTGTCAGTAGGGTCAGCCTGGTGGTGGTGGTGTCATTAGGGTCAGCCTGGTGGTGGTGGTGGTGGATTGGTCAGTTGTGTTATGGTGTAGAGGGATTTGGGGGTATCCAAAATCTTGGGGGGCTGGGTAATGGATCTAAGGGTAAGGGGGGTAATTTTAAACTGAAAAAATGGGTAACGGGAAAAGAAAAAATCATCAACCAAACATGAAGTAAGGGAAACATAAGTTTGGAAACCCTTTCTGTTTCTTCACACCCCTCAGGCCTCAACCAAACACCCCCTAAAACTTGAGTTGTAAAAATTCAAAGCAAAATATCAAGATTACAACGAAGGCTCGTTATATTCAGCGTCGTATTTTTAGTTTTGTCTGTTTGGCAAGCTGAAACTCATAAGTTAGCTGAAACTGAGGAAAAGTCGTTAATTTACTTAACATTTTGACAAGATTATCTGCTTAAGTTGATCAATTATTTTGGCAAAATTAGTTGTTATTAAAATCTTAGAAAGGTTTTCAAAAATTTCAATCACTTGATTATGAAAAGTTAAGAATATTAACTTATTGATTTTAGTCATTTTAACCACCTAAAATAAATTTTAGGTGCTTCAAAAACACCAATAATTATTTTAGCACGTAAAATATTTAGCACCTTATAATTTAAGGTACCTAATTAAAATGCTTCCCCAATTATAACTTCAGAAAAGTTAAGATAAGTTTAGTTTCAACAAACCCCTCAAGAAAAAGTTCAGTTCAACAAAAATAAGCTAAGATTTGACCCACTCACAAAATAAGGTCTAATAAGTTTAGATAAGTTTAACTAAAGTCTAATATAAAGACTAGTAAAATATAATAAGTCATATTAAGTTTAAATAAGCAAAAATAAGTTGAGAAGAACCGCATCAAAGATTGAAGAGTGCAACCTCTAACTAGCATTACAAAAACTCTTCCCAAAGGATCAGCTGGCGAATTATCAACAATGCCACAATACATCCCAAAAATTGAAATCAAACAAAAATTAGCACAAGTGAAACGACTTCACATTGACAAGAGTAACATAATATTTAAAAAATAAATATGTGAATTAGTAAATATAAATGTATTATTGATTCTAGTAACAACAATTTTTTTTTAGTAAGAAATTAGTAGCTTTTATCTAGGTCTATTAACTATAAATATAAATAAAGTTGAGATTCTCAACCATAAGTTTTAAAAAAAATCAAGTCCGATCCTCATATATAATTAAGAGGAGTGAAAAACAAATGATAGGAGTTAAGTTGACAATGTTTTAATTGCAAAAAAATGGAAAAAAGTAAATGTGATTGATGGAGGATGGTAGATACTTTATTATAATTATACTTCATTTAGATTAGAGCTGATAAAAGTAGACATAACACGATAGCACGACATGTACGAGATAGGAAAAAATTGGGTAAGTATTGAGGATTTCCAATTTGTTTAGTTAAACAGGTCGATACAACACGACACATCTTACTAAATGAGTTAGATTAGTGTTGAGGTTCCAACACAAAGATGACACGCTTGAACCCGTTTAATACATTGCCATTTGCCACACAAGTATATGACATAATAAAATAGAAAATTGGCTTAAGATACCAAAAAGTACCTTAACACAACAACAAGACACGAAAAGAATGGGTTAGTGTCCAGTTATCTCAACACGTTAAATTAAACGAGTCAACACGAGATGACACATTTACTAGATGGGTTGAGTTAGTATCAAGAATTTTCCAACCCGCTTACATATGTAACGAACACAACACAAACTTTTGCCAACTCTAGTTTAGATGTGGTTCCTATTAGAAATAGTTAATCTTGAAAAATCTTGAGGTTAGTGAAAATATCATACAATTAAATATCTAAAATTATTTTAAATATTTTGTTAAAGTCAAAGTTTAGCTATTAACTAAAAAAGTGTAGATTACAAGTCTACGACCATAAAAATATCTAGCTAAATATTTGATGTGGTATAATTAGGGGTGTTCGCGGTTTGGGTTGGTGCGGTTTGGGATGTAACCCAACCCAAACCGCAAATACACGGTTTGAAAATTTTCCAACCCAAACCGCACCGCAATTTTTCCCAACCCAACCCAAACCGCGCAAAACGGTTTGGTGCGGTTTGGGTTGCGGTTTAACCATTTTTTCCTCCGCGACATTACTTTTGTAATCTAAGATTTTAAAAAAATTGTTACTAAGAGTCCAAATAGATATGAAGTTGAATTCATAATTAAACATATATAATGATTTATCAAAAGTGTTAAAGTTTTTTACCTCAAACTTCTTTTTTCAATTTTATACTTGTATGTCACCTTCATAAGTGTATTTAATTTTATTTTTTTTTAAAATATGTAACTTTGCGGTTTGCGGTGCGGTTTTGGTTTACAAAAATTAAAACCCAACCCAAACCGCAAACCGCGGTTTGCTTGAAATCATAACCCAAACCGCAATTTTGAAACCGCAAACCAACCCAAACCGCGAAAAAACGGTTTGGGTTGCGGTTTGGTGCGGTCCAGACCGCACTTTGAACAGCCCTAGGTATAATGATCTAGATTAAAGTAGCATTCCAGGCTTATGTCGGTTGGATCGATCACCGAAATGTACTTGAGGGAGATGTAAGCAAAACTTTACAAAGTAAATATAAGTCAATAACCAAGTTTGTTTAGTGGAGGTGGAAAAATTACCTTGTGATTTTGAGATCATACGTTCGAACTTCACTACTTAGGCTATGTTCAGTTCACCTTATTTTTGCTTATTTCAGATCTAATCAGATCAGATCAGATCAGAAAAAATAAGTTCAGATCAGATCAAATCAGAAAAAATAAGTTCAGATCAGATCAGATCAGATCAGATCAGATCAGACCAGATCAGATCAGATCAGATCAGTTCAGTTCAGATCATATCATGCTTATATTTAAAAACTTATTATTATTAAATATCTTTCACTACATATTAATAAAAATTATAATAATTGAATATTAATAAAGTACTCATTGAGACGAATCAAACAAGACCGCACATGATTATATTTTTCTTATATATTGAGAAAAATCTAAAGATTATCTCTTATTGTGAATAGTGTCAAGATTCTAAGTGACAAAGATAAAAAAATATACAAAGGGGTATTATTATTTACTAGTACATTTGTTCAAAAGAATTATTATTATTATTATTTTTGTTGTACTTATTAATTATTAATATTGGTAATTATTATTAATCTTATTGTTACCATTATAAATGTCATTGTTATTATTATATTAAGTTATTTTGTTGTTATTAAATAATAGAAAATTAAAAGCCACGTGTTAAGAACATAAGATTGACGCAAAAATAAGAAATATATAAAATATGATATCTCAAATTCATGATAACGAAACTACTATGTTCGGATTACATTTCAAAATAAGCTAAGTGTGAATACAAATTATAAATTTAGATTCGGTATACCTCTTCCTACCGAATTTCAAATCTCTCTAGCTATTTGAAGTTGCACGATATTTATTTATTTTTTGCTCAAGTCATAGTTGTTTGTATATCTTGTTCTATTTTATATGGAAAAAAAAGAGTTCAGTTTGCCGACTTCTCAAGTGTGAAACTTTTTTTTAAGGGAAAGTGTGAAACATTGTATAAGTGCTCTTATAAAATAATGACTTGAGTTATATAATTATTTTTAGTAATAATAATTTATGATTATAATTATTATTGTTGTTCTTATAATAATGATAATAATAATAATTATTATTAATAATAAAAGTTGTATAAAAGTTGTAATAGAAATAAAATGATAATAATAGTAAACTATAAAGAATATCTTATAATGTATTGCATAATAATGATTTACAAAGTAATAATATAATAGTAATAATATATATTTATAAAAGATAAGATCTTGTTGAAAAAATAAGTTCAGATCAGATCAGATCAGATCAGATCAGAAAAAATAAGTTCAGATCAGATCAGATCAGAAAAAATAAGTTCAGATCAGATCAGATCAGATAAGTTCAGATCAGAAAATTTCAGGTGAACTGAACATAGCCTTATACTAACGTTTGGAAGTAGGGATTTTCTTATCTCTCACCCTACTCTCAAGTGTTAACATGTATAGCTGGACTGACTAACTTGCAAAAAGTGTTGATTCAATAGGGTCTTTTTTTATCAAAAGATGACCAGTGAAGGCCCAACCAATTTTCCCATTTTCACGACAATTACAACAAAACATAACACTACTACTCCTAATTAAAAGCCCACCATCCTTAAAAAAATTTAAAAACCCGCTACTCTTCAACAACAAAAAAAAAAAAATTAAAAGCCCGACTATTTCTAACAGTTCCAACTCAAAAGTGAAAATGGATGGTGTATTTTGAAATCCCAAGATGACAAAATGAGAAATGTAGTACAACAATGCACTGAAGCAAATATCCATACACTGAAGATTTACTTGAGTTACGTTATAAGTAACTAGCCTTATATGTATGCAATATATGAGAAAGCATATAAAAAATTAAATTAATTATGTAGAATAATTATCTTTGTATTTTGTTTTTTTTTTTTTTCAAAAAGCTGCTTTTCAGTTTCAATGTTTCGGCTTAACGTTTTGGTTCAAATGAAGCAGTTAGTTATCTTTTTTTTTCTTTTACAACTTTTTGGTGTCCTATATGTGTTGTCATATATAATCACTAGGGGAAAAAACATAAAGGGCTGCGCAGGAAGGGCTGCGCTTTTCGTAAAAGCGCAGCCCTACTAGTAAAGGGCTGCGCTTTTTTAAAAAAGCGCAGCCCTTCCTGAAAAATTTTGAAATTTCGGAATCGCGCGCTTTGAAATATTGAGCGGGGATTCGTCAAATATATTATCCCTCATTCTCTCTCCTCTCTCACGTCCCTCATTATTCCTTTCCTCCTTATCTCTCACCCTCTCTTCTCTCTCATCCTCTCTTCTCTCTCAAAAACTCCCATAAACATTTGTCTCAAAAACCCATTTTAAGTTTTTCCGATTTGCACTAAACATGACGACGGAGTCCGATTGCCTATTGTGATACCTTTTCGGAAGCGGAACGAGCCAACGAGTCAAACTCACCGCTATGCTGTGACGTTTAGGCTTTTTAAGCCATCCGAGTTCGTTTAAGCCTCCAAATACCCATTTTAAGTTTTTCCGAAATTTTTTTTTCCATTAAATTATGTATTTGGGTTTTGTTTTATGTATTTAAACATTATTAGGTTGTAGTTCTTGTATTTTTTCAGATCTATAATGTTCTTGTATACTTCTCTTTGTTTATATATTTTGATTAATGTTCTTGTATACTTCTCTTTGTTTTGATTAATGTTCTTGCTTGTATACTTCTCTTTGTTTTGATTAATGTTCTTATATACTTCTCTTTGTTTTGAATGTTATTCTTGTATACTTCTCTTTGTTTATTTTGATTAATGTTATTCTTGTATACTTCTCTTTGTTTATTTTGATTAATGTTATTCTTGTATACTTCTCTTTGTTTATTTTGATTAATGTTCTTGTTATACTTCTCTTTGTATATTAGTTTTTGTTCCTTTTTTTCATTTTCGTTTCATTCTTTTTATTGTTTTGGGTTTAGTATTTTCGTTTCGTTTCTCTTCTCTTCTGTTTAATTTCAGAAAATGTGAGATTATGAGTAAAAAAAATGACAAAAAAATTTTTTTTTTTTTAAAAAAGCGCAGCCCTTCTAGCCCAGAAGGGCTGCGCTTTTTCCTAACTAGCGCAGCCCTTCTAGCTTAAGGCCTGCGCTTTTCTAGCGCAGCCCTACTTAAAAAGTGAAGGGCTGCTACTGAAAGGGCTGCTGTAAAAAAGCGCAGCCCTACATGCCTTTTTTAGCGCAACGCTTCTTCATTTTTCCACTAGTGAATAAAGATTGTTAGTGAATATTGAACAACGTTATCACATAACAAACACAAATAATAAAAGGTTAATACTATATGTCTATATCTTAACACCAAAAAATGATATAAAAAAAATGAAAACCAAAACACAAACTCAACAAGATTCCAGGTGATTATATATATTTAGTGATAAACTTTTTTTTTTTTTGTTTTTCCGTTTCAAAAGAGAGATAAGCGGTCACCTTAAAACGAGGGTATTTTCCGGTTAATGCGTGAAACCAAATAAATATGGCTGAAATAACACCATCGATCCGGACATCAATATGCCAGGAACCAATCTCATCTGCAAGCACTTTGGCTCGTGATCTTGAGGCTTCAGAACTGCAAAAAAGAAAAGGGACTTCTAACAATTTATAACCTATAAAGTATTACATTACCTAGGCATCAACAACCCATTAAGAATCCTCAGGCCGGAGGTATTAGGCCCGAGAAATAACTAGATATTAGGCCCGAGAAATAACGATTCATCGAACCATTTTGTTAAAAGAAACAACTAGAAATTAGGCCCTAGATATAATGTCACAAATTATTTGATAGATAACAATTTTAACTTTAGGGCTTTAGAGTTAATGGCAAATTGAAATTATAAAAATCGGTTACTGGAATTCAGCGTTCAATTTTTTCTTCTCATATTACCATTTATTATTTTCTTTTGTTTTAAGAAGAGAATTATACATGCCAAGGATGTTTTGGCTCAATGGTTAAGATTGAGGTGCTGTGAACAATAGGTCACACGTTTGAATCTCCCTACCTTTCTTTGTACTGCCTCCGTGGCTCATATGAATTTAAAAAAAAAAGAGAACTATATATAGTAGTCGTGATATATAATATGTCTCTCTCTTCTTAATGCTTTCCTCCTGCCCCTAAACCATCTGTAAAATATAGTCTTCTGTTAGAAAGAGAAGCTATATGTTTTTGCTTGAGTGGAAAATTTAAATAATCTTTTAGATTATTATTAATAGACTAATTTTGCTAAGACTTAGATATAATCATGATAATTTGAATTCATAAAAAATATTTTCTTTATATATGATATATACATAGTTAAGTTCAGCTAAAAAGTAGATTTAATACTCTTCTATTCCAGAATAGTCTGAACACTTTTTTTTATATTTGTCTGAAATTAATTTGAATACTTCCATTACTTTAATATATCAACCTTTATAATATTTATAAACATGTTAATTAAGATATCAATAGGCAAGAATATGTTTGGAGCCTGTTGAAGAAAGAAAAAGTCAGTACTTCATCCCATAGAAATTTGCTGACTTAAATTTTAATTTCTCACTTTATCTTACCTACTTTGTGATCTCTACATTCTGTTTGACTTATTATTATTGACATTTATGATCAGTCACACTTATAATGGTACTAATATGATGCACAACATATATATAATGCGAGAAGATATCTCTTGGAGTGATTATGTAGCAGCTTGTACTTATTTTCAGTTCCCATGTATACAGTGTGAAAAATGCGTTTTGCGAACTCCTTGCTATCACTTGGGATTTGGCCATCAGGATACTGGGCTATCCTTATTGCGTCTTCTTTTACTTGTTCATCCCCATTGTGAATTTCTGCATACAAACAACACTAGTGACCAGCGTTACTTTTTTTTTAGGAGACGGGAAACAAGCATTTTGAGTAAAATAAGTTCTAAATGAAAGCAACTTAGTTTTCAGTTAGTTTTCTTATTCTTTCATTTAACAACTAGCTAAAATAAAAAAGTGTGAAGGTTGCAAACGAAAAGTCAAGAAAATTCTTCATAATGTTGAAGATAATCTCTCTCTTCCCATTAATTTTTGATATGGGTTTGTTAAAATTTTGAATATTCTATAATTCTGTTGGAGTATTTGTGAAAATATGAGGTTTTTTTCCATGTGGGTGTCTGTATTTTCCCAGAAAAAAAAATGTTGAATTTCTAGAGAATTTATATGATCATGTTTTATAAAATTTCAGGAGTTTACATGATAGATGTGGATACAAGACAACATAAAGTAGTTGTTACAGCAACGTTGATGCAAACACTCAAGAAAGCTTGAAAAATCTGGTAAACGTGCGAGAGAGAAGATGTATTGGGCTCAGCCCGTCTGACAGTAAACAATACATCAGATGGTCTGACACAATACTTTCACATATATTTTTCAAGATATTAATGACTAATAAAAATGTGTATTAGACACTATTGAAAAGACAAACAAAATAAACAAAAATAAACAAAGAGGGTATTTTCTTCGTCGAGTTTTAAATTTATAATGAGCCACATTTAACTATTTGATGTATTTTCATACACAACGATCTATAATGTGAAAGCAATAGAATAGGATTTTTTCAATAGTTTTTGTTAGGTACTTAATAGATCTGTTCAACAAACTAGGGTTTATATATCTTCGACATGAAACTGACCTTTGACAACGAGCTGACACATGCAACCAACAATTGCAGCAACGGCCGAGCTATCAGCACCACCAGAAAGGGGAAGTAGGAAACCAGAAGCTCCGCTTCTTCTTAAGTAGTCCCATAGCCAGCAAGCAGGTCCAAAAGCTATCTCTTCCTCGGCTTCATGATACCTAATCTACAAATTCACTATTGTGTAAACTGGGGATCGGAAATACATATGGCTTATAGGTAATAAACTGATGCACGGACACTCTCTACGGGTCAAGGTGTCGCGTTCCGACACTTTAAATGTTTCCGACACTTCAGGATACTTTCAAACACTCTGAATTTTCTTTTGAAGATAAATAGTGAATTGAAACGAAACCGACATAGTTTTTTGTTACTAGAAGAAATGTTTTCCCTCTCAACCTTACCTTTTCCTTTCAATATCTCTAAATCTCTCAAAAGATAGCCTAATCTACTATCAAAACTGCAAAATATTGTGTTCTCTAACATTTCCCCTGCGTTTTTTCATTTTTAGAATTACGTTCCCCGTGTCTGCGTGTCCCCGTGTCCGTGTCAGTGTCCCGTGTGCATGCAACTTACACTTATACCTACGTAATTAAGCAAATGTTGTAACATAAATCCTATCATTATTAAACTTGGCATGAGATGTTGCCTTTGCCAATTTACATTAGCTCCGATGATGAAGGGCTAACCTTAATTGGACTGGAAATGGGGGCTTCCAAGTGGAATGATCGGCAAAGTTTGTAAGGTGCTTGAATAGACGCGACTCTTTTTTTGCTGCCTGCCTGCTCTTGAAAACTACTCATAGATCCCCTAAGGCTAGCAACCTGTTATTAATATAACAATGCAATGATCAAAGTTGGAGTCTAGGAGCGAGCAATTCAACCCATATATATATATATATATATATACAGGGCCGTTTTAAACATTTTGGAGGCCCTATTCTAATCTTAGGATTGGACCTTTAGTATTTTATTTTTTTTGCAACTTATATGATGAAAAATTCTTTTACACTATTACAATTATATATTTACAAAATCTCAAACTCATTTAAAATCATTTATAACAACTGAATACAGAACCAAGCTATTAATAATGTTCTACTTAATTACAAAGATAACATTAATATTTTTCTATCTCACCCTAAGTAATGGAGATAATGGAAAGATAAGTAAGAAATATTGAGCAGATGAGTCGACCGCATGCTCAGCTCCAGCCTCCAAGAATATACCAAAAAGAATTGAAAAAAAAGAGTAAAGGAAATAGTCGGGGAAATGAATCGAACTCGCATGCTCAGACCCAATCTTGGAGTAATAAAATTAGGGACCAACTTTGCCAGCCTTTGTAATTAGTATATATAAGCGACGTAAATGTATTATACGGTCAATCTTCCAGATTTGGGGCCCTAGGAAATTGGGGGCCTTGTGCTATTGGGTTGTTTGCACAGCCTAATAGCCGGGCCTGTATATATATGTTAACTGAGTCGTTGGATTTATAAAATTATATTTTGAACGGCGATGATTTAACCATACGCGTGCCACCTGATTTTCTTTCTCTTACTCCTCATTCTCAAACAGATTCTCCCTCCTAATCTCTTGAAACGCCATTTTCGCTCTCCAAGCTAACGTCTCCAACACTAACACCACACAAAACCCTAGAAATCATCTCCTCATCCAATTTAATTTTCGTTATACTCAGTAACTTCAAACAATTCCAATTATATAATCCTTCAGGGGAAAATCTACATAAACAAGTAACCAATTCCACCAAATTCACATCATCGTACATAAATTCAGGCAAATTATACTCAACACCTGCAATCTGATGATAATTACTACTAAATTTCTGAGTAAAATCCAAACACAAAGATTTGACCTGCTCTTGAACAACGAATTTTAATCCATTCATCAACGAAATTCGTATAATTTGCATCATACCTAAATTTGACGGAGAATTTATTCTCGATTTTTTTGCCATTGTGAAACCCTAACGCAGAGTCGACAAATTTGATGAAGGAGTTGCCATATTTGCGGTAGTTTTCATCGGAGAAGCTGAGTATGGAGACCGAGTTCCAGACTAAGTTGAATCGTTTGGACAAAAACGATGGTTTTCGCTGCTTCTTCGACGTAGAGGTTAGAGAGAATGTGAGCGAGTGCTAAATCGGGCAACTCAGTGAGTCGATCGATCAGGAGCAATTTTCGGGTGTTTACCTCGCGCGAGTTCATGATCGCCGGTTAATTCGCCGGAAAGTCGTTGATCGTCAGGTTTTTGTTCGTCGAAGACCATGAGATCGAGTACTAGGGAGGAGTTCGTCGGAGATGTTGCTTGTTATTTGTCAAGATCAAGTATTCAAGTGTCAGTTTTTTTCCACCAAAATTAACCCTTGAAATATCTATAGTTACCTTAAATGTGGAAGAAGTTACTCTTATAGCATATAAAGTTACCCTAAAAGTGCTAAAAGTTATCCTTGAAATATATATAAAATTACCTTAAAATTGCTAAAAGTTATCCTAAAAATGGTAAAAGTTACCCTAAAAGTGGTAATAGTTACTCTTATAATAAATAAAGTTATCCTTGAAATATATAGAATTACCCTTAATCTAATAATGTTACCCCAAAATTGACAAAAGTTACCCTAAAACTATTAAAAGTTACCCTAAAGGGGTTAAAAGTTACCCTAAATGGGTTAAAAGTTATTATTGTTTTCAGTTTTCATATTAAGAGCTATTTTTAGCGGATCCCACCCATATATATATTTATATATATATATATATATGTACATATATATGTATACATATATATATATATATATATATACATATATATATATATATGTATATGTATATGTATATATATATATATATGTATATGTATATGTATATATATATATCTATATGTATATATATATATATATGTATATGTATATGTATATGTATATATGTATATGTATATGTATATATATATATACATATATATATATACATATACATATATATAGATATATATATGTATATATATATATCTATATGTATATGTATATATATGTATATGTATATATATTATATTATATAATATAATATTATATATTATATATATATATATATATATATATACATATATATAGGAATGGGATCTTGTGAAAACATTCCTAACGCTGAAAACTGAAAATAGAAGATTTGGGCCATTGAAATCAGATCCGATGGTTATGATCAATTTCATAAGATTTGGGCCAATTACATTATCTCCTCCAAGAGCCCCATTCTCTCTCTTCAAAACAGGAAAGAAACCCCAACTTCAACAATTTTCATTCTTTCTCTTCTGACTATGAATTCATCAGACAACAATTCAACAATGAAGAATATCCATTTTATCTTTCCTCTCACTATTTCTCTGAGTTACGGTGAAATTCTAATAGCTGAAAAAATGGAGAAACAAGAAGAGAGAGAATAAAATCAGCAAAATTGGAGGAAATTAAAGAAGTCGATAACAACATCAAAGTCTCTAATCTCTTGTTTTCAGCCTCGAATTTGCTTAGATAATCGCGATTTCACTTCCATCCAACTCCTCAGCCTTTCTTCATCCTATTTGCCGCGATGCCATGTCCAAGTTGCTGCAGCTCGCCACCGTTAACTAACTTTTAATTATGACCTGTTATTCTCTCTCTTATTGATCACTTTTATGTTATTTGTACTTTCTTTTGAATGATGAAACTTGAAACAATATGTTGTTGTCTGATAAGTTCAAGGAAACTTCATATTATAGCAGTGATGTTGATTGTTAATTAGAGGAACTTTGTGGTTTTAAATCTAGCTTAGTTTTGTTGATGATGATGATTGATTTTAAGAGATTGGCTAAGTTATGAGCTGCCATTTGAACTAATTATTTATCGCATTTTTCTGAAAGTTGAGAGAGAGAGAGAGAAAAAGGAAGGAGATGAAGGTTGAAGAAGAAGGTGAGGAAAATATCAAGGTGTATAGTTACTCTAATATTAGTCAAAGTTACTATTATAATACTAAAAATTACCCTAAAAGTGGTAAAAGTTACTCTTTATAACCTTAGCATATATGAAGTCATCCTTAATATAATGCAGTTATCCCACAACTGGTAAAAATTGCCCTTAAAATATATAAAATTGCCCTTGAAATATATAAAGGAGATGAAGGTTGAAGAAGAATCTGGCATGTTAGGTTGTCGACCCATTGACACGCCTATGAAGCAGAATCATCGACTCACTTCCATCGAAGGGTCGCCATATGCGCATCCTGACATATATAGGCGCCTAGTTGGTCGCCTGGTCTATCTGTTTGTTACTCGTCTTGAGTTACGTTATGTTGTTCATACTCTATCTCAATTTCTTGTTGCACCACAAGTTTGTCATTGGGATGCTGCTCTTCGTGTTTTGCGTTATCTAAAAGGTTGTCCTGGCCAGAGTATTGTGTTGCGCCCTTTGGGTAATATGCAACTTACTGCATTTTATGACGGTGATTGGGCTTCTTGTCCGTTGACTAGGCGTTCTGTTACTGGTTATTTGGTGTTTTTGGGTCGTTCTCTTGTCTCTTGAAAGACTAAGAAACAACCTACTGTAGCTCGTTCATCTGCAGAGGCTGAGTATAGGACTATGGCTGGTACTACTTGTGAGTTAAAGTGGTTGAAGTATTTGTTGTCTTCCCTTGATATTTTGCATCCTAAGCCTAAGCGTTTGTGTTCAGATAGTCAATCTGCTATTCATATTTCAAAGAATCCGGTTTTCCATGATTGCACGAAGCATATGAGGTAGATTGTCATTTTATTCACGATGAATTGACTTCTGGTCACTTATCTACCTCCTATGTTCCTACTGGACATCAATTAGCAGATATCTTGACCAAAGCTTTGGGACAAACGTCAGTTTTGTTTTCTACTCCGCAAGTTAGGCATTTGTAATCTTCATGTGCTCCCACTTGAGGGGGAGTATTGAAAGTATTGGAGTATTATGTTTATTAGGAGTCTTGTTTTATATTACTATCTGTAAAGTTGTTAGGATATCTAGTTCAATAAGGTTTCTGATAGTAGGTTATATATATATTTCTCAAACGTTTAATGAGAAGATCAGAGCGTTCTCCTATATTCTACACTTTAACATTCCAAGATATCAAGTAAGTGTTACATTCATTTGTATTCATTTCTATTTGGGGCAAATGAACGATTTTAGGGTTGAATTGCATTTTTTTTATTTTGGTTAGTGGTTGAATTAGGGTTGTAATTTTGTTTCTAAGTTCGTTGATAATTTCTTAACTATACTTAATTATGCTTAGTTGTTAAATTTGATTCTGAAAATTTAAAGGTTATGACAACCAAATGCAATTGTAGGATTTCTGCTAAGATTTTGATCGAGATTATGGAAGCATCAAGCATGATAATTCTAGGAGAAGTTTCTATGAGTGCAAATTCTCAAGTGTTCATATTGCACGAGAAGGGTGTGACTTCTTTAATTGGTTGGGTTGGGAAGCAGGGGGAATGGCAAAAGGTTGTCATCTATGAACTGATACTGGTCCAAAGGTGATAGATTTGATCGTGTTGAACAAAAAAAGTGTAGCATCAAGAAGACAAAATGCACCAAAAGATTGTGTATTGATTGTTGGAATAGTTGCAACTTTTATCATTGTTTAGGATTTTGGGGCAGAAGACAGTAAATTACCTATTTTGGGCACCATATTCTTATTTTACCCCCCATGACACTTTCCATTGTTTTGTCATGTAGCATTCTCCACGATGATGAGACAGAGAGATGCAAACCCCTTGATGGATGAGAGAGACTAAGAGCATGTACAATCGGGCTCTCTATCTAGCTCTCTAAGGAGAAAGAAAATAGAGAGCCACCTCTTATCCAACAATGGGGCTCTTGGGTGTGCCTTGGGTGTCTCTCCATGGAGACACTTTGCAAAGTGGCTCTTGGGGGAGATACCATTTGGGTTGATGGAGAGATGACTCTCCAATGTGTTGAATAACTCACTTCTTATTACAATTACTTAAATTCTAATTTCTTCGTGTAACCATTTAATGACCTTTTTTATAAAAATTTATAAAAAGATGGTAATAATTACTATGTCAACAATACAATTTTCCTTTATCTATAAAATGAGCCTAATATTGGATATTTTACTATCTTTTTCATATCATACCCATCTTTAATTTTTTTTAAGTGTTTAGGAAAAAAAATGAATACCAACTCAAACCCAAATTTATGAAATTAAATATTAGCACTCATAATTAATATTGTTTTTTAAAAGTTCTACATTGCATAAATTATGAAAAGGATTATTTTGTAATTATATTTAATTTACATGAATAATTTTATTTATATAACTTTGATCATAATATGAAATGAGGTTCATTTATTGATATGGGAACCACAAAATAATGAAAAGTTGAATGGGGAGCTCTTTAAAGAGTTTTATTATTGTTGGGTCATGGGTGTTTTTAGACATGACTCTTGAGAGTAGCTTGAAGAGAGAGAATAGGAGAGAGAATGTGGAGAGCTAGTTGGAGAGAAACCAACCATTGTACATGCTCTAAAAGAGAAGATAAAAAGGAGAGATGATGATGAGAGATAGAGAGATGGAAATGATTGAGTATAGTAGGTGAAGAGAGATGGAATGAGAGTAAGAAATTGAATAAGCTAGAGAGATGAATGGTTGGTTGAGGCCATTAATTCTCAACTTCTATACATCGCCCAACAATTACTTAAAATCGTCCAAAAAAGACATTGAAGTTCCATTTATAACGTTCCTCATTTTTTTCTTAAATCAACACCATCCCCTCACCTCCTGCCTACCTGGCTGCCGCCACCACCACTACCACCACCATCTCCCTTACATCCTGCCTTCCACCACCACCCACACACCTCACTCCACCACCCTCACCTCCATTGAAATTACCCCTCTCTCTCCTTCACTATTTACGTACCACCACCACCCTCACCCTCACCTCCACTTCGCGTAACATCGCACCCCACCACCACCTTTGAATTACATTGCGCAGCCACCACCGCGTCGAATTTTTTTTATATTGGCGAACGTCCGGTCAGGACGTTCTGCCCATGGGACGATCGTCTGGCCAGGACGTTCTGTCCATGGGGCGATCGTCTGGCCAGGACGTTCTGCCCTGGGACGATCGTCTGGCCAGGACGTTCTGCCCATGGTGCGAATGTCCTGGCTGGACGTTCGCCAGTATAAAAAAATATTGACTTAGTAATTTGTCTATTGTGCCGCCATGAAAGAAACAATTACAAACCTTAAAAAAGCAAGAATGAACATGCGAAAGAATTAGGAGAGAGAAAATTTTACTAATGCGAAAGCAAGAAGTAGGACGGAATTGTTGACTGTTGAGAGGAGAGAGAAATTTACGCGCATAAATTTGTAGGTTTCTTGTAGCTGATTGAGTGATTATGCATTAGTATGTTCGTGTTGTCAATTTTGAATTGAATATTCAGTTATGTGCAGTGGATCATTCGATCATGAAGCTTCTTGAAGATGATGAGGTATTTCTCCCTTTTCTTGCCAAATTTTGCCAACTATTTTGCATTGTAAGTGATGTCGTAATGCAGGGAATGAATAACGTTTTTGCCGGACGTTTGCCAGTATATATAAAAAAATTTGACGCGATGGTGGCTGTGGTGGAGGACGTTAGGCGATGCGTGGAGGTCTACGGCGGTAGTGGGAGGTTAGGTGGTAGTGGAAAGGTAGGTGGTGGTGGGGTGGTGGGGAGAAGCGGAGAAGGTGAAATGACAGTAGGTTGGTGGTGGTGGGGTGGTGGGTAGTGTAGAAAAAAGGAGAGGGTAGATTGGTCTACAAAAATATATTTTGGGCGATTTTAAGTACTTTATGGGCGATGTTTAACAATCCTCTGTTAATTACTTAAGGCTTAAGATACAGACCCCACCTCCGTTTAAATATAACAGAAGTTAAAGTAATTAGGGACGTGCTACCTGATATATTTTTTTTAAATCTAAGGGTTTAATTAAAAATAAATAAAACAAAAGAGGATTTGTTTTTTAAAAAAGTGAAGAGTTAAAGGGGTTTTCCCAAAATTTCCTAAAAAAAAAGGTGGTGGAGGGGGAAGGGGATTGTGATTCTAAGTGAAACATATTATGACTCTAACGGCAAGTTTGGTAGTCGTTAATAAATTGCGGTAATGGAATGAATTTGAAGTGTAATTTTATTAGGGAAGCACACTTGAATTTTTTATGGGGAGGCATTTTTTTCTCCATGGGCAAGCAATCTCACTCCTAAACTTGTGTTTTTGTCTCCAAGGGCAAGTAATTTTCATTACCATTCACTACCACCTACAAGGTGGTATTATTTGATGAAAATGAAAATTCAAGAAGGAAAGTAGACACTTTAGGATAAATTAGCATTATCATGGGAATTGACAATGATATTTTCACAAATTTACACACAAATTCATTCCTATTTCTATCATTTATGACCAACTACCAAACGAGCAGTAAGTAATTTAAATCTCAGCTTTCATTTAAGATGCTTTATCACCTGATCTTTCCTCTACATTGGAAGAGATCTAATAAAATATTTCATAAATATGAGAAGGATACATCCTGCATTAATATATGTGCTTATTTTTTGAACTAGATATAAATATCTCAATTTTCGAGTTACGACTACCTTTTTCTTAGAAAAAATGATGCACATTTTGTTCAAAACTATGATAAAAAGATCTTTCTCGTTCTAAAGGATATTCTCATTTGACCCTAACAACAACAATAATAATAACATCAATTATATATATATGTATATGTGTATGTATATTAATTAATATTATAGTCAAAATTAATAATATAAATAGTACAAAAGTCGAAGTGTTGCATATATGTGAAACAAAGGAAATATACACTCCCAACTTTTGTGTGTTTCTCAAAAATATAATGGAAAATTTTATAAACATATAAGAAGTTAAATGAAAATATTAAGCAATAAAAATAAGCATTAATTATGTGATTGTATTAATTCTTCAAAAAAAAATTGTTTCAGGAAATGTATATAATGCCCACATCTTTGTAATAAAAAATGTTAAACATTGACTAATAATTCTTTTGACTAATATTATTTGGTAAAAGAGGAACATAATATTTATATCTTTTATGTTGAAATCTCTACTCCTAAATATTAGTTTTAGGTTTACACTTTCTGCATTTTTTTATTAATTGGTACATATGGGTTTGACAACAAATCTATACAAATATATTAAAAGGCATGCGTAACAATGTATACACGCCATGTGGCACCTCAGTTACTCCACTAGAATTGTCCAATGTGTACATAAGTCATGTCAATTAACAAAAGTAAAATGACCTTGCAACAAGATTTGGACCCGTGACCTCTTACTATTATACATGAGACAATTACCATCTCAACCAAGTTTTAATCATGCTTTAAGCATCTACATTATTATATTTGTACCTTTTAAATGTTGAGCTTTCCTTCATATATTTTAGTCGGAATGAAAAAAAATGCATATCAAGTTCGAAAACGCAATATCAACCCGGGGCAACAACCGGACCCAAATACTAGTTAAGGATCTAAAAAGGTGATAAAATAAAGCCACATGATCATGTGATTATAATAAATAAAGAGAAAAGGGTGATAAATTCATTTATTTACTTAGGACAGAACCAAGGAGGAAGTACAAAAGTATGAGAGAGAAACTAAAAAGGTGAAGAGAGAAATTGAAAAGTGAGAGAGAGAAACAAAAAAGTGAGTTAAAATATTAAAAAGTGAATGACATGGGTGGAAAAAGAGAAAAAAGTAGATGTGATATATTATCAAAAATAGAAAAAGTACGGTATGTAAATTAAAAAGAAATGGACTAAAAAAAAGTATGTAGATTAAAAAGAAATGAGGAAGTATTAATTATCATGAAGCTAAAAAAAAATTGTTAGTAGGTCGGGAGGTAGTATTACTCATTAGTCATTACTGAAGAGGACAAATGAAACTTGCAAGAATATGATGTAAGAAACCAGGTGAAAAATCTAGAACTCACAAGATAGGAACTTACAATATCAAGATCCACTTGAGCAACGACAACCTCCACATCTTTAAATGAAAATTGCGAGCCTTGCGCAACCACATCTCCATTCACAACAACACAACAACACCCATCTGCCAAACCGAACCAAACCAAGGCAAAAATATTACATAGGTAAACTAAACTTTTTCAAATTTAATCACTTACAAATTTACTTTTTAAGGTTAAAGCATCTTAAATATATATGTTTTTAAGTTCGTATGAGAACTACCCTTATGATGAGAATCGTGAGAACCACTCATTTTTTTCTCATTTTACAAAGATTTTGCTTATTTCAGAATGTTTTTACTCATTTTATATTCTGCTTATATTGTTTTCTTTGCTCATTTAACATTTTTATACCCATTACTCGATGTTTTTTCTCAGTTTACGTTTTGTTGATTTTATAATTTTGCTCATTTAACTTTTTTTATAGTCATTTTACGATTTTTTGATTTGACATTTTTGCTCATTTTATGTTTTTGCTCTTTTAATACTTTCTATTCACTTTATGCTTATGCTCATTTTTTACTTTATTATCTCATTTTATGAAATTTTTGCTCATTTTAAGTGGTTCTCACTATAAGAGGATTCTCACTAGAATCCTATATATATGTGTGTGTGTGTCTGTGCGCATGCGTGCGCGCGTGCAAAATTGGTCTCAATACCCTGAACTATAGCACAGGTGCACCAAACAGCTCCAACTACGATTTACAGCTAGAACACTCTAAAGTACGGACCTAAGTGCAATACGTACCATAAATGAGGTTGGTGCCTAGAATTCTCACCGGATTTTCTATCCTTTCTTATTTTCTTCTTTTTTAATTTACTTAAACAAAAAAAAGGCGCCTGCATTCACTTTCTTTTTCCTCAACTGAACATAAAGACTTTCTTCCCCAAATTTCCTCTTACTTCCCAAATTACCTCTTCCCAAATGAACCCTAAATTCTGAAAGAGTGAAATCCGCATAACATTGAGCTTAGCTTCATTTTTACGTTTCAATAAGAATTCAAATACCAGTTTAGGTAATTCTAGGGTATCTGTCAACATCAATTGCCTGCAGTAGTCCAAACTGCTTGAAAGTTCAACCACAATTAAGGAAAACACTTCTATGGCTGCCAAATATCTACCACTCAATTTATAGGTAGTGAGGATTCCGATCACCGACCCCATTTATGTTACACAGTACACTGCACATAAGTTCGTACTTTGGGGTGTTCTGGCTATAAGTCATATTTGAGGCTGTTTGGTGCACATGTGCATATTAGTTCACGGTGTTTTGAGGCCAATTTTGCCATATATATATATATATGTATATATATATATATGTATATATATATATATATGTATATATATATATATATATATGGGCAAAATCACATGAGAATGCTATTTACATGAGTAATGAGAATGAATCTCAACCACACGATTGGATTAGAGTTACAACACTTATTCATTAGAGTTATGCCCCCCTAAAAAATTTTAAGCCCAAAAAAAAATTCAATTTTTTTTTCTAATATTCTTTTTTTCGAAGTTACGTATATATATATATATATATATATATATATATATATATATATATGTATATGTATATATATATATGTATATGTATATATATGTATATATATATATGTATATGTATATATATATATATAGATATATATATATGTATATATATGTATATATATATATATATATTATATATATATATATATATGTATGTATATATATATATATGTATGTATGTATGTATGTATGTATGTATATACGTATATATGTATGAATATACGTATATATATGTATGTATATATGTATATATGTATGTATATATGTATATATGTATGTATATATATATGTATATGTATATATGTATATATATATATATATATATATATGTATGTATATATGTATATATATATGTATATATACATATATATTCATATGTATACATGTATATATAGATTAAAAGATAGATGGTGAATCCCTTGATTAGTGTTGAAATTATCATTCCCAATATATAGACTTACAAACTAGGTAAATACACTAAGATAAATAAGGAAGGGGAATACTATAACAGACTAACTATAAATACAATATATACAATCTAATACACCCCCGCAGTCGGAGTGGGAGGCGAACAGGCGTTCAGGCTGGATCGGAACTGAGTAAAAAGATGTCGCGGAAGCCCTTTTATGAAGATATCGACGTACTGGTGCTCAGAAGGGACATGGAAGACACGTATATGACCAACCTGAACTCTCTCACGAACAAAATGGATCTCAAGTTCAAGATGTTTCGTTCGTTGATGCTGAAAGGGGTTGCTAGAGAGATACACAGCGAAATTTTGTCACAGAAAACCATAGTGACAGTACGAATAGGCAAGTGAACCTCAAGGAGGAGGTTGCAAAGCCAACTAGTCTCTGCTACAGCATTGGCAACACCACGATACTCAGCTTCGGCACTAGAGCAACACACAGTAGCTTGTCTTTTGGAGGACCAGGAGACAAGGTTATCAACAAGAAAAACACAGTACCCCGAGGTAGATCGTCTAAAGTCAGAACATCCGGCCCAGTCAGCATCAGAATAGGCAGTCAGAGTATGGACTTAGAGGCCGAAAGACTAAGTCCATGAGGAAGAGTACCTTTCACATAACGAAGCGCCCGTTTAAGGAAGTAAAAATGAGGCTCACAGGGGCATGCATGAAGAGGCAGATCTGCTGAACCGCATAGGCAAGATCAGGCCGAGTGAAGGTGAGATACTGGAGAGCACCGGCAAGACTGCGATAAAGAGTGGGGTCCTTGACAGGAGGACCATCAGTGGCACTTAGCTTAGAGGAGGTGTCCACAGGGGTAGTGACTGGATTGCACACTGTCATAGACGCACGAGCTAAGATGTCTTTGGCATACAGTGCCAGTGATAGAAAAAGACCTGTAGAGGTACGAGTAGTAGTAATACCAAGAAAGTGATGAAGGGAGCCAAGATCAGTCATAGCAAACTCAGTAGACAATGTACCAATAATACTATCAAGGAGAGGCGTGCTAGAAGCAGTTAGAATAATATCATCAACATAAAGCAAAAGATAAGCGATCTGGGTGATTAATAGAGATGTGTCACATGAGCTGCTGCAAAAGCCTTGAGATAAAACAAAGTTAGCAAACCGCTGATACCAAGCACGAGGTGCTTGCTTGAGGCCATAGAGAGATTTGCGGAGCTGACAAACATGATGATGAGTAGTGGAATCAACAAAGCCAGGGGTTGATGCATATGAACAGTTTCCTTCAAGTCACCATGAAGGAAGGCGTTCTTGACATCCAACTGATGGATAGGCAAGAACTAGTGACAGCAAGACCAAGGACAATACAATGGTGGTCGGTTTGACAACCGGACTGAAAGACTCATCACAATCAAGACCAACCTGTTGATTCTTACCATTACCAACTAGACGAGCTTTATAGCGAGCCAGAGAGCCATCAGAGTGAAATTTGTGACGATATAACCACAAACTCCGAATAATATGAGCACCTGGAGGCCGAGGTACTAAATCCCACCAAGTATGATTATCAATAAGAGCACGATATTCGTCCTGTATTCCAGTTAGAGTCACGGAGGGCCAAAAGGTGGGATTTAGGAAGATGAGAGAGAGAGAGAGAGAGAGAGAGAGAGAGAGAGAGAGAGAGAGAGTTGGGGAGGTGGTGGCAAGGAGGTTTAGGATACGACGAGGTTTAAAAATCCCATTTTGAGCTCTAGTAGTAATGGTGCGAGGGGGAGACGGAGGGGGTGGAGGTGGTGGTTGCAAAGGGGAAGGAGAAGGTGGCAGAGGGGAAGAAGGAGGAGGATGAGGAGGGGAAGAGGGAGTGGAGGTGGTTGAGGGTGGCGTCGATGGTGGCGAGGGGATGGGGGGAGATGGGCGTGGGGAGGTGGGAGGAATAGGGTGAGTGGTGGGGGGCTGAGGTGTGGGCTAGGCTTTGGGTTGGGTGGGGGTGGTAGGAGGCAAAAGGGAGGGGAGAAGGCATGGGGGGAATGGGAGATGGGAGAGGGAGCGGAGAAGTCCAGATCGAGGAACATGTAGGGGGAGTGGGAAGGAGGAGTGGATGGGAGATCACGGAAGGGGAAGACGAGTTCATCAAACGTGACATGACGTGATAAAATCACCTTACTCGAAGAGATATCGAGACATCGATAGCCACGATAGTTGGAAGGATAGCCAAGAAAGACACATTTAGTGGAGCGTGGAGCAAGTTTGTGGGGACGTTTGGCGAAGAGATTGGGGTAACCCAATCACCCAAAGACACGAAGGTAATCATAGGAGGGTTGTTTATGATAGAGAACAAAAGTGGGGAAGCGGAAGCGAAGGGATTTGATGGGAATAATATTGTGGAGGTAGACAATAGTGCGAAGCGCCTCGACCCAAAAGGAGGGAGGGAGAGAGGCATGATATAGAAGGATAAGCACGATTTCATTCAAACGACGAATCATGCGTTCAACTTTGCCATTTTGAGAAGAGGTTTGTGGGAAAAAACAGAAAGTGAGTCCATTTGACGTGGCAAACTGATGAAAAGGTGTATTGTCAAATTCACGACCCAAGTCACATTGAAAAGATTATTTTATTTGAAGGTTAAATTGGGTGAGAAAAAAGCACGAAATTGCAAGAACTTAGTAAACACTTCAGACTTAAACTTAAGAGGATAAACCCATACGTAATGAGTAAAATCATCAATTAACACAAGATAACACTTATAGCCACTTTTTCTGAACAACGGTGATGTCCACAAATCACTATGAATGATATCAAAAGGAGCAACAACGGAAGAAGTAGAATCATAAAAAGGAAGTCTTTTATGTTTACTAATTTGACAGGAATTGCAAAGATAGGAACCACGTCATTTATTACATTGAATGCAAAAATTAATCCTAAGGAAATCAATGACATTGAGACCAGGATGACCAAGTCGTTCGTGCCACAGATCATGGGAGGAATGAGTGATGTTGGCGAAAGGAGATGAAGATGTGGTGGACGAGACTGGATAAAGATCCCCATTACTGTTGTTCCTCATAAGAATATTCCCACTCCGAAGGTCCTTCACAGAAAAACCACTAGGGTCAAATTCGATATACACATGATTATCTTTAGGTAGTGTTTGGAAACTTGTATTTCATTTCAAATAATGGAATTGAAATCTGGAATTTTAAGTTTGTATTTCAATTTCTAATCAGTGTTTTGTAAAGGGGGTTTGATAGAGCAGAGAGAAACAGAGGTTTCATGGTGGAGAGAGAAAAAGTGTGGGTTTACTAAAGGGGAGAGAAACAAATATTAGAAAGTGTGGGATTACTCATGGAGTTGGGATATGTATGAGGAGAGAATTTCAAATGACAAGGTAATAGCTTGAATTTGAAATTCTACTAATATAGGCTTTTGATAAGAATTTGGACAAATTCCATAATTTCAAATTCCATGCCATCCAAACAATAGATTTCATCCAAATCCAGGATTTGAAATGAAATCTTGCTATCCAAACACAGCATTAGTGAATTGATGAACGTAGATTAGATTTTTAATGATTTTAGGAGTGTAAAACACATTTTTAATGACAAAGGGACGGGTGGTGCGTGGTGGGGATATGGGACATTCCAGAGCCAATAACTGGAATATAATTACCATTGTCAACATATAGAGAATGAATAGTACTCAAATTATATGAATGAACAATAGTACCTGGATCCGCAGTGAGATTAGAGGATGCACCATTATCCATATACCATGAATCATCACGTTGTTGTAGTGACATCGTCTGAAAAGCGGCCCCAATATCAGTCGGTTCAAGAGCATCAAAATCAATCAAATGAGATTGACCATAGGCACGGGACTGATTTGATTGAGGTCGAGGACATGAACCACGCCAAGGACGAGGCTGCCAAGGAGCTGCCTAGCCACCATATGTGGGATATGGGCACGGTGGAGGTCCCAGTAGTAGGGATAGGGCCCCACAAGGAGAGGTGAGCAGGCTGACCTGGTGGTTGGTGCGGCAGATGAGCAACAGGTGTGTGGGAGGGCGCATGATGCTGCGGGTTGGAGCGAGCAAGCTGCTGCCCCCGGTTTTTGCGACCCGCACTTGGTTGGTGGGTGCAGTGGGACGTGGTTGTTGGTGGCTGCGCTGAGAGTCGGACCATGACTGAGGGCAGAAGGAGGAGATGTCGGAGCAACCAGAACTGCCGGTGAGGGAGCGACATCGTCGCGAAGAGCTTTACGTTGTTGCTCAAGTTGCAGCATAATTCTAGTTGTTTCAAAGGACGGAACTTTTTAATTTATGAATAATGACACAACAGTGTCAAATTCCGCCGGTAAACCCCAAACCAATTGAAGAACTAACTGTTGTTGTTGAGAAATCGGGCTATCAACATCCGACAATTGACCGGCCAAGTCCTTGAGTCGATGACAATAATCATCAAGAGATGGCATTGAGGCAAGTTTAAGATTGTTGAACTCATGTTCCAACGTTGCAGCACATGAACCTTTGTTGTTCAGGAATAGGTTCTGAAGTTTCAGCCACGCCGCGTATTAGGCAGTGGTGTCGGGTTCGAGAATACAAACACAGAGTTCGTCAGAGAGGGAGCGATAAATCCATTGCAATACATGAGAGTCAATCTCGTACCATGAGTCATATTCCGGGTCGGTAGTCGAAGGAGATGGCGTGCCATTAATATGCCGAAGGACTTTGTAACCACGAGCATGGAGTTTGAAGAGCTTCAGCCATGCAGAATATGTAACCTTTGTACCATCTAAGGCACGAACTTTGTGGAGAATATTAGTCACGGTGAATACTGGATGAAGGCTTTTCGAAGAAGGCTGCTCTTTCGGGGCATTAGTGGGTTGTGCATCGCCGATCATGGAGGCAGAATGCAATAAAGAAAAAAGATAAAAATAAAAAATGGAGTCGGGCTGCCGTAGCTAGCGCCGATAAATATAGGAGGAAGGAGAGGCTCTTGATACCATAAAAGATGGTGAATCCCTTGATTAGGGTTGAGATTATCATTCCCAATATATAGACTTACAAACTAGGTAAATACACTAAGATAAATAAGGAAGGGGAATAATATAGCAGACTAACTATAAATACAATATATACAATCTAATATATATATATATATATATATATAGGGGCGAGATCACATGAGAATGCTCCTTACATGAGAAATGAGAATAAATCTCAACCACACGATTGGATTAGAGTTACAACACTTGTTCATTAGAGTTATACCTCCCTAAAAAATTTTGAGCCCAAAAAAAAAAAAATTTTTTTAAACTTTTTTTTTCTTATATTCATTTTTTGGAGTTACATCACTTTTTCGTTAGAGTTACATCACTTATTCATAAGAGTTATATCGAATAAACTTCATTCTCATTTCTCACATAAGTATGCATTCTCATAGGAACTCATTTCTATATATATATATATATATATATATATATATATATATATATATATATATATATTATATAATATATAATATATATATATATATATATATAATATATATAATATATATATATATATATAATAATTGAGTTCATATGAGAATGCATACTTATATGAGAAATGAGAATGAATTTTACACGCTATAACTCTTATGAATAAGTGATATAACTCTAATGAAAAAGTGATGTAACCCCAAAAACAAAATATTTGAAAAAAATAATTCAAAAAAAACAAATTTTTTTTTGAATTCAAAATTTTTTAGAGGGATATAACTCTAATGAATAAGTGTTGTAACTCTAAACCAATCGTGTGGTTGAGATTTATTCTCATTTCTCATGTAAGGAGCATTCTCATGTGATCCTGCCCCTCTCTCTCTATCTCTCTCTTTCTCTCTCTCTCTCTCTATATATATATACTCCCTCCGGTCTTTATTAGTTTACTCGTATTCCTTTTCGGGATGTCCCCTATTAATTTACCCCCTTTCTTTTGTTTTAAAATAATAGTTTTTCTTTCTTTCTTCGACCCACAATATTATTTTTCCTAAAACTCTGTGCAAGTGAACTAATAAAGACCGGAGGAAGTGATGGAGTGTATGTGTATAATACAATGAAATTCTCCAGTTCATCAAATGGATGTAATTTAGGGTTTTTAGTCAAATTAGAGAAATGAAGGAAGAAACAAATAAATTAAAACACAAATAGAAGAGATACCATAATATAAGCGTCCACCATCACAACCCTGGTGATTACTATACATGTAAACTCCACCACGAGTATGCGTAGCACCTTTAAAACCACGCATTCGAAGATCAAGCTTTCGCAGTTGATGGTGGCTCCCACTGGCATTCATAAACACTTCAACACCATTCAACGCAAGCTCGGCATGAGGTGGAACTGGAGAAAATAGCTCCTCGCAAATTTCAGCAGCAACAGCTCTGACAAGAAATTAATATAATTTGGTTTGATGATTCTCATATCAACAATAACAAGGGAAAGAAATAACATGTAATATGAACAAGATTATTTGTAAATAAGTAATGGCAAAGATAATTGAGAGTGGGTCGAGCTCTCTAACATTGTGTTTAGACTTTAGGGGTCGTTTGGTTCAAGATATGGAATGGAAAGGGAATGGATACAAATAGAGGAGGGAAATGGTAACAAAGATGGTTACCTTATTGAGTGTTTGGTTCAAGTCAAGGAATGAAAATGAAAGGTAGCCATTAACTTCAAGTAATGGATTTTGTTACTTGAGGGGGAGGGAAGGTAACAAATTGGGGGAATCCATTACCATCAAGTAATGGTAAGGGATTGATAAGGGGTTGAACCAAACAAGAAGAAAGAGAATCAGTAATTGATTCCGTTTCTTGAAACCCAAAAATAATGAACCAAACGACCCCTTAGAGTGACCTACCGGCCATAATAATATAAGACCCATATAAATGAACGTCATCCGTCTCAAAATATTTTTAACAGTTTGAATTGAAACCAGAATTATGCTCATTTGGTTTTATCATAGTTGTTTCGATATGAATAACACATAGTTTTGATTATTAATATAGAAGATTTTTTTAGAAAAAAAACATCTAAAATTTTTTATGTATTAGATAATATTTTGGAATTTACTTACTGCAAGATCTTGTTAACTAATAATTAAGTTCTATAGATAGCCACCAGATTTTTTGACATAGCGAATACGGCGATAAGGATCGGATCAGTTTTAAACTTAGATTAAAACAAAAACAAAAAAAAAGTTAAGCAAACGACATTATGTCATAAACAAATGGAAAAATTGTTAGAAACTACCTATTAAAGATACTTTTTTTTAAAAAACTACCTTATATCATGTTTATTTTACAAAACTACCTTATAAGTGAAAAAATTTTAAAAAGCACTACCAAATTCAGAATTTACTAATCATGGTTAACTATTTCCTCCAATTATCACTCTAATATAATATTACTAAAATACCCCCTTAATTTACCCCAACCCCTCTTTGTTAATTTTCCTCACATCAGCGTTTAACTATTAAATATCCCTTAAATCGTTTGCGTAATTTCTTCTCCCAACCTTTTGCTTCACCAATTAATTTTATGAGTAACAAAAGCAGATACAAATTGGGTTTTTGGTCATGAATTGATGTCGTTGATGATGATGAAGAATATGGTTTGATGATGGTGCAAAGCTTACTGTACTAGACACTTTTACTGCGGTTTGTTTTTGGGATTGACTTTTGAGGAAGAGAAGGTGTGCTTGTACTTGCCACATGTATATTTGAGAGATAGAGCATCAAGTGATCAAGAAAGTGATGATATCATATTGTAACGTACTGAATTTAAGGGGTATTTTCATAATCTTATATTAGAGGGATAATTGGATAGAGTAGTTAACCATAGTTAGTAAATTCTGAATTTGGTAGTGCTTTTTAAAGTTTTTTCACTTATAAGGTAGTTTTGTAAAATAAACATGATATAAGGTAGTTTTTTAAAAAAAAGTGTCTTTAATAGGTAGTTTCTAACAATTTTTCCTAAACAAATTTGTAACACAAAACAAAATGATTTATATGCATCATACGTGTCCAAGAACTGGATGAATCCATAGCCAAAGGGCACTGTGGTTTGATTTATGGCTTCTGAGATAGCAGGAGGTAGTTGAAATTCAACAATCTGGTATTTTTGCTTCCATGCAGTGAACCAACGGAGCTCTCTGTAATTACCATCATTGGCAAGCCATATTTTCGGTCGTATCATTATTATCTTTCGGTTCATACAGAACACTTGACAATTGTAACGCTCCGATCCTTTAATAATAGGCATCCCAAAGCTGCATAATATGCCATTTGTCCAGTTCCCAACCAAAATTTCCTTCAAACATTCCCATCTGCAATTTTTTTATCATGTGTTGCAATTAATTAATGTGAATTAACTCATAACTCGATTTAATATATTACATGGTTAGGAATGTAAATTAAATAGGTTACTAAATCAGGTCTAATCGTTCTATGCTATGATAGTAAAATTGACCCTAGCCGTTTCTATGTAAAAATCCTAATTTTATTTGAAAATTTTCAAAAAACTTCTTTTTATAACATAAATTTTTTCAAAAGTTATTTTTTAGAAAATAAATTTTATAAAACTACCTTTTATAATACTTTCCTTTTAAAACACTACTACTTAACAGTTTTAGTTATGTTAGAAAGTTAAAACGAGGTTTGCAAATTACGTGTTATTCACGTTAGCATATTACCAAACACAAATGGATTGTTGTTGGGCTATGACGAGGTTGTGGGTCATTCGGGAGGGAGAAGAGTTGTGCTTCAACGAGGCATGCAGTGAGGGTCAAACCTTAATTTAACAGTCAAATTTAACTAAAATTATTAATTAGATGGTAGTGTTTTGAAATAATTTTGCTATAAAAGGTAGTTTTATGAAGAAAATAAAGATAGTTTTTTAAAAAAAGTTTATGATAAAAGGTAGTTTCTTTTCGATTTTTTATTATTATTTAGGGGCTATACCATCACTCTTTTGAGCGATGATAGACCCCTTTTATTCTCTTACTTGTTGTTTTTAAGTTTTTGTTTACGATAAATCTTCAGTCTCTTTCTAATGAAGAGTTGTTCTACTCATATATCTCTATTATACTACCTCCGTTTCTTTTTAATTGTTACACTTTGACATTTTACACTATTCATAAATTGCACTTTGACCCTCGTTTGTGATTTATACGTGAATAAAAACATAGTCAGGGGATCTCGTTAGATTCGTATTAGTATGTATTTTATTAATATGTAGTTTTTATATTTTTTACAAATACAAAATTAGAGATATAAAGGTTCAAAGTAGTGCATCGGCATGCGTGAAAAGTGTAAGTGTAACAATTAAAAAGAAACGGAGGTAGTATAAGGGAATTGGGGGGAGCAATGGTGTCCTCTTTTGAAATGCCTATTTTACCTTCCTTCCCTTGCTAAATTACAAAAGAAATGTCAAAATCAAAATCGACACTCAAAGAAAACTACCGAAAATTATTTACAACACTCACAAATCAATAACAAATCACTTAAAAGAAGAAACTTTACAAATCACACATACAATTGAGAAAATCACATTTTAAAAATCACTCAAATCACTCAAATAATCAGGAAACTTTATTAAAACTTAAAATTAACATATATACAAACTAAAACTAATAACCTAGAACGTCAATACATACAAAAACATTTACAAAAATTTACTTACAAATCATTATTCTCAAGAACCATTCACAATTAATGGTGGGTCATAATTATGCAAATAACTAAAATGAGGAAACTTTAGAAAGACATAAAAATTTACTTACAAACTACAACCTAGGAAAAATTGACTTGAAATCAAAGTGTCCACTTTCTTTACAATTTATAAAGTACTGTACTTAATTCAAAAATCAACTAAAATATTATAATATTAGAAATCATAAATAAATTCAATAAAATTTCTATTTTGTTCATAGAATTTAACTTTGAAAAGTTAAAAAAAAAAAAAAAACAAAAAAAAAAAAGAATGATGAGAGACTTAAGTGACAGAAACTAAACCAATCAAATTTTGCAACTAAAAACAACTATGTTTCGTATATCTAATGTTCAAATTTTGATTCTTATGTCGAAGAAAAATCGATTTTCTGTTTCGAAAAAAATTCAAGCACGCATCGCGTGCAAAAAAATCTAATTGGGTTATATTCACCCACATGTTGCGTTTTATCTCTCTCCTTGTGAGAGTGACACTTAGGAAAGTATAAAAAGATGAGAGGAAATTACGCGTGAGTAATAGTATCAAGCTCCAAGAAGTGATCTTCGCATCCATAACCTGTGATTTCGAGCTCAAGGCCTAAGCGAATGACAGCACCAGCATCTTTAGCCCTAGAAATTGAGTCCTTTATATTCTTCATATTGCCGTCGAAGTCCATTGCCCATTGATTCATATTGCATGTTGCCACCTTCAACAGCCTCATGTTTGTGATAATGAGCTTTATAAGTTTTTTCAACCTTGAACATTTATAAGTTTATAAGTTTCAGCATCAATATCTTTAATTTGATTGTGTATATTTAATTATTATAGAGAATAAAGTTGATATATGAAAAACGGATTTCAATGACTAAGAAAATAGACCATATAAACCTAAACTTAACATGCTACTTATCCCCGTCGGGAAAAAAAAATGCTAATAATATCGTTAACTTGTAAGACGGTTTGTGCAGCTTTGGAAACAAAAATATATAATTGAAATAAGGCAATATACTAATATAGTGACCATGTAAACTTGAAATTAAAGATGGGGGAGGAACATGAACAATAGTATTCTCGTCCAAGACAAACACTAACCGTTGGTAGAAGGAGAGCCTTGTGGGGGGTGGGGGGAGTTAAATGTTGAGGTTGTTTGATATAGAAAAAATTGATATAGGAAACGGATTCAAATAAGCGTTTTCATTTATAATTGTTTGGATGATTGTTTTAGTAACAAATATCGTTTCCGGAGGGATTCACTATCCCCCATTTGTTACTTATCAAACTAGTGGAAACTCCTTCCTCAATCATAAACCTCTCAATTGTTTTCATTCCAATTAGATACCAAACAACTATTAAAAGTAACAATTATTATTTCCATTTTCCATCCTTATCCAAATTCTTTCCATTCCATTTCCATTAATCATACCAAATGCTCCCTAAATAGCGTACTTGAAACTTGATGTATTAAGTTATTAACAAATAATAACAGTTGAGGGGATGCTTACGGTGGGCTAACTTGCCGGTGATGGTGGACGGAGAAGCGCGAGAGGGAAAGCGATCAAGAAGGCGCTCCACTGCCCGTGGTGGCTGAAGGTGTCAGTGTCACCGGAGAACCGTGAATGAGACGGGTAGGTCCGTAGGTGAGTGATCGTTATTAGCTAAGATTGGGTGAGTAAATCAATTAGTGTGAGAATTGAAGGGAGGAGGGAAACGAGTAATTTATAGGACTAATACGCTCATTTATCAAATATGCCAACTGCCCTTGACATGAAGAATGGTCATTATTGAATTTGGCGCGCCATCTTTTTTCTTCTCTTTTTGGTGGACGAGGGACATCTTTGCATGTGCAATGTAAGATGTACTATGTTTGAAAATCTTTTAATAATCAGATAGAATCTTAGAAACATTAAATCATGAACGTGAAGATCACATTCGTTTTTCTTTAAAAAAAAAACAGCAATGCATTAATTAAATAGTCTGAAACATAAAGTCATTACAGTTCGCTACGAAGTTATTAAAAACGTAACTCGGAGCTCAGGGAAATGTTCAAATTACATTCACTTCATCATCACTTTTCCGTGCTTCTTTGGCTAGAGTGTTCGCCACCGCATTGTCATAGGAGCATAGATGATTTTTGCTATATTCACTTTCCTGCACAAATCCCAACAGTCATGCACCACATTTGTAAATATGTCAATCATAATCTTGTCCTCGTTAATTAAATAAATGGCCTCTTGGCAATCAGTGTAGGGTGTCGCATGATGGAGGTTCATACCAAGGGCTAGATGCAGGCCCGTTTTGATACTCTATATGTTCGACATTAGAATAGGTTGCGCAAAGACTTTTTTCCCAAACCCCATAACCCATTCCCCCTTACTATTTCTAATCACCCCACCTAGACCAACAAACGTCAAGGGCCCATGAAAAGAAGCATCGGTGTGAATCATTGTACAAGGTTGGGGGTGGATAGGAGCAAGGTGAGTGGGCTGAACATTTTATGTCCCTCATGGCTTTATAAAATCTCCAAACTTGGGCCTCAGCCTTGGCAAGAATCATGGACGGAGAATTTTGTTTCCCCTCAAAGATATAGAGATTTCGGGCCTTCCAAATTTCGAAACAAACCCAAGGAAATTAAAGAGGGTGGTCCATTGAAGGCCCATATGGTTGGATTTCGCTAACAAATTGGCCTTTAGCCAGCTCGTAAAATTCGATTGCTGAAAGGAAGCAGCAGGAGGGAGGAGAGCCCAAACTTGGACGCTAGTCTGGGACTCTTTTAGTATGTGTTGGCTATTTTCCAAGCCCAAACCACACAAGGAGCACAGAGGGGAGTCAATGATCCTTCTTTGAAACTAGAGAAGATTGTGAGGGATCCTGTCTCTCCAAAGAAGCCATAAGAAAAATTGGATTTTCGGGGTTGATGGGGCTTTCCAAATCCAGCTCAAAGGGTCAAGTTGGCTCGACTGTGGAAATTGGACGTCGTATGCAAGGGCTATAGAGAAGCCCTTAAGGTAGAAAAGGCAGAGCACGTATGGTCCGAAACATTTGGATTAATCGTGATGGAGTAAATAAAGTGCAACACACACCTAGGAAAGGGGAACGATATAGTCTGCATATAGTCTGAAGGTCCCATGAATCATCAACCCAGACATCTTTCACCTTTAGGGCCTCCTCACCCAACGACAGCTACCCATGAATAAGGCTCCTAAAAGGGTCCAATGCCTAACTAGTTATCTCCCTAAAAACTTATGTTTTTTCCATCTTCCGCAATCCAAAGGTTGTTCTCAGCTAACACCTTCCACCCTTTACCAACACTTTTCCAAACCACGGATCCATAATTTTATCTAGTCACGTGCCTAGAGTGAACATACTTAGAGAAGATATATTGGCTTGCTAGGTTATTTTCAAGTTGACTCAATTTCCAGCCCAACTTTGCCATGAGGGTCAGGTTCATTTTCTCTTGACTTCTACTCCCTCCGTCTCAAAATATAGTTCCCATTTCCATTTTCGGTGTCCCAAAATATAGTTTCTATTTCCATATTTAGTTCCACATTTTCCATAATTTGTCTAGAAAAATTGTGTCCCATCATTTATTTGCTTCTTGAATCTTGTTTTTTCCTTTGTTTATTCAACCAAAATGTTACAATCAATGCTCTTTCATCAATTATTCTCCATTCTCTCTCTCCTAAAATCATATTTTCCCATACAACATTTATTTAAATAAACAAAAAATCTTTACTATCCTTACTTCCATAAATTACCGTAAAAAAAAAGGGAAATGTGAACTATATTTTGGGACGGATGGAGTAATACCCAAACCCCTCTTCCTTTTTGGCAAAAGGTGGTAAGTATGTCCATTAGATGAAGCTTCCTGACACCATTGGATTCTCCCCAAAGGAAATTGTTACAAATTTGGCCAATGTCTTTTGATGTAGCTTTGGAGAGAAAAGAGGCTTGCATATAGTATGTTGGGATGGTGGAGATGGTAGACCTAATAAGGCATAGCTTGCCTGCCTTGGAGAGAAAAGAGGTTTTTCATTTAGCCAACTTACTCCTAGCCTTTTCCACAATAAATTGAACCTGACTTCTTTTGGGGCGAGTCTAGATCAAAGGTAGACCTAGGTACATCCCAAGATTCTCTGACTTAGACATCCCTAATGTGTCTGCATTAGGGATCCTCCTCTTTCGAGGTATTTGCAGAGAAAATAAGGCGACTCTTATCCTCATTAACTTTTTGTCCTGACACTTCACAAAACTTTTTTAGAATATCTCTAACAGCAAAAGCAGCTTTTTCCTCCACTTTCCCACACAATAACAAGTGATCTGCAAACATAAGGTGAGATACTGATACTTTCTTCCTTCCAACCAGAAAAAGGTGCCCACTCCTTATCCTCACACGCTTGGTTTATCATATGGGAAAGGGTTTCAAGACATATATTGAACAGATAGGGAAACATCGGGTCCCCTTGTCTAAGACCCCTAGTATGATGAAACACATCTCCTTTCCTTCCATTGACAATGATAGATGAAGATGATTTCGAGATACAATCCATAATGAGATCAATGATCGGGTGGTCCACTCCCTGAAAGTCAAGACATTGTCTGACAAAGCTCCACTCAAGTCTATCATAAGCTTTCTCCAAATCAATTTTCAGAGCAAACCATCCTAGTTTCCTTTCTTTTTCCACATGGAATGTAAAGCCTCATAAGCTACAACTAGATTTATATTTGTGCCTCTACCTTTAGTGAAGCTATTTTGGTTCTGAGAAATTAGGTTAGGCATGAATGCTTGAGGTGGTTCACAATGACCTTAGTAACAATCTTATAGATCGTGTTACAGAGACTAATGGGTCAGAGATGCTAAGCAGTCTTTGGGGGGTGTTGCTTAGGAATTAAACAGGTAAGGGCTTCACACATGTTTACCAGGATTTTTCTATTTTGGAACCACTCTTGAATCTTTCCACACATATCCTCTCCCACAATGTCCCACATTTGTTGGAAGAAACCAGGGTGGAATCCATCCGGTCCAGGGGCTTTGTTAGGGTGCATACTGAAAAGGCTATCACGAATCTCCTCATGAGAAGGAATTCCCCTTAGATCCACATTGTTTGTGCTTAGAAAGATTTTTGACAACTTAGACTTTCCAAGGTGAAAAGGTTTTGAAAGGAAGTTGTGATGTGGTCACGGATTTTCCTAGGATCTGTGATGTCATTACCCACCGAATCTCTTAGATACCTAACCCTATTCGAGGCCCTAGAAATTACAACACTCCTATGAAAATAGCTAATATTTCTCTCCCTTAGGGTCAATCTCTCTTTCCTACTTTTGGCAAACCACAATGCCCTTTCTTGATCCAGGATGCTCACTAGCTCCATCTGGAGCTCTTCTTCCAGGTTCGAGTGAAAGAGCGAGAAGTTATGGGTTGATATGTAATCCTGCACTCCTTTCAACCTCGCTAAGGCTTTCCTTTTCCTCTGATAAACATTCTCAAAGATCTCCTTATTCCACGCTATGAGTGAGGAGCTAAGATTGGTAAGTCTTTCTCAAAACAATGGGTGGCACCTGTTATAGGCCAATGTTGACTCGTGTAAGGACAAAAATTTTCATGCAACAACCACATTGGTTCGAATCTAAAGGGTTTAACTCCTAAGGAAGGGATTGGGAGGTTCAATTGGATGAGAAGTGGACAATGGTCGGACGTTATTCGAGGGAGGTGCCAAAGACAAGAGTTCGAAAAAGTTGTAAACCACTTTGGATTCCCCCACCCCCGGTCAAGTCTTTCTAGAATCGGGTTGGTTTTACGTTTGCTGGTCCAAGTGAACTTGGGGCCCTGGAAACTAAGGTCAAGCAAATCACAATTCTGCATAGTAACAACAAATTCCTCAGCTTTCTTCCAGTTAATCTTCTCCCCCCTAGTTTTTCGGTTTGGCATGCAACTTGATTAAATCACCCACCACGACCCAAGGCATATTAACAGTAGGCGCCATATTCTTTTATTCATCCCATAAATCCTTTCTAATAGCATATTTAGGGCTTGCATACATAGATGAAAGCATAAAGAAGATAGAGTTAGACCGTACCGCCACAAGGGCATGCACACCTTGGGCACTACCTCCCATAATGTGAAGCCCTACTCAACCAGGGCTCCACATAACGAGGATGCCACCCACATAGCCAACCGGTGGGACCAAATGCCAATAGAAGGAATGGGATTCACGTAAGATCTCCGAGGTTTTTCGCTTGCACGTACAAGTTTCGACGAGAACTGCAATGTCGGGATTATGGGTGTCAAGCAAGTGCCGAAAATTATTTTTAAACTCGGGCCGGCTAATACCCGAGAGTTCCAAAACAAAACCGATATATTAATTGGCACCAAAGGTCGGACCATCTTCGTTTTGAATGCTTCAGTTATATAAATTCATCTTCTATTCGCTCGTGGATTGAGCGGATATAATATCATATATATTTCCTCCATTTTTACTTTGACACTTTGATTATCGTTTATGATTTGTATTTAAGGAAAATTATAGTCATGTGAGAACTTGTTAGATTCATCTCAATGTACAATATTAGAATATCAACTTTTTATAGTTTTTGCTCTGTGACAATTAGATCTATTAATGTTCAATTAGTGCCTCAATAAGTATATTTAAAGAATGGATCATTTAAAAAATAGAGGAAGTATTATAATTTGCTTTTGATTAATTTGTCAGAATTAACCTTTTAAAATTTAAATACCACTTTTTACAACAAACAATATTTTTTAACTTTTTTGACGACTTAAGATCTTAATTTTTTTTTTCAAGATATAACTTTACCTTATTTTATATGTTGACCCATCGATTTTTCTAGTGTTAATCCAGAAATTTTTGGGTTTTATATACCACTTTTTTTTTATATAAAGGACATTGTGATTGAGGAGGGACATCTTTGCATGTGCCATGTACGATGTACTATGTTCGCAAATATTTTAATAACATGATGACTAAATACAACTCTCATTTACTCTATACAACCCACCTAAATACCAAAAATACCCTCATGCAGGCATAACCCATTTCTCCCAATTACTTTCCTCTCTCATCTCCCTCTCCCTTTTCGAGTTTCATGCGTATCTTCATTCATTCATAATCCATTTCTCCCAATTCCTTTCCTCTCTCATCTCCATTATGTGAAGTGGTTCGAAGCACAGAAGCAAATCAATCTCCCCTGTGTAGTGAATGCATTATGTACTTAGTAAGTCATATCTTCAATTCAAAACATATCGAATAACACGTCTAGGGTGCTAAAAGAAGCTGAAAGAGCCGTATAAAATAAAAATCAATTCTAGAGTTCCGGTACTCACCTCTCTAGGTATGGCATACTCCTCTGATTCAAGCATGCGAACAACCTGGCCCATCTTGGGTCTCGGAAACTTTTTACGAAACAAAAATAGCAGATTTCGTACAACTTGCACGAAACGGAAAATTAAGAATTTCGTGCAAGGTACACGAAACAGATTTAATTGTTTCGTGCAAGTTGCACGAAACGGAATAATCTGTTTCGTGTAGTCTACACGAAACGGAATAAATTGTTTCGTGTAATCTACACGAAACAGACTAATCATGCATTACGAATTTGCGAAAAAAAATACCCATAGCGAAAAAAGTTCATAACTTGAATCATAATTGCGAAAAAAAATTAACAACTTACGTCAGATTGAAACTCAATTGGGTCAAAATTATGGTCCATTTAAATTAAAATTAAAGTTTGTAGATCTTCAATGAAGTTTTTGATATCTAACAGCTAGAGAGGATGAGAGAATATTTTTAGAGAGAGAAAGGGTTTTTTTAGAAAGAATATGATAATAAGGGTTTTTTGGGGTTTTCTTAAGGCTGCGTTAGTAAAGTGAGGCTGCGTTTAGCAACCCCCTTTAATAATCAGATAGAATCTTAGAAACATTAAAGCATGAACGTGAAAACACCGTTATCTTGGTTTTGAATGCTTCAATTTTATAATTTCATCTTCTATTGGCTCGTTGATTGAGCGGATTCATATAATATCATATTTCCTCCATTTTCACTTTGACACTTCACGGGCATAATTTTGACTATCGCTTGAGATTTGTATTTAAGGAAAGATCTCTAATATACAAGAGAATAGCGGAGGTATGGTGTCCTATAAATTTACGTAATTACCCATTAGATTATTAGTAAATCAACTATTCTACCAATAAAAGGATAAAAGAAAGTCAAACTCAAATATAGAAAAAAATGTAACTAAAATGTTGGATGCAAACAAGTTATAATTAAGCCATAAAAAAATAAGCACAAGAATTAGTACATTTTTGGACGAGGCACAAGACTTGATATATTCTTGCTGAAAAAAGTAAAAAAGAAAATTATATCAATCAAATATTTGATCAATCAATACAAAATCAAGTATTACATCAAAAAAAATGCAATTAATTAACAAAGTGAAATGATTTAATTAACACAAAATACTTTATCGATAAAAATGTAAGAAATCCTAAATAAATCTAGGTAACATTATTTTATTGCTCATCACTTATAAATTTTAACACCTTAAAGAAAGTATAAATAAAATAAAAAATAAAAGACGGGTTAACAGGTTAAGTGATATAGGCTTAACCAACGAAATCTAGCTAGCCAAAAAAACAAGTATGTCAAATGTTTAAATTTTACCCTTACTAATGCCCAAAAAAAGGAGAATATGTGTTTCAAAAAAAATTGAGGCACGCATCGCCTTCGTAAATTGCTAGTATAGTTATGTGAAATCTTGTTAGATTCATCTCAATGTACATTATCAAAATATCAACTTTTTATAATTTTTGTTTGTAGATATATTAAGGTTCAAATTGGTGTCTCGATAAGTTTGTTAAAAGAATGGATCACTTACAAAAGCAGAGGAAGTATTATAATTTGCTTCCGATTAATTTGTTAGAACTAACCTGCTTTTACATACCACTTCTTGCAATCTATGTTTTATAATTTTTTTTTTAGCAACTTAAGACTTTAAACTTTTTTTTTCAAGATATACTTTACCTTATTTCACACGTTGACCCATTGGTTTCTGGTGTTCAACTGTTCACCCACAAAATTTCGGGTTTTATATACCACTTTTTCTATAAGAGCATTGTCAATGGTTGGACTCTTTTTGGGGGTCATCAATTATTCAATTACTTTCTCTCTCCTTCCTATCACATATGCCCAACTTACATAAAAGACCATATTTTTTTAATCCCAATGGTTAGACTTATTTTTAGGATCATCAATTATCTATATTATTTTCTCTCTCCTTATATCTCATCCCAATACCCAATGACATCATGCCACATGTTCTCTCCTCCCCAAATTGTCAGCTTTTGTGTTTTTCAAAACCTTCATAAACAGTCTATGAGGAAGAACCGTTTATGGTTCTCTTTCCTCTCTTTTCTTCTCTTTCTTCTTTTTTTATTAGTATTTTCAAATTCTCTCTCCTCATAAACCTCTTGGGGTTCAACCATTGGCAATGCTCTAAAGGACATATGTGCGTCAGATTTTTTTTTTATTTTCCTATCCCTCTAGTTACTCCTGAGTGTAAAAATCTAATGACGTGTAAAGCACATGAGGAATTTAAGTGGATCAAAACCAAAAATCAATTATGCCGAAGTAGCTCGGGTAAGGCTGTTTCTCGTAATAAAAAAAGATCAAGGTGTAGAGTTGCCGGAAAAATTATAAAAGGTTGTTTCTCACAAAAATCAGTATATAAGAAGTTTGTTCTACAAAATTACCTTTGATTATAATATATATAGATATATATTTAATACTTGGAAAGATTATAGTGATATTGATGCAACATCGAAATTTATTAGATTTTGATTAAATTAAAGCTTAATAATATTACTTTTCGCAACTTTAATTTTGTTATCACCGCGTAAGAAATTATTAAATTTAATGATCATATTATCTTATTATAAATTAATTAAAAAATTCTAGTGTTATGAAGGATAAGTAATCAATATATAAAGTGGTGTTGAAAAATCTCATTTTACATCAACACAAAATCAACAATGTTAACAAAAAATTTGCAAAAAAATAATATAAACAAGAAGCCGTGCAATGCACGGGTTTCAGAACTAGTGTACAAGTGTGGGAAATAATTGTGTAAACCTGTTGTAGGTTAACCTGACATTCAATATTTATAATGTTTACAACACAGACCTATGACTAGTAAAGTATCATTCTACCCTTTACAATATAATATTATCCCTGTACATATAATATTATCCAATATACCCCCTCAATCTTTACGGGGTGAAACTACGGATAGATTGATACGATGTTTAGTAAACAAGTCAGTAGATAGGCCCTTAGTAAAAATGTCTGCAACCTAAGACTGAGTAGGAACATGTCGAACAATAAGACCTCCCTTGACAACCATTTCACGAACAAAATGGTAATCGACGTCAATATGTTTGCTACGATCATGCTGAACTAGGTTAGCAGTGAGATAAGTAGCAGAGACATTGTCACAATAGACAATGACAGGACGACGAATAAAATGGCCAATGTCAGCAAGAAGTTGCTTGAGCCAAATTGTTTCTGCAGCTGTATAGGCCACGACTCTGTATTCAGCTTCAGTGGAGGACTTGGAGACAGTAGGTTGTTTTTTCGAACGCCAGGAAATTAAATTCTTCCCGAGAAAAACAGCATATAATGTAGTAGATCGCCGTGTGTCAGGACATCCTGCCCAATTTCGTTCCAAATTTTTCAATCCCTAAAATTTGCGGTGACTACAAAAGAAATCCCATCTCTCTTTATAAAATTACAGATTACCGATCACAAATCTCTTCTACATCTGAAAAGTTTGATTTTAAACATCTGGTGGAAAGAAATTGAAGGAATTTTTCGACGGTTTCAATTAATTGAAGTTTTATGTCCCCTGACTAAATATTTGGAAGAGTAAAACTATTCTAAATGGCTTTTGTGGGTTGAATGTTTCAGCTCTGATACCATGTACAAGTGTGGGAAATAATTGTGTTAACCTGTTCTAGGTTAACCTGACATTCAATATTTATAATGCTTACAACACAGACCCATGACTAATAAAGTACCATTCTACCCTTAACACTATAATATTATCTATTTACATATAATATTATCCAATAACTAGTATATACTTCCTCCGTTCCATAATAAGTGAAACACTTCTCTCTAAAAAAAGCTCTCACATAAAAGAGAGAAGTGTATTACTTATTATGGAACGGAGGAAGTATAATTATCTAAAAGACTAGCTAGCTAGTTAGCTTTCACTTGGTGAGTTGGTAAGAGTATGGACTTTTGATTGGAAGGAATAATGTTATATTCTTTTTTTTTTTTATTTGGTAGCAAACGATCAAAATATAACATAACAAAGTTTCAAGAGTTTACAGAACATCAGCCATGGTCATCATACACCATGCTAGACCGAATACAGTTTGGAGTTTCTTCTAATAGAATATCATTACAGACCGGGGGGGGGGAAATTTTGTAGAGAATTTGGAGTTGCTGCCCTCCCTCTTGCATATTTTGCTAATGAATCAGCAATCCTGTTGGTCTCTCTACCTTCATGCCAAAGCTTGTGATCGCCTGTTTCTCGGAGCAACTCCCTGGATAATACCTTCATGCCAAAGCTTGCTAATGTTATATTCTTTAAGATTGAAAAAGATCTATATTAACTTTTCTAGTATCCTATTACTTCAATCAGTAAAATCTAGTACTCGATTTGTGGGTACCAAAAATTTTCAGGGTTAGATCATAGGTCGCATTACCAACTACCCGCCAAAAAAATACAGTTTTGAAATAATATTTCACAGATATGTAAAACCAAGGGAATTTATATTTTGACTTGATTTATACCAAGGCAGTTTATATTTAACAGATATGTAAAGCCAAGGAAATTTATATTTTGACTTGATCTCTATTATATAAGTCAAGGGAGGAGGTGTGGTGTCCTCATGTGAAATGACTAGAATACCCTCTAATAAATTAAAACAACATTTTTTTGTAATAAATTTAAGAATGAAAATCAATGCAACTTGTCATATGGTATAAGTCAAAAATGGAATATGCAATCACCATTAATAACTTGACTAGATTGACACAATCAATTCACGAAATTAATTAAAATTTTCAATTTAAAAAAAAGTTAGTGATATATTTTGACAACATAATACTTCGTATTTACATAGTTCAAACAATATGGTTTATTAGTATTTACAATCGCGAAAGAACTATACTAAAGCCGCTGACAAAGAATTATTAACTCTCGACCAAACTTTTTTAACAAGTAAAAATTGGTCACCTTTAGTTCAAAAAGATAATAACATCTACAAAAAATACCTCAACAATTTAAATTACTTCCAAAATAATTTTGGATTAAAAAGATATATGTCTATTCGTACATAACTATATAAAAGTGTTGATGCACACATCGCGTGCATATACAACTAGTTTATATAAAACCAAGGGAGTTTATCTTTAATTATATATTAATTAATATAATATAAAAATTTATCTTTGAAGGTACATATTGAAGAATCTAACATGACGCACATAACTTACAATCAAAATGCTACAACTTTTAAGAAAAACTGAGAGGGGATATTGGAAGGTACTCCCTCTGTTTTTTTTATCTTTCTCACTTAGAATCTTGACACTATTCATGTATAGAGAGAATCTTCTCAAATGTTCTTTATTTATAAGAAAAAACATAGTCATGTGGGGTCTTGTTTGATTCGTCTCAATTAGTACTTTATTAAAATTCAATTGTTATAATTTTTACTAATATATAATGAAAGATATTTAAGTTTTAAAATGTACATTGGCAAACGTGCAAAGTCAAAGTAGGAATGATAAAAAAAAACAGAGGGAGTAGATGTCAACTATATTGGTTGGTAAATTCATGTGAGATATCAGGAAAGTACACATAGAATGAAATCCAATCTCGTCTCTGTAATGCTTTTATTTTGTTTATTTTATTTATTAGGAAATTAAGTTAGCCCAAGGGCTAATTCCTACCAGGCTACTAGCCTGTAGGAAACACCAACACATTGGCTGGTAAGGCACGCATAGCATGTTAAGGAACTACCCCAACATAATACTAGGAGTAAGGATCGAACCCCTGACCTCAAGGGCCAAGGGGAACGCTCTACCCACTTGAGCTAACTCATATCCCTCTTTGCAATGCTTTTATGACTTATTATAACGGTATTTTACTAAAAGAAATAAAATAAATCCTACTCCAAAAAACAATAAGAATAAGTGGGCAACGTATTACTTATAAATAAAGATAATAAAAAATATTTTATTTAAAATTAAGATTAATTATCCAACTTATATTTACCAATCTGAACTTATCTTATCTTATCTTATCTAAACATATCTTATCTATCATATGATCATTAATAAAAGTTTTTTCTAACACCAATAAAATAAAAATATTTCCTCACTTCTCTTACTACCAAAAGTTAAATGGTAATCTATCTATCTATACTATTATCTAAAGTAAAATCCTAAATCCTACGTGTCAAGCTCACAATAACCGAGCAATTCTAGAGCTTCTCAAACTAAAACTCTCAATTAGAGTGTCCACGTGGCATTTCAGAATATAATGGCCGAAAATTTAATGAAAAATGCAAAGGAAATCGAAATTTAAGTTGATTGATTTTTTAAGTTAGGCAAGTAATTTCATGATATCATATGAGATTTCCGGAAATCAAGGATATTCCACTTATATATTAATGTGATTGATGTTAATTATGGGTACAATTACGTAATTCAAAATTCAAATTAATATTAGTTTGGCCGAAATTTTAATTGCCATATTGGGTGTTTACGAAAATTTTACTAACCAACTAAATACGGGAAGTAATTTAAATTATCAATCAATCTTAATTATTGCCTCCCTTAATGGTAATTGGCAATCAATCAGTTATTTTAAATTGATACTATCCGAAATTATATTACCAATCAATCAATCAATAATTTTGGATACTAATTACCTAAATAACGTAAATTTGCAAAATAAACATAACATTTTTTAGTATAAATAGTGTCGTTTTCTCTTCAAACATCGCAACTCATTTTCGTCTTTTCAATTTGCATATTGATGTCAACTTCTTCCCCTATCTCTAAGTCAATATTATGTTCTCCTCGAAACATAGTAGAAAGTTAGAAACACAAAATTCATCCAAAAAATGGCCCGCTAAAGTTGAAACCAGCCTCTCTTCTTCTTAATCTTTCTCTCTCAAAACGAAAACATGGCTCCATTCAATGAAATCATTCAATAATATTGGAACGATTAACCATTTACACTTCCGGGAGTATCAGCGCAGCTTCGATAGGACAAGGTTTGAAGATTACTAATTCCGAATGAATGAAGATTGTTACATGCGTTTATTTATCCGAATTCGAAAAATAATGGATGAATTCTCCAAACGCGATAATGGAAGAAAGTTTCATAATCATCATCATAATAAAACATCACCATTGAGGTTTTGAGTATTTTTATGAAAGTATCATCGATCTATTTGTATAATATTTTAGTATTTGAATAATAGGAATACACTTTTTTTAATTAATTGTTTTTTAATTCATCTTGTAAATTCTTTTTATTTTTATATTTCTTTATGTATTTTATTGTTTGTTAATTCATCAAATGTAATCCTTATCCTCTTGAATAATAATAAATTCATTTCTTTTTATTCTTTTGTCATATTATATTCAAATTCGATTAATGGTTTGATACATTTTGGTTGTTCTTTATGCAATTTGAAGGTTATTCTAGACTCAAACAATCATATTACTTCGAATTCTTCATTTTTATTAAGATTCCAACGCAATTACACATCATACATTCAATATTTGCACACATTGTAATTATATTATACTATATAATTAGTCAACTACAAACAATGTATGAGCAGAGGCGGATCTAGGATTTTATGTTTGGGGGTCCCGATCAAACTATCTATAAATATATAATGAGTATAATAGAAATCGAACAATAATTCATACACATAAAAACAATGAGAATAGAGTTTCAAATTAGATAATAGTGCAAATTTATACTTTTGTTCATGTCAGGTATTGAAAAATACTTTCATCAATTCTATTTTTGTACTATATCAATATTTTTAATATATTTGTTCTATAACTTTTTTTATGGGAGAAATTAACTTAAAGATTCTAAACACACAAGTTTGACCTTAATCAACTTATCTATTACAATAAAGGGGTTCTAGAGAGTAAAAAGCTCATTTTCTTACATAATGATATTTTTTACTTGGTTAAATTTAGTCTAAGAAAATCCACATCGTCAAATTGTCGCTTTATTCTGAGCGAATGAAACAATCGTTGTATTGAAAATTCAATTGTTAGACAGTTAGAGAGTTGGAGTTGGACATAAGAACAAATAAATTTTTAAACTTTAAGTATGTAAAAGAAATGGGTAGAAAAGCAAACATGAGAAAAAAGGAGACAAGAAAAGATATATTTTGATGTTGTATGTAATGATGTGGTTAATTAATTTGTTTTATTTTCTAGAAGATTGTTAGAATTGGGTTTGTTAGCATGTGAAATAGTGAGCTTTGACATTTGAGAAAACAGATAGAAGAAATAAAAAGAAAAAGCGTTGGAAATAGTAGATAGAAAACCAAAAGAAGAAAAATGAAAGCTACATATGTTTTGAAGAAGAATCGAACCATGGCTCTAGTAGTATGCATGGCGTAGCACGGAAGCCGCACTAAGTACCAGTAGAGCAAGTACTCTCTAATGAAAATTAAAGGCAGCGAATTTATTACTAATATGATCATTACGTTTCATACAAACAGCAGAAAATAATTTTTTTAAATTTTTTTGGGGCATGTGCTACCCAGGACCCTTCATGGGTCCGCCCCTGTGTATGAGGCAATTTCAATATTTCGTTTTCTTATTAATAAGTTATTTTTACAGATACGAAATTAGGAAAAAAATAATTGAAAAGCAACGAAGAAATCCAAATTCAACCTCATAGTGAAAAAAGAAAGCTTATGATCATAACTGAAAAATATAATCCAAATGTTTTTCCCAATTTTATAGTCAAAGAAAATAAATTGTAAATCTGACCTTGCACTTTAATTTATTTTTTTTGCACTATATTAAACAATTAAAGTTACAATGATACTTAATCTATAATGAAGCGTAAGTTAGCAATAAGACTGAGCGAACCCATACTCTTTAGTTGTAATAGCCTATATTTTAAGCAGGTTTAATAACGACTTTATAAATGAGATTTGATAAGTATAATAGCAGATATTTTAAGACACGTTTTAGTCAAAGTTAGCTATGTTCATATTAGTAAAGAAATTACTTTGAGAATTATTTTTATCGTCTAAAGTAAGTTCAAGACAAATAAGTTAGTATGGATTTTATATAATAGAGATATTGAGTTAAGGATTTTAAGCTTTGAAATAAAGAGAAACCATTTTTAATTACAATTTATTCTCCTCACTCATGCTATCTACTCTAGATGCTAGAGCATCACTTCTCCTCTTCATAACTTTCTCAAGTGCCAAAGTGTATTTTTTCCCATAGATCAATTATTCTCTTCAAGATTTCAGTTTAATGAACCCAAGTGGTTAAGAATTGGGAGAAACCTTAAAACAAAATAAAACCCCAAACAATAATTTTCTCTCTCCTCTGATTTTATACCTCGTATTGTGCATGCTCAATTTCTGCATTTTAGTGTCGGAATTTACCCAAACTTATTGAATCAAAGTTGTAGATATCGAAAAGTTATTGAACTTAGACCCAAAAATCACTTGATTTGGAGTTCGGAGCTGTAAGTTATGGTCTTTGCAAATTTGGTGTTGCTACCTTCATTTCTCTCTCCTCTGTTTTTATTCCGACAATCTGTTGCCCCAATTATCTACAACATGCAATCCAATTTGCTCTTTGTTTCTGAATCAAAGTTGTATATACTTTGAGCTAATGAATTTGGGACAAAAATCACTTGATTTGGAGTTCGGAGCTATGAGTTATGGTCTTTGTAAGTTTGGTGTTCCTATCTTCTTTTCTCCTCCTCTGTTTTTATTCCGACAATCTGTTTTCAATTATCTATAACATGCAATCCAATTTTGCTCTTTGTTTCTGAATCAAAGTTGTAGATCATTCGAGCTAATGAATTTGAGCACAAAAATCGCTCAATTTGGAGTTCGGAGCTATGAGTTACGCCTTACACAAGTTCAGCACTACTGTTGTACTTTGTGTTGTGTTGCTGCCGTGGTTGGCTTGTTTGCCTTGTTGCTGCCATTATTTTGGTATTCCTTTCCATATGAAGGTATAAGCTAATTTTTCTTAATTCCTCATCTCCTTTGATTCCAATTCAAGTGTGGTGCATTGGATTTTATATTCTGATTTTAGAAATAAACTTGGTTCTCAATTTTGTTATTGATTAGCAAATATAATTATGATAAGAGTTGTTAAACTAAAGATTGAATATTTTATCTTTCTTATTGGATTGAAGCTTCTAATATGAAGTAAGCCTCTTAAGTAAGTTTATAAAAACTGTTTTTTTAAATTATGTTGTTTGATAATACTCTCTGAAATAGAATGATGTAGTATAGATGGAATTGATGTTGTGAGTTGGATTAGTAGAATGGGTTGTATATAGTATGAGTAATTCAATTTGTTTATCTAAATTATTGTGGTGGTTAGTTCATGGAAGAGCTTATAAAGTATGAGTAATTCAATTTGTTTATCTAAATTGTTGTGAGGATGGTTATGATTGTGTTATTGTTTTGAGGTTGTTGTTGGAGTATGTATATGGAGATAAATTATGAAGTTCGAGCTATAGTGGTTATCCAGAATGTCGAATTATTTGGAATATTTTCAAGGTACACACATGTCCTTCCACCTTTGAATCTATATTCGTGCTTTATGTGATTTCATGTGCTGAGCTTAATAAGCCTTTTATATAAATACAAAATTATTCAAAGTGTTATTCGTGTGTTTACAAGAGTTGTTAACTACATATTTGGTTTTAAGCTACAGCGAAAGCTTTTTATGTGATGAGTTTTACTGAGTGATATTTTTATGAAGAACTGATTGGAGGTAGTTGAATCATTCAATAATATAGATGTGTGATATTATTAACCTACTTGTTTCCACATCGAATTTATAATAAGCTTCTTATGCTTAGTAAGTTGATCTTTTATATGAAAGTGTAGCTATGAAATTAAAGCAAGGATCTTTAGTATATCTAACTATATAAATGGTTTTACAACAAGTGTCCGATTTATGAACTAAGTCGGGATCGACTCGATATATGTATGAACTTGCTCTCGATTTAAACTATAGTTATATTTGAAAGTTTCAGAGAAAAAGAAAGGAATTTTGATCAAGGATGTTAGAGTTAAAATTTCAGGTTTAAGACAATTGTGAGAATATATGTGATATAAGTTTAATATGGAATTCTGAAAGTATGAAATACTCTTTATTATGGTTTGAGATTTTGATTATATATGATCATGAACTTTGAAAATTATGAACTGGAGTTATGAGCAAATTTGGACTCGTGAAATTATAAATCAGGTTTTTCTAGTTCTATTAATGAGGGGGAGGTTCTTCACTCCTACTTAATTTTTTTGAAGAAGTTCTCATAGGAAAAAGTCTCTCGAATTTGGGTCAATTTAATGAACATTATTTTCAAAATTTAAGTTTGGAAACACGTAAGCCTAGTGAAACAAGTTATATCTTTACACAATATCATTGGATGAATTATGTTATAGGAGTTTGGAACTAAGTTAGAATGAGTTTGCTGTAGATGGGTACTTGTGAATTCTGTTTAATAATACAATTGTCGCTTTGAGGATATTATTAGAAGTAGTCAAATATCCAAGATTTACTTATGATATAAAACAAGCGAATGGTATCATCCGAAGATATCTCCGAAAATAATATGGAGCTTGGTTATATAAGAATGAAGATTTGTGATGTCATAATTGAAGGATGAAGTAATTGTTGGGAGGTTCTAACTAAGAATGAAGATGTTATGTGGTGGACGTAGATTAGATAGTTAGGAAAGTAAATTTGGATGTGAATTTCAAAGGTCAAATATTAATTTATGAGTTAATGGAGTTGTTACGAGAGGTTTGTGAGTTCAGAGGATGTGTAGGATTGAGATAGAGATGTCGTATCAGTGAAATAAAGGATCCAATCTTCGTGGTTTAGAGGAGTATCGATTAGAGAGATATAATTTACAATACTTATGTAATAAAAGATCATATCCGCAAAGGGGTCAAGTAAAAGAGTTTGGAGCATAATTTCTTCTATTGGATGAGTAAGATTATATAAATGGATGTTGGGAAAGAAAATATAAATCTAGATAATAGAGAGCATGGTAATTAAAGTTATATAATGGCAATACTAAGCGTATGGTGTTAAGACTAATATGAGCTTTCAGTACAAATACATGGGGACGTATGGTTGTGAATTATAAATTTAAGAAGGATGAGGACAACGAGTTGAGTATTAGGAAATATGGAGTGAGATATTTTATTGCCATAGTAATTGCAGGTGATTTATGATAATGTAATAATTATATTTATTTTGGCAATGAAAGTTCATGTATTGGGAATAAGAAAACCTTTAAGGGGAAAATTCATATCATGAGAATTTTGGAATGCTATAGTTTAGATGTTATAAGTTAAAGACGGAAGTCCAAGTACAAAGAGAAACTATTATGATGAAGGAAATTGCCAAAACATGTTAGAGGATACCTTATAGTCTACAAGTAAAATATTACAGGTTAATCGCACGAGCTTATAATTGGGTCTCGATAATAGTTAATTATCTTATAAGTCTTTGAGAAACATATTTTACATTTTGATTATGTTATGGGTTCGACTGGGAGAGACATTTGATTTCGAATACGTTTTTGTATATTACTTCCTTTAAAAGAATATTTGGGAAGTGAGATTATTTGAGATTCGAGTTTGTGTTATAATAAGATTATTGAGGTTCAGGTATTTTGGATATGTTAATTACATTTCAACTTTGTTTTGTTTTATATTAATTTACGGACGGAAGTTTAAGTCGTTGATACACTTTGGAATTGAGTATGCGATAGGAATTAAGAACAAGAGTATAAGTTTTGAAAGATATAAGTTTGTGTTATTGAGAAAATAAGCATTATGATTTAGTTATTGTTTTATGGGAAAGTAAACAACATTTATGGAGCGAGATGCTCAATATGTGTTGGAGCGGGTATTGTTCCTTTGAGTAGTCATGATCCAAAAGTTATTGAGGTTAAGTTTTGGAAATTCCTAATTCGAAGTACCGAGCAGGAAGTTATGTTCTTTTAAGTTCAGTATTTTTGTTGTAATTATTTTGACAAAAGTTCCAAATGTTCAAGTTAACTCAACCCTTTTGGTAAAGTTTAAATGAGCACACTAAGTGCCTATACGACTTTTACAAGCAGTAAAGAATTGATTATTTCCTTATATCTTTACACGTAACTAATATGTGAAATTGTTGACGTAAAACAAAAGATTTCAAAAGAAGATCCAAGTCTTGCAATGATTAGCAACACCATAGTAGTTGTGATTCTTTTTCCTCTTCATGGATAAATATGTGTTCTTTGGAACACGTGTGGTATTGATAAATGTGCATTTAAACTATTTATGTAAATAAACTATGGATACAAGTGCGGAAAGGTCGATACCAAATAAGGTACGGTATGAACAACAACCCTTGGAGGATGGGTGATCTCCTTCCGAACCCTCGCTGGGTGGGTGAAATCCAGCAGAATAATAAAAATGGGACATGTCCTGGTTAAGGCTTGCAAGCATAATATTATTTAAAGGTGGGGTGACGACCTCCATTAGCTTAGAGACAGTCGGCTCCCTGTGTAAGGAGTCACTCTCTATTCGTGTTCGCTTTACCCAAATAAATTAAATGCTATATACCCAAAGGGTTTTGAATGATCTAAATGGTGATCTTCATGATAAAAATTCTTACTTTTGCCATTGTGCAAGGATAATAATTCTGAAATTTTTAAGCAAGCACCTTACTTGTGAAGCATACTGAATTCTAGCATAAATTGTATATGAATGGTTTTAAGCCACCAAAAATGAGGTTGGGATGAGCTTATGTATTCAACGGTTGTTGAAATTTGTCCTTATGGCAAAGAACTTATTATCTGTAGTATATGTATGAGTACTCTTTATCGAATTTTCTAGTTAAGGGTTGTTGGTGATGTAATTAAAAAATTTCTAACTATTTGTTTTTAAGTATTTTTGAAGTTTGGGATTGTTCCACTTGATGAGTAATAAACTGCACAACTATATTTTAAGCCACTAAAATGAATTTCTGGTTGGACAGTGTGTGTACTCAGTTTTTTTGATTTTGTTCTTGGAACCTGTCCTGGTGGGGGCAGGGTTCATTGTTTGTGATTTTGCAGGGTTAATGTCGAGGACTTGAAATATGATTTTGGATCAAGAAGAAGATTTTTATGTTATGAAATGGTGGGCTGAGGTTAAAGTTAGATGCTTTGTTTGGAAGTATTTGTAATATGTTATTTGATTTTCATGTTTTTATGTTGTGGGCCCCTGACCCACAAATCCAGGATCGTTTTTATAGGTTTTGTTTCCGCTGTGAATAAATGTAGATTCGAGGTTTGTTAAGTGTTGATTGTGCTTTTTTTTTTGTATCTTAAGTGTGATTAGTTAGCAGCTCGGAAGTGCGGGTTGTTACAGGTGGTATCAGAGCATGGTTGTTTTAGAGGTGTCGTGATCTTCATATCATGACACATGAGTTAAGAAAGATATTTGGGATTGTTTGAAATTGATTTGGGTTATTAGTTAATTGAGAAATTGGAATTGAGAAATTGAAGGTTGAGTGTTGTGAAATTTGAAAAAAGTGAAAAGTTCTATCGAGGTTTTAGATTTGAGTGGCTATTGGAGAAAGATCGAATTATATTGACTGAGATTGTGGAAAGGTTGTAGTTGGAATTTTTGATTATTGGGTTGGAGAGCAATTCATATTTTGAGATGTTAATATTCGGTTCTCGATTCCTTTTGATTTGATTTTTATGAATTTTTTTTTATGTGATCTGTTTGTTTTGAAATGATCTAAAGTTTTACGTTTTCCAATTTCGAGGACGAAATTAATTTAAGGGTGGTAGAGTGTAATAGCCTATATTTTAAGCAGGTTTAATAACGACTTTATAAATGAGATTTGATAAGTATAATAGCAGATATTTTAAGACACGTTTTAGTCAAAGTTAGCTATGTTCATATTAATAAAGAAATTACTTGAGAATTATTATTTATCGTCTAAACTAAGTTCCAAGTACAAATAAGTTAGTATGGATTTTATATAATAGAGATATCGAGTTAAAAATTTTAAGCTTTGAAATAAAGAGAATCCATTTTTAATTACAAATTATGTCTCCTCACTCATGCTATCTACTCTAGATGCTAGAGCATCACTATCTCCTCTTCATAACTTCTCAATCAAGTGCCAAAGTGTATTTTTCCCATAGATCAATTATTCTCTTCAAGATTTCAGTTTAATGACCCAAGTGGTTAAGAATTGGGAGAAACCTTAAAACAAAATAAAACCCCAAACAATAATTTTCTCTCTCCTCTGATTTTATACCCGTATGTGCATGCTCAATTTGCATTTTGTGTCGGAATTGTACCCAAACTTATTGAATAAAAGTTGTAGATATCGAAAAGTTATTGAACTTAGACCCAAAAATCACTTGATTTGGAGTTCGGAGCTGTGAGTTATGGTCTTTGCAAATTTGGTGTTGCTACCTTCATTTCTCTCTCCTCTGTTTTTATTCCGACAATCTGTTGCCCCAATTATCTACAACATGCAATCCAATTATGTTCTTTGTTTCTGAATCAAAGTTGTATATCACTTTGAGATAATGAATTTGGGTACAAAAATCACTTGATTTGGAGTTCGGAGCTATGAGTTATGGTCTTTGTAAGTTTGGTGTTCCTATCTTCTTTTCTCTCTCCTCTGTTTTTATTCCGACAATCTGTTTCCTCAATTATCTATAACATGCAATCCAATTTTGCTCTTTGTTTCTGAATCAAAGTTGTAGATCACTTCGAGCTAATGAATTTGAGCACAAAAATCGCTCAATTTGGAGTTCGGAGCTATGAGTTACGCCTTACACAAGTTCAGCACTACTGTTGTACTTTGTGTTGCGCTGCTGTCGTGGTTGGCTTGTTTGCCTTATTGCTTCCATTATTTTGGTATTCCTTTCCATATGAAGGTATAAGCTAATTTTTCTTGATTCCTCATCTCCTTTGATTCCAATTCAAGTATGCATTGGATTTTATATTCTGATTTTAGAGAAACTTGGTTCTCAATTTTGTTATTGATTAGCAAATATAATTATGATAAGAGTTGTTAAACTTAAAGATTGAATATTTTATCTTTCTTATTGGATTGAAGCTTCTAATATGAAGTAAGCCTCTTAAGTAATTTCATAAAAACTGTTTTTATAAATTATGTTGTTTGATAATATCTTGAAATCAGAATGATGTTATTAGAGATGAATTGATGTTGTGAGTTGGATTAGTAGAATGGGTTGTTATAGAGTTGTGGTGGTTAGTTCATGGAAGAGCTTAGAAAGTATGAGTAATTCAATTTGTTTATCTAAATTGTTGTGAGGATGGTTCATGATTGTTGTTATTGTTTTGAGGTTGTTGTTGGAGTATGTATATGGAGATAAATTATGAAGTTCGAGCTATAGTGGTTATCCAGAATGTCGAATTATTTGGAATTTTTCAAGGTACACACATGTCCTTCCACCTTTGAATCTATATTCGTGTTTATGTGATTTCATGTGCTGAGCTTAATAAGCCTTTTATATAAATACAAAATTATTCAAAGTGTTATTCGTTGTTTACAAGAGTTGTTAACTACATATTTGGTTTTAAGCTAACAAGCGATTTTATGTGATGAGTTTTACTGAGTGATATTTTATGAAGAACTGATTGGAGGTAGTTGAATCCTTCAATAATATAGATGTGTGATATTATTAAACCTACTTGTTTCCACATCGAATTTATAATAAGCTTCTTATGCTTAGTAAGTTGATCTTTTATATGAAAGTGTAGCTATAGAATTAAAGCAAGGATCTTTAGTATATCTAACTATATAATGGTTTTACAACAAGTCTCGATTTATGAACTAAGTCGGGACGTCGACTCGATATATGTATGAATCTGCTCTCGATTAAACTATAGTTATATTTGAAAGTTTCAGAGAAAAAGAAAGGAATTTTGATCAAGGATGTTGAGTTAAAATTTCAGGTTTAAGACAATTGTGAAATATATGTGATATAAGTTTATATGGACTTCTGAAAGTATGAAACTCTTTATTATGGTTTGAGATTTTGATTATATATGATCATGAACTTTGAAAATTATGAACTTGGAGTTATGACAAATATGGACTCGTGAAATTATAAATCAGGTTTTCTAGTTCTATTAATGAGGGGAGGTCTTCTCTCCTACTTAAATTTTTTGAAGAAGTTCTCATAGGAAAAAGTCTCTCAAATTTGGGTCAATTTAATGAACATTATTTTCAATTTAAGTTTGGAAACACTAAGCTAGTGAAACAAGTTATATCTTTACAAATATCATGGATGAATTATGTATATGGAGTTTGGAACTAAGTTAGAATGAGTTTGCTGTAAGATGGGTACTTGTGAAATTCTGTTTAATTAATACAATTGTCGCTTTGAGGATATTATTAGAAGTAGTCAAATATCCCAAGATTTACTTATGATGTATAAACAAGGCCGAATGGTATCATCCGAAGATATCTCCGAAAATAATATGGAGCTTGGTTATATAAGAATGAAGATTTGTGATGTCATAAATTGAAGGATGAAGTAATTGTTGGGAGGTTCTAACTAAGAATGAAGATGTTATGTGGTGGACGTAGATTAGATAGTTAGGATAGATAAATTTGGATGTGAATTTCAAAGGTCAAATATTAATTTATGAGTTAATGAGTTGTTACGAGAGGTTTGTGAGTTCAGAGGATGTGTAGGATTGAGATATAGTGTCGTATCATGAAATAAAGGATCCAATCTTGTGGTGGTTTAGAGTATCGATTAGAGAGATATAATTTACAATACTTATGTAATAAAAGATCATATCCGCAAAGGGGTCAAGTAAAAGAGTTTGGAGCATAATTTCTTCTATTGGATGAGTAAGATTATATAAATGGATGTTGGGAAAGAAAATATAAATCTAGATAATAGAGAGCATGGTAATTAAAGTTTATAATGCAATACTAAGCGTATGGTGTTAAGACTAATATGAGCTTTCAGTACAAATACATGGGGACGTATGGTTGTGAATTATAAATTTAGAAGGATGAGGACAACGAGTTGAGTATTGGAAATATGGAGTGAGATATTTAACTTGCCATAGTAATTGCAGGTGATTTATGATAATGTAATAATATATAAGTTTATATTATGGCAATGAAAGTTCATGTATTGGGAATAAGAAAACCTTTAAGGGGAAAATTCATATCATGAGAAATTTGGAATGCTATATTTTAGATGTTATAAGTTAAAGACGGAAGTCAAGTACAAAGAGAAACTATTATGATGAAGGAAATTGCCAAAACATGTTAGAGGATACCTTATAGTCTACAAGTAAAATATTACAGGTTAATCGCACGAGCTTATAATTGGGTCTCGATAATAGTTAATTATCTTATAAGTCTTTGAGAAACATATTTTACATTTTGATTATGTTATGGGTTCGATTGTGGAGAGACATTTGATTTTGAATACGTTTTGTGTATATTACTTCCTTTAAAAGAATATTTGGGGTAAGTGAGATTATTTGAGATTCGAGTTTGTGTTATAATAAGATTATTGAGGTTCAGGTATTTTGGATATGTTAATACATTTCAACTTTGTTTTGTTTTATATTAATTTACGGACGGAAGTTTAAGTCGTTGATACACTTTGGAATTGAGTATGCGATAAGGATTAAGAACAAGAGTATAAGTTCTGAAAGATATAAGTTTGGTTATTGAGAAAATAAGCATTTTGATTTTGTTAGTGTTTTATGGGAAAGTAAACAACATTTATGGAGCGAGATGCTCAATATGTGTTATGGAGCGGGTATTGTTCCTTTGAGTAGTCATGATCCAAAGTTATTGAGGTTAAGTTTTGGAAATTCCTAATTCGAAGTACCGAGCAGGAAGTTATGTTCGTTTTAAGTTCAGTATTTTTGTTGTAATTATTTTGACAAAAGTTCCAAATGTTCAAGCTAACTCAACCCTTTTGGTAAAGTTTAAATGAGCACAATAAGTGCCTATACGACTTTTACAAGCAGTAAAGAATTAATTATTTCCTTATATCTTTACACGTAACTAATATGTGAAATTGTTGACGTAAAACAAAAGATTTCAAAAGAAGATCCAAGTCTTGCAATGATTAGCAACATCATAGTAGTTGTGATTCTTTTTCCTCTTCATGGATAAATATGTGGTCTTTGGAACACGTGTGGTATTGATAAACTGTGCATTTCAACTATTTATGTAAATAAACTATGGATACAAGTGGGTAAAGGCCGATACCAAATAAGGTACGGTATGAACAACAACCCTGGAGGATGGGTGATCTCCTTCCGAACCCTCGCTGGGTGGGTGAAGTCCAGCAGATAATAAAAATGGGACATGTCCTGGTTAAGGCTTGCAAGCATAAATATTTAAACGCTAGGGTGACGACCTCCATTAGCTTAGAGACAGTCGGCTCCTTGTGTAAGGAGTCCCTCTCTATTCGTGTTCGCTTTACCCAAATAAATTAAATGCTATATACCCAAAGGGTTTTGAATGATCTAAGTGGTGATCTTCTTGATAAAAATTCTTACTTTTGCCATTGTGCAAGGATAATAATCTTGAAATTTTTAAGCAAGCACCTTACTTGTGAAGCATACTGAATTCTAGCATAAATTGTATATGAATGGTTTTAAGCCACCAAAAATGATGTTGGGATGAGCTTATGTATTCAACGGTTGTTGAAATTTGTCCTTATGGCAAAGATCTTATTATCTGTAGTATATGTATGAGTACTCTTTATCGAACTTTCTAGTTAAGGGTTGTTGGTGCCGTAATAAAAACATTTCTAACTATTTGTTTTTAAGTATTTTTGAAGTTTGGGATTGTTCCACTTGATGAGTAATAAACTGCACAACTATATTTTAAGCCACTAAAATAAATTTCTGGTTGGACAGTGTGTGTACGCAGTTTTTTTGATTTTGTTCTTGGAACCTGTCCTGGTGGGGGCAGGGTTCATTGTTAGTGATTTTGCAGGGTTAATGTCGAGGACTTGGAATATGATTTTGGATCAAGAAGAAGATTTTTATGTTATGAAATGGTGGACTGAGGTTAAAGTTAGAGGCTTTGTTTGGAAGTATTTGTAATATGATATTTGATTTTCAAGTTGTTATGTTGTGGGCCCCTGACCCACAAATCCAGGATCGTTTTTGTAGGTTTTGTTTCCGCTGTGAATAAATGTAGATTCGAGGTTTGTTAAGTGTTGATTGTTTTATTTTTTGTATCTTAAGTGTGATTAGTTAGCAGATCGGAAGTGCGGGCTGTTACATTAGTAGCCCTACATGATTAGCATCTATATGCGTAATATAGTCATGTGTACAATAAACTCTGTATAAGTTAACCAATCTAATTCTAATTACTCATAATATAGACATAAGTATCACTGTATGGGTTTGCATGTCCTTACGCGATGAGTTAGCAATAAGACATGCAATTTAATTCAGGCCCTAAAAGAGTTCGATGGTCTTCATATTAATTCTAATTCTGATTACTCCTTATGCATTAGTTACTTTAGGTGTTCAATAAACTAATTATTATTATGAAGCGTAAGTTAGCAAAAAAATGTCTACTAAAATGTCTTCCCCAAAAAATTATTATAGACATAATTTTACGTCTTGCAGCTATTTCTATTGCTGGTTTGTTTAGGTGCAAGATAAGGTACGTTATACGTTTAACAATTGATTGAGATTTTCGTAAATTACATATATATAACATCTATATAATTATTATTCTTTATTTCAAAATGTAGTTGCAAGACACTTAATGATATTTGTGACGATGAAAAAGTTCTACAAAAACTATCTATTGAAAGCTTGCTAAACTTATCGTGGGATTACATTGATAAGATTGATGATTTGTTTACACGATTTTTGTAGTGTAACAATATTGAGGCTATTGTATGAGTTGGAATGGTAACTGTTTTTTGGTAAATTAATTATATACATCAATTAAATTATTTGTATACATTATGTTGATAATTAATATTTTATTAATTCTTCCAGGTACAATATTTTACTCAAATGAAGATTAAAGAGGGTATTGCAAGTTTTTATAAAGCATCAAATGAAGGCTATTTAGTTGCAACCTATTTACTGGGCCTAATAAATCTATGCAGTGAAGATGTGAATTCTAAGGAAGTTGGTTTTAAAATGATACCAGATACACTAATTAAGATGGGATTGGAAGGAATTGTCCAATATCGGAAGAAAATTCGCTATCATTTTTCTACAATATGGATAAAAATAAAATTACTACTCAACCGGATTTATTTGTATGCTATAACAATATAAAATGTGAGGTGAAAAGGAACCTTTGGGAAGGTGATAATTACAACTATGAAGTTTCATATGAACCTATCATACTATGTAATGCTTGCAAATGTAATCGAGAACTTTTCTTCTTCCTATCATTTATGTCATAATAATATTTAGATATATATTTTTTAATAAAGTTTATTATTATATTGTTTACGCATTGTCTCCATATTGTCTCATCAATAATAACGTAACTTTCAATTAAATTTATTAGTTAGTAAAAATTATTAAAATAGTTTAATATTTGATTTGATTAGTATCCGATTTTTTCTTTTTCCAAAACAAGTAAGTAAATGTAAAAAACATCTGTCAATTACAAATTGCCTTTTTTCAAATTGATTTCGAATAAGTCATATATTTAGTTAACATAAGTATAATTGCACATTTTTTTAATTTCACATATGTTGGGATATATTTTATATAGGAAAAATCAATATTCACAAAATCAAATCTTATGACAATATATTTATTGCATAAAATATCGTGTAATATACGTTTCATTAAGATTTCGTAAAAAGCAACATATATATAATGTATTCTCGATTCCTAAATGTATTGTACTTAAAAATAAGTTATTTATACAAGTTATATGATTTAAAATTTTATAAAGCCAAATAGTATAAATTAATTCTTAGTATGAAGTCTGAAAATATATATGTATAATAGAATGCCTTCCCACAGAAATTGTTGTTGATATTATTTCACGTGTTGGAGCTAATTCTTTCAGAGATTTATTTAGGTGCAAAGTAAGGTACGAACCATGTTCAACTAATTATTTATACGTTTTTAAATTATTTATAAATAATGTCTATAGATAATCATTCTTTTGATATAGTTGCAAGACACTCAATATTATTTGTGAAGATGACAAAGTTCTACAAAAGTTATCAATAGAAAGCTTGCTAAGCATATCTTGGGATTACATTGATAAGATTGATTTCTTATTTACACGATGTTTAGAGTGCAACAACGTTGAGGCTATTGTTCGAGTTGGAATGGTAATTTTTTTACAATAATTTCTTCATAATATTTATAAATTGATAGGCCTTCACAGTCACATTATAAAATATATGTTATTTGATTTTTTTTGCAAGTATATTTTATATTGGTTTATTCATATATCTATATGTTTTTGTATATGCATACTTTTTTCCAGAATTGAGGATAGAAGATGGTATTGCATTTTTCGAGAAAGCATCAAATGAAGGATATTTAGTGGCAACTTATTTGTTGGGACTTATATATCTTTGTAGTCAAGAAGCGAGTTACAAGGAACTTGGTTTCAAAATGATATCAAGTACGTTAATGAAAATGGATTTGAAAGAGATTGTAGAATGTAGGAAGAAAATTCGTTCTAACTTTTCGGGAGTGTGGATAGAAAATAAGATGTCTATTGAATCATCATTTTTTTTATGTGATAGAGAACAAGCATGTAAGCTGGATAGAAATCTTTTTGAAGATCATGAATGCTACTACGAAGTTTCAGATGATCATAGAATATTATGTGATTCTTGCAATTGTAATCGAGAACTTATGTTCTTTTTATCATTTATGTATTAAGTATAATTATATGTTCGTAATTCTAATATAATGATTTAATACATTAATAATTTGTGTCTCCAAAATGTATTATATCGGAAGTATGTTTGTTATTTTAAACGTTTTTACATAGTTTACGTTATATCCTCTCACCCCTTATTTCAATATAACTTTGAACTAATCATAAAATAATGTTTAAAGTCGACTAATATAATATATTGAGGACTAATTTTTTGATTTACTTCAACCTTAATATATATATATATACGTTAGTAGTATTATCTATTTAATAAATTTTAAAATTGTAAATGGTGTGTATTAACAGGAAGTATGTCAAATTTAAGGTAATATTATCTTATATTATCCATTATGATTATGATGTTGACAAATTAAAAAAATATATATTTCGAAATAAACCTTCTATATACATTACATCATAATTTAACCTAATTGTAGCTAGGTAATATTTAACAACTAAAATTAAGGCTAAAATCAGGATTGAAATATTTGCCACCTATAAATAGATATGTATTCCTATTACATAATATCTATTATGTATGTCTATCAATTCTCATAGTTTATAATATTCATTCAAATACTATATGAAGATAGAGTATGATTATTCATTTTTAATATTTCAATTCATCCACCAATTCGAAATGAATAATGAAAATGACGAGCCAAGTGCATCAAAACAATATCGTCATGTTAAGAAGGGAAGGGTTTTAAAACGACATGCATATCATACAGATATGTATTCATCTAACCGTTTATAGTTAGGTTTTATATATGAATATATGATATTCCATCTTCTTCCCAATAAATACAATATAACTAATTATTAAATTACAATCAAACTATAAACAAATTACAGTAACTAATTATTACATTTAACATTTCACGATATTGATGGAATATCAAATATTTCTTATAAAAACTAATTATAAACGGTTTAGTAATCATTTTTTAAAGAAAAGAAAAATAATATATAAATAATCTAATATATAAGTATTAGGATTCTCACCTAAATTCTTCATATATCTTGTGCGATGTGCTATAAAGTGTTTGATTATACTCATGTTATTCGAATGCATATCCACATGAAAATAACAAAACAAATATAATAATATTATTTTAATAAAAAATTATATTTAAGACTATTAATTACAATTGATGAAGTTGTTAACTTTCAGAAATAGCAAACACTATCTAATGTATATGTATTTTATTCCATGGCAATATGTACATTTATTATTTATACAAGTATTCCTTCTACTAAATTATATGTTTAATTAGCAGACTTACTCGAAATCCAATCTCATACTTTGTCGCCAAGAATAGAAGAGGATTTTACAAGTCAACGCTCTCATTTAAGCGATATTTCAAATGGTAGTATATTTATCATTATTTTATAATTTAAATTTCATCATTTTCGAATGTGTATAGTTGTGACATATTTGATAATTTTAAAATATATAGTTATGACAAGCTTTGAAACACAAGTGCAATAAAATGAAAATCCATATTCACCAATCATATATGCAAGGGGGAATACGCAAAGAGAGAAGTACAAATTAGCAGCAAGGGAAAACAAGAAATATATATTACATGAAAAGCGTAACAAAAATCATAACATGTTACATGGTATGTATTGTTCATTGTATTTGTCTATACATATTTGCTCTAATATATCATTTAATATTTGTGGTTATGTGAAATATAACATTTTTTTGATTTTTTGCAGATAATGTTAGTTAAGAACAAGAACTACATTTTCATTCTCAAAGAAATCACATAAGTTGTATTACTCGAAGAACTCCTTTATGCGACATATCTAATGGTATTTCTATTGCATAATATTCCCATTATAATGTTAAAATAGTTAAAAACTCATGAATTATGTTATTTTTTATACTACTCTATTTGTAATTATAGATGACATACAATATGTTATAGTAATAATAGATGTCATATTTATTTTGTTTTATTTATCGTTAGTTTGAAAACTAATAGAAACAACATTTTTATCAATTTACTGTAAATAAAAAAATTATTTTTTTTCATATATTCGTTTAGTCGTATGGAATCACATTTTAATACATATCCTTAACAATTGATTCAAATAATTTAATCTTGCATTTGGAAAATTAAAGTTAATCTAATTACAAAACACAACACATAAATTTGATAAATAAAAATCTAGATTTTATTTGTATTGCACTAATATTTGTTTCTTCAAATTAAAATATGTTTATGTAAGATTATATTGTCCATATTTAAGTTTTTCCAATTTTTATTTACTCAAGAAAGTATACATATTGTGCATAAAAATACAAAAATAAAGAAATTAATACCTTACAATGTATTTTCTTGAAGTCTACTAAATCTCCTTTGCAACATACTGACATGCAACCCAGTTTTTAATTTTAACTATATAATTGCAAAATTCGTATAAATAAATATTATAATCAACCTTGGTTAAATATATATTTATGGACAGAAATAAATAAAACATTAAATATAAAATTTTACCTCAAATTCAATTCAGGTGAACCGAATATAAAATATACCAACTTATTGTTGATATTCCACCAAGATCTATAATTTTAAAACCAATAAAATCATATTATTATTCAATAGTACACTGTTTTAAATTTAAATTATAATTAAAAAATATTAGGACTTTATTTCTTATTTTCATTATGTTGAAGATAACATTTTAATTTTAAAGAAATATTAACATGCAATCTAAATACTCAATCACATTTGTAATAATAATCAATAATATTAATAATTATAATGAAAAAAAATTTGTAATTATAAATTCATCATGTATAATTATATGTTCGTACGAAAAAAAAAATGTATATGCAAAATATTTTTTTCACTCTATTAAACTTATGTATCTTAAATTGACCATAATTCACCAAATTTTTACATGCAAATCAATATAACATATAATTTATTGTAGTTATTCATATCTTTTTAAGTAATATCAAGAAAAATTAAAAACTGCATATAAATATAAGACAAACTATATCTACATAAACGGAAAAAAAAACATGTTAAAATTACCAAAAATATTTGTTTCTTACTTTCATTATTGAAGATAAAAATTTAATTTTCAAGAAACATTAACATGAATCTAACTACTCAATCATATTTGTATTAATAACCAGTAATATGAATAATTATAATAAGAAAAAATTTTAATTATAGATTCATCATGTATACTATTATCGGAAGAAAAAATTTTAAACAAAATATTTTTGTCACTTCCTATTAAACTTATTTAGCTTAAATTCACCCATTATTCATCAAAATTTTTACATTCAAATCAAATTTCGAATTTTCATTATTGTATTTATTCATATTTTTATAAGCAAAAGCAAAAAAAATATAAAACTACATATCCATATAACAGAAAGTATCTAAACAAAAACGAAAAAAAAAGAATGTTAAAACTTACCAAAAATCTTTAGTTTCCATCTTGAATATGTTGAGATGATGACATGCAACTACATTTTGCAAGTAATTCGTCCATAACTAATCAACATTTACTAAATTCCCGAATTAAAACTTCGAAAAAATGGAAATATGTAGCATTTCCATATTATTTTCTACCGAGATATTTCGAACCAAATAAATCTGATTTTTTTTTGTGTTCTCATGTTTGATGGTGAATTTGTATATATGATTTTGAAAATAAAAATTTTTTAGGACAAAATCGTGAGAAATGAAGAAATTTTTTTGGAATTTTTTGGAAGAGTAGTTAGAGAGATAGAGAATAAAAGAAGTTAGAGAGAAGTTAGAGAGATAGAGATAGAGAACAAAATCGTGAGAAATGAAGAAATTTTTTTGGAATTTTTTAGGACCAAATTTTGTGAAGAATCCTAGAGAGAAGTTAGAGAGATAGAGAATAAAAGAAGTTGTGTCATGAGTTTGAGAAATGAAATGAAGTAAATGAGGAATGCATGTGAATCATCACAAATATAATAACAAAGGTTGCTTATAAATGTTGTTTTGACCGAAATATAATCACTACATGTTGGCTTATAATTTGATATTTTGTACATAGTCAAATGGTATGTTACTAATGTTATTCTATGTTTTTAAAAGAAAACAAATAATATATAGCTTAATTTCATGAAAGCATTCTATTTTAATGTCAAAAAACATGAATTTTAAGAAGACTTTACATGTAAACATATTATATTTAACCCTCTCAATATTAATTTATTTGTGATACTATGAGTACTTAAGATATAGTCATAATAAAAAATTATTATTATAAATTTAATTAATTAGTATAATGATAAATTCTCGTTTGTTTAGTTTTCATTTGGCAATTATATTATCGTTATATAACTTCAATTTTTGTATTGTATTGTTTTTGTTTTTTTGCAGTATCCTCAAGATCTCTAAATCAAGTTGTATCAAAACAAATTGAACAACGATGTGCAAGGCAAAAAAGAAAACAAATATTATTACAAAGACGTGAAAAGGTTTCGGCAAATTTAGGGACGCAGGAATCCGTATTTAATTCCAATGTTTTTTGTCGTTCATTGAACGGTATAGATGTGTACTATAGAGGCTATTATTATACGAAATATTATCGGACGTTAAATATAAACTTATTTTATCTTTTCGTATTATATTCAGATGGATATGTTGTTAATTCACCGTCAATAAGCACAATATTTAATGATTCAAGTATTATTTGTACTACTCCATTGGGGCGTATAGGTAAATATATATGATAAATTCCCTTTATATGGTAATTAAATTTTAATGTTGATATTAAGATAATTAATATACAAATTTTTATTTTTATAGATTGCAATCATCATCTTCTAAGTCGTCTTTTGAGGCACCGCTAAACACAGCTATTGCTAACAATAATCCTACCAGCATTGTTATTAACAGTATACGCTTTACATAAATTTCGATATTTAATTATTATTATTTATATTAAACGATTAAATAAAATTAATATGCAAAATCTCATGATGATATTTATTTGACATTTAATTTAGCTACACAATCTCCTTCTGATATTGCCAGAAGTAACAGAAAGCTGATTATGTTAGAAAAAAGAGCTCAAGGTATGCATTCTCTACTTTTCAATGAACTGATTGTATTCGATAACTACATCGATTGTTTATTTATATTAACTAAAACGCAATAATTAATAGGCATCTCTATGGTTTATGGCGACATGTTGGAATTGACACAATCTCATAGTAATATTAGATCTAAGAGACATGTGGTTCGAAGTTCAAATATCCTTAAATCAGTTACACAGAGAATTATAAATGGTATTAATTTATTATTTACTTATATAATATAAGTATGTAATATTTGAAGTATTTTTCACATCATATCTAAAATGTATTATTTTTTATGACTGTTATATAAAGATGAAAATATTGAATCAAGTTCTCATGACAAATCAAATAATACCGTTCAAGATGAGTGTGTTACAGAAGACGATAGTGACAACGACGTCAATTATATGGATATCGTTACAGGTTGGCATATAATTTTTAATAAATATTGCAAATCATGCGAAACATCGTACTTATTATTATAATTTGTTGTGTTTTCTTCTTATTTATGTTTACATCGCATATTTATTACTGATTTTATTTTTTCACAGAGAGCTACTCAGATTTAGGAGACCCAACATATGTCTATGTTTGTGGCGCGGAAATGTGGTTTGATGAGACAGTCAACAAGAAAACCAAAAAAATCAAGCCAAAGTTTTCATTGTGTTGCATGCAAGGGAAGGTTCAGTTAACTCTGCTAAAACATCCACCTCAAATTATTTATGATCTATTGAAGAAGAAACATAATAGAAGCAACCACTTTCTTGAGAATATAAGAGGATATAATATGATGTATTCGTTTACATCAATGGGTGGAAGGATTATTGCACCTACAACTAAAGGTCGAGGTCCATACAATTACAAAATTGGTGGTCAAAATCATCACTTAATATGTACTTTATTGCCTGCTGATGGTGCACGACCAAAGTTTTCTCAACTTTACATATAAGATACTGAGGATGAAATAAAGAACAGGAAAGCAGCTGCAAGGTAGTACAACATAGTAAATGGATTTAAGTATCATTGTAACTTTAATTGTTTAACTTACATATTCCGTTTCAAATTCTAACTTATTTTTCATTATGTCTTACCAGTACGTCAAACCCTGACAAGTTTGAAGATCGCTTAGTCGCACAATTACAAGATATGTTAGATCATAATAACCCTTTAGCTCATAATTTTAGAATGGCTAGGGATAGGTTTGCATCTAACACGTGTGAGAATTTGAAATTAAAACTTATCGGCAAAAGAGAGTCTAATGGAAGAACTTACAATTTGCCAACAACATCAGAAGTAGCTACACTTATCGTAGGAGATATTGATAGTGCCGACAAAAGAGATATAATTATCGAAACGAAGGGTGGAAAGCTACAACAAATTTCCGAACTTCATCCTTCTTACCTCGCTATGCAATATCCACTATTATTTCCATACGGAGAAGATGGATTTACAAACAGATATTATGCATAGAGATAAGACTCAACAGACGGTTCAACAGGAAAGAGGTTTAAACTCACAATGCGTGAGTTTTTTGCATACAGAATACAAGACAGAGCTCTGGAGGCGGCAACAATACTATTATCTCGGAGGTTGTTACAACAATTCTTAGTAGATGCTTACACAATGATTGAAGCTAAAAGGTTGTCTTTTCTTAGACACAACCAACAGAGCTTGAGAGTCGCGAATGTCAAGAATTTAAGAGGTGCTGTCGAAAGAGGTGAAACAGAGGGATCTTCGACTGGAAGTCGTATAGTGTTGCCAGCTTCCTTTACAGGAGGACATAGTTATATGAGAGAAAACTATCAAGATGCGATGGCTATTTGCAGATGGTATGGTTATCCAGATTTATTCATAACATTTACGTGTAATCCTAAGTGGCCAGAGATTACTAGATTTGTAAAAAAAAGAAGAGGCTTAAGGCCAGAGGATAGGCCAGACATCATATGTCAAGTTTTTCAGATGAAACTAGACCAGCGGGTGAAAGATCGCAAAATATTTGCCAGGGTTAGGACTGGTATGTTAGACATCGTCCTACTTTCTATTATTATTATTATTATTTTATTATTATTATTATTATTAGTATTATTATTATTATTATTATTATTATTATTATTATTATTATTATTATTATTACTATTATATGTTATTTTAATTTGGATTGCTATCGTTATATATTGTATTTAATTTGAATATCAAAACTTATTTTGTTGTCTGCTTATTTTCAGTGGTTTATACAGTTGAATTCCAAAAGCGTGGTTTGACGCACGCTCATATTTTGTTGTTCATGCATCAGGAAGACAAATACCCTATTGCTTCAGATATTGATAAGATTATTTGTGCCGAGTTGCCCGATAAATGTGAAGATCAAGAACTATATCAAGCAGTAAGCGAGTACATGATGCACGGTCCATGTGGGTCAGCAAATACAAATGCTCCGTGTATGATTGACAAGCAATGCAGTAAGCATTTTCCCAAGAGGTTCAATGATGCAACTAGAGTAGATGATGAAGGATATCCAGTGTACAGGCGAAGAGATAATGGATCTATAGTTGAGAAGAGTGGGGTTCACCTTGGTAATCGGTATGTTGTTCCGTATAATGCTGAATTGCTTCGTAAATATCAAGGACACATAAACGTTGAATGGTGTAACCAAGCTAGATCAATTAAATATTTTTTATAATATATAAACAAGGGATATGATAGGGTTACAGCTGCGGCTTATCAAGATAAACAGAAAGAAGGTGAAGTAATTTGGAGGATTTTTGGATTCAGCATACATTATCGAACCCCTGCTGTTGAAAGATTAAGTTTTCATCTACCAGGAGAACAAACCGTTTTGTTTGAGGACCATGCTGATGTGGAATCTGTACTAGACAAACCTCATATTGACAATACTAAATTCCTATCTTGGATGCAATGTAACCAACAATATGAAGAAGCTAGGGAGCTTACTTATGTGGAGTTCCCTACAAAATTTGTTTGGAAATAGGCACAGAGAGAGTGGACACCAATAGCTAAAGGTTTCACAATTAGACGAATCTACCACGTCTCACCAGGATCTGGAGAGAAGTTCTATCTTAGAACGTTATTGAATTTTGTAAAAGGCGCAATATTCTACGAAGACATTAGAACGGTTGATGGTTTAGTGTATCCTACATTCAAGGAAGCTTGCTACGCAAGGGGGTTACTTGATGATGACAAGGAATATGTCAATGCAATAACAGAAGCAAGTTTTAGAGAATCAGGGTATTATCTAAGACATTTGTTCTCTATGTTATTATTATCTGGTAGCATGTCAAGCCGGAGGAAGTTCGGTAGAATAAATGGCAGTTATTATCTGATGACATACTTTACAAGCAACGTTGTCTTCAAAAAAATAAAGGTAAATAACTACGAAAAGATTTTTGAGTAAAAAACGATACTTTTTAGCAATTTGCATTCTTACTATAGTTTACTGTTTTTTTATATGTTTCACAGACCTCCATTTAACTCACGATCAAATCGAAGCTTTTGCATTGGCTGAGATTGAAACCATGATCCAAAGTAATGGTAGCAGCTTGCGTAGATTCAGTGAAATGCCTTTCAAATGAACTAATCATGTTTGAAGGACAAAACAAGCTTATAGCAGATGAGCTTTCATATGACATTGAGGAAATGACCTTGGAACACGACAAATTGTATAAAGGTTTAACTGATGAGCAGTCGATGATTTATCGAGAAGTATTGGATGTCGTGTCGAGTGAAGAAGAGGTGTATTTTTCGTTTACGGCTATGGAGGGACGGGTAAAACATATGTTTGGAAAACATTATGTGCTGCAATAAGAAAGAAGGGCGAAATTGTATTGCCAGTAGCTTCGAGTGGAATTGCTTCTCTCCTCCTTCCACGTGGAAGAACAACTCATTCTAGATTTGGTATCCCTTTGAATGTAAATGAAATTCTACTTGCGCGGAATTGCCCTGGGTCGGATTAGCTGCTTTCTCATTAAGACAAAACTATTATTTGGGATGAAGCTCCATGATGCATAAGTATTGTTTTGAAGCACTTGATAGAAGTTTAGGGACATAATGAGGTCTGTTGATAGGGATAACTTGCATCGACCATTTGGAGGTAAAGTGATAGTATTCGTGGTGATTATCAGGCAGATATTACCAGTTGTACCAAAGGGAACTAGGCAGGATATCGTGTTCGCCACCGTTAATTCGTCTTACTTATGGGATTCGTGTAAGGTCCTTAGACTTACTCGCAATATGAGATTACAATCAGGTTCCTCGAAATCTTCTGTTGATGAATTGCGAGAATTCTCAGAGTGGATACTAAGCGTAGGAGATGGAAATGCTGGCGGTCCTAATGATGGTGAAGCCGTCATCGAGATTGCAAAAGATATCCTTATAGATCCAGGGCCGATCCGATTTCAGCAATTGTTGAAAGCACGTATCCAGACCTACAGGAGCATATTTGGGAAGCTAAATATTTCCAAGAAAGAGCTATTTTGGCCCCAACAAATGAGATAGTGGAGATAGTAAATGATAATGTTCTATCTACTATTCCAGGAGAAGAGAGAGTCTATTTGAGTTCGGATGCTATAAGCAAAGAGGAAGGAAACTTTGGAGTCCACGAAATATACTCCACTGAATTCCTCAATACAATAAAATGCTCTGGTCTCCCAAATCATAGCATACGATTAAAGGTTGGTGCCCCGTTATGCTTCTACGTAATATTGATCAAACATCTGGATTATGTAATGGACGAGGTTAGTCGTCAATCATTTAGGTAATCGTGTTATTGAAGCTACTGTTATTTCCGGAAGTAATGTGGGTGCAAAAGTTTTTATCCCAAGAATGACATTGACGCCGTCGGACTCCACCAAGTTTCCTATCAGATTTCAGAGACGTCAATTTCCTTTAATGGTTTGTTTTGCTATGACTATAAATAAAATCAAGGACAATCTTTGTCTCATGTAGGCCTGTATCTCCCGAGACCTGTTTTTAGCCATGGTCAATTTTATGTTGTTGTTTCCAAAGTTATGAGCAAAAAAGGTCTGAAGATACTTCCTTTTGACAAAGAACACGGAGTGCGTACAAGTACAACAAACGTAGTTTACAAGGAAGTGTTTTCAAACATATAGATTTTAAAAAAAACATTTGTGTAAATAACGATTTGATGCCTTCATATATGATTATTTAAAAATGTTTCGTTATTTTGATTCTTTTTATTGCTCATTAGTTATGCTATCAAGCAATTAATACTCCCGTGCGTTATGCACGGGTCCTAAAACTAGTACTATTATCTAAAGTAAAATCCTAAATCGTACGTGTCAAGCTCACAATCACCGAGCAATTCTAGAGCTTCACAAACTAAAACTCTCAATAAGAGTGTCCACGTGGCATTTCGGAATATAAGGGCCGAAAATTATATGAAAAATGCAAAATCGTGATTTATATTGATTCACTTTTTAAATTAGGCAAGTAATATCATGATATCATATGAGATTTCCGAAAATCAAGGATATTCCATTTATATATTAATGTGATTGATGTTAATTATGGTTACAATTACGTAATTCAAATCTCAAATTAATATTAGTTTGGCCGAAATTTTTAATTGCCATATTGGTTATGTTCGAAAATTTTACTAACCAGCTAAATATGGGAAGTAATTTAAATTATCAATCAATCTTAATTATTGCCTCCGTTAATGGTAATTGTCAATCAATCAGTTAATTTAAATTGATAGTATCCGAAATTCTTAAAAAATTATCAACATGGTAATAAAATTAAGTTATCAATCAATCATTCAATATTTATTCTAATTGTCAATCAACCATAATTTTGGATTACGTGATTTTAGGGATTGATTCACTCCACATCGAAACAAGCAACTACAATCTTCAATCATGTGCAAGTTGATCACCCAAATCAAAATCATTCCTAATTTGAATGACGTGATTTTAGGGATTGATTCAATCAAGCTTTAATATGAAAATTTGTGATTTAATGATATTTTATTAATTTTTAAAAAAAATCGAGTAAAAAAACAACCTTTAATTTTCACTATAAGTACCCTAATCATATTTGCATTGCACTACATAAAAATTCATAAACCCTAAACATGTTTTCATACATCATTTGAGAAGAAAAATTATGTCAAGCATCATTCACGGTTTGCAACAACATCCATTTTTCTGTAGAAGGTGAATTCATCGCAACATCAAATGGGAAGATCAATTCGTTATTCATGGCTTGCGTGAATGAAATAGTGTATCATATATCACGTGATTGCTTAACAGTTTTTCATGGGATTGCATTAGAGTTTTTTATATCAATGTTTAACATTATTTGTCATCTTTATTTTTGTCGTGATTGTAACAGTTTGTCATTAGTTTCATTAGTTTCCTCTATATCATTATTTTTTAAATATATAATATATTATGGTCATAGTTTTATTTTTTTGGAAATTATGGTCATAGTTATTTTGTATGAAATAGTGTAAACGGCATACTAGGAAGCTAAGGAATTTACAATTTTTTATTATTATTATTACATGCCCAAAATTGTTATAAAAAAGAAGAGGGTATACTATTGGTTCATTATCCTCTGTCGAAGCAAGTAGTAGGTGAACTAGAAGAAAAAATTACTAATAAAAATATTATTGTGATAGATTTAACGTCAAATATTATTAGGTTTTTGTGCAAGAAACAAAATTTCATTCTAAGATAAAATGTGCACAATTAACAATAATTTCTTAGAAAGGAATTTTTTAGCTTCATCAATGCTTATTATGTTGACCTCTCTCACAAAGGTAAATCTCTATTATATAAGCCAAGGGAGGAGGTGTGGTGTCCTCTTTTGAAGTGACTAAAATACCCTTAATGATCTAATTAATGGAATGAAAAAAATTACAAAAGCAAATCATTTAAAAATTCTCATTCCAACTTGCCATTTAAAACAAGTTTAAAATGGTATATGCATCAAATACTTCAATCAAAAATTAAATTGACAAAATATTTATACCTTATAAAAAAAGATGGCATACATAACGTGCACATAAAAAGTTTGAACATTCACTACCTTTAATACTTTTTAATTCAGTTAAACCAACTCATTATTTTTGTTCTTTCTGTTCAATATTCATTCACAAAAAAATTAATGTTAACAATCACTCACAACCTTTTTATTTTTTTGCATTAGCGAATTAATATATTTAAATTCATCTAATTGTTGAATTTTTCACATTTAAGTTTAGTCATAAATAAAGTACGAATGAAGTATCTAATAAAATAACAAATTTTGAAATTAACGCACGCATCGCGTGCATATGAAAGCTAGTGTTGAACTATGTCTTTGACTTGTGTACTCAATCATATTATGTGCTTCACTTCCCTTCCTTTTATTTTTTAGTTTTTTGAGGGGTCTGACTTTCGTATTTTATTTTGTAATCTAATGGCTTTCAGTTTTGTCTCTTTCAGCTGGAAGCCAATCTATATCTATATATTATCTAAAGCAAAATTATATAGGGTGTCCATGTAGGATTGGTCTTGGGTGAATCCAAAATTTACAAGATTTGAAATCATATACCGTGATTATGGGTGATTTGAGGTAATTATGGAATAAATAAGGCAAATTATATTAAGATTTCCAATCCCATATAAATTAGGCCGAAAAATATTCACTCCCATATTGTTATAATTTCATATTTCCTTTGTAATAATTTCGGATACCCTTTGTAATTTATACTACCTCCGTTTCCTAAAGAGCTTCCCTCTTTCCGTTTGAGTGCGTTTCCAAAAGATCTTCCCTCTTTTACTTTATTTCTTTTTAGGAATTTTTTTCCCCTTTTTATCCTCTCATGTCTCTATCATATGGTCCACAATTACATTATTAATTCAATTTTACTCCATTTCTCTCTCCTACTTTAACCCCTTTTTATTTATTTATTTATATTAACCCCTTTCTCTCTCCTACTTTACCCACCCCACACAATGGATCTTCCTTGGTATATTTAGGAACAGTAACAAGGAAGATCTTTAGGAAACAGAGGTAGTATATGGTAATGAAATTAATATATCAATCATGCATGATTTATGTTAATTGGAAATAAATCCAATATTGGTTAATTTTTGGATTTCTTAATAAGTCAAATATGGTAATGAAAATAATTTCTCAATCATGCTTGAATTATGTCTATGTGAATGTTAATTGCCAATCAATCATCATTCGGATTTTGAATTACCAATGAACCTTACTATTCGAATTTCTTAAAAGAAATCGTATATATCTATAATAATTCAGATATGGTAATGAAATTAGTATATCAATCATGAATTATTTATGTTAATTGGAAATCAATCATAATTTCGGCCAATCAGTTAGACAATTAACATAAATATCCGAAAATAAATATATATGTTACCAAGCATTTTTTAGTATAAATAGTAAAGATTTATCATGCATCATCACTACTCATTTTCATGTTTTCAAGTTTCACAGTCATGTCAACTTCTTCCCGTACCCCTAAAGCAATATCATGCTATCCACAAAACCTAATACAAATATATAAAGATCATGGATGATTTGCAAGAAGAAGGTCGCAACATAGGACTCTTATGTAGTTGTGATGTCCACGTGGCCATGCCCAATGCAAGGAATTGAATAACTTATGAATTAGCAGCCACATTGCATTTTTTTCTTCAACAACAACATAAACTAACATAGCAATGTTAGTTGCCTTATTATTTCTTGCGTCCAAAACTCCATAATTTAAGCAAAGATTTAAATGAAAACATATAAAACTATTATGTGGGTAATTTAAGAATATCTATGGCTTTTGTTGTTTCTTTCATTTCTTTTTTGTTTCTAATAAATGGAATCATATAAATATATTTGTGGGTAATGAATTGCACAATTTTTTCCTTCTATTCCAATAGTTTTTACGTCTAAAAAGAATTAAAACTTCTATCCATTTATTTGTTTTATTTCATTTAATGTCCGATTTTTTATAGTCAATCTTTATTTTTGGAAATTTTAAGATAATTTACGTTTATGTCAAAGTTGGTGTTCCTAAGTTGTCATTCTTGATTTATTTCCGTTTAATTACATCTTAAGAATATTAGTGTAGATAAAGTCCTTCGAGTCTTCAATTCCGTTTATAAATGAATTCCTAAAATGTATGGAATCCCTTAAAATATTTGATGTTTTTGGCGGATTTTTAATACGATGTTTTGCTGATTGTTTGGGATATCAAATGTTAGGATATGTTCTCCCCAACTTATTTTCAGTTCAGTTCAGTTCAGATCAGTTCAGTTCAGACCAATTCAGTTCAGTTTAGATCAGTTCAGTTCAGTTCAGCTCTTGACAATACTTTTACTCTCACATATCACTATTCATTTCAGTTCAGTTCAGTTCAGTTCAATTCAGTTCAGTTCAGTTCAATTCAGTTCAGTTCAATTCAGTTCAGTTCAGATCAGTTCAGATCAGTTCAGCTGTTTTATGCCGAAGAGAACAGGCCCTTAGAGAGGTTTTTTAGCATATCAGTCACTAAATGAAATAATTTAAAATGATATCAAACAATTTTAATAATATATATATATATATATATATATATATAATTTAGCCTAATTTTAGGAGGCTATTTAATAGCATATCAGGCAAAATCTGCAATTTTTGCTAAATACTAAAAAAATACACAGGAAAATATCTAACCTTCCCTAATAAATCTTTCGCTTAAGAATTTTCACTCTTGAAAATTTCTCCAATGTGTAAATTTCCATAATAAATCTTCCATTGAGATTATATTACTTGCCTATAATATAATAGCGTATCAAGCAGAATCTAATCTTTATTACTTGCATATTTTTTTAAATGCTAAAAATGAGCATGATTTGCTAAAGATTATCATGACTTGAACATAATAAAAAAAAAGATAATAATTGACTTTAAATTGCTATAAAAAAACATGTCAAATAACCATTAATTAAATCTTTGCTGAAAATCATCATGTGATATGCTATCAGCAAAATTTCCTTCATATAACATGGAGATAGATTTTTGATTAATTTTTATGTTTTCTAAAAAAAAAAATTAAATTCGGATGGGAATATGTTATTTGCTGAAATAGCATGATTTTTAAAAATTTAAAATTGATTGAGAAACATAATGAAAAGGATAAAGTCAATTGACTCTAAATCGTAAATGAGGCTATTTTGCGCTTGCTTAATTTTTCTTGACTGTTCTGGCTCTAAATAAGAGTACATCTTGAATAATCTTGATCTAAAAAAATACCATATAAATAATCTGACTGTGGGATATCAGAGGTTTTAGGCACATTTTCTAGCATATTAGTAGTTATTATAGGCAAATAAGATAATTTGAATTTTCATTGAACATAATATTTTAAAATTAGCCTATATGTTTGTTTAAAATAATATTTCAAAAAAATATAACAAAATTCCCATTATTGTCAAAATATATTTGAAATATAATGTGTAATTTAATTCGTAATTTAAATAGGATATATATTAGTTTCTTTTAGGATATTTAACTATTTAGGAGAAACAACATAAAATGATCTTAAATTTATAAAATAATAAATTTCCTGTGCAATTTGAATGGGTCTAAAATTAAAAGCGTGGCTAGAGAAGTGGCCAGCCAAATGTGGTGCAGTAATGGTGCAAGAAGGGAAGAGAGATGATGAAAGAGACTGTCAAAAGTGAGAACGAAAGTGGGTATATGGCTTAGTGTCGGTGTTTGTGCTAATTGTAATTTAATTTAGAATATAAGAAAAGTAGTAGATAGAGCAAAGGCTCTTTCAATCAACTCTTTCTGAACAAAAAGGTGTGACACGTGATCCACCATAACATTAACTACATCAGCTACTGACCACACGGGTTACAAGGCAGTTTTAAAATATTCTAAATACATTATTATAATATTTTAAATCACAAATTAATATTCATCACTATGATTTTAGGAGAAGCTTGCATCCCAAACCAAGGAAAATAGAGAGAATTGTCATCTTTATGATTGCATATGATTGGAGAAAATAAAGATAAAAATTTAGGGGTGATCATGAAAGAGGAAAGCGATAATGGTTTTACAGAGTATGAGATGGAGAGAGTGAGTGGTTGTTGAACTTCAATTGCCAGATAATAATGTTAACACTTAGAATTAGATCAAATCATCATACTCAAAACTATTGTTCGAGCCTCAGTGTACAAGTCGCAATTCACAAGTATATAGATGAAAATTCCGAGTTTATATATAATAGTAATAAAATAATGTGGGTCATGGGTAGTGATTCTTATTATTATTTGGGTAATGGGATAGTGAGAGTAACATGTAATCTCAATTATACTTAAATCGCAATTGGCAAGTGTATAATAGGAGTAATTCACAATTGTATAGTAGAAGTAACTCGCAAGTGTGTCGTACTCAATTAGATGTATACATTTTTTATAGAATGTACAAAGGGAGATGTTGTATATGAAATTGCAAGTGTTAGTACATAAAAATCCATCATTTTACATAAATAAGTAGCTTACTTTTGGATCCATGCAAAATGAACGGGAAATTTTTATTTTATCAATATGAAGTATTATGTGTTAGAATTCCAGTTTATATGATGGTAAGTGCTAAGTGTAGCCCAAATAGTATTACTAATATTAAGTTGTATGGGTTAAAAATACTAAGCTGTGACTTTCCTTATTATAATATATTTTAAACAAAATAAATTATGACTTGTTATTTTACACCCACAACTAATTAACATGAGTAACATGTAATCTATGATATAACTATTTCATATAAATACTTTTCGATAAGCTTAGGATTTCAAAATATAAAAATTTCATACAAGTACTTTACGAGAAATTTCATAAATTTAAGATTTTATAATATGTCCCTTGGAATATATGTGCTTTTTGATATTCTAAGTGTTTCGTATAATTATAGAGACATATTATGTAGATAAAGTAGGAGAGACATAAGGAGATCATTTGATAACATTATATGTATTATATATGAACTCATAATAATTATTTTGAAGTCATGATAGAATAACGTATAAACAATCGAGTATAATTAAATTGGTACATTATATACGATATTTTAATATATTTTCAGTAATAAAATGTAATATTATTTTAATATTAGGAGCAAAACTGACAATAAATTGGCCATAATTCATGTTAGACATTAGGAAATAATATGACTCTCTACTTATATGATCATAAACTAAATCTAACAAAATATAATAATCTTATTTATATTATTGTACACGATATCTTGCCTATAGTACCTGAGATTTTAAATTATCCAAAATTATGTTATAATTTATATGATGACTAGAATGTACCATATTAGTTAATAAAATATCCGAGAATCAAAATGTACTACTTAATGGGAGGATTTAAGTCGGGAAGGATGTATATACATATGAGGCATTGCTCAAGGCATGTTACAAATATGGGAGGATGCAAAGTCATGTGGCGACCACAAAGTAAAAATTGTTTTAGCATGTTAGTGTGTATTTCAGCATATTTTTAAAAGTGCGTGTCATATCTTAGCAGAAAATAAAAAAACTCTTTGAGCTATTTTTTTTTCATCAAAATAGAGGAATTATCATTAATAAATCACCATCCATCTACGACAATACTAACCCTTATATTAAAGATAATATAAAACATCAATATGAAGGTTTTAAGCCAAACTACTAATATAGATGCTTCGTGAAGTCGTCATATGGTAATATTCCATATAGTTCTTTTTCGAGAAGAGAAGGGGAGCATGGGAGGGAGTAAGTGCGAACCAAGCAAAGGGTGAGTCAAAACTGAGCAAGTGGTAAAGGAGACTCACGAAAAATGGAAGGATAAAATCCTTTAAAAGAACGAATCAAGTGTCATATAATTTTTTGAGCCGTTAAATAGGTTTCTTATCTTTGAAAAAAATAGGTTTGTTCAAGTCATTGGATCAATTTTTGAAGACATCTCCCATAATTTGGAATATTTCAAAAAGAATTCATAGTGGGAATTCCTAAAATTAGACGATCATAGTTTTGATTATTGTGGTCAATTTCCTTACAATATTCTTTTTTAATCGCCAAACCATAATAATTCAAATATAGTTGAAATTTAGAATCATACGCATGTTTTGTAATTGCTTCATATTTTGTTTAATATGTCTTTGTGTATGTTTTAAAAATAAATATAAGTTATTATGACATCATATTTTAAATACATAATTATTATTCCATTAAATATATTATGATCTTGAGTGATTTTAAGATAATTTTTTAAAATATATGTAAGTATTCTTTTTCCGTTTCTTTTTTCTTCCTATTCTGATTGTGCGTATTTTCTACTACACTTTTTTTACCTTAAATATCTTTCATTACCTATTAGTTAAAAATTATAACAATTGAATTTTAATAGAGTATTCAATAAAAAGAATCAAAGAAGATCCCACATAACTAATGTTATTAGGACATGGATCCTACTTTGGACCGTAGAATCATAAGATCAGGATCGAGATTTTAAAAACAATGTACACGACTATATTTTTCGAAATCTTTTTTTTGAAAAAAAGGTTGATAACATGTTCCACCATAATATCAACTACATTAGTCATTACAAGCATAGGAGTGATTTTCCAACTTTTTCAGCATTTTAATACATGATGACTGTAAAAAAAAAAAATCACGAGCAAATATCACACCAAATTTTTAAGAGAAACATTTTAAAATCTAAAATTATAGAACAAAAAATTATCAAAGTGATCATGAATTATGGATTTAAAATTTACAAGTGCAACTCACAAGTTGTAAGCCATAAGTCAAAAGTCATACTCATTCAACTCACGTGTTGTAAGCCAATTCACCATAATCAATGCGATCAATACTAAGTACTGCAAAGTGAGAAGTCATAATTGTAACACTTACAACTCATAAGTCAATTTCAAATTATTCTGAATTAATTTTACTTTTTTTACTCTTTCAACTTTATATACATGCATTCTAATAATAATGCATTTAATAGATTTGGAACCAAAAAAAACTACTTAATAAATTAAAAAAAATTACGTGCATCATGCACGAGGGACCAGTTTTCAGCCAACGTTAATTTTATGTTGCCTTTTCAGAGTGACCAGCAAAAAGGGTATGAAATTCCTTTGGTTTGATAAGAAATATGGTGTGCGTACAATAAATGTAGTTTACAAGGAAGTGTTTGAAAATGTATAAATTGATTTGAAATTTACATATGTAATTAGTGTGCTTTAACCAATCTTACTTTATGATTTTATAATTTTGTGTAATACGGAAAGTTAAGTGATTGTTATTGTGTGACTTCAAAATAAACTCCATAATAAAGCAAAAAATACTCCCGTGCATTATGCACGGGTCATAAAGCTAGTATATATATCTAAAGAAGAATCCTTCAGGCCACGTGTCGCAAAGTTAGAGCTTTCGTGCCCATGTGGCATGCTCCATTGTTCAGAATTATTCGAAGCTAAATTAGATGGTCCACGTGGCAAGACAATCAAAGAATAATCCCTTCCCTTAATCACGCATATAATTGATTTGAGTAATCTATATAATTGACGTCAATCACGAGTTGTAATTGATACATAATCTATATAATTAAGGAAACAATTATTTAGATTCCCAAATTTTACGTTTAATTAAATACGTGATTCAGTACACTCATATTGCACACTAAATAATAAAATACTGTCAATTAGTAATATACATGGATGTCAATCACGGGTTGTAATTGATACGTAATCGAAATAAATAAGGAAACAATTATTTAGGTTACCAAATAAACCAACCACACTAATATTAAGTAAACAATTTTCCCTTACTATGAGTAAATTACATAAATAAATAAATGAAATAAAGACCTTAATTATACATGGCCATAATTAGTATAAATACGAATGGTAATTTGGCCTTTGTCATACCACGCCACACCATAACACAGCTTATCAGAATAATAAAAATTAAAAGAGAGTAAAAAATGGCGTCTTGAGAGAAACTCTCTCCTCTCTCTAGGATTTCAATAGAACAATACCTCCATTGATCATCTCCGTTTTCTTTCGGTGCAAGTGCATCGTTGCCATGGCAAGGAAGACTGGAGCTAAATCACAGGGGAAAACTCATAATGATGAAGGTAGAAAAGCTAGAGGACCAAATTCTGACTCGCAAGTTTTGAGAACTCGTTTGATTGATGAAATAATGGGAATTGAACCTCTAGATTTTGGAATAATTGAGAATGAGATTCTAACTCCGAAATCTTCTATTCAACATTTGAAGATTCAATCAGAGATAAGGCATAACTTTAGTGAATGGATGCAATCAATACAAAAAACATCTACCATACTATCGGAAAATCGATCAACTAACATGAAAATAGGTACGCTAACTGTGCCAATCCTACAACAGTTTGAGGACTGTGTAATTGATTCAGATGATATCCAGGAAGAGGTGGATGACGGGAATTCAGCCATAGTATGTTATGTAGTTGGGGCTAATCTACCAGTTCAAGTGATGAAAGGTTATATTCGAAGAATTTGGAAGGATTTTAATGTAGATAAAGTTGTAATGGTGAGGAAGGGGATATTCCTGGTTAGGTTTATGGCCATGGATACTAGAGATAAGGTACTCACATGTTATTATTTCTTTGATAATAAACCTCTTATCATGAAGCCATGGGATGCAGAAATGGATTTGGACAAGGAGGAACTTAGATGTCTTCCCATCTGGATTCAGCTTAAGCTGAACTTTAAGTATTAGGGGGGAGAGAGCCTTGTTTAAGATTGTTAAACAAATAGGCCAGCCTATAAAACGAGATGATGCTACAAAGAATCATGATGAACTGCAGTATGCCAGGGTTTAATTGAAGTGAATCTGATGCAGAAACTACCTAAACATGTCCAATTCAGGAATGAACATGGTGAAATGATAGATGTTGGAATTCATTATGAATGGAGGCCTATATTCTATGGCAACTGTAAAAAGATTGGTCATCTTGCTACTGGGTGTAGAAACATCAGAACCAAGAAACAATAGGTTCCTAAGACCACTGTAGTAGTTAATGAAGAAAAGTGTAGTGATAAGGCTACACATGTTGCTGTTGAGGTGGATCAGGAAGGTTTTCAGCGTGCTCTGATAGGCTGTCGTACACCCGTCAAAGATAATTCCTGCAAAACCTTCTAACAATGTAGTAGGATAAGTAGGGTCGAATCCACAGAGAGATGGTCGTTTTAATCTAGTTTATAAGGTATGGAGAAACTAAACAAGATCAGGAATAATTGAAATAAAGTTCTAAACTAATCAAACTACGAAAATCAAACTAAAAAGGATCTAGGGTAATGGTTCACCATGTTTATAACTATAATATATCAAAATATCATCAATAGTTCAATCAATCAGATATCTAGGGCACAGGTTAATTCTTGGTCAAGCATTAACGCTCTTAAATCAACATATGCTAGTATGGTCGCTCAACATAATCAGATTTGCTAATTGTAGGTAAGCCTCTAAAGAGTACTATCTCTCGATCTATGACTCTATATTAGCAATATTTAATCAGACAATTGATCAGATTGCAAGATTAACAATAAAACACTAATCAATTAGAGAAATCAATAATTAATCGAACCATGAATAAATATCAATCAATAATCATATTATATAAACATGGATTCCCAAACCCTAGAAATAAAAACTACTCTATCATGAAATAAATAATGAAACCTAAATCTACAAAGAAAAACATAATCAAATAAATCAAAGAAAGAAACTAAAAGAAATCATGAATTAATGAAGAAGAATAAAAACTAGGGTTTACACTAAAAACTAGAGAGAAAGAGAGGAGAAAACTAAACTAAAACTAAAAACAGAAAAATAACGTGAAAGGGGAGGAGAGAGAAAAAGAATGAAAACTAATCTAAATATCAACTACTCAACGAATGTGAATAGTCTGACTTGGTTGCGCTCCCTTGAAAGACAGGAACCTCTCTCTAACCCCCCGTTAGAGAACCCTACCGCCTTGGTTGCCCTCCGCCGCGGCGGCCGCCCTCCTCTGCCTATGGCTGAGGAGATCGCAGACTCTGTTTCAAAACTTAGTATAGACGTTGAAGAGGACCAAGTTCTAGATCTGAATACAATAAACCCTAAAACCGGAAACGATATCTCTCTTTTGCTCGTGGGCAGATTGTTAACTGAACGAAACTTTAATGTCGAGGCTTTCAAGAGGACCATCACCACTGTCTGGGCTCCGGTTCATGGTCTCGTTATTAGGGTTTTAAAACCAAACCTATTTGCCTTTCAATTCTTCCATTGGCGAGATATGATGAAGGTTCTTGATGGAAGACCCTGGTGTTTTGACAACATGTTAGTTATTCTGAAGGAAGCCGACGGTGACGAACAACCAGATCAGGTATCTCTAATATATTCTCCGTTCTGGATTCGTTTAAAAAACCTCCCCTTTAACATGAGAACTGATGAAGTAGTTAGGGCTCTGATTGGGAACTTAGGTGACATTCTTGACATAGAAGAAGATGCTCTAGGTTTTGGGCGGTATAGACGTGTTAAGGTCATGTTAGATACCACAAAACCCTTGCGACGTTACAGAAAGTTGCGAGGTAAAAATGGGAAAGAACTGCAAATAGACTTTGCATATGAACGTCTTCCTTTTTTCTGTTTAGCTTGTGGCATAATGGGGCATTCGGAGAAGGACTGTCATTTTGTTCATGAAGAAGATAGGTGTGAGAAACTTGGCTGGCACTTGGGGCTCAAAGCTACCCCAAGAAAAGGGAGAACGAAGGAGATTGAAGAGGAGAGCAAGTTTAAAAACTGTAAAAAGATTCTGTTTGAAAATGATGTAGGGTCGAAGAAAGAGAAACCCACCCCCATAAATAACCTGTTAGACAAACCGCAGGCTATTTCCACCGAGGTGATTGGTGAGTAGGTTCCCAAGGAAGCTTTTAATGCACTTGTTGAGGTGTCAAGTGTAATCATCCCATCTGTCATAAAGCCTCAACTTTGTCTCCCCTCCAATGACAGTGGGGACCCCTCCTCATTTATTGTTGACAACTCTACACATAAGACAAAAGAGGGCTTTGTTTTTTCGGCTAATAAAGTGAAAAGGGGGCAAAAGCTGGTGCATGGAAGAGGATGGCACATGGGCCTATGGAAGATAAAGGAGTGCAACTCATGGACATGGATAATTCTGAAATTGCCCATAAACGTTTTATTGATGGCAGTCTGGTGCATGATACTAATGAAGCTAGGGAGGGTGGTGATGATGGTGATGTTGCTTTGAAGCGGCAGAAGCTTGGCTTGTCCCATGATCTTAACTCTTGTGTTTTGGCGGAGGTTGGTAATGACCAACCCCGCCTGTCATTATGAATATCTTATGTTGGAACTGTCGAGGGATGGACAACCCTCGATCAGTTCGGCAACTCCGTAGATGAAGTAATTTTTATGCCCCTGCTATGGTATTTTTGTTCGAGACAATGATAAATAAAAATGAAGTTGAGGCTTTGAAAAGCCGTTTGGGGTTCCAAAATGCTTTTGGTGTTGCTAGTAGAGGTAGAGCTGGAGGTTTGTGCTTGTACTGGAAGGAGGAGATTACTTTTTCTCTTGTTTCTTTTTCTCAACATCATATTTGTGGAGACATTGAGGATGGTGAGAAGAAATGGAGGTTTGTGGGGATCTATGGGTGGGCAAAGGAAGAAGAAAAACATCATACATGGACTCTTATGCGGCATTTGTGTAGTGGGACCACTAATCCCATTCTGTTTGGAGGCGATTTTAACGAGATTTTGAGTTACGACGAAAAGGAGGGTGGTGTGGATAGAGTTAGACGGGAGATGACTCATTTTCGAGAAGCTATGGATGACCTTGCTCTTCGTGATTTGGGTTATAGTGGAGTTTGGTATACTTGGGAGCGGGGAAATTCCTCATCCACTTGCATAAGGGAAAGACTTGATCGTTTTATAAGCTCACCCTCTTGGTTGGCTCTATACCCGGACACAATAATTGAGCACTCTATTCGTTATAAGTCGGACCACTCAGCTATCATCATTCGTCCTGTCCGAATCTCTCGGCCCTCGAATCAACAGCGACGTTTCTTTTTTGAGACCAGTTGGCTCCTTGACGAGTCGTGCGAAGAAACGGTCCGGACTGCATGGACCCAATCTGCTGGGGAGCTACTTACGGGCCGCATTGCTGCTGTAGCTCAAAATCTGAAACATTGGAGTCAAGGGAAGTTTAGTAATCTGGGAAAACAAATTGAACGGGTCGAGAAGAAGCTTGGGTTAGCGCAACAACAGCCCATTTCAGATGCAAGCTGTAAATTGCGTGGTGGTCTTGAAAAGCAGTTGGATGATCTTCACGAAAAAAATGAAGCCCATTGGTTCCTACGGTCCAGAGTAGCCGAAGTTCGAGATGGTGATAAAAACACAAAATATTTTCACCATAAAGCTTCACAGAGAAGAAAAAGGAATTTTGTGAAAGGTTTGTATGATGAGCAGGGAGTTTGGTCTGATGATGTTAATAAAATTGAAAGCATTTTCACCGACTATTTTAACTCGATATTTACTTCAATGTCTCCTTCTGAAACTCATTTTGATGCTGTATTGAGTTCGATTGATCCCGTTGTCAGTGATGAATGTAACCAGAGTCTCCTTCGTCCCTTCACAAAGGACGAGATCTATGCTGCTCTCCAACAGATGCATCCCTGCAAGGCTCCTGGGCCTGATGGTATGCATGCTATTTTTTACCAGCGCTTTTGGCATATTATTGGTGATGATGTTACTAGTTTTGTTAGTAGTATTTTACATGGTTCCCTGTCTCCTAGCTGTGTAAATTATACTAACATTGCCTTAATCCCGAAAATTAAACATCCCTCCAAAGCTGCTGAATTTCGGCCCATTGCACTATGTAATGTACTGTATAAGCTTGTGTCGAAAGCAATTGTGATCAGATTGAAAGAGTTTCTTCCGTATCTGGTATCTGAAAACCAGAGTGCCTTTGTTCCTGGACGTCTTATTACAGATAACGCCCTCATTGCTATGGAGGTGTTTCATTCTATGAAGTATAGAAATAAAAGTCGCAGAGGTACGATAGCTATGAAACTTGATATGAGCAAAGCTTATGATAGGGTTGAATGGGGCTTTTTGAGGAAACTTTTGCTTACTATGGGCTTTGATGGTCGTTGGATTAACTTGGTCATGAGTTGTGTCTCTTCTGTTACTTACTCCTTTATTATTAATGGAGGGGTTTGTGGTTCTGTTATTCCTGCTAGGGGTCTCCGACAAGGTGATCCTCTCTCCCCGTATTTGTTTATTCTGGTGGCTGACGCTTTTTCTAAAATGATTCAGAAGAAAGTTCAGGAAAAACAGATTCATGGAGCAAAGGCTAGCCGAAGTGGCCCAGAAATTTCTCACCTTTTCTTTGCAGATGACAGTTTACTCTTTACTAGAGCTTCTCGATAGGAATGCACTGTTATAGTTGATATTCTCAACAATTATGAATTAGCATCCGGGCAGAAAATTAATTACGAGAAGTCGAAAGTTTCCTTTAGTAAAGGGGTTAGCAGCACACGAAGAGAAGAGTTAAAGAATATTCTGAACATGAGGCAGGTGGACAGACACGAGAAGTACCTTGGTATCCCTTCTATCTCAGGTCGATCAAAGAAAGCAATTTTTGATTCACTTTTGGATAGAATTTGGAAGAAACTCCAAGGGTGGAAGGAGAAATTATTATCTAGAGCAGGTAAAGAAGTCTTGCTGAAATCGGTGATCCAGGCCATCCCTACTTATCTGATGGGAGTTTACAAGATTCCTATCTCCATCATTCAAAAAATCCACTCTGCTATGGCTCGATTTTGGTGGGGTGCTTCTGATACGCAACGGAAAATTCATTGGAAAAGTTGGGACTCTTTGTGCACTCTGAAATGTCTGGGTGGGATGGGGTTCAAGGACCTCAAAGTTTTCAATGATGCTCTCTTGGGACGTCAAGCATGGAGGTTAGTTCGCGAACCATTGTCTCTTTTTGCTAAAGTCATGAAAGCAAAATACTATCCTCACTATGACTTTTTGGATGCCCCTCTTGGGTGTTCAAGAAGCTATTCATGGAGTAGTATTTGGGGAGCAAAAGCACTTATCAAGGAAGGAGTGGTTTGGAGGGTGGGTAATGGTACAAACATTAGCATCTGGGATGACCCTTGGCTTATTGATGAAGGTGGGCGTTTCATTACTAGCGAGAAAAATGACGCTTATAATATGGTTAGTGAGCTTATTGATTTTGAGCGAATGGAGTGGAAAGCTGAGATTATTGAAGATGTGTTCAATGAGCGAGATGTACGATGTATCTTGAGTATCCCTCTCAGTTCATCACCTTTAAAGGATGACATTACTTGGGCCTTCACAAAGGATGCTTGCTATTCGGTAAAAACTGCTTACATGCTTGGGAAAGGGGGAAATCTTGATGACTTTCACCAAGCTTGGGTTTATATTTGGAGTTTGGAAGTGAGTCCAAAGGTTCGTCACTTTCATTGGCGCCTTTGCACCTCCACCTTGCCGGTTCGAAAATTGCTAAAATTCCGCCACATGCTAGATGATGGGATCTGTCCGTGGGGCTGTGGTGAAGTCGAAACCCAAGAGCATGCTATTTTTGGGTGCCCTTGCATTAGTACATTGTGGATTGACAGTGGCTGTGCAAGCCTTGTGCCACGTGATCCCTCGAGTTCTATGCAGGACGTCATTGTGGGATGGAAGGGGATGGACACCAAGGTAATTGTGCAAGGTGCCTTTCTTGCGTGGATCATATGGAGTGAACGGAATTCTTTAGTTTTCAATCACAAGACCACCCCCCACAATATTCTAGTGAATCGGGCTCATAGGTATGCGGAGGAAGTTGGGAAATATGCTGCATCTATTTACAAGCCTGCTGGTTTTTCTACCACCCCGAGCCCGCGAGTCTGGAAGGCCCCCCCTGATGGTGTTATAAAGCTGAATGTGGACGCCTCTCTCTCGGTGGCAGGTTGGGTTGGCTTAAGCACCGTCGCTCGGTCGTCGGACGGCAGTGTGATTTTCGCAGCCACCCGGAGGGTTCGTGCTTGTTGGTCTGCTGAAATCGCCGAGGCCAAAGCCATTGAAATGGCCGTGAAGCTGGGCAGTAGATATGGCCTCCAAGATGTCATAGTGGAGTCCGATTGTCAAGTGCTAATCCACCGCCTCTCTAAGCATGCTATCTTTCTTGCTGATCTAGATATTATCCTCCACAACATTCTGTCATCTTGTACTTGTTTTAAGTCTATTGTTTGGTCTCATGTGAAACGAGACGGGAATTTCGTAGCGCACCATTTAGCTAAGATTCTTCCCTTTGGTGTTGAACAAGTTTGGGAGAACCACTATCCTCCGGAAGTGGCTCCTTATGTATTGATGGACAATTTGTCCCTTAATCTATGATAGCTTGCTTTTCCCCTCAAAAAAAAAAAAAAATCTAAATAATATCTTTTAACCTAATATGACTAGGAAAGTAATTTACAAGATAAGGAAAGTCTTAATTAAATCATTAATAGGCGGATTAGTGATCCGCGCGTACGCGTGGCAGATTCCAGCAAAAACAGTGCAATCTTCCGAAAGGAATAACTCGTTGACTAGAAGTCTCCTCGGGGCGTGCCACCTATCGTTGGAAAGCTCTTCAAGTCTAGTTTCCAAATATGCTGGAATTACTCGATTTTAAGAATAACATCAAAAATTATGATCAGAAGAGTAGACGTGACTCTTTTTCACATTTCTTCTAATGATTTTCCGCTTCGTTTTTGTTCAAACTCGTACTATGACATATCCATACGATCCTTATGCATTGTAACTTCTTTCTAAGTGCTCCTAATCCTCAAGTTTAGCTAATCATAATCCAAATACGTTCTCAATGCCTGAAATTCATCAAAAATAAGAAAATATACCGAATAGGAGTAGAAAAACATAACTTAAGAACATAATGCAATAATGAACCTAAATATGAAACTAAATGCTCTAAAATGCAACCTAAATTAACCTAAAAACTATATATAAATATGACTTATCAAGCTCTGAAACCTATCAGGGTAAGAGCGTCTCCTATTTAGGTTACACACACAGCAAATGGTTTTAATGTGCTTGATGTAGAAAAACATGATAAAGGGGAAAGCTCACACCAGGGTCAACAGAGGATGGTAACTGGTGATGAAGGCATGGAGGGAGGGAACTCTCTCCTGTCTAATGGATAGAATAATGAGTTGGAATGTCAAGGGTCTCAATACAACCAAGAAGCAGAATAAGGTGAAGGCAGTTATGCAGAGATATACAGTAGGGCTGGTGGGACTCCTGGAGCATAAGGTAAAGATTACTAAACTTGGTGATCTTTACCAAAGAATGTTTGCTAATTGGTGTTTCTCTTCTAATAGTAGCTATCATAAAGGTGGTAGGATACTTATTGCTTGGAATCCAAGTTGTTTTCACATAACATAATAGCTGGATCTAGTCAATTTATGCACTCTTATGTTGAACCAGTAAGTGGAATGTGTGGATTTTATTGTTCCTTTATATAAGCATTTAATGATAATGCTGGTAGAAAGAAGCTTTGGGCTGATTTGAGAGCTTTATCTACTCAAGAACCTTGGCTCATTTGTAGTGATCTCAATTGTGTGATGGATCATGAAGAGCATATAGGGGCAATTGTAAGGCAAGCTGATATGGTTGATATTATTGAATGTATGCAAGAATGTCAACTGCATGATATGAAGAGTACAGGGAACTTGTATACTTGGAATAACAAGCAAAAAGGGATGGATAGGGTTTACTATAAATTGGATAGAGTAATGATAAATGATGCTTGGCAAGAAAAATATCAGTATGCTGAAGCTTGTTTTATGAATGAAGGAGAATTTGATCATTCACCTGGTGTGATCACAATATATCCTAGACATGTTTCAGGGAGAAAGCCTTTTAAATACTATACAATGTGGAAAGCATCTCCACAGTATTGTGGCATAATTGAGAGTCACTAGAGGGAGGAAGTTAGGGGGACAAAAATGTTCAGTATCTGCCAGAAGTTGAAGAGAATCAAGGGTGCTTTAAAAGAGCTGAATAAAGAAGGGTTCAATGATGTGCAAGCTGCAGAGGTGAAAGCTTACAAGGAGATGATTGATGCCCAAACTCAAATGCACAATAATCCAGGTGATGTTGGATTAGCTGATGCTAAAATTTATGTTGTGCATAAGTACCATGTTAAACATAGTATCTATGTTGATTAACTGAGGCAAAAAGCCAAAGCTGAGTGGATTAGAGCTGGAGATGAAAACACAGCTTTACTACATTAGAGTATTAAAGCCAGGAGAAGAAAGAATCAGGTATATAGCATATTTGATGCTCAAGGTGTATGGATAGATAAACCTGAGGAGGTTCCTAATGCCTTTCTAGCTTTTTGTAAAGAGCTATTGGGGACTGTATTTCCCAACAGAACTCAGACAATAAAACAAATAGTTCAAGAGGGCCCTGTAATCACTGAGCATCACACAGAGATATTGAATGCTCCCTACATAAGAGGTGAAGTTAGGAAAGCTCTTTTCTCTATCCCTGGCTCTAAGGCACCTGGGCCAGATGGTTTTGGCTCTGCCTTTTACAAGGACAGTTGGGATATCATTAGTGATGAAGTATTGGCTGCTGTTCTAGATGTCCTATAAAATGGTAGATTGTTAAAAGAATTGAATCATACAATTGTAACACTCATTCCCAAGAATAAATGTCCTAAGAATGTGGGTGAATTTCGTCCAATTTCTTGTTGCAATACATTGTATAAGTGCATAACCAAAGTACTTAGCAACAGAATTGGTCAAATACTTCCTGATTTGATTCATGAGAATCAAGGAGGCTTTGTACAAGGAAGAAATATTGTGCATAATGTTATTGTGGTACAAGATTTAGTTAGACATTATGGGAGGAAGTATGTTCAGCCCAGTTGCATGATGAAGCTGGATCTCCAAAAGGCATATGATACAGTTGATTGGAGATTCCTCAAGGAGATGCTTGAATTCTTAGAATTTCATATAAAAGTGGTGGAGCTAATCATGGAGTGTGTCACTACTCCCATGTTTTCATTAATGATTAATGGAACAATGCATGGTTTCTTCAAATCACAAAGAGGTTTGAGACAAGAAGATCCTATCTCCCCTCTCCTTTTTGTTATTTGTATGGAATATTTCTCTCGGATCCTGAGTAAAGTGAGTGAGCTTCACCAATTCCATTACCACCCAAGATGCAAGGGCATAAAGCTTACTCATATGTGCTTTACATATGATATCATTCTCTGCTGTAAAGGTGAAGTTGCACCTATATATCTCATGATGCAAGCTTGCAAGCAAATAAACAAAACTCATCCATCTAATACTATGGTATGCAGGACTATGATGTCCAAAGGTTGGTGCAAGTCTCTGGATTTACACAAAGCACCTTACCATTTAAATATTTAGGTGTTCCTATATGCTCCAAGAGAATATCACAGGCACAATGTAAATTACCGGTGGATAAGATGATTGCAAGAATCAAAGTATGGAGCTCTAGGTACTTGTCTTTCACTGCTAGAGCTCAACTCATTAACAATGTGCTTGTTAATATCCACATGTACTGGTCTCAGGTTTACATATTACCCAAGAAAGTGCTGGTGGAGGTTAATAAGATTTGCAGAGCATTTCAGTGGAGTGGTCAAGCATTCAGCAACAGACCAGGTAACATTGCTTGGAAGAATTTATGCTCCAGTAAACATCAAGGGGGTCTTGGGATTAGAAATGTGCAGTTGTGGAATATTGCAAATATGAGTAAATATGTCTGGGCTGTGGCTACAAGCAGGATAATATATGGATCAAATGGATCCATTCAGTTTACTTGAGGAATGAGGAGTGGTGGAGCTACCAGCCCAACCATAATGCAAGCTGGTATTAGAAAAAAACTTGCTCAACTAGAGATCATTTGAAGCAATATTACAGCCAAGATGAGTTAGGTGCCATGACTAAATATTCTGCGAAAATAGTATATGAGAAGATAGCTGGGCCAAGGATTGTGGTTCAATGGGATAGATTTGTCTGGAGTATACTTAATACTCCCAAACATAATTTTATATGTTGGCTTGCAATTCAAGCCAAGCGGAATACTACAGCTAGGTTGGCTCAATTTGGTATAAGTAATATGGACACATGTTTGATATGCTCTAATGGTACTGAAGATCATGAGCATTTGTTCTTCAGATGCCATTATAGTAAGGAATGTCTTGGTGAAGTAAAGCAATGGCTCAGCATCAGGAATACAATCAATACATTGCAGCAGCTAGTGCACTGGTGTTTGCACAGAAGATGTTCTAAGTTCAGGAAGCATGTGTACTATATATGCAAGTATTGCTGTATTGGTTTACTTGATTTAGTACAGTAGGAATCAAAGCTACTGGAATCAAACTGTCCCAAGTGTTCAATTTACTGTAAAGCATCTGAAACAAGTTGTAAGGATGAGGATCTTGGTTGTGATGCCAAATAATGTAAAGAGGATTGAATTAGAGTGGTTTTCTTCTCTATTAGCTGTCTGTATTAGTTCAGCTTGCTCTTTGGGAGGGGGTCCAACCTAGTTGGTTTGTCTCCCATTGAGTGATGGCTAGGTTGTATGGTGTTGTTGATTAATGAAAAGCTTACTTACTTATCAAAAAAGAAATGGTGTCTTTAAGATGGCCATGTCACACCATAAAACAGTTTTTTTTTGTATCTTATTCATGCATATTTACGAAATTAGCTTTAAAAAAATAATAAAACAAAACAAATCTAACAACCATATACGTGACACGATAATTGAAGATTTACGTCATCAAGTCCTCTGTGAAGCACAATCCGCCTCAATTGAAGATTCTGCGCTATAAGCCAAAATGTGTGAAGAAGAATGACACCCAAAATTGGCACATTCTAATTTCCTTGATGTGGATGCAATGGTTTTAGCCCTGTTCCGTTTGCGTCGTCTCTCATGTCATAAAGTGTTAACTGAATTCACGCAAAATATATGTTTGGATTCGCCTATATGGGATACTATTGAAGACGTTTGTTCATCAAAAGCTGGGTTTAGGACCTAGCTACTTGGATTGTGATAGTATGATGTTGTACTACCTACACACTTTACTCCAAGGCTTCATAAAGTGTGCCATGAGTGTTTCGATGAATTGAATTTGGTCGACGAAAATCTTCTTCGTTTTAGAAATAAAATTTTGTTGTGTTATATTGCAAACAATGATTAGTTAATTTGTTCTAGGTTGTCGTTCAAGTTGTCTACAAACGCTTTTATATTAATGTAGTATTGTATTTTTCTTATTTGCAATACAAAATAAATGCAATGACAGTTACAATATTTATTTGCCAAACTTAATATAACAAAAACGCTAATGTACAACACTCATTGTTGGATAAAGTCAATGTTATGTCATTAAATATGAACTACCAACTAATGCATGCAAGACATTAAATGATGTTTTTATGCCTATAAAATGCATTCTTTGCAATCCGGTTTTTTGCACCACCAAACCAAAAAAAAAACGTTCACAAAATTGCAAGCTCAAATTTTCAAAGTTAAGTAAACACGTATTTTCTGAAAAACCGAAATACTCTATTCGATGGATCCTAAAATTGCTAAACATGTCAACAATGTTAATGAGGCTATGATGGAATTATTTGAAGCATGGTCTGCCATTGATGAGCAGATTGCAAATTCTCTAGGAGCACTAGAGTAATTAGAAGAAGAAGATAATGAAACCATGGGTTATGTTGGTATGATTATCTCCTTTCGTAATAAGATTGAACTTACAACAACAGAAGCTAAGGGAACAGTTGAGTATTTGGATTCTCTAATAAATTAGTAATGTAATTAAAGGTGTTGGGTTCAATGGCAATCCAAAAATGAGATGATGTAATGAAGAATGAATTACTTTTAGTTTTCTCATGTACTGTCTTAAATTTTCATATTAAATATGTATCATCTATCTCTCTTTTATTTTTCATGGTCATGAATTTAGTTTAATAAAGCAAAAGTAATATATAATATAGTTTAGTTTATTTTTCTTATTTCGGATCTTTAAAGAAAAACATGATTAAATTTTTAATTTACCATAACTATTTTCTTATTTTCGATCTATCGAACAAAAGGTGACTAATTTGAGAATCAATGTGTTTGATACTCTTATGTGTGTTAAAGATTTTGATTTCATTTCTATTATAGATTGATTCATTACCAAACACATACATTAAAACACAAATCTAAAATGTAAATAATTGGCAGTTTACAAACAAAATATTCCAGTGAATTTTTCATTGATTGATTCCGAAATAAAATGATTTCAGTAGAATCATACTTTTATTTGCATTATTCTTTGTCTTATATATATTGAACATGCAATTGGTTCCGTTTGTGATAGTTTTTTGTCTCAAGTTGTCACAAATTTTTATGAAATGCATCCTCATACCAATAGGGTGCGAAAAGAGGATTCCACATTGCTAAATTCTTTGAAGGGGTAAGTTGATGTTGACAATAAGGAGAAAGGTATATGGGACGTGTTCGATAAAAAATAGATCGACAAAGCAACAAACAATATATCATACTAATTGACAAGAGGTAGTTCTATATTGTTGCGATTTATATTTCATGTAACTGTAGCTATTTTTTTTTTTTTGGCCATAAACAGCATATTGATTTGTTAATTCTACGGATATCAGTTACACTGCTATGAAACTATGTGTTGTCCACAATTGTTTTGACCATTTAGAACAATTTAGTTGTCATATTCTACAAGAAGCGATGGTTGTTTTAGCAAGAGGAGTGTTTTTGAAAAATGTCGATGGTAAGCATATAAATTCTATGATTTAGGTAACATAGGTTTACAATTTGTTTCTTTAATACTTATAGATACTGTTTTTTTTTTACTATATTTCATAGGCATTTATTTGCAAGCCGTTGAAAGCACACAAATCAAGAACAATCCTAAACAAAGCTTGCAAGCAAGCTAAAGCAATGGTAAGCTATTAAGTATACTTATGTGTTTGGGGCATTTTTTCAATCATGTGCCAATTTATAACTTCAATTAAATACATGTTTCATTTGTATAAATTAGGTTTCATAATGATCAATTTGTTTGACACAAGACGATATGGATAAATAGGACTCCTCTTCCGCTCAATAGATTACTATGCATCTCAAATCCAATGCGTTTGTCGATTTTTGACTTTCACAAATTCAACGGGGTATGTCCTATCTCATATTTACTTTATATTTATTTGTATTTTTACGTTTTGATTTATATAAATATATTTAAATGACATTCGCTATTTCATTGTAGGAATGTAAGTGTAGGGTTGTTGGGAGAACAAAAAAAGATTTATGTGAATACTTCGGATTCACTATTCATACATATCAAAATTAAGGATATAAGTGGGTTATCATGTGTTGGACTATCTTACAAGCAAATTTGTTTTATATTACAAATGTCCATTCTTGATCTACCAAAAAAATGTAAAGAGGTATGTCTGTAAAAGCATAAACTTCTACACTACAACCAATTTGTAATCTAAGTTTCGCATTATAATTGAATAGTTTTTTTTCAGGTTAATTTCACGGACAACCTACGGAACAAACTTATCCCCATATTGGAGATGCATATGTGTTCGTACTTGAAGCGACTTGCTAGGTTTGAAATCAAAAGTTCATGAAGTTGTAGATGTTACACACGTTTACTGGGCCGAAGAGTGTGCTTATCAGTTCACTTGCAAGTTTCCTACTTATGGCAAAAGAAAGGATCACAAAACATAATTGTTATGCATTTAAAGTTTTTTGTTTTTTTAATTTCTAATTTACAAATTGTTTCAATTAAATTGTAAGTTTAGTACTTTTTGTTATATATGCATTTTAAATTATATAATTCCTCCACTTCGTTGTTTCATAAATCTTAATACAATGAAAATTAAATACCAATAAATATATATATAATATATTAACGTGTATATATATATATATAAAAATAGGTAAACAGTTTATGTACTTTATTGTTTTCTTATTTTGGATCTATAATAAAATTCATGAGTAATATTTTATTGTTTTCTTTGGTGCATTATTCTGATACAAATATGACAATCTCTGCGTTTGATACTACTCCCTCCGTTTCCTAAAGATCTTCCCTCTTTCCGTTTAAGTGCGTTTCCAAAAGATTTTCCCTCTTTTACTTTATTCCTTATTAGGATTTTTTTTTCACCTTTTTACCTTCTCATGTCCCTATCATATGATCCATTATTACATTATTAATTCAATTTTACTCCCTTTCTCTCTCCTACTTTAACCCCTTTTATTTGTTTATATATTTTAACCCATTTCTCTCTCCTACTTTACCTACCCCACACCCCACACAAGTGGATCCTCCTTGGTATCTGTAGGAATAATAACAAGGAAGATCTTTAGGAAACGGAGGGAGTATTATGTGTGTTAAAGATTTTGATTTCATTAACCTTATTACACATTGATTCATTACCAAACACTTACATTAATACACAAATTTATTGTGTAAATAAATAGTAATTTGCAAAGAAAATATTCCAATCATTAGTCATGTTTTTTTTCAAAAAATATTAAGTGGCGTCTTTTGTATAGTGAATTTAATAAAATTCCTATATTAATAACTGTATTAATTTGGATATATATGTTAAATTTGACAGTTACGAAATTTTATAAGATCTGCCATTAAATTGTGACTTTCCGTTTTTATAGATATTGTTGCCAAAAGGCACATCCTTTCATTTTCCCTAATCATGCCTTTTTTATACATATTATATATAGATTACATATACATGCATATATTTTACAATTTACTCAATCCCTTTCTTATAATTACGTCACATAGTTATAATTCATACATTCTCAAGCATGCACTAGTAGAATAATTGCTATTTGCTGCGGTAATATTCCTGCGGTTTTACCCATACGCAGCAATATATCACGTAAAAAAAAAATATAAAGTAACCATATTGTTGCAGTTTCCGCCGAAAACCGCAGCAATATGATTTCAGAGGAAAATTTTTGACCATTTAACCAAATATATTGCTGCGGTTTCTGGCAAAAACCGCAGCAATATATTAAAATAATTATAAAAAAAATATTACTTGGACCTATTGCTGCGGTTCCTACATAAACCGCAATAATAGACTTTTAAATTAATATAAAAGGGTCAATTAAGGTTTCCTTATTTCACTCCTCTCACCCTTGGTTCCACGCCTCTCCCTTTCCCTCTCACTCTCAGTTCCACACCTCTTCCTCTCCCTCTCAGTTCCACGCTGCCTCATCTTCTCTCTTCCTCTAATCCCTCTCATCCTCTCATTTAGGATTCTTTATCATGTTCGCTCGCAGCGATTTGTTCGGTTCCTTTGCAGCGATTTTTCCTCTCATTTAGGATCTCTTTCGCAACGAGTTGAGATCTGGGCCGCGAGGGTTGTCTCGGGTTGCCGGCGACAACTCTTCGTTCATTCGTCACACGCAACGAAGTTTCGAAGTTTCGGTTGGTGGCTAGCGACCTCGACTCAATTCATTCGTCACGCGTTTCCTCGACCACAAGTCCTCGTCGGAAGCGTTAGAGTGTTCGACCGCAAGTCGTCGTGACGATGAGGGGGTGGATATGAAAGTCGTCGTGACGACCGCTATCGTTAGAGTGTTCGACCGCAAGTCACGTCGTCGTCGGAGGCGTTAGAGTGTTCGATCTCTTTGTTCTTTTTTTTCATTTCCTTTTTTTTCGTTTTTAAGCTCTGTATATATAAAAAAAAAAAAAAAAACTCTTCGTCTGTTCGCTTGAAGACCGTTCGACAACTGCAACAATATTATTTCCATTATTTTGGTTTTAGGATTTCTGTTTTGATTATTTTTGTTTTTAGATGTGTGTAGATTTTTTGTTTTAGTGTTTGCAGATCAGTTTCTCATTTCTCTTTATTATACTTTTTGTTTTTATTATATTTATTTTTGTAATGAATTAGTTAGTTGTTTTTTTTATACTTTTGATTTTTATACTATACCTTACCTAGCTATATTGTAATAATATATTTCAATTTGTATTGTTTATATTTTTGAATGTTATATAATAATTTTTTGTCATTAGTTTTAATCAGTAGTGTTTTCTTTCTTTTACCCTTTTTGTCTTTCAAATTTGATGACAAAATACCAAAAAAATTTTTTTTTTTACCTGTACTACTACATATTGCTGCGGTTTTACCAAGAAACCGCAGCAATATCCCTTATAAATCTGATAAAAAAAATTATATATTGCTGCGGTTTTACGGGTAAAACCGCAGCAATATTGTAACAGCCCGCACTTCCGAGCTGCTAACTAATCACACTTAAGATACACAATCAACACTTAAGAATCCTCAAATTTACATTTATTCACAGCGGAAACAAAACCTATAAAAACGATCCTGGATCCGTGGGTCAGGGGCCCACAACATAACAACTTGAAAATCAAATAACATATTACAAATACTTCCAAACAAAGCATCGAACTTTAACCTCAGTCCACCATCTCATAACATAAAAAATCTTCTTCTTGATCAATAATCATATTCCAAGTCCTCGACATCAACCCTGCAAAATCACTAACAATGAACCCTGCCCCCACCAGGACAGGTTCCAAGAACAAAATCAGAAAAACTGAGTACACACACTGTCCAACCAGAAATTCATTTTAGTGGCTTAAAATGTAGTTGTGCGGTTTATTACTCGTCAAGTGGAACAATCCCAAACTTCAAAAATACTTAAAATCAAATAGTTAGAAATGTTTTTATTACGACACCAACAACCCCTAATTAGAAGTCCGATAAAGAGTACTCATACATATACTATAGATAATAAGTTCTTTGCCATAAGGACAAATTTCAACAACAGTTGAATACATAAGCTCATCCCAAAACCTCATTTTTGGTGGCTTAAGACCATTCATATACAATTCATGCTAGAATTCGGCATGCTTCACAAGTAAGCTGCTTGCTTAAAAATTTCAGGATTACTATCCTTGCACAATCGCATTAAAGTAAGAATTTTTATCATAAAGATCACCATTTAGATCATTCAAACCCCTTTGGGTCTATAGCATTTAATTTCATTGGGTAAAGCGAACACGAATAGAGAGGGGCTCCTTACATAAGGAGCCGACTGTCTCTAAGCTAATGGAGGTCGTCACCCCACCGTTTAAATAATTTATGCTTGGAAGCCTTAACCAGGACATGTCCCATTTTTATTATCTGCTGGACTTCACCCACCCAGCGAGGGTTCGAAAGGAGATCACCCATCCTCCAAGGGTTGTTGTTCATACCATACCTTATTTGGTATCGGCCTTTACCCACTTGTATCCATAGTTTATTTACATAAATAGTTTAAATGCACATTTTATCAATACCACACGTGTTTCAAAGAACACATATTTATCCATGAAGAGGAAAAATAATCACCACTACTATGGTGTTGCTAATCATTGCAAGACTTGGATCTTCTTTTGAAATCTTTTGTTTTACGTCTACAATTTCACATATTAGTTACGTGTAAAGATATAAGGAAATAATCAATTCTTTACTACTTGTAAAAGTCGTATAGGCACTTAGTGTGCTCATTTAAACTTTACCAAAAGGGTTGAGTTAACAAGAACATTTGGAACTTTTGTCAAAATAATTACAGCAAAAATACTGAACTTAAAATGAACATAACTTCCTGCTCGGTACTTCGAATTAGGAATTTCCAAAACTTAACCTCAATAACTTTTGGATCATGACTACTCAAAGGAAGAATACCAGCTCCATAACACATATTGAGCATCTCGCTCCATAAATGTTGTTTACTTTCCCCATAAAACAATCGCTAAATCATAATGCTTATTTTCCAATAACACAAACTTATATCTTTCAAAACTTATTATACTCTTGTTCTTAATTCGTATCGCATACTCAATTCCAAAGTGTATCAACGACTTAAACCTCCGTCCGTAAATTAATATAAAACAAAACAAAGTTGAAATGTAATTAACATATCCAAAATACCTGAACCTCAATAATCTTATAATAACACAACTCGAATATCAAATAATCACTAGTACAAAGTTGATCTATGGTAGCATGTATAAGGTAACACTTTTCAAAATTCAAGTTTCTTGAATATGCACGTAACACTTTGGTAGCACTTTATTAATATGTAACATTTAATGTAACACTTTTTTTATAAGTAACACTTTGATGTAGCACATTTTCAATTGATTAACATTTTGATGTAACACTCTAAGATAGGTAACACTTTTATATTTGTAACACATTTTAAAGTAGCACTTTAAAATAGCGAAATTTTTAGAGTATAAGTATTTTTTATCGGTAGATACGCATAAGTATTGTTCCAAAAAAAAAGAGTAAAGTTTTTAATATAACATTATGATTTTTTAATTGTTAATTTATTTTAGGAGCTATTTTGTAATAGTCCTATTTTTAAGAGCAACTATCATATGCTAATTATATTTATTAATTTAATTATTTATTGTATATTTTTTATACTTGAGTTGTAATATTAATTTTATGAGTTATATCTAATAATATGGTGTTTTATCTTTATTTAAATTTAGTTATGAAACTTATAATTGTTAGGTTTGCAATTTATTTATTATGTCATAATTAAATATATTTTGAATTTTAATTTTTAATTGGACTTCAACACCCTGTAGGCAAGTAAGGTCACGTTAGAGTGTCTTTCGAAGACTCTCTCACTTTAAAAAAATGAGTTGAGTAATATTTTTCAAAAAATGAAAACCCAATAATACCAAAACCCCCAAGGCCCCCTTTTCGGTTTGAGAGATAAAATGGATCATCTTCTCTCTCTCTCTCTTCAAACTCTTCTATTCACTCAAAAGGCCAAAACCCCAAACCGATGTCTCTCTACCTGATTCTCCCTCAACCGTGAAATTCTCTCCTGTGTTTATTCTCGTCGGCTTCCCAGCTCGTCGGAGCTGCGTCTTCCACCCATGGCTTCTCTCTCCACTATTCGCGGTGTTGTGGCTATTATTATTCTGTTGCGCTGCCGTGCGTCGGCCTGCCGCTGCTCAAATCTTGTTCTATTACCTAAATTCCTCATCTTATAATTTTGGTAATGAGTTCTCAATTTATTTTATTTGATTCATTGATTTCCACTCCCCTTAATTACACATTTCAGATATTAGTGAAAAGTGATGGTATTTTTAGGTTACTATTGAGTTTTAGTCTCCGTTGTGCATAAATTATTGCTCCATTAGTTTTCTAAAGTATAACTAACGTGTTTATTGAATTGAGAATCATGTATTGGTCATTTGGTTGAACTTGTGGTGGAGAAAAATGGAATTGAGAATGGTTGAATGAGTTGGTGATGACGAGATAAGGTGCGATGGAACGAAGAGTCACATAATGTTATCTTTTGTTCTAGAAATGGAGTACCGATTTTCATCAGTAACATGATTTCTAATTGATGGTAATTAAAATTTCAAAATCGATTGTGTGTGATATTATTCCGATAGTTGGAAATTATGTGATAAGGTGGGATGAAAGAGGCACAAGTTATCTCTGATTCTAGATTTAGAGTAGCAATTCTCTGATTCTAGTTCTCAAAATTAATAGCTTGTGAAATTAAATCCTTCTGTCAAGTTTTTGGTTTAGCTATTTCTTAAGACTTATTCAGAGTGCAGAAATGGCATTTTTTTTTCTATTCGATGGTCTGTTTTTCGCTTCATCTTTTTGTGCGCGATTGTGTATAAGAGAGACTCCAATAACAAAATTTCCCTCTTCCAGTTCTGATTTTGCATACCCATAGACACCCCTTTTTCCTTGTTGAAAATTGAACGAGGGCCATGATTTGAGTGCAAGAGTGGAAGCTCCTTCCAACTAGCTCCGCTTCGCGACTTCTTAGTTGTCATTTTATGTTCTTCATATGTTAGCATATGTGTGTATCTTTTCTTCAATTTTTTTTTCTTCTTTTGTCAAACTTTTGTAAATTTAAATGTTGGTAGTGCAAACTTGGCAATTGTGGCTCTTCATCATATTCATGGTCTGGCATAGTAATCACTGTCTATGTCTTCTTGATTCAATTATGTACTTTACACAATGTGTTCATCTCTTTCCCCTAGTGTCCTATGTTGCATTTCCTCTTAACTCATATAGTTCTATATTTTCTCAAATTTTGATTACATGTTATAGCTTGCCTTTCTTTTCCAATAACATTTTTGTGTTATCTCTAATTTTTGTTAAATGTGGTTGCATTTTGCTACAAGTTATAAGTGTCGTGTTGACATTCAATATTTATCATAAATTTCTAAATCTTCCCATGGATGAAGTTGCTTATATCATTTGTGTTTGGCTGTATGTTATGTTTCTATGAAATAGATTAGCACACTGATGTTGGGTGAACACAAAGGAGGTCCATCAAGTCATCATCTATTAGTTCTGTAAAAGCTGCGAAGTATTTAAGTATGAATAATTCTATCTCCAACAGACTGCTACACATGCTGCCTTGTGGCATCCTCCATTTCTTAGGTAATTCTTCTAATTTTAGTCCTCTTTATGGTCGATCACTCTATAAATCATAGATATTATGTTCAGTTTGCAGGTGAATTATGTCCTAGCACTGTTGGTTAGAATTAAAACCTGGATCACCCTTGAAATTATCTAGTCATTTTTAAATTTTCAGGGTTGATGCATCGCGGCAAATACTTCACTGTACAATTCTATGAGTAGAACCAACGAATATAATTAACTTACATTACCTAAAACTAGTAAAGTCATCTAGACTGACGATCTTACAATAATTTGAACATACAATTTTATCACTCTTTTTTTAGAGTCTTCATCATTGCAATATTACTTTTATGATTGGCCTGATAGTTATATTAATTACAACTTTTTTTTGTGGAAAGTAAGTATGGCAGGTTATGAAAAGATCAGAATGACGAGGATAGCACAAAATATAATGAATTGCTGAATATCATGCTATACATATACTGTAGTCAGACTTTGAAGATACAAATGAACAAGAGCTTCAACAGGTATTTTTTTATTATTGTAGTCCATATATATTTTCGGTATGGCCGGGTAATGTGCCGCCTATTGTAGTGAAACGGGTACCCAGTTATCCGGAAAAAAATAATGTTTCTTTGGAAATTTTCACCGATATGCCACGTTGGGCCATGCTCTACTGAACTGTCATACTAATAGATGTATACAAAGTAAAGGATTGGTCTACAATGATGCATACTTAAGCTAATTTAGGGGAGGGTTAAATATCAAAGCTAATATTGATCAAATTACGTAAGTGGAAGTGTTTATTTATGTCATAGAGACATCAATAAAACTGGGTGATCTTTTACCCTACTGTAAGACAAGTAGTTTCCTGTTATGATATGACATTAAATTCTTAAAAGAAATAGTTTTCTGCTACCCAGATGAGTTCCAATTTCTGTTGTATCTGTTGGAAATATAACTTTTGAAATTGGCATGGAACTTTTACCATTACCACTATTTGTTAGCAGCTACTAGATGTGCTAGATGTTGCGTTAATGATCATCTGGACGCTGGGCTGCATCGAGAAATGACCAAACTTGATTTCATGTATTGCCTCTATGAAATATGGTCAAGATTGGCCTAGTTTAGTTGGGTGGACGCCCTCCTTCTCACATCAAGAAACTTTTATCTTATCTTAAAAAAAGCATCGTCAATGATTAATGGGTTCAAAGTTGATGGATTATGTCATGAGCCATAAAAATGGTTAGAATTATATATAGTCATTTGTATCCGGTGGCAGGTCATGACATTCAAAACAAAATGTGGCCTAAAGATAACATCTCCCCTATTGTGTTGCAGGACCTATAATTGATTAATGAATATGAGAATTTTCCCATCAAAAGAAAAGAGGGGTCGTTTCTTCACTATCTGAGTATCTGTGTTTTAACCAACACTTAAGCTCCACTTTAAGAAGGAGAGATGGAAAAGAAAAATAAATTTACGACAAACCTTTTGCTTTAAATGGCCTCTAACTAAACATATGGGCGCACCAAGTATATCACTAGTTCTAATTTTTTTTTTTTTGACAGACTAGATTTGTTATCATATAAGACTTTGAAGTTTTTTTTTCTTACTGCAGGATGATGGAAATAATGGCGGATTAGAGTAGCAAGCATGCATGATACATCGAGAAGCATGCGTACATGGATAATGGAATTGAAGAATAATGAAAGAATGACCTTAAGATTGATTTAGGTTTATTTAAGGAGATGTATATATTATGATTTTATGATTTAATTTTCAGATTAACTATTTATATTTTGGATGCAATAGTATGTTTTCGATTGAGTATACTCTTTGGCTCATTTTTTCAATGGTCGTTGAGTATTTCTACTCATTTATAACAATAATATCATTTTATTTCCTCTTCAATTATTAGTTTATAGTTTTACTATATTATCATTGTATATATGTCGATAAATAAAGAATGTTACTATAAGATATGTGAAATAGAAGTGTTACACTATAAAACTAGCTGATAAGAAGTGTTGCCAAATATCTAATAGAGTGTTACATATGCTGATTTAAAATGATACATAATATTTAACAAAGTGTTACTATAAGTCAAGAGATGACATAGAAAATGTACTATACAAAAAAGTGTTACATAAAATATTATTAGTAACACTGTAAAAATGCTACATTAGTTTAAAAAAAGTGTTACGTTAGAGAATTTTGAGTAACACTTGAGAAAGTGAAAAATTAGCATTGGAAAGTGTTACCTTAGAGAATAGGTAGCACGGGCAGATGTTTCACTTCTCAAAGTGTTACAAATGACCTAAAGAAACACTTTTAGGCCATTAAGTAACACTTTTGGGGTGATACTTTAGGCCAATTATGCACTAGTGAATCTCACTTACCTCAAATATTCCTTTCAAGGAAGTAATATACATAAAACGTATTCAAAATCAAATGTCTCTCCGCAGTCGAACTCATAACATAATCAAAATGTAAAATATGTTTCTCAAAGACTCATAAGATAATTAACTATTATCGAGACCCAATTATAAGCTCGTGCGATTAATCTGTAATATTTTACTTGTAGACTATAAGGTATCCTCTAACATGATTTGACAATTCCCTTCATCATAATAGTATTTCTTTGTACCTGGACTTCCGTCTTTAACTTATAGCATCTAAACTATATCATTCCAAAATTCTCATGATATGAATTTTCCCCTTAAAGGTTTTCTTATTCCCAATACATGAACTTTCATTGCCAGAATATAACCTTATTACATTATCATAAATCACCCACAATTACTATGGCAAGTCAAAATATCTCACTCCCTTCCAATACTCAACTCGTTGTCCTCATCCTTCTTAAATTTATAATTCACAACCATACGTCCCCATGTATCTGTATTGAAAGCTCATATTAGCCTTAACACCATACGCTTAGTATTGTCATTATATAACTTTAATTACCATGCTCTCTATCATCTAGATTTATATTTTTCTTTCCCAATATCCATTTACATAATCTGATTTATCTTACTAGAAAATTATACCTTTAAACTTTCTTACTTAATCCAATTCCAGATATGACCTTTCATAACTTAAATATTGTAAGTTACACTTCTCTATTTCATATTCTTTTAAACCACCACCCATATCTTGATCCTTTATTTCTCTAATATGACCTTCACATTTCAGATCTTACTCCTCAATATTTAATATTTCGTCTCAAATACTTATTTTGGTTATAACATCTCTTGGACTCACAAAGCTATTGTAACCACTCTATTAACCCTTAGATTAATGCTGAACTTCCAAAATTCACTTCCAAATAATTAGATATCTAACTTGACTTTTATACATAACATTTTATACTCTTCCCACCTTCCAATTTCCTATTTTTACTTCTCCAATTAGAAAATAAGACTCCTAAGCTCTTTTGCACTCCTCATTGATACCCATAATAGAAGTTTTCCAAACTCAGTTATCACCTTCCCTCGACTTAGTCAACATAACTCAAATTTAGTGTCTGATACTTCCTAAACCATCACTCCAGCCCTTTTATATCGATAACACTATTACAAAACTCATTTATTTAACTCTATGTTACAACTTTGAGTGTTTCTCATTCCCTATATATATATACCTTCCAATATATACTTTTATAGTCGTCTGATCTTTAAGAACCATATAATTTTTATATCGACAACTGACCCATTAATTGACGTTGGCACTCCAAAACTTACACAATCACCCAATCCACTTTTCAAATAATAACTAACATTCTCAAACATAATTCTTCGATCTACTAATTTGTTCCACAACTACTTTGACATAACTTTCCAATATTACAAAACCCAAATTCCTCAAATAGTCCTTGTTGCTATCCTTCTATGACATAATGTAACCTTTTTTAATCTGAACTTATTCTCCTTATAATAATAGTTCATACTATTCTAGTTCATAGTTTACTACATGTATATTTCCGTACTCAAATAATAGTTCCCAAACTCATGTTATAGCGTACTCTGAAATTACAACCACAACTCCAAACCCATATCTTCCAACCTCTAATACATGTATTTCGAAATGGGTAATCAAACATCATAATTGATTTCTTAAAAATTCATACGTGAAACTTGAACAAGAATTAATGTTACCAAGATGTGATACCGAGGTTCTCAACAACTTACAGGTATTATGTTCTATAAAGTTTATACATTTATAACCATATATAAACGAACTCTTTTCTGAAATCATAATTGAGCTTCATAACCTTATCCATTCCCCTAATATATAACTCACTGAACTCATAGAATAAAACTTATAACTATTGAAAATATAGTGAAACTCTCATTTAGAACCAAATGTACAATTCATATCACAAAACATGGTTCATCAAACAAATTTATACTATTGAGTCTCAAAACAACATAACTTATACCCAATAGAACTTATCATGCGATTTAGTTTTACCTTTGTCTTAAAACTCATAAACATGTATTTCAGAAACCATATAGTACAACTCACATTTTTAATACAACATAAGTTAAACTTATGAAAACATATCAAGATCAACTTATATAGTTTATATGATCAATCGAAATATCAATAATATATTTGAAAAGTGGAAGGACATGTGTGTACCTTGAAACAATTCCCAATAACTCGACATTTTGGATAACCACTATAGCTCGAACTTCATAATTATCTCCATATAGATACTCCAACAACGACCTCAAAACAATAACAATAATCATTAACCATCCTCACAACAATTTAGATAAACAAATTGAATTACTCATACTTTTAAGCTCTTCCATGAACTAACCACCACAACCCTTATATACGATCCATTCTACTAATCCAACTCACAACATCAATTCTATCGCTAATTAACTTCATTATGATTTCAGAGAGTATTATCAAGACACATAATTTATAAAAATCAGTTTTTATAAACTTACTTAAGAGGCTTACTTCATATTAGAAGCTTCAATCCAATAAGAAAGATAAAATATTCAATATTTAAGTTTAACAACTCTTATCATAACTATATTTGCTAATCAATAACAAAATTGAGAACCAAGTTTATTTCTAAAATCAGATTATAAAATTCATTTGCACCACACTTGAATTGGAATCAAAGGAGATGAGGAATTAAGAAAAATTAGCTTATACCTTCATATGGAAAGGAATACCAACCAATGGCAGCAACAAGGCAAGCAAGTTAGCAATGACAAATGGGAAAACAAGCCAACCACGGCAGCAACGCAACACAAAGTACAGCAGCAGTGCTGAACTTGTATAAGGCGTAACTCATAGCTCCGAACTCCGAATTGAGCGATTTTTGTGCCAAATTCATTAGCTCGAAGTGATCTACAACTTTGATTCAACAACAAAGAGCAAAATTAGATTGCATGTTGTAGATAATTGAGGCAAACAGATTATCGGAATAAAACAGAGGAGAGAGAAATGAAGTAGCAACACCTAACTTCAAAGACCATACTCATAGCTCCGAACTCCAAATCAAGTGATTTTGTGCCCAAATTCATTAGCTCGAAGTTATCTACAACTTTGATTCAGCAATAAAGAGCAAAATTGGATTGAATGTTGTAGATAATTGGGGCAACAGATTGTCGGAATAAAAACAGAGGAGAGAGAAATGAAGGTAGCAACACCAAACTGCAAGGACCATAACTCATAGCTCCGAACTCCAAATCAAGTGATTTTTGGGTCTAAGTTCAATAACTTTTTGAGATCTACAATTTTCATGTAATAAGTTTTGGCAAATTTCGACTCCAGAATACAGAAATTGAACATGCAAATTACGGGGTATAAAATCAGAGGAGAAAGAAAGTTATTGTTTGGGGTTTTATTTTGGTTTTAAGGTTTCTCCCAATTCTTAACCACTTGGGTAATTAAATGAAGTCTTGAAGAGAATAATTGATCTATGGGAAAAATACATTTTGGCACTTGATTGAGAAGTTATGAAGAGGAGAGAGTGATGCTCTAGCATCTAGAGTACATAGCATGAGTGAGGAGAAATAAATTGTAATTCAAAATGGGTTTCTCTTTATTTCAAAGCTTACAATCCTTAACTCAATATCTCTATTATATAAAATCCATACAAACTTATTTGTGCTTGGAAATTACTTTAGACGATGAAAATAATTCTCAAAGTCATTTCTTTACTAATATGAACATAGCTAACTTGACTAAAACGTGTCTGAAAATATTAGCTATTATACTTATCAAATCTCATTTATAAAGTCGTTATTAAACCTGCTTAAAATATAGGCTATTACAAATATGTTCAAATATTGCTGCGGTTTTAAACCGCAGCAATATAATTAATACCTATTGCTGCCCTCTTAATTGCTGCGCGCCCAAAACCGCATCAATATGACATTTTTTAACCGCAGCAAATGGCATTTATTCTACTAGAGTACTAGTGATGACATTCCCAAACGCAAAAAAGCCTAACATTGTTCACGCCCTTCCTACTAAGATAATTATTGAAATTCTTTCACGTGTCAGTGCTACAAATGCACCTGATTTATTTGCATGCATATTGACGTAAGTTTTATAATTCTTACTTATATAAGTGTTTCATACAGTATGTATCATTAAAAACGCATGTATAAATTTTGTTGTCATCTTATGTAATTATTTTTTTTCAGTTGCAAGGCTATTAATAATATGTCATATGATGAGAAGATTTATGAGAAAGTGTCTTTTGCACAATTGTACATGAGTTCTTGGCGAAATGATGAAAATAAAACAAAATTTTTTGATTTGTGCTTTCGATACAAGAACCCCGGAGCACTTTTGCGCTATGGCATGGTAAAGTTGGTAATTTTTTATTTAATGAAATGTTATGCCATGTATATTTATTTATTTACATTATCAACATAACTAACTAATTTTTCATAGGTACAATATTTTACCTATGTGTTATTAGATGAAGGGATGAAAAACATTGAATTGGCACATTCAAAGAGCAATGTCTTGGCCACTTATTTATTGGAACTTTTGCTTATATGCAATGTGAATGAAGACCGTAAGAGAGGTGTAACCTTATTACTAAATGTGTTTCACCATCATGCAATAGATGAAAGTGGTTAAATTAAGACAAACTGTACGAGATATGATGGTTTTCCTTTGGTTAAATAATAACATTCAAACTGAATCAGATGAAGTGGTAAAGTGTGATAAGGGGCACCTTCATGCATATGACAACATTGTCGACAAATGGGATTACTTCGCATTGGGTCCCGATGATTTCAATAGTTTATGTGATGCATACCTATGTAATCGGGAAGAAGCATTTGTTCTACAATTGCTCCACTAGATTTTTTTAGATATGAAATAGTTATGTTAAGTTTTTGCTTTATTTAAGTATTGTAATTTTATTTCAGTTGTATTAAGGTTGTTTTCATAATAAGACTTTTATTTTCAATAAGATATGTTGAACCCTAGTTTTGATGATGACAAAGAAACAAAGATGCAAACTAAGTAGTGAACTAATGAGTTATTTAAGTGTATGATTTTTAAGGTATCAATGAAAGGAACTAGGAGAATAAGAAGTCAAGGAAGAAGTCAAGAGAGGATTTCAAAGGCTAAGTAAAGAAGTTTCTATAAGTTGATATTGGAGCAAGCATTGGATCAAGAAGAATAAAAGCAAGGCGTTTTATTTTCTAGTTCCATTGTAAAGGAACAAAGTAAGGATGGTAAGGAACATTGACAGTTTTATTTGAGAATGACAGTTTGTTCCTTTCTAAGGAACAAACTAAGTGGCACTAAATGAATCTGTTAAAGGAAATTGGTTTATAAAAGGAACTAGACTTAGGCGTGCAGTAGTATAACGGTACAATTATGAAATTGAGTAAGTCATGCCTAAATAATAGGAAATCAGTTTTTATCTAAATGAAAATCAGTTTTAATAGAAAATCAGTTTTTATCTAAACGAATCTGTTAAAGGAACTTAGTTTATAAAAGTTTTTATCTAAATGAAGTCTAAATAAGTTCCAAAGTGTGTCTGACTAAGTAATTAAGTGAGGTTAACTAATTAAGTGTCAGTGCCTTCATTCTCTCATAATAGCCATTTGTTCTTTGATTTCTTACTCTAATTTCACTAAGCTTATTTCGATCAATTGTATTTTGGTTTTTGGGGTAAGGGAACTTTGAGTGAAGTTCTGTAAGAGAGAAGCTTTGAGTAAAGCTTGTAAGAGTGAGAAAACTTCGAGTGAAGTTGAGAGGAACTACTGTTAAGGGAACAGTGGCTCATGAACTTGAGTTTAGGAACTCAAGGTGTGGCTCGAGTTAGAATTAGGTTGTAACAAAGTTGTTTGGCCTAATTAGTAAAAGAGTTGAGTTTAAAATACCTAGTGGTCGAGGTTGTTTCTTCTTGTTGGGCCCAAGAAGTTTTTCCTCGTAAAAATCCTTTGTGTTCCTCTAGCTTGTTTATTCGTTTAAGTTTAAATTTCCGCAAAAAGTTACGTTTATTTCTACACCTACAATTCACCCCCCTCTTGTAGTGTTCCTAGGGAAATAACAAGATATGTTATTATTATTATATATCTTCCATAGTAAATGACACATATTTAATGTTGTGAAACTTATGTTCACTTTGACCACATATCAAAGCAATGTACATATATTTAATTAAACACTTATAATATATACTTTGCAACAAATGTTGTTTATTAAGAATTTAACATTTTAACTATGCCACTGTTTTAGTAAATGCAATTATGATATATGTATCCTTAAGATTACCATATTGAACAGGTGAGATTATATTATTTATTGGCATAATCTTTATTTATTCTTATTTAAAAATCAAAATATCTATCTCGCTATAGATGGTGAGTGATAGTATTAAAACATTTGTAAAAGCTTTTTGCAGTTGCGACAGATTATGTCATTTTAATAAATTGTATATAGGTGACTAATTTCTAGAGATCATTTCAGTAAATGGTGGATTTAAATTTACTATGGTGGAAATATTACCCATAATGATTACATGAACTACCTATATTAACGTACGTAAATAGTGGATTTAAATTTAAGATTTTGTAGTTACTTGAGTCAAAGTTATTATTTACAAACCTAAATCACATTAATTTATATAATTATCTTCAAACTTCCCATCTGTAACACATGAGATTACATTACAAATAGGTGTACTCTTTATAGTTGGCTTACTTAAGAGTCAAAATATATACTTACATATACATGGTAATCTATTAGTATATAGAGTATTCAACATATATTTCTCAGTGCTAAATCAGTAGTAGATTTGGAGTGAATATGTAATTGTAAGTAAGATAATCAAATATATAATATAATCACGCCAATTTAGGTAATAAGATACTTTGTGCATTATAATATATTTTTTATATCTATAAAAAAAATATTACGACTTTGGGGCTTTGATATTACATGGGATATATCTGTATCACTAAGGAAATATATTGAATTAGCTTATTATACATGAGAATGTATTATGGCTAATTTAAGGCGTATAATCTTTAACATATGAAAATATAATAATTCTCAACGTTCAGATAGAAGGAATCATTATACCATTATTCGTAATAATTAATTATATTTCAGGAATATATAGGTTATTCGGAGTTAAAATAGGCTAGATATATTATTAATTGCTATAGTTTCTGATCTGATTTTGAGTGATTTAAGGATTTAAATTAAGGTAACAAATTATTGTCAGCAATCTTATATCCGGTGATATATTATATTAAGATTGTCATTGATTTTGAAATACTCATATTTTAGGTAAGTAATTCCTACAATCACTGTACGGATTGGGACGTAATTTGGACCAAATCATTTCCTTAAACAGCTACATCTTAAAAGAAATTCTAATCTTAGTTCATCTTTTACTTCACTTTATATAGATACACACTCATCTCATACTCCTAATCTTAATTCATCTTTTACTTCACTTTATTCCATCTTTCAATATAATATATTTGCCCTACAAATGACATCCCGAAATGATGCACATGTTAAGAAAATATTTAATGTTTCTGATTTGGTTAAGGGAACAAAGTATATCACTATTGAAGTCCGGATAATTTGGGTTTATGAGAAGCCAAACTTTATGAACAATCTCGAAGCTGGTAGCATTGAAATGATTTTGATGGATGTACATGTATGTGATCTGTAATTATATTAAGTATATTAATATCTGTATTCGTTTATTATACTAATAGTTAATTATATTATATACTCCCTCCGTTTCCTAAAGATCTTCCCTCTTTCCGTTTAAGGGTGTTTCCAAAAGATCTTCCGTCTTTTGCTTTATTCCTTATTTGGCAAAACAAATTTTCCTATTTACCCTCTCATGTCACTATCATATGGTCCACCATTACATTATTAATTCAATTTTACTCCCTTCCTCTCTCCTACTTTAACCCCTTTTTATTTGTTTATTTATCTTAACCCCTTTCTCTCTCATACTTTACTCACACCATGCCCCACACAACTTGATTTTCCTTGGTATCTGTAGGAATAGTAAGTGGGAAGATCTTTAGGAAACGGAGGGAGTATGTGTTAATTTATAATACAAATTGTCAATTATATTATATAGGGTACAAAACTACATGCCAGCATTCGAAGGAACCTAATTGTTGCTTTTTGGCCTAAGATTGAGGAAGGAGGATTTAGACAAATTTCAAACTTTTTGCTACGTGATAATGGTGGATATGAGCTAACTATGCAACATAAGTTCATCATATCAATGAATTATGGATCGTCTATAGTGGATTGCAATCCTTCAAATATCCCACTATATGGTTTTGAATGTGTTCCATTTGGTGATATTTTGGCCAAAAAAGATTTTGATGTTTATCTCATTGGTATGTTTAATTTGTTCTTTTACCATTTTCTTTATTTCTATTACTTTTAGTTCATTTTGAGATGTACACCTTAAGCTGTAACTTTATTTTTAATCTGCATTTAGATATAATTGGACAATTGACTACGTATGGTGAACTAACCAAGACCGCTAAATCGAAATGCACGACTATTGAATTGGTCGCTCGATACAAAGTATGTATATATAGATGTTTAATTATTGATATGAATTTTTTTTACCATATTTTATATTTCATTATAGCTTTAATATAACAAATCAGCTGTTTTTGTATTCTTATTTCGAAATAGGAACGACAACATAACATGTATTTTATGGGGCACATATGCTGATGAGATGATAAATTACATAAATGCCGAGGGAGCTAATAGTGCAATTATAGTCATTCTACAGTTTGCAAAATGAATCATGTGTAAAGGTAATTCGTACTAAAACTTAATCCACTCTTATATAATTAATAATGCAATTGTATATTTTATAATTTTTTAGAGTAGATTTTTTTAAAAATATTTTTTATTACGTTATTAATAATTATTTGTCTATTTGTTATTTTATAATAGGTGGTGTTCATGTTTAAAATTCTCGCTATGCTTCAAGATTGTTCATTAACAGAGAATTACCTGAAATTATTGCTTTTAAAGATAGGTAAGTTATATTATTTTTAAATTTATAGATGACATATCAGATATATTATATGGATAAAGTTTTAACCATGATATATTTTTCTAAATCAATTGCCCTAATTAACACTCATAAATACGAGAAAATAAACTTTATACAACAATCAATGAACTTATCATGCAACTATTTAATTGAATATCATGTAATTATAAGTTTTCTACCTCAGCAATATAATTTGACATTCTTTAACTACATCTAAATATTTGTATAAAATAACACGTCAATAGAATGACACTTAACCATGTAGGTGAACTATGACTATGAATTTATTATATTCCACCTAATCATATCAAATACAAATAAATAATTATTACATTTAAAAGTAAAACAACAAATTACATCTCTTTAAAATATTAATTACATTTAGCAATAAAGTATAATAGGTGGAATAAAATAGTTACACATAGTCATAGTAATCAACATGCGACGTGGTGTTATTTTATGGCGTAAATCAATTAAATATACGTTATGAATCATATATTAGGCATGTATTGATACCATTAATTTAAGGGAAATTTCCTCAGGTACCCCTGAGGTTTGACGTAATTCCCAAATTACCCCTCACATTTGGGGAATTCCTCATATACCCCCGAGGTTTGTGTTTGGGTATAAAATACCCTTACTCTTGACAGAACCCTAACGCCGTTAACTTTTTTTTCTCTCTTTCTTCAGTTTTCTCTCCTTCCTCCCACCTTCCTCCATGGATGAACCTCCAAGCTTTCCTTGTGAGCTGTTCTTCGTCTAAATTCCCAAATAAAATGGTCCACATTTTAGGCTTTCCTTGTTCAAGTTTCACTCTCTCTCCTCCTCTATCAATTTCACGCCTCTCCTCCATCCCCTCATCTTCTCTCTCTTCATCTCATCAGTGCCTCTCCTCCCTCATCTCCTCTCTCTCTTCCTCTCTCTTTTCCCTCCTCGTTTCCGCCCATATTCCACCGGAAAAACCGCCCAGATTCCGCCAAAAAAAGCCCACTTCTCCACTTAATCGCAGCGTCTCGAATTCTTCGTGGGCAATTCTGAAGACTTGATCTGAAAACAGATCTGAAACTCGTTGTTCTTCGTCGCTGTTCTTCGTTGGCTGTTTTGTCGTTCTTCTTCGTCACGTTTTGTCGTTGTTCGTCGACTATTCTTCGTCGGCTTATCGAGTTCTTTGTCGAAGATCGAAGACTCGAAGATAGAGTCTTGAAGATTGAAGACTCAAAGATCGACTCCTTTCAAAAAAAAAAATTGGGAAATTTCTGTTCTTTTTCTCATTTTGTTTGTTTTTCAGATTTATTTTTTTCGTTTTTCAATTGTTACATATTTGTTTATTTTTTTGTTTTCTTTATTATTTCAAACCAGTTTGGAGGATGGTGGGGGATGATGGGAGGAGAGAGAAAGCTTAGAGGTTCATCCACGGAGGAGGGTGGAAGGAAGGAGAGAAAACTGAAGAAAGAGAGAAAAAAAAAGTTAACGGCGTTAGGGTTCCGTCAAGAGTAAGGGTATTTTAGACTCAAACACAAACTTTGGGGGTATCTGAGGAATTCCCCAAATGTGAAGGGTAATTTGGGAATTACGTCAAACCTCAGGGGTACCTGAGGAAATTTCCCTTAATTTAAATGTAATTTATTTTGTGTGATATAAAGGTAAAGAAATCATACCTGCGTTTTATTATATCTTATCAAATATAATACTTTCGGACTCAATGTCGTTGCATGATATCCTACACATATATCTACATTATAATATTAGTGATTAACTGTTTTCAACTAAGAACATATGAAAGATATGTACAGTAGTGTATAAATAGAAAAAGGGTATCTTATCTCATGCATTACTTATGTACAATACTCATTCAAATAGTATGAACATACAAAATACATACACATATAACATCATTTGTCTAACACTATGCTACATGATTATCAACAACATGTGTTGCAAAACTCAACAAATATCTGGCCAACTAACTCAACTGACGAATGAGAGTGATGACTTTTTGAAAGAACAATATGAAAAAGATAGGAAAATTCTATATGGTGACCCTCAACTTTTTTAAATTCTATTTGGTAGACAATTTTTATCTTTCCTCTATTTGGTAACCCTCTAATCTATTTTTTTATATTTTCTTTAACCTTATTACATTTTAAAATCATTTTATAGTTAAAAAATTGAATTTTCAATTACAAAAAACTCATTTTGAAATTAAAAGAACCCCAAACCCTCCTCCACCATAATCACCCATCCTACCACCCCCTCTCCTCCCCTAGCCACCACCACCCCCTTCCCCCTTCACTGCCAGCCACCATCACCTCCTCCCCCCTTCACTGCCATCGCCAGACCATCCTTTCGATCCCCCGGTGCCGAGGCTTCCTCCTTTGCCGCTGACTGTAACCCAGCTTCCACGAACCACCCCGACCCTCTTTCCCACGCACCCCGACCAGCCGCCGCACCTACCTTTCTCTCCTTTAACAAAATCGAAACCCACCACCTTCCACACCATTTCAGACTCCCAACCTCTAGCCTTCCGATTTCCAGCACCCACATATCCCCTGCGATTTCTACCGCCCATCCACCCCATCCGAACCTAAATTGCAATAGGTTCTGCGCCGGAGGAGAGAGAGGGTCGGAAATGGTGTGGAAGGTGGTGGGTTTCGATTTTGTCAGAAGAGAGAGAGGGAGGTGCGGTGACTGGTCGGGGTGGGAGGAAAGAGGGTCGGGGTGGGTTCATGGGTCCTGGGTTATGGTTGGCAGCAGGGGAGGAAGCCTCGGCACCGGGGAAAAGGGTGGTTCGGCGGTGGCAGTGAAGGGGAAGGGGGTGATGTTGGCTAGGGGAGGAGAGTGGGTGGTAGGATGGGTGGTTATGGTGGGTGGGGAAGATTTGAGTTTTTTTTTCATTTTAAAATCAGTTTTTTGTAATTAAAAAAGCAGTTTTTATTTAAAAAATGATTTTAAAATGTAAAAAGGTCAAAGAAAATACAAAAAATAAAGTAAAGGGTTACCAAATAGAGGAAAGATAAAATTTGTCTACCAAATAGAAATTAAAAAAATTAAGGGTCACCATATAGAATTTCCCTAAAAGATATTTTCGACATTGTGGAGATGAAAAAGGTGAGAACATTATCCTTTCAAATTATCATTTCATGCAACAATAGATAAGTTTCACAAGACGCCGCTTTCTAATTATCCTTAGTACACTATTTCATTTCATAGGCTTGTGTATGCGTATGCCTAGCCACAATAGAGGACATAGATGTTGGATATAGTTGGTATTATGACGGATGCAACAGGTGTATGAGTGGAATGGTTAGGGAAGATGGTCTCATCCGGTGTAGAAAGAAAAATATTATCTTACGTAGTACAACACCAAGGTACTTATATTTTGTGTTGGTTCTTTTAGTTACCTAATTTACCATTACAAAAGAAAAAGATACACTAATATTTAATGTTAAAGGTCAATAAATGAAACATTTTAATAGTACAATAGCTAATTGTCAAAAACTAACATAGGTTCAAGATAAAATTGATTGTTGCTGATAGATCTGGAGATGCTTCTTTTATGATGTTTGATAAAGAAGTGTCAAAATTGGTTGGTACAACAGCAAAAGAAATGGTTGCCTCTCAAAATCAGGTTCGTTATCAAACATAATTTAATTGTGTATAGTAATATGCTTTATATATGTGCACCTATAAATACTAACAGCGAAGTACATGTAGATAGAAAACAATGAGTTTCCTGAAGAATTCAAAGGTCTATTGGGGAAAAGATTTTTGTTTGAGGTGAGTGTGCCATATTATAATGGCGTTGATCAAAATTATTCATACACTGTGAATTCTACATCCGATGAACTTGAATTAATTAACAAGTGGATCGAACTATACGTGAAGTTGGAGGTATTTCATATATATATATATATATATGTATGTATATATACATACATATATATATATATATATATATATATATTAATATATATATATATATATAATATAATAATATATATATATATATATATATATTATATATACATATATATATTGGTGATTTATAATTTATAACAGTTAGGTTAACAAATGTTATGTAATGTTTAAAATTTGCTTAAACATTATACAGTGAGGTTAACCCATATGCCAATCAATGATATATTAAAATTTGCTTAAACAATCATGTGTTGACCACAAAAGTTTTGAAATGAGTGGATAGGAGAAGAACGAAATCCTTAATAAAGTCATGCAACTTGTTTAGAGATTTAAAATACACTTAAGTAAAACATTCAACTAAAAGTCTACAGATAGATGTTATTTATAGATCCTAACTGTACAAAAATATATCCGGACTCCATATGTGTCATTCTTCTTCTTCAGTCACAACAGACTTGAGTTTCTTATTGGTTGAAAGATGCATCCCTAAGGGTGAATGTTCATCAAGTAAAGCTTATCTCTTTTGCGGTGTGATGTGGGAGATAGAAGAGTCTGCCTCAGAATGAAAGACATCCTATTGAATATATATATATATTGCATTTCTATCAACCATTATTTTTTCAACATATTCAATAGGATGTCTTTCATTCTGAGGCAGACTCTTCTATCTCCCACATCACACCGCAAAAGAGATAAGCTTTACTTGATGAACATTCACCCTTAGGGATGCATCTTTCAACCAATAAGAAACTCAAGTCTGTTGTGACTGAAGAAGAAGAATGACACATATGGAGTCCGGATATATTTTTGTACAGTTAGGATCTATAAATAACATGTATCTGTAGACTTTTAGATGAATGTTTTACTTAAGTGTATTTTAAATCTCTAAACAAGTTGCATGACTTTATTAAGGATTTCGTTCTTCTCCTATCCACTCATTTCAAAACTTTTGTGGTCAACACATGATTGTTTAAGCAAATTTTAATATATCATTGATTGGCATATGGGTTAACCTCACTGTATAATGTTTATATATATATATATATATATATATATATATATATATATATATATATATAGATTTGGGCTCATGTGAGAATACTATGGTTATGTGAGAATACTTAATTATATGAGAATAGATCTCTACCCTTAGTTTACACTCATCTAACGGCTTTCATTAATCAAAAGAAAACAGCGTGTTTCCTGACTTTCCTCCAGCGACCTACCGTAGCAACTAGGAATTTCATTAATCCAACAAAAACATTGAATCGCCAATAAACGTCAAAATTTGTTCACGGACCTTCAGTAGCTTGCCATTTTCATCCACGATTGAAGCTTCAACAACATCCAGAACTAGCAATTTATCCTCAATTAAAGCTCGAACAAGATTCCAAATTCTCCATTGAAGCTCAAAAATGATTTAAAGTGGTAATTTTTCGAAATTTTAAAGCTTAATTTTTTAGTTATTTGTTGAATTTTAGGGGTTTGGTTTTCGTAACATTATTTAGGATTTTTTAAGCTTAATTTCGGTTTGGTTTTTCTTCATGGAAGAAAATTTCTTGGATCCATGCTTAATTTCAGCCAGGCCCGACAATACTTCATAGTTTCTTTGATTCATGATTGACATCCTTAATTAGACTTAGTTGTTGTTGCTGCTGTTTTTGATGTTCTAATTCTAAGGGTAACATTGGATTTTCATCTTCTGTTTTTTCTTTCTGCATCATTTCTGTCTATATATTTTAAAATTCTTGTGCTTTGGGTATGAAATACAGTTGTTGCCGATGCTGGAGTTAGTGGGAGGATTTTTATAAATTGGTCTGACTTTTGAAATTGAGAATTGTAAGTATGATTACATTGTCTCTTTTGAAATTTGTAGTTATTTTCATTTTGATGTACTTGTAGGGAACTTGTGATGTGCTTTTAGGCAATTCATGATGTATACACATTGAAACGCATCGTAAAAGTCCAATGCAATGTAGAAGTCCAAGAGTACAAATTTTGACTTTCTATAATTTATGGTTATGACTACCTTTTGTCTAAAACACATCATTCTTCTTTGATTGATCTTGATTAGCTCAGGATCATTTAAAGTCTCATCTCTTTCATTTGGTATCAGTTGTTTCAAGTTGTTTGGTTTATAGTGTTGGCTTGCGAGTAGAGCATCACCCTTTCCTTTTTCCATTTTTATAGTGATGGCGAGACCTTTATTTCGGCTGATGACCTCCGTGTAAATCTCTGGAACTTGGTAATTAGCAGTCAAAGTTTCAATATCGTTGATGTTAAGCCTGCAAATATGGAGGATCTGACTGGTAGAATTCTCTTCTTTATCAAGAGTTGTTACATACCTAAATTTTTTTATTTTTTCTTTCATCTGCTGTACTTTTAAATTACTCTGTATGGACGAATGAACTCTTGCTAGTTGAAATTCTTAAAAACTTAAAACTTGCGTTTCTAACTTCTAACTAATTCTTCCCCCCCCCCCCCCCCCCTTTACGATAGAGATTACTTGCGATGGTAAGATGATTGACCTATTCATTTTTTGTTATTTATTTATTTATATTTAAACTGAAGGGTAACTAATGCATGCAGTTCAGAAAAAAAAAATTATGTTGTTAATTTTTTTAATATCTATCTTGATTTTGTATTTTGTCTTTATATTGGTATGGGGTTAGGCTGTGTATATCTGATCTTCTCTAGATCCTACCTATACAAGATGCCCAATTGATTGTTTTTCTGATTATTTGCCTGTTTTGAAGAAGTAAGACTATAACTATAAGCATAGCTCTCCACAGTTATACTCAGGCTGTCCATTACAAAATAGTTTAGTTTATCAAGTCAGTTATTAAACAAAAAAGAAAAGTCCAGAAAATTAATTAAAGATGGGACAACTAAAGGATGGCCATCTACACTTTATTATGGCCTATGGGAACTCTAAATTAATTTTTGCTCAATTGAATAAAATTTTGGTGGCATTTTGGATCTGGGTTATTCTTTGGATATATGAGATAGGTTCAATTACTAGTTGGCTATGCCTATGGATATTGATACATCTTTGTATTGGAAGATAAGTGGTTATTTGGCTGACATGATAAAGTTGTAGGATTATGTACGTGTTGGACACTACCAAAGTGTTGGGTTGTTTGATTGATAAAATGGAAGGAATGAGAAGTTATAATCTATATAGGGAGAGTAGGAGGTTCTTACTTCAACTAGAAGTTAGGAAGTTCGCTTGCCTACAACCACTGAGTTTACTAGAGTTCTACGCTATAAACCAAAGAATTTTGGCAGCTTTTTAGGCAGTGCCTGCACCCAAGCGGACAATATCTAAGTTTCTGCATTTAACCTGCTGGAATGAACCTGCTGGAATGAAACTTCAGATCTTTTTTCAATTGTCATTAGGTGCTTTAGATATGTTATGTCTGTCTTCCTGTGGTGCACAATACCTGCTATGCTAATGTTTTATTTGTAGTGCAGTTGTAGACTGTGGAAGCTTACTACAACTATAGAATTGAGAGAGTTGTTGAAGATGGGAGAAAGTATAGAGAAGGAGAAAGTACTGTAGAATTGAGTGAATTAGAACAAGAATGTGAATGCTTTCTATAAACTTATGGGTAATGGCATATAAATTGCATCCACTTAACATGTAAACTTATGGGTATTGGCATATAAACTTTTAAAACTAAATATTTCTAATAGGTAATGTACTTTTAAGCTATCATTGATGTACTTTTAAGCCATCACTGATGTACTTTTAAATTACTAGTGATGTACACTTACATCTTTCATAGTAAAAAAAATATACATGAGAAGTAAAGTTACATGATACAATAGTGATGGAACAACGTTACATAAACTTCCAAGACAAGCATAGATTTTTACTATATTCTTCAACATGAGGTTGGTGGCTCTAGATTTTTACTATAGTTTATGCCTAGGATTACTGAATTGTCGATGGAGCAACACTATAAGAAAATATATAGTGTTTTGAGTCTTTTATTGCTGAAAATTATAATGGTTTAATGTTATTTGAAATTTCTCATATATGAGATTCAATGTACTTATAGTGTACCTATGATGTATGTGTCGTAAAGATTTGATGTACATGTGATGTATTGGTATATGGCTTTCACATTTGTGTGTCTTTAGCTTTTAGCTAGCTAAATATAATGTATTGGTATTTTTACAGATTGACTTATTCAAAATACAGAAGAATTTTTTTTGTGAATGGAAGAAGGAGTTTAATGTTTGATCTGACGTTTAATGTTTTTACATAATTCATGCCTATGAGAAATGCTTTTAGAATCTCCCTAGCAATCTTAAACTCAACATCCAAGTTCACTTAGTTGTTAACTCGCTATAATACTGAAGATCATATTATGCCTTGAATGGCATCCAAGTTTGTATACACCAGGATTTGATCCAGTACTTTTACTGCCAGGGCTTGATAATGCGTACTATTTGCTTTTGGATTAAAATTGGTGTGTCTTGGTCTATGAGCATTTTGTAAACTTAGTTATTGGTTTGTTTGTAGGGTTTAGTATATATGAAACCTATTAGCTCAAATGGAAGAGCATGTGCTATGCGCAAGATGTGGGTTCGATTCCCACATAGGTTATAAAATGACAATTATTAAAAGTTAGAGCCAAGACATAGAGCATAACATGTCGTACAATAGCACTCATGCACATTAAGAATAGAGTTGAAAATCATACTGTGACTCAATCTAATGTCGTCATTTGTTTATTCTTTTACCGTAGCATCAAATAAGACTTATGAGAAAATTAGAAACATCCTAAAAACTAAACAAGACCATGAAAATAATAAGAGCTTGTGTGGGAGTTGAACCCACATTTTTGTGTATTTGCACACAAAACATTCACCAATTGAGCTAACAAGCTATCAAGTTGCAACATTTTGATAAGAGTTATATCAAGTATTGGTTAGAGTTGTAGCAACACTGGCTATATTTATAGAAAAATAGTAGTTATTATGCCACATCACTCAGCACATTCAGTAATTTTAGACCTACTGCTTTGCCTACAACTCTGATTTCCATCTCTAAAACTATGTGCTCATAGCCAGAGCCTTTGCCATGAAAGTCTCTAAAAGTCAGTTGTCAAACTTTAGTTTCTGGTTTTTGAATATATTATGGGGGAGGACAAATGCCTACTATTCGGCTAAACAAATGCAGTCTCGCAGACATATTCTTGAAAAAATCCACTATAGAATGGAAGGTATTTGAACAGAGATTGAGGATGGCAGCATAACAAACTAGACAAGTCCATCGATGGCCGATAGCGAGAAGTATTTATAGACATCCACGTCATAAGTTAGTGTATCTACATGCTGCACTTTGTGAAACCTTGAGACTATACCCTCTGAAGTACATTGAAGCCATCAGTGATGTACACAGAAACCATCTATGATGTACATTCAAGCCATCGATGATGCCATCAGCCTCTATATCTAAAACTAATTCTCAGCTAGCCTTTCACTTCACTAGCATGCTCACTTTCTGATTTTGGAAACACAGAGCCCATATTTGTCTTATAAATTTGTTACAGACAATCGGGAATGGGAAGATGGTTCATTGATCTACCCAAAACATAAAAACTACGCTCGAGCAGCACTGAAATAAGGCATGGTCATTGGTCTAACCCAAAACTCCAAAAGTATAAAGTATCTATACTACTATAAGCATGCTGATACCTTATATGGCAGAATAACACATGAAACAGATAATAAAATAATAAGCAATAAATAAACAAAAACTTACCAAAATACTGTCTCTTATTATATGAAGAAACAGAAGCAAATTGTGAGTGGCTAACAATTGAATTTTCATCTAGCAAACTCGATTCACTCCCAAAATAATTTGAAGATAATAAGCCCATTAAAATTGAACGTCTTCCTTCAATTGACTTGCAAGTTAATAATGCATATCATCTACATGCCACTGCACCAATTCCCTGGGCTCTGGAGGAAATTTTTGTACTAGCATGCAAGAAAAGAAATGTCTCAGCAACTTGGACAATTGAAGTCACCTAAAACCAAGAGCATAAAGGAAAAAGTTCTTAAAAAATATAGAAAAGAAGGAAAGGGCAGAAGAAGAGTATTTCTTTTTCACCCATGTGCTTGAATGTGTCTCATCACTTTGAGCTCCTTTTATAGTGTATACATCAAGAAATATAAGGTCCCTGCATGTATAGGTATTTACCAGGCATGTTATTGATACCATTGTAAGAAGGCTGTGGACGTGTCAAATGGTACTGTTTCCTATGATGTACATATGGCAGAGACCCAACTCACTTAAAATAAACTCTCTGCTAATTGGCACATGGATGAAAAAGAAATACTGATGTACATGTAGTGTAACACCGATGTACATGTAGTGCAGCACTGATGTACATGACCACTCTTATCAAGAATGAAATTAGACTGGAAGTCAATACTGCTTTAAAATTAAAATTAAAGCAGTATATTAATTAAGCAAAACTATATCCACTCTTATCTAGTAATTGTACTCTAAACATACAAGATTAATTAAATCAGTATAGAATCCACATATAACAATAATAAAAGGTATGTCATTTGGAGAATAAGAGTGAGCTAACCTGTAAGACTGGACAATGAAGAAAAGAGAAGGAACACACAAAAATAGCTCAGATATCTCAATCTTTCAATACCTTCGACTAACAAAAACTCATTCGATCATCTTAACATCCTTTGTTCTGTAAAAGACCTAATTTTCGATTAAAATATGTGAAAAAATAGCTTATAATTACAAAATAATATATGAATTAAGAATAAAATGTAAGTACATCAATTTTAAAAAAATCAAATTCCATGAATTACGTTTATACTTCGAATTAGTCTCTAAAACACCTAATTATCGATTAAAAGAAGTGAATAACATAGCTTATAATTAGAAATCCATGAATTCAGAATCGAACGCAAGTACATCAATATTTCGTACCTGATTTTGAAGAATCAATTAGGACGAAAAAGTTGAGATTTTTGTTTGTAATCAGTCGTAGATGAAGAGAGGTATGAATTCCTCAGTGAAAAGAATCATGATTGCTAGTGTTGGGTATGAATTCCTAGGTGAAGAGAGGTACTCTCAATTTTTTTTTTTGTCGCTAAAATCGCAACCGTCTTTTGTTCCTAGTGCTGGGTTTTGTTACTAGTGTTGGCCAAATCGCAGCCCTTAATTCCTTTTTGATCTAACGATTTGTAGTTAATTCTCGCATATTAATCTATTCTCGCATAAGTATACATTCTCACCGGATCCCGACTCTCTCTCTCTCTCTCTCTATATATATATATATTACTTATGCTTGACGCCATATAGTACTACAATTTATTGAAAAAAAAATAGTCGCCACAACTATTTATAATTCATCGTTATATGTTATCAAAAAACATTAATAGTTACTGTGATGTAAGTGATATGTAACAAAATAACTTGATACTAATGTTTTCTATTTTAAACAACTTATTACACATTTTTAACAATGAACATTTAGTTAAGTTAATAGTAGAAAACATATTTGAAGAAACAAAAACAGTGAATAGTAGAAAACGACTTTTATATAGACGTTATTATTCTTAAATAGATTACTATACAAATTTAGAAAAGTTGTCCAATGCACATCAAATTTAAGAAAAAGCCGTAAGTACAGTAATATTGTGATACATAAGATACGATATCTCTAAGAAATATTACTATATGATCATTATTATTTTTTTTTCCAAATTTGAGAGATATTGACAAGCTTAATACTAGGAAATTATTTTTTGGTTTATTCGGAAATAAGTTGAAACATTCCTATTATATGATATTCGTAATTATCTTTTCTCACTTGATATTTTACGGTAATTTAGATAACATGTGTTAG